>NC_090928.1:834405850-835626222 GCF_040938575.1 Ambystoma mexicanum
TGCATTTGCCAATAATAGCAGCCACAATTATTCTGCAGAGTTGTCTCACTACTACACGGCATATGGTACAGATCCACATGTATCGCCTATCACATTTCTATCCTTCAACAGTCCCAGTACCCAATACTATCATTTTGCAGTTAAGACGTAGACCAAGAGTTATCCATATCTTTTCTAGAACTTGGCATTCCAACAGCAATCTTCTGTGCTACAACTTGCATTGGACTGTTGTCATGGGGTGTGTTAGGGAGAATTCTCATTTATGGCTAATTTCCCTCACCTAGTGAGTCCCTCAGCAGCTTTTCTGGATTTCTGGGGTTTATTTTTTCCACCTGATAAGAGTGTGAGCCTTTTTTCCCACTCTTACATGTGTTTTGCCATGTGTATTTCTACTTTTTGTGTGCTCTTGGGCTCTGGAGCCACACCGCTCCATGAGCCCCACTTTTTGTGTGTGTTACACAGCACCTTCAGTGCAGTGACACAGGGTTGTCTTTGAGACTTCATTTTTTTGGGGCTGACTACTGTCCCCCAGAAACATGTAAAGTTGCCATTACTTTTATATAGTCACTTTAAACTACAGACACAGTACACCCCATCTTACATGGAGTACTGGAAAGGGTTAATTCCTACCCCTTTTTTGTCTGTGCCTCTTGGAACTTTGTTTCGCTTTCTTAACATTAAGACTTGGCTGGTGGCAGTGGTATTTACCCTAACTTTACTACCGCGATTATAGTATATAAACGTGGTACTGTTTTAGGCTGTTGTATTAGCCTCGAACATAAACCCGTTTGACCAAATACTTTTTATTTTGGCTCCAGTCAGGTTTAGTCACCATTTCTTTCTGTCAAAATCATTCTTGTGTTTTACTTTCTGCGCCAAACCAGGTTTGCCTTCTTTGTTTGCAGACCTTTGGCGGGCTTCTGTCCAGAAGCCCTCCTTTGGCATCTGGGTGTCTAGGTGGGCTGAATGTGAGGGAGGGGTTTAGTCACCCCCTGCACAGGGTCTCCTTGGAGACCCAAGTCGCACTTTTTGTCGATTGGCTGAGGTGGTTGTCCAGGCCAGACAACCCGCCTGCTGAGTGATTGACAGCCAGGCTGTGTGAATGGGGGATTTTGGCATAAAAGGCAGGACTCTTGGGCTGGAAGTGAGAGTCACCACTGGAACTGCAAGAACCAAAGAGAAGCGGAGAAGAAGACGGCTGCTGCAACTCCCGAGTCCTGGTGAAGCCCTGCTGCAGTCCTGAGCTATCTACCCTTCAACGACAGAGAATATCCAGTCCAGAATCTTCTTCCCTTGAGCCTGGTGGGATCAACCAACTCACCTTCAACAGCCAGAGAATCCTCTTCTTTGTCGAAATCGATTCACACAGCTGTAGTGGTCCGGATAGCCATCTGAAGAGCCTATCCTGTTTTAAAGGAGTGCACCTTTTATTCACCGTTGTTTCAATACTGCTGGCTTCATCCCTGGGTAGTGCAGATCGCTCCAGATGTCCTCCTTCTTGTCCCCACCACTTTCTTCAAGGAATAAGGTACTGTGTCCGACTTCGAGGAATTGGGGTGAACCCTTCTTCCTCACTAAAGGCTTGCCCTTTTCTTCCTTCCCTCTTATAACTTTTGCTTACTTTTGTGACAATATCTAAGTACTCCTGGTAATCTCGAATCGTGAACTGTTCTAACCGTGTGTTCCTCGGCAACAGGACTCCTGTTACACTTGACACTGACGCAGGCATATTGACTTTTATCTACTGGTTAGAAAGTGTCCTCTGATTCTATCTGCCTTGACAAAAGTATTGCCTTTGATTTTTATCCCCAATTCTCTTTTGTTAATTCATGTGCTAAGTGTGTTTGTCTTCAGTTGCATTCATTCCCTCGGGTACGCTTATCTCTCGTAAGACCGAACTGCCATTACTGTCAAAAAGTGATCGCATATGAATCCCCAGTTACATCTTTGTTTCAAAACACCGGTCTGTAAAATCCTAAGATACTTACCTTAAATTGTTGTGCACACGGGCAATTGGTTGTGTGTAGTATATTTGAAGTGTGGTTTTATTTTACTAGAAGTGAAGTGTTTTGTGAACAGATGGTTTAAAAATAAATGTACTTATATATTTTTTAACCAGAAACCTTGAGTCAGTGTTTCCTTGAGTCACAGTAATTGTTGTCCTTTGTGTAATCTCTACTACTGCTCATTTTCTCTTGAGATACGCCTTTCTGCTCAGCCATTGCTACCACTCTTTCTGTGTAGTACAGGCTTGTACCAAAGGTGAAATTATATTACCACTTGTATTCTTAATTGTGTGCAGTGGTCTCTAAGGGTACTGCTTATGATTCTGTCTAACAGGGTGAATGTGCATGCTATAATGAGGCAGAATATGTAAAGGTAAGGTAAAGTAAACAGACTTGTGAAGTGCCCTTTTGACAATAATAATAGCCTTGTTATGCATGGCTACGTAAAAAAGATGGGTGGGGGACGTAGAGGGAGAAGCATATACAGAAAACGGTCATGTTGAGTATCCCCATTAACCGTGTAGCAGTAGGGATTATCTGTGTTTAGGGAGATAAAGTTCTCTGTGAATGTGATCTGTAAGGCAGGCATTCATGTTCGGAGAGCAGAAATGGATGCAGTGTGAGTGTTGATTGCAGCAGGGGAGGATAGGAGTCTTTGGGCCTCATTATAAGGTTGCCGGTCTGGAAACAATGCTACCGGTAAGCTTGCCAGTACCTTTGTTTCTGGACCGCCAAACTATGAGTTCTGCGAGCAGGTGCCTTTTCACCCTCCAGGTCTGACCTGGCGGGCGGAACAGCACCCGCTCGTAGACCTTGACGGATGCATTGGCACTATTCATGAATGGTGGCGGTGCATCCGTCCTCCCCATTCTCCATTCCCATTGAGTCTCAAATGGGAATGGAGAGTAATATTTTCCGGCACCCGGCAATGAGGAATTACCGGAACTGCTGGTGCTGTAAGGCCCCGGTAAGTCTCCATTGCGGGGTGCCGGAAAAAAAATGACTCCGGCCGCAGCTGTGCTGGTATTTATCAGCACGGCTACCGCCGGACTAATTATGAGGCACTTTGAGTTATATGCTAAGACTTGTGGAGCGTCTGATAGGTTGTGAGTGTGATATAAAATGTGCAACATATTATGAGTGAGGCTGTTAATGAGGCCAGAAACACATGAACGAGGAGGAAAGATAGTGAGGGCTCAGGATAAATCTTCCTCAGATGAAAATAGGTGGTCTTTCCTTTTTTGCAGCAGCTGTAAACTGGCTTGGAGATTGAGGATAGTACAGTGACTCCTTGCTCAGCTTTAGATTGGCATTTCTGGAAATTAGTTGGAGTCATATCTTTCCTGAAAGTCTGATGGTCCTCTAACCTACAAAGTTGTTTGGGAAGTGAGAGCCAGTATCAACAAAGTGGATCCTCCCTGCTTGTTCCTGCAGGAGCTAGGAGCTAGTCCCAAAGTAGTTTTACTCATCCTCAGAGCCACGGATGTGTGCAGTGCTGGAACCTCCCTTATAAAGCTGTTGAGATGGCCTGGGAAAACCCCATAATTACACAGAGGATCTGGAGCCAGAAAACCCAGACTCAAAAATGGAAATAGACAAAGTGAAATGCACAGCCCAGCTTTATTAACATCCACATAAAGCAGGAACAGCATACAAGCATACACATCTCGAACCTCTCAGCGGGTTTATCAAAAACAACTATTTTTATATTACGAATGTGTCATCTACAACGCCATCATACACTCAAAGTTACCAAACCTACCGGTTGAGGGGATGGGTAAAGGGGACTGCCTATATATGCATCTGAACTGGATACTTCCAGCCCTTTAAGATGACTAGCAATACCATGGCGATAGATGGGGATGCAGATTTTAATCAAACATCAATAATTCAGATGACACAAATAGCTTGGCAAATGTTCATCTGTTTTAATTCAAGTATTTAAAACAGGGAGTACAACGAACATTAGCAATTGCTCGATGCTCTAACTCTCAATCATTTCATTAAAAAAGCTGTGTTCTTAAACCCATAATCGATCATAGCTGACATGTTGACCTGCATCATTACCAACGTCATCCTATGCGGAAAACTACTAAAACCTATCGGGAAGCGGGATTGGTTCTGACTGAATAACTAAGTATTGCTGTTATATCTGTATGGAGTAACAGAGAGAAAGTATTGGATATTTAGCATCAGGTGGGGCAACTAAGCCCTCCCTTCAAAAAGGCCACTATGATCGTCACTAAATGTAGGACGTCCCATTGGGTATATAAACTATAGGATCCCCACCTACGTAGTCCCCTACAATTGGTTGGCTTCTAACCCCCGTCAGTAACTTTCACCTACATGAGCATCACGCAGACCGAACAACCAGGTGTGGGTGAGCTTGTCTTGATACCAGCTTCCCACCAATTAAAAATACAATCCATCATCACCTCAATGGTTCAGTGTTTATTAGCACTTTGAAGTTGGCATTGAGTCTGTACTGTTCTCTGGGACTTTTTAAGGAGTATGGGTAATCTCTGGCTTCCGGGCATAGGTGTGATCTTTTTGTGCGTCCAACTTTCTTCCATCACGTGACAGGACACCACAAATTGAAACTTTTTGTGTATTTAATTTTATTCTTCAATATTCCTATGACGTCCTTTGGTCTGCTTGACCTTCTTGAACAGGAGTTTTTGTTCTTTCACGTTAATTGTATCCAATGTCAGCCAATTCCAGTTCTGATAAGACCTTGGCTTCCATGGCTCAGCCAACTTCATAGCTGAAATATATTCTGTTTAATTCAATTGCTTTTTGTAACTGTGACACTGAATTGAGGCCTTCCTCAGTGTGCAAGACTGCTTTATACATAGTGGAAACATTAATTATTTATTTAATCCATATGTATCTCTGAAGTATAGATGTATATGTTGGTGCTCGCTGCAATCTAACTATTTAAATGCATGTGGCTTGCTTCATGATTGCTTTGCTGCTTGCATTCCATTGCATCTGTACACGTTTAAACTAGATAAGTATCTTCATCATTTTTGTGGCATATGTTTCTCTATCTTGATCCCAAGATGTCACTTATCCTTGGTGTTACTTCGTTCTTCATAAATCGTCTGCCTCTCAGGTTTGGTTATCTTTCCATCTGAATGTCGATTCAGCTTTGTATGATGTCACCATTCATTCTGGTATTTCAGTTTCTTTGCTTCATCAGGAATCTCATTCAAATGGCTATCATATTGTCTTAGATGCAAGTATGGTTTCCTCAATGCGTACTCCACCTCCCACATTTCTCTTAGGTATAGGTATTCTAATGGGTACTGCACAGAGAACTCTCTCTTCTCTTTACTGATTTATTTGTTCAGTATACGTCACATATTTTGGTTGATACATTTCAGGTAATGTAGGGTCCTCCGCTACACTCCCCCCTCTGGGTGATTTATCAACCACCCTCACATCATCTTCTATACCTAGAAAACCTGGTCTGAAGAAATGCCTCTTAGGGATCCATATTTGGATGACTCCCTTCAAGCATCCAGCTGACTTCACATGCTCATCTTTGTGCCATGTCATGAGCATGCACTGTCCACTTGGACTGCAATAGATCCATCTTCCTACATACATCTTATGGTCCTTTGGGTGCAGGAACTTTGTTCCCGCAGGTGCATGAATACTGGCCTTCACAGTATCTCTCTGATTTCTTCATCAGTCAGGTCTTCAGGCTTCCATCCTGGTTCAACATCAATCATCATTTTCATCCCTATTGCTTTCTTTGCTGGCCTCTTACACTGTGAGATTATTATATTGATCACACAGAATCCAAGCATCACTAATAATAGCAAAGCTCTGAGAAATTTTAACATATATGCTATCCATTGTGGAACCCACGAGAAGAGTGATCCAATCCAGCTGTCATCAGCAATATCTTCTACTTCTTCTATCATCTGTCCATGGAGTTTTGTCAACATGTTCATGGCCTCTGTCAAGGTTCCATTCTCGTCATTGTGAGAAGGTATAAATGTGCAACATGATTCTCCAATCTTGGCACAAACGCCTCCATCCATGGCTGTGAACATGTCCAGGACGTATCCGTTCTGGGGAGTAATTAATCTTATAAGCTCTTAGTTCTTCTCTGATTGCATTTAAACCTTTTATAGTTGTGTTAATTGTCTGCAACAATTCCCATCTGGTAATTTGAAGCCACTTGGTATTTGCTCCAACCTGGATTCTTGGCATAAAGATCATGGTGAACACTGATGAAGTCTGTCAGAACAGCCTGTGTTCATATGGAATAGCATCAAAGCCTTCTATTGATTTGGCAGAGAAGTAGTTCTCTCTCTTTGTTAGATTTATCAGTTCTACAGATCTCATCTTTCTTAGATGAGCATCTGCTTTTGGACAACTATCAATGTTCAGGTCACCTTTAGGAATCACCAATGCAGGAACATGGACATTCACCAATGTGCAAATTCCTCCCCAATCTTTAGGCAGTCTGATGTAGGCTTTTTATCCACAAGCCCAATAGTGGTCCATCATTACTGCTGTTCCATGCACCATTCCTGGTACATCAAAGATTTGTTGACAGTTCTGATTTTCCCCCATTTCTCTTGTACCATTGTTCTTGAGCATAATTTAGAACTTTCCAATGGTACTAACTGCAATGGTCCTCCTCTGTCTTTGACCCATGTCAATAGTTTAGAAAGTTTTGGCCATAATGGCTTGCATATCTCCTGTACATTCACAATTGTGAACTCAGGATGATCAGTTACCATCCAGGCTCTGCCGATTACCACTCCTCTCTCCCATCGGTCTGGTGACAGTACTATTCCCCAGATTTGCATTTGACCTCTGTTCTTCCATCTACAAGCTTCTTCTGCAGACTTTCCTGTAACCTCCAATTTTCTATTCACCACCCATCTTATTCCACCTCCTTTTATTGCAAGCTTCTCATATCTGATCACATGGTTTCTTGTATGGGCTTTGTTTCTTGTATTTATATCTTGTTTATATTCATCTTCACCTGGATCTGTCTTTTCAGTTGCCCATTTGAGAGAAGCATCACTTCCCATAAATTGACCTCTGGTTTTGCAAAGTGCTATGTGCGAAAGACAATGTGCTGTTTGGACATCTATTTCAGTAGCTATGAAGATTTTTAACTTCCCCATGCTGTATGGCAAGAGTGCACATAAGAAGCATTCTTCATCTGACGTCCTTCTTCCAACTTCTTTCATGTGTTGGTACCATATGTGATTTTAGGTGTGCTGTGCTGTCCAGATAATCATTCAGTTCATAATTGTCTTTGTTAGGCAGAATCACACGCAGTCCCTTTGGGAACACCACACACAATTTAGACTACAAGTGACAGTACAAATTCACCTTTGGTACAAGCCTGTACAACACAGTAAAGTGGTAGAGATGGTTGTTAGGGAGAATTCTCATTCTTTGGCTAATTTCCCTTACCTATAGAGTCCTCCAACAGCTTTGCTGGATTTGAAGGTTTTTTTTTTCTCCTGCTAAGAGTGAGACTCTTTTTCCCACTCTTAGGCATTTTTTGCTATGTGTGTTCTAGGCTATTTTTGTGTTTAATGTCTATGGGGTTTTTCTCACCCCCATAGGAACCATCTTTATTCACATGTGTTACACAACACCCTCCGTACAGTGACACAGGGGTGTTGTAGCGACCCCCAAACATAGACTCCATACCCTGGGACTGACTACTGTCTCCCAGGGCATGCAAAGTCCCCATTGACTTTACTAGTCAATGTTTATGAACTAAACCAGTACAATCAATCTTACTATGGCGGTTAATAGTTTTTCCCTTATGTTCATTTTCGACAGGGTACCGTACAGTCCCTCTCTCAAAGGTTTCTGGCTGGTGGCAGTGGTTACTACCGTAAATATTCGACCGCAAATATTTTCCTATGGGATTTTCCCATTGTTCAAGACCACCACATTTTCTGACAGCCTCTAACATACCGCCGGTGTATTTTAATAGTAACTTTACTCCGGTAGGTTTTATTTGCCAGAACTTTAATATAACTTCTTTCTCGTGTCTTTCTCTAAACTCCTAACCCAGGTGAGGGATCCTTTGTTCGTCCTTTTGGCGGGCTTCTGCCAAGAAGCCCTCCTTTCAGCGCCACTGAGTGTGGGGTGGGTCCATTGTGTGCGAGGGGGAGTAGGACCCCTGGACAGTGTTGCCTCAGCAACCCATGCCGCACTCTATCCTGATAGGCTGGAGAGTCTCCCACCAAGGTGACCACTCCACTGTGTGAGTGACAGCTAGGCTGTATGAATGGGGATCTTTTTGCATAAAAGCAGGGTCCTGAGGACTGGAAGAGCAAGACGTCGCCACTGGAACTAAGAAGCCGAAGAGAAGAGAAGCCAAAGACAACTGCAACGACTGAACCACCGGTGAAGCCCTGCTGCAGCGTCTTACCACTATTCTCCACACGACGAGAGAAGATCTTCATCTGCAAGAGCCTTCTTCCCTTGAGCTGGTGGGGCAAACCAGTTTGCCAATCGCCTTCCCGGACCTGCCTTGGTCGAATCGCCAGTACCCTGTACTCGGAGGCCGGATAGCCAGGCACCAGTCCACCCAGACTGCGATTTAAAGGAGCGTACCTTTTATTCGTCGGGCAGCAACGCGACTGGTTTCATCCCTGGGTAGTGCAGTAACTCGAACCTTACTCCACGATGATAGCCTCTCTTCCTCTGCTGAATCCCCCGAACTGCAGGAACTACCAGTAACAACCGCCACCGCAGGAGCCACTTCTTCATTTTAAAGGTACATTGTTCCGCCAGGCCGCCCTTTCTGTGTGGTAGAACTAAAGGTGTTTTAAATCCTTTACCTACCTGTTGGGTTGGCCGCCCCTCTCTTTTAACATTGTCTTTCACCTTCTGCATCTGCCTTTTTGAATCGTTAACCAAAGACTTGACTGCAGCTACAAGAACATTTTGCTCCTGGGCCTTTGCCATGTACCACTGACTCTGGCACAGGCCTATTGACTCTGGCTAAATTTGTTAGAACTGCCTTCTCTAGATTGCTTCTCAACTAGAACTGTGTTGGTGCACCTACTTCTTATAAGCACCTCTTCCTTCCCACTTTTATAACCTGTGAAGTGCAATTTTGCTCGGTTTTTATTTAAGTGTTCTTTATTCTAAAGTACTGCCTTGCCTAAACTGATTCACAAACTTATGGGAAGTGTTGCTAGGGTGTGTAAGAAGATATTTCTGTATAACTTGTGCTTTCCCTCCCTTGTGAGAAATTGCTAGAGTGCCGTGTTTGGTTTTCACTGTGCCGTTTTGCTCAGTTTTCACTCTTGCTCAAACTTATCTACAATTTAACTAGGGAGTTGTGTATAATTTCTTTGGCTGAATTTAACTTGCTTAATAACTGTGATAAATGTGTTTAACTAGAAGTGTGTAAAATAAATATATATTCTTTTTAATACAAAGCTTTGGTCAGTGTTTCCTTGTACCATAGTTCTGAAGGCCTATTGTGTAAACCCCGAATACTGCTCATCTCCCTCTTAAGATAAGTCTGACTGCTTAGCCACAGCTACCAACTAAATCTTTGTGGTACAGACTGATACCAAAGGGGATTTATTGCTCATACCTGTAGTCTTAATCTTCTGTAGTGCTCCCTAAGGGAACTGCACAGGATTCTGCCTAACAATGGCTGAGCAGCCAGACTTATCTTAAGAGTAAAGTGAGCAGTATCAATAGTTACACAAAGGACAACAATTACTATGGTTCAAATAAACACTGACTCAAGGTTTCTGAGTAAAAGAATATACATTTATTTAGATTTCAGTTGTAAAATAATTAACTAAAGCAAAGCAGTAGACAAATAACACTCTTAATATACTATACACCACCCAATATATTCTGCACAAGTTAAGCTCAAAATTAAGTGTGAGCAAAATGGCACTCCAGCAATATAAAAGGGAGGGAAAGACAAGGTTAGACAGAAATTAAGGAGCACCAACAAGTAAGTAAGCAGGGTAATTTAGAAAAGGCTACTACGGTGAGGAAATCAAATCAAGAGGCCTGAGCCAAAGTCAATGGACCAAAGTCTTTGCAGAGGATCACACAGCTCAGAGTAGTTTGCGGTTAAGTCTTTGCCAAGAGTTTGGAACGAAGTTGGTCAGAAGAAAAGTTACTTTAAAGAATGGAGAATGTCAAGCCCTCGGATTGGCGAAAGATTTCGAACACTTTCACCGCAGTCGGACGGAACGAACAACCGGGTTAACACAGTACCTTTAGAGCAGAAGAATGCTGTAGCTGAGGCAGACGTTCCTGGCAGGTCCTGCAGGCTCACGGTTCCTGATGCGACTGTCGGACTGACAAGAAGGAGGAAGACTGGAGGGTCCTGCACTACCCAGGGAAGAAACCATCAGCGGAAAAAAGCAACAAATAAAAGGTGCGCTCCTTAATACCCAAGCAGGGTACGATCCTCCTGGCTATCCGGTTCACTGCAGCTGTGCACAGCAAATTCGACCAGAGGAGGGAGGCCTGGCTTGCAGTTTGGTGAACTGGTTGGTCCCACCAGCTCAAGGGGAAAAGATTCCTTGAAGATCTTCCCTGTCATTGAAGTTTGGAGATTCGGACCCGCAGCAGGGCTTCACCGGGAGGTTCAGTCGTGGTAGAGGTCCTCTTCTTCAAGCTTCTCTTTGGTTCTCTCGATTCAGTGGTGACCCTGCCTTCCTAGTCCCAGAGAACTGCTTTTTATGCAGTTTTCCCCTATTCAAACAGCCTGGCTGTCAATCACACACCAGGGTGGCTGTCCTGGTGGGACAGTCACCACAGCCAATCATACAGAGTGTAACATGGGTCTCCAAGGAGACCCTGTGCAGGGAGTCTCAAACCCCTCCCTCACATCCTGTCCCCCTCAGACATTCAGGTGCCTAAGTAAGGCTTCTGTGCAGAAGTCTGCCAAAGGACGGCAAACAGAGGAACCAAACCTGGTTTGGCGCGCAGAGTAAAACACAAGAAAGACCTTTACAAAAAGAAATGGTGAATAAACACACCCAGAACCAAATAAAAGTAAATGGGGTCCAGCGGATTTATGTTTGAGGCTACTAACTCAGCTTAAACAGTACCAAGGCTATTTAAATAGACCACAGTAGGAAAAATTGGGTAGATACCACTGCCACCAGCCAAATCTTAATGAAAGGGGAACGAAATAATGTTCCATGAGAGACAGACAAAAAGGAATAACTATTAACCCTTTCCAGTACTCTATGGAAGATAGTTTGTACTGGGTCTGTGAATTTAAACAGACTAATAAAGTCAATGGCAACTTTACATATTCTGGGAGACAGTAGTCAGTCCCAGAAAATAGAGATTAAAGTGGGAAGTCTGAAAAAGACAACCCTGTGTCACTGCGCTAAAGGTGCTGTGTAACATACAGTAAAAAGATGATGCCTATGGAGTTGGTGCAACTCCACAGTCTATGAACACAAACATGTTATACACACACAGCAAAACACATCTAAGAGTGGGAAAAAAGCTCCCCCTCTTACCAGGTGAAAAAAAATAAATCCTAGAAATCCAGCAAAGCTGTTGAGGGACTCAGTAGGTAGGGGAAATTAGCCATTCTGGAGAATTTTCCCTAACAGTCTTCTTGGGTGCTTCTTTTAATTCTTAAAGTCTTCATGTAGTTTTCTATAACCATACCTCTGAATGCATTAGCATAACTTCTTCTGGCTGATTTATCTGCAAGAACATCCATCCGGGTTCCTGGTGTAAAAGAAAGTTCAGCACGTCTTTCTTTATCCCTCTGTCTTTTTCTGGCAATGGCCAAGAACGGCCATATAGATTCTGCTATCATCTCTGCACATGATTTTTCTGTGGGACTTGTGCTTGGGCTTCTGGCTACTGGATCAGGTGTGTCTGCATGCATTATCTGCGTGGGCCCAACCTTTGTCAAACCCTTATTTTGCCTGTTCCGCTGACCCTGTCTCCGGCGTACAAAAGCAGTGTTTGAAGAAACTGTGGTATGTGATGTAGTACTAATAACATCCATTTCGAGCTCAGGTATCTGCCCATTTTTTCTAGGGACAGGAATGACTATGTATGGCTTAGGCTGCTTTGTAGTTGCCATGGTCACCTTTTCCTTCTGCTCAGAAACATATGCAGGAATTGTTGTATCTTGTGCTCCAATATAGAATGCGGTTCTAACTGTCAGTGAACACAATATGAATATAAATATAATACATGTGTAAACAATGCAGTGGTAAGTGAGTTTACAACATCTGTTTCTGGGACAGTATGTACACCTGTCCTCTTGAGGCAACACAAAATTGCTTCTTTGGTTCCCCATCTCTATCATTTGATGCTATGGACGGAAAAACACTTTTTTAATGACATTGTATTTTTTTAGATTGCATCTGGAAGCTGTTGTCTTTTTCAGCATTCGTCCTCAATCAACTAACTGCTTTCTGGAACCAATTCCTTCACCAGTCGTGGTGCAAATTTTCCTTTATCGTGAAGAAGAATGTCCTCTGTAGGCCTCTATAAAATCTGCTTTGTTTATTAGTTCCTAATCAATGCCTCAAATCTGCTTCAGTCCAGGTGACATTGCAGCTTCCCTGTCAGCATGAACAAAGTTTTGTCCTTCAATTAATTCCTCGATCTGTCCCTCAGAGGAAAAGTTTCTACAAAGCTCTATGATATCTTTCAGAATACATTGCCTCCTGGATGATGATTCCTTCCAGGATCACATTCAAATGTGCAGTGTTTCTTGGATCCCTCAGAACGGTTACCACATCCGTGTGTCTTCCAACGAGATGCAGACATTCTTCAATTAGACAAAAGAACACCACACTGACCAGGGTTTTTGTGTTTTCCTCACTGAACTCAGGCAACTTCAGAAACTCTTCAGTGATGATTATGAGCAATCTTCTAATGATCTTTTCATTGTCAGAATTACCAATAAATGTATCTCGTCTGCACATGCTGTGGTTCTTCCCTGATGTTTGTAGCTTCTTCACGGTGGGGTGTAAGCAGAAGAGTCTCTCCAGCATAGATTTTAGTATCTCCCAGGAAGATCCAAGCTCGCCTACCCTGCAATTTGATAGCAGATGGGGTTACGTCCTCAATAACGAAAGGGCCATTAATTCGGGGCTCGTCCCACTTTTTTCTTGTGTGGTTTACAAATCAAAACTTTATCTCCTGGGTAGATACTTGGACGTAGAAATTCGGGGGTTTGGATTGTTGAAGCATCTCATTCTGTGTTCTATACTGCCTTACACCCTTGTCTCTGCAACTGTCCTGAAATTACAGAAAAACTAGATGTTAAATAGTTTTTCAATTCAAGTCCTAAGATTTCTGACGTTGGCTGAGCATCACTTCTACACGGGATGGAGTTATTAAAGGAGTCCTCATTCACTTGTCTATCACAATCACATGCAGTGTAAGATGGTGGTCAGAACCTGGTTGATTCCTTAATGCATACAATGCAGTGGTAGGCAGTGCAACCACCCTTTTTTCAAAGTAAGCTTCAATTTAGCAATTCTTTCTTTTAACAGGCCATTAAGCTTTTCAGAGGTACCATTTCCTTGCGGAAGATAAGCCAAAGAAAACTTGTGTTTTATTTTAAGCAGCAATGTGATCTGCTCGAAAACTGTACTAACAAACTGAGGGCCATTATCCGATCTCATTACTTCACACACTCCCCATCAAGAAAACACTTTGTGCACCAAGAACTTGGCTGCACAGGTAGAGTCTGGGTGTGTACATGGACCTGCCTCTATCCATCTGGCGAAAGGATATACTACAACTAATAGGTATCTATATCCATTACAAACTTGTATCATGTTGACATAGTGAATATGTAAGTGCTAAAAGGGCCGTTGGGTCTTGGGATGACCCCGCTCACTATGCACAGTGTATGGCCAGCCGTGAACTGCTGGGAAATAATACAATTTACCATAAAAAATGTAACATGCTCCATTAGGTTCAGTGCGAACCAATCTTCAGCAATGGTTACAGCAAGTTTCTCCCTAGTTGTATGCGCGGGCTGGTGTAGCTGTTCAAGCGCTACCCTTAATAAGGCTATAGGCGTTAGTGGTTTACCAGTACTGTCTTGCTTCCACAATGCTTCAGAGGGGTTTAAAGAACACACTTTTTGTTTCCACAAATTCTTTTCATCTTGCTGTGCCTCTCCTTGAAGCTCCACTATTTGTGTTTTAGACATATGTTTGTATCCCTCATCCACAATCATCATCACAGTCATTCTTTCATTCACATCAATGGTTTGGATATTCATCATTCCTATATCTGTATATGCTAGTGCTTGGCTTCAGCATCTGCTGCTTGATTTCCATGCAAGATTAAATCTGTCCCTTTCGTGTGAGCTGCACATTTAACGACTGCTATGCCCACTGGGAGTTGCAGTGCCTTAATAAGCCTGTCCAATAAGGCTGCATGCTGTACTGACGTGCCGTCCGCTCGGAGGTAGCCCCTCCTTCCAGCTAGCCAATCCTTCATGCACCGTCAACGTCACATAGGCTGAATCACTGTACAATGTTACTTACTGGTCTGCGTGATTCTCAATTGCGAGTATCAACGCCAATAATTCTGCAGCCTGCACTGAATAATGTGATAGCATTCAAGTACTAACAAGCACTCAAAATTCTCCATTTGCCAAATGTTTTACTACTGCGGCACCTGTATATCTTTGTCTGCCATTTTGATCAATTCTCGAAGAACCGTCAATGAAGACAATCCCTCCCCCTGCGATTGCATTCTCTTTTAATCTAGGGAGCTCATCACAGAATTCATCATAGTTTGCGCAATCGTGTATAGGCTCTCCTTTGGTAATAGGCTCAGCTATGAACATAGCTGGATTCACGATTTTACATCGAATTGTTTTATTCGCTGGAGTCGAAATAATTACCTCATAGGCAGAAACCCTTTGAGTGGTTTATGTACCTTTTGGTTTTTCTAAAATTTCAAATAATGCATCTTCAACAAATAACATCATGGAGCATCCCATCACTATGTTTGTAGCCTTCTCTATGGCGAACGCGGCGGCTGCATAACTTTATTCACATGGAAAGTGACCTCTCAATACTGGGTCCAAAATTCCACTCTAATATGCAAGGAGTTTGTACCTCAATGTAGTGTGAGTACTGTTGTCATAAAAGTACCATCTGTTTGTGAGAATAAAAATAATTCCTCTGCATAATTGGGGATCCCTAGAACAGGAGCCTTGCAAATGGCTTTTTTCAATTCATCAACCCCTCCTTCCATTGCTTCAGTCCACACGATTTTCTCTTGCATTGCCTGTGCTTTCTTCAAGGCCTGTAAAAGCGGCATAGTATATGAGCTATAGTCAAAGACCCATGTTCTGACATAATTACATAGCCCCGAAAAACTCTGCATCTGTTTTATCGTGTGTGGCTTTTTTTAAAGTGGCCACAGCTCTTTCTGGGGTGACCTTCTTTCACTCATATGAAATCAATTTGTCTATGTACAACACTTCTTGTTGACAATATTGTAACTTTTCCTTGTCAACCTTGTATCCTTTGTCAGCAAGTATAATCATTAGCTGAACAGAATGGCGTCTGCACCCTTCTTCTGTGGTACTGCAAACTAAAATGTCATCTACGTATTGCAATACAACGCTCTCTAATGCGATATTGCTCAAGTCCATCTGGAGGACTCTGTTAAAAATCGATGGGGACTCACAGTACCCCTGAGGCAGCCTTGTGCTTTTTAATCGCACTAGTCTGAAAGTAAATGATGCCTAATCTTGCGAGTCTTTGTGCAATGGGATTGAGAAAAACACATTTTTCAAGTCAATCAATGTAAAATATTGCACATCAACAGGTATATTACATAGAATCGTAGACAGGTCCGGGACGAGTGGGAACTCAGCCTCTAAAATCTTATTTATTGGTGGTTGTAAATCTTGAATTAGTCTCCAAGACACCCCCTTTGATTTTTTAATCGGATAAAGTGATGTATTACATGGTGAGTCTGACGTAAATAGGATACCTTGGTCCATCATGGCGAAAATTGTCTTGAAAATACCTTCATCTGCCTCTCGAGACATGGGATATTGTCGTGCTTGAGGTAAAATCGCTCTTGGTTTCAATGTAATCTTCACTTCCCCAACTCCTTTCAGTAAATCTACGTCATAGGGGCCAGTGGTCCAAAATAAAATTGGCACTTTTGCCATATAATCATCAAATATTCAGGATGCTTCTTTGCTAGCATCATTCTCTGCAGGACCTCTCTCTTATTCACCTTAACCCAATAAGTAATGCACATTTCAAATATCACAAAATCGCCAGATTGTCATGTCCAAACAAATCTTCATCAGTGACATCAGTACTCTGCAGCCTTCCTCAATGGCAATTATCATGCTCCATCGTTTACCCTCATCATTAGTTGCATCAAGCAAAGTCATACATTCCTCAGACTATAGCTGCTTGTAAGGCTAACATGAAAATTCTCCCCTCCTCTTCATCCGTAGGTATCTGTGGCCTAAATAGAAACTCATCTGGTATTCTCATGGTTCTGCCTACTAAGCCTGGCAGCCATTTTAACAAAACACGTATTCCATAATGGAACACTACGGGTTCAAGCAGTATTGCTCTAGGCGCTAATTGTCCTGCGTATGACCTTATCATTTCGCACACGCTCAAACAATGCATTCCCGGTGTTGAGCATATTCTGCCATCTTCTGTAAATGAAATGGTCATATTCATTTTTGTCATTGAGGGGCCGATTCATGGAACAAATGTGCACCAAAATTTGTGGCGCAAGCTGGCGCAAGCTTTAAAAAGCAAGCGCACATGCACGCGTGCGATTCATGGAAGGCCCTGCGTATGTTTTCCATGGGAGTTGTGCCTAATCCGCGGTTGGCGCACACAGGCGCACACGTCATTGCAACATCCTGAATGCTGTGCGCAACGTGCACAGCGAAAACGCACAATGTTAGCGCACACACCAAAAAGAGGGCGGAACACGGGGCGGAACACGCGGAATGGGGAACAACGTATGAAAATAAGGACGTAACTGGCAAAGTACTGCTGGGAAGTACACTGAACGCCCACACACACGCAAACTACACGTATTCATGGAATCGAATAGGGGAAACCTGCACACGCCAAAAAGACATGCACAGGCCTAAACACGTCCGCCACACGAAGGCAGGCAGAAGCGTCCCTGTGCAGTATAAAAATGTGCGCAAACAACAAACACGTACATAAAACTACGCTGAATGTCCCATTTCTCGCAGCACTGTTCATGAGACACCACAGGAGGAAAATAGCCAGGCCCCGCATTTCTTTGCCCAGTACCAGCCTTTTTGGGATGCCTGATGACCAGGTCTATGGCAGGTATAGGTTTCCAACTCATATCATCCTATACCTGGTCTAGGAGTGGGAGGATGACCTCATATCACCCACCTTGTGCTCCCAAGCACTGAGCCCCTTGGAAAGGGTGCTCAATGTACTGCATTTCTTGGCCACTGGGACATTTCAGCGGACTACTGCCATAGTGGTGGGGGTCTCACAGCCCACGCAGTCATGCTGCCTAAACCAGGTGTTGGCAATCATGACTGCGCGACCCTCAGTCCGCAGGCACATATACATGCCCAGAACACCCTCAGAAAGGCATGCCATGGTTCAGGACTTTTACAGGGTGACACACTTCCCCAAAGTGCCCGGTGCCCTAGATTGCACCCATGTGGCCCTACGTCATCTAGGGTCCCAGAGAATATCCACTGCAACCGCAAGCACAGGTATACCATCAACGTGCAGGTAGTATGCGATGCACAGGGGATCATCACCTCTGTCAATGCTAACTATCCTCGTTCCGCCCATGACAGTTTCATATACAGAATATCCGCCCTGAGCCGGGACCTGGAAGCTGGGAAGCATGGCGACACATGGATCATCCTTTTTGCGATTCTTATCCTACATGAGTCTGCAATAATGTGCAATGGTTAACTGAATTTCCGACCATGGTTTTGCTCCTATTCCCACTAATTTCTTGAGCTGTTTCTGCACTTGGTCTGGCAGCCCTTTGCCTGATATATGATAAAATAGAGGTATAGACTTCCCCCAAGTTTCACGTGTTTCAAGCGCCCATGTGTCT
The DNA here is from genome assembly GCF_040938575.1 of Ambystoma mexicanum. NCBI lineage: Eukaryota > Metazoa > Chordata > Amphibia > Caudata > Ambystomatidae > Ambystoma > Ambystoma mexicanum. The sequence goes on from NC_090928.1 coordinate 834,423,958, forward strand.
TGAAAACTTTGAATGTAAAGCAATGGATCCTCTCCTTCCTTCATTTTTCTTGTCATTATAGCTCCCATATGGACGTGTCCGGATATGGCACTCAAAGCGCTTTCCAAATCGCTGCTCTTCAATTATTAAACAGTGCTCCATCATGCACAGTGTTAACTGTAGTCACACCAGGGTAACCTGCCCATGTCCATATGTCATCAGCTCTTTCACCAAGTGTGGCGATTACAAGACTTTTAATATCCCCTATAAGTAATGTATTCCCTCCCGTCATTTTTTTAAAACTCATGTATCCATTTTCCAGGACCGGAAGTTAAATTCAGGAGTTTACATTTGAAGTTTTCCCTGTCGATCTTGGGCCATGGTATATACTGTGGCCTGGCCCCTCCCTTTTCCAACAAGGGGAACTGTGAAGCTCCAAACTCATTCTCATCTGTCATCATTTGTCTATCTACTGCTGAAGTAATAGTCCCACATCGCTGTCTACCTGGCAATGATCGTAGCCTGCTTACATAAGGCGGGGACTCCCCCCTCTGACCATGGGGTTGCCCCTTATGTCGGTCTGACTGTGTCAGTGGCTATGATGCCTTGGACATAGGTATCTTCAAATCTGACCATCTTACTTCTTTGTTCGAAGGCGAATGTTCTTCTGGATTACATGTATCACTCCTAACCTCCCTCGAGAAGGTTTCCTTTTCTTCATCTGATACTTCTTGTGCCAAACTCATGCAACTCCTCTCATCATCATCTCTATTTAATGTTAGTGTGTCTAAAGACAGCTCCTTCTGTCTCGCATTACAGGAGACTTCCTACCTGTCATACAACTGAGCAGTCTCGAGGCGATCATTTTCTCCTTTCCTTTGTGCTGCTTTCTGGGCTTGCATTTTGTGGTATACTTTATCGATCGTTTGCCCAATGGTTTGCGAGTCAAACTCGTTTTACAGGTTTATTCTAGATGTGCCTGGTAATAAATCAGACTCGGGAAAGAATTCCTCTATGTCTTCCCATGCTACCCGTGGACTGGGATTTCTTACTTCTCTTTCCAAATACTCAAGATCGCACTCTCTCTGTCTCCTTTGGCGTTCCACGACGTCATCGACTTCTCTGTGCTTTCTAGCCTCTTCTCTTACTCCATCTTCCTCTTTCTTTTTCATATCCCTTCATTCATATGCCCTTCGTATTTCTTCCTATCTTCGTCTCTGTATTCTTTTCTTTCTTATCCTTTCCTGTTCATCGGCTTCTATTCTTTTCTCTTTCAGTCTTTCTTTTCCATTGGCTGTTCATCTTTTATTATCACGCTTTCTTTGTTCTTCTGCTCTCTCTTGTTTTTTAGCTTGCTCATCTTGATATAACTGTTCTCATCTTTGTATATCTTTTTTTTTGCTCCTTTATCTCTTAATCGTTCCTCCCTTTCTTTATCTTTTCTGTCTTGTTCGTCTTGATCTCCCCTTTGTCTTACATCATCGATGGCTTTACCATCAAGTTTAAGTAAAATCTGACCTCCCAACCATTTGTTGTGTACGAGCGCTATCTCATCAGTTTTATCCTTATCTCCCTTCCATCTCTTTATTTTTCTCCTTATGTCTAGAGATGTGCTTGCTTGATCACTTCTCTCCTTATCACATCTCTCTTTGTCCCTTGGGACTTTGGAGGTTATTGCTTTCTCTGTATCTTTCTCTGGGCCCTAGTCACTACTTTGCGTAGGTGACTCGTATGACGCATTGCTATATCCCGTCGCTGCTTTAAGTTCTCTTAATGCGTATAACCCTTTTTCTTTCTTAATCTCGTCTTTTATTTCAGACTGGGCGGGCGGAGCAGAAGGCTCTTCACCCCCCTCTTTACCTATATTTAGTGTCCAATCTAAAGGAGGCTCCTCCTCCTTCTCATGTTCATTCATTTTCCAAAGTTGTAGACTCGCTTGGCGCTTTTTTTCATTTTTCCTGTTTACGCAGCATGCAAATATGTCGTAATATGCTGTAGAATTTATCTCGATAATGATCCGCCTTAGGGCAATGGCATAAACATTTTGTCTGCGGTCCCTTTAACCCATTCTGCACTGTACTGTTTAAGTTTAAGTGCATGCTTTGGTAGCTGTTTGCAAAGATGCACTAATGGCATAACTTCTTCCATTTCTTAACCTTTACTGTTCTCTTGCTTACCACTTCTGTATACTTTAATTACAGTTTTCAACTTTATGTTTCAATCAACATACACTTATGAGCGAGCACCTATCGTTGCAAGCTCCAATCCCATCACAATGCAATTTTTTACTTTAATCTTGCTAAAAAACAACCATGAAAGTTTAATCTTAAAATAATCACTTTTCGAGTCTTAACTTCACGTTTTTTTTACTCAAAACCTTTCCTTTTTCAACTCTAACGTCATTACACCTAACAACTACATAAAACAAAACAGACAAACTTGACCGGCCACATGTACATGCACCTCATGATCTTCTCTTAGGACTCGTCTTACCCTCTATATTCTGCTCTGATTGGAATTTAAGCTTATTTCTTTATGTAAGTCTTTGAACTGATACTGTCTCCTATATGTCCCTTGTAAAGGTCTCTGAATTAAAGCTTCTGCTAGCACTCTTTAAAGTCTAACAACAGGGCGTGTCCTTATAGCGTCCCTACACCTCACAACTGTTTTCCTCATATATTACTTGGCAACACTCAAGTCAATATCATTTTCCCATATACATATATGTTACGCTCTGACTCTTGCATTATTGTTTTCCCGCCTCCCTCCATTACTCTCCGTTATTTACCACACATACAACCTTTTGCCACACTCTTTGGTCTCATTCACTCACAGTTTGCATGTTTTCTATCTTCGGACCCTTGGGATCACCTTCGAGCCGCTTTCCGACCCGCTTCTCATAGATGTGGGAGGGGTTCCTATAGAAACTAGGGGTCCTGTCAACCATACATGCATGGATATTGTCCTATACTAACCACTATCCACGAGGAGCTTCACATCCTGTCAGCCGAATGGCAAATGTCATGCGATATTGCCCAGACTCTAAAGTTACTTGTGTCGACGGCTGATGGTATCTTATCTCACCATCAATCTCTTCAATCAAGTGAACTGGAGGCTTCCAGCCCTTTAAGATGAGTATCAATACTCTGGAGATAGATGGGGATGCAGATTGTAATCAAACATCAATAATTCAGATGGCACAAATAGTTTTGGAAATGTTTGTCTGTTTTAATGCAAGTATTTTAAACAGGGAGTACAAACGGACAGCAGCAATGTCTCGATACTCTAACTCTCAATCATTTCATAAAAAAGCTGGGATCTTAAACCCTAATCGGTCATAGCTGACGTTTTGACCTGTGTCATTACCAATGTCATCCTACGTGGCAAACTACCAAAACCTGTCGGGAAGCGGGATTGGTTCTAAGGGAATAAGTATAGATGTTATATCTGTATGGAGTAACAGAGATAAAGTATTGGATATTTAACATCAGGTGGGGCAACTAAGCCCTCCCTTCAAAATGGCCACTATGAACATCACTAAATGTACGACATCCCATTGGCTATACAAACTAGAGGACTCCCAACTACGTGGTACCCTACAATTGATTGGCTTCTAACCCCCGTCAGTAACTTTCCACCTACATCAGCAGCACGCAGACCGAACAACCAGGTGCGGGTAAGCTTGTCTTAATACCAGCTTCCCACCAATTAAAAATAAAATCCATCATCACCTCAATGAGTCAGTGACAATTAGCACTTTAAAGTTGGCCTGAGTCTGTGCTGTTCTCTGGAACTTTTTAAGGAGTGTGGGTACTCTCTGGCTTGTACAACTTTCTTCCATCACATGTTTGGACACCACAAATTGAGCCTTTTCGTGTATTTGATTTTATTCTTCAGTATTCCTCTGACGTCCTTTGCTCTGCTTGACCTTCTTGAGCCGGAGCTTCTGTTCTTTCACGTTAATTGTATCCAATGTCAGCCAATTCTAGTAGTGATAAGACCTTGGCTTCCGTGGCTCAGCCCACTTCTTAGCTGAAATATATTCTGTGTAATTAAATTGTTTTTTGTAACTGCGACACTGAATTGAGGCCTTCCTCGTTGCTCAAGACTGCTTTATACGTAGTGGAAACATTAATTCTTTATTTAATCCATATGTATCTCTGAAGTATATTTGTATATGTTGGAGCTTGCAGCGATCTGACTATTTAAAAGCATTTGGCTAGCTTCATGATTGCTTTCCTGCTTGCGTTCCATTGAATCTGTACACATTTAAACTAGCTAAGTATCTTCATCATGTTTGTGACATAAGTTTCTCTATCTTGATCCCAAGATATCACTTATGTCACTTATCCTTGGTATTTCTTCATTCTTCATAAATAGTCTGCCTCTCTGGTTTGGTTATCTTTCTATCTGAGTGTCGATTCAGCTTTGTATGACGTCACCATTCATCCCGGTCTTTCAGTTTCTTTGCTTCATCAGGAATCTCATTCAAATTGCCATCATATTGTCTGGGATGCAAGCATGGTTTCCTCAATGGGTACTTCACCTCCCATATTCTCTTAGGTATTGGTATTCTTATGGGTACTGCACAGAGACCTCTCTCTTCTCTTTGCTGGTTTATTTGTTCAGTATACATCACATATGTTGGTTAATACGATTCAGGTAATGTAGGCAGGGCAGGTGGAGTTGGGGGTACTTGGCTCCTCCTCTACACTTCGGTCATGCCTGTGCCACTGGCGCACACATTGGCAGCCATCATGGACTGTTTTGAACTCATTTATCTTCATAATACTCTTTGAACAACCCCTATTCACACTTTGGTCCCTAATTTCCATTTGCACGATTTTGGTACTTTCTTATTTAATTCAGCTAACTACATGTACCATAATGCACCTTGCTACAGTTATCAATTCCTGGCTATTCCCATTCATCAGTATTGGAACCACAATCCACAGAAGCCCGAGGGATCAGTGCTGCTTCCACCTTCTCAGGACCAGAGAGGGAGGAGGCAGATTGCCTTGAGGTGTGCCGCTCCAGGTGCTACCAATTAGCCTGCCTGGGTACAGGGCAGGGCTGTATTTAAGCAGCTGCCTGCAGGAGCTCAGTCTCTTGCATTAAGAGGTTAATGCACCTTTTTGCCTTGAGCCACGATTTGAATGCTGTTCCTGTTGCCGTTTCATCCTGCTTCTGATTCCAGCGCTCCTTGCTGCCCTGCTCCGCTGGGCTTCCTGCCTTGCAGCCTGTTACACTCCTCTGCCTGCAGCTCTGGTCCTCTGGGCTCCCAGCCTCACTGCCCTGCTCCTCTGGGCTCTCTGCTTTGCAGCCTACTACACTCCTCTGTCTGCAGCCCTGGTCCTCTGGGCTCCCTGCCTCGCTGCCCTGCTCCTCGGGGCTCCCTGCCTTGCAGTCTGCTACACTCCTCTGCCTGCATCCCTGGTCCTCTGGGCTCTCTGCCTCGCTGCCCTGCTCCTCTGGGCTCTCTGTCTGCAGCCTACTACAGCTCTCGGTCCTGCTCCTCTGGACTCCCTGCCTCGCTGCCCTGCTCCTCTGGGCTCGCTCCTTGCTGACCTGCTCCTCTGGGCTCTCTGTCTGCAGCCTACTACAGCTCTCGGTCCTGCTCCTCTGGACTCCCTGCTTCACTGCCCTGCTCCTCTGGGCTCGGTCCTTGCTGCCCTGCTCGTCTGGACTCTCTGTCTGGAGCCTACTACAGCTCTCTGTGCTATTCCTCTGGGCTCCCTGCCACGCTGCCCTGCTTCTCTAGGCTCGCTCCTTGCTGCCCTGCTCCTCTGGGCTCTCTGTACACAGCCTACTACAGCTTTCTGTCCTGCTCCTCTGGACTCCCTGCCTTGCAGCCTACTACAGTCCTCTGCAGTCCTCAAAAGTTTGCCTGCACCTTGTGCCATCCGTTACTCCAGCCCTGCTTCCTTGTTTGCAGCCCCCCTGTTTCCTGGTTACTGCTCCCTTACTCTCTTCCTTGTTTGCAACCCCCTGTTCTTGATCCCTGTCCTTCTCTTACTTGAGTCTTTGGTTCTCCTTTAAGTTATCCATTTCAGTTATACTGTTTCTGTACAGACACCCACAGCTGTTGTTCCCAGCCATGAGCATACAGAGTGGGCTCCTGTAATAGCAATCTGTGCAGAAGGCTGCAGTTTACAAAGGTCCGTGGAACACTCTTTCCCATTTTCTGCATACACCCCAAGAGGGAATCCAGTTTGTTTGTACCTTTGTATTCTCTACCCCTTTTTGTTCACAGCTACTGTTACTTATTCCTCTTTCTTGTTGAGCTTCCTGCTGTGTGTGCTTATCTGTAACCTTACATCAGCACAGCCACCCAAAACCTGCCTGGGTGCCCTGTGCCACTCTTGACAGAGTGCCATCCTTGACAGAATGCAAGAGCCAAAAAATTATTGTCCCATAGGCAGGAAAGGCACACACAGACCAAAGATGCTTTCCTTTCGGTTCAAGAAACCTCTGCAATAATCTAAAGTTTCCCTAAGGACAGCAAAAAAAACCTAGTTTAAAAGAAAGACTAGCCCTAGTAAACAAGGGTTTGCAAGCACAGTACTACACTCACTGGCATCTGACCCTTCAATGTTAAACTACTATGACATTTGTAACTATGATCCGCAGTCCCTATCTGTAGAAGAACTACAGCAAGATAATGAGTTCCTGCAGATTTTGTTAGCCCAAACAGTGGAAAACTCTCATGCGCTTTCTGGCATTTCTTCTGACACTGCATTCGACATTCAGCCTGTACACAAACCTTGTATTCCTTTATTCCAGGCTGCCCTGTCTCAGGACCAATGTCTTAACACTACTACAGCCAAAGATAGTGCATTCATTGTGGCAGACTCTCAACCAAAGTACGCTGTTGCCAAGGTAATATGCTCAAGATCAGCTTGGCAAGCTACACAATCTTCCCAGACTGCTGATAACACTCATTTAACAGGACAAGGCATTCAGTATCCTGAGGTTAGTGCAGCTGGTCCTGGGTACAAAAGACCAATACAGACCATCGGTTGTCTTAATGCTTCCCCAGTAACTACTAACCACGATAACACTAAGGTCAGTCTTCATATTGCAACACCTGGCTTTTCTGCTACACCAGATTCCGAAGTTGTAGAACTGGCAAATGGAACATACCAGTTACAAGAACAGCTCTTGCGCCTTAAAAGACAAACCAAAGACCTCTATGATGAATTTGGCTATTTGCATTGTAAGAATCTTGCAAAGGGACACAATTTACCAGACCATCTGACACTATGCCAAACACCAAACATTCTGTCTTTATGGAGTGATATGGTAAGGCCTGTAATGGTAACACAGAAAAAGATAGACTTTTACAGAGCAGTTGGAAGATCTGAACTTGGCATATGCATACCTTTTAAAGCTTGGCACAGCTCATTCGCTTACTAGGCACAGTAACTCAGGCTGTTGTTCGGATAGTGAAGAATTAACTCCTCTGGTGGACCGAATCACTCACACTGCCATTACACCACAAATCAACTGTAATCACCTGACTGGAGATCCTGCTGAGTCTAAGGATTGTTCCATTCTTACCTTTGATGGCGGTCCTTTACTCACACGTACAGCCTCTACTGAAGTGACCAAGTCAGAGATGTACTCTGCTTCTATGGACTTTTGTGTACCAGACCATGAGTCAGATCCTGAACTATACCCAGTACTTGTCTGGAATCCAGCTTTGCCAACAGTCAATACCCCAGACCCATCTATCAACCTGAACACAGAAGACTCTGAAGGCCAGCCATCAGAAAGCCTACCCTTTCCTGATCCTACATCAGCCATGCTACCTGTTACTGAATCTGCAAACCTAATCTCTGCGGCTCCTCCTGCTTCTATTCCTGAATTTACTACTGATGCAGCATCTCAAACCACTCTTACTGCAGTAGAAGCACCCCCTTCCTCTCTGCCTGCAAGGACAGTAACTGTTGCAAAGTCAGTTAAAAGTTCTCCTATTAAGGCTACATCTCCGGTTGTTATTGCTGGTGCCTCTGCAGCGCCTAAACAACCAGACTCTACTCCATCAGCCTCAGTTGTGTCCCTGCCCGCTGGTACTCCTTTGGCACCTATACTCCCAGCTGCTACAGCACCTGAACTTCCTACTGCTATTCCTGATCACCCTGCTGCTGTGGCTTCTGAACTCCCTGCAACTCAGGGTGTCCCTGCAACATTTATGACTCCTGAAGTCCCTGCTACAAATCTTGATGTTGCCATTGCTGCTTCTGAAGAACCCGCCGCTGTGTTTCCTGAAGTTACTGCTACTTCTGATACTCTCGATGCCCCGAATTCTGCTTCCTCCGCAGCTATGCTAGCTGCGGCTGATGCCTCTGCTTCTGCTACACAACCTGATCCCACAGCACCTTCTCTTCCTGATCTACATCCCTCAAGCTATCCTGTAGTGGTGATAGTTCCTATCTTATCTAATGAGCCAACCGAGTGCTTAGAGGATATCGTTCCTTTCAAGAACCAGTCCAGGTATCTGAATACCGTTGAAGATCCATTTGTGAACAAAGAGACACCCCAGTTTACACTTTGCAATAAAATTCCTGTCTTGCCTGATTTGTCTTCAAATATAAAGATCACGCCAACTACCAATCCTTCTGGTGATTTGGAAGACCTTCCTAGAGCAACCAATTCAGCTGTATCTCAGGTTCCACCTTTCAGCACTATAACGTTGCCAGCCCTAAGGAAGACCACTACTTTCAAAGCAATATATGCCATTGAGCCTGCAGCAGATCTTCATAGTCCCTCAGTTCATGAACACACTGTTATGTTTTGTGCCCCTAAGACTTTGTCTTTTTTGGATTCAATCTCAAGGGTTCTGAACATTGGTAAAATTACCTCCTTTAAAAACTCTCACCTTGCAGCCTTGCACAGTTTTTGGATCTTCACGAAGTGCCTTTTTTGTATAAGACTTTCTCACGGTGTGACAGGCCTTGGACTTGCTCTTCTTGTTGGTCAGTCTTCAGGGGGCCAGGAGAGGGGCATGAGGAGGGGCATACTGTCATGCCTGTGCCACTGGCGCACACATTGGCAACCATCATGGACTGTTTTGAACTCATTTATCTTCATAATGCTCTTTGAACAACCCCTATTCACACTTTTGTCCCTAATTTCAATTTGCACGACTTTGGTACTTTCTTATTTAATTCAGCTAACTACATGTACCATAATGCACCTTGCTACAGTTATCAATTCCTGGCTATTCCCATTCATCAGTATTGGAACAACAATCCCCAGAAGCTCGAGCGATCAATGCTGCTTCCACCTTCTCAGGACCAGAGAGGGAGGAGGCAGATTGCCTTCAGGTGTGCTGCTCCAGGTGCTGCCAATTAGCCTGCCTCAGCAGGGCTGTATTTAAGCAGCTGCCTGCAGGAGCTCAGTCTCTTGCATTAAGAGTCCTTCCAGCACCTTTTTTGCCTTGAGCCACGATTTGAATGCTGTTCCTGTTGCCGTTTCATCCTGCTTCTGATTCCAGCGCTCCTTGCTGCCCTGCTCCGCTGGGCTTCTGTAACGCTCACCTGATTCCCGTAGAGGCGCCGGTCTTGACTGGGCGTATACCGTATCTTCAAAGGTGATGTGTAACACACGGCTGGCTCTTTGGGCTGGACCTCGGTGCACTGTATGTCTGACTCGAAGGGTAAGATGTCTGCAGATAGAAAATATGGGATTAATGAACTGGGTTATTGAATGTCTCTCTCTTCTTCCCTTTCTCTTCTCCTGTAGAACCCCAAAGGTTAACGCTCTCACCTTAGGTAAGTGAACGCCGTGCTCTCCATCTGCCTCGGGGCAGGGTGCTGTAACCAGTTTCTTCACTGGATAAGGGGAGCAGGCCTCTTGACTTCAGAGGACTGCTGTCCATCGTTTACTGCACGAACGGTAAGTTTCGAGTAATTCTAATGTCTTTAAAAGTCTTTAGTAATGATGTCTCTTGTTTTGCAGGGTTCCGGCGATGGCGGATGACGGGCTGAAGTGAGTTGAAGATGGAGCCCGTGTGATGAATAGAAGCGCCTGGAAGCACGTAAGTAAGCGCTTGTTGCCTGCTTCACGATGCGCTCTAACTGTCTTTTTATTTTGCAGGTACAAGTTCGGAGCGGCTGCAGGGTGCCGGAATACCCACTGGGTTAGATGTGGAAAGGAGTAATGGCACGTGAGTTATTAAAATTCCCCATTGTCTTTAAACGCACCTTGTTTTGTCTTTCAGATGTGGGATGCAGCGCCGAAGGCCTCCGGAGCGTGCGAAGAGTTGGTAAGCTTTTGTCTTTCAGATGCCGGAATGCAGTGCGAAGACCTCCGGAGCGCACGAAGAGTAGGTAAGCCTTTGTCTTTCAGATGCCGGAATGCAGCGCAAGGCGTTGGTGACAGCCGATGGACCAGGTAAGTGACGCGCTGTCACTGAAGACCGTAATGCTAACCTGTTCTTTCTTGTCTTTATAGGTGTTGCTGAAGACTGGATTAAGGATGGTAAGCCTTTTTCCTTAGGCCCAGGATCAGATGCAGAAGACACGATGAGCGTTCTGCTGCAGAGGATGCAGAATAACGCAAAGCAAGATTCATCCATCAGGTGTGGTTTAAATAGCCTCCTGTAGTGCTCAGGTGTCTCCTTCCACAGCCACGCCCAGGTAAGAAAAGAGTTCCTGCTTTCCAGAAGAGTTCCAGTGTTCTGAACCTAGGGAGTGGCTCCTGCCCCACCCAACAGGAAAAGTAGTTCCAAATAGAAGAGGATCAGAGGCTCAACTGGCAGGCAAGTAAGCAGCATGGTCTGCTGCAGGTAAGTCCACCCAAGCATTATGAGCCCGGCGCTTCCAGCGCTGGGACTGGGCATATTTATGAGCCTGGTGCCACTGGCGCCAGGACTGGGTCCAAAAGGTCCCAATTGGGACTGGTTGGCACTCGGAACCTGGGTTATGGATCTGCTTCCAAGGGAGTTGGGAAAACCCTGACCTTTTGGAAGCAGAGATCATGACAGTACCCCCCCTAAAGGCCCCTCCCAAACCGGGCTTCTCCGGGGGTTTTGGCTTGTCAGGAAATGTTCGGTGAAATCTTTTGATTAGGCGAGGAGCGTGGACATATTCAGCAGGTTCCCAGGATCTCTCTTGGGGGCCGTAGCCTTTCCAGTCAATTAGGTAAAATAGTTTAGATTTGGAGATCTTGGAGTCCAGAATGCTTTTGACTTCAAACTCGAGTTCTCCATCAACTAGGATGGGTTTTGGAGATTTAGTTAGTCGGGTTTGAGGTTGCACGGGTTTTAATAGAGAGACGTGGAAGACCGGATGTATCTTCATGTGCGGGGGCAAGTCCAACTTGACCGCTACTGGGTTTACTATGGTAGTGATGGAAAGGGGCCAAGGTATCTTGGGTTGAATGTGCGTGGCCCTTTTAGAGGTAGATATTTGGTGGATAACCAGACTTGACCCCTACTTGATATTGAGGGGCTTCCTTCCGATGTTGATCTGCTCCTTTCTTGTATTGTTCTTTAGCCCTTTGAAGGTGAGAAACAGCTTCCTTAAAGGCTTGGGTGATTGTAGAATGCAGGTAGTCTACTTCTGGTGTTTCAAGATCTTGGAGGGGATCCAACTCCGAGGTTCGAGGGTGACTGCCGTATAAAAGAAAAAACGGGGTTTTCCCAGTTCCCGAATGGACAGAGTTATTGTAGGCATATTCGGCTATCCAAAGGATGTCTTTCCAAGTTTTTTCAGTTTGTTGCAGCATGCAGCGTAAATACTGTTCCAGAGTTTGATTGGTCCTCTCGGTTTGTCCGTCGGTCTGAGGGTGGTGACTGGTCGATAGTCTCACATCAATTTGAGCCGACCGACAGCAACTTCGCCAAAAACGAGAAATAAATTGACTACCTCTATCCGAAATTAGAACCGAAGGAAAACCGTGCAGTCAGACGATGTTTTCGAGAAATTCTCGGGCCAGAGTTGCTGCTGTTGGCAAGCCTTTGAGCGGAATGAAATGCGCCATCTTGGAGAATAAGTCCACGATTACTAGAATCGTATTGTATCCAGAGCATGGAGGTAGATCGGTGATGAAGTCCATAGAAAGCGTATGCCAAGGGCGAGGTGGGATGTCAATAGGGCGTAAGAGGCCTGCTGGTCTTTCCTTTTGACTCTTGTTTTGGGCGCATACTCCACAGGACATTATAAAGTCTCTGATATCTTTTTTCCAAGACGGCCACCAGAAGTAGCGCTTGATCTTTTCTGAGGTCTTGGCCATACCGGGATGTCCTTCCATTAAAGAATCGTGATAACAAGAGATTACTTTTTATTGTAAATCTGTGCTGGGCAGGTATAATCGTTCTTGGAAATACAACAAGTTGTCCTTTACTGCAAAGTCCTTTCCCTGCAGATGCCAATTCTGTATGTCTGCTGGAGTTACAAGTTGCCTGGCTTTATCCTTAACTTCCTCTATGGATTGTGTGGCGATTACACCCAGAATTCTTTGTTCGGGAATGATTGGTACAGGTTTAGGGTTGATCAAGTGTTCTTCCACTCCCATCCGAGAAAGGGCATCAGCTTTACCGTTTTTTGTACCAGGTCGATAGGTAATTATGAAGTCAAACTCGGCAAAGAATAATGCCCAACGGAGTTGTCTAGAGGATTGGGCTTTTGCGGTTTTCAAATATTGCAGGTTTCGGTGATCCGTAATCACAGTAACAGTGTGTCGGGCCCCCAGCAGATAATGCCGCCAAGCCTTAAAGGCAGACTTGATAGCCAGAAGTTCCTTGTCAGTAATCGTGTAATTGATTTCAGGAGGCGAGAATTTGCGGGACCAAAATGCCACGGGATGCAACTGATTGGTTACCGGGTCCTTTTGTGATAGAACTGCCCCCATGGCAAGGCTTGAAGCATCAGTTTCCACGATGTAGGGGAGTTCGGGGCGAGGGTGTTTTAAGATTGGTGCAGAGATAAATTTAGTCTTCAAATCCTGGAAAGCTCGTTCCGCCTCGGTAGACCATTCAAAACGTTTGTTTTTCTTTAACAAGGCAGTGATGGGCTGGACTATTCGAGAAAATTCAGGGATAAACCTGCGGTAAAAGTTAGCGAAGCCTAACATGCTTTGCACACCTTTTACGGAGGATGGTGATGGCCATTTGAGAACTGCATCGACCTTCTTTGAATCCATACGCACTCCGCTAGGTGATAATATGAATCCCAAGAATTCAACTTCAGTCACGTTGAAAACACATTTTTCCAACTAAGCGAAAAGTTTGTGTTGACGCAATCTTTCGAGGACTATTTTCACTTGTTTCCGATGTTCAGATTCCGATGAAGAATAAACGAGGATGTCGTCAATGTAAACAACAAAACACACATCTATGAGCTCTCTGAGGACATCGTTCATAAAATATTGAAAGGCGGCCGGGGCATTGCAAAGTCCGAAGGGCATGACCTGATATTCAAATAGCCCATATTTGGTGCGGAAGGCCGTCTTCCATTCATCGCCCTCTTTTACTCGTACCAAGAGGTAGGCTCCTCTAAGATCCAGCTTTGTATATGTGCATGCTTTTCTGACTTGGTCCAGGAGTTCAGGGATCAAAGGTAACGGATATCTATTCTTGACCATGATCTGGTTCAGGGAGCGATAATCTATACAAGTTCTAAGGTCTCCTTCCTTTTTTGGAACGAAGAACAAAGCTGAAGAAGCAGGGGACTTGGAAGGACGAATAAACCCATTTGCCAGGTATTGATCCAGGTATTGTCGAAGGTGAAGGTTCTCAGGCTCGGTGAGGGCATAAATTCTACTACAAGGAGGAGTAGATCCAGGTATCAGGTCTATCTGGCAGTCATAAGACCTATGAGGAGGTAGAGAGTTAGCCTGATCCTTCCGGAAAACATCTTGGTATTCTAGGTATTCGAGAGGTAACTGGGGAGTCTCTGAAGAAATTGCTGCCAGTGCAACACCAGGTGGAGGGTGACAAGTAGAGACACATTCTGGAAACTGGACCGTTCTTGCTCGCCAATCGATCAGAGGATTGTGTTTCTCTAACCAAGGTATTCCTAGAATAATCTGAAACTGAGGAGCCTTGATCACATCGAACACGATCTACTCATGGTGTCCATCTTGACTTACTAGCGTCACTTCTTGAGTGGTATGCGTTACTGGTCCGGAGGCTATCTCCGTTCCATCCACCGTAGTAATGACGTCCTTTACAGCCTTGGGACAAAGAGTTAGATTCATCCTCAAAACCATTTCATGATCCACATAATTGCCGATGGCACCGCTGTCGACGTAAGCTTCAATGGCATGTAATCGATCCGGATTATCAGGGCTAATGAGGACCATAGGTATCACGAAATGCGAGGTCACGGAACTGGTTTTCACGCTCGGCAAGAGGACCTCTTTTCTTGTCGGGCGAGGTCGTTTCCCTGCTCAGAGTTTGTAACTTTGGTAACTGCAGCTCCTACTGCCTTCTTGGCAGGTTTCACAGGACAGTCTCGAAGAAAGTGCCCTGAGTTTCCGCAATAGAGGCATAATTGTAACTGTTTTCTCCTTTCCCGCTCCTTTTGTGTTAGAGGACCTTTCAGGCCCCCTATTTGCATGGGTTCCCCGGAGTCTACTCCTTTGGAAGGAGTTGGCGGTTTGGAAAATACTCGAGCATCAAACTTGGAATGATCGGCCTTCCTGTTCTGCAGTCTGTGATCTATTTGAACGACTGAGTCTATATAGTCCGAACAATCTTGTGGGGGATTCACTACTTGGGCTAACACATCTTTGAGCTCTCCACGTAGACCTCTATAAAACAGCGTAATCCTTTTGTCCTCAGGCCATTGAGTTTCCACTATCAGTCTGTTGAAAGACGCAATATAAGCCAAAAGGTCTTGATTACCTTCTCGCAATGAAAGAAGCTCATTGTCCAAGGCCTGCCCCTGTGAATGTCTTGCGAACAGTTTTTCCATACTGAGCTGAAAAGCTTGAAAATCATGGAGGACCGGATCATCTTGATTTACTAGAGGGATCGACCAGTCTGCCGCATTGCCACTAAGGTACGAAAGCACGAAAGCTACTTTAGCTTGATCAGTTGGAAAGGCTGCTGGCCGGCATAAGAAATGCAACCGGCACTGATTGATAAATACTGCAAACCTCTTTGGGTCACCAGAAAATCGTTCGGGCGGAGCCAGAGGTACATTCCCAGGTAGGTTGATCTGCACTGGATTCATAGAGGATGTAGAAGGAAGATTTCCCCCAGATGCGGGTAACGGGGTCTGTCCGGCTTGTGACTGTAGCAATTGTCTAGCGAGATCATCTGTTCGCTCCTTGGAAATAATCAGTTCCCTTCTTAGAGCGTTCATTTCCTGACGGGCTGCATGCACTTCTGCCCTTAGTTCCCCAAGTAACTGGGCTAGCTGGTCGGTATCCTAGGTTTCCATAGCGCCTGGACGGGAGTTTTGCGGTAGGCTTTGCGTTCTGTAACGCTCACCTGATTCCCGTAGAGGCGCCGGTCTTGACTGGGCGTATACCGTATCTTCAAAGGTGATGTGTAACACACGGCTGGCTCTTTGGGCTGGACCTCGGTGCACTGTATGTCTGACTCGAAGGGTAAGATGTCTGCAGATAGAAAATATGGGATTAATGAACTGGGTTATTGAATGTCTCTCTCTTCTTCCCTTTCTCTTCTCCTGTAGAACCCCAAAGGTTAACGCTCTCACCTTAGGTAAGTGAACGCTGTGCTCTCCATCTGCCTCGGGGCAGGGTGCTGTAACCAGTTTCTTCACTGGATAAGGGGAGCAGGCCTCTTCACTTCAGAGGACTGCTGTCCGTCGTTTACTGCACGAACGGTAAGTTTCGAGTAATTCTAATGTCTTTAAAAGTCTTTAGTAATGATGTCTCTTGTTTTGCAGGGTTCCGGCGATGGCGGATGACGGGCTGAAGTGAGTTGAAGATGGAGCCCGTGTGATGAATAGAAGCGCATGGAAGCACGTAAGTAAGCGCTTGTTGCCTGCTTCACGATGCGCTCTAACTGTCTTTTTATTTTGCAGGTACAAGTTCGGAGCGGCTGCAGGGTGCCGGAATACCCACTGGGTTAGATGTGGAAAGGAGTAATGGCACGTGAGTTATTAAAGTTCCCCAATGTCTTTAAACGCACCTTGTTTTGTCTTTCAGATGCGGGATGCAGTGCAAAGACCTCCGGAGCGCACGAAGAGTAGGTAAGCCTTTGTCTTTCAGATGCCGGAATGCAGCGCGAGGCGTTGGTGACAGCCGATGGACCAGGTAAGTGACGCGCTGTCACTGAAGACCGTAATGCTAACCTTCTTTCTTGTCTTTATAGGTGTTGCTGAAGACTGGATTCAGGATGGTAAGCCTTTTTCCTTAGGCCCAGGATCAGATGCAGAAGACACGATGAGCGTTCTGCTGCAGAGGATGCAGAATAACGCAAAGCAAGATTCATCCATCGGGTGTGGTTTAAATAGCCTCATGTAGTGCTTAGGTGTCTCCTTCCACAGCCACGCCTAGGTAAGAAAAGAGTTCCTGCTTTCCAGAAGAGTTCCAGTGTTCTGAACCTAGGGAGTGGCTCCTGCCCCACCCAACAGGAAAAGTAGTTCCAAACAGAAGAGGATCAGAGGCTCAACTGGCAGGCAAGTAAGCAGCATGGTCTGCTGCAGGTAAGTCCACCCAAGCATTATGAGCCCGGCGCTTCCAGCGCTGGGACTGGGCATATTTATGAGCCTGGTGCCACTGGCGCCAGGACTGGGTCCAAAAGGTCCCAATTGGGACTGGTTGGCACTCGGAACCTGGGTTATGGATCTGCTTCCAAGGGAGTTGGGAAAACCCTGACCTTTTGGAAGCAGAGATCATGACAGCTTCCTGCCTTGCAGCCTGTTACACTCTTCTGCCTGCAGCCCTGGTCCTCTGGGCTCCCAGCCTCGCTGCCCTGCTCCTGTGGGCTCCATGCCTTGCAGCCTGCTACACTCATGTCTACAGCCCTGGTCCTCTGGGCTCCCTGCCTCGCTGCCCTGCTCCTCGGGGCTCCCTGCCTTGCAGTCTGCTACACTCCTCACCTGCAGCCTTGGTCCGCTGGGCTCCCTGCCTCGCTGCCCTGCTCCTCTGGGCTCTCTGTCTGCAGCCTACTACAGCTCTCGGTCCTGCTCCTCTGGACTCACTGCCACACTGCCCTGCTCCTCTGGGCTCGCTCCTTGCTGCCCTGCTCCTCTGGCTCTCTGTCTACAGCCTACTACAGCTCTCGGTCCTGCTCCTCTGGACTCCCTGCCTCGCTGCCCTACTCCTCTGGGCTCGCTCCTTGCTGCCCTGCTCCTCTGGGCTCTCTGTACACAGCCAACTACAGCTTTCTGTCCTGCTCCTCTGAAGTCCCTGCCTTGCAGCCTACTACAGTCCTCTGCAGTCCTCAACAGTTTGCCTGCACCTTGTGCCATCCGTTACTCCAGCCCTGCTTCTTTGTTTGCAGCCCCGCTGTTTCCTGGTTACTGCTCCCTTACTCTCTTCCTTATTTGCAACCCCCTGTTCTTAATCCCTGTCCTTCTCTTCCTTGAGTCTTTGGTTCTCCCTTAAGTTATCCATTTCAGTTATACGGTTTCTGTACAGACACCCACAGCTGTTGTTCCCAGCCATGAGCATACAGAGTGGGCTCCTGTAATAGCAATCTGCGCAGAAGGCTGGAGTTTCCAAAGGTCAGTGGAACACTCTTTCCCATGTTCTGTATACACCCCAAGAGGGAATCCAGTTTGTTTGTACCTTTGTATTCTCTGCCCCTTTTTGTTCACAGCTACTGTTACCTATTCTTCTTTCTTGTTGAGCTTCCTGCTGTGTGTGCTTATCTGTCACTTTACTCCAGCACAGCCAACCAAAACCTACCTGGGTGCCCGGTGCCACTCTTGACAGAGTGCCATCCTTGACAACATCCTATAGCGGTTAAACTTCTCTTTGGGTGACATCAATTTAACAGCTCCTCCTGAGAGCACCTCTAAATTGATAACAGCCAACAGACATTATCTCTACAATAGGCTGTTGGTTAACCTAGCATGTACTCAGCGGCCTAACTTTGGGGGTTTTGATTGGATGGCTTTCAACTGACCAACCTTGAACAACTGACAGGTCATCAAGACATAAGCCAGACAGGAGTAGGGGTGTCACGATCCATGCCCCTGACCCCCTCAGGTATAACAGCCCCTGACAGCAGTGGGGCTAAAGCCCTTCACACTGGCCCCAGGGGCCTTAAAACTCCATCAGAAACATACATAGAGTCAGTACTAGCGCCTTTGGTGCCAGTCTCATTATCAGGAATAAAGCAATACCAGTTTTGGACCTTAATCCAACATGGAGGCCTATTACACAGCTCAGTTCTTTAGAACCAATCCATGCGGTCTAGTATTTTGGGTGTGGCTGGGCCAGGAACTACTTGGCCTGGAACTGCTTTACCTGGGCTATTTATACCATACCCAAACAGCAGAACACACTTCGCATTATTCTGTACTCCTGTAACTCCACGTAACGCTCACTGTGTCCAGCTCATCTGCTTCTCCGGCGGCCCGATCCTGAAGCCCTAGATCCGGATTCCATCAATAACCTGGAAGAACAAGAACAGTATTAGCGAGCAAGAACACTTAACTGTGAAGTAACTTGTCTAGAATCCATCCTGCGCTTCTCTTACCTTGCCCATCTCCGGAGTTCGCCACAACCTGCAAAGGTAAAGAAACAAGGACAGCATTAATAACAATTCTCACCTGGGCAAGCAGCGAGTGCTGGCAGCACCCTGTCCTTCTCTTACCTCGCCCATCTCCGGGTTTCACCACAACCTACAAGGGAGAAGGAACAAGGTCAGCATTAATAAAGCACTTACCTGGGCAAGCAGCACTTCGATCGCTCATCACTCCGGAACATCACTGCAACCTGTACAAAGAGTAGAGAACACAGGTTAGCAATTAACACCAATAAACAGCGCAGCGCTCCGCGCATCAATAACTCACTGTGGTCTCTGCCATCGGCGCAGCAACTCCGAGATCGCAACCATCCCTGTGAAAACAAAAAGAGACATTGGTAGGGAACAGCGTAGTGGAGCAAGACACCGAGAAGACAGAGGGAAAGAGACAGAATAAAGACTGAAAAGACATTATAACTCACCTGGAAGACAGCAAGCAGAATCAGAGTCACAGCCGGTCTGGACCCGACATAAGGGCACACAGAGCAGTGAAGCAACTAGGTCCACCGATCTCCCGCACCAACCACGCGCCCCTGCACAGAGACGCAGGACGGAGAGTTCAACGCACAAAAACCTAAGGTAAGCAATAACCCCAAGGGAGGGGATTTTGACCACAGGGAGGTGGGAGTTCACCCATCACAGGACCAGTATCTTAACCCTCCATTCTCCTGTTATTGGTGCTACCAAACGTCTGGCACACAACCAAGCAGAGAGGGGTCCGGGATAGTGCTTAGACCTATATCCAGTATCGTGTGGCGCCTCTGTGGATACTAGGTGAGCGTAACAGAACGCAAAGCCTCAATTAAAACATCCACCTGGGCATCATGGAAACATCAGAGACTGACCAACTAGCCCAGTTACTGGGAAATTAGGGGCCGAGGTGCACTCCGCCCGGCAAGATACCAACGCCCTTAGGAGGGAGTTGATTGTCACCAAGGACCACACCGAAGAATTAGCCAGACAATGGCCCCATTCCGATTTTGGAGGTAATCAAGGCGCTATTTGCTCCATGACTACCTCCAATACCGGTACAGAGTCCGCCCTGGTTCAATGGGGACTTACCAGTCTATTCCGAGCTTTGCGGGACTGTAAAGTCCCCATTGAAAAATCCATTCCCCATTCCCATTTCAGCCCCCATAGGGCTCAATGGGAAGGGGGATGGCGCTAATAACGGTACTGCAAATTGCGGTACCGTTATTAGCTCTGAAGTCCCTTAACGGGCCCCGTCCATAAAGCCTGGTAAAACCAGCCATTAAGGAAGGGACCCGCGAGGGACCTCGGAATAGGGCGCAAAGGGATTACCGGCACCGATGTCCTTAATGGTGCACAGTATCCCTTTGCGCCCAACTCGTAATGAGGGCCCATTGCTCCAAATACCGGCTGGGCAGTCTTCGTTGCCAGGAAGTATTCATATCTAGCCACATCTGTCATTCCAGTGCAGTTGGTCCTCCCTGGGGCAGTTCCTTTGGCCTCATCAGAACGTTTTACAGGGGACCCAAGAAAATATGCAGTATTCATGAACCAATGCCGCCTCCATTTTCTTTGTAGACGCAGAGCCATTCCTAACGATCAGTCATGGTTTGCCTTCATTCTGCAATATCTGAATGGCAGTGCCGCTGATTGGTCCATACCGTTAGTAAGCCAGGATGACCCACTCCTGCTGGATTTCAGGGTTTTCAACAGGAGATGGAGAAGCTGTTCGACAACATACCCAGGGCCAGGCTCTGAATAACCAACTTTTGTCCCTCTGCCAAGGCAGCCAAGATTTGTTAACATATAACACCACTTTTAACAGACTTGTTGTTGAAAGTGGGTGGCCTGAGGAGAAATGAACAAGGTTATTCCATCGAGGATTATGAGGGGAATTGACAGACGTCCTAGCTCAGGTGGTAAACCCGCCAAAAGTCTGTGCAGAGTTCATCAACCTAGTGGTGCAGCTAGACCACAGGCTGCAAGATCGAAGGACAGATCACAACAGAATGGAGAATCGGACTGTGTATGTACGCTCAAAGGAGAACAGTCCACTTTCATCAGAAAACATTTTGGAACCCATGCAAATTGGGGGGGGTACAGAGCCTATTAGCCAAGGCCAAAAGAGACAAAAGGAGACAACAGCAATTATGCCTGTACTGCGGGAAATCAGGTCACTTCTGCAGAAAATGTCCTGTAAAACCCCCTAGGAGAACAGTTGGAGCTACAGAGAAAGAAGGAGGAGACCAAGATTCGAAAAACTTCCATGCCCGGCAAGCATAGAGGTCCATTTGTCGAGTGAAGGAAAAGAGCCACAGACCTCACACCTTGCCCTGCCTGTGATTTTGACCAGTCACCAACAACCATCTCGGATGTATGCTGTGGAGGCATACATAGACAGCGGAGCCGTTGGTAACTACATATACCAAGGCCTAGCAACAAGGATGGGGCTTCCCCTCTGTCAGAAAATGACAACTGAGAAGGTCACCACTGTCGACATCATGGAGATAGCTTCTGGTCCTGTAACTCAACGCACAGCAGAATTGACCCTTCTGTGCCAAGACGGACATGGGGAAGCCATTGCCTTCAACCTTATCAAGGCCCATCAGTTCCGGCTGATTCTAGGGATGCCGTGGTTGCTGGCTCACAATCCTAACATTGACTGGTGAGCCAAGAAATTAGCCTTCTCCAATGAGTGTGCTCATGCGTGCTACCAAGTGGAAATGCCATCGTCTGACCCAGAGACACCTGTCCAAGATAAAGAGGCATTGGTGCTAGGTGTAACAAGTACACCACCAAGCGAATACTATGATTTCCAAGACGTTTTCCAAAAAGAACTGGCTAATACCATACCCCCCTCTCACAGGCCATATGACTGTCAGATCGACCTTGTACCTGGTGCACAAATCCTGTGTAGTCGAATTTATGCACTCACCGAACCTGAAAATCTCCACTTGAAATCATATCTGAACCAATACCTGGCAAACGGTTTTATCCGCCCGTCCAAATCTCCGGCAGCCTCGCCCCTATTCTTCGTACCCAAGAAGGAGAGGAACTTGAGAATGTGTATCGACTACCGTGCACTAAACCAGGTAACAGTTAAAAAACGTTATCCTCAACCCCTTATCCCAGAACTTCTGGACCAAGTCAATGATGCCCAAATTTCCAAAAAATTGGACGTCAGGGGGGCATACCATCTTGTGCGTGTAAAGAAAGGAGACAAATGGAAGACTGCCTTTCGTACTAAGTATGGGCTGTACGAATATCAGGTGATGCCCTTTGGGCTTCGCAATGCTCCCGCCGCATTCCAGTACTTCATGAACAATGTACTACGGGAATGGATCAATGTATGTGCCCTAGTTTACATCAATGACATCTTGGTGTACTCCCCTTCTAAACAGGACCATGTCAGGCACATTCGCTCTGTCCTTTCAAAACTCTGACAGCACCAGCTATACGCCAAACTTGAAAAATGCTCCTTCCATGTCATTGAATTCAAGTTCCTTGGTTTTGTCCTCACTCCAAGAGGCATCCAGATGGATATGCACAAAGTAGACGACATCCTTAGCTGTCCATCCCCGTTTTCAGTCAAAGGTGTCCAAAGTATGCTCGGCTTTGTGAACTTTTATCGCTGATTGATTCCGGGTTTCTCCCAGATTGTGCACCCGATCACTTCTTTATTACAGAAAAAACAACAAACTGTTCCAATGGACAGAAGAGGTGGAGAAGGCCTTCCAGGAACTCAAGAAAAGATTTACCTAAGCCCCGGTGCTACGACACCCGCGTCCAGATCTCCCATACGTAGTGGAAACAGATGCCTCCAGCATGGCAATGGGGGCTGTTCTTTCCCAAAGAGATCCCGAAACAGGCCAGTTACATCCCGTGGCCTTTTAGTCGTGAAAATGTACTTCACCTGAACTTAACTATGCAATAACAGACAAGGAACTCCAAGCAATCAAGGCAGCCTTTAAGGCTTGGCAGCATTACCTCCTAGTCACCAGACATACCATCACAGTAATCACTGACCATCGCAACCTACAATACCTCAACACGGCAAAGGCTTAATCATCCCATCAAGTCTGATGGGCTTTATTCTTCACAGAACATGATTACATAATCATTTACCGACCTGGAGTCCAGAACGGAAAAGCCGACGCCCTATCACGCATGGGTATTGATGAGAACACGTATTCAACCCCAGACCCGGTGGCCATTATTCCAGGTGACAAACTACTAGGACTTACAACAACGTTATCTCTGGATGAACTCCAAAAGGAAATTATGCTCCTAATGAACATCGAGGCTCTACAAGACTGGACCACTCAAGGTGAACATTACACAACAAAGAACCAACTCCCGTATTTCAGAGGGCGTTTATATCTACCGAATAAGGCACTACAAGAACAAGTCATTTCTGGTTATCACGACCCCCTGATAGAAACACATCCAGGAATTGCCAAGACCCTAGCTAAGGTGAAAAGAAATTATTGGTGGCCAACCTGGCAAAAGGACATTGCGCAGTTTATTCTGTCATGTGGCATTTGTGCACAGAATAAATCCCAGAAACAAAGACCTGCGGGCCTTCTTCAACCCTTGGAAATTCCACCTGCACCTTGGCACACACTCTCCCTCGATTTCATTACAGATCTGCCTCCCTGTCAAGGGTTCAACACTAACCTAGTGGTTGTTGACCTATTCTCTAAAATGGCCCATTTCATTCCGCTTAAGGGTCTACCAAATGCATCCAGTCTGGCAAAGGTGTTTTTAGAGCAAATCGTACGATTACATGGTTTCCCCTCCGTCCTGATTTCTGACCGAGGGAGTCAGTTTGTGTCGAACTTCTGGAGGAAGAGTTGTGCAATTGCCCAAATCGATATTCGTCTGTCCACTAGTCACCATTCCCAAACTGATGGCCAAACAGAGCGGACGAATCAGACACCAGAGCAATACCTACGGTGCATGTTAGATCCAGCTGGTAGGATGTGCTGTGGATAGCCAAATATCCCTACAACAACTAGCTACACACCAGTACCGGACAGAGTCCATTCTATACCGTATATGGAAGGCACCCATGTACTTCTGAATTAGATACCCCCATGGCCTTGGAAATGCCTGCAGTGATGAGTTTACGAAAGACCATCACTCAAGCCTTCAAAAAGGCAGCAGAACACTAGATCCAAGCCAAAGAAAGACAGAAAAGATTCTCTGAACAACACCAAAGAAAGGCCCCAGACTACAAAGACAGAGATGAAGTCTGGTTTGTGTCTCGGCACGTGCCCATAAGAGGAACTCAAACATTTAGTTCCAGATATCTAGGGCCCTATGCCATCAAGGCTATTATAAATCCTGTGGCAGTAAAACTAGCTTTACCATCTAATATGCAGGTCCATCCCGTATTCCACGTGTCACTCTTAAAACCTGTTCAGCCTGGAACTCGGGTCAAAACACCACCAAATCTGGTACTGGTTAACGGAGAACCTGAATTTGAAGTCAAGGACATCCTGGATTCTAAACTCACCAGGTCCAAGTAATATTACTTAGTGGACTGGAAGGGAGCCTAGCGAGCAAGTCCATGCGCCAGGCCTGGTAAGACGATTTCATCGGAACCATCCGACCAAACCAGGGCCAGACGGAGGAAATACCTTGAGAGGGGCCTTAGGGGGGGAGTGCTGTCACGATCCATGCCCCTGACCTCCTCAGGTATAACAGCTCCTGGCAGCAGTGGGGCTAAAGCCCTTCGCATTGGCCCCAAGGGCCTTAAAACTCAATCAGAAACATACATGGAGTCAGTCCTGGTGCCTTTGGCGCCAGGCTCATTATCAGGAATAAAGAAATACCAGTTTTGGACCTTAATCCAACATGGAGGCCTATCACACAGCTCAGTTCTTTAGAACCAAGCCATGCAGTCTAGTGTTTTGGGTGTGGCTGGGCCTGGAACTACTTGGCCTGGAACTACTTTACCTGGGCTATTTAAACCCCACCCAAACAGCAGAAGACGCTTTGCGTTATTCTGCACTCCTGCTGCGTAACGCTCACGGTGTCAAGCTCCTGCTCATCTGCTTCTCCCGCAGCCCGATCCTGAAGCCCTAGATCCGGATTCCATCAATAACGTGGAAGAACAAGAACAGCATTAGCGAGCAAGAACACTTACCTGTGAAGTAACCGGTCTTGAATCCATCCTGTGTGTTGCTTACCTCACCCATCTCTGGCGTTCACCGCAACCTACAAAGGTAAAGAAACAAGGACAGCATTAATAACAATTCTCACATGGGCAAGCAGCGAGTCCTGGCAGCACCATGTGCTTCTCTTACCTTGCCCATCTCAAGGTTTCACCGCAACCTACAAGGGAGAAGGAACAAGGTCAGCATTAACAAAGGACTTACCTGGGCAAGCAGCACTTTGATCGCTCATCACTCCACCTATATCATCAATCTACCTATAATAATTTACTGTGGCAGGGCATTTTTATGGCGCATGAATGAAAAGCCAAACATGAATGTTATCACGTGTCTAGACTGGCTTACATTGGTGCAGCCAGTTTGGACATTTATTCTTATCGTGGCAAGGCATTTTAAATGGAAAAGGCAAAAATAATATGTTCTTACATAGGGATACTGGCATATATCGGCAGAGCCATCTTGTCCATGTTTTCTTATAGCAAAATTACTGCCATTATGCGCAAAGCAAACATGAGTATGTTGTCATATGGGAATAGTGGCATGTATTGGAAATGTATGGGCAGAGCCAATGTGAACATGTTTTTATACTAGCACATATTGTAGAGAAATGCATCATAAAAATGTATTGGGAAATGCTCCTGTACAATCATGGTGACTTGCAACTATTGTTTTTTTTCATGAGTCACTCTACAAAACCGGTTACACAATGCCTGTCTTTTACTCAGGCTTTTACAGAAATTGTGCTGTATAATGCACCATTTTAAATCATTATTCAATAAAATATTATTTGGCAGAAACACCGCCACAACCATGCAAACCACCCTCGGTTATGCTATAATACAGTGGCTACATTCTCAGAGCACCAATATTGAACACACAATGGCTACATTATCCAAACAGCTACATTCTATGAAATGAAATGACCAAGTTCTACAATTGCCTAGATTTAATGCACTGGCTACATCCTGTATTCACCTTGATTCGATAGATAGATTACAATTCTAAATTCATCTGGATTTAATGTAAAGGGAACATTCTACATTCAGCTAGGTTCAATACAATAAAAATAAACAAATTATCAAGGGGGGTCCTGGGAGTCCCTCTGCCAGACATTAGTCCTGGTTGCAAGAGACTTACCCAGAGTCTTTAGCTCACTATCTTTCACAGAGAAGAAATATCCTAAACATATCAGTCTTTGTCCTGCCCTGGGGCAGTCCAGCACCGAAATGCTAGGCAATTCTCCTCTGAACAAGAGTACCAACAGCATCCCCAGACACGTGTTTCGGTCTGGTTGGACCTCATCAGTAGGGAGGAGCTGTGCCTCTCTAAGAATAGTGAGCAAGGGGTCCACGTCTGGATTCCCCTAGTAACTTAGGCTAAAGACTCTGGGTAAGTCCCTCGTAACCAGGACTAATGTCTGGCAGAGGGTCTCCCAGGACCCCCCTTGTCAATTTGCATAATTAAGTAACTTTGGGTCTCACCCTAAGTTACTAGGGGAATCCAGACGTGGACCCCTTGCTCATGATTCTTAGAGAGGCACAGATCCACCCTTCTGATGAGGTCCAACCAGACCGAAACACGTGTCTGGGGTTTCTGTTGGTACTCTTGTTCAGAGGAGAATTGCCTAGCATTTCAGTGCTGGACTGCCCCAGGGCAGGACAAAGACTGATATGTTTGGGATATTTCTTCTCTGTGAAAAATAGTGAGCTAAAGACTCTGGGTAAGTCCCTCGTAACCAGGACTAATGTCTGGCAGAGGGACTCCCAGGACCCCCCTTGTCAATTTGCATAATTAAGTAATTTTGGGTCTCACCCTAAGTTACTAGAGGAATCCAGACGTGGACCCCTTGCTCACTATTCTTAGAGAGGCACAGATCCACCCTACTGATGAGGTCCAACCAGACCGAAACACGTGTCTGGGGTTTCTTTTGGTACTCTTGTTCAGAGGAGAATTGCCTAGCATTTCGGTGCTGGACTGCCCCAGGGCAGGACAAAGACGGATATGTTTGGGATATTTCTTCTCTGTGAAAGATAGTGAGCTAAAGACTCTGGGTAAGTCCCTCGTAACCAGGACTAATGTCTGGCAGAGGGACTCCCAGGACCCCCCTTGTCAATTTGCATAATTAAGTAACTTTGGGTCTCACCCTAAGTTACTAGGGGAATCCAGACATGGACCCCTTGCTCACTATTCTTAGAGAGGCACAGATCCACCCTACTGATGAGGTCCAACCAGACCGAAACACGTGTCTGGGGTTTCTGTTGGTACTCTTGTTCAGAGGAGAATTGCCTAGCATTTCGGTGTTGGACTGCCCCAGGGCAGGACAAAGACTGATATGTTTGGGATATTTCTTCTCTGTGAAAGATAGTGAGCTAAAGACTCTGGGTAAGCCCCTCGTAACCAGGACTAATGTCTGGCAGAGGGACCCCCAGGACCCCCCTTGTCAATTTGCATAATTAAGTAACTTTGGGTCTCACCCTAAGTTACTAGGGGAATCCAGACGTGGACCCCTTGCTCACTATTCTTAGAGAGGCACAGATCCCCCCTACTGATGAGGTCCAACCAGACCGAAACACGTGTCTGGGGTTTCTGTTGGTACTCTTGTTCAGAGGAGAATTGCCTAGCATTTTGGTTCTGGACTGCCCCAGGGCAGGACAAAGACTGATATGTTTGGGATATTTCTTCTCTGTGAAAGATAGTGAGCTAAAGACTCTGGGTAAGTCCCTCGTAACCAGGACTAATGTCTGGCAGAGGGACTCCCAGGACCCCCCTTGTCAAGGTACAATACAATAGCCACCTTCTACACTTGCCTGGAAATTCATAGGCTCACTAATTTCAAAAGTCACATAGATTTAGTGGAAAGACTGCAATTGGTATTCACCTAAATGTATTACATTAGCTATATTATGCAATCAGCTAACTTTCACAAAGGGACTATGTTCTACATTCATCAAGGTTCAATCAATGGACTACACTCTGCAATACATCTATATATTATGAGTTGGCAATACTTTAACATTCAACAAGCTAATCCATATTCTACCCTCCAGAGTCACCTAGAGACAGAGGGGAGGCTGTTTATAACCATTCCCCTTGAAAGGCTTTGACATTCCCACAAAGATAATGCAGGGGCTGGTTACATAACAAGAGGATATTCTCTCTCACCTGGCAGTTGAGTTGCTGATGGCTGGATATATGGCTTGCTTAGGGGCTGCCATGGGCATACAGATCGAACTTGGATGGGAGTTGCCCCAGAGAGCAGCCCATGCCATGGCCTCCAGCCGGCTGCCCAGGCGAGTCTGCCCGGAGCAAGTCATTGGAATAGGTTTCTTTTAGTCACCTGACTCAGATCATGTAGCAATCGGGTGATCAGGAAGGCGGGCATAGTGTGGCGGCCTGGTGTCATCATGTAGGATTGATCAGTGAAGAGTTTGTCAGGTTGCAGGAGAGAAAAGCCATGTTTTGAGGGCCTTCCAGAAGGAGAGGTATTCCTCTAAGAGGTGGGTGTTGAGTGGAAGAGAGTTACAGAGTGGGGGAACAAGAAGGGAGAAGGAGGGTCCTCTTATTCTGGTAAGATTGGAGGGGGATCATGAGGAGGAGTGCAAAGCCAGATCTGAGTTCTCCTAAAATGATTAGTAGTGGAAGGACCACATCCTATGAAGGGTCATGGGATACTAAAGTAATGCCTGAATTCATACTCCCCGATGAGAATAGACATCTTCTTAACCATTTCAAGTGTTAGCTCTACTTCATGAAATCCCAAGACTTTGGTTTGTGATGTGAAGCAACAAAGCTCATGGAGTTTGTGGTTCAGGACCGTCTGTAAATTGTCTCTCTGGGTATCCCATCCAGAATTATCCAGGACAGAAGTAGAGACAACCCAAACCAGTGGGTATGTAATTACCAATGCCAGGGGTTGGAAGCACATAACCTGACCTCTAATCCAAAGAATGACTCTCCTTGGAAAGACAGAGGTTTAAAAACCACATGTTAAACGGAAATCATATTAGGCCTCCTTTTGATTTATATTGGCCTAAGCCTAGTTGCTCCATGGGGAAAACCGCGTTGCAAAGTTCTGAATTAGAATTGACTTCTAGCATCATCTTGGAAAAAGTCCTCCATCTTGGTTCTAACTTCTGCTCACTCTTCAGTAATGATTAGCTATGTTTTCAGCTGCTACAGCAGAATCGACCTTTGAGCCTATGTCAACACTAGGGCTGGCAGAGCAGACTATTTGTCCTGTGCAAACCAGACCTTGTAGTCAGAACGAACTCTCATTCAAAGTGTTATCTATGTCTACAAAACTCATCCTTCCACAAACAGTGTTATACAATGAATTTAAACTAATGCTGTGTGTTTTTGAAGGAATCTTGTGTACATTTCTGGAAATAGAATTACTTTGGAAAGCTAAAGATCCACACAGCTGATGGCCACACAGTTTGTCAATATGTTTAAGGAACCTTGGAGCTAAAGTGAACTCCAATTTAAAGTGTTTTCTGTATCAATAGCCTCAGCCATATTCAAACATAAGAACTGAATGTTAGACAAACTAGAACTGTGTACCTTAACAATAAGCTATTGAATTTGTTTCTTGAAACTAGGAACCGCCTAAGCTGTATAACCAACATGACCAGACAGAACAAAGTTGTAACCATTGTATTTTGAAGACTGGAAAACACTTGAAGTATGTAAAGACAATATTGTTGTATTTGCCATGTGAACTGGGCACGGACCCAAATTTGTAACCTATTAGTTTGGAGATGGACTGAGCTATGAACAGGACTGTATAAATATTGCATGTTTTGTGATGACTAGGACTCACTCCCCTACCAGTGTTTCTGGTACGCACTGCGAGGTGCTGTGAACCAGATAGCTATCTGCTTTGATATTTGAATATGTACAGATAAATCTGTGACTTCATGACTGGTGGATCTAATATGATATTTGCTTGATCTTACAAGATGGCGCCCGAATAGTCACCCTCAAGATTGATGCCATCTCGTTGAAGATTTGACGTGCCTATCGGACCGGGATCGGACGGTGAGAAAAAGGGCCCCTTCTTGGATGAGACGCGACACCTCAACAGTACTGCATGGCCCGATCCCTGGACGGTGAGCTTGATGGTCCGAGACGGCATCTTGACGAGGGTCCCCATATCGAGGTGAGTATTTTTGCCGGAATCGCCAGCAACATCGATCCTTTGTAATCCGATCGGACCTCCCTTTGTGCTTTGAATCAGGTGAGTCGTGCCCCGATTCCTAAGTATCCTGATATTTGATTTGGCGCATTGTCCTCGCGAGTACAATTATTGACCAGGTAACACCAGTAATCTGATATGCCTGAGAAATTGTCTGCCTGTTTCAGGGCATTATTCCGCAGAGACAGACAATCTTTGGAATTTGGCCATCCGGCACCACAGGAGGAGTCGCCGGCATGTACTATGTACTGTAAGCTTGGCATTGCTAGAATAGTGTTTAATGATTTTTGGCACAGACAAACTAGACATGCTTCCGAACTTCAGTGGCCAATCAATGGTAGCTTTGAGATTTCTCGCATAAAATATTTAGAATCTATATTGTTAAAGAAAAAAGCTAGACCTGCAGCGTTTGATGTATTACAAAATTGGAAAAAAGAAGCTATGCAACAGCTTAAAATTAGAGAGAAACATGCGCGCCGACATATGTCGAATGCAGAGAAAGCGTTATTGTATGATCAACAAAAACAGTCAGAGTCAGTAAGAAATGTGGATAGGGCTTTCAAACTTGGCATTCAGAAAATATACCCATCTAAAGATGTCCATGCGTCAGATGAATTAATTGACAAGCTTTTAAATGAACGAAGGCTTGGTGCCACTGCACCACCTCCTTATGTACCTATTCCTGTTGTTTTACTTCTTCCTGCTGTTGTTTCTCCTCCCATAGCATTTCCTGCTCCTCCTATTGTTCCTCCTATTGCTCCTCTTCCTCCAGTTATTGCTCCTCATCTTATTGTTGCTCCTCCACCTTCCACCTGTACCTCCACCTTTGCCTGCTGCTATGGGTTTGGTAGATTTGTCTTTTCCACCAGTGATAGCACCTTCATTACCTAGTGTACAAGATTTGTCTACTCTTTCTCTTCCAAGTGGTTCTGTTCTGCTTGTAGTTGATAAGGGAGCAGAATCGAAAAATTGTATCTCGTAATACAGTGTCTAAAGAAAGAAAGCGAGATCTGAATGCATGGGCTAGACAGTGAATGGAGAAGGGTGAACATTCTGATGTTTTTGCTACACTCTCTAATCTAGAACATTTTCCTGAGAAAAATGTATTTATTGAAGGGTTGGAAATTCATTTATCCATAATGTGGAACAGACTGAATGATGTAGATCTCTCACAAGGGTTGAGGGATCTGAATGTTTTAGCATATTCAAGAGATACTGCGGAGAAGTACATGAGCACGTTGAGAGGGTTTTTTGAGTATATAAGGGAGTTAGAAAGGTTACGGAATAATGAAATAGATGGTGATAGTTTGGGCACTATGTTTGTACAGAAACGGTTCCTTCCTCTTTGTAAATCGATGAGTGAAGGAACCCGAATTTGCACAAGAGATGCACTTAGATGGATTTCAGGCATGTCGATATCTCCCGTAGAAGTATATGACACGCATAGTCAGTATACGCCAGAAATGCAGAGGAAAGTGATATAGGTAATGGTAGAATACCTACAAGATGAATGTATAAAAAGAAAGATTTGTTGTCCCGCAGAATTATTGAATATCTATAAGAGAGCTTTTTCATCTGACACTCCTACATCTGATTTAGCACTCAATTTAGCTCTGTTGCTCAGTAAGCGTTCGGAGTTGCCTACTTCTCAGTTGCCTATGAGAGAGGTTCCTCCAACAATTGTCCCTAAAGTTGCAACGGGTGTAGCCGCCTATGACATTGATGGACATTATGTATCACAGTTTGTTCACGGCCCAGTTCTCAAGACAGGAGGTGAATACTGTTAGACAATCTATCCCAAATATTAGAAAGAATCCGACAGGGTTCTATAAAGAAATTAAATCTGTCTAGCAGTCATCAGTATTTACTCTGGGTGACCTATATTTGTTATTTCCTGTGCTCCTACCTGCCGATTTGTGGAAACAGATTAGGACAGTAGATGATGTAGCAGGGTTAGGGGACACATGGGATAATTTGGCGAGGCAAGTTAGAGAAAGGAAAGCTGGTGAGAGACCACCGCAGGTAATACTGACTTTGCCTGATAGAATAGTGACAAAACTGAAAGCCTTAATTCCTCAGAGAAGAATTGTTTGGGACATTCTTACTGCTTGTGTCCAAGGAAAGTCTGAGGGTGCTACCAAATTCTTTTGAATAAGTATTTTCAGATTTGAGTGGACAAGATTTAAGCACAGAATCTGGAAAATGATTATTTGTGGACAAATTTGTGCGTGGATTGTTACCTGACATCCAGTCACAAATTATGACTTCTGAGAGTGCTTGGCAAGCTAAGTCTCAGTCTGAAGTATTGCATATGGCTCAGTATTATGAAAACCGAGTCAATAATGAGAAGGAAAGGATTGAAAAGAAAACGGGAGACTTGAAAACTAAGGTTTTGTTGCAACAGATTGTTAGAGGTTCTAGAGGGGGTGGTACACAGTTTAGGGGACAGTATGTTCCACAAGGTAATGTGCCGTTGGGTCCTGTAGTTATTCGACCTCCAGCAGAGGTCGAATAACACATTTGGGATCATGGGTAGACGATCCAGTGGCCGCCCTGGGGTAGGAGGTCCTGGTAGAAGCCAGTTTTCTCAGAACTCACAGTCTTTTTAGCAAGACAATCAGTCACTGAGTGTGGATAATATAAATGTTTTTGATCATCCTTCTACTGCTTATTTGTATTTGTATTTGTATTTGTATTTATTTATTTATATTGCGCAGCCTGCCCAAGGGCATCAGGGCGCATGTATGGAAAAGTTACAGAAGGTTATAGAAGGCAATTACACATTGCATAATAAATAAGCATACATAGAACAAGGACATATATAAAAAGAAAAGAAAAGATTTTACAGAGGTAGTCACAGTATATACAGAGGTGATCGAGGTTGCAGAACATACAGTGGATGTTTACCAAAGGGCGGCCGAATCATCGTCTTGCTCATAGAGCCATTGTTTTGTTCTGTGTTTGAAGGATTGGAGGGAGGGGACATTCCTGAGATCATTGGGTAGCGAGTTCCAATGCTTTGCCGCCAGGAGCGGGAAGCTCGAGCCTCTGGCAGTCTGTAGCTTAATGCTAGGAATAATGAGTGTGTGTGCATGTGCAGATCTTAGAGGTCTGTGGGCTGTGTGTTGTGTAAAGCGCTCTGACAAGTAGGCTGGTGCTGCGTTGTTCTGTGCTTTGTAGCTTAAAATAAGAGTTTTGAAGGCAATACGCCGTGGGATAGAGAGCCATCGTAAGTTACGTCTAGTGGATGAGATGTGGGCGCGCCTATGTATGTTAAGAGCAGCCCTAATGGCGTTATTCTGGGTTACCTGAAGTTTGTCAATGTTTCTTTGACTCGTTCCGAGGTAAAGAGCATTGCAATAGTCAATTTTGGATAAGATGAGGGTTCTGGCAAGGATCAGGCAGTTGTCCATAGTTAGGAAGGGACGGCAAGCAGTGTTTAGTTTGCACGTGTAAGCAGATGCTGAAACTACTGAATTGGTTTGTCTGGTGAGCGAGAGGGTGGAGTCTAAATAGATTCCGAGTGTTTTAGTGACATTGGTGACCTTAATGATGTTGCCATCAATGTTGAATGCATCATATTTGATGTCAAGTTTTGCAAGTTTGGATTGAGAGCCTAGGATGAGTAGCTCAGTTTTCGCATCGTTTAGGCAGAGACCGTGGTGGGCCATCCACGCCTGGATGACGGTGTAAACTGCATTAAGAGCTTTGACGTCAATTACGTAGTCACCAGTGATAGGGATGAGTATCTGGGTGTCATCCGCATAATTTGTGTAGGTGACACCCAGATGGTCAAGAATATCAAAGAGTGGTTTCATAAAGACGTTATATAGCGTGGGTGATACGCACGAGCCTTGTGGCACACCGCAAGGAACATGTGCTGGGTCAGCCGCGGCAAGAGATGAGAAGACTCTCATGGATCTGTTTGCAAGGAATGAACTGATCCATGAGGTAGCTGTATCGGAAAAGTGGGCAGCCGTTTTGAGATGCTGGCAGAGGATTTGGTGGTCCACCAGATCAAAAGCGGCGGATAAATCTAGGAGGAGTAAGAGCGTTTGTTTGCCCTTGTCTTTCAAATCCTCAATTTGTGTTTTTAGATCTATTAGAGCTGTCTCTGTGCCGTGTCTCGGCCGGAAACCAGATTGCCTAAGTTCTAGTAAGTTGTTCTTATCAAGATATCTTGAATCTTGAATTTGGAGGCATTCAGCCCGGTCCAAAATTTTTAGAAGGTATGGTACCGTGGTGATGGGCCTATAGTTGGTAGGGATACTCAGGTCTAAGTTAGGTTTTTTGATTAAGGGGATTACCCACGCATCCTTAAGGTTATCTGGTACTATGCCAGATTTAAAGGAGGAGTTGATAAGGGAGGTGATAAAGGAGGCGAGCTCAGTTTCAGAAAGCTATCTTTCTGAAGACCTTCCCTTTGATGATATATTGTTTTGCTAGGATTGCCCAAAGCAGGGTGTGGAACCGACGCCTACTCACGTTAATCAGAAAGGTCCCTACTTTGAAATGATAGTGGGAAATAGGAAACATCTATTTTTGATAGATACAGGAGCACAGAAGCGTTCCATTGACCATTCACGGGTTCCAGACATTCCACTGTCAGGGCAAACTAATGTTTCTGTAGGGTTTTCTGGTACGCCAGTGGTTAGTCCGGTTTCTCTGCCGGTACCGATTTCACTGGGTCCATTCTCTGATCACTGTCCGTTTCTTTTGACATCAAACTGTGGTGAGAATTTGCTGGGGTTGAATCTGTTGAAGGAATTAAATGTGGTAATTCATTGTTCTTCGGATGGAGTGCGTTTGACGATTTCACCACAGCAATTTTCTGTCTCACAGTTTCTGACTAGACCCTTGCCACCAGAATTTAGTGACGTTCCGGAGTGTTTATGGGCTATTGATGATAATGATGTCAGTGTTTTACAGATTGAACCTGTGAAAATCATTTTGAAACCAGGAGTAAAGTTGCAACGTATTCCACAGTATGAGATTTCGGTTGATGGTGAGCAAGCTTTGAAGTGTATAGTTTCTGATTTTGTGCACCATGGGGTAATTGAAGAAATTGCAGGTAGTTTATGCAATAGTCTGATTTTACCGGTGTATAAGAAAGGTGATAATGCAATTCCTTTTCGTTTTATTATTGATTTACGCGCTATCAACAAGATTGTTGCTCCACAATTTCTTATTGTGCCTGATATGACAACGATTTTAACAATGATTCCAGCTTCTGCTACTCATTTTAGTGTTGTAGATCTTAAGAATGCCTGTTTTAGCATTCCTATACACAAGGATAACAGATACATGTTCGCTTTCACCCTAGGGGGACACTCGTTTACATTCACCCGTGCACCACAAGGGTACTGGGAAAGTCCGAGCATTTACAGTAGGGCCTTGAAAGAGCAGCTTGATACACTTGAGTTGCCTGCTACTTGTACATTGCTTCAATATGTCGATGACCTTCTTTTAGCTGCAGATTCAGAAATTGCCTGTAAGGAGGGCACTGTGTTGTTGCTTATTCACCTAGCAAAGCATGGACATAAAGCTTCACTGAAAAAGTTTCAATATTGTCGACATGAGGTCGCCTATTTAGGCTATCTCCTGTCAAAGGAGGGAAGAAAATTGACACCTGAACGGATTAAAATAATTTCTAGCATGTCTGACCCAAATACACAGAAGGAAGTCAGAGCCTTGATAGGAATAGCTTCTTACTGTAGGCAGTGGATCCCGAACTTCTCATTAGTGATCAAACCAATGTTGGCTTTGACAAAGAAGGGCATTTCTTTGCCATTGCCATGGAATTTGGAACACCAGAAAGCTTTTGATTTGCTCAAGACTTCACTGTGTTCAGCGCACCAGTTTTGGGCACACCAAATTATGAAAAGGCCTTCGAGTTGTATGTGCACGAACGTGATGGATGTGCTTTGGCTGTGTTAACATGGGGGAAAGAATAGGCCTTGCGGATACTTTTCTTCCACCCTTGATCCTGTAGCATGCACTTTGCAGAGATGTCTGAGAGCTGTCGCTGCCGCTGCTGCGTCTGTAAAACAGAGCAAGGGTATGGTCCTAAGCCATGCTTTAACCTTGTTGGTACCTCACTCTGTAGTTGTCCTATTAAATAGAACGCAAACCCAATATCTCACTCCGCACGATTAACGAGATATGAATTGATTTTGTTTGCACCGCATATAAAAAGTCAGAGGTGTTGTGTATTGAATCCGGCTGAATTATTACCTTTCCCGAAAGATATTGCTTGCAGTGACGAAATGTCACATGACTGCCTTTATACCACAGAACAAGAAATTTAAGGCAGGATTGATTTGAAAGATACACCTTTGAACGATCCACAAGGGGAGCTGTTTTGCGATGGCTCCTGCTTCAAACTTCTGGATGGTACATCCACTGCTGCTTATGCCACCACTACACTAAGCACGAATGTGGAGACAAAAAGAATTTCGCATAACTCTGCGCAGGCCGCAGAGATTATTGCATTGACTCGAGCTTGTGAACTTTTCGAAGGGCTTAGAGTAAACATATATACTGATAGTCAGTATGCTTTTGGGGTAGTTCACAACTTCGGTAGACTTTGGGCAGAATGAGGTTTCTTGACCTCACATGGAACAGAGATCCAATATGGCACCTTGATAGTTCAGCTACTCTCAAGGCTTACACTTCCCACTCAGTTAGCAATTATGAAGTGCCCGGCACATCAGAAAATCATAAATGATGTAGGAAAAGGGAACACTTTCGCTGACCAGATAGCCAAACAGACTGCAACTGATCTTTATTCAGATATGTACACTACAAGGGAAGCCACACATGTCTGTACTAATGATGAATGAATTGAGTCTATAAAGAATATCCATGCCGATGCCACTCTAGAAGAAACTAAGCAATAGGCTGAGGGCTTGGCGAGGTTGGATGATGATGGGTGTTGGGTGGATAACCTAGAGGGAAAATGGATACTGCCAGATGCGTACATTACTATGATGGTTTCAATGGCTCATTGCCCCACTCACATCTGCGCTAGGAACATTTGCAACATGTTAGAAACTGTCTGGGTAAATGTTAACATCCCGAAAACTGCTGAGCGTTTTGTACAGAGTTGAATGGTCTGTTTACAGCACAATATAGGGAAGGGTACATCAACACCAAGGGGTAGTTTTGGTCAACCTTCTGTCACTTTCGAAGTGATTCATTTCGACTTTATTGAAATGGAACATTCTAATAATCTGAAATACATTTTGGTTGTTATTTGTGCTTTTAGTAAATGGGTTGAAGCCTTTCCTGTAAAAGATGCCACAGCAATGACAACGGCGAAAACCATGCTTAAGGAATATTTTTCTAGGTTTGGTTTGCCAAGGGTCATCTGGTCGGACAATGGTCCACATTTTATCGCTGCTGTAATTCTACAGATATGCACAGGATTACAGATCGATAAATGGTTCCATTCGGCCAGACATGCTCAGAGTGCTGGATTGATAGAGAGACACAATGGAATCTTGAAGAACAAGCTTGCTAAGACGTGTGCCGGCACCAATTTGAAATGGCCGACGCCTTACCGATAGTGTTACTCTCGATGCGCAACACCCCACAGACTAGGACTGGGCTCTCCCCATATGAGGTGGTAACGGGTAGGCCAGCTAACATTTGGAATCTTCTGAAACCTAGGGCATTGAGGGATATTGAGCATGTACTTCTTTCTGTTGATTGTGAACGGTTAACTCAAAATCTGTATTTGATTCATCAACAGGTGCGAGAAGCCCTCCCAGCTAAATATGAGGGACCAGGTCACAGCATCCGACCTGGCGACTGGGTGCTTACTAAATCGTTTGAGAGAGCATCCTGTCTCACACCAAGGTGGAGAGGGCCCCAGCAGGTCCTCCTGGCCACTCAGACGGTGGTATGAGTAACTGTGAGAAAACACTGGATACATGCATCGCATGTCAAGAGGATACCTTTCCCTTTGCCACAGGACGAATAAGATAAGGAGAAACTTACTTGCTCTTCTCCCAACGATCATTCAGCACTGAGCAGTATTGAGAGTTCTTCGGAGACACTCCCTGAGTCCGTGGGGCCTGAAGAAACAGCTGCTTCATCTCCACACTCTCCTGCAGATCCTTTTGCATCCTTGTTAGGTTCTGCTGCAAATTCATCACTTCCATCAGGAAGCAACGGCGCGCTGTTCGCAGATCACACTGTACCAGGAGTCACAAGGTACAATCTGTGATCTTAATGATTGGTTCTGGGACGTCTTACGATCTTGGGGATGGAAGCTTCTCTAGGTCTTATTGATAATTCTGGGTATTCTGGTGTTTTGCTGTTGCTGTATACAATGCCTTCCTGCCATATGTTCAATGTTAGGGGGATGTTGTGCACAGGATATGGGAATGTTAGGGTCAAAGGTACACGCACCTGAAAGAATGACCAACGAATTTGTGATGAAGGAAAATTCCCGCCGCAGATTTTATGGCAATTGATATATCTGATGAATGTGATTCAGGATGTATGGACATTGAGACGTGGAGCTACTCGTAAAGCGACTAGTTTTTAGTTTAGCACTTGGCTTAGGCCAAAAGGAGGGTTTGTTAAATGGAATCATATTATGCCTCCTTTTGATTTATATTGGCCTAAGCCTAGTTGCTCCATGGGGAAAACCATGTTGCAAAGTTCTGAATTAGAATTGACTTCAAGCGCCATCTTGGAAAAAGTCCTCCATCTTGGTTCTAACTTCTGCTCACTCTTCAGTAATGATTAGCTATTTTTTCAGCTGATAGAGCAGAATCAACCTTTGAGCCTATGTCAACACTAGGGCTGGCAGAGCAGACTATTTGTCCTGTGAAAACAAGACCTTGTAGTCAGAACAAACTCTCATTCAACGTGTTATCTATGTCTACAAAACTCATCCTCCCACAAACAGTGTTATACAATGAATGTAAAATAATGCTGTGTGTTTTTGAAGGAATCCTGTGTACATTTCTGGAAATAGAATTACTTTAGGAAGCTAAAGATTCACACAGCTGACAGCAACAAAGTTTGTCAGTATGTTTAAGGAACCTTGGAGCTACAGTGAACTCCAATTTAAAGTGTTTTCTGTATCAATAGCCTCAGCCATATTCAAACATAAGAACTGAATGTTAGACAAACTAGAACTGTGTACCTTAACAATAAGCTATTGAATGTGTTTCTTGAAACTAGGATCTGCCTAAACTGGATAACCAACATGACCAGACAGAACAAAGTTGTAACCATTGTATTTTGAAGACTGGAAAACAGTTGATGTATGTAAAGACAATATTGTTGTATTTGCCATGTGAACTTGGCATGAACCCAAATTTGTAACCTATTAGTTTGGAGATGGGCTGAGCTATGACCAGGACTGTATAAATACTGCATGTTTTGTGATGACCAGGACTCACTCGCCTCATAGTGTTTCTGGTATGCACTGCGAGGTGCTGTGAACCAGATAGCTATCTGCTTTGATATTTGAATCTGTATAGAATAAATCTTTGACTTCGTGACTGGTGGATCTAATTTTTGGTGGTACCAAGTCTCGATATTTGCTTGATCTTACACACATGCCAGCAGGGAACTGGCAACAGCCTAGAGACCCATGCTATTCCTCACTGATGAGCCCCAACAAGGGTGAAACATGTTTGGGGATGCTTGTGGTCTCGTGCAGAAGGTATGTGACCTAGCAGTTCGGGCTGGACTTCCCCTTTTGGGGTGGGGCCAAGCCTGATTTGCATATGGTCTTTCCCCTTCTGTAATGGCTTGGCAGGCGAAGAACGATGGTCTGGAGGGTTGCCCCGAGCAATGCCAGTGGTTAAGATTCAGTCTAAACCTTCCAGCCATCACCTCTTTGTTTTTGCTTTAACAGTAATAAAGCAGAACATTATTCATTACGATGCATAGCAAGTGTAGCTTCATATTTATCTGATCTTGTGGTTCTCTCTAAACAAAATGTTCTTATGCTAATCCTATATACTTTTCTGAACATATTACTTGTGCTAAAGTGTCCCATCAAGAACATTGCATTGGATGTAATAGAAGCGCATGACTGCATAGAGATCTATTGCATACATGGCACCATTATACATTCAGGAAACATTACTCCAGCCCTGGTTTTAACTTTGCCTAAATTACTCATGTGCTTTTGGAAGACTTTTTTTTTATTATTATTGGAGTTATAATGGTGAAATACAAGAATTGAATGCCCTATTACACTATAATACATTTTTTCTCATATTAAATGGATACTTTTAGCATGTGTGCTATATTCACTTAGGTTCTATATTTATAAAGAATGTAGATAAGTGATGTGGAGTTGTAGTGTGGGACTTTAAGAGATATGATGATGAAGTGTTAAGGTTGTTGAACATTCCATAGAACATTATGCAATATTACGTGTTGATCCATCTAACAGTATCCATAATGAAATCAAACATTGATGGAGAAAGTTTGGAATGCAGCTTTATTTGTCCTAATTAACATGCCTGGTGAGTGCACCAAACCCTAGGTTACTGACTTTTTACATACTGCCAAAAGACCATAGAAATATACACTAACTACCAGGCAGGCCCATTATTTAAGCAGGTGTACTGTACTGTCTCATAACTCTCTGGGTTTACTTCAGCTTATGAAGGGCAGGAGTCATCAAAATGTTAACATTCTTGCAGCCTCTTTTCCGTGGCTATACGAAATGGCTTTCATGTGTGTTTCCAATCTGTGACATTTATGTCAGTTTTCCCCTGATGGAGCAGGGCACAAAGCAGGCAATGCCCTGTGTTGGTGTGCCCGCTCCATGAAGGGAAACTATAAGTGTCTCCAACCACATATGATTTTATTCCATGCAGAGAGATGTAAATCCCTATGGATTTCCCTGCTTGCACAACTATTTGGGAGGTCAATCAAAATGACCATATAGGTCTGCTTATCGCAGCTACCACTGT
Organism: Ambystoma mexicanum; assembly: GCF_040938575.1. Lineage (NCBI taxonomy): Eukaryota > Metazoa > Chordata > Amphibia > Caudata > Ambystomatidae > Ambystoma > Ambystoma mexicanum. Next base: position 834,464,911 of record NC_090928.1, read on the forward strand.
GGATATGTGTTCCCTCATCAAGGTTACTCCTGTTGAATTTACACCAGTGCTTCATCACGTGTTGGGTGGTGTCCCTGCGGTAAACCCGCTGGGATACCGCCCAACGCAATTAGCGTTACAGCAACTTGGTCTGGCACTATTAGCGCCATATCACAAGTTGCGGTAGCGGGGTAAGTCCCCATATGTTTTGAGTCCATCGGACTCAATGGGGTATTTTCAGCATACGTACTGCAGTGGTAATTGCGCCATGGTGATTGCTCCCCCAAACACCCCCAAACTCAGGAATGGGAATGGTAATGCAGCGGTAATAGCATTACTGCCGTCTTTTTACCATTCCGCCCAGCTCCTGATGAGGCCCATGTTTCTCCACATCAACCTTTTTAAATCCTCTTTCGCCACTGGAGGATGTAGATAGTCTGGCAATGTATTTCAGCAAATTGTTCTATGCATTACTGACTATCTTGCCTCTCCAAAATCTTTTCAGCCACATTCTTGTTCCTCTGCCCCTTGGTCCACTGATGGTCCAAATAAAGATCCCCCAACATTGTGCACAGAGTTCAGTATTATTAATCAATTTACTCTTGAGGCATAATTATTGTATTATGATTGTGTTTAATCAAAGGTTTGTTGTTTCTTTTCTTTACCACCTTTTGTCTCAATGCCCTTGTGCTTGTGCCAACATTTTACCTTGTTACAGTCCTTTCCTCGCAATAGCTGCAGACAGTTCACCAAGACCAAGCTCCAAACATAGGTTTACTTTGTTTTTTAAATGAACACTGCTCCACACGGATTCATTATAAAGAAACACGTTTTTAGGTTGACTCTGTATACCCTAACACGGTTCATTGTATTGCACTCCAAACATAGAGCACTGTGATTTTTACAGCAGGGAGAAAATATGGCTTTTGTTATTTGTCACAGAATATCATTCTAATGCAGTATTCTCACATAACCTTGTTTGGAAAACATTAGACTCACTAACAATTCAAAAGAAATATTCTCTGCTGTTAATCAGTGTGTGTATTCTCTGCACACAGTTCAGTGATGCGCTATGCTGAAAGAATCTTCTTTCGATCTAGCTTACCTCACCAATGTATATACCAATGCTAGTTTGCACTTTCCTATGAAGTGCTTCAAATGTTGCAACTCACCTTCAACCCTACCTTAACTTTCATCAATCCAGTTTCCATCCAAGAAATGGCTCTGAGAACACTACCCTACAGGTGCTGGTTGTTATTATGCCTCTACTGTATGATGGTCGCAAATGTTTGCTTATGAGCCTTGATGCTGCAGCAGCTTTTGACATAGTCAATCATAGGGAACAATGTCCAATTCCATCCACATGCATAACTGTAGCGATAGTTTTCTGTGCTGACTTTCATGCTGTTTGTTTTTTTGTTTTTTTTACGGTCACCAAGATGTCCTCGTCAAGATTGGAGGTGCTGTCTCTACTGTATCTTTCAGGGTAATGCAAAGGTCGATTATATCACGCATGCCCTTTAAAGGAATAGTGTGCTCAAAAATAGCATTGTTTTCCGAGGGTTCGGGCATGTGTTTTTAAGCATTCGTTGATCGATCATACAAACATTTCCTATGCACCTTACTGTAGTTTTCCTAATTTTTACACGTGCGAAATCAGGCAGTAGGGTGCGGCCATCTTGTGCTAATCTTATCCGTTGCCGTATCGCCCTAAGGTGAACTGCCCTGGCGGCACTAAATCATATCCCCCGCCCCTGAGGCTGAGATCACTAGACGCGTACCGCCCATTTCACAACGCAATGCACATCTCGTGTCAACATTCTCTGCTCTTCAGCTACTGACGTGTCTCCATGGAAATGGCAGGACACCTCTTTCCTCAATAAGTATAAACAGACCGCTTCTCATCAGACAACATCAGATTTGCTTTTACAATCGTTTCACTGTCTTTTTTTTAGTATTCTGTGCCTCGTTTCTGTGCTCTGGTCAGCTACCTTTGTTGCTCTTATTCCGTGTGAACAGATACTAGTACTGTCATTACTATCTATTTTTATTTTGTCCCATAAAGGCAACAATACAGCCCTACCATTACGAGCCGGAGTATTCCGAGGCAGAATTACTCAAAAGAGAAAGATGCGGTAACGATGGGGCTTTGGACAACAGTTGGGAGAACGAATCACTAGATAAAGAGCCTGAGCCTAGTCCCATGGACGACGTCTCCACCTGGTGTACCTGCAATCGGTGCGAGGTAATGCCAACCGAGGAGGAAAACTGTTGCTGCCAAGAAAACTCTAGATGCTTGTCCTACATATCGGAAGGTGAGACATGGCCGCAATGCGTTGCCGAGCTGCATGACTTAAGGGCAGCCTGCCTCACATGGTCCGTGTTGAGGATTATGATGGTGCTTATGCACGAACATCGCGAAACAGTTTGCACTCACAATCCAAGTAACAAGTAAGTGTACTCTAGTTGTGATGGCACTTGGGCCACTACCATTTTAATTGTTGTCTCCTATATTGTCGTAACTTTGATCTATCACTGCCAAATGAATGTAGTCTTGCAATTCTATACATCACTCGCAATTTGGGGAAATCATAGTGGTCTTCTTATGTTTAATTTATGTACAACCATGAACCAATATTTCTTTGTGCCCCAAATGTAATGGAATGCATAGTCGTTCAATATTGTAATGTGTCTACACTTTACAGCACAAGTGGATTGATCCGTGAAGTAACATTTGTACTGGCAACAATGCCATTGGATACAAGATTGCATTTTCAAATAAGGTTTAATAGACTTATCTTGTTCATTTAAAAACAGTTTGTATCTTTCTCTTCCACAGGTGGCACAGGTTGGTGGCCCATCATTCGTTTACATGGTGGCTTCATGGGAGGCTTGGACACCGCGTTTGACAAGTAACACCCGCTTGTGTCGTTGGTGCCATTAGAGACACATTCCCCAGTGACAGCGGGCAGTATAGGGGATTTTCCCACGCTGTGCTGCAACCCGAAGTTTATAATGTGTAGTACATTTGTGCCATCAAAATCAGCTACTAAATAAAACTGAACTTTTATCAATAGTTGTTTCAATTTTTCAGTGAATCAAGTGTGTCTCCATTCAGCAGTGTTCTGGCCCTTTTCTGCATGCCTCATGCCCCTCCACCCCCCCTCCAGAATCAATGACTGTTAGCACCGGTGGCCGTGCCCTTCCAAGGTGGCTGTCAGGGTGGGAACGGCCAAGGTGGCAAACATCATGTACACTTCAAAGGTATTTTACGCACTGGGGCCATTGTTCACATGCCCTCTCCAGACCCAGTCTCTCCAGGCAGGCTCCTCTGAAGCAGGCCGTGCCCCTGCAATCCACATAAGTGTGTTTCCATTCAGCAGTGTTCTGGCCCTTTCTTGCATGCCTCTTGGCCGTCCGTCCCCCCCACCCTATCAATGGCAGTTCACACCTGTGTCCATGCACTTCCAAGGGGGCTGGCAGGGTGGGAACAGACAAGGTGGGCCTCATTACGACCCAGGCGGTAAGTTACCGCCTGGGTCGTACCTTTACCACCATGGCGTAAACTATGTTTACGCCATGGTGGTTGGCGGATTTACCGCCCCATTCCGAGGTGAGTGGGGCGGTAAGTCCCCATTAACCCATTTACCCTTCCCCATTCCCATTTTTGCCCCATAGGGCATAATGGGAGTGGGGAAGGCATTAATTATGCCACCGTAAATTACGGTGGCGTAATTAACAACAAGGTCCCTTAGCGCCATGGATTTTAACACCTGCTAAAAGCAGGTGTTAAAACCTCCATGGCGCTAAGGGACCTCGGAATCAGGCGGTAAGGGTCGGCGCTGTTTACGCCGCCGTAAACCCCTTACCGCCTGGGTCCTAATGAGGCCCGGTGTCAAATACCATGTAAACTTCAAAGGTATCTTACATGCAGGGGCCAATGTAAACATGGCCCAGCCAGACCCCATGTCTCCAGGCAGGCTCCCCTGAAGCAGGCCGCGCCCCTGATATCCCCATAAGACCATGCCATATACAAGTCACTCATTCACATACACACCCACTTTTCTAATTCTTTATAAAACCCCTTGATATTTATTATGAGAACATCTGTGAGCACTGCAAGACAACTCGTGAACGTGCTACCTTAGAACCTCTATGACCACTGAAAGTCAGTTCGTCATTGTGCTACCTGTGAACATCTCCCTGTTCTCCTGCTACTAACTGCCCTGCTTGCTGAATCTAACTGTTTGTTGGTCAAGGTAAGGGAAGATCACCTAATCATATTTTCTTGATCTTTAAATTTCTATCTATTTCGGACAAACGTACCAAGGAGTGTAATGTTCATTTATCTCATTGCCATTACCATTCACTTGAGTTTAATTTGTTCTGTTCTCGATATATAGCAATTGTCATCAGTGTCAATTTGGGATCGATTTGCATCCTTCGCAGACCGGGTCTATAAGCATGTTTCCTTTTGATGCATGATAGTACATTCAAGGGACGAGTAACATGTTACAATTTGTGTCACATCAATCAATTGTGTGTGAAAGTTATCCTAGAATACAGTCAGCTACGCTACACAGGTTTTGCTTTGGTGACCAAAACATAGATTGCATAGAAAAATGTGTGATATAATTCCATCTTTCTCACCTTTTTTTAACAGAATTTCCAACAATGCCTGCATGTATGGTTTACGGTTGCCGTTCTAAGACCCATAACAAACCTAAAGGCACAATAATGTATATATTCCCGAGGAATATAGATCTAATAAGAGAATGGGTCAGATATTGCGGATTTACGCTTGACGAGTTTGAAAGTAGAGCCCAGGATGTCTTGAGAGACTTGAGGGGTGATCGATTCCGCATCTGCAGCCTGCACTTTACTACGAACATGTACGACCAATCGTAGTACACAAAGAAGCATTGACTCGGAACGTCTTGTGAATTGCTTCCAAATGCAATTCCAACTCTATTCATGCACACGCTGCCTCAGGTGAGTCATGGTTCATGATTTAGCTGTAGGCCTTGGGGTACTGAACAGGTAACTACATGTATGGATTGGTGTTTTAGGTGTTTATATCCCTTATAAGACTTTTCATATTTACAAGAATGTTTTGCTTTATAACTAAACCTAATTTTGCTATACATCTGTCCGTGGAGTTTTACGTGCGTTTTCGCTAGCGTGAAAGGGGTATGTGTATTCTGAGGGGTGCACAGGGAGTTTTACATGTGTTTTCGCTAGCGCAAGAGGGGTACGTGTATTTTGAGGGGTGTGCGGGGAGTTTTCCATGCAATTTGGCAGTGTGGGCCCTCCCTGGTGTGTCCCTACCCCCCTCCCCATGCCCCGCAGGCAGCCCACACCACAGGGAAGTACCCTACACCCCTGGGCATGCCCCACAGGCAGCCCATCACCCCAGGGCATACCCCACAGGCAGCCCACACCACAGGGAAGCACCCTTCACCCCGGGGCATGACCCGCAGGCAGCCCATCACCCCTGGGCATGCCCCGCAGGCAGCCCACATGGCACCATGCACCTGGGAGCCCTGACACATGTCCAGGCACCTGCCAGCAGGCCCGGACTCATGTCCCCCCACCCCACCCCCAGTGACCGGCACCTGCCAGCATGCCCCGACTCATGTCCCCCCACCCCCAGTGACCAGCACCTGCCAGCAGGCCCCGACTCATGTCCCCCCACCCCACCCCCAGTGATGGGCACCTGCCAGCAGGCCCTGACTCATGTCCCTCCACCCCTCCCCCAGTGACGGGCACCTGCCAGCAGGCCCTGACTCATGTCCACCCATCCCTCCAGTGACGGGCACCTGCCAGGAGGCCCCGACTCATGTCCCCCAACACAATACGTCATCACAATCCAGACTCATGGCTCTTATGGCCACCCAAATCCCACTCCACGCCACCCCAGTCCAAACACCCAACCAAGCATTGCATCCTCTCCACATTGAAATCCATATGTCATGATAGATCCCAAATGACAAGTATGCCCATTAATACACGTCCGTCAGGCACACATAATGGTGACACATGAATGAGAAAACCCACATCGTGACATGCATGAAACCAATGAGAGAAGACCACACAAATGAAGTATGAAATAAAAATGTATTATATAAAAAACAGAAGGAATGAAAGAAAATCACATAAGAAAAGAAATAATAAATAAAAGCCTGGATGCCCAAAATAAATGAAAAAATGTCAATGCTGATTTAAATAAAATCTAAAGTAAAATGGCTCCAAAATGTCCGTTCATTAAACAAAATCCAAAGTTCAAAAAATAAGAAAACCATTTCTCCATGGAAAAAAAAAATGAAGTGAAATCCAGTCCAGAACTATATACAATTTAAAAATCCAGGGTCCATTAGCCCAACAATCCAAAGGAAACCTACCAAAAAACCTACCTAATAAATAACTATATACAAAAAGGCGGGGCATAGTCCATGCGCCCCAAAGGAAAGAAAAATGGAAAGGAAACTTACACCTACATAACTATTTACAAAGGCGGCGGGCCAGTCCCACAGCTCATTTAGTGATGTTCCAGGCCATGAAATCCTCGAACTCCACGTCGATGTTCCGGAGGCGGCCTGTTCCCTGGCCTCAAGGTCTCACAGGGATGCAACCATGGAATCCCTCAACTGCCTGCGAGTTTCCTCGAGGCCCTCTGCCCGCCTCAAAGCCCGGAGCATGGAGTTCTCCGCCCTGACCATCCTGAGCTGTGCCCTCTCCGGCAGCCACCTCTCCGCATCTATTTGCCGGCCCAACCGCTGCCACACGGAAGACACTCCCAGTCCGGAGTCCTCCTGCCCCTCGGCCGATGCCTGCCCCCGGGGTGTCGATGGCCCCGAGCCATGATGTCTCCCATGCTGAGCCTACTGCTGCCTCAGACACAACTGCCTCTGCCACCACGACGGCCTCTGGGCTGATGGATTCCCCTGGCGTGTCATGCACATACCCTGCGCAATGATGCCGGCACATCCTCCATCTGCTGGGGTCCAGTTGGTGGGGTGGCTACCCCTGCTGGACCTCTGACTCCTGACTGTGGCAGGGATGGGATCTCCACCAGGCTGGCTGCGTTGGTTGGGGCAGGTCCACTGGGGGTCCTGGTGGCATCTGGGCCGGAAGACGGCACGGGGAATGACTGGCGTATAGTCTGCACAGAGGAGAAGAGGGCCACAAGACTGCCCGACACATGGAAGAAACCCCCGACCATGGCCCCTCCCAACTGGGCCATGTTGGCACGCAGCTCTTCGTGATGACGTGCGTGGTCCCCCCAGGAAGCACGCACGTCATCACAAATGTCACGCGTGCGCAACGCGACACCAATCAGGACAGACTCCATCCGGTCACAGGTCCCTTCATCCGCAGGTAGAGGAGTGCCAGATGATGTGGACTTCCCCCCTACCTGCGGACGGGCCTGGGACGGGCATCCCTGATGGTTCATGGTGATGCAGTCACAGTGTCAGGGACAGTGACATGCACAGGCCCCTCCGCAGCGACCTGTGCTGTCTCCTGCCCCTGAACTGCACCACTTGCACCAGTAGTACCACCCCCACCAGGCCCCATGTGCGGCTCAGTTGCGGCCTCCTCCTCCTCTGTGCACATCACCAACCTGGATGGCTCTGCACCGTCTTCTGCCGTTGCAAGCCCCTGTGGGGGCTCACCCGCCCCTTCCGCTGCAGCCGTAGTGGCAGAAGTGGCACCAGTCCAATCGCTCCCAGATGATGGAAATTCCTGGGAGGGTGACTGGGCCTTGCGTCGCCGGCCGGTGGAGGCATCTCCGCCACTTTGCTCCACAGCGCTGTCTCTGCCCTCTTCTTCTCTCGCTGCTGTGTAAAAGGAGACATTGAACACAAGCATCAGGGTACTGAGCTATAGTCCCCTAGACACAAAGCAATAGCACATGAGTGGCACTGTCAAATGTCACTTCCATCATGTCCCTCCACAACACATGGGTCAGTGCAGGCAACACACATGCAAAAACAGGCACGGTGCATGCAACAAACATTTCCATCCATGTCCAAGGCACTGTAGAAACATACAATGGTGGGTTGAAACTCACACACATCATGGGTCATACTGATCACATGCACACACATCACTGGAGGTTCATGCATCTGGCCTCGTATACCCCAGACACAGTGGATACAAGGATGACTAGGCTGCATCAGTGAATGAACACATCATCACAGACATGTGTCACGCATCCATGGCGTTTACAAGTCACACACACGCTACTCAGACACATAGACATGTACACCATACATGTCCATGACTGCAGCACCCATCTCTCACACCCCAAACATGTCCAAGAACAGAGACAGACATGCATTCATGTGTGCATTCCGCATGCTGCTCCGCATGTTGCATTGTAACACATACACCATCCATGTGTTTCATGCCTGACTGGACTCACATGCAGCACCATCATGTCCCTGCACACACACAACCATACATTACCCATGTCACACATGCAGCCAAGTAGCTTACTACCAGCACACTGCAACATGCCCTTTTTTAACCATGAATGTATGGCCACTTACTGCTCCACTCCAGACGGGCCTGCATCCTGAGGATCGGGTGGTGAAGTATTCCATGAATACCTGTTGTTCGCGTGCGTGTGGGCGTTCTGTGTATTTCCTTGCAGCACTTCCCCAGTTACACCTTCTTTTTCACACATTGTTCCTCATTCCACGTGTTCCGCCCCCTGTTCTGCCCCCTTTTTGGTATGTGTGCTAACATTGTGCGCTTTCGCTGTGCGTGTCTTGCACGGCGTTCAGGATGTTGCAAAAACTTTCTTCCTGCCTTACTGCCATAAAGAACTGGATGTCTTCCTGCTTTCTCTCTCTTAACACTGACAAGACTGAAGTCGTATTCTTTCCCTCCAATTCTCTTCCCCCTCCCTCTCCTGCCCCATTGTTATGCTTGAACTAAAATGGCGCTGGTGCGCAGTGTATTCTGGGAGCGCTCGGAGCCATGATGGATATTTACTTCATGCCGCAGTGAAAAGCTGCACTCATTTTGCTGAGTGTTAGATTCACGGTGCTGAGGAAAACATGCTTTCCAAACATGGTATGCGGTCAAGGACATTTCTGTTGGGAAAGCTAACTTTGTTATGGTTTGTTACTGTTCTCTGCGGAGCGTGTTTTTAGAGGAGGGAGGCACTCTGCTCCTTGAGGGTGGCTCTCGATTGACCCAGCTGGCAACCAACGGCTGCTCATCAACTGCGCAAGTGCCATTTCCAGAAGGTTCGAGAACTGCCACCCCTTTGCGGAGTGTGTATATATGCGGAAACCCGGAGGTGGTCAGGTGAGACTTCAGCCAGAGGAGGACGCTTACGTCTGGCACTCCTGTGAGCTGTGGTGCTCTCGGCCTGGCTGTTCCCGGGGTCTTCCAGCCGCTTCTGTGCGAGATGAGGAATCCAGTTACGCTCACGGTGATGTATTTCCTTTTGAATTCTTTGTTTCTTCTGTGATTTATGTCTCTGTTACTTCTGTGAGTTATTTCTATGTTATCACTGGTTGCTTCTAAACTTTGAATAAATAGCCGTATAAGTGCTGATTATCTTCTAAGAGTGGTTGCGAGTTATTGCGTCTGTCTGCGTTCAAATTATTTGCTCTATAATTGCATTGGTGATTTATGTTTTTCTGTGCACTCTGGGGAGAGCAATACATTTTGGCGTCACAAACAGGATACTTGTGATGAGTTGTTCCGAGTATTCAAGAATCTGTTGGAACGTAGATAGGATTCCATGGTCTTGCAAGTGAAGTTTTTGAGCAGTGAAGTTTTGTTTTTCCTTTGCTGGTGTGTGCGTGCCTGTGGGAGTGATTGCAGTGTGGAGAGAAAAAACATAAAGCTATAAAGAGGTTTCGTTTTTTTGTGATAATGAGTAGTTTGTTCAGGAAAAAGAGCGTTACCGCTGGCGGTGACTGTTCTGATGTTGTTATTCCAGGCTGGACTAAGAGTCCATATGATAAGTTGGCCCAGGCGTGGGCATGTGGTGCAGGTCTAAGTGAAACATGGCATCAAGGATTGGGAGATGCCTATCCGTCTGATGTATGGGCATGCTTGCAACAAGTTCCAGTGGAATGTGGCAGAGAATGTGCGGCATTAGGTAGGCGAGGTTGGGTTCTTTTGCATGCTTATAGGAAAATACATCAAATGAAGGTGGAAATGAAAAATGAGGTTTTACGATTAGAGAGAGAACTGGCTGCAGAACGGCAGACTGCGTTAATGCAGCAGATTCAAATGAAACTGTTTAAAGATAAGGCTGAAACATATCAGGCTGTGGCTGAGAGGGCAGCAGTCAGAGTAGCCCGGTATAAGTATAGGAAAAGACGGGGGGGGTAAACAAAAGAAAGGTGGCAACTGTAATCGCTACCGCTGGTGTGGACTGGGATCCGGATAAATGGGATGGTGATATTTTTGACACAAGCAGTCTAGAAAGTAGTTCCGCAAATGAGTCTGACCCCAAAATGGAAGTGAAACAGAAAAAAGTGGCGGCTAAGCCCGTTAGAAGACGGCGAGCCGGACCCCACCCGCAGAATAAGGCTGGCAGAATGGTGGTTTTAACCACGCTGGAGGATTACACACAGCAGGAGGTTGGGGAAATTATTACTCGTTTGAGGCAAAAATCAGGGGAAGCTTTATTGACATGGATGGTGAGATTGCTAGATGGGGGTGCTGCAGGGTTGTTGGTAGATTCTACGGATTCACTGCGTTTTTTACCCCTGTCAATTGACACCAATGTACAGGAGGTCTTAAGGGCAGGACCACGCCCTGACGCAAATGGTCAAGATACTCAGGTGTCTTTGTTGCACCTTGTAGCCCAAGCATGTAACCGTAAATACCCTATTACCACATATTGGCCTAGCGAAGAAACAAAGTGGTATACGTTGAGAGAAGCAATTCAAAAAGTCAGAGAGCATGCTATTCACATAGATGCTCCTGATCACATGGGAGCCGTGCCGCTCTCAGTTTCAACTCGAAACATGGTGATTAGAACCGCGCCACCTGCATACAAAAGTGTCATTATGACTTTGCACGTAGCTATGACGGGCAAAGCTACTGATGAGGTAGCGAATACCATTTGGAGGCTTGCAGATTTAGTGGAGTGGGATAAGAGCAATAACAAGCCACGGGAGAGAGAGGGGCGTAGTGAGAGAAGAGCCGAAGGCAGGCGGCAAGATAGCAGAGACTCCCAAGTGTCCCGAAAAGACATGTTTTTGGCTTTGTTAAAAGATGGTGTGCCACACGAAGAAATTGATGGTATTGAAACCAGAGTAATGTATGAATTATACAAAAAAAGAGGACTTGCAGCAAAAGAGCGCTATAAACAGGTTAAGAAACAGGTAGTCACCATGCCACAGGGGGATACCTCACCTTCTGCTCCCCCTGCGGAAGAACAAGACGATGGGTCTATGGGGACACCTTCCCCGTACAAGCCAGCATATGCTGATTTGAGAAAGGTGGTGAATGCAATGTTAGAGGCAGAGTCGAGTCACACTCATTTGAAGTTTGATTAGGGCTTCGGCCAAGCTCCGGCAGCGTCTGACCGCATAAAAGTTGATAGGCGGCCTCATGTTGATGTTAAGATTTTTTGGGGGCCAGGAAATACACAAGGGGTGCGAGCATTGATAGACACCGGGGCGGAGGCCTCTTTGATTCATGGCAATCCAACACGATTTAAAGGCAAACAATTTACTATTACAGGTCTGGGGGGAAAGGAGACCCCTGCAGTACAAACGAAAGTGGAGATGAAAATAGGCAATTTGAATCGGCAAAAATACCAAGTGTTGATTGTCCCGATACCTGAATATATAATTGGCTTTGACATTTTGGAAGGGTTAACCTTGGGACTTGGCGGTAAAACGTACCAGTTTGGGGTGAGTTAATTGATCTGTACACCCATTACCGTAGGCAAATTGAATATGCCCCCAGTGCAAGTGCCGGTGGCAACCAAGCAGGTAGCAATGAAACAATACCGCATTCCTGGGGGGCACAAGGAAATTTCAGACACCATCAAAGAGTACGTGGAGGCGGGTGTGTTACGCCCTATTACCACTGCATGGAACAATCCTCTCTGGCCTATTAAAAAGGGAGATTGGTCGTGGAGGATGACGGTGGATTACAGGGAGTTGAACAAACACACTCCTCCCTTAGTGCCCGCCGTCCCAGATGCCATTACTTTGATTGAGAATGTCCAAAGTTTGAGGGGACTTGGTATGCAGTGATCGATTTAGCCAATGCATTTTCTCTGTGCCAAGTGTCAAGAGCAGTTTGCATTTTCGTGGAGTGGAGGTCAGTACACTTTCACGAGGCTACCTATGGGGTACATACATAGTCCGACTATCTGTCACTGGCTGGTGGCAGAACGCTTAGACAAGATACCGTGTAAACCTGACATACAAATCTCTCATTACATTGATGATATTTTGATTCAGGGCAAGGATGAGCACAGTGTGCAAAGTCAGTTAGATGTCATTATGGAAGGATTGAAGAAAGAAGGGTGGGAGATTAACCCGAGTAAAATTCAAGGTCCAGCTGAAACAGTGATATTCCTAGGGATTCAGTGGGATAATGGGCATCGAGAAATGGTGCCAAAAGCCCGACAGAAAATACTTGAATTCACCACTCCACTGAACAAAAAGCAAGCTCAGCAGTTTATAGGGCTGTTTGGGTTTTGGAGACAGCACATTCCCCATTTAGGGCAGATATTGGCCCCCCTCTACAAGGTGACACGAAAGAAATATGAGTTTCAGTGGGGGGAAGAGCAGCAAAAAGCCTTTGAGCTGGCGATAGACACCGTGCAGCAGGTGCTTGATTTATGGCCATTGAAGGCAGGTGAAGTGGAATTAAATGTGTCTGTACAAGACAATTATGCTAACTGGAGTGTGTGGCAGAAACAAGACAGGAAACGTGTGCCATTGGGGTTTTGGAGTCGTAAGTTGCCCGATGCTGGTAACTCATACACTCCGTTTGAGAAGCAATTGCTGGCGTGTTATTGGGCACTTGCTGATACCAAGCAAATGACGGTGGGCCATGATGTATTATTGAGACCAGAAATACCAATCATGCAATGGGTACTGATCTCTCCTAAAACGTATAGAATAGGACATGCTCAAGAAGCCAGCATAATTAAGTGGAAATGGTATATTCAAGACAGAGCCAAATAAGGAAAGGGTGGAGTGGCAAAACTACATGAGCAAGTAGCCAACATACCGTCCTCAGATTACATACCACCGGAAGGGCCTGAAAAACGTGAGTCTCCCGTGAAATGGGGAGTACCTTACAGCGATGTGACCGTGGAGCAAACAGAGCATGCTTGGTTCACGGATGGTTCAGCTCTATATGTGGGAACTGAGCGGTACTGGAAAGAGTGTCGTACAATTCCAAGACAAAAAAGATGTTGACAACGACAGGGAAAGGGAAGAGCCGTCAGTTTGCAGAGCTTTACGTAGTTTACCAAGCATTTAAACAAGAGAGCCCTGGTCAATGTTATGTGTACACAGATTCATGGTCAGTGGCGAATGGACTGGCAGTGTGGCTGCCAACTTGGCAAAAGAATGGGTGGAAGATTCATTCAAAAGAGTTGTGGGGAAAAGAACTGTGGCAAGATATTGCAGAAATGTTATTACAAAGTAAAGTCACTGTATATCATGTGGACGCGCATTGTGCCACAGACTCATTAGAACGTTGGTTTAATTCTGTTGCAGACGAACACACCAAGATTTCATCTGTGGATGCAGAGGCTCAGGAAGACGATTTGGAGGGTGTGGCCAAATGGGCCCATCAGAAATGTGGGCACCTTGGAGAAAAGGCTACTATCAGGTGGGCACAAGCTTGAGGAATCAGTCTTCCTTCAGAAGTAGTGAAAACGATCATTTTGCAATGTCCAGTGTGCCAACACCAACTGCATAGACCTATCCCTCAGATTGTTTGGGGTACATTGCGAAGAGGAAAATTACCAGGTCAAATTTGGCAGATTGATTATATCGGTCCCATGCCAATCAGTAGAGGTTGTCAGTATGCATGCACTATTGTGGATACATACTCAGGATATTTGATGGTTTTGCCGTGCAAACGTGCAATACAACTGAACACCATCAGGTTGTTAGATCAGATCATACTTCATTATGGAGTGCCTTTGCAGATTCAAAGTGACAATGGGTCACATTTCAAAGGCAAATTAATCCAGGAGTTTTGTCAGGAAAAAAGCATTGAGTGGTTGTACCACGTACCTTATTACCCAGCTGCTTCAGGGTTAATTGAATGAATGAATGGGTTATTGAAAGAACAGTTGCTCAAATCTGGAGACGGCAATCTGGCAGGCTGGCGTGATTGTGTGTTTTATGCGGTGCAAGTATTAAACAATAGACCTGTGAATGAGCATGAAACTCCTTTGATGCGATTAATGACTCCTACTTTACAGGTTCAACCCAATTCAGTCAGAGAAACACTATTGTACTGGGAAATTACTCAGGGTTCTTTAGCTCCCTATCGAGCAACTCCAGAGTCAGCAGGGGTGGACTTGCATTCCCATGAAGAAATCAGATTAGACCCGAGAGGGATGGTTGTAATTGAAACAGAGATTGGAGTACAAATTCCCCCAGAGCATATGGGATGGATTGCCCCTAGATCTGGCCTAGCATTGAAGGGAGTTCAAGTGTTGGGAGGGGTAATTGATGCTGATTACCAAGGCGAGATTAAAGTCATCCTGATAAATAGTGGGGACCAATTGTTATCGATCCACAAGGGTGATCGAGTGGCCCAATTGATCATTATTCCCATTAAGTTGTCCATGATTAAGAAAGGGGAGCCTCCTACAGTGTTAACCACCCGTGGGGATCGCGGTTTTGGCTCTTCAGACAGTATGGTACCGGGTGCACAGGTGTGGGTGGAAAAGCAAAGTGGCCCACCAGTGCCTGCAGATGTCATTGCATCAGGCAAAGATCAAGTGGTTTTAGTCATGGAGCCTGGTAGAAAGAAATGGCAATATGTGCCCGCAGACACAGATGTTACCTGAGAGAGTGATGTGCAACACTGATATCTCTTTTCTGGGTTTGCCTTGTAGATCCTGTGTCTGGCTGGTGTAATTGTGGTACTAAATGGACTCCATTTGGGAGAGTTAAACAGCCTGCTGCTACCAACGAAAAATGTCACATCTGTTCCAGTGATCAAGGGGATACTGATAGTGATGAATAATGTTGTCCCAAAGCAGCCTTATGCCGATGCCAAAAAGCCAGCCAGACTGAAGACATGGATTCGTGAAATGCGGCAAACACGTCAGGAGCAAGTGAAAACAACCTTGATGCCAGTCTTGCGAGAAACATTTTCAGGACGGCAAAGACATTCTCCTATGATCACCCAGACGGAGAATATGTGGATATATCTGGCACAGCAGGTGCTCAACATATCGCACTTCTGTCTTACTGATGTGCCCAATGCTGAAGCTTTACTGACTACGTGCTTAGTAGCAGTGCCGATGCCTGTTCCGGTTTTAAAGCATATCTTTGGCGTCACACACAATGATTCTTTGGTTCAAGATTCGAATATTAGGCAATCTTTTTCTGTTTATGAGTAGTGTAGGTTCTGCCAAGAAACCGATCGCAAATGGAGAAATTTGACACGTGTTATTATTTATAATATAACCCAAGGTGATGTATGTTATTTTATGACCTGCAATACACAAGAAATTGGCAAATGCCAACAGATCGATTTAACCAACCAGTACAATCACACAATGTTTGAGAGGCGACTGTGTTCGCGAGTGCCACGCACATGCACCAGTGTAAATAATAATATGTCTTGTAATCATACAGTGATAGCTGCCAGTCATTTGTATCATGTGAAACTTCCAACAGGATGGCTCTTTTCATGTGGCAACATCACATACACTTATATTCCAGCTAACAATTCTGGAGGTCCATGTGCTTTAACTCAATTAGGAATAATGATGTTTCCTTTACACCCAGCGATAACTTGAGGTAAAACGTCAACTTTCGAATATGTGGGTCTATCTCCTGATTGTGATTCACATGTACACTTGTTATCAGAAGCTGAGGTTCTAGCATTAACCCTTTCATTAGTGGGAGTTTGGGGTTTAGCTGCTGGAGGTTACAAATCTTTGATGAAATTAGCATGTTTAGTGGTCAAAAGCCTTAATCATACTTCTCAGGCATTAGAAGAATTACTCCTTGATAGTCAAGTTATTAGAAAAGCAACCTTGCAGAACAGAGCTGCTGTGGATTACCTATTGCTAAAGCATAATTTAGGGTGTAATGCATTTGAAGGTATGTGTTGTTTCAATTTAAGTGACCATTCACGATCCATTGAAAGTCATATTCGAGGTTTGAGGGATCTCATTTCTCAAGTGTCTCAAGATCGTACTGGGAATTGGTGGGATTGGTTATTTTCATGGATACCTGATATTGGGGGTACACTACGTTACGTTTTTGCTTGCATTTTCATCATATTTGCTATCATAATAGCTTGTTGTTGTATTCAATGTATTCCCAATTTACTTTTAATGTTTCGTAGGTTTCAGAGACCGGCTCCTTTGCCACCGGGCTATGGAAGGTAAATATCCAAGGGTGGAATTGTCATGCTTGAACTAAAGTGGCACTGGTGCGTAGTGTATTCTGGGAGCGCTCGGAGCCATGATGGATATTTACTTCATGCCGCAGTGAAAAGCTGCACACATTTTGCTGAATGTTAGATTCACGGTGCTGAGGAAAACATGCTTTCCAAACCTGGTATGCAGTCAAGGACATTTCTGCTGGGAAAGCTAACTTTTTTATGGTTTGTTACTGTTCTCCTACTTCTCATCTTGCCCCCCTCAAATCTATCTACCACTCTGCTGTTCGTACCCTCTGTCTCCTTACCTCCCGCGACTCCATCTCTACTTCCCTCTCTTCCCTTGGCTGGCTTTCATTTCACTCCCAACTTAAATTTCAATTTCTCTGCCTTTTCTTCAAATCTCTCCATGGTCTTGCTCCCCCTTATCTCTCCTCCCTCCTCTCTTTCTACTCGCCCTCCCGTTCCCTTCAGTCTGCTGACCATTTCCTTCTCACTGTACCTCCGTCCCCCTGTGCCTCTTCCCGTTTCTGCTCCTTCCAACTCCTAGCCCCCCTGCACTGGAACTCCCTTCCTCTTGCAGTCCGCTCTACCCCCACCTTCTCCTCATTCCACACCTCCCTTAAATCTCTCTTTCTCCATTCTCCCCCTTGAAACCCCTTCCCCCTTCTGCATCCCCTCCCTCCTTTATCTTTCCCCTTGACTATCTCCCTCCCCTCTCCTACCTCCCCACTCTCACCTTTCCCCTTCCCTCCTCCTACTCATCATCACCCCCCCACCCAGTCCTACTCCACTATTCTCCCCATCTTCTTCAGTTAATTGCTCTTCTCACTGTTTTGATGATTGATTCATATTGTAATTTGCTTCCACCGTTATATTGTTATGTTTTCATGTTTTAAGTTGTTCAATTGTACAGCGCTTTGGTGTAAAGCACTCTATAAATCAATAAATACAAATACAAATACATTTGTTCCATGAATCGGCCCCAACGTTGTTTTGTTCCAAGAACAGGGATTCAACCCCGAAAGTAGGCTAGCTTTAGTCCAACCAGCTGGGGATGTTTGCCTTTAAAAGAAGGGATGTTCCACCATTTCTTGCAGATGCTGCATTGAACTTCCTCGCCTGCGTATGCCGTCATCAGTCCAAAGACCATTAAACCTCGAACATGGAACCGAACCTGGTGACCTCCACAATCAGCACCACTCGGGCACTTCAAACCACAACCTTCTTCCAGCTCGACTATGTTTCGACACCTGCTCACCGCTGGATGTCCGTGATTGTCACATTGCAAACTCACTCGAACTACCGAACAGCGCAGAGAAGCCTAGTTCATCGTTGTCAATCTGCCAAAACATTGCAAAAGGTTCTATTGACTGATAACTTCCCCCTTGTCTATTTTGACCCTAGAAACTGGCTAGGTCATATGAATTCCTTTTTGCAACCTCAAGAACATATCCTTTTGAACATTGGGGACATTGCCTTTTCTCCCTCTGTGCTGCAACTGCTATCTTTGCATATTCTATTTTCTTTCGACAGGGGTGAGTTCTTTTAGTGTTTTCTTTCTAGTTATTATTGCACATGGTATGCTTGATCAAGGTATATAAATATGTATAAAACCTTGATTGGACATAATTTTTTTATTTTGGACTGTTATACTTTTCTCTTTGGGTTGCTCATGAACCACATTCACACCCCTCTTGAGAGTATAGCCTTACCTTTGCCCGCATTACCGCAGAAAAGTGAAGGAGATATATCTGTTAACTGTGTCTGTTTTTCCTTTATGATTGTGTTGAATCTTGGTTTGTAGAAGTGTGAGGGTTAAGTGGTCATTTCAGACTGTACTCATCCTTGTATTCCTGCAGGGCACAGGTCAATTTGTCACAAAAGCAGAGCTAATACAATGAAAAGGAAACCAGAAGCAAGGTCCCAATTCTCCTTTGAAAAAGATTGTTGCCTATACTTCACGGGGTCATGTTAGCATGGACTTGTCTGGCCTTACTGCTGATGACTGCAGCTGGATTCTGCTGACTTGCATTGGCAAGCCCATGCACATAATAGAATCTACAAGTCCACAGATAATGAAATGAGTCTTGTAGGACACCGAACATGTAACAATAGCAGTTTGAAAGAAACAGCCCATCATAAGTTAAGCTGAGATGTCTTTTGTGAAGGTGTTAACCCAGGTGATGGCCGATCTTCACATTATCGAGTGTTCCAGTTGTGTAAGGATCATGTGGTCTGTTATGTTGTGCACCACCTATAGGACAAGTACGATCAACAAACACTACCTGTTGGTCGCCTTGTCTTAAAGGCATTTGACCCAAAGCAACCCTCTAACCCTGCTCACAAATTGGGGATCTTTGGTGGATCTTACTCCACTCGCTGTCAAGACTGTTTACAGAGATGTGTGTCTTTACTTCCCCTGCATTCACTTTGCCATACATTTATTGAGTCACATTGACTTCTCCACACCTTTACTTCTCCTGTCTTTGATTTCCCCTAGCAGGCACTATGTGACTGCGGGGGGACACCCCCTGTACTTCTTTCTATTTTTACCGCATATTCTACCCCCTGCCACCCATTAACTACAACTCTAACCTTTAGCTAACCTTAACCACATGCATTGCCCGTGAAGCTGCAGACGATGTAAAGGCATGGAGAAGTAAGTAAATGCATGAGAAAGTAAACGTCTGGCCAAGCAAAGGTAGGCTCACTAAGGGTGGGGGACATTTTCGAGGCAAAGTAGAGGGGGATACTGTTTACAGTCGGTTATTACTAAATATCACAAACATCCTGCTATTCTAAATGTTCATCTGCTGCAGCCAACCTGCTGTTTTGAATGTCTTTGCTCATACCGATCTGTCTTACGTCCTTTTAGATATTCAGAAAGGTCAGGGTGCAACCCCGGTGTCTTACAGTGTAGGAATAAAACTGCTTTACCTATTTGACTGTTCCTATTTGTTTAGTGGGTGTCTCTTTCTTTCAGTTTTATTATTCTAAAGGAAATATGCTTAGTTTCCGTTGTTTCTACTCTGTTCTTGCTAATATGTTTTGAGCCGCGCTTTATGAATGATGGCTATTTTGGCTGTGCATCCATTTTTGTTTTTGATATCAAAGTATCCGGACATTCGTGTATTGGCAGTCCTATACCACATGTTATGAATAGATAAACATGGAGAAAAATATACTTCATTAACCTCACTGATTTGACAGCTCTTTGGGTAGGGACATCCATAAGGAAAACATCAAAGAACAGGCTGATGGCAATTCTCTTGACATAAGGAATTCACAGCCACGTTGTATAGATGGCACATACATATTGAGATGTCAGGGTGGAGGGGCTGAGCAAATCAGAAAATGTAGGACTCAATGGAACACTTTGCACTGTATAATAACAAATGGTTTAACTCGGTTACAGCTTGTATAACTTAAATACTGATGCAGTGCAGGGCATATGCTGTTCCCGTGAATTAGACTCGCCTACTTCTATACAACTGGGGGTTCAGGTTTATTGCACTGCTGAATGAACACGATGTTGGTGTTATTTGTTGCTATTTAATTCAATGTTCTGTAATTCTGTTCTGTGCTGAATTGGTTAGCAGGATACCGTTGTGATTATGGATAACTTGTGTCGGGCAGCAAAGCAATAATTCAGTTCCCCAAATCCTAAATGATAAAATAAACAAGCATTTCTTTTGCTGGAAACTGAGTGATAATGTATTGTACGTTCTTCACAGCATAATGTAATGAGCACAATAAGTTATATGCGCAATAAATTCACTTTTGAGTTGATTTCCACATTTCTGATTTAAAATGTATTTTACTTTGCGTCCCTGATGCTTTACAAACACTAGTGTGTGTGTAATAAACGAGACAGTCGAGGACAAATATTGAGTTAGGAAACCAGACATGTGTAGGAGTAGGTGTTGCGCTCTTTAAATATGTACACAGGAGAATTGCTGGTAGTCTAAAGATGAAGGGAGCGATTCTCCAATGTAGGCAGTCTCATGAATAATTCACCTCCTGCTTGTTTAGAGCAAATGAGTGGTCCTAAATTACGACTGGACATGGCAGTCACAAACCATGTCAATATACTTGTAACTTATGCTAGATTTAAAAACATGTGTATTTGGACGTAGCCGCAATTTACAACTTCAAATGCGGGCTTCTGTGTGGCACACGCGCATTGCGTCTATAACTCTAGATGTAAAAAAGGAATTTAAAAGCTAGAACATTTGAATTACTTTCCCCTGCCAGTTTCAATCCATTCCCCCATGAATTGGCCCCTAGCAAATGTCAACCTATTAGCAGAAGTGATCAAGATAAAGGGCGGGGGGCAAGCAAGGTGTGGGGCCACACAGCTTGTTTGTGCTGCGCCATTAGATGAAACGAGAATGTGGGTTTGTATAAATAAATTCAGCCCGTGTTCTCTCACAACCCAACAGGAAGTTAATGTGGAGTGGGAGACTATAAAAACATCAAAGCAGAAGAGCTGCAATCGAACACATGTACAACAGTGTGAGAAAAGAATTGAGGAGGGTAACGAAATCCAAAAGGGTGATAGAATAGAAAGAGAGATATTGAGTGAAAAGAGATATCTGAATAGAGGAAGTCACCTGTACCAATTTATGTTGCTACAAGAACAAGGAACAATGATGTTCAGATCTGGGAGTGGAGTGGAAACAGTGTGCATGCAAATAGGAACTTCATTCCAGTAAGTCAACTACTGGTATTCCTCAACCTCTTTCCTCAATACAGCAGGGATAATGGATACTTTAATGACCCTTGGACAGCAATCCCCTTAATAAAGACGATGGCTGTAGCTTTCATGCACAGCAACTGCATCACACATAAGGTCCCTCTTGCATACCCCAATGTCCAACCAATGGTCCCACTCTCCACCGGACAGCACAGAAAATCCTTGAGCGACTCTGCAACTGCACCAAGTGCAAAGAGCAACAAATAGAATAACATGCCAACCGGGCCATAATATACCACATATCGTAAGAGGGGGAGGGGTGGGATTGAAATTATACAACAAAGTAAATTAAGAGTCTGAAGTCACAAAAAGGAGACATCCTAATGTTGGAAAAAAAATATATGTTCTGAAAGAGAAAGTGAAAATACTCCTTTTTATTCCTGGAAGCAAGCAGACGAGAAGGAAAAAAATGGTAAAATAGAAGACTGCACTCTCTGGCCAATAACTTTGATAGAACAAAGACCGAGCTGGTTGTTGCCTCAAAAACAGCAGTGCTTTAATCTTCAACTTGCCTATCCCAGTCGCCAACCACCATTCCCTCTCTCTCTTAGATGGCACAAGAACCAACCAGTTCCTCTCAGGTTTAGATGGCACAGGAACCAACCAGTTCCTCTCAGGCTTAGATGGCAGAAGAACCAACCAGTTCCTCTCAGGCTTAGATGGCAGAAGAACCAGCCAGTTCCTCTCAGGCTTAGATGGGAGAAGAACCAACCAGTTCCTCTCAGGCTTAGATGGCAGAAGAACCAGCCAGTTCCTCTCAGGTTTAGATGGTTCAAGAACTGTCAAGCCATATCAGCAATTGTGCATGCTTTTTTCTTTTTATGTCAATGTAAATCGATTTACTTTCGTGTCACATGCTCAATAGGAAGTGCCCAAGGGTGTAACATGTTGATGCATTTCTTGGATGAGTCATTTCAATCAGAAACGTATGTAGCAGCCCGTCTAACCGGTCATTATTGCTATTTGTTACCAGAACCAAGCCATGGAGCTAACACAACAATTATGGGTGACAGCAAGCACCTTAATCTCTGTTTTACTCTAAGCAAAACATCAATACACATAAGGTAACCTCAATGCAATCGGAGATATGGAATCCGTGAAGAGCCCCTCTTTCAATTCCATGACCAGACATCCAGATGACAGTGCAGTGAAGGCTGTGGTAAGTAGTGGGCGGGGCCTGTGTGGCAGTGGGAAAGGGCAGGGCAGGGACGCTTGAGGCAGGTGTGAGGGATGTGCTGGTAGGAGGTGCTAGACAGCAAGTCAGCAGTATTCAGCTTGCTCAGAACGCGGGCTGGGTTCAGTACATTCATCCTGCTTTCCCAGAAAGCTGATAGGTTTACACACACGCCTGACAGGCACATCTTTCATGTATTCACATTTCTGAAACTGCATGTAATGTAAAATAAAATAGTCGCATGACCTGTAGCCTCATTATTTCCATACTTTATTATAATTATTTTTTAGAACCCTTTAATGTATGTTGTTTCTTTAGCTGACCTGAGCTGAAACCAAGTGCCGGTGTTTCCTCTCTCCCAGAGATGCCTGTTTGGACCATTTACTACAGCAGTGAAGTTGGGTGAACATGACAAGCTAGCCAAAGGTCATTTAGCCTGGAGGACATAATATAAGTGACTCCCCCCAGAAAAGGAACACAAGGTTCTGCTACTCTTATTTCAGCATACTTGACTTACTGACCAATGTGAGTCCTAACCTTCATTGCTTTCATGGAACAGTTTGGATTATGCTTTTTTGAAGTCAAAGGGCAAATGACCATTAATATAATGCTATCTGACTCCCACAACAGCCAACAGACAACTTGGTGTAGCTTATTGTGAAGTCCTTGGTTAGGCGAGTACCCATTGTGGTTTTTGGTCGGGCACCTCATATCACTTGATCTGTACAATAGAGATGGAAACTATAACCTCCCTAAAATACCACGGAAACAGAAATGTATTCCCATGTTTCATAATAACCACTAAAAAATGTGGCATCTATATGGGAAAGCTTGTTTCAAGACCTTTCAGACTGCAAAGTACTTTTCTAAACTGGAAAAAGGATGGGCAAAAACTATACCCAAATATTGTGATAGTGATTATTCACAGGTCAGATGTCAAATGACATTTCCTCCGCCCTATTTGACTCATACATGGGGAGGTACTTGAGGTACTAAGAACACCATGCATTTCTAACCCAGTTTTAAGATCGAGGAACGGCCAATGAACAATATCATGCACATCTTTATTTTCAGGTCAAAGGTGAAATCACAGAGTATAAACTAATGCAACCTTATTTCATATCCATATATATTTTTTAAACCTGATTTTACAATCTTATTGTCAGTGAAATAAAGATTTTGTAAATATCTCTGTGTACTTTTTAAAACTGATGTTATTGTTGTTGACCATATTTCGATTGTCTTTGTTCCCTCCACGCTTCTCTTTATCCTTTTGCAGAAAAGTGAATTCCGTTATGTCAGGGGTCTCATGAAAGTAGAACGGTTTAAGTTTATTTATTTTATTTATTTGCATTTGGTTAAAAATAAACTTTTGCAAATAACATAAATAACAAAATACAGACATTAATTAAAATTCCATTATATCACAAATCATAATTTCAATTCACATACAATCATTAAAACATACAATACATCAAAATATTTCAAAGTATTTCAAGATTATTTCATTTCATGCTAAAAGTATAAAACTATACAAATTAGAATTCTCATTTCTTTTCTCACAGTGCAGTTTCCCAAAATATTTCTTAATAATGACACATCCAATAATAATTCACGGCTATTTAAAATCTTGGCCCAAATTCACTCAGTATTGATTAAATCTGCATCTTGGACAAAGCGCTGAGAGGAGTTTAAACACGTTTCAGCCAAAACAGAGCACTCCAGCAGAAGATGGCGTCTCGTTGTGTTGTAAGCAGTATCTAAATGCCCTCAAAGATCGTTCAATGCCTTGTCTTGCACCTATAACCTCCCTGGTAGAGATTTCATTCAATTTAAAACGGAACATCTTGCAGCAGTGCTTCCTTGAAGGGTGTTTTTTTTTTTTTTAAAAACCATATCGTTTAATGCTCTTATTTCCTATTTTAAATTAGGAAATAATTGATACCCCAGTGCTGACTCTGTATTTCTGACCGTATTCAGTTAAAAAATAATTTTCTTTTTGTCAACATAAACCGCTATCAATTTGTCAAGGTTCAAATCATAATCACTCAATAGTTTTATACCTGCTTGGAACCATTCTACTAAAACTCTTGAGGAGCTGCAGAGTAACTCTGTGTGGAGCTCTGCTAGTATGCAATTCGAGGGTGGAAACAAGAGGGATCTCAATAGTTGTAACCACTTCCAGGCTGCCGTGCTTGCAATGATACAAGGCCTACCTCGTGTCTAATAACTGATAGAGGCATCCACTTAGGGAGAGGAAGTAGCCCTTTCCATACCAGAGACTCTGCTCTATCCCAGATGTTTGCAACAAACCTAACTACGCTCCATACAATAGTCGTGGGACCACTTTTTGATTATAGCTCAATTATGTGGCTAAAACTCAAGCCACATGCGGCTGGATTAATAGGCAACTTTGCTCAATGCGTCCCTTTCTATCCATTAGCAACATGTCTCTTCTTGCTTCCGCCCTTGTAAATTCAAGGTTTGACTATTGCAATAGTCTCTTGGCAGGTACAGCCTCGTCCAATCTCGCTGCCCTTCAGATTACCCAAAACGGCGTAGTCAGAGCTGTGCTTGGCTTGCCAAGGCGTCATTCCAGTACCAAAGCCCATAATAAATTACATTGGCTTCCCATCAGACAAAGGGTCTCTTTTAAGATTACATTTAAATGCCAGAACCACACTGCACCCAGCTACCTTGCACAACGTATTCAACGTTATGTCACAGGTCGATCACTGAGGTCAATCGAGCAGGCCAGGCTCTGTCAGCCTCGCTTTCGCTTAGCTAAATTTGGAAAAGCTAACTTCAGTGTTATTGCTCCAGTTCTGTGGTACTCCCTACCTCTCCACCTCAAGTCCTCCACTTCGCTGGTCAACTTTAAAAAGAATCTCAGGACTCATCTTTTTACAGCTGCCTATATTCAGTGCTAGTCTGCCTCTGTCTTTTCCGTTCTCTGTCTTATTCTGTTTGTTTCTGATTTTGTCTTGTTTTGTTTTGTGTGCACCATGAGGCCTGCAGGCGATTTGGTGCTCTATTAAGAATTAAAATGAATAAATAAATAGTATTTGATCATCGGAATAGCTGAAAATCTTCAAAATTTCCCATCAAATTCTAAAGTTGCAGAGGTGGTCAGTCTAGATTTTTTGATCATCCGATCACAATCGTTTTGTTTAAATCTCCTAGAGTCGACATCAACACCTAAGTATTTAAATGTTTGAAAAACTTCCAATTCCTCCTTTGCTATTAACCACTTAAATTTGGGTTTATTTTTCTTACCATAATTTAGCACTAGAATTTTAGATTTGTTAAAATTTAGTTTCAAATCCAGTGCTGCAAAGTATCTGTTGATCACTGTTAATGCCCTTTCAAGGCCTAAAGGTGACATAGTATTTGAATTGCATGCACTTACCCTTATCAGTACTAGCCTCCTTAGCTTATCCCTAGAGTCATTACTATACTCTCACCTGACCGGACCTATGAACCTGGTGATTGTTAAGCAACTAATACTTATCATTAATAACAATCACTGACCAGGTAATTATACACCGGAAATACAGCGGTAGACTATGCTAAGCAATGGAAACCTTTATCCCTAAAGTTAACACTAGTATTGATTGCCAATTTACAAAGTTCCCACGCACTCACCATGTCATCAGCACTACCTCAATCAAGGTCCATAGCACCTACCACTTTCCTCCCTGCTCCTCAGCCCGTTATAACTACAATCAAAACACAACAAGAACCTATACCAAATACTGCATGCCTGTTCATGCCTATCCAATGGATCGCACTATAGGCATCTAAGCCCACGCCTAACCTTGCCCGAACGGTAGACTCAGATCTCTCCTTACAAATGCACAGTTGACACGGACCTACTGCTCTAAAAACCCAAAGGCACAGAACAAACCAACTTGCCTTAAAAGGGAAGCACATAACACCACTAGAGTCTGGAATAATTACATACTTAATCAAAATTATAAACTTGATCTCTTGATTTCTAAAGAGCCCTGCAGGTCTACCATACTGAAGCATAGTCCCTTTATCAACCTTGCTAAAGACACATTGTGCATGGTCTCTACTACTCAACCTATGTTATCTGAACAAAATCCAATCCAGAACAAGAAGCACCTGCCGCAATCACATATACATACCGCTACATGCATCTCTCAGCCAATAGCTACTGCCCCCTTAATCACGGGCGCTCTCACCAATGCCAGATCTCTCCCAGCTCATGCACTTGATATTGCAGACCCCATTGAAACTGATAATCTGGACTTCCTAGCAATCTCAGAAACCTGGCTTCACACAGCAGCAGGTCCACTTCTCGCACTGGCTATCCCAGAAAGCTATACCATTTTAAGAATAGATAGAGAAGCGCCCAAAGGTGGACGACTCGCCTTCATTGCAAAAAAACAACTCTCCATCAAACTACTGATCACGGCCTTAAGTACACTGACAATACACCTCATCTATAGACTTCCAGGACCCACCTCTTCCTTTGAGGAAGATATTTCACAGCTCCTCACATGGAATTCCAAACTAAGCTCCCAAATCATGTTGCTAGGCGACTTTAACTTAGGTTTCAACGATACCCAAGATGACAATGCCTCATCACTAGCTAATAACTTGGGTTTCACGAATAACGACACCCACACACAGTAAAGCCAGAACGCTGGACTGATTAGCAGATATAAATTGCGATATCAAGATCTTGTCCAGCACGCCTTGCGCTTGGTCAGCTCACCATGTTATTTCATTTACTTCCAGGACATACAGAGCCCAGACTCCGGCCTGAACCTAGCACCCCCAGCTCTCACGAGAAATAAACACAGCATTACTATCGACAGATTATTGCCTCTCCTATACCCTATCACCAACCATTCTAACAACACCAATAAGGACCCCTCCTCACTGGCAGAGCTTTATAACAATACCTTACACCAGGCTCTAGACATAGTAGCCCTGTTGAAAATGTGTAAAGCTAAACTGCGTGCACACCTAAACAAACACCTGGTACGCTACTAACCTCAAAACCATGCACAGCACTCAAAGAACTGCAGAAGGGAATTGGCGGGGAAAAAAAATAATGCCTCTAACAATGAGATTTTTCAACAGCTTCGAACAATTAAAAAACCACCATCATCCAAACTAAAAGTACCAACTACAATGAAGGAATTACTAATGCCAACTCTGGTATTAAAAAACTGTTCACTATTCTCCGGGAATTACAATCCCCAGTGCCACCACAAGAAACTTGTGCCAAAGACTCTACTTGGTGCTCCAACATCCAGAAAGCTTTGCTGGATAACATTACAATACTTTAATCAAAAATAGAGGAAAAGAAACTCAACCTGACACACGAGTCCCAAATAACAGTGCCTAGAGACAAACCATCAAAAGTGTTCACGCCATTTGAGTTTGCCCCATCTCAATAAGTGAAATAAAGAAAATAAATTCCAGCCTCAAACTATCGAAATGTCAAGGAGAGATCAGCCCAGCTACGCTCATTAAAGGCTATGTGGAGGAGTTTTCTCCTTTTATCACTTCTCTAATAAATGCATCCTTTGTATCAAGCACTGTCCCAAATAACCTGAAAGACGCTTTAGTCCTGCCATTATTGAAAACACCTACACTAGACCCTAATATCCCAACCAATTACCGGCCAATAACCACAGTACCTTTTCAACTCAAAATATGGACAGAGCAGCATACTTAAGTCACTTACAACTGAACAACCTTCTGGGCCTTCGCCAGTCAGGCTTCAGACCAGGTCATGGTACTGAATGTGCACTGATAGGCCTAAAAATCCAAAATGGACGAGCTAAAAGATAACAGCAACCTAGCACTCCTCCTTCTACTTGTCCTATCTGCAGCCTTTGATTTGGTCAACTATAAAGTCCTCTGCAAACATCTGACTACGGCAGCCCACTTCTCCTCTAAGACACTTCTATGGATTGAGTCCTTCTTATCTATTAGGACAATGAGGGTATTCGCCCCTACTGAATCCCCTGAACCAGCCCCAGTATACTCAGGAGTTCCGCAGGGCTCCTGCATATCACCTACTTTGTACAACACCCAAATCCTCATACCCATTACAGGCTCCTATGACACCAACCTGAAATTACTTAACAAAATGTACCACACCATACAAGATTGGATGGCTATCCATGGAATATGTCTTAACAATGACAAAACAGAGTTGCTTCTCATAGGTTCTCAAAATAGACTAAACAAACCAGGCAATCAATACAAATCATTTAACATTGACAACATCACAATCAAAGTGGCAAACAAAGTTAAAACCCTAGGGATATACCTGGACTCAGCCCTCACACTGACGAGACAAGTTAATGCCACGGCAACTGCAGCAGCCTATACCTCGAAACTAATTAACGCCTGCAGACCATTCCTCTCAGCAGACAGCTGCATTACCTTGGCTAGAGCCCTGGTACTGTTGAAGCTTGACTATTGCAACTCCCTGTATTTAGGCATGAGCAGTCGCAACATAAAAAAACTACAAGTCCTACAAAATAATGCATTGAGAGTGGCACTAAATATCCTGAGAGCCAACCACATCACGCCTGTGAGGTGTTTGGTCCGCTGGCTACCTATCCAAGATGGAATTGATTTAAAAACCCTATCAATGACACACAAATGCCTATCCAATACATCCCCTAAATACCTGGTGAACAAATTCACCAAAAATCTGACAAACAGACCTCCACGATCCATACATATGCACTTGCTAAAGATCCCTAGATTTAAACTACAGAAAGCAGGGGGAAACAGCTTCCCTGTACTGGCTGCTAAACTGTGGAATTCCAGGCCCCCAGTTCTTAGAGCAGAACCCTCTTTCTGGACTTTCAGAACATTTTTAAAATCTGGCTCTTCACAAATGAGTGCTAAATGTCACACCATTACCTGCTATGTCTCCAAATATTTCCTGCAACATTACCTCGGTATACGATCAATGTTATTAATGTAATGCTTAAAAATGACCTATGCAATGTAACAAAATGTAATGTCTAATAATGTCCTGAAATACCCGTGATCAAGAATGCCTGTCTTACCTTCAATGTAATGTTAACTAAGTAATGCTCCTAGATACCTTTGGGTTATGTGCGCTCTCCAAATGAACAAATAAATAGATAAATAAAATATCGAACAAAACAATGCCATCGGCATATGCCAAATAATTTATTTGTACATTTCCTATCCTTAGGGGGAAATTTCTAATATGTTTAAATGTTTCTCCTAAGTCACAGGTATATAAGTTGTACAGAAAAGGGGCCAACACTCAGCCCTGTCACAAACCCACAGCAGCTGTGCACCCACCATGTGTAATTTCCTTTTTGGTCCAAACACACCCTTACCTTGGTGTCAGTATGCAGCGCCATCAATATATCCACCAAGATTGTCGGGCATTTCATCTCACTAAGTTTTACCCACAGGCATTTCCAATGTACTCGTCAAATGCCTGTGAGATGTCTTGGAACGCACAATTAAGTGCCGTTTTTTTCTTGTTTGGCCTGTATTTACAGAAGGTTTTTTACAAAACAGTTGTGGGCAGTACTCAGCCCTTTTCTAAAACCAGACTGAAATGTATCGATGTCTGCAGTTAATCCAAGATAATTGTCCCAAAGATCTGGCTGATTGCATCAAGGAGGGAGATAGGGCGATAGTTAGATGGAGTCGCCCTATCCCCCTTCTCGCACATTACAACAATATTGGCTTTTTTCAAAGAGGGAGGAGGCAAGGATTGTATCTTTGCAATCTCATAATATAAAACATATAAGTAAGCCACCCAAAGGTTCGGGTTTGACTTAAAAGTAGCATTAGCCAAACCATCTCTGCTTGGTGCAGTTAAGGCCTTCCGTTTCATAATAGCTGCCCTTATCGCTCACACATCAATGTTAACCTGCTTTGACCAGTTGCTATTTAGTTCAGGCATTTCCTCCACCACTTCATTTGAGTGATACAGCTTGCTGAGTAGAGCCTCCCATACTGTTGACGAAACAGGCTGGCTCAGAAGGACAGCCTGATGCAACAGATCTTTAATCATTCTCCAAAAAGAAGCTCAGTTTTTACGAATGAGTGACTACAGCATTGCCTCTGAATCATTGATGTAAAGCAAGAACCAGTGACCTTTTACGCAGTTTTTATATCTAAGTCTCAATGTTCGTGCACCACATTCATAATCTCAAGGACATTCTCTTAGCTGTCTCTGCATCTTAAAGATGTGAGTGTGAGGACAGGTTAAACAAAATTGCATCTGGGAAAGGAACTGTTGGATATGGATTTTTCTTATTCGAGAAATAACATTTGGATTATCTTAACATGTGTTTTCATAGTCATCTTTTCAAAAGTTTGATCTTTGTTGGTGCACCATTGGTCTAAATGGAGCAATTACATACACCTATACATGTATATATTTATATGGGGATAGGGCAGTAGGATGGTAGGGGCATGAGGGGTGTGGGCCTGCATTAGAAGGAGGTATGGCGGACACCCAATAGAAAACAAAAAAAAAGTGGTCAACTTTATGATGATCCAAAGTGCACGAACAAAGTGCACACGTTTAACAGAAGGTCTGTAAAACGTGTGCGAGGCACACCAGGCCCCAGTCTTCGCTGTATTAAGGGCCCATAGCTGTAGAAAGTGACGTAGAATTGTGCATTATATATTGCGAACAACAGGAACAATGATTCCTGTCTCTAATCAATTAATCAATGTCAACTTGGCCTACAGCAATTTGGTGTCAAGTAATCAAATATGTGAAAAAGCTTGCTATACGATTAACTTTATACAACTGAACTTCCACTCCAATACCAAATGCATGGCTGACAATTCATGAGTTAAGTGCTCAACTCAGATGTGTGTCCACCTTGCTGTTTGCGAGTTCAAATCCGGTGGAAGGATTGACACGGCCATTCAATCTTCTGAGCTTGATACACTTCCATTAAGCCTGGTAATAATAGCACATGTTATTGCAGCTCCCAGATCCAAGGGAATACAGCATGAACATCACTGCCAAGTTTCCCTGTGTCATGTGTGACACCTCGAGCCAATCCTGCTTTTCCCATTGCATGCTGGGACTCTTGTATGTTTTTTTGGTCCCATTGTAAGTATGAACATAGAAGTCCCAGCATGCTGTGGGAAAACCAGTACTGTATGGCGGTTTTATGCTTCAGACAGGGCAACTTGGCAGATATTATTAAAATGCTACATAAGAACACACATTACTATAATTATCTGTATTGTTTAATAGAAATAGCAGGATCAGCATATGGATAGTCAACTGAGGCTCAAGCAGAAAGGCTTGAATTTTCACATGAGCGAGCATGCTTTTGAAAAGAAGAGGCTGAGATCGATGAGGGACTATGAATCTATTCTTTCTCATAACTGATGGGACTTCAGACGTGTGGCTTCAGGACTAGTTAGAGGAGGGGACAATAAGGGGCCGATTCATGGAACAAACGTGCGCTGAAAATCCATGCGTAAGCAGGCGCAAGGTAGCGCAAGCGCGAGAAATGCAGCGCACGCACACGTGTGCGATTCAAGGAAGATGCTGCGCGTATTTCCCGCTGTCCGTGCACCCAATCCAGCCATGGCGCACGCAGGCATACACGGCGTGCGCTACGCGCACAGCAAAAGCGCACATAGCGCGGCGCACACAACCAAAGTGGGCGGAACAGTGGGCGTAACACGCGGAATGGGGAATAATGCGCGAAAAAGAAGGCGTAACTGGGGAAGTACTGCAGGGAACTACACAGAACGCCCACACGCACGCGAACAACCCGTATTCATGGATCCGAATACGGGAAACCCGTGCATGGCAAAAGACGCACACAGGCGTCAACGCGTCTGCCACACGAAGGCAGGCGGAAGCGTCCCCGCGCATAGTATAAAAGTGCGCGCAAACAACAAACACGTATATACAGCTACGATGAATGCCCCATTTGTCGCAGCACTGATCGTGGGACACCGCAGGAGGAGGAGAATAGCCAGGGCACGCATTTTCGCACCACGGACAAGCCTTTTTGGGATGCCTGACTACCAGGTCTATGGCAGGTATAGGTTTCCACCCCACATCATCCTAGACCTGGTCAGGGAGTGGGAGGATGACCTTACATCCCCCACCCTTTTCTCCCAAGCTTTGAGCCCCTTGGAGAAGCTTCTCAATCTCCTGCATTTTTTGGCCACTGGGTCATTTCAGCGGACTACTGCCATAGTGGGGGGGGGGGGGTCTCACAGGCCATGCAGTCACGCTGCCTACACCAGGTACTGGCAATCATGACAGCGCGCCCCTCAGTCCGCAGGCACATATACATGCCCAGAACACCCGCAGAAAGGCAGGCCGTTGTCCTGGATTTTTTCAGGGTGGCACACTTCCCCTAAGTTCTCGGTGCCATAGATTGCACCCATGTGGCCCTACGTCCACCTAGGGCCACTGAGCACATCTACCGAAACTGCAAGCACTGGCATTCCATCAATGTACAGGTGGTATGCGATGCAAAGGGAATCATCACCTCTGTCTATGCAAACTACCCTGGCTCCACCCATGACAGTTTCATATACAGAATGTCCGCCCTGAGCCGGGCCCTGGAAGCTGGGCAGCATGGCGACACATGGCTCCTAGGTGAGTACAAATGCCCTTGCACATGCATGCATGTCACAAACACACAAATAAACAAACCCCAATAATCACAACCATTTACACCTCACCAGGGGACAGTGCCTACCCTCTAGGCAACCACATGATGACGCCAATCCGGAACCCCACCACACCACCCCAGGTAAGATACAACGCCGCCCATATTGCAACCAGGGCCATAATGGAGCGCACATTCGGAGTGCTCAAGTCACGTTTCCGCTCCCTTGACCGCTCTGGCGGGCAGCTACTCTATGCACCACCAGTAGTGTGCAGGATCATTGTGGCAGCATGTGTCCTGCACAATGTTGCAACACGGCAGGGCGTCCTGGTGGACATGGTGGTGCCCCCACATCCCCAACCACAGGCACAGGCACTGCCCATGGGAGGGGACAGGGCACGTGGCGAGGAAGCTCGGACTCAGCTTGTGGCCACATTTTTCACCTAAACTCCCACCCCTGCGGAGTGCACACAGGCCTGGCACATACCAGGTGACAATCGATGATGACAAAGAGACAGTCAACTGTCACAACCCTACCAACCTGAGATAGTTGCCATGAAAGTGCCACATTATCTGCATCCCTAGCTACTTAAACACAAGCTATCCTGTGTGACCAAAAGGCACACATATGACATGACATGATATGGCCTATACACAAATATTTCAAGGTGCGATGAGGCATGGAGGGGGGGACAAGGGAAGACAGACAACAGTACTACTAGGCCAGGTGTCATTTAGATTGTGCAAGTGCAGGGTTAGGGGGAAGGGAAAAGTGCAAGGGGAAGGGGAGGGGGGGAGTGCAGTACAGGGTAAGTAGACCCAAAAACAAATACATAGGCCAGCTGGTGGCAACTGCAAAGGTAAGTGCAGAAAAGTGCTGGAAAGGGGGGGCTGTAGGGATAGAGAGACAGTACCGCAGTGCAGGTGTTGCCAGGGAGGCAGTGCAAGTGGAGAGTGGCTGGGCCAGGGACCGAGGTCGGTGAGAGTGGCCCAGTTGCAGATCCAGTGCAGTTCCAGTGAAGAATTTTGCAAGGGAGCGGCAGAGAGAAAGCAGAAGCAAAGAGGGAGGTCTTGAGGTGCTTCCAGAACCGGAGATGGTTCTCCTCAAGTTCCAGTGAGGCAGGAAGGCTGTTCCAGAGGGAGGGCCCTGCCGCGGAGAGAGATCTACCCCCAGCTAGTTGCTTTGAGAAGCGTATGACCCTGACATGCAAGGTGTGAATCACACACACCTGCAAAACAGGCCATGGCCATCACTGTTATGTCACTCAAACCCTCCCAAACCACAACATGAAATGGCAAGCAATACCCATACACCAATACAGTAACAATAAGGTACACATTGCCATGTCCAAAATGTACAATGGCATCAGACAATGATGCCTGACCTGCAATCAGATGAAATGACTGACCAACAACCTCCCACCCAAAATAAGTCATTTCCAAATGCATTACAAGAGTTGTAGACGTAACATAACAATGAATGCCTGTCTACATGCACATTGTGCATTGCAAAATCAACACTGCAGCTTCTGTGTGCTGTGTCCTACTCCTGCAACACACTGCTCAGCGCACAGCACAGTGAACAGCCATTGTGTGTGATGCACACCCTGAACATCACATCTAAGTGACAGACCACATCAAAAAACAAATTAGGCATGTACAGGATCCATAATTGGTCACAGAACATGTGCTGCAGGGACACAGTGGGCACCAGAAGGCAAACAGTGTACACGTGGATATGCAAGGGTGGTAGTACATGTAGTGCATCAGAGTGCAAGTGTGTGGGTCAGCAAGGACATGCACTCAACATATGCATGTGCAATCAAGTGACCATCAGTGTTCTCTACACATCACATGTGAACATTCACCATGTGTACACCCCAGCATGTCAAACCACAACTATCCCCTCACACCTGAAAGGTAAACACAACACATGAACAGGCATTGATCAGCAGAACACAACATGTACATAGGATACCACCATTACAATGTCAGGGTTCCCATCACACTGCAGGGCAAGGCAACTATTAACAACAACCCCCCCCCTCCCTCACAAATGACCATGACCCACTGAACAACTGCACCTGGGTCATGGAGCCTTCAACCCTCAATTCCACCTGGCCACAGGATCACCTTTACCCTTCGTCACCATCTCCCACCTTGTGTGTAAAAAGGTGCCTGCACCCTCAGAATCCGCACTCATTTCCAAAATCACAAAATCCAAGGCATAAAAACGAACCAGAACACCCTCCAGTAGATGACTTGACGTAGCAGTACCTCACAAAGGCCAAGTACTACCACAATGATGCAACAACCAAGGTAGCACAGTAAAACAATGTCACAACAGGATGTGAACCATGTGTGGTACATAACATAGAATGATGCGCGGGAGTGTCACGAAACAACCACCCCCACCGTGTCCTGGGTGCCTGCAAGGTCAAACTCACACAGGACCCTTAGACCCTGGTGGGGAAGGAGGTTCAGGCATATGCAGTCGGGACAGGTGTTGGCACACTGGATAACTGGAATGAGTGGCAGGAGAGGGGAGGAGGAATGACACATGAAAGTAGGGAATGCACGAAAATGTACTACCTGCATGAACACATACACAATCCAAACAAACTTAGACATCATTGTCATGGGCTTCTGTAGTCCAGGCTTAGGAGTGGCACGAACCAACCACCCCTCTAGGGTTTTGGCGCCTGCAAGTCTGGGGCTTACACAGGCATCCGCAACCCCAGCGGTGAAAGAGGGTTAGGGAACGTTGCTTGGATAGGTACGGGAAGCAGGAACACCGGGTATAGGGTACAGGGTTCAAAATTGCATAGGATTCCGGGTGATTAGGGGGAAGAAAACCCACAAAATTGAATTACACATACATCCATGCATTAGTGCACCCCCCAGCAAGCCTATGCAGAGCAGTTTGAAAGAAAAACAACAAGACACTTAGCTCTGGTTTTGAGTGCTGGCCTCCTGCCTGCACACTCTCAGGTCCGGTTACAGGAGCACTGCAATGCTGCAAAGAGAGCCACAGTCAACAACCTGTACGTGCCAATCACACAAAAACACACCACCAAACATGCCCCATAGCAACAAACTACTCTACAAACAGACAATCTGGTGTAGATGCTACGTACCCATATATAACATTACCCCTGTGATGGGTCATACACAGTCAATGTAGTAAGTCAGCCGCCGGTGGGTGCGTGGCAAATGGAACACCAATGTGTCACAATTTACACACCATGCAATGTTCCCTGGGTAAGCAGACATACCCATATAGCAAGCCATGACTTCAGAGCAAGTTGTGTACCACCATGACCGAAACAAAGTTGGCAGTGCATTTATCATAATGTACATGGAAATGAAATACACTGCACCCGAGTATGTCCCTTGCTGTATGTCCCTGTGAGCTGCCCCTTTCCATGTCTCGGAAGGCTACATGGTTGATACAAGTGCCTCGATGGACCTTGGTGTACCGGAGGGTATGTTCCACTGCCCCTGCAGGTGTCCCAGACAACCTTACAATCAACAGCCATCAGTCCACCAACACATCTGAGCTGCACTGTGTGCTTCAACACCAATATTCGTCCAAGCTCACCCTCAGTGCTGTGACTAAGCCTGCATGTGCAACTCGCCTGGTGCAAGCTTTGCTATGTAATGGCCCCCCTGTGCTGCTCACCTTGCCTGGAGTTCCTTGGAACACGTCAGCAGTTCTAGGATGTAGGTCTGCAATCCCTGTGCCTCTGCTTGTGCACACATGTGCATGTGGGCACCAACAATCGTGTCCAGAATTCCGTCGTCCAATGGGCCATGTCTGCTGGCAAAGGTGCTCTGGAGGCTCATCCCCCTGCAGAAAGGGCATGAAACACATGATTAATACTTCAAAGTCATCTGTGTGTGTCTCTTCAGGCATCTCATTACTTGACCATGTCAGAGAGTCACATCATAAATCACACCATCAGTCCGTCTTTCACATCCAAAGTGTGGAACACTATCTACAGCATGAATTGCAACAAGCACGTGTACAGTAAAGAAATGAAACATACTACACAATGCAAAGCAATTAATGTACACATTAATCATGAAACACCCCATCTAGCAAAAGCTGAACAGTGGACAATAACACCAAAATCATCCCCACTAGGGGTGTAAACACAAGTCACACAGCACCAGACATGCCACAGATATGACAGTCCAAAGCCCTTGTGTAAAAGGTTGTGACAGCAAACCATCCTTGCGAGCCCATGGATAAGGGAGGCAGGAGTGGCATATGTGAGTCAAGGACCCCAAGCACTAAACACATACACAAGACAAGCCTGAAGGGCACAGCTGGAACAGACAGTGGATGCCTTCAATAGCCACAAAGCACCGCACCGTCACATGAAAGCACATATTAACTAATTACACTAACTATGGAAAACCTACATTACCTAATTAAACTAACTATCAAACAGAAACTTAACTAACTAAACTAAAAGAAAAATCAAAAATGGCCACATACGACCCGGGGGGGAGGGGAGGCACCCAGGAGGGGGGAGGTACAGGGTGCTGCTCAACATCCACATGCGATGATGCTGAGCCAAAGAAAAACCCTCCATGGGCTCAACGCCTGCACAGCCCGACCTACGTGGGAGATAGATGGTCGTCCAAGTCTGGCTCATCCTGTAAAGGAGGACGTGGCACAGTAGCCTGGCCACGCCTAGCCGCAGCTTGCCCCTCGTCGGCAGCAAGTCTGCCGGACGGGTGAGCCTGGTTCTGTGTGGCAATGTGACGTAGGTCTGCATGCAGAACCTCACGTGATACACATGCTTCCTCTTGCAAGGTAGCACGTGTAACACAGAGTTCCTCCTGCAAGGCCTGGCTGGACAACCACTGCACCTCCCGGCAAGCCTGTAGCTCAGCCGAGATGGTACGCTTAAGCTGGGCAAACCTCCCCTCTGCCTGCTGCCTCTGGGACATCATAAGGACACCCAGAGTGGATCTGAGGGAAGCATACTCATCCCTCAGGGCATCCATGTGCGCCTCTGAGTGAGCAGCAATTGCTTGACGCAGAGACAACATTTCAGCCTGGCGTGCCCCGTCTGAGGCCGCCATGCCCAGCCTGAGCGAGCGGGCCGTGGACCGTGCCGCCTGCTGCTGGAGAAGCACCTGTCTAGCAGGGGGGAGCACAGATCGGGCCACATGCTCCATGCTCTCAGCGATGTTCTCCATTGCTTCCCCCTGCCGTTCTGAATTGGCAGTCATGTCTTGCTCCCACTCAGTATACTGCGGTTGCGCGCGGCGACCGCGTCGCCGGGCTTGACCCCTGCGGGACCCAAGGACCGGGGGTCCTCGCTGTGTTGGCACTGCCCGTGGCTGCACGACTACATGCCCCCATCGACGTGATGTCCCAGGCACATCAGTGACTGGTGTGGAGGGTGACCCTGCGTCCCGATCCACCATGGGTGGAGGAACCAAGACTGTCTGATACCTCAGTGCAGGTGTCACAGACAGAGGAGTGTCCACATCAGAATCACTCACCCCTGACACATGGACTTGATGCTCATCCAACTCACATGGACGTCAGAGTCGTCATCAGGGCTGGACTCATAGGCAGCCAGAGACAAGATGGACTGTAGCACTTGGGGTTTTTTTCATGGCCTACCACCCCACGACCCCCACTAGTGCCGGGTTGATGTAGTGGTAACAACCCTGTGTCTGGCATGACAACACCATCCTCCGCCTCCATTGCGTCATCACCTGAAAAATATAGAGAAAAAAAGGTCACTACACATGTCAGAAGCACACAACACACACACACACCGACAGCAAACGCATCAGGCAGACATGTGACACACAACATATAACCTGGCATGCATGCAGGGTCAACTTTGAATAGCTTCTGTGATCAGACTTGTTGAAAGGTGGCAGTTTCCATGGAAGTGGGTCTATGCAGTGCAGAAAATGTGTACGCCACTCACTACCTACATGTACAAGGACTCCATGGTGTGTGCCAGGAAATGTGAAGGCAGTGCAATGTCAAATTCAGACATCACGTGCATTGAGCATTCAATGTGTACCATATCTAGAAGCCAAGCACCCCTCCACCCCAGTACCAAAGCAGGGATGCCTAGCATGATATCAAAAGGCTGACCATACACCTGTGTATTGACAGGCAGTGTTCACTGGCATCAACAGCTTAATGTGATTCAAGTGACAACACTGCAAATGATGCTGGGAAAGTAAGCAGGACACATGATGAAAACTCTGGATTCCGCCCATGTGTGAAGAAGACACAACAACAGTTGGACAGGGTCATTGGCCATTGAACAGGCTGAGGCCTGTGAGCCACACAGATTGTCAGACCCTAAACATGTGTGCAACGCAGGACTGAGCCACAGTTGACATGGGAAGGCTGATGAGATGGCAGGCAATGTATGTAACCAAGGACTTGTATTACAGTGATCATCCAGTCAAGGACACATAGGGGCATGCGTGCAATGCACATAGAGCATGAATGGGCACTCATGTCCCTGCAGGACATCTGACCTATGCACAGTACAAGTGAGATACCCTGCATCAAGTACTAAGGCTGTACCACACGGCATATGTTTGGCAGATTCCACGCTGAAAGTTAGCATCTACACAGGACGCATGAACAAGAAAGTACACATTGGCAAGATTGAAGAACACCAGTGCAAAGGTGAAACTGGGGTGCAGACTGGCAGAGGAGGGGCAAGGGATCATGCCTACATGGAGTCCCCGCATGCAGGCAGAGGAGACATGCATGACGGAAGCATTGCATTAGTTACACATCAGGACCATGTACACGTCACATGTAGTGGCAATCATGCACAACACATCCCACAAGTGAAACACACACGTCCTCAACAAACACGCATCAGCACTCACTGGACTGGGCATCAAAGTCCAGCATCTCTCCCACTCCTTCGACCAATTCAGGTGGTATGAACTCCGCAATGACTGCCTCATGCGGAGTGAGCTCTTCCTCCTCTGGTGCAGGCCCACCGCCAGTCACTAGAGTCAAGTTGTAATTAGAGGCACGCTTAGCCTTAGTGCTGCGTTTGATGTCATTCCAACGCTTTTTGCACTCCTGCGCCGTGTGCATCTCATGGCCGAATGAACTGAGATGTTCCGCAACATGCTTCCAGTGGGTGTCACGTTGGGCAGCCGTAGTCTGACTATTGGCACCCACTAGCATGTCACGGCTGTGGCCCCGCACGTAGTGCACGAGGAAGTCCAGTTCCTGCTTGCAGAAAGGCTTCTTCCTTGACATGCAGGAGGTCGTGGCTGTGTGTGGGGTCCCAGCCTGTGCTGCAGGTGCAACCTTCCTACTCTTGGACTGTGGCGCAGACCCTGACTGGCTAATGCTGTCCTGGCCAGTATGGCCAGTGGGTTCGGTGGATTGAGCCAAGGGAGTGGCAGGTGGAGGGATGACCAAAGGCCTGACTTGTGTCAGTGGCAGCTGGGTGCCCACTAATGGACCCTGCGCAGCAACATCAGCTGTGGCAGGGTCATTGACCGCAACGGTCCTGGTTGGCAGACTCACAACCGGGGTGCTGTTGGGTGCATCTGCCCCTGCACTTGCCAACACCCGGCTGTTCGGGGCAGCAGATGACATGACTGCCCCAGGGACACGTGTCTTGGTCTGAGCATCCCGTCCTGCCCCTATGGTTTCCCTCCTGGCCTGTTGGAGATCTACCAAGGGCTCCTCAAGTGCCAACGCAGCCTGCGCTGGCAGACCCTGAGCCTGGGTGGCAGTGTCCACAGCTGCACCTGCAGCTACCACTACCCTTGGGCTCATGGCAGTTGATGGAACGGACTGCCGGGTCACACGGGCGCCAGTGCCAGATGCAGAAGCTGCATCCCCCAGAACCACAGGGGGTGGTGGCATGACTGCACCGACACATGGCACAACATTGTGCTCAAGTGGCGCACACCTGCCTCTTCCCCCTCTGTGGCCGCCCTGGACACCCTGGAGTCCCCCTACTCCCTGGTCACCACGGCCACGTCCCCGACCATGCCCGCCACGAGGAGGACACCCAGCTGAGGCGCCCCTCACCTTTGGTGGCATCCCAACCATGGCATAGATGTAGTAGTGCCGGCACAGATGGAGTGGAGCCAATGGGAGGTGTACACCACAATTGACCTGGGCAATTGGGGTGAAGGGGGTGGGAAGCAAGATGTTAACAGCCACCCTGCACCTGCTTGGCTGCATGTGACCCCGGTGATATAGTGACGGGTCACGCAACGCTCAGGCACCCCAAAACTGCAGTAAAACCGTGCACGCAACCCTGCAGCCTACGTGCATGGATTCAACCTCCTGCAGTATGCGGTGGCACCGAGTAACACCAATAACGCGTACGCGTGGGACACGCAGGCTACTATGACATCGAAAATGGGTGCGATACACAGGGGCACCCGCAGTGGGAAAAAGAGCGTGTGCGACTCA
Organism: Ambystoma mexicanum; assembly: GCF_040938575.1. Lineage (NCBI taxonomy): Eukaryota > Metazoa > Chordata > Amphibia > Caudata > Ambystomatidae > Ambystoma > Ambystoma mexicanum. Next base: position 834,506,514 of record NC_090928.1, read on the forward strand.
ACGTCTGACTAGCGCGATGCAGAAAAACACACGTAGCCAATACCCCCGCCAAAAGAAGAGATACGTCCTTGATAGCTGTGAAGTTGTGATGGCGCGCGAAACAACATGAAGCAGCAACACACGTCGGTCTCCACGAAAGGCACGTACAGCAAACTGCTGGGCCCGCTTACCTTTAACCCGTGCTGAGGGAAACGCCCGCGCGCGTCACGTCACTTACACGCATGGGCCCTTTCCTCGGAATACACGCGGACGTGCAGTTTTTCACGCGCGCTGAAATGCCCATGCATGCCTGTGCGCGTCACGTCACAGGGGCGCTTGCGCTTGAGGGGCCTTCTGTCCAATGAAATTGCATATGCGTGCAGACGCGCTTACGCACTAAGGGCCTTTCCTCGAAGTACACGCTGATGTGCAGAATTTTCACGTGCGACATCACTCCGTATCAAGCTGGCCATGCGTAAGCACACAGAAGACCACGCTCCTGCCCAGAAGGCCGAATTACTGCCCCCCAGAACCCCGAGCACGCTCCCACCTGCCATCTGCTGCTGCCTGACTGACTGCTGCCCACGTGCCCTGCCATTTGCTGCCTGCACATCAGCCAGCAGGGGTGCTGTTGCTGTGACCACCCCTGCTGGAACCGAAGACTCCCGACTGGGATTCCATCGCTCCACAGCCCAGCCCCAGGACCCAGTTGCCCACCCACTCCTGCCTCTGGGGTTGTCATGTCGGGCACTGCAACATCGGGCACCACTGACAACCCCCGGCCAGAGAGGCAGAGGGGCACCAGCTTCAGTGCCAGGGAAGTTGGTGTCCTGGTGGAGCAAGTCCTGGGGCAGTATGATGCCCTCTTCGGAAGTTCCCGCGCAGACAAGGAAGGACGGACTCGGATCTGGACTGACATCGGGACTGCCATCAATGCGGAGGGGATGGCAGTCCGCGACTTACAACATGTCAAGAAGCGCTGGGAGGACTTCAGGTCCAGGACCCTGAACAAGGCCCGGCGCCTCTTGAAGGCAGCAGATGCTAAGGGGCGCCGGGGCCACTTGTCGGAAGATCAGATGAGGGTCCTGGAACGCATATCCCCAGCGCTCCACGTCCAGGTCCTTGAGAGGCAGTCCCGTCTGGAGTCGAGCGGTAAGTGTACATGCATCATGATTGTGAGCTGTGCGTGTGGTGATGTTTCAGTAGTGTGCAGGTTGCACATCTGTTTGTATGGGGTCGAGTATGGGTGGGGGTGTACAGGGCCGTGAGGCTAACACATGCGAGGGCTGTAATGTGTGAGACATGGATGGTGCGTGTGTGTGTAGGCTTGCATGCCAAATGCAGTTGTGTGGGCACACATGTTTGGATGAATGTGTTTGTAAGTAGACATGTTTGTGATGTCACGCATGTATGTTGTTTTCAGCTGCATGTATCAGCACTGTGTACATGTGCATTTGTGTGTATTTGACAAGGGTGCAACAGTGATGCAACATGTATGCATGTGACAGCGGGATGTGGAAGCCTGATTGGCAGATGTGATATGGATGCACATCTGAACACTGCAACATTTGGCAGATGTGTACACATGCATGCAAGTGTGGTGGTGTGTGTACATGTGTAGTGCACTTCCTGTGTTGCATGTGATGTCTGGCTCATCTTTGCCTGCTCATGCTGTTGTATGTGTATGGATGGTGCTGGCAGTTGCGATATGGCTGTGGTATGGCTCATGTGTGCGAGTTGAAATGACATGTGTGTTGGGGATTGTGATGGCATGTCTGAGGTTTGTCAATGCCACTCATGTACAACTGTCATGTGTGTATGTGTCCATTGTACAGTGCCCTGATGCCTGTGTTTTATTTCTCCCTGTCTGCAGCGTCAACTGATGAAGAGGGCGGAGAAGGTGCGGTGGAGCACAGCGGCGGGGATCCCACCTCCAGCCGGAGACGCAAGGCCCGGGTCCCCTCCCATGTTGTGATCTCATCGGGGAGTGAGGAGTCCGGTGCCGCGTCCCAGGCTGCAGCTGTCGGGGGGAACTCCAAGAGGCGGAGGTTGGAGTTGGGCTCCTCGGCAGCAGAAGGGGCAGCTGGGACCCCACAGGCCCCAATGGGGGAAGATGGCACGGAGTCATCCAGGTTGGTGGGGGATTTGGTGGAGGAGGAGGCCGTGCAAGCAACAGAGACGGGGTCTGGAGGTGGGGATCCCACTGGTGTTAGTGGTGCAGTGCAGGACCAGGGACAGGAGGCAGCACAGGCCGCCGCGGAGGTGCCTGTGTGCAATCCTGTCCCTGATCCTGTCCCTGCATCATCTTGCACCAGCAGGGATGCCTACGTCCAGACCCGTTTTCAGGCAGGGGATGAGCTCACGACAACTGGCCTTCCTCTGCCTGCGGACGTGGCTATCCTGGTCCGGGTTGAGCCTGTCCTGACTGGTGTGGCGTTGCGTCAACGGGCCATGCGAGGTGACCTGCAGTCTTTTCATGAGAAGACTGCACGTCATCTCGAATGGCTCGTTGACCGCGTCGGCCTACTGGGACAGGTCACCCAGGCCGGATTCCTCCGTTTGATGGAGCTTGCTGCGATCCCCTCCTCAACTGAACCCCCTATGCGCCAGTCGTCCTCCGTGCCATCTTCCCACCCATCATTCACCTGGGTGCGGCCAGGCTGGTGGAGGAGGCATCCCTGCCACAGTCGGGAGTCGGACATCCAGCAGGGGTGGCCACATCAACGACTGCACCCCAGCCAGCGGAGGATGTGCAGGCAGCAGGAGGCAGTGCACGGGCAGAGGCACAGCAGCAGCAGCAATGTGGTGGGAGCCATGAAGGCTCTGGGCCTTCAACATCGGAGAGTCAGGCATTGGCCGGAGGGCAGGAGGACCCAGGACAGAAAGTGTCTTCCGTGTGGCAGCGGTTGGGCCATGCCATAGATGCGGAGCGGCAGTGGGCGGAAGAGGCACCGCTCACGATGGTCAGGGCGGAGAACTCCATGCGGAGGGCCCTGAGGTGGGCTGAGTGCCTCGAGGCAATCCGCAGGGGGTTGGAGGTGGACACGTCGACGGCCCTGCGGACCCTCAGGGCCATGGAGGAGGACCACCTCCGGGACATTGAGCAGGAGTTTGATGATGACCTGGCCCGGGACATCCAAAAGTGAGCCGTCAGACTAGCCCGCTGCCCTTGTACATAGTTATGTAGTTAGTGTTAGGTTTCCTTTGTTTTTGAATTTTTTTGGACCTTTTGGACAATGGGCCACATTTTTGTATATAGTTTTTTTTTATTAGTTAGTATTGTTAGATAGGTTTCATTTCTTTTGTTGGGATAATGGACCCTGGCTTGCTCATCTGTACATAGTTCACTGTTGGATTTTCTTTTCCTTTTACAATTTACCCATGGAGCAATGGCTTTCAATCTAGATCCCTGGTCCCTATGGTCAGCCTCCAAATGCAAAACACCCACCCGAGTATTGCATCCACCCACTTAGAAATGGCAATAACATGATAGAACACCAATTGCAAGTTTGGAAAAGAACACATGACCCTCACATACACCCAATGGGTGTCAGTGAATCTCAAAACCCATATCATGATATGCATGAAATCAATGAGATGATACTACACATTGAAGTTTGATCAAAAAATATGTATTAAAGGAAACATAAATTGAATCAAAAATAAACAAACAGAAATGGGAATGTAAAAAAATGAAAAGAAGCATGTCCGTGAAAAAAAGCAAAACCAAAAATCATAATCCAAAGGAATGGTGTCCAAAGTCACAGTCCACAAAAGAAAATCCAATGGAAAATTATAATTGTGATGACATGTTGGCTGGGGAACATGAGTTGGGGCCTGCTGGCAGGTGCCCCACAGTGCTGGGGGGTGGTGGTGCAGGGGAACATGAGTTGGACATGAGTGGGGGCCTGCTGGCAGGTGCCCCACAGTGCTGGGGGGTGGGGTGCAGGGGAACATGAGTTGGACATGAGTGGGGGCCTTCTGGCAGGTGCCCCACAGTGCTGGGGGTGGGGGTGCAGGGGAACATGAGTTGGACATGAGTGGGGGCCTGCTGGCAGGTGCCCCACAGTGCTGGGGCGTGGGGGTGCAGGGGAACATAAGTTGGACATGAGTGGGGGCCTGCTGGCAGGTGCCCCACAGTGCTGGGGGGTGGGTGTGCAGGGGAACATGAGTTGGACATGAGTCGGGGCCTGCTGGCAGGTGTCCCACGATGCGGGGGGGTGGGGGTGCAGGGGAACATGAGTTGGACATGAGTGGGGGCCTGCCCCTGCACTGCTGGGGGGTGGGGGTGGTGGGAGACATGGGTGGGGGCCTGGTGGAGGCTGCCCCTGCACTGCTGGGGGGTGGGGGTGGTGGTAGACATGGGTGGGGGCCTGGTGGAGGCTGCCCCTGCACTGCTGGGGGGTGGGGGTGATAGGGGACATGAGTGGGGGCCTGGTGGAGGGTGCCCCTGGTGGCTGGGGGATGGGGGTGATGGGAGACATGAGTGGGGGCCTGGTGGAGGCTGCCCCTGCACTGCTGGGGGGTGGGGGTGATAGGGGACATGAGTGGGGGCCTGATGGAGGCTGCCCCTGGTGGCTGGGGGTGGGGGTGGTGGGAGACATGGGTGGGGGCCTGGTGGAGGCTGCCCCTGGTGGCTGGGGGTGGGGGCGATAGGGGACATGAGTGGGGGCCTGGTGGGGGCTGCCCCTGCACTGCTGGGGGGTGAGGGTGGTGGGAGACATGGGTGGGTGCCTGGTGGAGGCTGCCCCTGCACTGCTGGGGGGTGGGGGTGATAGGGGACATGAGTGGGGGCCTGGTGGAGGCTGCCCCTGCACTGCTGGGGGGTGGGGGTGATAGGGGACATGAGTGGGGGCCTCGTGGGGGCTGCCCCTGCACTGCTGGGGGGTGGGGGTGGTGGGAGACATGGGTGGGGGCCTGCTGGAGGCTGCCCCTGCACTGCTGGGGGGTGGGGGTGATAGGGGACATGAGTGGGGGCCTGGTGGAGGCTGCCCCGGCACTGCTGGGGGGTGGGGGTGGTGGGAGACATGGGTGGGGGCCTGGTGGAGGGTGCCCCTGGTGGCTGGGGGGTGGGGGTGATGGGAGACATGAGTGGGGGCCTGGTGGAGGCTGCCCCTGCACTGCTGGGGGTGGGGGTGATAGGGGACATGAGTGGGGGCCTGGTGGAGGCTGCCCCTGCACTGCTGGGGGGTGGGGTGGTGGTAGACATGGGTGGGGGCCTGGTGGAGGCTGCCCCTGGTGGCTGGGCGAGGGGGTGGTGGGAGACATGGGTGGGGGCCTGCTGGAGGCTGCCCCTGGTGGCTGGGGGGTGGGGGTGATGGGAGACATGAGTGGGGGCCTGGTGGAGGCTGCCCCTGCACTGCTGGGGGGTGGGCGTGGTGGTAGACATGGGTGGGGGCCTGGTGGAGGGTGCCCCTGTTGGCTGGGGGGTGGGGGTGGTGGGAGGCATGGGTGGGGGCCTGCTGGAGGGTGCCCCTGGTGGCTGGGGGGTGGGGGTGATAGGGGACATGAGTGGGGGCCTGGTGGAGGCTCCCCCTGCACTGCTGGGGGCGGGGGTGATAGGGCACATGAGTGGGGGCCTGGTGGAGGCTGCCCCTGCACTGCTGGGGGGTGGGGAAGGTGGTAGACATGAGTGGGGGCCTGGTGGAGGCTGCCCCTGCACTGCTGGGGGGTGGGGAAGGTGGTAGACATGGGTGGGGGCCTGGTGGAGGCTGCCCCTGGTGGCTGGGGGGTGGGGGTGGTGGGAGACATGGGTGGGGGCCTGCTGGAGGGTGCCCCTGGTGGCTGGGGGGTGGGGGTGATGGGAGACATGCGTGGGGGCCTGGTGGAGGCTGCCCCTGCACTGCTGGGGGGTGGGGGTGATAGGGGACATGAGTGGGGGCCTGGTGGAGGCTGCCCCTGCACTGCTGGGGGGTGGTGGGAGACATGGGTGGGGGCCTGGTGGAGGCTGCCCCTGGTGGCTGGGGGTGGGGGTGGTGAGAGACATGGGTGGGGGCCTGCTGGAGGGTGCCCCTGGTGGCTGGGGGGTGGGGGTGATAGGGGACATGGGTGGGGGCCTGGTGGAGGCTGCCCCTGCTCTGCTGGGGGGGTGGAGGTGGTGGGAGACATGGGTGGGGGCCTGGTGGAGGCTGCCCCTGGTGGCTGAGGGTGCAGGGGGACATGCGTTGGTGGGCAGTAGTGCAAGGTGATATGTGGGTTGGCTGGGGTGCATGGCCATGGTGGATGGGGTGCCTGTAGGACATGTGCAGGGTAGGCCCCTGTGGTGTGGGCCACCTGCAGGGGCCGTGGAGGGTGTAGAGGGAACACCTGGAGGACCCACACGTGCAATTCACATGTGGTGCTCCCCGTGCACCCTTGTAATACACGTACCCTGCTGATTTTGCGTGTGATACTTCCCGCGCACCCCTGGAATACACGTACCTTGCTGATGTCGCGTGTGAAACTTCCCGCACACCCCGAAATACACGTAGCCAGGACATTCGCGTGTGGAACTTCCCGCGCACCCCTGATATACACGTACCCTGCTGATATCGCGTGTGAAACTTCCCGTGAACCCCAAGATACACGTAGCCAGGACATTCGCGTGTGGAACTTCCAGCGCACCCCTGGAATACACGTCCCCTGCTGATATCGCGTGTGAAACTTCCCTCGCACCCCAAAATACACGTAGCCAGGACATTCGCTTGTGGAACTTCCCGCGCACCCCTGATATACACGTACCCTGCTGAATTCACGTGTGAAACTTCCCGCGCACCCCTGATGTACACGTATCCTGATAGAATCGCGTGTGGAACTTCCAGCGCACCCCTGAAATACACGTACCCAGCTGAAATGACGTGAGGTACTTCCCGCGCACCCCAGTGATACACGTAGCCCGCTTGCCGTGCTGGTACAGGGTTAGCGCAGCCCTTTGTGCTGGATTGGGGATTTTGATGGCTTTTCCCTGCGCGAGAGGCGGTCTTGGGGGCGTAACTGGCGCTGCTGCAGGGTTGCTGCGCCACTGTGCGCCACGGCTGGTTTTGGTAGCTGGAATCCATGTATACGCTGTGCGCGGAAATGGATTTTAGCGCACGCGGCTGGCGCAGGGATTCCCACGCGCACACTGTGCGCCAGCCGCGTGCGCCACTTGTGCGCTAAATTCTATGAATTACCGCCTTAGTGTCAGCTGCTTGTGCTGTAGGACCTGATCAAGTGGCCAAAATGAGGAGGAGCTCTTTAGGAAGTGATAGAACTGCATCAGGTGTGTGTAAGTCCTCGAGGGTTAGCTATATTAGCATCACAACTTGGTAAGAGCTTGAGAAGATGGGACAAGACATACTGGTGGAGGAAATGTGGTGGCCCAATTAAAATGTCCGATGTTGCACAAATAATGCAATGAAACCAATGTACTTTTTTCACGAAGTCTCGGCTGAATGCCATCATGACTGCATCGCAGTGGTATCCTGAAGTCTATAGTGTCTCGCTATGGCCAGGCACTGTGACTATTGCCACATGTTTCTCGATTGCCTGAGAGTACATCCTTTTTGGGAAAAGATGTTTCCGGTCATTTCTGAGGCTACAGAGTGTTTGACACTTCTGAGATCGGTAGCAGTCATGCCTAGAGATAATTCTGGGTAGTTCCTGTGGTGATATGCCACCCAGACTTTTCCAGTTGATGACTTTCGAGTGCCTATTTCAAGCTGAAAGGAATATAGTGGAATTGTATGTGCAAAGTGGTGGATTCTATTAAGTCCCATAAACTGGATAGACCAAGGACGCAGTTGCATTTTGCACTGGATCATTTTTAAAAGGCGTGGGGATGCATTAAGACGTTTCTGACAAAACAAGCATGCCCAGTGCAAGTTATAAACCACCATTAAAAGGCATTTGGTAACACAAGTCCCCATTTGACAGTGGGAAACAGCTGTGTCATATGCGATGTGATGTTAATTCTCACCTCTCCCCAATATTCTCACCCTCCCTACCCCAGTCTGTAACTCTTTGCTAAACTCACCGCACTCAGTTTACTGACCTGCTGCAAGACATATCTTATATGTTGCTGTGATAGGTCCAAGTCCTAATGACCCTCTGGTCACGCAGACATAGTTTCAATCTGTTTATTGCAGGTGTGACCTTATTAGTTAGATCAGTTTAACCACAACTGAATTTTACTACTGAGTGCTTTTTAGCACACTTGAATTTGTAATGTGAGGTTTTACCACATTTCAATCCTGATACTATTGAGATTTCACATTTGGTTTCTGCTAGTGCTGGGGGTTTCACCACATCTGAATTTTGCTACTGCAGGGTCTCACCACATTTGAATTTTGCTACTAAGAGGTTTCACCACATTTACATTTTGCTACTGTGGGGTTTCACCACATTTGAATTTTGTCACGGCTGGGGGTTTCACCATTTATAAATGTTGGAACTTTGTGGTTTTCACCACACTTGCATTTTGCTATTGCTGGGTTTCACCACATTGGAATTTTGCTACTGTGGGGTTTTAACCAGACTTGAATTTTGCTACTGTGGGCTTTCACTACATTCAAATTTTCCTACTGTAAGGGTTCTCCAGATTTCAGTGTGGCTGCTAAGGGATCTTGCCACATTTGAAGCTTGATACTGTGAGATTTCAGCACATTTGAAAGATGCTGCTGTGAAGTTTCACCACATTTGAATGTTGCCACTGTTGGGGTTTTCACCACACATTGTTCAGACCGGGTTGTTCAATGGATCTCATCCTTTCTTGGGCCACGACCTGCCAGAGTAGCAGTTGGTGAGGCCAGTTCTTCTTCTACTACACTAACCTGTGGTGTTCCACAGGCTTCATTCACTGCCCTTATGCTCTTCAATATCTACATGAGGCCCCTGCTCAGTCTCTTGTGCAGTATACCAACTATGCAGACGACACTCAGGTTGTCCTCGAGCTTACAGGAAACCACACTCAGGACTCGGATGCTATCAACAAGGTGTACAATGCTATACAGATGTGTATGGTCGACAACTCACTAGCCTTAAATTGAGACAAAACTGAGATTCTGATTGTAGCCTCAGGCCTACAATTGAAGAAAAGTAATCCATTTTATAGTAGTTTCAGTATTGCTGGCAACTGCATCCATGTTTCCAAGAGTGTGAAGACGCTCTACATGTTTTCAGAGACCAAACTCACTATGAAAACACATGTCTCACACATCTGCTCTTCATACTACAAAGCTTATGAATCAGACCTGACCTTTCATCTCAGCCAGCAACTGTTCTCTTCTAGCCACTGCACTAGTGAACTCAAGGCAGGACTACTGCAACAGTTTTTGGCACCTCGCAAGCAAATCTACACTCGCTTCAGGTTTAGCAAAATTGTGTTGTCCATGACATCCATGGTCTGTCAAGGCGGAATCATGTCTCCAATGCCAGAAGGGAACTACACTGGCTTCCTTTAGGGCAGCAGATCACTCATAAGAACTGGACGGTGTCCGTTAAATGCTGGAATGGCACAAACCTGAAATACCTTAAGGATCAGATTAAGGAAAACAAACCGGGATGCCAAATGCGCTCCCATGACAATATTAAATTGTCCAAACCTAGATACAAGCTTGTCAGGTTTGGTGGCACAACCTTTGATGTTTAGGCTGCCATGGGATGGAATACACCACCAGGACTGATAAAATCAGCAGGCACACTCAGTCTCTTCAAAAAAACTGGTGAAGCATCACCTCTTTAAGCTTAAGACCCGGCTGAACAGTCAGCCCTCACATTGCTCTCCCTCTCTGGCCCTAGCCCATTTATGTCTCATATCTGTTTTTATGTTCTTTGTGTGCTCAGAGATCTGTGGGCATTTGGCGCTCTTTAAAAATTAAACAATACAAATAATAGTAATCATAATATGAATTGTGAGTTGTGGCACAATGGGGTTTTCACCACACTTGAATGTTGATACTGCTGGGGTTTTCACCACATCAGAATTATTTTGCAATTGTAGGGTTTTAACCACACAAAATGTTCCTACTGTGAGGTTTCACCAGATATTAGTTTGGCTGTTAGGAGATTTCGCCCAGATTTGAATCTTGCTACTGTGAGATTTCACCACATTTGAATTTTGCTGCTGTGAGGTCCCACCACACTTGAATTTTGCTGCTGCTGGTGTTTTCACCACATCAGAATTGTGCTACTCTGGTATTTCACCACACTTACATTTTTCTATTTTGGGGTGTCACCACATTCAAATTTTCCTACTTTGAGGTTTCACCAGATTTTAGTTTAGCTGCTAGGAGATTTTGCCACATTTGAATCTTGCTGCTGTGAGATTTCACCACATTTGAATTTTGCTGCTTTGAGGTCCCACCACATTTGAATTTTGCTACTGTAAGGTTTCACTACATTGGAATTTTGCTACTGTGAGGGATCACCACATTTGAATCCTATCAATGTGAGGCTTCACCACATCTGAAATTTGCGACTGTGAGATCACCAGAAACCAACTAACCACCCACCCTTCTCTTTTCCTACACACACCCAGAAGGCAGGTGAAACAACCTACGAAAAACATGCGCACCACACACCCCTCTCTAATCATGCTACAAACGCAATACCTGCAGACAACAAACAATTCAGACACTGGACACAGTCCTTCAGGACACAAGAAGCCCAGTGCACATATCGAAGCACACCCAGAAAGCTCAAATGCACAGACACCAGTTTCTCCTTTTGCTGCACACACCAACAGATCCCTGTCCCCCTCACCAGCCAACCCTACCCACTTTTCTTACAGTGAGTGCTTGGAGACCATGTAAATGGCAGCATTGTACGGTATAAATCAATATAACATAACATTTCACATCTCTGATTAATGGCTATGTGCTTCTTCACTTTCAAGTAAACTGTAAACAGACATTTATTGAGAATGTTCACTACACAGCTATCTGTTTCTTTTGTGTATTTCTTTCGTTCAAATGATAGATTCAGGCAGGTAAAGCATTTCAATTGAATATACAGCCCATGGGAAGATTGACCTACCAGAAGGGTCTTGACAAATACCTGGTATTTGAATATTGTGTGCTATTGTTTTCACTCGATGCTATACTCATGAACCAAAGATAGGCCATATTCTGTTTGATTATCTGAAGTATGCTCCTAACAACTCATAAAAGTATGGCAATACTAAGCATTAATGTATATGCCATAGAATCCTAGTACCAGAATCTCATCATGCCTGAAGGAGCAATTTGTCAGTAAAGATATGAAAGTTGCCAGTGTTTTTGGGAAAGGGGCATAATAGACAGAGTTTCCAAGCATTTTACCACATCAGGGTGCAGGTCAAAGTATAACTCTGAAACATGAGAATGATTAGGGAAAAATGGCAGGAGTATATATGGGAGGGTTAACGTCATTTAAGAGGAATACTGACTACTAATTGAGTAGTCAATACTTGGCTGTACAGATTTTTCAAACCTCTTAAGGTTTGTAAAAGAAGTGGTCAGCATGTCCCATGGTACACGTTTCTTTATAACGGTTTTTCTAGAGAATACATCCACCAAATGATTGTGGCAGGTTGGTGTAGTTAATCCCAATTCATTGGTCCATACGACTCCATTGGGGTTTTGGAGCATTTACCGCTGGCAGTATTTATCATACACTTATCAGGTGAAGAGGGGCAACACCTGCAGCCAAGTGCTGGAGCTTTTTGTTCTATTCGAGGCAGAAAAGAAGAGGCAACACCAATACATATATAAAAGCAGATGCTTAATGGGTGAGGAACGTTGTAATGAAGGTTGGAATCAGATGTTAGAAAGATTATTTTAATTGGCCCTATCGTTTGTTATGCACTTATTTATTTTGTGGCTGTGTTCTTATCTTGTTAGCTCTCTTTATATCATTTGTTAAAGGAAGGTATGTTTTATTGGGGGTTAGTGTTTCTGGAACAGCTGCTGTCATATGAAGTTGGTTGGCGGAGCTGATGAAGATTAGGTGTATACAAAAATTGTTCATAGAAGTGAAAACTCTTGCATCATTCCTAAGTGTAGCAATATTTGTCGAGCTCTGCCGCAAAACATGTCAACGTCTTTTATTGATACTGAAATATTAGTGCTAATTTACTGATATGATTGTAGAACTGCAATTCTGTACAACAAAATAGGGTGTGGCTTTATAGAGAAAAAGTGCTGCTTTCCCTTAATATTCAAAAGGCATACGTGTAGGGAAAGTATGAATTTCATGGACAGAGAAGTGTCTTTCAATTATGAAAAACAAAAGAATGTAACAGGCAAGGAGAAGTGCTTACGTGTGTTCTGAGCACAAAACAAGAGGTTTAGAATTGAACAGAAATTATTCAAAGCATCTGCTAAAGACAAACGGTAAGCACCCAACTTTCTGCTGGAGTACAAGGATAAGTAGGGGTAAAATGGCCCACTCAGCCATCACACTTCCACAAACCACAACGCAAATCAATCATGAAGGTAAAACAGGGACAGTTAAGAGATATACCTCCTTTGCCTTTTGTGGTAACCTGGGCCGAGGGAAGGCTATGCTCAGTGGCGTAACACTAAATGTGGGGCCCCCCTGCGAGCCATGCTGAGGGGGCCCACCCAACTCGGCAACAAATCACAGGTCGTGCCACACTCTGGGCCGACCTAGATTATCATGCTTGCACAATACGCATGAACGTGCTGCTGAAGGGGTATACCTCACACTGTACTAGCAGAAAGATATAAATATGTGTTGTAATGGAATATACAGCACACTTTCTGAGAAAAATTGGCTAAAAAGCCAGAGTGTTTGCCATTGTTTTGTAGGGTAACATCAATCCAATACATGCAAGTCACCAACAGTGCACAGGAACATTAATGTGTTGCTATTAAAAATGCCATGCCTCATTGAAAACATGTCCCACTGGCTGCACAATGTAGACCAGTGTGGACGTTATAACATTACAGTAAAGCATGCCAGGCCACATTTAGACATACCTAGAGTGGTTGCGAAAAAATGCCAGTCGAAGCAATAGCACTCATCAAGAAGAGAGCACACATTGAAGCCCGGATCTCTGCTGCCTCTAACAACACAGCCAAACTATTTAAAATCTGCACAGAACTGGTCAATCCTGTCACGGTCTCCACCTCTCCTGTTCCCTCCCAGGCCCTCTGAATGGCTCTGGCCTCTCACTCTCCACTAAAACTCAGGACATCCTGTCCACTATCTCCTCTTCCTCTCCCTCTTCCTCTCTTAGCTCCCACTTTCTCTGCCTCTCCTCCTCCTTTCTCATCTTTCTCTCTGAAAACACCTGACAAGGTTTCTAGACAAGTCTGATCCATGAAAGTGCCATCCAAACAGGTGCTCCCCTGCTCCTCCAGAACCACCAAGGACCATATTGACACCCTTGCTGCACCTTGGCCGATTTCTGGAATCACTCTTTTACCACTGGAACCTTCCCCTCTCCCCTTAAGCACTCCATTGTGCACCCACTCCTCAAGAATCCGTCTGCCGATCCTACCTGTCCAGCAAACTATTGGCCAATCACCATCACCCCATTTATGGGCAAACTCTTGGAAAAAAGCTGCTCATCTCCCAGCTTACTCTCCACATTGAATCTTTTAGTTGTCTCCATGACCATCAGTCTGGTTTCAGAGCTGGCAGAGGCACCAAAACTTCTCTCCTGATCCTCCTTGATCTTTCCTCTATTTTCGACACAGTCAACCATGCCATCCTGATCAATCGACTACGTGAGAACCTGGCATCACAGACCAGGCCCTGGAGTGGCTGACCTCTTTCCTCTTGGACTGCCATTCCCATGTCCAACCTGGTCCCTTTCTCTCTGCCGCATCTCTCTTTACCTGTGGCATTTCCCAGGGCTCTATCCTCTCACCCTGGTTTTCAACCTCTACTTGGCCCCTTTGGCCCACCTATTCTCTACCTTCTCCTATAACGTTCAGTGTTATGGGGATGGCACTCAGCTTTTCTACAGGCTCCTCTCATCCCTTGCTAATTCATGACTGTCTTTCCGTGATTCAGGATTGGTGCACCTCCAACGATATCTACATTAGTGCCATTAAGATGGAGATCCTTCTCATTGGGACCCCTGCCCCTGCTTTCTCTCTCTCACTCTGGCAGCCCACCTTGGGCCCTCTTCTTTCTCCTTCCTGCAAGGCAAAAAACCTTTTGTGTCATCTTCGACTCCACTATCTCTTTCTCTCCTCGCATCTCGGACGTTGCCAAGAAGTCCCACTACCTACCAGCTGCTCCTCCTCCCCCAGAAGCTCACTGTCTCTAGAACCCTGTTTCTTTCTATGCTGCACTACTGTAATAGCCTCTTTCTCAAGCTGCCTTCCTCTACTCTCCACCCTCTGCAACTAATCCAGAACAGGCCAGCGAGACTTATCCATGGCCACAAGCTTAGGGATCATATCTCTACAGCCCTGAAATCTCTCCACTGGCTCCAGGTGGTTGCAAGAATCAAGTTCAAGACCCTTTGCATTGTCCACAAGGCTTTCTGGGGTCGGGCCCACACTACATCCAATGCTCTCTTCCAAAACACCTTTTTTCTTGAGCCCTTCCCCCGGCTACCTCCAACTCTCTAAGGGCTAGATGCTTCTTCAGGCAGAGAGTGGGGGGGGGGTAGATCTCTCTCCTATGTATATGCCTCCCTCTGGAATGGCCTCCCTGCCACTCTCAAACTTTAGCAGACCACCTGGTGTTTCGAAGCAGCTCAAAACTTTCCTCTTCTCCTCTGCTTTCACTCTCTCCCTCCCCTGCTGACCTACCTGACCTACCTGTCTGCTCTACTGACTGGTTGCATGGCTACCCTCAGTCTCACTGAGTCCAGGCTCTTTCTTGATCAGTCACCCTTGCACTGCCTAAGGCCTACCTTGCACTTAGGGACTGTATAACTGTAACCCTACAGTCCCTTGTTCTCCTTGCACTACCAAGAGCCGCAATGTCCTGGCTGCACCTACTCAGAGCATTATAGCCCTGCTTTCCGCTCCCTTCTTCCTTGTACTTCCCCCCTCCAATTCCCCTTGCATTTCTCATTCTTGCACTTGCACGATTTGAATGACACAAGGCCTAGTAAGATCATTTGTCTTGTCCACCCTCTATCTTCACTTGTGTATAGGCATGCTATAATAGACTTATATCATATCATTTTATCACAGATGCTCATAAAAATATACAATGCTGTAGTAAGAAATGGCTAGACTGGCAGCACCCAAATGCCAATCTAGCCAGGTAATTACACTTAGCAGGACTGCTTTATCAGAAATGCGCAGTTAAAAAAAGTCATACCAAACTGAGGGATAACTAGACTGGGTGCACCAAAATGCCTCTCTAGCCACTAATATCACATATCATGCATGCTTAGCCCGGACATGGACAACCATTATGATTTATCCCACAATCCCACCGCCCACACATCCCCTCTCCCTCCCATGCCCTACCCCAACCTCCAAAATCAGCTCCTTGGCCCAGAATTACCTTCACTTCCCTCTTCCTTGTCCCAGAGCTTACGTTTGAGGCTCCTTGCCTCATAGGTAAGTACTGGGATGGGGAAGAGTGGGGTTAGGAGTAATGAATATAGAGGTAGATAAGTCAGAAATTACCCCAATGTACCTGTACCTCATTACAGTGCTTGTGTATGAGGCATGGTGCCTCATACACAAGTACTGCCTCATACACAAGTACAGGGACAAGGAAAAATAGGGCTAGGAGAAATGACGATTACCAATAAGTAATTAAGGCATTAAACACAGGTAGGGGCTTAACAATATTCAGTTGACTGGGCTGCAGCACTCACCCCCAGAAACTTTGGGCTATGTTGACTCAACCTGGCTGACCTTCACAGCAGTTACCGGACAGAACAGGACACAGATGTTAAATGGCACCTGGGTTTCGCTGTTAACAAGGGCCCAGTAGTTACTAACGTAAATCATTTCACTGTTAGTACCTGCATCCAAATGCCAAATTTTTTAGGCAATTGAAATTGTGATGTGGGTTTAGCACTTTCATGCCAGGTACTGATTGGAATGGTAGAAAGGGAACAGGAGACCGTTAATTCTCACAACAGTTCATATGTGGGTGCTTTCACACTTAAAGGAGAGAGTTAACTGCTTGTAACATTGAAGCTGTACTAGAATAGTTTCATTAAAATGCGTAAAGAAGTTAGATGCCCCCACACAAATAAGTTTGCCTCCCCCACCACCTGTGAAGTTAGCGCCTCTTGCAACATTTGAGGGATCAGCCCCCCGAAATGTAGGTTTTGTTGTGCCCCTGAACACAAGCACAAACACCATTCACCATATACACGCATGCACGCCCAGCCATCCTTACATTTAAGTGTGCACTCTTTCACCATACAGGCACACCCAGGCAGCCATTCATACATTTAAGTGTGCACCCTTTCACCGTACACACACACACGCACATCCAGTCACCCATACATTTGGTGTGCACTCTTTCACCATACACTCACATAGGCAGCCACCTCCACATTTAAGTGTACACACTTTCACAATACACTCACACATGTCATTGGGTTAAGGGGAGCCCTATTATTTAAAAAAGAAATTGGGCCTCAGTATAAGTTTGCTGGTCCGGTAACAACGGTACCGGTAAGCTCGCCGACACCGTTGTTACCAGACCAGCAAACTACGAGTTCTGCTCCCGGGTGCCTTCCCGCTCGCCAGGTCTGACCAGCGAGCAGAGCATGTTGGATGCACCGGCACCATGCTGATTGGTGCCGGTGCATCCGAGCTCCCCATTCTTATTGAGCCCTATGGGGATAAAATGGGAATGGGGAGCATTTTTTTCCGGTGCCCGCGAATGGGCAATTACCAGGTCCGGCGGGGCCGTAAGGACCCGGTAATTGCCGATTCGCGGGTGCCAGAAAAAAGCACAAGTTTGGCGGCAGCCTGCCGGTTTTACCGGCAAGGCTACTGCCAAACTTGTAATGAGGCTGATTGCTTTTTTTATAAATCACTCTGACTTCATAAAGAAATTATTTCTATTAAGGACCGAACCATAACGGAAATCATTTCTTTATGAAGGCAGAGTGACTTAAAAAATAAACTTTTTCGTTTTGAAGTCATAGGGCTCCCTCCACTCCATGACATGGAGGCCCCCAGCCTGGGGTCTTCCATGTCATGGGGTAGGGGGAGCCCTCAGACTTCAAAAAGAAAGTTTCTTTTTGTAGTCTCTCTGTCTTCATAAAGACATTATTTCTGTTACAGTCTTTAGGAAGGCAAAGTGATTTAAAAAACAAATTAAAAAAAAAAGATTTTGGAAAAAATATTTGTTTTCATTTTTTTTCTCCAAGTGGGGCTCCCTCCCAGGCATGTGTTAGCGGGGCCCCCCCGCACCGCAGGAGCTGCGGGGGCCCCTGTTACACCAGTGGCTATACTCTTAAGAGGCATATGATGGTGAACCAGTAGACCCCAAGCAACACAGTGGGCCTCATTACGAGATGGGAGGTAGCCATGGACATATTAGCTCCATGGCTGCCTCCTAACCGGGCTCCATTACTGGGTTCCTGCAATGGAGACTTACCGGGTCATTCCGACATAGGAGGACCCGTTAAATCCTCCTTGCAGGAACCATTCCCCATTCCCATTTGAGCCCCCATAGGGCTCAATGGGAATGGGGAGGGAGGTAACAACAGGCACATTGCAAGTGTCCCATTGTTACCTCCCTCTTCCCCTCGCGGGACCCGGAAAAGACGTCTGGTTTTACCAGATGTCTGATTTGGTCCCGCAAAGGGAACCTCGTAATCGGCCCTGATGGAATGAAGGTGGCCGGTCCCGTACCAGCCCCCTTCATTCTGACAGCGCCAGGGTCGTAATGAGGCCCAGTATCTCAGTCCAAAATAAAGGGAATGTCCAATCAAGATTCTATAAAAATATATATGCTTTGATCAAATAAACCATCTGCATGTGGTCTCCCATTGTTTCAACGATAAAATGACTTTGAATTGATTTACTACGAAGTGATTACTTTGAATTGCTTCAAATTATATATATGTAGTTGTGGGTTAAGGTGTAAAAAGGGGGTCGGAGGGGTTTAGGGTAGGGGTGTTAGTGAAGGGGGGAATGGAGACAGGCCGCCTCCAAATAAAAAAACTAAAAATGGAACTAACATTTCAAAGTAATCACTTTGAAATAAATTACAACCAAGTCATTATTTTCTGGTGAATTAACATGAAACCCTGCACGTAGAATGAATAGAAAATATTATACAAAAACCCACCCCAAAGGAAGTGCAGAGAAAATGCAACAGACTGCAGAAAGTAGCACTATGAGTGTAGTTTCAGGGATGATGGGCAATTCACTAGTGACAAAAAGGATATCTTGGCTGAAAACAGGAGCGATTGTGACTTTTAATCAGTCTCTACGCTCCAAGTGGACCAAGGGGGCATTTCAGTACTTGGATGCAGAGGCATGCTATATCCTGCTCGTTAGCATCCTGTTTATTTCACCCTAATTCTTTGAGACTCTGTGATGACTGCTGCATTCCCAGCAGAAATCAACACAGGCAACCCAGTGATTGTGATCCTCTCTGGTTCTCTGGAGACAAGGATGCCATCTTGAACCAGGCATTGCAGTCTGCATTGCTGTGTTCTTCCCACCCCCCGGCCAAGGTTGTGCGCTGGACCCAGTCTGTACCGGTGTCTGAGGTGCCTACCAGGCTCAGGGGAAGCGGAGATCATCTGGAGACATTACACCATGATGGGGTTGTGAGGTGAGGAAGGGCCCAGTTGAAAGTGGGGCTGTGTAGGCTTCTAAGATGCATGGGGGTACAATATCCTCCCCATTCTGCAGGCCCACCTTCCCCAAACAGCCATGCTGGAAGAGCCTGAAAAAAGCCCCCCCTTCTTCTGGTCACACTGCCAGAGTGTCTGCTCTCATCATTACCTGCTCCCAGTAATGAGAAGTCACTACCTATGCAGTAACTCTGCCACATGGGTGTTGCTGCAGTAATATCTATGGACTGAGGTATCAGTATCGAGCACAGAGGGATTCCTACCAAGATGGATTAGAGGGGAATGTCCCCTCTTGCCCCCCTCATAAGGTGAGGGTTTGAATGTGATCCCTAAGTGGGCCTCCAAGCCCTTTTTTATGCTGCAAGCAGGTCGAGACAAGGGCCCTGCTGGGATTCAGCAGATGCCCCAGGTGCTGATGTAAACAATGTGGGATATTTCTCCTCTTTCACTCAGGAAACGCTTGGATCTCCACTACTGCAGTCAGATTGGGAACCTCCAAATTGTCCTTGCTTCTGTTTGGACCCCTCTTTTTCCCGTACAATCAGATCTGACTCATGGTGAAAGATACAAAGAGACACAGAACGCAAAATAAGATGGAGCAGTATACCACCAGCATCCAAGTTGCCTCTAAATCATCTACTTCCAACTCCACTGGCGCACCATGTGATATTGTGGCTAAAGAACCACTCTTTCTCTCATGATGCGATGGGGCCATTTTTGATACCCAGAACATCCATAGAGGGCAAGCTAGATGGACTCTTTTCAGATGTCTCTCTATTATGCCATGACATGTATAAGATGGCATCAAGAATGGGAGAAGCTGAGAAGCCCATTTCGGAGTCCGAGGATTGCCAAGTCTCGAAACTATAGTAGCAAGTGAAGGAGCTGGAGAACCGGGTTGAGGAGAGTGAATGATGCTCCACAATATGTGCATCCTCTGGATACCTGAAAAATCAGAGGGCCCAGGTATGGAACTCTTTCTGGAGGGATGGTTAGCTGGCCTAGTGAAACAGAAGAAGCTTTTAAACTTCTTCTTTGTAGAAAGAATGCACTTTGGCCCTGATTCATGGAATTATTTGCCTGTAAAACGGGGATTTCATTCATTAAACAGGGATTTGCGGGCAGAATGGCAAACAAATCTCTGTTTTATATGCAAATAATTCCATTAATCAGGGCCTGAATGGCTAGAGGCCAGCCAATACCAGAAGCCTTGAACAGTAATCACAAAAGTCCTAAATTACTGCAGCCGAGATGCCCTATTGCAGATGGCACACTCAAAGGGGCCCCTAATGTTCGATGGCTCAAAAATTGCATTCTTTCTAGACTACATGAGAGAAGTGCAGAGGGCTTGTCAATCCTTTGAAGCAATCAAAAAGAAGCTCCTGGCTCAAGGCATCAAGTATGCTCTCTTCTTCCTGGCGCAGCTGAAAATATACTACAACAGTACCACTCAGCTCTTTAGTAATTCCAGTGAAGCATGGACTTGGCTTGAATTAAATGTGGGTACTGAACCACCCTCAGAAGACCAGAAGAGTAACAATATATCATCACAAGACAGCATACCACAACCGCAACCCACCTGACCCGGTGGGTCAGATTGTACTCAGTCAACCCACAAAGCACAAGCCTCCTGGTGTGCACAGTGATGGCCCTTGTGCTTCAGTGGCAGAACTCTCAATTGATACAGGGAAGACCACATTTATATCGGTTTTGATTATTGTAGCTATGCCTAAACCTCAAGCCTCAAAAGAGGAGCTACTGCCCCACCCTTGTTCAACATTTTTAAGGTGAACAGTTGATTGCACCTAGTTTATTACATATTCGGGGGATAGCTACTTCAAGTTGGGATGGAGTATGGGGTGGGGGGATATGGGACGTTGTGGTTACTACATGTTCTAATTGATACATATCATCAAGGACACACGCTATTTAAACATCTTTCACTCCCATGGGGTTGTTAGACACTTGTGAGGCCTTCACCTACACTCTCACTCAGATTTTAAGGGGGAATGTGGTCTTTCTTCCGATTGGTGCATTTCCTTCATTGGAATACCGATCTTCAATTTTTGTTGTCCCCAAGAGGAAGACCATCCCGATAGGTAGCCCTGCTTGTAATCTTATACTAAATCTTAAGGGGCATTGATGTCTCTGAGATGGAATGTAAATGGGCTGGGCTCCAGTATTAAACGGTGACTCGTGCTACAATTCCTTAACAGATATGCCCCGGTCTTAGTCCTACTCACTGAAATACACTTGGCTGGTACGGAGTGCCACCTCTTTAAGAGACTCAATTACAAGACTGCTGAACACACCAAATTCTCAAGGGGAGCTAGCAGAGTTCTTGTCCTCATACACAAAGGCTTGCCCCTGAGGGTATTGATGGTCCACCAGGACCCACGGGGCAGATATGTTTTGCATATTTGCAAATTATGAGGTGCTATTCTTGGCACTATTGCGATTTAGGCCCCTCCACCACTAATGATGGAATTCTTGGACGACATTCAGTCCCTGCTTATAAACCATCAGGGTTTTTTATTTCATTCCGGTGCCAAACGTCCATGTCCAGGATTTGCTATTTGTTTTATTCCCCATCAAGAGGCCCATAACATGGTGTCAATCAAATTCCTAGACAGGGGAATTTGAGATCACTCACCGCTTCATCTCAAACTCAAAAGTAATATAGCGCAACATGCGTCACGTTGGGGCTTAAATGTTATTATAATAGGTTTCCTACATTTATTGAAGACAAAATATCAACAACAGATGAGTATTTCACTCTGAATAACAGGACGGTAGTTAGTCCAGTAACACTGTTGGAGGGATACAAGATGGTACTCAGGGGGGAAATTATCATTCTAGATACCCTAATTTTGTCCCATGTATCTGCTCGCCTGATGTAGCCCCCTGTACCATGAGGCATGGATCTCCAAGGTTATCCCTTCAAGAACTAACTCTATGTTGTAAACTGAATATCACTTCACACTTACTGTAACTAGCGCCCTGATGCCTAGGGGTTTGCACGCTGCTATAAATTAAAAATAAATACAAATAAATAAATCTCATGGGTTTCAGCCAAAAGAAAGACCCACTCTCAGGCAGTGAGGGAGGTAGAGGGCCAGGACTCACAGCTTGAGGAGGAATTCTTCAGCTCAGGTTCCCCCGCAGCACATAAGGCAATTTTAATAGCCAAAGAGAAATTACAAAATATCTCTCTAGACAATGCACACCAGGCAATGGGAAAAATGCAGCCACATATATAAGATGGGGGATAAAACTGGAAAGATGCCTGCATGGCTAGAAACAAGGGATGATTAATAGAGAGGGTCAGAGAATTTTGAGATGATGGCATTGCTGGAAGATTTGCTGATTTTTAAAATAAATTGTACAATTGCCCACAAGGATTCTCTGGGCAAAGTGGCACTGACATTCTAGATACTATTACTTCGCCCAGCTTATCAGATCAACAGAGATTGGATTTAGAGCCAGAAGTTACACCAGAGGAGATTACAACTGCCATTTCCCTGTTTCAGTCAGTGAAGACACTGTGTCCGAATGGTTTATGAGTAGAAGTGTGGAAGAAGCTCAGCAATAAGGTTGTTAGCCCCCTTCTTTTTTTCACTCCAGAGACATGGGTAGCCTTCCCTGGTATCTCAGGAAGGCTGGCATTATCGTATTCCCCAGAAAAAGATAAACCTCCTGAGTCATTTGCCTCTTATAGGCCTATCTCACTTTTAAATAGAGAAGCTAAAGCTCTTGCTAAGGTGCTTGCAAATCACCTCTATTGATTATCTCCTCGCTGATTCATCCAGACCAATGTGGGTTTATGCTGGACAAATCCACCCTCATGAATATCAGACACTTACACCTGGAAATTGAACAGGTCTCTACCCTTTAAGACCCTGTAATGCTTTACTTGGTCGACTTTGAGATTTTGATTCGGTCCTGTGAAATAGCTTATGGGTTATTATGGAATGGATGGGATTTGGGGGAATTTTATCAAATGGTCTGCTTCCTATATGAACTACCAATTGCAGAAGTACAGATGAACTACACAACATCCAGATCCTTTCCATTGCAATTGGGAACTAGGCAGAACTGACATCTGTCTCACCTATTATTTACCCTTGCCATAGAACCATTAGCTGTACAACTCAGAACAGATCAGACATGGACTGAAGTCCGCTGGTCAACAGGGTGGGAAGACTGGGTCTCATTATATGCTGATGATCTACTAATTTACTTAGGAAACCCAAGTCATTCCTGTACGGCGGTTACACAGAGGCTTCAGGAATATGAAGTGTTTAGCAGGCAAAGGGTGAGCGGGCACAAGTCCATATTTTTCCCTCTACAAGACGATGATCATGCTCTCCCTGTGGACTGTCCATACAAGGTGGCGAATAAGGGTTTCTGTTATTTGGGTATAGACATTGCGGCAGACCACACAGGGTTCCTGGATCATAATCTCAACCCTATTACCAAACGTTTACTACAAGATTGGAAACAATGGAAGTCCCTCCCACTAACCCTACTTGGGAAAGCTGCTGCATTGTTTAAAATGCTGATGCTGCCTAGGTACATTTATATTTTCCAAAATGCCCCCCATATGATCCCTAAACCGTAATTTCTCAAAATTGACACAGCTCTCAGGGAACTCCTATGGATAGGCAAGCAACTGTGTATTGCCTTGCCCACACTTCAATGTTTGGTATGGAGGGAGGCATTGGTTTACCACATGTGCAGCAATGTGACTGGGTGAGTCAGTTGGAGTCAGTCAACGACAGGCTAGACAGCAGTTCCCATATTCCACACATTAAGGCTGAGACAGCATCAATGGAAGGGATAGCGCCATTACAAATTCTGTATGGAACACCAGGGATCTTTCCCTCCTGGCTATGACTCTCCACACGGTACATGTTTGGAAGTCGATACAGTGGCACATTGGATTGAGGAACTGATGCTGGCACAGCCACTATGGTCCAATGCGTTGCTGCCTAAAGTAAATAAGATTGGCAGATTAATGGTTTGAATGAACTCTGGAGTCCTAGAGTTAAATGACGTTGTCAAGGATGGGACTATTTTGACATTTGAGGAGTTACAAATCAAGTATAGTCTACCTGACACCAAAGACTATCCCTACTTGCAAATGCCTCATGCCCTATAAACACAATATCGAATCTGCAGGATATCCAATGGTGTTCCCCCCTAGATTGAAATGTCCTACTGTAGCGTTATTCAGACAAAGGTACCTCAGCACTCTTACAGGCCATATCCTCCTTCGCATCGCAAGAACTCACAAACCTTAAAGCAAGATGGGTGGCAGAGGTGGGCTTAATTGAACCAGAGGATTGGGTGGAGGCATAGATTTTTCCATGGGAAATCGCAATCTTGTCAAGATTCCAATTAGTGCAACTCAAAATTTGCGATGTGGGGGGGCACCTTTTTTATATTATCTCTGAATGTCCACAGATTTGTCATTGTTGGGGTGCATGCCTTTATCGATTGTCGGCAACAATGGGGACAGAAATACCACGAGAACCAAAACTGTTATTGTTGGCTATGTGGGTATGTCCTCTGATAATCGTTTCGAGAAAGTCTTTTTATCAGCTTCAATTAGTCTTATTAAACGCAAAATTGCCATGAAGTGGGATGCCCCGGGAACATCCTAAACTTTGCATATGGTGTCAGATAATCATATCTGTCCCTAGTAATATACGGCAAAAGGATGCCCTGTTAAGGCGCAGAAAAGTTGGGGAAAATAGGAGGGTGAAGTTTAATGGTTCCACCTGTGTGGGTAATGTTCAAATATGTGTATATTGGGATGATTGAGGGCTTGGTGCTATGGGGTATTCTGTCTGTAACCTCTTGATACGATGTGACCAATTATGTTTGTTGTTTAAAACCAATTAAATGTTTTACACAAAAAATGCTTGGATTCAGTTCTTAGTGAGCTGACATGGTTAGACCTGGTGTTGAATGCAGGTACAAGCGGATCACATTCAGTTTATGCGCGTTGTATTCTGTGGGCCAAAGAAGCAAGCAGGCGTAGAGTAGGGATGAAGGCGGGTGCTCTGTGCGAAAGAAGGGCAGCTCTCAATGATACATGTAGGGGTGGTCCTAGGAACGCTTTGCAGTTGTTAAGGTCAAGTTGGGATTTAGCTTCTGGGAGAGGGCGATGAGTGACACTCCAGCAGTATGTGAAGTGTGATCAATGAGGTAGCAGTTCAAGAGCTAGTTGGGTAGAGCCATGGTTGTAACCTCCAGTAGGAGTCGGGGTTTGACTCTCCAGTGATTTGGTTCCAGTCCCGGCATTGAGCAGTTGCTTCAGGCCTAGCAGTTGACGAATGTTAGCTAAGGCATAATTAAGTGTGGTGCTGGTTCAAAGTGCAAGCAAGTTTAAAATGGTAGAGTAGTGCAGCCACCAGTGCTGGTAGCTTCCCTCATGTTCCAGGTGTGAGTGACTGGTTCGGTGGGTAGAACATGGAGCTTCTGCTGGTCCCTGGAGTCTATGAGGCCCTCTCAGAAGGACTCAAGGATAGGAGGGTTCCATTCAGGGTCTGCTCTCCCAATTCAGGAGATTCTGGTGCAGCGTGGTAGGTCCTGATCTACAGTAGAGGTTACTCCGGAAGTGCCCTTGGAGTGGGTTGGGAACAGATATTTCTTATGTCTTGCATGATTCCTTCTTCACCTCAGGCTGAGGTTTTGGAAAGTGTAACGTTCCCGAAAGGAAGTCTAGTCGGATCTTTAGAGTGAATCTGCAGCCTTAAAGGATCTAAGAGGGTCTGAGCAAATCCAAAGAAGGGGTGGGAGAGCTCTTCTTTTAAAGGCCAAAGTCATCAGGTAATTAGACTTAAACTAGCCTGCATTAGTGGTCAAATCCCTGCTCTTGAACAGAGTGGACTTTGCCCTTCTGATGTCACATCCAAAAACCTTTGCTCCAGAGGAAGTGGCGGGGACATGAAAGAGGGAGAGGGAGAATCAAGATGGTTGAAGTCTTCTTCCATTGTCCAGAGCCTTCCTGCCTATTATAATCCCTCCTGCTTCCCTTCTCACTGAGAACAAATACCTTTAGAGATGCAGCACCCTGGTGGGTGTGCTCCTTTGATGCCCAGGCCCCGGACAGCTGTCTGCTGTGTGGCTGTCTTGGGCATCGGGTGCTACCTGCTCTCACAAAGAGATCAAAGAGGAGATCTGGCCCACCAGTTTTCTGTCCTACCATTTGACGGGGTACACCCAGCTGACCAGAATACACATCACCTTCCACAGCACAGCTGACTTAAAGGAGCTGGCATATGTGGGATATCAATTGGAATGTGGTGGCAGTGATCATAAATAGTACCATGCAATATGCCTAAGAGCAGGCATAGACACATTTTCTAGATTATCCTTCAGCCATTATGGACTACTTATAATCATAGTCATTTGGTTACAGAGGTGCATATCTTTAGACGTTTCTGTACCTGTCGCTGTCACACGGGCATCTGTGACATCTGGTCCTGCTCTGTGCTACGGTTAGACCAGGCCCCTCAACTCAGGATACTGATGCAGAAGGTCTCAGATACATACTATTCTTTCGGCACAGAGCTGTCTAAAGGGGAATCCGATCAGCAGATTATCCTTTCTGAGATGGATCTGCCAGCATCATTTTATTATTCAATCAAAATCAAAAAAGCCAGGGCTTTGTACCCTTGCCAAATGGTAGTTCCTCACATGGAGTTCATCATACCTTGATGTATTTCTCTAGAAATATGTTGCACACTCTGAAAATCAGCTACATCTTTGCCAATATCCAGCCGACTATATTGTCTGCTGTGGAAACAGTTAAATGGTGGTACTCAGTGGAGTTACAGGATCTGGCCCGAGCACCAGCTGGTATATGGGGAACTGCAAATGGAAAAGCAATGAAGCAGCAAAGTTAGAAAATGGAATCTTCCTTAGTGAACACATCTTACCATAGAAACAAGTAGAACACGGCAGAGATGCCCAAACACAATCAATATTTGCAGCAGGTGTTTTATTTCTCCCAAACCAGAGAGTAAAAGTAAAGAGTAAAGGCAATTTCCCCTTCATTTACACTTTACTTTTACACTAAACTTTGGGAGTACTTACAACTGCATGCAGGGGTCCAGCAACATGTGAATGTTAGCTTGGGTGGTCCATTCAAGCAATTACCAAATGTTGAAAAATGGCCCCATTGTGTTTTGGACGTGATTGTAAACTGCCAAACTAAGGGACTGGCCTTGCTGCATGAAATCAGAGATTTTGAAACCTCATCTTTAACTTGTCAGCCTCACTAAAAGGTCCCTTAATCGGTCCAGACTTGAGGTTTATCCCGTTTGTTCTGACCTCGGTTGTAATTTCTCTTCCTGTTTTAAACTCAGGATCTCTCTTCTGAAAGACAAGTAGGCAACTTAATTACAAAGGACCTTATTACAAGTTTCACAGTATTTCCTCTGGAAATACCACCAAAAATAATTTCTAATACCTCATGCAGTTAGCATGCAGTAACATGTATTGTCCATTTGGAAGTCTAAAGGTCTCCATGCAGAAATGGCATATTACTGAGTGAGGGATTGCAACATGCCGTAAAATCCCATGGTGTAAATTGCGATTTTGTGTACACATGGACTCTCCTGGCACTTAAGTATTCCAATTTACTTTTCAATTGGATCTGATAGTGGAGTTGTGGTGTTGGGGATGACGGGACAGTTACAATTAATTGAAGTGTCTGGATGATCACATTTAACATGATGAGAATATGAGCCCTGCTTTTTACATAGTTTCACCTTTCCTCTTCACAGCCACTCAGGGGCCGTTACCTGGTTATAGAAGACAATATTTCATCTCATGTGCCCCAATAAAATGTATTGAACAAGTCGAAATGTCCCCATGTATTACAATACAAGGCGTCTGCACCAGGTCCCTCATCATTCATGAAAGACTGAGGAATCATAAGTGAAGGTCAAGTAAGATTGCAGAGATTAGTCCGTGGCAATTTTTTTTTACCTTTTCCTTTCCCTTTGCATAACCATCTGGTCTCTCAATAGCCTTATTTAAAATAGAGAACATTGGAATGGAACCTTTGACACAATTGAAGCTTTTTCTATTCATAGTATGAGTGTGAGAGAAAATCACCTTTTCTGAATAATGTTCAAGCAGCAAACATTGAGAATGTGGCTTCCAGCATGAAAGAAATACACAGAACAAAAGTCTAGAGCACAATAAAAGGTCATGGGGAAGGGAGAAAGTATAGGGTAGGATACGGTTTGCAAAACATACATTAAGGATCCATGCGCAGTTAACAGTTGTGTTAAATATGTTTTCTGCACACGGTTAAAGGAAAACAATTTTAGATTATGTTCTTACGGCTTTTAGCATTCTCTACAAATTAGTAGAATATGTACTGAACTAAGTGTGAACAAAATGCCCCTATTGGTATCGACTTACAAAATACAATTTTTTTTTATTTACCGAACACTGCAATTCATACACATTTTGACCATTCTGCACTAAATATTCACTGGTCATCCAGTTTACCTTGAAAGTATTGGTGGAATATTTGATACAATGTATTAATTTTTATTTTACTGCTTATAGCGCGAACTGAGATGAAGAGCAGTGGAGCACTTTAAAACAAGATTGTGACAGAAGTGGGCTTGACATTTTATACAGTAACGCAGTTCTGTTTGTGGAGGGAAGAGGACATTTTATTCGTCTGGCAGGTATTGTTGAAAAAGTGGAATTGGCGGATGGTGGGGGCATTTTGAGCCTCTACCAGGATTGGGTTCTAGATGGTTGGGATGTGGCAGGAGAAGGACTGCCTGAAAGTCTTCTCATTGCGGCTAGCTTTGACTCCAACCTTTTGATAGCTTTGCAAATTGACGTGTGAGAACCTCCAGCGGTGTGGAGTTTAGCCACCAAGTATGTTGGCGTATAACGGGCTACGTGCGTATTGAAAGTGATGGTAGTGATGTAAAATTGTGGTGCATGTGGGGGCATTGCAGACCTTTATCAGGCAAACAATCTGAGCTCATCTCTGTTTCATTGTCCATTTTCAGTTAGCCAGAACAGTGGGGAAAGCACGGCATGTAATGTGGGCAAATTGTCAGAGTAGGTTTCTAAGCGGTTGATAAATATACACTCAATGGCAAAGAGTTGATAGGTGTCGTTTAGGTGGCAGGCATGACTGTTTGTGCATTTTGTAATTGGAATTGCCATAAGTAAACTGATGCCAGGCAGTTGTGTTTTGAAGGCCAGGGAGAGAATCGTCACGTTTGGCAACATCTAGAAATAACCGAGAAGGAAAGGCAATGGCAGTACGAAGTACATTTGTTTTAGCCACTGAGCTATGCTGGAAGGAAGAATGTTTTAAGACGGTACCAGTGACAATATTCTGTGAAGTATTACTGTTTTATTACATTAGAAGTGTGCGCTTGTCACACATAGAGACAGTTAGTATCTGTGGATGAGGCATGTCTTCCGCCACCGAACCTCTCCCGATTAAACTATGGTATTACTTCCATCCTCATATTTAGCTTGTAATAAGGGGACTACTTCTTCCGTTATAGACACTTTCACAAAGCATTACTGCCTTGCTTCTTCCCTCAGTCAGGATGGACGCTTTGGAAAAGCTGCCCTCCATTCTGTTCATGGAAACCATTGATAACTAAATTCTTACTCCCTGCACCAAAAATAACACTGCTTTGGGATTCTATAAAAGATGAGGAATACGTGGCAGGACACAATTCATTTGAAGAACAAGTTACTTACCCCTGTAACGTTTTAGGGTCTGTGTGTACACATCCTGTTTGCTTGGAGTAAAGTAAACTTTCCTTTGTACTCCAGTAGCTATTAGCCTAGTGCACTTTGACGGAGGGTCCTCTTCAGTGGAAGCATCTATGGAAGGCACAGTGGATGTCTCCTCATGTCACAGTACTAGCTTTTCATCATAAGTGTATTCTCTAACAGATGTTCATTCAGGTGAAGAGCCCACCCCCTGTTTTATGGCCAAGATGCCAATTGTGCACACAAACTCATTTATTTTCACGTTATGAAAATGCTCATGTAAGCCAGTCATTCCAATTCAGGACCCTAGCTAACAACCAGCACAGTAAAATCCGTGATAGCAACAGATTGCTCTTTGTAAAGACATTATCTAGAGACCAACATTTCCTATGTCTGTATGCAGCTTAATGTATTAATGCAGAGCAGTTGGCTACCAGGGTGTCTAGCCCTGTTTCTTTCCTTTCACTATTGAGGGCAATCACTGTGTAACATAATGAAAAAAGCTTCCTCTCTGTGTTCAATCTGCAACCCTTCTAACATTACAAAGCATGCTTCGACTTGATCCGCTGTATTTATTTATTTTGGATTTACCACATCCTTAAGAGTGTGCTGCCATAAAGGCGACTATCAAGTCTAATTTCAAATGACTCATGTTTGTGGCTCTTATCTAACTTGACTCTGCTTCGGAAATGTCTGTGATACTTCTCAATGTTCTTTTTCTTGTCCAGTGGTTTTCAAAGAAACTCATCTCTGACAGATAACCACAAAACATTACCCAATTCCCAATGGCATTTTGTACCTCTCTATGAAAACATTTGTATTTGTACTTATTTGGATGGTTGGTCAGACATTTCATGTGCTGCACATACCGCAAGGAACACCGATAGCAGAGGTAGTTTGTTTGTAGGATGCCTTTATATAGCTACCTTTGCTATGTTACTGTTGGTGATCTGTGTAGTGTAGGGGCAGGGTTGGATTGGCCCCTTGGCCTCTCGGCCCACGGCCGAGCCAAAATCATCCCTGGAGTATGGGGGCCGGTGTCTGCCCACGCCTGGGCCGGTTTGGAAAAAAAAAGAAAAAAAAAGAAATAAAATGTTTTTTTTGGACGCTTGAGTGAAAGTGTCACTGTATGCCAGTATTGGTTGGCCCCTGCTCTAAAGTTCACATGTACCCTTCTTGAGATCGACCAGTGCATTTTCGGATATATGGCTGCGATCAGGTGGCTGATTTTACATGTGTATAGAGGACACAAGGAATTTAGCTTTATGCATTCATTTTGATTTGTTTGTGTGCAACAAATGTTAGCTGTACCTTAACCTGCCTGCCGTCAAGCTACAGGGGGAGTTCAGTTTTACCTTGCTCTCAAACCTGCACTTTTTACATGCATCAGAACACCCCCTCCCCAATAATACGCAGAACACGTGCGCTTGCGCACTTTACTTTACACTTACAGACTGATTTAGACTTCCACACTTACAAGTAATGTGTTACCCCACTGCTAAGGATTTCAATCAGGCGATGCACACCTTAGTCTTGGCCTAGTATGCAGAGTGCAATTGAAATGCTTATGTTTTTATGTAAGACTCAATATTGAGATGGTACACCACTCATATCACACCCCCTTTTCAAATACCCCGGGTCACAATGGTCCGTGAACCAGGCTGGGTGATAAAATGTAATATTTATTTATTTATTTTGAAATAAAAAAACATACAATTATTAATATGGGGCAGCAATCACCAATGGGCTATAATAACAATAGGTTTGTAAGCAATGCACTTAGTTTAACTTTCTATTGACACATCTACAAAACACCAGGGAATAGGAGCACTTTTTGATTTTAAGTAAGATCGCACTTGAGTTAGAATTTCACCCTGCAATGTTCCCTCAACCCACAAATAATCAATTCTGAGTGGATAAACAGAAGCAGCAGGTAATCAGGAATGACAAATGGAAAACAGAATTGAAATCCGGCCTTCCCTCCCCAAACAAGAAATAAAAACAGATTTTAAACCCTGGCAATGCTAAAAATGACACTCAGAAATGGATGAATGAATTAATGAATATGTGTAAAAACCTTGAAACAAATATTATTCCTCACTACAGCAACAATGTACAAGTAATAACAATCACAGGCAATGGATAACTAAGAGCATACAGTCGAAATTGAGTGGCAGGGTTTAAAACATGTTGCAGCAAATGACACGTTGGAAATTTAGCAAACTTTTCAATTCCCACCTGAAATTACCAAAACGTTTTTTAATAAAAATGTGTGAACTATTGTGTTGGGGTCTAGCTATAGATCATAGGTACAACATGGAAGTAAAATTAGGTCACTAGCTGGTAAATTGAGAGAGTTATGCAAGATCTAAGAATGTGCACTTTGAGAAAATTAAGGCACGAAAAAGGAAAAGAAATCAGTTTTGACAAGAACAGTTTTACTCTACACTAAAGCATTCAGGCTGGACTACCAAAGAGGGACACGGCAAGCTCCAGGGTTGATTCACAAATTCAACCCTAGCTCCCCAGTGCCCGCCCCGGTGGAACCAGTCCGATCACTTGAAATAGGATTAATAGTTTAGGATTTACAAGACAAATTACTAAAGAGATGGCGCTAGCACTAGAAATCAATAGCAGGGTTGCAAGAATGATTCTGATGGTATTACAAGTTATCAGGGTAAGGATAGGATGACTTAGAGAGAGGATCTAAGGACAAGGCAAGGCAAGGTATACTATGGTTTTCTATGGTTCCTATTGATACTTACAGTCCACTTTTTAGTTTTGGATTCTGGACAGTCAGCGTTCTGATCACCCCATGGATTTGGTCTAACAAAGGACAGCCGGACAAAATCAGCAGGACAGGACCAGCTGGGCAGGGACTGGTTACCGGGTAGACCTTCTGGACTGGCAATTCTGGTCACGGGACAATATAGGTTATCAGTGTAGCAGGATGGCAGCAGCATGCAGTGGGTGGCAGCAAGCCAGGCTGGATCAGGATGTATCAGGATGCCAAAAGTACCACAGTTTTCTCCTTGTTAATGGGAGATTTAGTGGATTATTATGTTGGAGTCCTGGCTGGGAATGAGATCAGCACTGCTTGGGTTTTGCAATGGGCCTTGGAGTGGGATCAGCAATGCTTGACCTTGTAGTTGGGATCTGGAGTCTGGAAGATGAAATAGGAAAAGGAATGCAGTGCACAAAATCAGAAAGAGTGTGTGTCCAGAATTTTGTCAGGGTCCCTTATTTATAATGCCCAGTGACATCATCCAAGTATATGACTGGGCAGGCTTAACTAAACACACCCCTAACAAAGGGATTGGACAAGGGTGCTAGTCTCCACCTCGCTCTCAGTTGTTTGGGTTTCCAAGGGAATGATGTCAGATTCATGAGGTGAGGTTTGCAATGTCCAAAAACTCCCACATTTATTTTACTAAAAATCTGATCTTGCCAAAAACATCCATTTACACCATTGCAATCTCTTGGCATATTATACACACAGGTTACATATTATGTGCAGCGCAGATCAGTCCAATCCTCAAGTCTGTGGGACCTTGTTTCGCTTTTCTGATACATTTTGGTAATTTTAAACATGAAAGATTTGGCCTAAAATTCTGTAACTTTATACACAGATGTGTATTATCCCCAGGGATGTGTGTAAAAATGTTATGTTCGTAACATTAATACTTTCCTTGTAATCTGTCCTATTTTGTAACTTCTGTTCCCCATGCAGTAATGAGTTCTACCAAGTTTTAAAAGAAAGCCCATAAAATTAGATTTGAAAATTGCTAACTTTTTACATGTATACTAATTCTTGCTGCAGAGATAAAAAGTATTACTTTAAAGTTTCTTTATAAAATAATCGTTGGCACCAAAAGGCAGTTCCTTTGTTGGGTCATTTTTTTTCTTTAACTTCAACTGCTGCCAACTGTCATTTCCTTCAAGGAAAAGTGGGGTTTTCTCATCTTAATTGAAGGTTTTATTGCCCTTTCACACTTGACAGGTGAGTGTCCCAGGACTGCTATTGTCCCAGCCTGGAGCACAGACTCACAGTTTTTTAAGCTGGCAATTTTCACTTGCGTGTCCTGGATTTATGGTGTGTCTCCCTTCCTTGGGGAAGTTTCATGGCTGGCAAATGGAATGACTGGTTTTTCTGAGAGCTTGCAAATCTAGCCCATGTGATTTAAACTCTTTAATTTCTTATTTTGGGTCCTGAATTAAAACAAACCTGGTAAAGAAGATAGCCTATGTGTGTGTTATCACCACTAACATAATCCCTTTACCTTGCTAAGTAAGCAGGGTTTCATCAACAATTTATTTTTAAACAGGCCATTTTTTTTCTTCAGTCAGCAAAGCTCATCTTTCCACATGTGTTAAAAACTGCTAGCATTTCTTTCTTTAATTCGGTTTGGCAGCTCCCTCAGATTGCCACTGTCTTTGCAACTGTAGTCCTTTCATTGAATGCAGGAGTTTTATCTAAAGCATAGATACGTTTGACACAACCTGGCTCAGAGAGTTAAAGTCTCTTAGAACTGCTGAGCCTGGATACTTTTTGGCAAGAAATAAACGCGTGTTCCCGCGCGAGTGAAAATGAAGTCGCTTATTGATTTCTCTCAGAGTTGGTTTGACTGGGCCTGTCACTCAGGAATTATGCCTGGTTTTGTTGAAGCACAGTGAAATATCTTGGCATGACAGGGCCTTTTTAATCACAGTGGTTTCAAAATGCACAGATGGAATTAGCGTCAAAACAGCATTTTTAAAGGGTGAAATGTTTCATTTTGAATGGGATTGTTGGTTTTTGCAGCAAAGCAGTACTGCCTTTCCACTTGATTCCATATATATGTCTCAGAACACACTGGCATACTTTTTTAGTGTATCCCATTGTTCCATCATGCCTGAAGTGTGCTAGGCAGGATGGTGCAGCCATCTTTTGTTGCTGCCAAAATGCAGTTTTGAGGTTGTGGTGCGCACAGAAGCCAGCGCAGCCAGATTGCTTTTTCTTGCGCAAATGCAGCTTAGTGATGTGAGGCAATGCTGTTGAGTGGGTCAATATATCTCACACCACTGGCATTCTGTTTTCTAGATTCTTCTATGGCCCATAGGCCCGCCAGAGCTGGCAGTTGGCATTTTGAGGCAAGTCAGCTATATAGCCGGGTAGTGTTTGAACTGGACCCAGACAAAGTGTAGATCCTCACTGTTCAGGATGTTTGTTTGAATCTATGAAGTAACGAGTGCTCAGAATATGGGATGTCCTGTGAGTGTGCTTCTTTCCCTATTTTGCCAACCTCTGAAGCCTGAACGTAGATGCATGCAGGCTTTACATGCGGACAACTTTGCACCAGACCCGCAGATGAACGTAATTGGTCTGCTTTTAAATTCAGTTACCAATTTAACGGTATCCACTACTGAATAATTGCTCATTTTAATATAGCCGATATGATAGCTCAGTTGGTTGAGCGCTCGCTGCTGCGATGTGTGTGTGTGATCTGCAGGTTTGAATCCCAGCAAGACCATCTCAGCCTTTCATCCTTCTTAGGTCGATAAATGAGTACCAACACTATTTGGGTGATATTGTATGCATATTTGTTCTATAAAAAAGAGCTTAAGTGTAAGTGCTATACAATAACATATTGGGCCTCATTACGACCCAGGCGGTAAGGGGTTTATGGCAGTGTTAACAGCGCCGACCCTTACCGCCTGAGTACGAGGTCCCTTAGCGCCATGGCGCTTTTAACACCTGCTTTTAGCAGGTGTTAAAATCCATGGCGCTAAGGGACCATGGAGTTAATTACGCGACCGTAATTTACGGTGGCGTAATTAACGCCTTCCCCACTCCCATTATGCCCTATGGGGCAAAAATGGGAATGGGGAAGGGTAAATGGGGATTGGGGACTTACCGCCCCGCCAAGGTCGGAATGGGGCGGTAAGTCCGCCAACCACCATGGCGTAAACGTAGTTTACGCCATGGTGGTAAAGTCACGGCCCAGGCGGTAACTTACCGCCTGGGTCGTAATGAGGCCCATTGTCATTTGGTCTTGGACGTCTGCTTGCATTCAGAGTAATTTGAAAATATGGATCTATACACACAGATATTAATGATACATATGGTGATCCGTTCTTGTATGAAATGTATATCACATTAGTGAAATCATAACCATATTTTTCATTGTGTACTTAGGAACAATGCTTTTTGATGCCGCTTCCTGTTTTGTCAAGGGGTGAAAGGTCGTGTTTCATCACTTCGCGGGATGTCACTTTGGGGTGGGGTCAAATGACATTGCTACCGGTGATGTCATCAGAGGGCAAGGGTTGTGAGGCGAGGGGTGGGGCACTTTTTTGAGGTGAGGGTTGGGCCACTTTTTTTGTTATAGTGTCCGGCCCTATTTCTTGTCCTAGTCCAACCCTGTTTAGGGATAATGAGTTGGTGTTGTTTGGTGGCATGGACAAAAACATAAGTATGTAGTTAATTTAGGCAACCTAGGATTGGTCACTACAAAACCTGCAGCATGACCCCATATTGGTCAATATTGACACTGCAGAATGACCGTAGTTAGGTCTATTGTGCCTCTGATTGGGCCAGGGGCGGATGTGATGTCTGCAGACATCAGATGCGCCCGCTGTTTGGATGGTGAAAAGTGTGAGGTGTATCATATTTTCTGGAAACGCCCCCACCATTTATTTATGTATTTATTTGGATTTATAAAGCGCCCAGCGGCCCGGAGGCATCGTGGCGCTGTTACAGAAGGTTCACTTAGCAAGTTTAGGGCAAACATTAGAAAGCAGTAGTACAACAACAGGGACACAGAAGCAATGAGTACTGTCAAAGGGTGTTCTGAGGTTACAGAGGAACAGAGTTTGAGACAATATTGTTGGCGTTCTAGTTGAAAAGTTCAGTCTTTAGCATTTTTCTGAAGACTGTGAAAGATTGTTCATTTCTTAAGCTGCGCGGGAGGATGTTCCAGGCTTTTAGGGCTAGAACTTTGAAGCTAGTGCCACCAGCTTTGGCTCTGTTAAAAGCTGGGACTGAGAGTAGGTGAGAGTATTGGTCTCGTTTTGGTCTGTGGGCTGGAGCCTGGTGTATTCTTTCTGCTAGGTAGGCTGGGGCAGTCTGAGAGAGGCACCTGTGTGTGATCGCGAGGGCCTTGAATGTTATGCGTTCTTTGATGGGGAGCCAGTGGGCATCTTTTCTCGCCTGGGAGATGTGATCTCTCCTTGGGATTCTGAGGGCAGCTATGAGGGTGTTGAAGTCTGTTGATGTTATTTGAGGAGGTGCCTAGAAGTAGAATGTTGCAATAGTCTAACTTTGCACCAATGGTGGCTCTGGCAATGTTGAGGCAGTTATTTGGCGATAGGTGGGATTTCACTGCATTTATGATTTTGGTAGTGAGTGCAGCCGATGAGGAGTGCAAAAACCTGTTTTGCACAGAGCACACCTAATTCTTCAACTGTTTGTGGTATTTATAGGATAATCTGTGGGGTGTCGGGGAGAAAAACAACCTTGACACTGGTTTGTATTAATCTATGCAAAACCAACAGATGTCCATAAACTTATGAAACTCTCCAGACCCCTGCACACCCTTTCAATTGTATATACAATCAATATTTATTACATCTGCAATGATCATTGAGAATAAATTCTTAGGAAACTAGTTTTTTGTAAAAATTGTGTATTCAAATCAATTGTTGTTATAATTCACATATTATTCATTTCACTTCGGTACATCAAAACATTTGCTTCTGTATTAGAGGCAACTAGAATAAATGCAATTTGAGGACAGTGTAATATGTACAACTTCTTTTTAGGACTATTTGTCCTCATGGGTAAACAATGTTTTAAATACAAATTCTTTTCATGTGTACTGAGATGTACGGTTCACATATAGGTCTGGAAAATGTCAATAACATGAAAACATTTACTCAACGCGTTTCGGGGTTTAGATTGTTCCCCTTCTTCAAGAGTTGTTCACCCACTTTCACTCTTTCTTTCTTTTGCTTTTTCTCATCAATCACCTATAACATATAATATTGTAATCAGATAATATTCTCTGAATAGATATTACCCTGTCATGTTACCATAACCACTCTAACAGTAATAATCATCTGGATGTTCACTTTTATCTCAGGGTATCATTTATTCTAAAGTCTAATGTTTATTAACACAGGGTGTCCAATGTCTCAATTGTAAGCAATCTAAAAAAACAATAAAAAATAAGCTAACTGTTTTAAAAGAAAGGATATATGCAAGTCTCTTATAGCAAGAAACAAGAGAGTATACAGGTTCTATTTGTGCACAGTATGACTGTAATTAAGAGTGTGTCTAAGTTGCAGTTACCTTGACGTCTGTAATGGCTTGCCTTGACTTCGCCAGTTAATGTTGTTGCCCAGTCCCTGGTTGGGTGCTTTGGAACTAGAATCGCTGTTAATTCCACAGTGCTCTGGAGCTGCCCCTATAAGAAATATACATTATTTAAGCATTCCCTTCTAATCCGGGAATATACAAAAAATGTTTAAAAAATTGATGGCAAAACTTACCCACTTTCATATGGGTATAATCAGCAGCCACTAGGTGCACCTATCTAGTGGGGATTAAAAAGGATAAATCAATGTATGGAGTGGAACTCTAAAGTTCCTTTCGTTGTAGTGAGTGGACCTAAGTTGGTCCATCCTAACTCACCTTGCCTGCTGGATCGAGTGCACCCTCAGGGGAAGCTGCACTGCACCTCGCGGTGTTTGTGCTCTGTCAGCAAGATGGCTGTTGTTTATACTGTGATGTCATCATGCTACGGTGTGATGACGTCATGATCTTATTACGTTCGCGTGTGACGTAATGTCGTCCACGCGTGACGATTAAGTTGGTGTTATGGAGAACTCTATACTGGTATCACAGGTTACTTTTTATGTTAACACAGAGAATAAATAGGTAGGATGTCATGTGTGATAAGGCATATAAATTAGATAGTTCTTGAGTGCTGCTTCTGACTCAATAAGAATGGTGTTTGTTAGCGCAAAGTAATGGCATAAGTACCATAGTGCTAATTTAAATTTTACAGTCAAGTAATTAGATTCTGTTGATAGAAATCTCTATCCCTAGAATTAGCTGGTAACATGATGACATTTGTTATGGTTCCATTTATCTGTGTCCAGTGACTTGTTAAGTCCATAGGCTAGATCTGTAATTCTCAAACTAAAGTTTTTTGGGAGAAGCATTATTGAGAGCATCCAAATGTTTATTCCTTGATGATGTTAATATGCTCACATTCTAAGTCTGTTATGACTATTCATTCTTATATCATTGTGCTACTGTGACTATTGCATGTGACATTGTTGTGTTATATGCATCACACAATGGTAAAAATATAACATTTAGAACAACTTTTCTGACCGAGATGTTCAGAGAGGGGAACAATATCCAAGACTTGGACAAGCATAAGGGTATTGACTCGTGTTGATGATCTCTTACTGATGATCTATTCCTCATGCTCAACTGTAATCTCACTTGTTCAGTGAGACTAATTTGTTCTATGGTGTATATCCCCCAATTTTTCTTTTTTGTCTGCTTTAAAGAAAGCAGGCCAAACTGTACTCTTCATTCATTCCATTTGGTACATGACTATTCAGTTTGTCAATCCAAAAGATTTCTCTTTGATTCATCAGTTTCCCATGATTGCCTCCTCTTTGGGATTTCTTCACAATTTCGAGTATTATTACTTTTAATTGTACTATACTGTTTTTTTCCATTGCGAAGTGTCTAGCTACTGGTGAGTGTATGTTGTTGGTCCTTATGTTGCTCTTATGCTCATTCCAGCTTTCCTTCGCTTTTCTCTGGGTTTGTCCCACGTAATAGATCCCACAGGGGCAACTTAGTCCATAGAAGAAGGATTTTGTATTGCATGTTGCAAAGTCATGTAATGGGATTTTGTTCCCATTGTTTGGCTGTTTTACATAATTACCCTTCATTATGTTGTTGCAATTGCCACAACTGAGGCATGCAAAGGTGCCTGCTTTTTTCTATGTCAGTGTCCTTTGATTGTCCAGTAGGGGTCTTTCTGCCTTCACTAGTTGGTCCCTAAAGTACCGACCTCTCTTATAAGCAATTATGGGTGGTTCAGGAAACAATCTTTTTAATTGAGGGTCTAGTTTGATGATTCTCCATTTCTTCTTGATCATTCGTGTTATGTGGTGACTTGGGCTGAGTATCTTAATGCGTACAAAAATGGAATTTCCTTGGATTTATTCTTAGCAATTAGTAGGTTTTTTCTCTCCAATCTATGTATTTATTCTTCTGTTTCTTGATAGTGGATTGTGGATAGCCTCTTTCTTTATATTTTTCTGTCATCAAAGCATTTTTCTCTTTTAGAGTTTCTGTAGATGAAATAATCCTTTTAAGTCAAAGAATTGACTATAAGGTAGATTGTTTCTCAGGTGTTCCGGGTGATGGCTTAAAAAATGTAAAGTATTGTTGACATCTGTAGGTTTGTGGTAAATATTTGTGGTAATTGCTTCCGGTTTGATCTCTAATTCTACATTCAAAAAGTGTAATTTGGGGGTTCCTACTCCATTGTAAATTTTATCCTAGCATGGGCTGAGTTGATGTATTGTAGGAATTCATCCAGTTCTGTGTGTTCTCCTCTCCATATTACAAAAACATCATCGATGAACCTTTTCCAAGTTATCAGCTTGTCTTTCCATTTGGTGAGTATTAGGATCCAGTTCTTTTCTAGGTGGAACATAAATAGGTTGGCATACGCTGGGGGCCATTGAGGACCCCATGGATGTGCCTGCTGCTTGTAGGAAGTATCAGGTTTTGTATCTGAAGTAAAAAGATTTTGTTGGCTTCACAGTCACTTTGTAATAGTGCCCATTCCAATGCTTCCAATCCGTCCTGATTTGGTATGGAGGTGTAGACACCTTGTACGTCAAGAGAGACTAGTAGATCATCATTGTTGACATTTGTCAGGGTGTTCAAATGGTTCAGAAAATCGGTGGTATCTTTTAGATATGTGGATGTTGCCTGTACCAATGGTTGTAGAGCCTTGTCTACATATATGGCTAAGGGGTTAAAGATACTGTCCGTGCCCGCCACTATGGGCCTGAGTGGTGGAGTCCTTAAAAGTTTTATGGATCTTTGGTAGTCCATAAAAAATGGGAGTAATAGGGTGTGTGTTAGTCAAAAATTGTTTTGTTTTGTTCGAGATCCATCCTTGATCCATCGATTTTTCCAAAGTGGTTTCAATAATCTCTGAAATCTTTTTTATCGGGTCTTGGTCAATTTTGATGTATGTACTCTCATCTGATAATAACTCGATCTTCTCCTCGTAGTATGTTGTATCCATTATAACTATGGCTCCTCCTTTGTCAGCGGGTTTCAGTGTTAAGCTTCTGTCATCTGCTAGTTCTTTAATTATTTCATTCTGACGTCTTCTAGTGTTGTAGTTTTTGGATTTGGTGAAGTTCACTCTGTTCAGATCTTTTGTCATTTGTTCTTCAAACATTTTGATGGTTATGTTGTTTATTTGGGGATCAAATTGGCTTTTAGGTTTTATTTCCAGATATTGATGATCATCTTGTTGTATATCAGTTCCCATTTGTGTATGAAAGAAGACTTTGAGTCTCATTTTTCGCGCAAACCTGTGTAGCTTGATCTTTTCTTCCAACAGATTGGAGTTTTGTGTGGGTATAAAGGATAAACCCAAATTCAAAGTGTCTGTTTGATCCTTAGTTAGTTGTTTAGCTGATATATTGACTACTAGTTCTCTTTGTTTGTTGGTCTTAGATTTCTTATTGCTTATTCGCGCTGTCTTTTTTCTAAAAAAGAAGACAGAGTTGGTTGTGCTTTAGACGTTGTAGCTTCTTGTGATGTGTGTATGATTGGTCTAGTTTCTGGAGTTTCTGTGTTAATCATCTCGTCTCCACTAGTAGGTATTTCGCTACTTGAGCCGCTTGTTTCTTGTCCTGGTGGTTTACGGTTTGGATATTGTCTTCTGTCTGGTGCTGATTTTTGTTGTGCATAATATTCCTGACAAGAATATACTATATGTCCTGTAAATAATCCAATGTGTCCCTTCTGAATTTACAAACTTTACGTTGTTCAATGTCCTTCTTATGTCCGTCTAAAGTTTTATTGACTTCTTCTATGATAACTGTTAACTCCTCCTTGTTCTTGAATTTAGATAGTTGTTCCGTCAGATCTTCAATCTCCTTGTCTAATGTGTTGTCTGATTTCGATAGTTCTTCTATAGTTAATAAGATTAAGTCCAAGCAGTGCTTGTTTAGGATCTACTCCCACCTTTTTACAAAGTCGGGATTTTCCTTACCCAAGGTCGGTCTTAGATAAACTCTTAATCCTCTGGGTTTTCTTTGAGCGCGATAGTATTGCGCTAATGTTGTTGCATGCAGTTTCTGTGCGATCTCAGCCGATGAGGAGATGGCGCTAACTTGACTTTCCATTGAAAAGGTGGAGTCAAGGTATACCCCTAGTGTTTTACTGCAGCAGATGCTGTGATAACAGTGTTCTCAATACTGAAGGAGCTGTATTTAACATCTAGTTTTTTTAGGTACTCTTTGGGGCCTACCAGTAGGATTTCTGTTTTTCCCCATTTAGACATAGGCGTTTGGCTGCGATCCAGGCCTGTATGCAAGAATATGTCTTCTGGAGGGTGTTGAGGTCTTGTTCATAGTCACCTGTTAGGGTGAGCAGGATTTGTGTATGTCGGCATATTTGGTAAAGGCTATGCCGAATTCCTCAAGGTCGCTGAAAAGGGGAAAGGTGAATAGATTGTAGAAGGTGGGGGATGTGCAGGATCCTTGAGGGACTCCACACCCAATGGGGGATGGAGAGGCTGAGGCCTGTTCAGAGAAGACTTTCATAGCTCGGCCCTCCAGGAAAGAGGTGATCCATGCTGTGGCTTTTTTGGAGAAGTGAGCAGTGTCAATGAGGTGTTTACACAGGATCTTGTGGTCAACCAAGTCAAATGCGGCCGAGAGATCCAGAAGTAGGAGGAGTGAGGATTTGCCTTTGTCCATGGCTTCAAGTAGTTGATTCTTAAGGTTGAGTAGGGCTGATTCAGTGCCGTGACGAGGGCGGAAGCCAGACTGTCTTTTACCTAGGATGTTGTGTGTTTCCAGATAGGACTGAATCTGTAAATATGCAGCCTTGTCCAGGATTTTCAGCAGGAAGGGCACAGTGGTAATTGGACGGTAGTTGTTAGGGGAGTCAGGGTCAAGAGTGGTTTTCTTTAGAAGTGGCCAAACCCAGGCTTCCTTAAGGGCAAGTGGGACATTGCTGGTAGTGAAAGAGACATTGATGAAGGTGGTGACAAATGGGGACAGGGCTGTCACACAGTCTTTGAGTAAGTTGGCTGGGCATGTGTCACCTTTACATAGTGATGGTTGGATGGTTTCCATGATCCCAAGGACCTCAGAGATGGTTACATCCCTAAATGCAAAGGGTCTGGGTGTTTGTGTGTCATGTTGACTGCTAGCGGATGGTAGGGTGGTGGGGGTTTTAGATGTGGGTGAGGTGGCTTTAGGCAGTTTGTTGAATTGAGTCTTAATCTTCTTTTGGAGGGTTTTGATTTTATCTAACATGGCATGCTGGATGTTATTACACCAAGTTTCATTTTTCTTGATGGGTTGTGTAGCGAGGGGGATGGTTAGCTCATTGTAGATGGCAAATAGTTCTTAGGATTGGGAGTTGGCTTTCTCAATTCTATAGTTATATGTGGCAGCTTTAGCTCTGGAGATTGCCTTTTTATAGTCTCTTGTGATTGTAAGGTAGGTGTCTTTTGTTGTAATGGATACCATATTGTATCCGTAGACAGCCACAACTGACCGCAGATAGCGCAGTGGGGAAAAAGTCTGGAAAACACATTTTAGGTCATTTGGTGTTGGAAAGAGTGGCTGGTAAGGGTGGGGGAGTGAAAGAAAGATGATATGGGGCTCTTTGTTTAGGTAGAAGAAGGGGGCACGGGTGGCGCGACAGTCCGCAGACACCGTGGTGGTCTACGGACAGACCCTTCGGCGGGAAGCTTGAGAAACACATTTTGGGATATTTGGTGACTGAAAGATGATTTGGGCGGACAGCTTGGGTTATTTGGTAACTGAAAGAGGGCTTGGTCAGGGTAGGGGAGTGGAATCTAGATGATATGGGGATATTTGCATAGGTGAAAAATAGGCTTGGCGGTCTACTTCAATGTCTGTAGATGTCATTTGAATTGGGAAGTTCAGGGTAAGTTGTGGTGTGGTGGTTGTGGCCAGTGGCCAGATTCTTGGGTGCATGGCTGTGATATCTTGTGGTGGTTGTGGCCAGTGCCTAGATTCTTAGGTGCATGGCCGTAGGCCATTGGAAACAACCATTGTAATGATATGTGTATAGTAATTATACATAGTTTGTGGGCAGTGTATAGTATTTGTAACATGATGACACAATACAATGATTGCTGTACCATTGGGCATTGTTGTACATGAGGTTGTACATGGTAATGCAGGAGAAATCTTAGCTTCTTTTTCTGTGAAAAAAACAGAGCATAATGGGCCTC
Source organism: Ambystoma mexicanum (assembly GCF_040938575.1). Classification (NCBI taxonomy): domain Eukaryota; kingdom Metazoa; phylum Chordata; class Amphibia; order Caudata; family Ambystomatidae; genus Ambystoma; species Ambystoma mexicanum. The sequence continues at coordinate 834,550,524 of NC_090928.1, forward strand.
ATTACGACCCTGGCGCTAAGGGATTACCGGTACCGGTAAGGGTACCCGTACTGGTAAACCCTTAGCGCCTAATTATGAGGTCCCTTTGCAGGTGGCACTTTAACACCTGCTTTTAGCAGGCGTTAAAAAACCAACCCGCAAAGGGACCTTGGCGCTAAGTACGGTGCCGCAATTTGCGGCACCGTACTTAGCGCCTTCCCCATTTCCATTGAGCCCTATGGGGCAAATATGGGAATGGGGAAGGGCCATGGCGGCATGGGGAATTACCGCCCTCCAACCTCGGAATGGGGCGGTAATTCCCCATTCTGCCATGGCGGAGTCGGTAAGTTACCGGCATGGACCATGGTGCTATTAGCACCATGGTCCAACGCCTGGGTCGTAATGAGGGCCAATATGTTAGGTAGGATAGTTCAAAATGTTGCATTGCATACAATCTCACATACTCATATACTTTTTAGACCCTCATAATCAGTACATTGTAAGTACTATTTGAAACAACATTATTGTGTGTTTTGCACAGTTGCTGTTTTTGTTTGCATAATCATTGAGTCATTGGGAACAAAAATCCATACAGGATAATAAAAACCTTACTACATTTAGTTAGGTGTTATAGTATGCTTGTTTGAAGTATGCAGTATTTAAAGGAATGTTAAAGCTGCACTAATAAGTGTATTAGTTGTTACAAGCAGTGTTGCAGTAGGAAGAATCATAATGATGTGTTTGCAATGAAGTGAAATGAAGGGTATTTTTGAAAGTGCTGGTGGGCTCTTATTTTTTAAAGGCATTTTTGAAGTTCTTAGATTCCTGTTGGTGTATTGAAACTGTTTTCTAGTTCAAAAGGAGCATTGCAGGACTATAGATGTCGTTAGATACCCGTTGGCATATTCTAACTGTTGATAGTTTTATAGTTCTGAAGGGTATTTTTTAATGCTGTTCGAAACCTGTTGGTGTATTCTAACTATTGTGTTACTTAAAATGAACATTGCAGGAGTAAGGCTGCAGTTAGATACCAGTTGGCGTATTCTAACTGTTGATAGTTTTACTGCTCTGAAGGGTATGTTTTGAAGCAGTTTTATTCCTGTTGGTGTATTGTAACTATTTGACTATTGAAAAGTAACATTGCAGTATTATGGGTGCAGTTATATACCAGTTGGCATATTCTAACTGTTGATCATTTTATAGTTCTGAAGGTTTTTTTTAAGTAGTTATATACTTGTTGGTGTATTCTAACTATTTTGCCATTCAAAAGTAGCATTGAGTAGTATGGCTAGTTGATAGTTCTACAGGTCAGTGACTAAACTGTGTAGACCCTCATAATCAGTACATTCTAAGTACTATGATTGAAACAATTTACTGTGTGCATTGCACAGTTGTTTCTGTTTGCATAATCATTGGGTCTTTGGGAAAGAAATCTATACAGCATTAAAAAGGTACTACATTTATGTGAATTTAACTTTCACAGTGGGCCTCATTACGACTCAGGCGGTAAGGGGTTTACGCGGGCGTAAACAGCGCCGACCCTTACCCCTGAGTACGAGGTCCCTTAGCGCCATGGCGGATTTAACACCTGCTTTTAGCAGGTGTTAAAATCCATGGCGCTAAGGGACCATGGAGTTAATTACGCCACCGTAATTTACGGTGGCGTAATTAACGCCTTCCCCACTCCCATTATGCCCTATGGGGCAAAAATGGGAATGGGGAAGGGTAAATGGGGATTGGGGACTTACCGCCCCGCCAAGGGCGGAATGGGGCGGTAAGTCCGCCAACCACCATGGCGTAAACGTAGTTTACGCCATGGTGGTAAAGTCACGGCCCAGGCGGTAACTTACCGCCTGGGTCGTAATGAGGCCCAGTATGTTTTGTTTGAAGTGTGCAGTACTTAAGGGAATGTCTAAAGTGCACTAACTGCTGATAGTTTCACAGGTGAGTGACTTAATTTAGGTTTAAGGAATGTTAAGTAGACATTTGTTAGATTTGCTGGTAATCTCTGTTTTAGAGTAATGGATGTGTTGCTGCATTCAAACCAACCACATATTTTTTAATGTCTGCAGTATAGTGACCTGCAGTGGTTGTGGCACCAGTGTGGTAGATTATGCCTAGTGTTGTGAAGGTTTTCTTACCAAGAGGTACTAGCCTTTGTGTGAAGCTAGTAAGCTTGCAGTTGTTATTGGTACCATCTGACTTGTACATTAAAAGCATTAGTATTACATATTGGCTATGTGAGTTTATGTGTAAGGTGGAACGATTGTCTGAATGGCAAACTGTGCATAATATGGCATGATTTACATTTTGCACCAGCTGATGAAATGGAATGGATTCACAATTTGGTATAGATACATACACAAATCATTCAGTAGGGATGGGGTCTTGTGCAACATGGTTGCATAGAGTATATGTATGTTTCCACATGTATGAAATCTGGAATATTTCATTTATAGGTATGTTTTTGGTTTCCAGTACTTGCAGTAAGTGCATTGGCCATTCTTGTGGATCTTCCAGTGTGTTTATGGTGAATTTTACCATTACTGCACAGTAGTCCAATTCTTGCCTTATTCCTGAGACACTAAGGGGGTAATTCATAGAATTTAGCGCACAAGTGCGCACGTGGCTGACGCACAGTGTGCGCGTGCAAATCTCTGCACCAGCCGCATGCACTAAAATCCATTTCCACGCACAGCGTATTCATGGATTTTAGCTACCAAAACCAGCCGTGGCGCACAGTGGCGAAGCGACCCTGCATCAGCGCCAGTTACGCCCCCAAGAACACCCCTCGCACAGGGAAAAGCCATCAAAATCCCCAATCCAGCGCAAAGGGCTGTGCTAACCCTGTACCAGTATACATAGCCGCCACGCAGCACACGGCAAGCGGGGAACGTGTATTACTGGGGTGCATGGGAAGTTTCACACGCAATTGGCCCTATGCGAGTGGGGTACGTGCATTTCTGGGGTTCGCGGGAAGTTTCACACGCGATTGGCCCTGTACGAGTGGGGTATGTGTATTACTGGGGTTCGCGGGAGGTTTCACACGCGATTGGCCCTGTACGAGTGGGGTACGTGTATTACTGGGATTCGTGGGAAGTTTCACACGTGATAGGCCCTGTGCAAGTGGGGTACGTGTATTACTGGGGTTCGCTGGAAGTTTCACACGTGATTGGCCCTGTGCGAGTGGGGTACGTGTATTACTGGGGTTCGCGGGAAGTTTCACACGTGATTGGCCCTGTGCGAGTGGGGTACGTGTATTAATGGGGTTCGCGGGAAGTTTCACACGTGATAGGCCCTATGCGAGTGGAGTATGTGTATTACTGGGGTTCGTGGGAAGTTTCACACGCGATTGGCCCTGTGCGAGTGGGGTACGTGTATTAATGGGGTTTGCGGGAAGTTTCACACGCGATTGGCCCTGTGCGAGTGGGGTACGCATATTACTGGGGTTCGCTGGAAGTTTCACACGTGATTGGCCCTGTGCGAGTGGGGTACGTGTATTACTGGGGTTCGTGGGAAGTTTCATACGCGATTGGCTCTGTGCGAGTGGGGTACGTGTATTACTGGGGTTCACGGGAAGTTTCACACGCGAAAGGGCCTGTGCGAGTGGGGTACGTCTATTACTGGGGTTCGCTGGAAGTTTCACACGTGATTGGCCCTGTGCGAGTGGGGTACGTGTATTACTGGGGTTCGCGGGAAGTTTCACACGCGACTGGGGTTCGCTGGAAGTTTCACACGTGATTGGCCCTGTGCGAGTGGGGTACGTGTATTACTGGGGTTTGCGGGAAGTTTCACACGCGATTGGCCCTGTGTGAGTGGGGTACGTGTATTACTGGGGTTCGCTGGAAGTTTCACACGCGAAAGGGCCTGTGCGAGTGAGGTACGTGTATTACTGGGATTCGTGGGAAGTTTCACAAGCGATTGCCCCTGTGCGAGTGGGGTACGTGTATTACTGGGGTTTGCGGGAAGTTTCACACGCGAAAGGGCATGTGCGAGTGGGGTACGTGTATTACTGGGATTCGTGGGAAGTTTCACACGCGAAAGGGCCCTGTGCGAGTGGGGTACATGTATTACTGGGGTTCGCAGGAAGTTTCACACGTGATAGGCCCTGTGTGAGTGGGGTATGTGTATTACTGGGGTTCACTGGAAGTTTCACACGTGATTGGCCCTGTGCGAGTGGGGTACGTGTATTACTGGGGTTCGCGGGATGTTTCACACGCGATTGGCCCTGTGCGAGTGGGGTACATGTATTACTGGGGTTCGCAGGAAGTTTCACACGTGATAGGCCCTGTGTGAGTGGGGTATGTGTATTACTGGGGTTCACGGGAAGTTTCACACGCGATTGGCCTTGTGCGAGTGGGGTACGCGTATTACTGGGATTCGCGGGAAGTTTCACACGCAATTGGCCCTGTGCGAGTCGGGTACGTGTATTACTGGGATTTGCGGGAAGTTTCACACGCAATTGGCCCTGTGCGAGTGGGGTACGTGTATTACTGGGGTTCGCGGGAAGTTTCACACACGAAAGGGCCTGTGCGAGTGGGGTACGTGTATTACTGGGATTCGCGGGAAGTTTCACACGCGATAGGCCCTGTGCGAGTGGGGTACGTGTACTACTGGGGTTCGTGGGAAGTTTCACACGCGAAAGGGCCTGTGCGAGTGGGGTACGTGTATTACTGGGATTCGTGGGAAGTTTCACAAGCGATTGCCCCTGTGCGAGTGGGGTACGTGTATTACTGGGGTTTGCGGGAAGTTTCACACGCGAAAGGGCATGTGCGAGTGGGGTACGTGTATTACTGGGATTCGTGGGAAGTTTCACACGCGAAAGGGCCTGTGCGAGTGGGGTCTGTGTGTTACTGGGGTTCACGGGAAGTTTCACACGCGATAGGCCCTGTCGAGTGGGGTACATACATTACTGGGGTTCGCAGGAAGTTTCTCACACGATTGGCCCTGTGCAAGTGGGTAAGCTCGTAATGTTTAAACGTGGATCCAGTTACAAGCCTTTTTTCCTAGAATCACGTTACCTCCTTAATGTTAAGTAATACGGGCTCACGCGAACATTAACAAAACACTTTTCTTTTGTTTTTCGCATGCATTATTATACCGCATTTCAAGCTGACAACAAGTCCTTTAATTGGCAACCTGACTCAGGACATTATGCCCTTTTGAGAACATATCTCGCAACTTTAAATATATGGAGAATGGTAGGTAAGCCTTAAGTATTCTCCATTTAAACGTGCGAATTTGCATGTGAGTCTTCCTTCTATTGGTGACTGGTTATGAATATAGCAGGCTGATTCTGCTTTTCAGATTAAATAAATCATATGGATGTATCCCTCAGATTGGAAGTTAAAACAACCCAACATTCAGCGGCTTTATGCACACAGCCAGTACCTTGCTGGCAAAATATCAGGTACTTTTCAGTTAATAACTTTACCTTTCGGGGTGTAAATATGCTCACCATGGCACATTTGTTTGACTCAACCATGATGATATGATGAATCCGTATAATATTGTGAGCTATTCATCATATTCTTTGATTTCTCTTCCCCTCCCCATCCCTGGTTCTTCTCATGCCTCTATATTTTTTGTTTGTCTTTGTACTGAAATGGTGGAATTTTCAATTGACTAAAATCTATTTTGGTGTTTGAATTACGGACTATGCACTACTGGTTATGTTCTTGTTAGTTATATATGTTTACGCCCTGAAGACGGCCCGGTTAGGGTTGAAACACGTGTTGGTGTGGCGTTTTCTGTTCTTGGAACATTAAAAAATCTTCTGTTAAACCGTATATTTGATGAATTGTATTATTCCCTAGGAAGGAATTTGTGATTTCTTCATAATTATTATAAGTTCGGTAATAGGTTTTTCTTAGACACAGGTTGGCAGCGCATACAGTGAGGTTTTCCAAATCTCTTGCTACCTTTTTTCGAAGGGGTTTCTGAGAAATTACCCTTCTGGTCCTTACTGCTGATGCATACCTCTTAAGAATTTATATTCACCAGAAATATCCGGGAATCAGCTGTACAATTGTGTGCACCTCCTATCATAGGATAATTTCTCAAACACTTTAACCTTAATCTTTTCCTTTTGGAGTGCTGCACAACATTCCATTACACTTTAACGCCAATTTAACATGGTTCAATATTTACAGAACAGAGATGAGGACAGTGCTGCCCTTTTTGCCCCTCAGGGTACAAACAATAATCCATTTAGAAATCGAATACATAAAACTGAGACACTAGCACAAAAATTCATCAAATTGGAACGACTTTGTAAAAAGGAAATCAATAAATATTGGGAACAAGTCTCACTCAAGAACTATCTCAAACAAAATATTATTTCCAGGGGTCTCAGGAAACTTATTTTTTCCGGATCTTACCCATCAGGATGATCAAGACCTAGCATCAGACTGGGAAGCAAATCTGACCATCAGTTCAGAAAATATGATGAAAATTTTAGTAAAACATGCGGAACGAGAACATACTAGAGTTACTTCAGAAATAGAACAGGTCAAGAAGGAAATTTCAGAAATACCCAACCCTTCTGTTACCAAGGACAAATATTACGACAAGGTGAATACTATTTTAGGCAAGTACCAAGATGATATTAAATTACACAAGTTCAGGAAGTTTTACAAAGACGAAAAAGATTACATTAATGACAGAGTGTACACATTTCAGGCTAAATATGATGGAGACCAATCCCTAATTAAAACTCCCACAACATCACTGGTTACATCAGATATGGACTCTAAATCTGAGCCAGGGACTATCAGCTCAGATGACCCAGACCAAGCTCAAATTTTAGAGGAAGCACAACATACAAGAAGAGGGTTCGATGCGGAAATTAAGAGGTACAAAAAGGGTGACATTCCCAGCTACACTCCAAACTATAAGCAAGTACGCTTTCAAAAAACCTTCCCATTAGGACCAAATATTTCAGCAAGTCCCATAACCTCAGAGGAAGAAGAGGAAGAGGAGCAAAGAGGAGAGGGAACAGGAAATACAAGCAAAACATTTACGAGATCCAGTCTCAAACATCCCAAGCCAAAGCCGATTCTCAAAACTTAGTTATACATTTATCGGACTAACAACTCTCACTAACACAAATCACTGTGCTCAATTATGGCCTCTCCTTCGCACCCAGTATCACCTCTGATATGACGGAGGTACAAATAGACCTATACAAATTTACTAGAAAACTCAAACTTAAGAAACACTTTCATAATAAGCCCACCTCCTATAAACCTCATTCAACTCCACCATTGACCAGCACCAGGAGCATTCAAGAAATTGAAAACATACACCTCCTTGCAAACCTCACAGGGGAAGATAGCCAATATTTAACTGAGATTCAAAGGGACTTAGGGGTACACCAACGGAATATGGACATTCTGGAAAAAAAAATAGATCGAAATTTACACCACCCACTATTTGAGACAATGCAATAGAAATTTTCTACAGAGCTATCACCAGAGAAATCCATCAATATATGATGGTCAGCAGGGGTTACACTAGTAAGAATCAAAACTTGTCTAAATCAGAACATCAAGCACATAAAGATTTAGCTGCTGACAGCACATTGGTGATTAAGGAGGCAGACAAAGGAGGAAACATTGTCATTTTTAATAAATCGGACTATTACAGTATGGCTCAAGAACATCTCGCAACACAGGTTTGCTATCAAATACTTAATCATAACCCTACGGATGAGACCGTTCAAGAACTTCGGATACTGATACAGCAGTGGTATCAGTCAGGCTTACTCACTGATGATGAAAAATCATTTCTGATCAACCCTAGACCCCTAATGCCAACTCTCTATTTGTTACCTAAGGTACACAAACCGTTCATTAACCTACCACCTGTGCAACCTATCATGAGTGGCCAAGGAGGGGCCACTGAGAACCTTGCTACATATGTTGATTATTGTATCAAGGACCTAGTACCGACAATACCGGTGTACATTAAAGATACGACTCCCACTTTACAAATTCTCAATAATATTACATGGGAACCACACTACTTTTTGGTTACACTAGATGTAACTGCACTGTACACATCTATCGAACACACACTGGCACTTAAGACTATTGATCATTCTTTTAGATCTCATTCAGCATCCCATGCGTTGCATGTTGAAATGTTAAAACGCTTTGTAGAGTTTACTTTAAATCACAACCAGTTTATCTTTGATGATAAATACTATACCCAAACCAGGGGAATAGCAATGGGTGCCAAATATGCCCCTTCCCTAGCCAATCTATTTATGGCGTACTTTCAAGACCTGCACATTTTTCACAACAATCCCTTTAGCCAATATATCCCCATAAGGAGGAGATATATTGATGATGTTTATGCCATCTGGTCAGGTACACTCATTCAATTTAATGAATTCATGCAGTTTCTCAATCAGAACCTTTTTGGCATAAAGTTTACTGGTAACATAAACGCAACAGAAATTATGTTCCAAATCTATTGCTATCTTTTTTCGAAGGTGTTTCTGAGAAATTACCCTTTTGGTCCTTACTGCTGACGCATACCTCTTAAGAATTTAATATACCCCAAGAAATATTCGGGAATCAGATGTACAATTGTTTTTGTGCGCACCTCCTATCATAGGATAATTTCTCAGACACTTTAACCTACATCTTACTGATGTCAGTAATCAGCTTTTTCTGCAAAACATTCACAATGCTTTGAAGCACTGTTTGTAAAAATAGAAAGCATTTTCTAGTAGATGAAAAAAAATGAATGGAAGCACAGCAAAAAGAAAATTCTACTGTTTTGCAACTTAAAAGAAAAAGTTTACCTCAGTAAAATGTTTCTTAGTTTATTTTAAAACTTGAAAAAATGTTCAAAAACAAAAAATACAAAAAAAGGTTCTTTTCAGAGCCAGCATTTTCACATGCAAAAGATTTTAATGTTTTTGATGCCACCACCACCCACCTTTTTTAGATGTCCATGGACTACTGCATTGTCTGCATAGGGGCCTGTAACATCTTTGGGTTCTTCTATTTTTGAACTGTGAAAGGTGGTTCTAAAAAGAACCTTTATTTTACATTTTTGTGTTTTATATTTTTGTTGGCTTTTTATCACAGGAGAGACAAGGGAGGGGATTTAAGGGAGGGAAGTTGCACCATCCACAGGGACAAAGGGGCAGGTGGAGAGAGGAAGATGTTAGGTAGGCCTTAATCAGGTAGGGGACAGTGTTTCTCATGCTCCTTGACTGCAGCCTCAAAAGCACTCCAAAACTGCTCCCCCTACAGAGCGGTGTGTTACAGTACATACAGAGCACTGTTAGCCTTGAAAGATAAGGGTCAACTGCATCATGTATGGCCTGTGAGGCTTCTGCAGGGTTCCTCTGCCCCACAGGAGTGTCCATTGTGGTGGCAAGAGTGGATATTGAGGGTGGGGTAGTGGGCATCAACCTACTCGTCCCTTTGAAAGGTACAACCGTTTGCACTGCTTCCTTATGATTTGATCTGAGGTGGCGCCACATGGAGGTGGTCCTGTAGCTGTACAGACCCGGTTTTCAGTGACTGAGTACAGCCTTGCGCTCAGTGCATCTAACCTTGTCCACCCGAAACTTAGCTGCACCCCCAACAGTGGTAAAAAGCTGCCACACCCAAGATTCACGTTGCAAGTTGGAGAGAAGGACTTCCCGTACCTCATCCTCATCATCCTCTTGATCCACCTCTGTATCACCAAGCCTGTTCCCCTCTCTAGGCCCTCCAGGTGGTGGTGGGTCAACTGCTGTAGCCATGGAAGCCATTCTCTCAAGAAGCAAAAAGCAGAGATAGCCAATAACCCAAATCAGCAGCAGATGCTCTCTCCTGGACAGCCAGAAACACAATAAGGAGCAATAGTGGGTGGGTCCCTTTAGAGGAATGTCTACGCATGACGCCACTGTCTGCAGAAAGTCGATCCGCAGACAGGGCATAACAAGTTATAAAAGGTTGCCAGATCAACTAAGACACAGTCTAGGTGCTATGCAAGGGTGAAGTTTCAACTTCAAACACCCTGGATTGGCCAGAAATACAGTGTTAAACTTTCTGGGGTACGGACAGTATCCGTGGATACTCCCAACACACAAAGTGGGTGAAGTCACATGGCGCTGTCCCCAGACGGCCACGGACAGGGTGGCTGTCCTGTGGACACCTATTGCATGGGAGACAGTGTGCGCATGCATGCTAGGGTCCATAGGACTGGGGTGGAGTCCCAAACTAATTAAAAATGCAGCACATGTGAGCGGACATATGCGGACAAGTAAGGTATCCAGAGGCACAGTGGGATCAGGTGCACATGCGTGCCAGGGCCCATAAGGTCCATAATGGGGTAAAGGTGTTACAGGAAAGGGGATACCACATTTCACCATCCGGTGTCCCACTCCCACTTCCTGAAGACCCCTCACCCAGGTGATCCTCCCACATTGACCCACTCCCAGGAACTGGATCAAAAATTGATGGTCATGTTCTGGCCACCTGGATGACAGATACACGGGAACTAGTAGGTGAGACACCTTCTGGTTTCTCAAACTGTGCACAATATGAAAAAGGCTAAACTGCCACACCAAAGGGCCTTGCAAGAGGAAATTCTTATGGTATTTGGGGTGATGTCCCATGTTGTGTGACCATCCCCAATTTCAGCGGCTGTCCGGTAAGGTCCCCATCCTTCCCTGGAGTGAAAACTTGTAATGCAGGCCAGCCAAAACTTCTGGCTGGTTGGCTGAGGTCCGTGGCCTTTGGCGCCTGTCTCCCATGTTGGGCGATCATCCCCAAGTTCAGCAGTGGTCCCCGGGATTCCCGGCAGGGTTATTTTCTCTCTCTGGAGTGAAAAGCTGTAACACAGGCTAGACAGAGATCAGGGACGGCTCGGGGTGCTGCCTCCCGGCTTGGGCACCTATCTCCCTTGTTCAACAACCATCCCCAAGTTCAGCAGCGGTCCCAGGGAGCCCCGGCAGGGTCCCTATTCCTCCCTGGAGGGAAAACCTGTAACACAGGCCAGCCAGAGCCCCAGGATGGTCGGGGGTGATGTCCCAGACTTTGGTGCCTGTCTCCCATGTGAGTCGACTATCCCCAAGTCCAGCAGCAGTCCCAGTGAACCCCCGGCAGGGTTCCTGTCCCTTCCCAGAGGGAAATGCTGAAATTCAACACAGCCAGAGCTCCAGGTTGGTCAGGGATGATGGCCCCTTTGTGGTCGACCGTTTTCAAGTTCATCTGCAGTCCAAGGGAGACCCTGCAGGGTCCCCATCCCTCCTCAGAGGGAAGAGCTGTAACACAGCCTAGCCACAACTCCAGGAGGGCCAGGGTTGATGGCCCCAGTCTTCGGCACCTGTCTCCCTTGTGGATTGATTGCCCTCAATTTCAGCAGCGACCCCAGTCACCATCCCTTTCTGGAGGGAAAAGCTGGAATTCAGCCCAGCCAGGGATCTAGGATGGTCAGAAGTGATGGCCTTGGGTGGGTCAACCATCCCCAATGCCAGCAGCAGTCCCAGGTAGTACCAGCAGGGTATGCATCCGTCCCCTGAGGGAAAAGCTGTAATGCAGGCCAGCCAGAACTCCGGGAGGGTCAGGGGGATGTCCCCGGCCTCTCACACCTCTCCCCAATGTTGGGTGACCATCCCCAAGTTCAGCAGCTGTCCCAAAGAGCCCCAGTAGGGTCCCCATATCTCCCAGGAGTGAAAATCTATAATGCAGGCCAGCCAGAACTCCTGGATGGTCGGGGGTGATGTCCCTGGCCTTTGGCACCTGTCTCCCATGTTGAGCGACCATCCCCAAGTTGAGCACTGGTCCAAGGGAGTCCTGGCAGGGTTTTATCTCTCCCTCGAGGGAAAAGCTATAATGCAGGCCAGACACAGATCAGGGATGGATGGGGGTGCTGCCTCGTGGGGCACCTGTCTACCTTGTTCATTGACCATCCACAAGTTCAGCAGCAGTCCCAGGTCACCCCAGCAGGGACCCCATTCCTCCTCAGAGGGAAGATCTGTAGAACAGCCTAGCAACAGCTTCAGGATGGCCAGGGGTGATGGCCCCAGCCTTGGGCGCCTGTCTCCATTGTTGGTCGATCGTCCCCAAGTTCAGAAGTGGTCCCAGTGAACCCCGGCAGGGTCACCATGCCTTTCTGCAGGGAAAATCTGAAATTCAGCCCAGCCAGAGCTCTAGAATGGTCAGCGGTGATGGCCTCCGCCTTGGGCACCTGCCGCTCTTGTTGGTCGACTGTCCCCAAGTTCTGCAGCAGTCCTAGGGTGCCCCAGCAGGGTTCCAAACCCTCCCCAGAAGGAAAAAGCTGTAACGCAGCCCAGCCAGAGCACAGGGACGGCCGGGGGTGCTGCCTCCGAGCTTGGGTGCCTGTGCCCCTTTTTGATTGACTATCTTGAAGTTCAGCAGCAGTCCCAGGGAGCCCCCGCAGGGTCCCCATCCCTCCCTGGAGGGAAAAGCTGTAATGCAGGCCAGTCAGAACTCCAGGACAGGTTTTTACCAGGGTTCCCTAATTTGCTACAACTTCCTAATATCATACTTACTCCCAATATAGCAGCATTTTCAGCAGATCTAGAAAGTTTCAACTTAAAACTGTGCCATTCCCCAGCTCCTAACAATTATATTAGCACTTCTGTGAACTTTTCACAACTTTTTATTCTGTTTTTCTGCTTGCCGACGTTTGCAAACATCTGACATCATCACAGACTTTCCGACAGTGTGTTGGGGCGGCACGCGTGCGTGCAGCGTGATGACATGTTCCCAAATGGGTCTGCAATTAGCAAATGGGTCCGTGCTTCGCAAAGAGTTTGAAACTGCATTTTCAGAATTTTCAAGCCGAAAATGTACCCTGGCACAGCTTCTAGAACTATTCTAACTGATTTTCCAGCTGCAATACAGGAGAGAACAAATGCTTCGAAGAATATTAGCGCAATTGTTATTCAACTTCAAAAATGGCATCAGCCATGGCCATTGCTCCTTTCCAGGGGGCCACCATCACCACCAGCTGGAGTGCCTGGACAATGGAAAAAGTGCAATGATGCATAAAAGAATTAAGAGGACCAGGAACATGAGATAGAGAAAATGCCTACCTCCATCAGCCAGAGGGAATCATGTGTGTGGCATTTCCGTTGGGGGTATACTGAAGTCTAAAGGTGAAATGCACTGAGCGCAGCATTGTACTCAGTCGCAGATAACCTGAGCAGTACGGCACCACCTCCATCCGCTGCCACACCAAATCCAACCACCGAGATGCTCTGAGAAAAGCTGTTCCTTTCTCAGGAAATAGTAGGCTGTCTTCCTCTACCTCATCTTCTTCAACCAATACTGCGCCACACGGGCTACTCCTGTGGGGCACAAAATCCCACCAGCTACCATGGAAGCCATGAAAGAGGCTATTGACCCATATCTTTTCAAGACAACAGTACTCTGTATATATTGCAGCACACCAAGCTGCAGGGGGAAGCAGTTTCTAAGTGCTTTCAAGGCTGTAACCAAGCAGAATGAGCAACCCTGCTCCCTACCTTAGATGTATTGCATGCCCAACATCTTCCCCTGTCCACCTGCCCCTCCATATCTGTGGTTGGTGCCTCTTCCATCATTTTCCTCCCCCACATTACTCCCTGGCCTCTCCTGCAAAAAAATACAATACAAATCAAGCAACACCAAAAAAGGTTCCTTTAGTATGCACCTTTCACAGTTAAAAAATAGAACTGAAAGAATTATCTCATTGACTCCATCTACTTTATATTTTTCAGTAAAGTAGTTAGACTCAATAAGATTCTCCAACTTTTCCATTAGAATGTTGTACTATGCTAATGGAAAATGATCAATTGTATAATAGTGAAAAAGATAAAAGGGCAGAAACTATTTTCTGTCCCAAATACTTTTCTCTTGCATACACAAATGACCATAATCCATGGACCTTCATGACTGTCCAAGATCTCTGCAGTCCCCTTTCGAGGACATGCATCATTATGAGAACCGACTGGCACGTACACACCTCTGCACAGGATAGCCCTTCTAGACCTTTTTACTTTTATGTTTATAACACTGCCTCAGTGCCTGCTTTTGAACAGTCGCACATTCAGCCACCAATCACTTCCAAAAACTCTACATATAACCCTATCAACATATTAATCTTCCATACACCAACTGCCACTTAACAATGTTTTAGAAATGTTTTGCATCTGCATTTCCCTTACTTATACAAACACATTGTACATTCGTTGTGCAATGAGAGAAGTGCATGCATGGAAGGGGGAGTAGGGAGTAGGGATGGGCAAGTGCTGTCAGGAGCCCAAGACGGAAGTGCCAAGCATGCCAAGGTGGAAGGCCACTGGTTAACTGCTGAGGCGGATGAATCCTAAGGGTGGGGTGCACAGCCGCCAGGTGGTAGTCCTGCAAGGGCAGTACTGAAGAGCGGGTACTAGTGTCAACTATATATAGGGTCTGGAACTTGTGAGGTTCATGAGGGACAATGCCACCAGTCTCAGTGGCAGTGGTATGAGTTAGCAGGGAAGGGATTGAGGGAAACAGGAAGAGAAAAGCAGAGTTTTCAGAACTTAAGGAAGTCCCGATCGAGTCTGAGAGAGGCATGGAGGCTGTTCCAAAGAAAGTAACCAGACGAAGAGAAAGACCTGCCTTCCTCTCTCTGTCTGAAGAAGCGTTTGACAAGCAGAATATTGGAGTTAGAGGAGCGAATGGCTCCAGAAGGGGAATATTTACGGAGAGAAAGTTGGGGATAGCATGGTTCCAGGCCCCAGAAAATGTTGTCGATGATAAAGAGGATCTTGTTTGTCATCCTTGTGGCCACCAGAAGCCAATGTAGAGATTTAGGGTTAAAGAAGTACAATCCCTGGGCTTGAGGCCAAGGATAAGTCTTGCAGCCCTATTTCCGATTAGCTGAAGCGGCCGTAGAGAACAAAGGGGGAGGTTGAGGAATAGGCTGTTGCAGTAGTCCAGCCTAGAGAGGCCAACGGCTCTTGAGATGTTGAGCTTCTGGGGGAAGGTGAGGAAAGATAGAATGCCTAAAACAAGGTAAAGCTGAAAGTGGGACTTCTTGAGAAGGTCCAACATTTAAGAAGTGAAGGATAGAGAGGAGTCCAAGATGACCCCAAGGTTTTTGGCCCCTCAGGATGGTGACGGCAGAGGGCCCAAGGAGGGGGGCCAGAGCATAGGAGGCAAACAGGGCACGGATGTCCCAATAAGAAGGATCTCCATCTTACTAGCATAGCAACAGAGATTTTTAGCCACACACAATGCCTGGATGGCGGTCAGACAATCATGGATGAAAGACAGTGAGGAGAAAGTAGTAGGGGGAAATTTCAAGGAAAGCTGTGTGTCATCAGTATAACACTGGAAATGAGGAGAGAAGAAGGAGCCAGATGGATGAGATAGATATTGACACAGTGATAGGACAGAGCCCTGGGGGATGCTGGAGGTAGAGAGTGAGATGGTGGAGATGAAATGGCTCAGTTGCATTTGGGAAGGGCGGCTAGTGAGGAAAACAGGTCAGCCAGTCCAGTGCCCAGTCCGTGATGTCGAAGGTGTTGTGTAGCCATTTAATGTAGATGGAATGGTTGACTGTGTCGAAGGCGGAAGAGAGATTGAGGAGATCTATCCTCAATTGTACTATGACCATAAATACCATATACACTTCAATTATATAATTCCAGCATATTACAAATACGGTATACTCCCGCTTTAGTACCTATAATAATGGTACACATATTACTATAGTGTATGTGGCCAGTGGCCAGATTCTTGGGAGCACGGCCTACAGCTATGCCCCCAAGAATCTGGACACTGTCCACAATCACCACAAAAGAATTAAACCATATAACAAGTATGTACAATACATATTCAAATCACAAGACTCACCCAAACCGCCCCTCAATCCCAATAACATCAGCAATACATATTTCAATATAAATAAATATTGTAATTATTGTAATTTATGGAGATCTCATTGAAATAATAAAGCCTTCTTTTTTTATAGTACATAGTTTACATGAAGAAACTACACCACAGATTACTTATGCATAATCACACCAATCAGAAGTACAATCCCAAAACCCTAACTGTACAGAATGAAATAATGATCTTGTCTTCAAAATTAGTCCGCGGACAACACGCCCGTTTGCGGACATCCCTGTGCATGCGCCCCGTGTTTCCCACCCACTGATGTCTGCAGACACCCACCACCACCACGGATGCTCCACGGACATCCTCAGGCGACCGCACCCGAGTGGCGTGCCGATGTGTCTGTGGGCAGTGTTTGTGACCGTGGACGATTTGAAACTGCATTTTCAGCCAATCTAGGATGTTTCCAGTTAAAGGTTTACCCTTCCAGAGCTCCAAGACCTATTCTTAGTTAGTCCGTCAACTTTTTTACCAGCTTTTCAAGGCCTATTTTCTACTCAGTAGTCCGCAGACAGTCGTGTGGTCCACGGACGGTTCCTCTGAAGGGACCCACCCATTACATTCTCAATCTGACAGACCTGGAGAGAGCACCTCTTGAGAGCTACTTCCAGGAGATTTCTAGTAAGTTTCAGAATGGCATCTGTCATGGCCATGCCACCTTCCCAGAGGCCATCACCATCACCACATGGAGGACAGGGGAACAGGTACGAGCATGTGCAGGAGAATGATGTGAAACAGGAAGATGAGGTAGAAGAAGTACCTACCTCTAGCACCCAGAGAGGATTATGGGTGTGGTGGTTACTTTACGACCGCTGGGGGTGTACAAAAGCTCTGGCTGCTGAAAGTGAGAAGTCCCCAAAAATACACTTAATTCTCTCAAATAGAGTCAAATAGGACACTCCCCCGAAGGGAATGAGACCAGGACCAAGTGCATGTGAAATAAAAAATCTTTTATCTAAAGTAGGGTAAACATAATCTACTCTGCTCACAGCGAGAGCCCACTGCAGAAACATGTTACAAGTTGATTTTATACAGCTTTTGCGTCATCCAGGAGAGGGGAGGCCTAGGGGGCACATGATGAGTTGGGATTGGTCACTAGGGACTGGCACATATAGGTGCCATAGGGTCGGTGTGCTGTGATTGGTGCAAATTCACGTGGTGCTGTGATGATACTTTCAGGTCAATCGGTCAGATGGGCTCATCGGGTTGGCATGTGGTGTTAGGCAGCTTTCAGGATGTTACATATTGTTGGTTACTTAACATTTACCCTTGTGGCCACACATACCCATTCATCCAATACTACAATCTATCATGTTGTGCAAATTCTATGACCTGTAAACCTTAACACCAAAAGAAAGACATTTCTCAAATGTACGTTAGTTATCATTGGGCATAGGTCACAGTACATTTCTTGAGCCTGGTGTTAGATCTACTGATGGACAGTTTAACAATGTGTTAGTATACTATAAGGTATACTGTTATGGGGCCAAGGCTTTTGAGATGATTGTGTGGTCTGGAATGTCCATCTGGTACACAACAAAGAGGGCACTAGATTTAAGGGCTAGATTACACATAGAAAGCTAGGTCCACAAAAGGCACATACCACAATGGTCATAAGTTTTGCTGCAGAGCTTAGAGGCAAGCTGTCTCAATACCATCATTAAGTGTCTCCTAATCTGTTATGGCATGATGAGGGGTGGGGGGAGGAATCAAAACACCTTCAAAGTGCAGTCTTGTGTTACATGAGTGGACGGGATCTCCCAAGAAGTTCTTTACATAAGGTTTTTAGTGCACAATCATTGAACTTGGTCGCCTATAACACGTTATCATCACTACATTACTGGGTGCTCTCATGATGACATAAATTACAGCGGAGGCTTATGTCTACACACAAATGTTGCATCCCGCATTAGATTAAACAGTCCATTACTGAATTATTTTACATATAGGACTTAACGCATATTATCACAAATGAGATCATACTGTTCAGGGCACATAATACTGGGTTGCTTTAACACCACTCGGCATATATATACATTGAGCTTCAATATGAGGTAGCCTTGTGCCGAGATGAGCAGGTTATATTACCTTATATATTCTGTTATTATAATCTACTTCTATCACACATCAAACTATATTCTATTATATTTCATGCTTGTACAAATGGACCCTGACGGTCATGCTTTGTCTAAATGCATCGTGTACAACAGGATGGTGTGTTGTTATTTACTGCAAACAAGTTTCTCGATACTCCCACATACATTTAAGAAGTTCATGAACAACCCTTTCTTGCATTATAAAAAGATAATTTAAACGTGTGCAACCATTGCATTCTTGAGGGTCGTTATCAGTCGTTCAGGCATGTTCAAAGAGTATGGGGGTGGTATTCTTTATGGCCTGGGTCTGCATGATGGGGGCAGGTTTATAGAGCGACTCTCTGCAGCCAGACCTTGAGCTGGGCCACGGCCGGGTCAGTGAGGTAAGACAGAAGACAGAAGATACAGTGTGAAGTTTGTTTCATTTGCACGGCCAGTCTCCCATGAGAACCCTACGGCGGCTGGGATGACAGAGGGGAGGAGGTGGGGGGAGTAGCTTGCTCGCTGTGCGCATCTCAAGGGGAGTGCTGCAGGGCTGTGTTTTTGTTCCATGGCTGGGCCTGCCATGGTATGAAACAAAATGGAGTTGGTGAGCACACAAAATGGAGTCTTGTTAGGTTCTAGTCTTGGCTGTCCTCATGAGTCACAGTTCTCTGGGGTATTCCCGCATGGGTGCTCCGGGGTCGGGGCCATGAGCTCAAAGCAGTCACGCCAAAACACATCCAGGAAGTGTGTGTGTGTTGACTCAGAATGGATGGGTGGATCTAGGACCCCCTCCTCCCACACACTGCCAAGGTTGAATGCATTGAGTGCGGGGTCATACTCAGTCACGGACAACCTTAGCAGTACTCTTTAGGGACCACCTTCATGCGATGCCACACTCACTCCAACCACCTGTATGCTCTAATAAAGGCTATTCCTTTCCATGGGAGAAGTAGGTGATCTTTATCTACCCCATCTTTCTCAACCACTGCTGCCACCATACAGGCTATTCCTGTGGGTCACAGGATCCCACTGGCTGCCTCGCAGGCCATACAGAATGATTCCGACCCTTACCTTTTGAAGGTCACAATACTCTGTTTGTACTGTGACACACCGCTCTGAGTGAGGGAGCAGTTTTGGAGAGCTTTCTAGGCTGAGGTCAAGGAGCATGAGAAATACTACCTCCTACCTTAGATTTAAGGCATGCCCAACACCTTCCCCTGTCCACCTGCCCCTCTGTATCAGTGGTTGGTGCCTCTAGCCCTCCCTTACCCACCCCACCTTACCTCCTTGACTCTCTCCTACAAAAAACAAAATCTTACAAAAATATAAAAACCAGAAAGCCAAAAAAAGGTTCCTTTTGGAGCCACCGTACAAAGTAAAAAAATAGAATTAAAAAAATCAAAGGACCTTTTGCAGTCTGCATAGTCTGCGCATGTGCACAGCAGAGTGCCTGGAGAGTGCAGACTGCAGACCGCAGTGCTGCGCGCCAGGTGCCACGACTGCTCTATTACTGGTTATAAAACATCTAGTGCCAATTTGACACTTAAGAGTAAAATACTTGTGAACAGCAGAGTTCCCATTTATTCATGGTGACATACTGCCTCACATCGGGGATGCCCTCTGTAGCACCCGTGTCTTTCAACAGACAAACCAGACCTGCTGTTGTGATCCTTGATGCCGCAAAAAAACTCTTGCAACTCCCATTTTCAACGTGCAAAAGTTTCAAATGCAGACATTCTAAAATGTCAAAATGAAGAAGTTGATAAGGTAATATCTTAGATCCATCTATACTAACGGAGAAGCTTGTGGGGATGGCCTCCACGAGAATCAATCTGCCTGTGATGCAAGCTCCTCCCACACATACATTGTCTGATGTGATGATGGATCAATGCATTACTCCGACTCCTGGAGGGCCTGAGATGGACCTGGACCGTTACCATACCCCTGTTGCCTTTCCAGATCATAGGCCCATGAGTAAGGAGCACGCAACCATTCACATGTTTGACTCATCTAGTATTGCCCCCTTATACTCATAGATGTTACAGAACAACTGTTCTATTCAGCCTAGCTTTCTGCCTCATCCCATTACACAACCCCCTAATGCTCATGTTTCTTGGAATGGAAATCAACCCCGGCAATTTCAGCGCTCTTCAACGCAATGCCTTCTAACTGGCTCGCCACCACAAGCAGCCAATATTCAATCTACCAGGCTCTCTAACTCTCCAGAACTATATCATAATGAGGATCTTGCAGGGAACCGGACACAACTGGACTCTGATTCCTCCTTAGTGGCTTCCTTTAGTAAACCTGCGCCGAGACATTCTTTTGGCTTTCCGGCAAATACGTCAGTTAACACTGCTTTGAATGCTGTTATCGCAAGTATATTCACTTTGGAGAAATTGTATGAACTTTTAGACCAGAGAGCTGTTAATCAAAGCACTATTATGCATACTTTGGTACACAAAATGGATTGGATTGCATCTAATATGGTAAAGCTTGCTGATTTTGATTGTAGTGCAGCCCCAATTAACTATACCACCGACACTAGTAATGTATTCCTCTAGATCTAGAGTACTGAGCGGCACTTTGCCTAATACTGAGCTAGTCCAATCCATTATATATGTGCTTTCTGCGCCTGCCTCTCCTTTAAACCAACTGGGAACAGATGTGAAGATCATTGAAGCGATTGATGATATCACAAACGAAGTCCCTCTATTTGATGTGTTTCAACCCAAACAACAAAGTAAAAAAGAAATTTAAAAAATGTAGGCGAGACCATAAATATCACCTCAAAGAAAACAAAGAATCTTCCATTACCTATCAAGAAGAACTGCAAACAAAAATTTAAAAAATATATATGTAATATATCCAGTCCAAATCGGGAGGGTACCTTACATGAAGCTTGCAACGATGAACGTCCAAAATCCATGGACAACCAAAGCCAGGATCTAGCAAAAGCTGCTCCGACTCCCTTGATTAAAACAGCAACTGCTGAAAATAATGATAAAGATTTAGTTTTCCCTACTGAGATTCATGTTATTAGTCCTCCTCTTGCTCCAAAAAATTCAACAGAACCATCTATTACTAAGGAGGGATTAATTAATTTATCTGTGTAAAGCTCATCATCACTACCAATTATAGAGATTGTTCACCACAGCCTACACACTCTACAACCTCACAGAGACAAAAAAAACGAAACTTCTGCGTGAACTTGAATGTAGCACCGACCTCTTTCAAAACCCTGGCTCAAAAATGTGCAGTTACCCTTGGTTCATCAATAACAGGAGATTGTGTAATACCTACAGCTGAAACCCTTCCACCTCACAATAATGTACAGTCCAGCAATGTCCCCAAAATGTAGTTCCAAGGAACCCAACCACTGCTAGTTAAAAGAAAGTTATTTTAGCAGACACTGATAAATTAATTCTTTACATGCTGGATAGACAACACATGGAGCATTAACCTAACTGAGTAACATTACTTATTATTTTCAACATCATACAAAATCTGGAATACTTTAGAACACAAGATATTGAGGCAGTGAAGTATCTGGATCTGTCCAATCCAGATATGGTTGAAGTACAAGTACCATCAAAAACTGTTAAAAACATAATCTGGCAAGCATGTAATGAACTTCTCCAACTTGGCTTTCTAATAGAGATACGATCAAACACATCATTGAATACACAAAAGCAAAACCCTAAAACCAATATCCAAACATTGGCCATGGTAAATACTAGATGCACAGATAATATATCACAACAATCCTACTGCCATTGCAGGAGTGCCATACTGCCGCCAACTCAACAACAACAAAACATAAGTCCCCCCAAGCCTGCTTCAAAATGGACTTGGGTAACTACAGAAGACAAAAACCTAGGCAACCCCTCTCACAACTAGCCATATTTCCCTAAACAATTCTCTCAAGCCTCATAGCAGTATGGAATATGAGAGGCTTTTCCCATCTTCTATCGCCTAAGGCAGGATTCCTTAACAGCTACAAAGTAGTGATGTTACAAGAAACTTGGATAACATCTGAGCCATCATGGCCTAACTTTCAGTTAGCCTGGACGCCCACTACTCGAGCAGCATGAGGGAGACCAGCTGCAGGTTTAATAATGGCAATTGCTCTATAGTTGAGATTACAAATAGAGAAATCATTTTCTCCTAATGCAGCAATGCAATTAGCGATTATAACAACTTTAAACCCGCAGCACCCTTTCTTTCCGAAAATTGAATCCGGTAACAATAAGCGATTCTGGATTCATTGAAGCAGTGGAAGCACTCCTCGATTCTATTCTCCTCCATCATAGCCGGTCTTTTCAACACTTACTCCTTCACACCTCAATCTAAAAAAGCTAACTCGCATGCAGCAAAATGGAATTTACTAATGCAGGTGAGAATATTCATAATGCTGAATGGCTCTTCAATTGAAGATAGTCCTCCTGCACCTACGTGGTCTAGAGGATCACACTTCCCCATCCTACACTATGCGTACATCTCAGCGAATGCAAATAAGAGAATTGCCTCCTTTAAAGTAATTAAGACCTTATCTAGTGATCATGCAATTTTACACTACCAGTGGCAACCACATTTAAATCAGCCTGATCAAATTTACATTGAATCTTTAACTCTGAATCAGAGCCAGAATCGACTTATATGGAGAAAAACGGAACTGGCCAGGCTTACGAACCAGCTAACTAACTCTATAGTAAATAAAGAAATTCTACTAAAAAGTGATTTCTTGAATTGCTTAGCTTTGTTCAAGCAGTCTAAATCTGAATACATACGTCCAACTTTCACTAATAAACATAACTGGAATGCAGAAATGCAAAACCTCCAAAAAAAGATGAGACAGTCACTGCGAACGCTTTCTCCACTCACATCCGAAATACTGAGAGTCAAGATAAAAACCAAGCACAAAAACAAAATAAAACAAATCATAGCACACAACAAACAAGAACAAGCTGAACATATGCTATTAGCTCTAATGCAGAAATTCAACGAAAATATATGGATAAATGACTCCAAATTGAGAGCTCCGAAATATGTGATGCTTAATAGCATTGACGAATAGACCTGGGTCGCACATTATTCCCTCCATTTAAATAATCTGCTGTTAATACCTTCAAGCATGCCCTTTAAAACTATAGATTAAACAAAAGTATTAATAATCAACAAAGAAGATATCATTGCTCTAATTAAAAACCTAAGCTCCTCCTGGGCCCCAGGGCCTTATACATTGTCAAATGCCACCCTCATGGCCCACCCGGAAGAATGGGCAACAATCTTAGAAATCATATTTGTGAAAGTTATATCATCAGGCCAAATACCTCCAACCTGGCAGGAAGCTATTATAATTCTGATTTTTAAAAAGAGTGACAGAAACAACCCATTAAACTGTAGGCAAATCGCGTTGCATGATGTGCCATGATAAATATTTGCAAGAATTATTTTAAGTGATTTGACTTGGGAAACTCAAGTTTTTAGATAAACATCAGTCCGGTTTTATAAAGGGAGTGGAAACGGTTTTAAATTTAACAATTTTAGCTGCAATTAAAAAACAAGCGCTTGCAACAATTATCTCTGATTGATTTTAGGCAAGCATTTGACACAGTCTCTTGGGAACAACTCTGGATTAAGCCAATGAATGCAAACTGTCCGACCCATATTACCTATTTCATTCGTCACTTTTACACAGTTACTTCTATTAAAGTTAAACTCACACCGATGGCATGCTTTCAGAATACATTTTAACAAATGTCGGTCGGAAGCACGGATGCATCTTTGCATCTATACTATTTAATTTTTATATTAATGATCTTGCCAGAGCGTTTCAAACAATCAGAGCCTTTCCACCAAAATTAGGCCCAACTGCGATAAAGTGGCTCCTGTATGCAGATGATTTAGTGATTTTAGATAAAACCCTGATAGGGCTGCAAAGGAAACTAATTGCCCTAGATAATTATGCTCACATGAACCATCTGTCTATTAATACTGCTAAATCCAATATTTAAATTTTCCATCATCACCTATTTAAAACGGGCTACAAGGTCAGCTGGAATTTAGCAAAGGCCACTGTTACACAAATTTCAGTTTATAAATATTTAGGTGTCGACTTGAATAATCATCCGTCAGAACAACCATACAAAAATGAATTAACAAATAGAATGAAACTACTAGCCTCTCAAGGCAAAGCCCTTTCGGAGCAAATATGGCAAATACACGTACAAGCCAGTAATAAACTTTTATAGGCTGAAATCAATCCCTATAATTTCATATGGAGCACAATCTAAAATACCACTCAAAACCATTAAATGGGACACACTATCGGAAATGCCTGAATTCTGTAGAGACTGCAACAAATCTCTTACCAGTTCTAAAAACAGCTTTATTATCTGCAGACTCAGGCCCCTCTTCCTACATGGAAAAGTCATTGGGGGTCATTCCGACCCTGGCAGTAGGGGGTTAACGGCACCGGTAAGGATGCCAGTGCCGTTAACACCCAACCGCCACATTCTGAGGTCCCTTAGTGGGTCCCACCAGAAAAGGCTGGACTAACCAGCCACCCTTAGCGGGACCCCTTAAAGGACCATTAAGCTAATAATGGGCCTGCTATTCACAGGCCCGTTATTAGCTACTTCCCCCTTCCCATTGAGCCCTATGGGGGCTCAAATGGGAATGGGGAATGGTTTTCTGAATGGGGACTTACCGGGTCCTCCAAGGTTGGAATGACCCGGTAATTCCCCATTCAGAGACCCCGGACCCAGGTTTGGAGGCAGCCATGGTGCTAAAAGCACCATGGCTGCCTCCAAACTCGGAATGACCCCCATTGTCAGAATATACTACAAGAAGTGGGAATATCTATAGAATTATTGAGAGAAGACCCTGACAAAGCCAAAATGAAGTTATGGAGATGGGATTGGATTCACACCTGGGAGATGTGTAGTACCTATGTCATTTTTAAACCGGGGGCCTTTGTGCACAAGTCCATGTTTCAATTAACGGCCTAGCTCTCCAAATTTCCAGATACAGCATATTCTATGGCAATCCTGCGATTATGATTCAATCTATGGCCAACAAGAGCTAGGTCAGCAACATTTGGGCAACATAAAAATATAGATAAACCGTGCAGATTTTGTAAAAAACCTCAAATATGCAAAACAATACAACATCTGCTCACAGAATGCACAGCTCTCCAGGAAGTTAGAATGTCAGCATTTTATAAACATTTTAAACATATCAAGCTATTATCTAAAAAGCAAATGTGAACATACATATTTAATGCAATTAGTGTCTCACTGAATATTACAGTTGTTCAATTTTTGTTAGCGTTGTAATTATCAGAAACCTAAAATGACTTTAGTTGTAGTCGGGATCACTCATTGAAAAGATAATTAACAACAATAATGCCAAATTCCATGTCCATAAATGCACGGACCATCTACACAAAACAGTGAAATTACAAATATTACTAAACCGAATGTTCATGGAAACCTGTGAAATGCGTATACTTCTTAATGACGATAGAGTTATCTCTATCATATCAGTGTTTGAGATATACCAATCATGACAGACTATGAAGACTACACCTTCATTTACCAATATTTTACCACTACAGGCTCACCAAATTTTAATTGTTTTAGTGTTTTTAGTTCTTGCTGATTCTAATGAAACTAATTGTGGATTGTCATTTTAACTAACTTTTATATAAAAAATGCACAATTATTTATTAAGTAACATTTTAATAATTGCTGTTATTTATTTGATGATCTGATTTTACCACCAATTAAGTGATTTGGAAAAATGAATAACAAAATGTATTAACAATTAAGTGATTTGAATAAGTGAATAGCAAAATGTATTAATAATGTTGAAAAAGCCCCTACTTACGCCAATTTATATATGGGGTGGTGGGAGACACAGGTAGCCTGGACAGAAGAATTGGAGCATTTGACCGAACACATTAATAATAATAATTCCGCATTTATATAGCGCTACAAACCCTCAGGTATCAGAGCGCTATTAGTACCCACAGTGTGTGGTGCTCATTTATTCACCTCGGAATAATGCCAGGTTGAGTTTGGCCCTGCCGGGATTCGAACCTGTGTCAGCAGGCTCTGCACAGATGTCAAAGTGAGCACTCTACTCGCTGTGCCACTTGAACAGCTAACATTATTGTTTGGTATCATTTCATTGACGATTTGTTCATCATTTGGGACGGGACTGAATTGGAACTTAATGAATATGTCAATATCTTTAATGATAACACACTTAATTTAGAATTGACCACGATTATCAGTAAACTAGAATTGGTTTTCCTTGATGTGCAATTCCAGATATTGAAAATAATAAACTTACATCTAAACTCTATAGGAAACCTACTAATTCTAATTCACCTCTCCATGCTAAGAGCCATCACCTCAGAGCGTTAATAGATTCCATCCCCTATGGAGAATTTCTAAGAGCTAAACGAGCATATAGCAGCGATGCAGACTACAAGATTGAAGCTAGACATATAGGTCAGAGATTTGCCAAACAAGGATATCAGAAGAATACGATCTCAAAGTGTTTTGATAAAGCGGAAACATCCACTAGAGATAATATTTTCTCTAGTAAAAATAAATCGAAAAATTATAAAATTAGATTTATTACAGGCTTCAATTATCAAGCAAAATAAATAAAGTCCATTATGAATAAGCACTCGAAGGTGCAGCTTTCAGATTCACATCTGAAGCAAGTACTTGATGAGAATCCTAATAATACTATTGTAAAGCTCCTACTTTAACTATGCTATCACCCATTATGGTAATAACTAAATCAGATGATAATTCCAGCATGTTGAATATGAATTGAAGTATTGGCTTCTACAAATGTGCAAGTTGTAAAATGTGCAGCTACGTGTCTAACAATACTCTTGTCAGCATCAATGGTTTGCAATGCAAATTCAAACAGAGAATTTCATGAATTTGTGGCATATGTTATTGTTATAACATGTACATGTGGTCTACATTATATTAGCTCAACCATAGGACTGTTGAAATTGCGGACATTGCAACATTAGAGCCATCAAGAACAGTGATATAACATATCCCCTCATAGGTCATTTTCAGGAAAAACATAATGGTGATGTAAAAAATATGTCTTTTCTAGGGCTGACGCATATACCACCCAACAAAAGATTAGATAATCATGAATTGAGACTGTGGCAACTGGAAGCCTCTTTGATATGTACGTTCGACACCCTAAGACCTAAAGGACTCAACATAGATGCTGAAATGTATGTATTTTTACAAACAAAAGGTTTTACCTATATTCTGATTGACCAGATACTAGTGTGAGGTAAACAGCTATTTCATATTTCATTCTTTACCTTTTAGTACCAATGTGAGACTTGGAAACTAGTTTTAGGATGCACTAGCACTTTTTGATCAACATTGATGATATAGTGAGGTAGATACAACGGAGCAAATTGGTTTACAAAGATTCTTGATTTTATTGATAATCTTCATTATCATAGTGATAACATGCACTGGCACTTTAATATTGGGCTTGAACTATACCCTGATATATATTCCCAGAACCATTTGCGGTTGTTCAGAGAATATCATCATTGCACTAATCAATGTGGCCCTTTACCAGAACTGCTAATTGACTTTTGTGTCTGAGTAGGAATTATTAATAACATAGGAATTGTAATTTGCACATTATTGTATGCTGCTAACGATAGCTCAAATGATTATCACTGCACCTATATATGTGGCATTTTTACAGATCTGCTAACTGACTTTCTTATCTGAGTTGAACATGAAAATATGAATATCATAGGAATTGTTATTTGCACATTTTTATATGCTGCTTACTCCAATTTACCAAGCACTTGCTTTGTTACCATGGAAACCAGTTCAGAGTAAGATTTAAAACTTAATAACATCACGTTCTAAATCGCTGCTACTTACTAAATTGACTTGGTAATACTTGCCTTTCTGGGGCATATGGCCGTGTGTAGCTATTTTTCAGCATCACGCGGCCATGAATATTGGCACACTTGTGCACATTTATGATTATGCACCAAAGGAAACTTTTTGTAATGGCAGAGAGAAGAGATCCGTAGTACCCACTCATCACGGTATTAACAGACATATAGCTGTAATGGAAATTAAACAAGACATTTCGTCGTAACTATTGTATACGAATGACCATTCCAAGATGGAGGCCATTCTAGTAAATGTGAAGTAACTTTACTAATGAGATCACATGATCGCGGGACACGTGATGGTGATGGAAACAGACCTCTCTAGCACTGCCCTTTTAAACTCGATGGTGCATTCTGCACGAATGGATTTTACAAGTCTGAAGAAGCCTGAGCATTCAGGCGGAACTCGTGACTTTCTCACCCGATGGGTCAGTGTTTTGCAACCACATGGCTGTCATTTGGTGAATTTGTTTTACATTTCACCCTTTTTTGTAATGTGTTGTACATTGTTTAATTAAAGACACTATTTTAAAGTAGCGAGGTCTTGTGTGCTTGGGTGATTTTGTCTATATGCAGATAGTGAGGTTTTTTGTACTGCTACAACCTCACAGGAGCATGTGTTTTTTGATACTTTATTAATTTTGCTAAATTCATACCCTAAAGCACCAGCTACCTATTGAGGCAGAGCGCTGTGTTTAGCTAAATTAGTTTGTTTATATATATAAATATATATATATATTTATATATAAATTCAAGGAAAAAGCTTTAGTTGCAGGGACGTTAAGGTGCGAACTTAATGCAACAAAACCCTGGAAATTCAGCTAAAGCTGAATTCAACTTCACGCCCAATGTTGCACAGACTAGGACCACATTTATGACATCACAAATGACATCACTAATTATATCCTGTATGAGAACTCTGGTGCATGACAAATCACATCACTGATGTCATCAATGGTGACAACACTAATTACATTGAATATAACTGATTGCATCAATAATGTCTCGGGAGGATAGCTCAGAGGCAACGTGCTTGTCTTGGAAGCAAAATGACATGGAACGACACAGGTTCGATCCCCGGGTCCGCGCTTAGAAACCACTTGGTATTAAGTGCGTTATAAATAACCTATCAAATTAGTTACATCATTTATAAGCTAGCTCATGAAAACTTTAATAACCTTTTAAGCCGTGGACTTGACCATGACAAAGACTGTGGTCACTGGCCAGCACCAACGTGGTTGTTTTGTGTTGAAAAATACCAATGTGCATCATTAAAAGCCATGCCTAGTAGCCCATCACAGTTTTAAAATATACAGTGGGCAACGTTGAAAGTTGTAGTCAGTGTCCATGGTTAAAGGCCATAGCTAGTGCCCATTAATATGTTACAATATACAGTCGGTACAGCCTAAGGCCTTGGCCATTGGCCAGTACTGTGCTAATGTCCATGGCTAGTGCCTGGTTAGTGTATACAGTGGTTGAAGTGTACGAAAGGAAGTAGTGGAACCAGGGGCGTTGCTAGGGGGGGGCTAAGGGGGCTATAGCCCCTGATCTTTTGGTTGTAGCCCCGGATAGAATCTCAGGAGCTACAGCCAAAATACTAGCTAGCCCCCAGTCCCAACAGTCCCAACATCAGCTTAGCCCCGGGTCCTTTCCAGACCTAGCAACTCCCCTGAGTGGAACTATGTTCCCTACAGGCATGCACCGCTCCCCAAAGTACCCATCGCCGCGCCCCTCCCATGCACAATAAAAAAAAAAAAAAAACACATGTGCCTGCTCTTTAAGGAAACGTCCAGTGCAGTGCAGTGAAAGTGCAAGTTTCAACTTCTTCCTATACTTTTATTTTAAAACGAAACCGTTCCGGAACGGTTTCGTTTTAAAATAAAAGTATAGGAACACTGAAATGTAATTAAAAGAAGTAGAGGAGCACCGCTCCTGACCGCTCCCGCCCACTTCGACCACTGAGTGTATATAATATACAGTGTCTACAGTCAAAGGCAATAGATAGGGCCTGGTTAGTTTTGTACAATACACAGTGCGCACGTCCAAAGTCAATCGATTATGTCATGTTAGTATTTTAAAATATACAGTACACATGGCCAAAAGATATACAAACTGATCATGGTGAAACGCCATTGCTAGTGGCCCATTTATATGTTACAATATATAGAGGACATAGTCAAACATTGTAGCCACTGGCCAGTGTTGTGCTAAAGTACATGGCTAGTGCCTCTTCAGTGTACATAATATACAGTGGACACTGTTGAAATCTTCATCCACTGGGAAAGGCCAACATCTATGGTTGATAGCCTGTTAGTGTTTTTGTAATGTAATTAGTGATGTCATCAGTGATGTCATCTGTGATGTCATCATTGTGGTCATAGTCTGTGCAACAGGGGGTGTGAAGTGAAGGTGGCTTTAGCTAGATTTCCAGGGCTTTTTTGCATTAAGTTCTCACCTTAACGTCCCAGCAACTAAAGGTTTTTTTCTTGAATTTCAAAGGTTTTGTTACAATGTATTGGTCACCTAAACATCCCTGCAACTAAGGTTTTTCCTTGAATTTCAAGGGGTTTGTTATTCCATGCATAAATAACATTAATAATACAGACAATTCAGCAAATAAAAACCCTGTATTATGTCTAGAAAGTAAAATAAAAAGCAATTGGACAACCACATTCCCCCCAAATAAACCTGTTGTTACAAAAAATGAGTTTGCATATGTACTTAACTTTTACATTATTTACATGTATATGTACTGTTCATGGATAGTTATTAAAGTGTTACAGTAACTGTCAATATATTTTAAAATAAATATTTACAAGAGTGCTGCCCATACATATGCATAAATATGTATATTTCTTTAAAAAAGGTTTTATAGTCACGTTTACCAAAGATACATGCCTGGTTACATACAGGAATGACTGTGGGAGGGGGTAACCTGCATGTGCGAAATGTACCAATTGAATGTCGACATACTTCAATGTGGCTATACATCTTTGTGTCTAATACACCAGCCAATGGTATCACATTCTGCGGTCCACGCTTACATGTTATATGCATCAACAAATGATCCAATCACATTGCAAAGTATTGACGTGAGTATGCCCAGGCCATTTGACATAACCCACGCGTACGAAATAAGCCGATGGGACGTCAAACTACTGTAATGCTGCCATGCCTCGTCGCGCACAATGCATCAGCCAAACATAACACGTGCTTTGGCTCCGAACCTACAAGGGACTTTTATAGACATCAACGAACTATCCAATCACATGTTGCACTGTTTCGATGCGCCGGCTATGCCCACACCATTTGATGAGACGTGTGTATACAAGACTGTCCAATCATACTGCGTGGCAATCTGTACTTGCTAGTGAAAGGGTTTCTGAGTAACTGCAAGCACTTTTGGCGCTTTACCCATTAAACTTTTCATCCTTTTTACCAGTTTACCCAAAATCCAATTTTCCTTTGGCTTGCGATTTGTTTCATTTGTCTATTCTTTGTTTTACTTTTTTCTGTTCTTTTAAAAAATACAGTTTTAATTTTTTAAAGCGTTCTCTTTTTTGTGTTGTCATTTTTATTCTTTTATATTTTCCTCCCCGGTTGGACAGTCCAATATGTCCAACCATGACAGTAGGAGCAATGAGGATGATGTTATCATGTGGGTCAACAATCCTTCACCACCAAGGAAGAAACACACAGGAATGACAAAAACTGCAGACAGCTGGCGCTTCTTTAAAGTGAAGGAACGCTGCTCCAGAATAGAGTTGGAGGAGGTACTGTGCACCTTCTTCAATAAGACTCTATGCAGTGGGCCTTCTGATATCCCATCTCAAAGTCTAGGAACATCAATAATGATCAACTATCTGGTGCGATTCGACTGAGACGATGTTGATGGTGAATATCGTACAGCCCATAAACATCACAAAAGAAAAATGCATGGGGCCCATTCCTTACATAGACAAAGATCAGAACCACCTGCAGAACCTCCATCCACCGGTGCATCAACAACACCAACTGGAAATGAAGCCTCTACATCAGCAGTATCCACGGCACTGACTCCTCTGACACCCAAGCTTTCCAGGATGCAAATCATGTGTAAATGATACTGCAAATGGGTTAACAGAGGTGTTTAACGGTGAATAAAAGCATTCTAGTTGTTGCTCACCTTAGCCATGCAAAACAAATCCTGCTATTCATTGGTTAATACCGTAACTGCGTCTGGAAATAATATTCTTTAAAAAAGAAACAATTAGTTTGTATGTGCATATATACATTACACATATATATATTTATCAAAAGTCTTTCCAAATACTTTTATACGTGCTTACCTCTTTCTTCATATTTGAACTCTGAAAAAAAAATTACTTAAAGGAATGGTTCGGTCACATTTTTTTATTGTCCCTACGGGTCAGCCATGTGTTTTTAAGCCTAAGTCGCTCGATTTTAGAAAAATTTCCTATGGACCTTACCCGAGTTTTCGTCCATTAAACGCACGCGAAAACAGGCACCAGGGTGGTTCCATTTTGTGATAATCCTATCACTTGCCCCATCGCCCTGGCTGACCTGCTTTTGTGGCACTAAATCATATCCCCCGCCTCTGAGCCTGTCATCAGAAGACGCGTACTGCCCATTTCACAAAGCCAAAGCACGTCTTGTTTCAACAATCGCTGCGCTTCAGCTAATGACGTGTCACCATGGAAACGGCAAGACGACTCTTTCCTCAATAAGTATAAACAGACCGTTTCACAACACACAGCAGCAGATTTTCGATCCATTCCTCTCTCTGTGTTACTTTGAGTATTCTGTGACTCGTTTCTGTGCTCTGGTCAGCTACCTTTGCCGCTTGTAGCCCGTGTGAACACCTGTACCATCGCCATAAATTATTTTAGTTTCTTTACCACACAATGGCTACAATAATGCCCTACATATACCAGCCCGAGTATACAGAGGAGGAACTACTGGAAAGGAAAACATGAGAAAATGATGGGGCTTCAGACGGCATTTGGCAGGACGAATCAACGGATGAAGACACTGGACCTAGTCGCATGGACGGTGTTTCCACCTGGTGCACATGCAATCGGTGCAAGCTAATGCCAACCGAGGAGGAGAACTGCTGCTGCTGTGAAAACTCGGGATGCGTGGCCTACATTTCGGAAGGCGATCCACGACCGCAATGCATCACCGGGCTGCCAGACTTCAGGGCAGTCTGCCTCACACGGTCCGTGTTGAGGATAATGATGGTGCTTATGCACGAACTTCCCGCAACTTTTCGTCCTCGTAATCCGAGTAACGAGTAAGGATAATCTGCATGTAATGCCACTAATATTTCATGGTCGTCTCCTATATCCAAAATTACATCTACATATCAATGTAAAGCATGAAAGTCGTTCAATAGTGTGCAGTGTCTAGATAGCATTTGTCCCAGCAGAATGCCATTAATTACAAGAATTGTCATTGACAACAAACGTTTAATCAACTTATCTTGGTAATTTAAAAACAGTGTGTATCATTATTTTTTACAGGTGGTACCGGCTGGTGGCCTATTGTTCCTTTACATGGTGGCTTCACGGGAGGCTTGGACACCGCGTTCGAAGAGTAATACCCACCTCTGCCATTCGTGCCATAAGAGAAACTTTCCCGAGTGATAGCGGTCAGTACAAGGGATTTTCCCTCGCTGTGCTGCAACCTGACCTGTACAATGTGTAAAGTTTTGTATTTTTGTGCCATCAAAAAAAGAAACAAAACAAAACACCACATATATTTTAACAATGGTTGTTTCGATTTTTTAAATGAATCAAGTGTGTCTCCATTCAGCAGTCTTCCTGTGCCTTGCCTGCACACCCACAAGCCCATCCATACATCCACCTCCCCTATCAGAGGTGAAGTATAACTATATAGAAAATAAAAAAGTGGTTAGTTTAACAAAAACAAAATTCCATTACAACAAGTCCAGTGGATGTGCGCTGCCAAGGGGGGCTGTCAGGGGCGCGAACGGCCAAGGTGCCAAACAGCATGTACACTTCAAAAGGTATCCCACGCCAAGGGCCCATTGCTCACATGGCCTCCTCAGACTCTGTGTCTCCAGGCAGGGCTCCCCCTTGAAGCAGGCCGCCCCCCTGCAATCCACATAAGTGTGTCTCCATTCAGCAGTCTTCCTGTGTCTTATCTGCACGCCCCAGGCCCATCCATCCCACCCCCCTATATCAAAGGCGGTTCGCGCCAGTGGATGCACACTGCCATGGGGGGCTGTCAGGGGCGCGAATGGCCAAGGTGCCAAACAGCATGTACACTTCAAAAGGTATCCCACGCCAAGGGCCCATTGCTCACATGGCCTCCTCAGACCCTGTGTGTCTGGCCAGGACACCCCCGCACGCTGGCCGGCCCCCGGCAAACCACATAATACCACGACATACACAATTCATTCATTCACAAACACATCCCTGTTTGTAATACTTTATAAACCACTTGATATGTCTCATGAGAACATCTTTGTGCTTTGCAAGTCAACTCCTGAACGTGCTACCTGAGAACCACTGAGATCTATGCTAATCTGCTCGTCTTCGTGCTATCCGTGAACTTCTGTGACCGCTTCGAGCAAACTCGTCAGTGTGCTACCTGTGGCCATCTACCTGTTCTCCTGCAACATATTGCTCCGCTTGCTGAATCCAACTGTTTGTTGATCAAGGTAAGGCCATATATCCTAGTCATATTTCGTTGATTTTTAAATTTCTATCTATTTGCGAGTAGAGTACTCAATCGTGCTTTGTTCATTGGTCTCATTGATATTGACTTGAGTTTCCATTGTTATGCTATCAATAGATCTATTTATTTTCATCTGTGTCAATTGTCATCGAATTGCATCCTTCGGGGGTCCAGTCTATAATGTAAGCATGTTTCCTTCTCGTGCATGACAGAACATCCAAGGGACGAGTCACATGTTCAGAGTTTAGTCACATCATTTATACATTTCTGCAATTTATGCAAATACTATGCCGCACATGATGAACTGGTATAGTTCCTGCGACCAAAAAAAACCTTGCATTGAACAGTGTATGGTTCATTTATTTTTGTATCACATTTTTATTCATCAAGATTGTATAATAATGTCGATTTTTACTTTTCTGAATTTTCAACAATGCCTGCCTGTTCGATTAGCGTTTGCCCTTCGAAGACCCATGCTAAATCTGAAGGCACTACAATGCATGCATTCTCGAAAACTGTTGATCGAATAAGAGAATGGGTCAGACATTGCGGATATCCACTCGATGAGCTGGAAAGTAGAGTCCAACAATTCTTAGAGGACAAGAGGGTTGATCAATACCGCATCTGCAGCCGGCACTTTTCCTCGAACGTGTACACAACATCTTGGGTAACAAAGAAGAATAAACGGCAAACAACACGAAAATTGCTCGCGAACGCTATTCCCACTCTATTCGTCCACATTACGCCACTGGTGAGTCAAGTGTCCGGATTTAGCTTTAGGCCTTGCGGTAGTGTTTAGGTAGCCGAATGGATTCATTGATATTTTAGGTGTTGTGTCCCTTGTAATACTTTCGACATTGATATGAGTGTATAACTTTTTGAATAATGATTTATCAATATATTCTTTTTCGATTTCATAACCCACAAACAAAATCTATATATGGGCACAGGGAACTTGAATCTGAAGCAAGAACATTCTACATCCGTGACGTGCTCGCAGTTATCATCCACTTCTAGCGCGTATCAGGTAATCTTACTTGGCTATTCCGCTACAGACTTGTTTTATGCATGTCAAGTAATATTTTTATTGTATCGTGTAATTATTTTACCGAATGTTTGGTTAGTGCTTTCCAATTGATACACACCTTAGTTATCGTCCACTGGTGTTTGTTTTCAGTTATAATTAGTATTATCCATACTAATGCAAGTACTGTTTTTCAGGGAGATGCTGAAGCGTCCACCACATTGACAACATCCCTAGATGTTCTTCAGCAGCACGAGGTATGGATACTGACAGCTCCATCGAACTAGATCATCAGAGCTGGAATACTTGTCGTTTTATTGTTCTACACAATGTTTCATTCGTGGTTAGCCATTGATATGTACCTGTGCGGTCGACCCCAAGTGTGTGTTATGTTTTCAATATTGTAATCCTTACTAATGCAAGTACTATGTTTCAGGCAGTTGATGGAGTGTCAACCCCTACACTTGATGCGGAGCCTGACATTCAAGTAATTCCAGGGGAAGTGGAAGTGGGACCTTGCATATACGAATCGGCGCAACAGCTTTCGGAAGTGCGCACTACATTTACAACATCCCTACATATTCTTCGGCAGCACGCGGTATGGATACTGACAGCTCCATCGAGCGTCATCATATAACGTGATTCCATTTGCTATACTTTCTTCCCTAGTAACGCAAGTACTGTGTTTCAAGGAGACGAAGGAGCTTCCTCTACAATTACAACATCCCTTGTAGGTGATGCAGATGTAAAGAAATCGGAGAAATAAGTCGATGAAATCTGATCATATTTAGTATTCCTTGATTCTTTTAGACAATGCATCATTTATGGTAATCTCTTTATATGTACCAGTGCCATCGACCCCAAGTGTGTGTTATGTTTCCAATATTGAAAACCATACTAATGCAAGTACTGTGTTTCAGGGAGTTGCTGGTGCCTCCTCTCCAATACAACCATTCATGGCAGTCCATGTGGAGCCAGAGGTATGGATACTGACAGTTCCATCGAACTAGATCATCAGAGCTCGAATACTTGTCGTTTGATTGTTCTACACAATGTTTAATTTGTGTTTAGCTATTGAGATGTACCTTTGTGTTCGTCCTCACATGTGTTTTATGTTTTCAATATTGTGATACATAGTAATGAAAGTACTATGTTTCAGGGAGTCGATGGAGCGTCATTCCGTGCTGTCTATGCGGATCCAGAAAATATAGGCGCTGCAGCGCAAGAGGAAGGGAAGACATGCGGAAACGAATCGGAGCAACAGCGTGCAGATGTTGAAGTTCGAGTCAAGAAAGTTGCCAAGAAAAGAAACAAAAATAAGGTTAGTTACAAACAGTTCATCATTTTAGGAATTGTTTTGTGTTGGGGACTATGTTATGTTTTTTTCCTGTCAATTGCACTATACTTTATATTGTGTTTAAAATGAACATCCCTTTTCCAATCTGTCTTCTAGTTACCTGTGGGTGTACGAACTATACATACACAGACAGCGAATCAAATGGAGATGTTGCTTGCCAGACCATTTACACTATGGAGGAACTATTAATTCAGACGCAGCGTGTTGAGACTCGAGATGCGCATGTCCAATGGACAGAAAATGAATCGAATGTGTCCGGAGAATCCAGTAAAGTTTTATTGGATCATTGCTACAGTTCAACCGCACCACCAAAAGAAGATGATACTGAATGTATTGAAGATAGCTCTGAAGTAGTCGCAGATCAATTCACACAATCTACACCTGAGAGAGCAGTTCCCACATATTAAACATCAATTTGACGTATGGCATCTTGCTAAATCAATCAATAAGAAAATCTCAGCTGCAGGGAAAAAAAAGGTTTTGAAAGTATTTCACAGTGGTCCCAGTCTATCAGCAACGATCTTTGGTGGAGCTCCAAAACTTGTGAATGGTCCGTGGAAATCGTACTTGAAAAATGGCGGTCACTGATGCACCACTGTACCAACATTCACCGCTGGACAGAAAACCTTCCACCCAATGTGAACATGGCCCTTTGTCCACAGAGGAGGCACAGAAGAAGAAGTGGTTGATTGCATCTTCACCTACACACAAAGCCATTGAGAAGATTGTTTTCGATAAAACTCTATCAAGAGATTTGAGGGGACTGACAGAATTCTGTCACACAGGAGAATTGGAGGTGTTCCACAATATGTGCCTAAAGTACAGGCCAAAGCGATTGCATTTCGGCATACAGGGCATGAAACATAGGACTCTACTAGCGGTCTTGGCCCATAACGAGAATGTGGGCCGTGAACAGTCTAGGACTACGGGAAATGTAGGGATACCTCGCTACACTACGACCTTTGGAAAAAGAAGTAAGAAATGGGGGGTTAAATCAGTAAATCAGGAAATGGAGTTCGACTTTGTTAAAGGCCTTATTGTTAGTGTACTAGACAAGCACAGATATGGAATATTGAGTGTTTCTGTGCAGAGCACTGATGCATTGCCACCAAACATTGCCACTGTGCCATGCCCACCCAAAGCAGAGCTTGTTGAGAAGTTCAAATCCCGGTTTAAATAAAACATTGTAATCTGATTGTCTTTTTAAAAATAATGTTATTGTACAGTGTGCATACAAAGTATACTAACTCTAAACCCTCCATTCACCATCCTGGGTGGCGAACAACATGGGTGTCATCTTTGACTTCTCTCTCTAGTCACCTCATATCGCTGACCTTGTGAATATGTGTATATATATATTTTTGTTGCTGTAACTAAATTTCGCAATCTCATGTAAATGCTGCACACTGTTAACCGAGGGGAGGCTTGCGTATTGCAAATAATAAAACAAATAAACAATAAATCTCACTTTCAACTCAACTCCTCGGGTACTTTATACTTTCCCTGACCTTCCCCCAAAAAGTCAATGTCTCCATAGTTATGGTTCTCTAGGGCTGCAAAGCTTGCGGACAACGAGGACAAAATTTGGGCCCTAGAACGCGCGAAGCGAGGCGTTGCAGATGGGAGAGAAGCCAGTTTGCATTTGCACATTGAGGCCTAGTACAAAGATGGAGTCGAAAATTCAAGTTCTACAGATGGCTTTACACGGGATGTTGCAAAGTAAGAATGTACGCTCATGCAGAGTGAAGGTCAGCGGCTTTGATTTTTTGCTCGCGGGCTGAGGAGGCCCACAAATCGCACTGGCAGAATAAGGTTCTATTGTTTTTTGACCTTGAGAGACAGAAACCATGCCGAAAGGACTTCATTTGAAGGAGGGGGGCAATAACGTAAGAGACGATAAGGCTGAAAATTCTGAAACTAGACCGAGTTTCATGTTAGTTCAGTATATGAAAAATCGTTGGCATGAACACAGTGGGATTTACGGACTGCATTACGCAGAGATACAATGGAAATGGCAAATATAATGTAAGTAACTCTTTAGACGCTTTTATACCGGAATGAATGAATGAATGAATGAATGAATGAATGAATGAATGAATGAAAAGCAAGTACAACATTTGTGGGATCGTCTTTCTACCGGGCACATGGGCATGCATGTGCCCATTCGACACGCATGTAGACAAACAGTCGTTTCTCAGTGGTTCAACGGTAAAAAAATCATTAGTTTGTGTGTTTCCCTCAATTTATTTAGTTAGTTTTTGCATTGCTTTTAGAGCCGAACATACACCATTGCACTATCCTCACAAGCAAATAGTTTCAGCTCGCCCGTAATAAATAAAATGAATAATACTAATAAAGATTGGCTGGTGAGACTAATTTCATTTTTTATGTTTTCTAAACAGGTACATCCTACCGTACTGCGACTGCCACCTATTCCAGACCCCGGCCGATGGCTTCTTCAATCGCCAGCTGCAGCTTCTTGTAAACAACTGCACTACATTGACTTTCTTATGGGACGATCGCCAAGGGCCCATATGCCCTTACGCAGTACTAGCGGTTAGAAGCAACATTTCGACCTTTACGGTGGCCTAGTGCCTAGTGCCTGTGCGTCCAAAGTGCTTCTTTTAACGAAAACCAACACCCTGTGTACCATAAAGGAACAGTACGTGACTCACGATAAACTTTTCCGGATTTGCGGATCGAGAGAAAAGAAAAAAAATTCCATTCCAATTTAATATGACAATTGCTGAATATTCTCTAAACATATAATGTCAAATAAATGTACTTTACCAAATGTACTGTATTGCTGTTTGATTTTAAAGTACAGTTTCATATTCCGAATTGTGGCACGCTGTGTTGTGAGTTGATCTGTGTTGGTTTCCGGGTTCTGTGTAAAGTCGCGTAGAAGACGACTGGGCGCGTTTGCCTACACAGCACAGTAACGTCACAGAGAGAGGCCAGGAATATGAATGTTTTGATAATGTCAGGCTCAGGGGCGGGGGATATGATTTAGTGCCACAAAAGCAGGTCAGCCAGGGCAATGGGGCAAGTGATAGGATTATCACAAAATGGCAGCGCCCTGGTGCCTGTTTTCACGTGCGTTTAATGGACGAAAACTTGGGTAAGGTCCATAGGAAATATTTCTAAAATTGAGCGACTTAGGCTTAAAAACACATGGCTGACCCGTAGGGACAATAAAACATTTTGACCTAACCATTCCTTTAATATTAATGGTAAAGGCCATTAATACTGCACACTATCACCACCAGAGTGGTCCTATGGTGTTCATCATAAAAAATAAATACATTATTTATGTTTCTTTCTCATAATTATACTAAAAGAATACTGATTGTATTCCAATTATACAGCCATTACCAAGTTGTGTTTATTAATCATGCTATAGATGAAAGAAACTTTGCGTTGGAGAAAAAAACTCTGTTCTGTTATTTTAAATATTTAACATTTAAGTCATTATGAACTAGTTTTTGCATCAGCAAATTCAAAAAAGAATTGCCTACAGCATCCATAGTTAATACACCAATAAATGCATTTCACTACAATGCACAGATGTTGCAATACTATACAAGCATTACTTTATGCTACAAGATGTTTAATTTACAGATTAGTTTATGCAAACTTCACCAGGAAACCAAGACATATAACATAAATATGTTTTCAGTCTTACAAAGAAATAAATGAAGACATGTCAACACTGTAAAATCGTTTTGAGTATTGATCTTTTTAAACTATAGTCATACCCATATTTTAAATAATAGGTATACAATAATAAATGTTATGAATAAACATCTTAACACTTTTAGAAGATTGCAGAATGCTATTTCCTCTTTTAAATCATATGATCTTCACAATATTACCTATACATTTATTTAGTATTGTGTTTTGTGGAAACAGACAACCCCTGAGTGGGAATGCGCACACCTTAGGGAAAGTAGGGTCTGGTATACACTGTGATTGAGGGATATCTGCAGCCGTATGGTCAGTTAGGCGATGTTCCACAATCGCTGATATAATGGACATGTTATGAGGGTACTAACCTCACAGACTGCGCTCTAACAACCTGTTGTAATTATTTGTTTTCCGCACAAGCGGTTTGTGGTTCCATTTTGTCTTTTGACAACTCAAAATTAGTAGTGAAAGAAAGACTTGAATCAGAGTGAATATATACACTTCTGTATTATCATTCCAACATATTTACATTGCATATACAAATCATTCTCGTACCATGAGTCATAAACATTAAGTCGATACTCATGTTTTTGTATAAAGAAAACACTGCGACACGCCAACACATGTTTCAACCAATCAAGCTTGTCATCAGGGCGTAAGGACAAATTATATCACTATAAAACATTGAACTAAAGTCATTAATAGATGGCTTTGCTTTGGTCATTTGTATGTGTCTGTTTTCTAAAGTAGAGAATGAGGGGGAGGAGACAAAAAACCAGAGAGGGGGATAGAGAAAACAAACACAGAAACAAAAACAAAAAGAACATCGTAGATAAGTCTAATTTTTTAGATACAAGGTACTCAAACTATAAATGCACATCAGAATATGAAACACCGGTTTGACCAGAGAATGTCTATGCAATGTTGTATGTTACAAGTAGTGATCCATCAAATTCAACTATTGTTAAAACAGGGACACATTATTAGTCATTTTAATCGCATGAATTCAACTCCAGTATGTTAGTTAAACACTCGGAGCACAACAAGCCTTGGTAATGTGCAAGGGTAAAGAGCTTTTTTGTGCCTATGAGTTCAATCTACTTCTGTATGCACCCATGTGATGAAATGTCAAGATTCAATGAATGACCCCTTATGAAAAATAATTGCACACATTTTAAAAGTGTTCTTACTAACAGAAACTTGACTATTTACAAAATGTATTATTGATGCATTCATTTTCCAACCATCTACACTGTATCTTTGAAAAAATAATCAATACTTAATTGGTAAAAACTAGATTCTGCAGTGTTGATTGTAAATTACAAGATCGGGAGATTTTACACTTTTCTGATCAGGTACATGCAGATACACAAATCGTTCACAGAGATCTGGAGTAGAATTACCTTCCAGACATTTTGGACACATATGATTCCACTCATAACTAATTCCTACATGCCTTTCTACATTAACAGTTTCCTTCACTAATAACACAAAGACAGTCATTTCAAATTCCTGACTATCTTCCTGTGTATTTTGAGAACATTTTGATTTCTTCTTGCAACAGCTACTACATTTCGGATTGACATTGCTGAATGTAAACTGTGTGGAATTTCATTACGGGTATTTTAAGAAATGAATGTTCAACACACAGCTGCTTCTCTGCTGTGGAAGCTATTTCTTGCATCAATGCTGTACTACAATAGCATTCAACTCCTGTTTTCTTACTAATGCTGCAATGAGAGTATTTTTATAGTTGAACGACTCCCCAACTTCATAAAATACAGTTGTTTATTAATCTTACAAGGACTGATATCATTTGAATGTGCTTTCAGTGACTTTCTCACATTTCCTGGATGAGTGCTTTGCAGGTAATGGTATATGGTTCAGGTGAGCAGCATACAGTACACACAACATATTATATTCTTCAATGCAAGAAATGTCAGCTGTCACTTTTCTTTCATCAAAATTTATTAAAAATAAACCTTTTTATTTCATTCGTGACAAAGCTACAAATGACATTCCTTCTCTAAACACTGTTTGACCAATGTCAATAAGTGCTGCTTCTAAAGTCAATCCTTGTGATTTAGGAATAGTCATTGCATAAGCAGAGCACAATAGAAACTGTGCTCTTTTCACAAAGGTATCCCTAAAAAGAATGAAATGTGCAGAGTTCTGAGAAATCATGTGAGTTCCTTCTACTCAATCAAACTTAACTTCAACATGTTTAATATTTGTATCGTGAGGAAAAGTGTGAAATCCAATAACTCTTCCCATCGCTCCATTGACTAGACCAATTTCTACATTAAGGTTCCTCATTAACATTACTCATGCATTGATTCACTTTTTAAAAAAACCTCCTTCCAGACCTGCTGTTTTAGAAATTGAATTCTCTAGTTGACCTAATCAAGATATTTCTCTCTTATCCAACTCTAAAGGCATAACATGACCATCTAAAACATCACACACTTTTATCCCTACAATATTTTGCTTCTCTTTCAATAGCTTTGTAGAGTTAAAACGTGTTACACTCTCCAAGTGTGCGCATCTATGCAACACAAGAAATGCATCTTTCCTTAAGAGCCAACATGGCATCAGATGGACTTCAATTTCCATAAAACATGTTAGAAATCTGTCTTCATATTAAGGCATACACATTTTCCTCAAGAACACCTATACCCATCTTAATAAGCATTTCAGCATACTCAAAGTCTCCAGATTGCCTCATATTAATGGTAAGTTCCTTGAATTCAAAGCAATTCTAAAGGTTAAAATTACAAATATTTGCCATAGTTTTTTGAGCATCCTTATATTGCAGCATTCTGAAAACTGGTTGGCCTTTCACAGGAGCTAATTGTAAGAAGTCTCCAAAAACAAGTACATGTTTACCTCCTAACAAAATGTTGTTGTCAGTCTTCAAAACAGCTTGCCTTTGCAAGTGAATGAAAGCTAGCAAAGTTAGACACCATACTTACTTCATCTAAAATCAAGGTATTTCATTTTCTAAGAACTTTTCCTACTTCTTGTGCTGCACTTGATACAAGTTTCTGATACTCTGATAGTTTGTTTTCATGCTCCACTGGTAACATCAACAGGCGATGTAAAGTAACACCGCCTACAACAAATGCTGATAAACCTGTTGTATCAGTTACAATACATGACAAAAAGGAATATGTTACATTTTGGATCATAGCGCGTATTGCATTAATTAAAAGAGATTGACCTGTTCTTGCTTGTCCACTATCATACAACAATACAGGTTTGCATTGAACTCAAGAGCATTCACTCTTGTCATGCAGTAAATCGTGTAAGAACCTTTCATTTTA
Source organism: Ambystoma mexicanum (assembly GCF_040938575.1). Lineage (NCBI taxonomy): Eukaryota > Metazoa > Chordata > Amphibia > Caudata > Ambystomatidae > Ambystoma > Ambystoma mexicanum. Next base: position 834,594,555 of record NC_090928.1, read on the forward strand.
TAGTAAAATTCTTTTTGCTCTATATTAAGTTTACTAACAATTTCAAAACAGTTCACATCTGCAACTTTACTTTGTTGCATTGCAATTTCCACTTACTCCATAGCAAGCTCAACATCAGTTTGAATAATTGGCTCACCAAGAACATTTTGACTTCCTGCTGCAAAATCATGACTACCCTCAGGAGTCTCTTTTGCCAGTTCATCTGCCAAAAGTTCTTCTTGAGGTAGTTCTTACTCCAGCAACTCCAAGTACTGCTAACATTTTGGATATGTAATTAAGCATTTTTTAGCAAAAAATTATGTTTCAAAAGTTTCAAAACGTCCAAGTAAATAACTCTCTGCACGCAATGGGAAGAACAACTGCAAAAGACAAAAATAAAATAATTCCTTTTTCTCTGCAGTTTGGCAAGACAGTTTCATGTGGTTAATGAGACTTGCCTTTCATTGTCACTATGGACAACCACTACATCCATGTACTTTAAACAGTCCTCTGTCATTGTTTGCTTCAATATTTCGATATGAGTAGCGTTGTTCTACTTCATATGAACAAAGATCATCCAACTTTTCAGATCGATTGGGATAATATGCAGCAATCAAGTTGGTTTTCAAAATCTCTGTACTGACAAGTGCTGCTTCAGCTAACTGCTCAATTTCAATCAAAGGCTTCAATACCCGATTTCTAGTACTAGATGGTCCAAGACTTACTGAAACTACATTAACTCTACGTCCATAAAGAGGCAAACTAGTGAGCCTATCTGCAGCTTCATAGCTACCACATTCTCTATGTGAAAGCATCTTCAGACCAAAGCTTACTTTGCTGAGACTTTTATCTGATGATAAATCTGTCCATACTTCAGCTGAATTGCTCTTTTTTTCTTTTGTCATCGATTGTGTAACATAATAATAATAATAATTTTGCATTTATATAGTGCTACGAACACTCAGGTATCTGAGAGCTGCTTATTACTACCCACGGTGTGTGGTGCTCATTTATTGACTGCAGAAGAATGAAAGGATGAGTTTGGCCCTGCCGGGAATCAAACCTGCATTAGCAAGCTCTGCACGGATGTCAAAGCAAGTCCTCTACTCGCTGTGCCACTTGACCAAGAAAAAGCTGTTGAATCATCAGCAATGAACTGTACTTTAGTGTTAACATTCCATAGCTGAGTAATGACAGGATTGTAATCATTAATGAATTGGCATTCCTTTTTGCTTTTTAAATGCTAGGTATTTCTCAGTTACTTACCAGTAACATAGTGTCGAACAGATGACATTAAACTATTCACTCAACCAACTGATGTCAGAGGCTTTGGAAAGCCAAATCTGCACTGAGTGTAGTACTTGTCTTTACTTTTGTATTTTCTTTGACAGTACTTTCCACATGAATGCTTTTGAAACCTTTCCACTGTGTTCCATAGATCAGCATTCACATGCTGATCTAGAAAACAACAAGTAACCTATTTTTCAATGATCACAGCCATCACTTTCCTTACCAAACAGAGGAGCATTTTTAATCTACAGCAGCATATCTATATGTGGAGACCCACATGCCTTGTACTCTTTCCTCCAAAGGAAATGTTCTGCAGGGACTAGTAGACAATTTTCTTTATTACATATAAAGTGTAAAATGGGCAGAAATCTGTGATAAAAACTGTGATACACTTACAGTGTCCATAGAAACCAATTCTACTGGTATCATGTGTTCTATGTTGTCTTTCTCTACATTAGTTTCCTGAATCCACACTGCAAGATCATCCCAACCATACTCAGTGCAACTTACAGTCACAAACCAGGTTGGAAATCACAGGTTTCTGATAATTCATTTAACCTTGTAGTGCCTCCTATACCAATATTCTTTAGTTCATCTCATTGTTGCAAGAATATTAGTAAGTTTGCACTCTAAAACTTCATTGTGTTCTTTCACCAGTTGCAGCATCGCACAAGCAGAAATATTTTGAAATCAAGTTCTGGTCTGAAGTATATGAGCAACAGCGTAACATAATGTTGAAAATTCACTTTCATACAATAAGTGAAGAATATATTCAACATTGGTGCGGAATCGTCATTCTTCTGAATACATTATTTTACAACAATATTCTGATGCAGAGATTTGCACCTTCCATTTATCCAATCTCCCTCCAGTACCAGTTGGAAAAATCATAGGGAAACAATGGGCTTCTAATGTTTTTTTCCCAGATGCTAATGGGTGCACCTTTTGTTGTTTTCATTTGATACAATTCTAAACTGTTGCCCATGACTTCACATGAGTCTAGAGGATGAACAGTGTAATGTTGTAGTCTTCTGCAACAGATAGATATTGAAACTGACCTTTAGTGCTTTTGATTGTTGACTCAACATCAACCATAGACACGTCTGGTACAGTCAGACTGCCTTTGTATAAATCATTGGGCTCCAATAGAAATGCCAACTGCGTTTTTCACTTTTCCAATATCGATAAGCTGTTGTTAAATGCTCTTATCTTTAGTGGCACTACCATTTACTTAAACAAACAAAGAATCTGCAATATCATGCTTCACTCAGTATCAACATGTTCTCGCACTAAGGACTTCTTAGGCAGATTTGACATTCTTTTTGGAATCTAACAATGATGTTGAAAGGACAAACAGTTTGCTATGCAATCACTTCCAATGTGTTCAATTCTTGAAGCACAACAGGGATATCAGGCACTACCATATCATTTAAGACACTTCTTGGTGGAATGCATATTTGATTATAAATTCCAACACAATGTCTACAAACATAAAGTGCCTCATATGCATCAAATCATTCTTCCCCAAACAAATACAAAGAGATTTATTTCCAAACATCTTCTACAGTGGGTTTAATATTGTTCTCAACATGCACTAGTTGCACTTGAGACTTATAAAAAGTGCATCGACAAGATACACAAACAATGTCAGGTCTTTCAGTAGAAGACAATTCAAGTATTGCAATACTTCTTTTATACTGTTGAAAAATCTGATCCTGTGAAAGCATAGAATCATCATTTTCACTTTCTGTAAGTATGTCATCTACGTACATAAACTCTTTTAAATGCATCCTATTTATCATATGCATTGTAGAAACTAAACCTTCTACAGTTCCAGTCAAAAATATTTCATTTAAAAATGCAAGAGACATACTTGGCGTTTTGAACTCATTCAGTTTAACTAGAAGTTATCTCATTTTAGTATGATGTGCAGCCAGCATTCGTATATGATGAAATTGACTCTTACATTTACTTTTATCAAGAGAAGTTAGAGTGTGACCCAAAGTCCTGTTTTTTCACAAACTTCACAGTCATCTATTCTTTGTAGCATCTCGATCTGACATTGAATATTATCATTTTTGTGCAGAACTTGCAAAAAAATGTGTCAATCTTGCACAAAAAATTGGAAGTCTATACCTCACAATCCTTTTGTTTAATATTTTACTGACCTACAGTTTCCATTTTCAGATTATTACAATGTATAATTTGTTCTTTTTTTAGAAATCACACCATTTCGGACTTCATAGCTACGCCCACGCTCATCAATAGCTAGTGGAGCATTATTTCCTTGAATGTAACTCTCCTCATTAAAATGTCTTCCAGTATAAGAAGTGTGTTTCTACTCTCCAACAAACACATCACAAAAGTTGTCACGTGCAAGTGCATTAACTGTTTCTATAGTATAGAATGGTGTAGTCACCTTAATTTCTTCTTAAGTTTATATAATACCAAAATGTACAATGTTCTTTTCATATCAAAAGCTTACTTAATGATTACTTCTACTTTTTTCTTTTGCACAAAACGTTTTACCACCTATCTCGATTTTAGTTTCACACTTTACAAAGATTTGTAAAAACTTGGGAGTGATACATTTTCCTATATATATGTTTATTCCTCTGTTTCAAATTGATAGCACATTTGCCAACTTTTTAACAAAAAATATTTCTTTTTTTACAAGCTAGTAACACATTTGAAATATGTTTTTTTTTTTTACTTTCAATAAAAACATTATCGGTTCCAGCAAAACTTTGTGTTGGCATAGCTCTTATTTCAACCTCAACATTTTTAAAACTATCCTCAACACTAGAAATTGTTGCATTATCTACAGGATTTGTATCTACAGATTTAAAAACACTACTTTAAAAAAATTAAACTGTTTAAGTCTACTTCCCTGCAGACACAGACAACCCTTTCTTTTAGCTCGTCATTGTTTTCTTGATGGCATCTTATAAAAAAGCTGTACAAAAAAACCTAAAATGTTTACATTCACACATTTTGTTTCTTTATATTTTCAATATAAAATATAACTTTCAACACCAGGTTGAGAGGTGGAGATGGAGTTTAATGACCCGCCAACCCAGGATATGCAGGGGCCAAGCAAAACAAGATACTCACTCAAAGCTGCAGAAGAAAAATCCTGTATCTACCCGTCAGCCCAAGTGTAACAGCTGTTCGCACCCTGGGATTTTCCGGGGTGCAGATCATTTTCTTTATTTTTTCCTCCTGACAAGATATATACTGAAATGGAGTACACCTCACATCAGAGGAAAACAATGATACCACTATGATTTAAATGAAAAAGAGACTTGTTCCCTTTTCAGATGACATTAAACATAAAAAACTGTTCCAAATTGGCCACCATATTTCAAAACGGAACATTTAAACTAAAATGACTACTACTACCCAACAAACCTTATCAGCATGTCCATCCTCCCTCCATTTTGAATGGCTAAGTCTCCTAGCAGCGCCATAAAACTACCATACCCTAAAAAATAACACAGTCATTCCCATACCTCTGTACACTTCCTAAATAATAACTCACATACTCTACAGATAACTTCAGAATACAATTACCAAAACAAATCTAAATAGAAGAAACTTTTACTAGAAACAACATGACATTTCTTCATTCACATTCATAAAGGTGTTCCAAAATAATATGCGTTCATCTTTGCTTTCATATACCAAACAACTATTAATTAATTCTATGTTATATTCTCAATTCAGAAATAACGTGATAAGAGAACATAGCAACAAAAAAATACCCTGTCACTTAGTTGGTCCACCCAGCTCCAGTTTTAACACCTCACAAGCCTCTAATTAACAGCTAAACGACAACTCGAAGCACACATCATTAAGTATATGAGTGTTCACATAACTAGGCCTTACCATGCCCTTGCATCTCACTGCACCCATTTAATTACTCCTCCTTAGCCATCCTCAACATAAAACATGCACAATTAACCAACTCACCTAATTCCATCCATTTCAGCATAATTACTCAAGCATCCACTATCCTGCCATTCACCTAAAAACTAATAACAACTACTACTAATCAACAAAAAAGATAACAGCATGTATGTCCTCCCTTCACTGTCCATCCCCACTCTACTAAAGTTTCAATGACCATGTACCCTAAGCAGCCCCAGAAAACGTTTTTAATAAACCTCATCAATAATGCTGTTTCCCCCACCCAGTATGTACCCCCATTAATTTGACATTGTATACATCACATTATGCATTTCTTACATACCATAATAATTCAACATCCACACGACATCCGAAAACATTAGTGTGATGTGTTGAAATCCAATACATGCCATAACAAAGAAAACATGATTTGGAAAAAATAGGATGTAGATAGCCTGACACAACAGTTGCTGGAAAATCAGCCATTTGATCTACTTGCAATGCCAACTATAGCACATTAAACCACCAAAATAACCTCCACCACAAAGGTGGGGGTCATGACTGCCATGTTCTCTGAAAGGAAGCAGAGGTGCATCCACTTGACCTGCTGTGGACATGACAAGCCTAACTGCGCAGACAAGACTCAGAGTACCATGCAACCTAGAGGAACCCTCCTGCTTTATCTTGTGGAGCTGTCCCTACTGATTAAGGGCATGATAACATTCATGCAACAGATGACCCTGCAAGTAAGGAGGAGAACATGATGGCCACACATACCCAGTGTCAGACTCTTCCATAGGGCCAAAGAAAGTAAATAATCAGGAGATCATATTAGCTGCACCAGCCCACCATCATCTAGATACTCTAGCTCAATGAGAGAGACCTTGAATGCAAAGGAAACAAACACATTGCCATGTCACACCATTAAAGGTTGGTAGCTAAATGCCATTGCTTTGAAACAGGCTACTCCGAATGCACTGTTGGCTTGGTTCATGACCTGATACAGCCAACATTTCCACAGATACTTACACAGGTGGTAATAGCTGCCCTGCACCATGCAACAGCACACATGGCTACCCAAAATCCCAGGGGCAACAGATGATATAAATGTGCATCATTGCCCAGTTGCCAAACACCAATGGCTTCCTAAACTGCATGCATGTGTGATATGCCATGTGTGTCACCCATTGGAAGGAAGCATGTCTTCCACAACTGTAAACAATAGCAAACCCTAAATCTACTGATTAGACGTGATGCAGACATGACCTCCACCCCCTATTCCACCAGGATTCCTAGGTCCACACAGGAGTTCATGGTACTGTGAAACAGTACCCTGGATGCATTCATGGCCACACACATGGGACAATTTACATGTCTCCTTGGTATGTGAAACATGACGAGTGACAAGGGAGTGACTGAGGGGTTCAAGAGTGAGTGTCTGCTTCAGGTGGAGGGCTGATGTGGGAGTGCTTGTGAGAGTGGGGGTGATGGGGCAAGTCTTATTGGAGGTGGAGAGTAATCATATGACCTACACTTATTAAATATAACCCCAAGAACATCCCTAGTGATATTATATGATAAGTCATTTATAACGCGCCTGTACAGAAGTGTTTCTAGGTGCGACAGGACAAGGGAAGGAAGACAGAGGGAGGACAAGACAAACGATCTTGCTAGGCCTTGTGCCATTCAGATCGTACAAGTGCAAGAACGAGAAGTGCAAAGGGAAAGGGAGGGAGGAAGTGCAAAGGAGAGGGGAGGGGAAAATAGGGCACAAATGCTCTGAGTAAGTGCAGCCAGGGCAGCACAGTGAGTACAAGGAGAACAAGGGACTATAGGGTTACAGTTACAGCCCCTAAGTGTGTGGTAGGCCCGGAGGTGACTGATCAAGAAAGAGCCTTGTACTGATTGAGACTCTTTGGGTAGCCAAGCAACCAGTTGGTTCAGCAGACAGGTAGGTCAGATAGGTCAGTAGGGGAGTGAGAGAGAGAAAGCAGAGGAGAAGAGGAATGTGTTGAGCTGCTTCCAGAACTTCAGGTGGTACAGCTCAAGTTTGCAAGGGGCAAGATTGTGCCTTGTCATCAATGATATTTATGATGTCATCTTTGATGTCCTGGGTGTTAGTCTTAGCAATGCACGTAGATGGCATGAGTTATGGTTGCTTAGCTTACTATAATGGGGGAATGTGCATTGGTGTTTGGTTGCACTATGAAGTATAACATTTCTTGAGTGACATTTCTTTACTGGTTGTACAGATATATGTATGGCAGGGAAGGAAAAGAAAGGGGATAAAAAAGTGACATCGTCATTGATGTCATCATTGACATTTGAGATGACATCTTTCATGGTCTGGGTGTTAGTGTTAGCAGTGCACAGGGACGGTGGCAGGGTGAGGGCTCAGGGTACCATAACTTGCGAATTTCAGGGGTTTTTAGGTTTTAATTTGAAGCATAAAGGGGAGGAGGGAAGTTTTTTTTTATTGAAATGTACAGGTTTTTGTTAAGGCAATTTAACCATAACGTCCCTTCAACAAAGTTTTTTTTGTAGTGAATTTCACTGGTTTTTGGGAGGGCAACTTAACCGTAATGTCCCCGTAACAAGGTTTTTTTTTTGTAGGGAATTGATTAGGTTTTTGGAAGGTGGAACTCAAGCATGAAATTGTGGCAATGAAGTTGGTGAGCAGAATATGCACTGACATCATGTGATTTTGAGAGATATGTAGTATAAGCCATGTAATTGCCATAGATTTAAAATAGAACATTTAGAACCCCCTCCCTATTGACTTTAGAAAGGGACGGACTGAGCGCTTGTTTGCGGACGGGGGTGGACAGGATCAACATGACCCAAAGAGGCGAGGGATATCTGAAAATGTACTATTGTCTTACACAAAAAGTGGGAAACAGTGAAGAAGGGCATAAAGATATTGTAAGTACTAATAAGTAAATATGGAAACCTGAAGGTGGGAAAAGGAAATGACACATTTAATAACCATGCAGAATGAAAAGGATGGTACAAAAAAAAAGAAAGGATGGCACCACTGTAATTACTTCACAGAAACTCAGCAGCCTGGAAGGATAGTGGACGGACGCTTTTGGACGAAGGGAGATTACAGCAAAAGAGGTCATTTTTTTGAAGTGGGTGTGCTTTTTTTGGTATGTGGTGCAGAAATAATAATGTATTTCTGTTGTTTTGACTCAGAAATAGCTAGTACTTTGCAGTGGCTGGAGGAGTATTTCCCACACGGGAAAATGTCTGAAGACAGTGACAACAATGGTACATATTGGTCTGCATATAGAGTATAGTGACCAGTATTCTATAGGCATTTAACTTGAGGTGTTTTTTTTTCAACAGACCAGGAAAAAGAAGAGGAAAGGGCAACAGAAGAGGTAGAAGAAGACAGATAAAAAGTATAGAGTCGAAAATGGATGTTTTGAACAACAATTTTCAAAGTTCACGGAAGTTTGTGGAGGACGTTGTGAGAGGGAAAGTTCGGTACCATTGCCCCACCTGCACCTGCCCTGCTTCTCCATTCCCTAGTGACCCATCCTCAAACCTGTAACAGGAAAATAGACGTTTCCCCTCACAAATCTTCCCCTCTGAATCAGCCCGTGTTAAATCCAAATTCCCCCATATTTGTTTCAGTGTCCGCTTCCCCTGCTGTTTCTTTAGAGTGATGTGTGTTTTTGTGTGTATAGTAAATGGTTTTGTACAGTAGTTGTAGAGATAGAGTATGACTTGAATTTTTTTTTTAAAAGATGTAAAATGTTCGCGAACAGCGCATCTGTTCGACCTATCCGCAAGCAATGGAGTGTGGGTGCTGTCTAATGCCAAGTAAGACAGATGTGATGTGTGACTGCAACATCTTTTCACAAGGTGCATAGTTAAACAGAAAGGGGTGTCCAAGCGATATACTAACTCGGCATACCGTTAGGGAACGAGGTAATACATGGTCGTAGAACGCACAAAATTGCCGGAATGGGTGTAAATGAGTAGAAAGGGAGTGTGTGAAGGACAGTTTAGCGGTTCGTATTGGGCGCAGTCAGAATGGTGCCGTCCGTAGAACAGGCACAGTGGGCGGCAAGGTTGTGGGCAAACAAAATGGAGTTGTCCTAAGGACACTGGAACTGTCCGTACAGTGAACATAGCATGCGAGCACATGCGCAGTACAAACAAAAGGATTGCCAACATTGCGCCAGTTCCTAACTGACCGTCTCACTTGTGTCGCACTTTCAAGTACTTTGAGACCCCGAACACTGTCCGTAGGACACTTGGGCGCATGCACATGTGTGATTCTTTGCATTTGCTGTCCAGGGGAATTTCATGAAGGGGGCGAATGTGTTGAGGATGTCATCTTGTGACCGCACCTTCGCTGAGCGTGGGGACTAGTTTCCGCGGTTTGTGTGTTTTCGCAACACTAAAAATGAACTTGTAGACACAAGGCAAAGTATTGTGGAGTGGACAAATGTAATTTCACATATCCCAAACAATAGGCCACCTCAGGAGATGAGGTGTAAAGATGAAGACTGTCACAAGGCACACCCCTGCACCCCTGCACCCCTTCAAAAGGACACACCGCCGGAGCGCATCTTCATTGTCCTTCTAGCTATAGCAGATAGAGGTGCGTTGCCTTTACTGTTGTAGTGACGAAAAGGAAACAAATTACTATGGCTTCCATGGCTGCTGTTGGGTTATTAGCCTCTGTACCTCCCCCAAACCTGCCACCATCACCACCTCACCAAGGGCCTGCAGAGAGATATTTGGGTGAGGATGTAGAGATTGAAGAAGAGGAGGAAGAGAATGAAGTGGATGAATTGTACACTAAGAGCACTCGGCGGGAGTCGTGGGTGTGGCGGTTATTTTCCGTTTATGGGAACGTACCAAAAGCACTTGCGAACCTGGTGAAGTTTAACCAGTGCGATGTGGTGTTGAGTTGCGGGAGATGTGGAGCGTACAGTTTTGGTATGACAACCATGAAGCGCCACCTCACTTCGTTCCACACTGCGGACATTCGCAAGGTGGTGCCATGTGAAGAGCGTAGTTGTTTGAGTTCCTCCACAGCATCCTCAGAATCCGATCCTCCTGGCTGCATTACCACTGTTTGTTGTCTTTATTATTTATTTATTGTTATTTATCTGTTGCTCCTCTGCTTTGCACTTTCCACCTCTCCCCCTTCCATGCACTTTTCCCCTCCCCCTCTCCCATGCACTTGCGCGTTCTCAATGTCACTGGGCCTAGTAAGATCGCTGTTTTGTTCTCCCCTGTTCCCCTCCCTTGCCTTGTCGCGCTCCGAAACACTTGTGTATGAGCGTGATCGAAATAAAATATCAATCAATATCAATGAATCAATCACTATAGACACTCCTGTGGGGGAGCGCCTCCCTCCAGCTGCTTCACAAGCCATTCGCAATGCTGTGGACCCTTACCTTTTGAAGGTGACAGTAGTGTGCACGTATTGTGACGCAGTACTCTGCAGGGGGGAGAGTCTTTGAAGTGCTTTTCAGGCTGCAGTCAGCGAGCACCAGAAGAGCACCAGAAGATTTGCTCCTTACCTAAATAGAGATCACCCTTAATATTTCTCTGTTCAGTTGCCCTTTCTTATCCCCGTGGCTGGTGTCCCTTCCTTACCCTCCTCTCGCCTCTTCTCCTAGTGTGTGGAGTGCTCTTAATCAATGAATGTAAAAACAGCAAAAATTACAGAAAAGGTTCTCTGTAAGCCGCCTTTCTCAGTGTAACAATAGAACTATGAAGAGAAGGCCGTAGAGCCTGGCGGAGGTCAGCAAATGTTAGCAGACAGAGGTCAAAAAGGGAGGGTGCAAGCGGAGCAAACGCAATAAAGTGTACATTGGGAGTAAGTGGCGGCTCTGAAAAGAGCTTTTTGGTGGGGTGTTGTGTGGGTTGAAAAGCAGTGGACTGGGTGATTATCAGATAGGTTAGTGTGATTGCAAAAGAGGGCGCAATGCATTTTGTATATTGTGAAGAAACATCTGATTGCCTGCATGCGTGAGGTGGACTCCATCTCTGCGGAAAATGAAATTGCTACGAAACAAAATGTTTTCATTGAGGTAAGAGGACATACCAACATCTCGTAAAAAGGCACACACAGCCTTATTCACATTGCGTCTCGCTTTCTCCATTTGTGGACCAAATGCAGAAGAACGCAACCATATTTGTCTTTGGGCAATACGGGAAAACAGTATTTGACAATTTGGAAACATGCCATGAGCTTTGCGAGTCCTTCCTTCATGGCAAATTGTAAAGAAATTCCAGATACATGGCCTAAACTGTTTCCGCCACAATGAATGATGAGTATGTCTGGAGGACGCTCTCTCTGTAAAGTAACACAAAGAGGTACCAAGTCCAGCCATCTCATGCTGTGCACGCCATGCCAGTGCATTTCCGCATGTGGAAATCCAAGATTTGTAGATAAACTGCAGCTTTCGGCATGCACCTTCAACCAGTGGATTCATGAGTCTCCCACAATCCAGACAATCTGTTTTCGAGCACGGAAAGCCATGGCTGTGTGGTGTCCTGTGAGGGAAAAGACGGTCTTACCAAAGTACGTCAGGCTGAATACACCTACTGAACTCCGCTCATTCTCATTTACATGCGGCTCCACCCTTCAATGGTGATATGTGCTGGCAGTTAACTATCGCCATGTTCGCGGACATGTAGAGGAGCAGAGCGTGACGACGGTACATTAAAGTACTAGTCCCCTTTTTCCCCTTTAAGGTAGGCTTTGAGAAGAGCCCTTTTTTTATTTTTGGCCAAATATCGTACAGACATGTGGTATTTTATTCATTTTTTTGTAGTTTTTGTCCTTGCTTTGCTCTTGCAAACATTACAGAACGTTCTCTAAAGCAAGCCTTATGTTCCAAAAGAACATCGCATTTCCCAAAGAGGATAGTGCAACGCCATCTCCTTCAAAGTAATGCGCATTGCTGGGAGCAATGTTATCGTGGCTACAAACAAACATACCAACTCGCAGCATGAATGCACGCATGCCGCGATTGATGATGCACCTCCCGATGCTTTGATATGGAGAGAAAACAGAAGTGTTGGTCCATTGTAGTCTGGAGAGTAAAGCAAAAAAAATAACTTTATATGTTGGGAAGATGGCCATGATTGCTTGAACCAACTGTGCCAAATCTGCCAACAAAGTACACGAAGTCAGGTATCCCAAGTGGCAAGCACCGTAGTGCAAAATTACCACATGAGGAGTGGTCATTGTACGCATATCTCTGTACACTTGCAGAATTGTCGCAGCATTGGCATCAGTGTCAGCGCTCCAGACCACCTCCACTGCGCGCACATCAAAATGGTGTGCCACATGCCTACTCTCGGCATAGTGTTGTAAGCCTTGCACAAAAATGTCTCTGAGCAGCAAAACCCTGATCCTCTGCACCTCTGCCATTTTCAGTGTTTTCGACACAAAAGACTAATGTCAACATCTGATTGGCTGATGGCTACAGTCGTGTTTCCATGCAGGATTAGCTGTATGTGACACGCTCTACCAGCGGACAAGCGTTGCCTACGTGCGGCACGTAACTCTTACCCAGTCATTCCACCCTTTCTACAGCGCTACGAAAGCGAGTCCATCATTGGACACAACTAAGCGGGTGCACAGTCACCACCAATCACATTGAACCTCGCCAATTTTAAATCTGTCATCAACATTGCGCACTTCAAAATTACTGTCGATGATTCTTAATGGAAAGCACATACCATTGCAAAGCACCTACTTCACAAACTACTGTGCAAGGATTGCAAATTTCTATGTACAGCTCCATGCATGACCACATGTATCAGTATGGAGTACAGGTATCTTCATTCTAATCAGAGTACATGTGGAAGCCTTATAATTTAAAATAGACAAAATAATGCTGGTAAATTTCCATAGGAAGCACATAACAATGCTCCCCCTTGTAAAGTGCAAGATTGCCGATTTGCCATTAACAAATTGCACGACTGCTTACTTTCTTCTGCATAACCTGTACTTACGTTGCAAGCATGGCTATATAGGCCTAGCTCTCAACCATTTTTGTGTGAAGTGCGGGTGAAATGAGCCAATTTTGTTTTTGGCGGGTGACACGCCCATTTGAATGAATGGCCGTGTAGGAGGCTTGGCGGGTGAGTTTGCCCTTTACAAGGCAGGTGACACCCGCCAAAAGCGTGTGAGTTGAGAAGTATAATTTAGGGCAGACCTTAATTTTGTATCTGAAAATGCCGCAGTTCTGTCCTCTGTACTGCCAACAGTAATGCTACTTGCAATGTGATTGTATGAGAATAGTAATCGCTCCTGATTGTGGTGCTGACATGTCTTTCGGAGGGTCTCCCGATTTTTGGACATTGTGCTTTTCATTAAGAATTACAAAATGTTTGCCCATCTACTACGTTGCCTTATCGCTTAGAAACCTCTCTCCTATGCATAGTACACTTTGGAAATAACAAGGCATTTCCAAACCCCTCAAAATACATAGTTACTTTGAAGGACTTTGAAGTACCATATTGAAATTAGTATAGAAAGAGTGCGCAGAGAGAAGTGAAATGTGCTCGTGGATTGGGCGTAGAGGTCAAATTGCATCAATTTTCGGATTTTCAAGTGTTTCGGTTTTATCATTCAGAGACTCATCCCTCGCAGCTCCAATGAGAGGGATTTCGGCCACCTACAAATCGCAAAGGCTGATAAATCTGCACATCCCTGTGCCATATACAGGATCCAATTTGCCCTGAGGAAGGCTCTTCAATCAATGCCAAGAAAGACGGCAATAGCCGAAACGTGCCTTTAGTACAGCGCATATCAAAACCGCAAGAACTAATGTTTCTGTATGCATTACTTCTTATCCATAGTTTCAATACTGGCACGTAGGCAGCTCCACAAAACATGATCATACCTTTATCATGAATACACACAAAGGATAGGAACCTTTGATAAAAGACAGTCGGAATAATACTGTGCAAATACTAAATACTTAGTCTAATTTTGCAATTTGTATGCTAAATGTGATTTTTGTCCATGCTTTGAACAAATCTCTCTCTTAGTATGTTTTAACCATCTACTTTGACAATTCTGTTTAATTCATTGTTTATGTATCTGAACAATCTATGCACAAATCCTTATTGTATTGTTTAGAACTATTTTTTTCATTTTTTGTACATTGGACATTTTAACCAAATTCCTTTTTTTGTTTCATTAAAATTCAGGGTCAGTTTCGCTCTAGTTGTTCTTCTTGGTATTTTCCTATTTTCTAACTCTTTAGGAGCAGAACATACATTGGTTTGGTAAATTTAGCATAAATGAGACCTTAACATCTTTGTCAATTTACAGTGTGAGTTATATTCTTTTTTGTTTACCTTGTACCTTGCCCCAAACCCACACTGAACTCGCTGGGGGCTCCCCTATTTTTTCGTAAAACACGTGGATTGGGTTGAAACATGAAAGTTGATCTGTATGACGAAATAAGTACAAGTGAAGGCTGCAGTATCATGACGGCCGCAAACACACAAAGTAATTGATATCGTTTTTTTAATTCACAGTGAAGACTACTCTCCTGAGAATCAACAACATCTGCACTGCAGACGTCATATCTGAAGAAACCTTGTAATTTTGCACAAAAATGTAAGTACAGTACAACCTTCATATTGTAACTTATCCTTAAAGATTATGTGTGGGTTATTTGTTTATTTTTGGCAGCAAAGGAAGCAGGCATTTGTAAGCCATTCTGCCTACAAATATCCATTTATAGGACAAAGATTAACAGGTGGAATTGCTGACAAATGGCTTTGTGTTTGGTACTGAAATGAGATAGGAAATCTGCAGAAGGTTAGATTGTGAAAATAAGTGGCGGTAGCAAGTTTTTGCCATTTTGGTTATTAATAATGGTTCTCGGCACAAGTAGGGCACTGTGTACTCTCATCTGAAGCACATTGTACTACATCTGAAGCACATTGTACTATTATTGAGACTTACTGTAGACTTACCAAATGATAGTTAGAGGTTACTGTGTGTTTACACACTGTGCCAAACAGTTTCCCCATCACACTTGTGCACACATGCACCCAGCACACATACATTGGACAACAGAACAAAGAATATTTTTTTTCTCAACAGACACCAAAGAATGCCTACCAAAAAGCATCTCTGTAGAAAGGAACACAGAATTAGAGCAAATAAAAATAAAGGTACCCATGGTAAGCATCCACCTGTTGTAGAGTTAGGGGAGATTCTTGGTACAAACCACCTAATGCAATTGGGTAACATAATAAAAGAAGTCTCAACTGCCGAAACTGTACATCCTCCATCAAAAAGTATCTCAAAACACAGAAATGATGTCAAAGAAAACCCTGCCAGTACAGCTAACGATGTTCCTAATAATCCTGATTGTGTAAGAAGAACCCGCAGTAAAAAAATTATTTTAGCAAAAATGTTTCGCCACAGAGTCCTTCAGAATCTACTAAGAAGAGGATCAAAGTCATCCTCACCCCTTAAAAAGTACCGTAGAAAGTTAATTGTGCAAGCACTCGTGGACAGTGCAATCCTTCTCAAAAGGAAGTTGTTCATATCAGTGTTAAAAAGGATGAAAGCACTAACAAAAGTAAGTATCAAACTACAAATGAAACTTACCAATAAACGGAATGTGAACGAAAATAATTTTGTCCATGTTTGTGGTGGTGAATGGAGTCACACAACAACCACAGAGCCATATTTCAATGAAGAAGCATACAAACAAAATCAGACAAACACAATTGCCATCCATAGCAGTGGACGTGGGTATGTGAAAATCAATACTACCATTATGGAACAAGAAACACTGCTTACAAAACTGTCTTCTGAAAACTCAGAATTACCTCTCGATTCAGCAGAACCACACCGTCCAGTATACAAATGGCCGTGCGCATCAATGTGTGCCATTGCAAATAAAGCTTTCAAATCTTTACGTGTGTTCCTCAATCAATATGTAAAAGGTAAAGACAAAAGTAAAATCAAAATGCTGCAAAATATGAATATTTGTGTAGTGCGAAAACACACAGGACTAAAAGGACATTCACTAGCCTGCATTTTGGACCTATTTGCAAAAGTACCTTCCATGATATCAAAAGAATATCAGTACATCATTCTAAAGTAAGAAATTTAGTGTATAAAATATATTGTGCAAAAAATCCAGCTTCAGAATTAGGCAAATTAAATACCACTCTTCTGCATGGTACACCCAAATACTTACAAGAAGAAATGGACCGTATTCAGAAAAAGTATTTTGGAAGTGAGAGCTACATAGAAAATGCAACAGTTTTAGAGCATAGTAGCGACAATTCTGCACATAGCAACCTTTTATTACACACATACAGAAAAGAAATACTAAAATTTAAAAGGTCTTCGGCAGAAGTACCAAACCATGTGTGTGTATGTTGCTGCAGAACGTTTTACAAAAGGAACACAAAAAATGTGGACATAGCATACAAAATAGAAAACAATGAAGACTCCAAATGGTTTGAATTAGCTCTGTACCTTTTAGCTGAAAGCAAATATGAAGTAACTGAATGTGTAATATGTTGCACTTACTGTACTGCAAAATTAGACAAACCCGACACTCCTTCACGTGCAATTACAAATCCTTTGGAATTGTTTCCATCACCAAAAATCCTGCAACAGCTCAATTTGTATGAGAGCATAATAATTCAAACAGTTCACCCATTTCAAGCAATTATTCGGCTTCATTCAAAAACAGCAAATGTACCTCCCTCTGAATTGGTGAAAGGCATTTGTGGCAAAGTTGTGTAATTGCCATTAGATCTAACGGAAAATGTGCACACTCTAGGAGTGGAATGTTCAATAGAGCATTCTTTAATAGTCTTGGTAAATGGAGTACCAACAAAGGACAAAAAAAAGTTGTCAACAATTAGTAGACTTACACAAAGTTATACAAGCATTGCAATATCTGAAAGACACCAATGAGTACTACAAGGAAATACATATTGATGAAAGCTTAAACCAAACAACAGAAATAATTCAAGAGCCATCAGAAACTGGACAATTCGAACTTATGGATCCAGCTACAGTATCCACTCTCTTAGACCATTACACAATTCATCCATTGCATTCCAATGAAAGTATAGATGATGCACTAGAAACTTACCAAATGTGACAAACCAAAGGGTCACCAATGAGTATTTGGGAAAAAAGTATAGAAGCACGTGCTTTTCCACTGCTATTTCCTACGATGATAGACCCACTCAGATTGGGGCATCAGAATACCGCTCATTAAGAATGTATTCCCAAGATCCTAGATTTAGACAAAATGTGGAATACATATTCCACCTACTCTACGAAAGTGAATTAGCAACACTATGTTATGGAGTTGCACACATTCTTAAATCTGGAATGCACTTTCAAAATATGTCAGCTACGCAGTTAATACAAAAAGTACAAGAAAAAGATGAGGTTTTACAATCAAATATAACACATTTGTTTGCAAACATGCGCGGTACAAAGGAATACTGGTTTAGATGGCACGGAGACGTGCGTTGCATGATCAGAAACCTTGGACCACCAACTTGGTTTGCTACGCTAAATTGTGCAGAATACGCATGGGAGGATTTGCATGAGTTTCTACGTATAGCAAACAGTAACAAAAACAACATAGATATATTAACACCTGGAGAACTTTGCTCTCTAGATCCAGTTAATGTCTCAAGATATTTCCATCATCGTTTCATTGCAATGCTACACTTTATTTTTTCAATAAAAGTGTTCCACCCCTTGGAGAAGTGCAACACTTCTTTTGGAGAAAAGAATATCAAGCGAGAGGAGCGCCACATATTCACATGATGTTATGGATCAAAGGTGCTCCAAAATTTGGGCACGACAGTGATAGCACTGTTTTGCAGTTTATTCAAAAATATGTCACATATGAAATCCCTTCACAACAGAGTCCTAGTGATCCTCATGGGCAGATTTTACAATTTCAAAGACACAAATGTGTCACATTGACATTGACATTTGAGATGACATCTTTCATGGTCTGGGTCTTAGTGTTAGCAGTGCACAGGGACGGTGGCAGGGTGAGGGCTCAGGGTACCATAACTTGCGAATTTCAGGGGTTTTTAGGTTTTAATTTGAAGCATAAAGGGGAGGAGGGAAGTTTTTTTTTATTGAAATGTACAGGTTTTTGTTAAGGCAATTTAACCATAACGTCCCTTCAACAAAGTTTTTTTTGTAGTGAATTTCACTGGTTTTTGGGAGGGCAACTTAACCGTAATGTCCCCGTAACAAGGTTTTTTTTTTGTAGGGAATTGATTAGGTTTTTGGAAGGTGGAACTCAAGCATGAAATTGTGGCAATGAAGTTGGTGAGCAGAATATGCACTGACATCATGTGATTTTGAGAGATATGTAGTATAAGCCATGTAATTGCCATAGATTTAAAATAGAACATTTAGAACCCCCTCCCTATTGACTTTAGAAAGGGACGGACTGAGCGCTTGTTTGCGGACGGGGGTGGACAGGATCAACATGACCCAAAGAGGCGAGGGATATCTGAAAATGTACTATTGTCTTACACAAAAAGTGGGAAACAGTGAAGAAGGGCATAAAGATATTGTAAGTACTAATAAGTAAATATGGAAACCTGAAGATGGGAAAAGGAAATGACACATTTAATAACCATGCAGAATGAAAAGGATGGTACAAAAAAAAAGAAAGGATGGCACCACTGTAATTACTTCACAGAAACTCAGCAGCCTGGAAGGATAGTGGACGGACGCTTTTGGACGAAGGGAGATTACAGCAAAAGAGGTCATTTTTTTGAAGTGGGTGTGCTTTTTTTGGTATGTGGTGCAGAAATAATAATGTATTTCTGTTGTTTTGACTCAGAAATAGCTAGTACTTTGCAGTGGCTGGAGGAGTATTTCCCACACGGGAAAATGTCTGAAGACAGTGACAACAATGGTACATATTGGTCTGCATATAGAGTATAGTGACCAGTATTCTATAGGCATTTAACTTGAGGTGTTTTTTTTTCAACAGACCAGGAAAAAGAAGAGGAAAGGGCAACAGAAGAGGTAGAAGAAGACAGATAAAAAGTATAGAGTCGAAAATGGATGTTTTGAACAACAATTTTCAAAGTTCACGGGAGTTTGTGGAGGACGTTGTGAGAGGGAAAGTTCGGTACCATTGCCCCACCTGCACCTGCCCTGCTTCTCCATTCCCTAGTGACCCATCCTCAAACCTGTAACAGGAAAAAAGACGTTTCCCCTCACAAATCTTCCCCTCTGAATCAGCCCGTGTTAAATCCAAATTCCCCCATATTTGTTTCAGTGTCCGCTTCCCCTGCTGTTTCTTTAGAGTGATGTGTGTTTTTGTGTGTATAGTAAATGGTTTTGTACAGTAGTTGTAGAGAGTATGACTTGAATTTTTTTTTTAAAAGATGTAAAATGTTCGCGAACAGCGCATCTGTTCGACCTATCCGCAAGCAATGGAGTGTGGGTGCTGTCTAATGCCAAGTAAGACAGATGTGATGTGTGACTGCAACATCTTTTCACAAGGTGCATAGTTAAACAGAAAGGGGTGTCCAAGCGATATACTAACTCGGCATACCGTTTGGGAACGAGGTAATACAGGGTCGTAGAACGCACAAAATTGCCAGAATGGGTGTAAATGAGTAGAAAGGGAGTGTGTGAAGGACAGTTTAGCGGTTCGTATTGGGCGCAGTCAGAATGGTGCCGTCCGTAGAACAGGCACAGTGGGCGGCAAGGTTGTGGGCAAACAAAATGGAGTTGTCCTAAGGACACTGGAACTGTCCGTACAGTGAACATAGCATGCGAGCACATGCGCAGTACAAACAAAAGGATTGCCAACATTGCGCCAGTTCCTAACTGACCGTCTCACTTGTGTCGCACTTTCAAGTACTTTGAGACCCCGAACACTGTCCGTAGGACACTTGGGCGCATGCACATGTGTGATTCTTTGCATTTGCTGTCCAGGGGACTTTCATGAAGGGGGCGAATGTGTTGAGGATGTCATCTTGTGACCGCACCTTCGCTGAGCGTGGGGACTAGTTTCCGCGGTTTGTGTGTTTTCGCAACACTAAAAATGAACTTGTAGACACAAGGCAAAGTATTGTGGAGTGGACAAATGTAATTTCACATATCCCAAACAATAGGCCACCTCAGGAGATGAGGTGTAAAGATGAAGACTGTCACAAGGCACACCCCTGCACCCCTGCACCCCTTCAAAAGGACACACCGCTGGAGCGCATCTTCATTGTCCTTCTAGCTATAGCAGATAGAGGTGCGTTGCCTTTACTGTTGTAGTGACGAAAAGGAAACAAATTACTATGGCTTCCATGGCTGCTGTTGGGTTATTAGCCTCTGTACCTCCCCCAAACCTGCCACCATCACCACCTCACCAAGGGCCTGCAGAGAGATATTTGGGTGAGGATGTAGAGATTGAAGAAGAGGAGGAAGAGAATGAAGTGGATGAATTGTACACTAAGAGCACTCGGCGGGAGTCGTGGGTGTGGCGGTTATTTTCCGTTTATGGGAACGTACCAAAAGCACTTGCGAACCTGGTGAAGTTTAACCAGTGCGATGTGGTGTTGAGTTGCGGGAGATGTGGAGCGTACAGTTTTGGTATGACAACCATGAAGCGCCACCTCACTTCGTTCCACACTGCGGACATTCGCAAGGTGGTGCCATGTGAAGAGCGTAGTTGTTTGAGTTCCTCCACAGCATCCTCAGAATCCGATCCTCCTGGCTGCATTACCACTGTTTGTTGTCTTTATTATTTATTTATTGTTATTTATCTGTTGCTCCTCTGCTTTGCACTTTCCACCTCTCCCCCTTCCATGCACTTTTCCCCTCCCCCTCTCCCATGCACTTGCGCGTTCTCAATGTCACTGGGCCTAGTAAGATCGCTGTTTTGTTCTCCCCTGTTCCCCTCCCTTGCCTTGTCGCGCTCCGAAACACTTGTGTATGAGCGTGATCGAAATAAAATATCAATCAATATCAATGAATCAATCACTATAGACACTCCTGTGGGGGAGCGCCTCCCTCCAGCTGCTTCACAAGCCATTCGCAATGCTGTGGACCCTTACCTTTTGAAGGTGACAGTAGTGTGCACGTATTGTGACGCAGTACTCTGCAGGGGGGAGAGTCTTTGAAGTGCTTTTCAGGCTGCAGTCAGCGAGCACCAGAAGAGCACCAGAAGATTTGCTCCTTACCTAAATAGAGATCACCCTTAATATTTCTCTGTTCAGTTGCCCTTTCTTATCCCCGTGGCTGGTGTCCCTTCCTTACCCTCCTCTCGCCTCTTCTCCTAGTGTGTGGAGTGCTCTTAATCAATGAATGTAAAAACAGCAAAAATTACAGAAAAGGCTCTCTGTAAGCCGCCTTTCTCAGTGTAACAATAGAACTATGAAGAGAAGGCCGTAGAGCCTGGCGCAGGTCAGCAAATGTTAGCAGACAGAGGTCAAAAAGGGAGGGTGCAAGCGGAGCAAACGCAATAAAGTGTACATTGGGAGTAAGTGGCGAACCTGAAAAGAGCTTTTTGGTGGGGTGTTGTGTGGGTTGAAAAGCAGTGGACTGGGTGATTATCAGATAGGTTAGTGTGATTGCAAAAGAGGGCGCAATGCATTTTGTATATTGTGAAGAAACATCTGATTGCCTGCATGCGTGAGGTGGACTCCATCTCTGCGGAAAATGAAATTGCTACGAAACAAAATGTTTTCATTGAGGTAAGAGGACATACCAACATCTCGTAAAAAGGCACACACAGCCTTATTCACATTGCGTCTCGCTTTCTCCATTTGTGGACCAAATGCAGAAGAACGCAACCATATTTGTCTTTGGGCAATACGGGAAAACAGTATTTGACAATTTGGAAACATGTCCATGAGCTTTGCGAGTCCTTCCTTCATGGCAAATTGTAAAGAAATTCCAGATACATGGCCTAAACTGTTTCCGCCACAATGAATGATGAGTATGTCTGGAGGACGCTCTCTCTGTAAAGTAACACAAAGAGGTACCAAGTCCAGCCATCTCATGCTGTGCACGCCATGCCAGTGCATTTCCGCATGTGGAAATCCAAGATTTGTAGATAAACTGCAGCTTTCGGCATGCACCTTCAACCAGTGGATTCATGAGTCTCCCACAATCCAGACAATCTGTTTTCGAGCACGGAAAGCCATGGCTGTGTGGTGTCCTGTGAGGGAAAAGACGGTCTTACCAAAGTACGTCAGGCTGAATACACCTACTGAATTCCGCTCATTCTCATTTACATGCGGCTCCACCCTTCAATGGTGATATGTGCTGGCAGTTAACTACCGCCATGTTCGCGGACATGTAGAGGAGCAGAGCGTGACGACGGTACATTAAAGTACTAGTCCCCTTTTTCCCCTTTAAGGTAGGCTTTGAGAAGAGCCCTTTTTTATTTTTGGCCACATATCGTACAGACATGTGGTATTTTATTCATTTTTTTGTAGTTTTTGTCCTTGCTTTGCTCTTGCAAACATTACAGAACGTTCTCTAAAGCAAGCCTTATGTTCCAAAAGAACATCGCATTTCCCAAAGAGGATAGTGCAACGCCATCTCCTTCAAAGTAATGCGCATTGCTGGGAGCAATGTTATCGTGGCTACAAACAAACATACCAACTCGCAGCATGAATGCACGCATGCCGCGATTGATGATGCACCTCCCGATGCTTTGATATGGAGAGAAAACAGAAGTGTTGGTCCATTGTAGTCTGGAGAGTAAAGCAAAAAAAATAACTTTATATGTTGGGAAGATGGCCATGATTGCTTGAACCAACTGTGCCAAATCTGCCAACAAAGTCCACAAAGTCAGGTATCCCAAGTGGCAAGCACCGTAGTGCAAAATTACCACATGAGGAGTGGTCATTGTACGCATATCTCTGTACACTTGCAGAATTGTCGCAGCATTGGCATCAGTGTCAGCGCTCCAGACCACCTCCACTCCGCGCACATCAAAATGGTGTGCCACATGCCTACTCTCGGCATAGTGTTGTAAGCCTTGCACAAAAATGTCTCTGAGCAGCAAAACCCTGATCCTCTGCACCTCTGCCATTTTCAGTGTTTTCGACACAAAAGACTAATGTCAACATCTGATTGGCTGATGGCTACAGTCGTGTTTCCATGCAGGATTAGCTGTATGTGACACGCTCTACCAGCGGACAAGCGTTGCCTACGTGCGGCACGTAACTCTTACCCAGTCATTCCACCCTTTCTACAGCGCTACGAAAGCGAGTCCATCATTGGACACAACTAAGCGGGTGCACAGTCACCACCAATCACATTGAACCTCGCCAATTTTAAATCTGTCATCAACATTGCGCACTTCAAAATTACTGTCGATGATTCTTAATGGAAAGCACATACCATTGCAAAGCACCTACTTCACAAACTACTGTGCAAGGATTGCAAATTTCTATGTACAGCTCCATGCATGACCACATGTATCAGTATGGAGTACAGGTATCTTCATTCTAATCAGAGTACATGTGGAAGCCTTATAATTTAAAAAAGACAAAATAATGCTGGTAAATTTCCATAGGAAGCACATAACAATGCTCCCCCTTGTAAAGTGCAAGATTGTCGATTTGCCATTAACAAATTGCACGACTGCTTACTTTCTTCTGCATAACCTGTACTTACGTTGCAAGCATGCCTATATAGGCCTAGCTCTCAACCATTTTTGTGTGAAGTGCGGGTGAAATGAGCCGATTTTGTTTTTGGCAGATGACACGCCCATTTGAATGAATGGCCGTGTAGGAGGCTTGGCGGGTGAGTTTGCCCTTTACAAGGCAGGTGACACCCGCCAAAAGCGTGTGAGTTGAGAAGTATAATTTAGGGCAGACCTTAATTTTGTATCTGAAAATGCCGCAGTTCTGTCCTCTGTACTGCCAACAGTAATGCTACTTGCAATGTGATTGTATGAGAATAGTAATCGCTCCTGATTGTGGTGCTGACATGTCTTTCGGAGGGTCTCCCGATTTTTGGACATTGTGCTTTTCATTAAGAATTACAAAATGTTTGCCCATCTACTACGTTGCCTTATCGCTTAGAAACCTCTCTCCTATGCATAGTACACTTTGGAAATAACAAGGCATTTCCAAACCCCTCAAAATACATAGTTACTTTGAAGGACTTTGAAGTACCATATTGAAATTAGTATAGAAAGAGTGCGCAGAGAGAAGTGAAATGTGCTCGTGGATTGGGCGTAGAGGTCAAATTGCATCAATTTTCGGATTTTCAAGTGTTTCGGGTTTATCATTCAGAGACTCATCCCTCGCAGCTCCAGTGAGAGGGATTTCGGCCACCTACAAATCGCAAAGGCTGATAAATCTGCACATCCCTGTGCCATATACAGGATCCAATTTGCCCTGAGGAAGGCTCTTCAATCAATGCCAAGAAAGACGGCAATAGCCGAAACGTGCCTTTAGTACAGCGCATATCAAAACCGCAAGAACTAATGTTTCTGTATGCATTACTTCTTATCCATAGTTTCAATACTGGCACGTAGGCAGCTCCACAAAACATGATCATACCTTTATCATGAATACACACAAAGGATAGGAACCTTTGATAAAAGACAGTCGGAATAATACTGTGCAAATACTAAATACTTAGTCTAATTTTGCAATTTGTATGCTAAATGTGATTTTTGTCCATGCTTTGAACAAATCTCTCTCTTAGTATGTTTTAACCATCTACTTTGACAATTCTGTTTAATTCATTGTTTATGTATCTGAACAATCTATGCACAAATCCTTATTGTATTGTTTAGAACTATTTTTTTCATTTTTTGTACATTGGACATTTTAACCAAATTCCTTTTTTTGTTTCATTAAAATTCAGGGTCAGTTTCGCTCTAGTTGTTCTTCTTGGTATTTTCCTATTTTCTAACTCTTTAGGAGCAGAACATACATTGGTTTGGTAAATTTAGCATAAATGAGACCTTAACATCTTTGTCAATTTACAGTGTGAGTTATATTCTTTTTTGTTTACCTGGTACCTTGCCCCAAACCCACACTGAACTCGCTGGGGGCTCCCCTATTTTTTCGTAAAACACGTGGATTGGGTTGAAACATGAAAGTTGATCTGTATGACGAAATAAGTACAAGTGAAGGCTGCAGTATCATGACGGCCGCAAACACACAAAGTAATTGATATCGTTTTTTTAATTCACAGTGAAGACTACTCTCCTGAGAATCAACAACATCTGCACTGCAGACGTCATATCTGAAGAAACCTTGTAATTTTGCACAAAAATGTAAGTACAGTACAACCTTCATATTGTAACTTATCCTTAAAGATTATGTGTGGGTTATTTGTTTATTTTTGGCAGCAAAGGAAGCAGGCATTTGTAAGCCATTCTGCCTACAAATATCCATTTATAGGACAAAGATTAACAGGTGGAATTGCTGACAAATGGCTTTGTGTTTGGTACTGAAATGAGATAGGAAATCTGCAGAAGGTTAGATTGTGAAAATAAGTGGCGGTAGCAAGTTTTTGCCATTTTGGTTATTAATAATGGTTCTCGGCACAAGTAGGGCACTGTGTACTCTCATCTGAAGCACATTGTACTACATCTGAAGCACATTGTACTATTATTGAGACTTACTGTAGACTTACCAAATGATAGTTAGAGGTTACTGTGTGTTTACACACTGTGCCAAACAGTTTCCCCATCACACTTGTGCACACATGCACCCAGCACACATACATTGGACAACAGAACAAAGAATATTTTTTTTCTCAACAGACACCAAAGAATGCCTACCAAAAAGCATCTCTGTAGAAAGGAACACAGAATTAGAGCAAATAAAAATAAATGTACCCATGGTAAGCACCCACCTGTTGTAGAGTTAGGGGAGATTCTTGGTACAAACCACCTAATGCAATTGGGTAACATAATAAAAGAAGTCTCAACTGCCGAAACTGTACATCCTCCATCAAAAAGTATCTCAAAACACAGAAATTATGTCAAAGAAAACCCTGCCAGTACAGCTAACGATGTTCCTAATAATCCTGATTGTGTAAGAGGAACCCGCAGTAAAAAAATTATTTTAGCAAAAATGTTTCGCCACAGAGTCCTTCAGAATCTACTAAGAAGAGGATCAAAGTCATCCTCACCCCTTAAAAAGTACCGTAGAAAGTTAATTGTGCAAGCACTCGTGGACAGTGCAATCCTTCTCAAAAGGAAGTTGTTCATATCAGTCTTAAAAAGGATGAAAGCACTAACAAAAGTAAGTATCAAACTACAAATGAAACTTACCAATAAACGGAATGTGAACGAAAATAATTTTGTCCATGTTTGTGGTGGTGAATGGAGTCACACAACAACCACAGAGCCATATTTCAATGAAGAAGCATACAAACAAAATCAGACAAACACAATTGCCATCCATAGCAGTGGACGTGGGTATGTGAAAATCAATACTACCATTATGGAACAAGAAACACTGCTTACAAAACTGTCTTCTGAAAACTCAGAATTACCTCTCGATTCAGCAGAACCACACCGTCCAGTATACAAATGGCCGTGCGCATCAATGTGTGCCATTGCAAATAAAGCTTTCAAATCTTTACGTGTGTTCCTCAATCAATATGTAAAAGGTAAAGACAAAAGTAAAATCAAAATGCTGCAAAATATGAATATTTGTGTAGTGCAAAAACACACAGGACTAAAAGGACATTCACTAGCCTGCATTTTGGACCTATTTGCAAAAGTACCTTCCATGATATCAAAAGAATATCAGTACATCATTCTAAAGTAAGAAATTTAGTGTATAAAATATATTGTGCAAAAAATCCAGCTTCAGAATTAGGCAAATTAAATACCACTCTTCTGCATGGTACACCCAAATACTTACAAGAAGAAATGGACCGTATTCAGAAAAAGTATTTTGGAAGTGAGAGCTACATAGAAAATGCAACAGTTTTAGAGCATAGTAGCGACAATTCTGCACATAGCAACCTTTTATTACACACATACAGAAAAGAAATACTAAAATTTAAAAGGTCTTCGGCTGAAGTACCAAACCATGTGTGTGTATGTTGCTGCAGAACGTTTTACAAAAGGAACACAAAAAATGTGGACATAGCATACAAAATAGAAAACAATGAAGACTCCAAATGGTTTGAATTAGCTCTGTACCTTTTAGCTGAAAGCAAATATGAAGTAACTGAATGTGTAATATGTTGCACTTACTGTACTGCAAAATTAGACAAACCCCACACTCCTTCACGTGCAATTACAAATCCTTTGGAATTGTTTCCATCACCAAAAATCCTGCAACAGCTCAATTTGTATGAGAGCATACTAATTCAAACAGTTCACCCATTTCAAGCAATTATTCGGCTTCATTCAAAAACAGCAAATGTACCTCCCTCTGAATTGGTGAAAGGCATTTGTGGCAAAGTTGTGTACTTGCCATTAGATCTAATGGAAAATGTGCACACTCTAGGAGTGGAATGTTCAATAGAGCATTCTTTAATAGTCTTGGTAAATGGAGTACCAACAAAGGACAAAAAAAAGTTGTCAACAATTAGTAGACTTACACAAAGTTATACAAGCATTGCAATATCTGAAAGACACCAATGAGTACTACAAGGAAATACATATTGATGAAAGCTTAAACCAAACAACAGAAATAATTCAAGAGCCATCAGAAACTGGACAATTCGAACTTATGGATCCAGCTACAGTATACACTCTCTTAGACCATTACACAATTCATCCATTGCATTCCAATGAAAGTATAGATGATGCACTAGAAACTTACCAAATGTGACAAACCAAAGGGTCACCAATGAGTATTTGGGAAAAAAGTATAGAAGCACGTGCTTTTCCACTGCTATTTCCTACTGGCAACGGTGGGAGGTACGATGATAGACCCACTCAGATTGGGGCATCAGAATACCGCTCATTAAGAATGTATTCCCAAGATCCTAGATTTAGACAAAATGTGGAATACATATTCCACCTACTCTACGAAAGTGAATTAGCAACACTATGTTATGGAGTTGCACACATTCTTAAATCTGGTATGCACTTTCAAAATATGTCAGCTACGCAGTTAATACAAAAAGTACAAGAAAAAGATGAGGTTTTACAATCAAGTATAACAAATTTGTTTGCAAACATGCGCGGTACAACGGAATACTGGTTTAGATGGCACGGAGACGTGCGTTGCATGATCAGAAACCTTGGACCACCAACTTGGTTTGCTACGCTAAATTGTGCAGAATACGCATGGGAGGATTTGCATGAGTTTCTACGTATAGCAAACAGTAACAAAAACAACATAGATATATTAACACCTGGAGAACTTTGCTCTCTAGATCCAGTTAATGTCTCAAGATATTTCCATCATCGTTTCATTGCAATGCTACACTTTATTTTTTCAATAAAAGTGTTCCACCCCTTGGAGAAGTGCAACACTTCTTTTGGAGAAAAGAATATCAAGCGAGAGGAGCGCCACATATTCACATGATGTTATGGATCAAAGGTGCTCCAAAATTTGGGCACGACAGTGATAGCACTGTTTTGCAGTTTATTCAAAAATATGTCACATATGAAATCCCTTCACAACAGAGTCCTAGTGATCCTCATGGGCAGATTTTACAATTTCAAAGACACAAATGTGGCAAATATTGTCGCCGTAAATACAAAAACAAAGATTAATACTACACCAAATGCCGCTTTGGTTTCCCCAGACCAGTTACAGAAACAGGTGAAGTAAACAACTTCATGTCTTCAGTTTGACATAGTGTTAAAGGTAAATCACCTAAAAACACTCATTACATAAAAAGAAGGGAAGAATCCAAATATATCAATGGTTATAATGCAATCATTGCCCTATTATGGAATGCAAACATAGATGTGCAGTACATTGCAGACAATTCAACTGCTGTTGCACGATATGTAACAGCCTACTTAACAAAAGCAGAAAAAACAGAGCTTCGAGACCTCTGGGATGACCTAGCATCAGACAAAACATTATCACAGAAATTGTACAGCCTAAGCATACTAATGCTCTCTCATAGAGAATGTGGGGCATATGAAGCAGCAGATCGTTTAACCGGCACTGCTTTGTATGGAAAATCAGACAAAATAGTATGGCTCAGTCTTGGTCCTGCAAAATCTAGAAAAAGAGTGCTAAAATCATTTGAGAACATAGAAACTATTGCCAGAAATGATCCCAACAGCCAGGACATTCTAAAAAACAATTTACTGGACACATACTATCCGAACAGGAGTACCACTCTGGAAAGCATGTGTTTGTATGACATAGCTCAAAACTTTGCATACAAAAATAATGTAAAACTCGATGAAAGTAAACGTAGATATAGAGTGACTGATTGTGAAGGGAGTTTAGTGAAACTTAACAAACAAAGCTTAATTAATCATGTGAAGTTGTCATTAACAACTCCTCAACAGAAAGAACTATATTACATGTCTCCTTTGCAACTTTTTAAACCATGGAGAAAAGAGGAAGACATACTAGGTAATTATGAGTGCCAGGAAGATGCTTTCAAAGCAAATGAAAGCACTATCATTGATGTTAACTTTACACTGTACTAAACAATGTTACACAATGAGCAGCAACAAGAAGAAGAAATTCAGTCCCAACTAGATAAAAACTCTTCCGACAGTAGTCAACCTTCTGCCTTCTGTAACAGGAAGTCAAGAGCCATTAGGACAACCGCTGATAGCAAATGAGGCTGAAGTTGCTATGGCAGAAGTAGTAAACACCATGCATCAGTATCAAGAAGATGCAGAGGACTTAACTGTGCAACAAGGAAAACTTAACAATGATCAGCACACCATTTTTGAAGAGGTAACAAAACAAATTGTGTATGGCGTACAGCACGAAAATAAAGAATGTACCTGCCAAAATGACAAACCTATACTGCTGTATGTCAGTGGTGAAGCTGGATCAGGGAAAACATTCTTAATCAAAATTATTAGCAAGTTCCTGCAGCAAATGACAAACAACAAGCTGTCAGCTGTTGTAACAGCCCCCACAGGTTTAGCTGCCTACAACATAGGTGGTGTGACTTTACACCGATTACTACTACACTACTACTGCTTCCAATAGAGCATCAAAATAAATTAGACTACTACAAACTTTCTGCAGAAGCTGCAATGGAATTACGGAGAGTATTGAAGCAAATTAAAATGCTACTAATAGATGAAGTCAGCATGGTCTCCAATTTACTGTTGACTTTGATTCATCTCAGATTGCAAGAAGTACTTAAAAGTAATTAGGAAGAACTCTTTGCTGGGAAACACATTATCGTTTTCGGAGATCTTCTACAATTGACACCAGTAAAAGGTGAACCGATTTTTAAAACCTTAGGCCACAAACTCTGCCGGAAAACTGTTGGTAGCATAGGTAATGTTAACCTTTGGCAACATTTCCAATACAGAGTATTAACTGAGCACATGCTGCAATCTGCAGATCTCACGTATGCCAACATCTTAAAAAGTATTAGAGTTGGTGTATTATCACAAGAAGCACAAGCTGTATTAAAAAAGCAGCATATACATGCACTCTATGGCGATAATGCATGCGCAACTGGTATTATGGAACAAATAGAGCACAAAAATGTCAATTGTATGGCCTAAATGCCAACTCTTGCAAGCTGCTTCAAATTCAATGAAACAATGCTAAAGAAAGAAAGGCAAGCAATAGTAGAAATTAGCACCACAGACAAACTAGACGTACATGGTTTGACAGTACCCATGTGTGAGCAAGCCACAACAAGACTAAATAGTTTAGAACATTCAATCTCCAACACAGCTGGATTGGAAAAAGTATTGAAATTATCATTAAATTGTAGAGTAATGCTTAAACGTAACCTTGACATAGAACAAGGGCTAGTTAATAGAGCACTGGGCACAGTTGTTGGCTTTCAATCATACCCACGTGATAACAGCATTCAGTTTGTAAATATTCGCTTTGATAAAGTTTCAGAAGTAAAAAAGATAGGGCGCTCAATGGCTCGATTCCTTCTCTTCAAAGACATCTATGTACGTAGAGAGCAATTTTCTCTGACTCTTGCATATGCAGTTACCATTCATAAATCCCAAGGTCTGACCCTAGATAAAGCATTGATAGATATAGGAAAGACAGTGTTTAAGGAAGGCATGAGCTAAATAGCATTATCATGCTTACGTACACTTGACAGTCTTTTGTTAATAAACTTTGATTCAAGTAAAGTCAAAGCTGATATTCCTTGCATTCTAGAATACAATAGATTGCGTTCACTGTACACCCCTCATCTGAAACAATACCCTGTTCCAGATGAAGTGAAACGTGGTAAAAGAAAAGTAAATGAAACAGAAATGCAACAGAATGCAACAGGAAATTCTGGAAAAAAAAGAAAAGAAACTTAAGTGTCATCAATTGCCACAAACATAGAACAACCTATTAGGGAATGTAAACCAGGCACGTCGGCAAACAAACAACAGAAAAATCAAAAAATGCACTCAAGTACAGAACTTGCTGGCTCATTCAAGTTTACAAATGAAAGTGGGGTAAGTTCCTATGCAAATGTAGCAATGAATATTCTATTTCAATTGCCACCAATTGTTAACAATATTTACCTGCACAGCACAGACCAATTGTGATTGCAAATGTTAGTACTGCATAGAAATGCAACAACCAATCCTGACACCACATACAGTGTTTATGGAGTAAGGCAACAATTGGACAACTGTGCTGGAATGGTGAGATTCACTATGAACTCACAAGAAGATCCACAATAATGTCTAATGTACATACTATTAGTATTGGAAAACAAAAATATACCTGTAAATTAAATCTTCCAAATGTCATACATGTGGAAACATACATGCACTCTCTGTAACAAAGTGATACAGGAAGAAATCCCAAATGAGCGATTGTGTATATTTCCATAGCAAATTGTGAGAGCATTCCTTTTCAGCAACTTGTACAAAATGCAAACCATGGCAACTTATGTAGGATTTGCAATTCAGACAATCGCTCTACCTTACTGATACAATCTCATGGTGCCTACATTATACTTATGCTTCTATGTTATAATGCAGATGGCACCAAAAACAACTGCAAACTAACTGGATTCACACACGGTCAAGTGTCACTTGGAAAGAAAACCTTTACAACAGTAGGAATAATCTACCATGCAGGAGCTACAATCAATGCAGGTCACTACACTGCATACATTAAAAAGAATTGTGGATGGTTTGAATGTAATGATAGCACCATTACTCTAAAGCAGATGTTGCCAGCTAACCTAACAAATGTGTATTTAATGTTCTTGAAGCCAAAATTTATGAAATAATGTGCACTTCAAAATTGTGAACAAAGTAAGTGAAAGACTACAAATAGTTAGAATATGCCCACAGGTATTTAACTACCCAACAGGATGGAAGAAAGACACAAATAAATGATTATCACCGATTGTTGGAAACCAATGTACAGGCAGAATATGCCTATACGTATCCAATTGTAGTTGAAGATGGGCAGGAAGGCAACAAAGAAAACATTAATGGGAAAGATACAGGAAACAGGATATGTCAACGACACAAATTAATGAGTATCACAAATCTGTAGGAACACATGCACAGTTAAAATACGCCTACAGGTATCTAACTACCCAACAGGATGGAAGAATGACACAAATAAATGATTATCACACATTGTTGGAAACAAATTCACAGGTAGAATATGCCTATAGGTATCTAAGTGTTGTTAAAAATCGGCAGGAAGGCAACAAAGAAAACATTAATGGGAAAGATGAAGGAAACAGGATGTAACAATGACACAAATGAGTATCGAGATTTTGTAGGAACAAATGCCCAGTTTGAATACGCCTACAGGTATCTAACTGTTGATGAAAATGGGCAGGAAGGCAACAAACATAACATTGATCAGAAAAATGAGGAAAACACTGAAAGGAAAAAATGAAGTACTTAGTTGCATAAGAAATGAAGGTTTTTTTTAATCCGACAAAGATTTTTCTCCCTAGACCCAAGGATTAGATAAGCAAACACAGAAACTGAGCGCAATGCACAGTACACTGGTTTGTAAAGTAAAAATGAGGGTCTAAAAAAAAAATAACTGTCTATTAAGCAATGTGCTAAATGTTGAAAATCTGCAAACATTAACACACCTTTTTCTTTTATCACAGAAGTGGAAAAAGTGATACTTCCGCCAAGTACGAAAAAGCAAACATAAAAAAAGTTTCTGGATTGTGAACAAAGTAAGGAGTAAGTTTATTGGCAAGCATGTTATACACATGGGAATGTACTCGCTTAATGTGTGGTAGTGATATGCTGCAGTGCGTGTAATAATAATAATAATAATAATAATAATAATAATAATAATTTGGCATTTTATATAGCGCTACGAACCCTCAGGTATCTGAGCGCTGCTTATTATTACCCACGGTGTGTGGTGCTCATTTATCGACCTCGGAAGGATGAAAGGCTGAGTTTGGCCCTGCCGGGATTCGAACCTGCGTTGCAGGCTCTGCACGGATGTCAAAACAAGCACTCTACTCGCTGTGCCACTTGACCGGCTAGCCTTTTTGTCTGTGGTATGTAACCTACCACCTACGCCTTACAAACAAGTTGCAAGGAGTACAGGTCCTACCCACAACCATCACTGCATATGTGAAACATGGTCCTTGTAAATTAGGTGCTTATAAAGTTACTTTTCGGACCATCGTCTGCAGCCATGAAGTGAAGAAAGTAGGGCATCAAAAGAACAACCAGAATCCACCACACCCATATTAACTTGTAACTCCCCTGCTTATGACTTCTGTATTGCATGCATGGGCTTTAGCCATGCACCCAAAACTGCAGGGTCTCCCCACAACCACCTTTGTGATGTGTGGTAGTGGGGGTTATTCTATAGGTGTGTTATCCTGCTGTACCTCTGCCCAAAGGATTCCCTCCTAGGTGTATGTCTGTAGATCTTACATGGGATTGGTGTGCAGTGTCTTCCAAGTGTAGTACTTACCACTTTCTTGTTGGGGGCATGGCCTTCGGCCATGGACCCAACATTGCACGCACTCCCCACAACTTGCCAATGAAAATACAACACAAAGGGTGTATGCATGGTTGGCACATGCGGCGGTGGTTGTGGCCAGGGCCTAGAGTCTTGGAAGTAAAGCCATCAGCCTTCGGCCGACGGCCATGCATCCAAGACTCTAGGCCTGGCCACAACCACTGTAGCATGTGCCAACGATGGCAGCGTACTAATGAATATACTAATACCCATTGGAAACAGTAATGCATGTGTCCCTACAAATTTAACAACTCCCCCATGCACTGCACGGGCTGAAATACTGGCCCTATTGGACCCCTCATTTTCTGTGCGTACAAGGAGGCCCCAGAACAAATGTCGTAAACTATGTATAAGTGTATTTTTGGGTGCATGGCCTTCGGCCTTGCACCCAAGAGACCAGGATGTTCCCACAACCACCTCTTTGTTTTTGGGTGCATGGCACTGCACACACTCTCCACAACCTGCCAATGAAAATGCAACACAAGGGGTGTATGCATGGTTGGCACATGCTACGGTGGTTGTGGCCAGGGCCTAGAGTTTTGGAAGTAAGGCCTTCTGCCTTCGGCTGACGGCCATGCATCCAAGACTCTATGCCCTGTCCACAACCACCGTAGCATGTGCCAACCATGGCAGCGTAGTAATGAATATAATAAAAGGCATTGGAAACAGTACTGTATTCCCAGCATGTAGGCAACTTCAATGTCCGCTACCATCAGACGTGTCCGTACATATGTAACAACTCCCCCCTGCAATACACCGCCTCAAATACTGGTCTTATTGCACCCCTCCTTTTCTGTGCGTACAAGGAGGCCTTAGAACTTACGCCATTAAGTAGACGTAAGTGTACTGTGCATACAAGATGTCCATATACTTTAGATCATGACGGCCGACCCCCAAAACAAGTGCATTAATCACGCATATGTGAAGACTGTAGCCCCTGGCCACGACCACCGTAGCATGTGCCAGCCATGGCGGCGTATTAATGATTGTAATAATAGGCATTACGAAAAATAATACGGCCACGCCATGTTGTCAATTTCAATGTTGCCTACCTAAACCCGTGTGCTTTCAAGAGTTACAAATTTCCTAACCACTACATGCAGTCAAGAGTTACAAATTTCCTGCCCACTATATGGACTGAAGTGCTATCGTTATTATCCCCCACATTTACTGTACGTACAAGGTGTCCATAGAAATTGCATCATGACGGCTGAGGAACAAATGCATAGATCACCCATTTCATACTGTGTGAACCTTTCCCAATGCTCTGTGCCACAGTAAAATAGGGTAATGGAAAAAGCATGTATATGCTGTTTATTACTCTGCTTTCCGCAGGTCCAAGATGTCGGATGCATCCAAACCATCTGACGCAGAAGACGTCTCGCAGTAACCAATTGACAGAGACGTTGCGTGTACGCGGTCATGACGGTAGCCCCTTAGCGAATCGGTTTCTTGTTCATCGACCGAACAGGGAAGTGTGAACGCGGCACGAACATAGATATCACTAATTATTTCTGACCTACTTTTTCATAATTATAAATGAACATACTGCATGTATGGTGACAAAATTTACTAAAGCACGCTTTCTGGTCCAAGCCCCTGTACCTGCCGCAATTTTCGTTAAAATCCGTCCAGCGGTTTCACCTGTAGCCGTGCGCAAAGTTTTTCCTCCATTCAATCTATGGGAAAAAAGAAGTTTTGGGACCGCCCATATAACTCCCCTTTCCCTGGACGATTTCTCACCAAACTGTACAACAAAATTCAGAGTGGGCCATATACTTTTTTTCAAAGTTTGGTGAGGTTTCGTCCACGGGGAGCGGAGTTATAAGCCGCCCAAAAAGTGCTCTTCCAATGGACACAGCAACTTAACCATAACTACATGGCCACTGCCGTGGCGATGTAATACAATAATTCAAACTGTACATAAAATATATAAAAACACACTATCACTCAAATTCAGCTACTCCAAATAATGAATAGCTCTTCACCATAGATAAACACAGACCATGTGCACACTCTGAGTTCTTGAATAAGACTGTCAAAAGTTCACAAAAATGTCACTTTCATAGCTTTCACAAATCAATAGCACAAAAAGAGGACTGTAGAAAACAAACAAGTAAACCCAACACAGTCATTCAACAAATACAATATACAATATTTACACACTATATCGAATTTTTTCCAAATTTTTCCAAATAACATAACTCTGGCTATAACCCTGGTTACAAGTACAGTTTTCAAATGTGCTCAATAGCACTTATGACAAAGATTTCAAAATCAATTCACATTAGTCTTCAGGTGAGAACATCCAAACAGAAACACACGCACAAATCTGATCTAAAAGATCCATAATATAATATGATTACCACACCAAAATGCAACGAGCTACAACCGTGGGTACAGCAGACAGATTCATACCCGCAGATATCAAAGACCGCCACAAAGTACGACATGCGATTGCAGCGTTCATACCCACCGATTGAGTCAACCGCCAGTAGTCGCAGCTACCCGTAACATTTTTACAGATTCAAAAAGAAATATTAACAAGCTTTGACAATTCAAACAACATAAAGGTACACATTTGGCATGGAATTAGAAACACATGTGAAATTGTGCAGTGTAGAATCAGTGGAGCAACACGATCAATGCATTAAAATTGGAATGATTATACCTAAGGCAATAGTTATAAATGCACAGATGTTACAATACTATACAAGCATTACTTTATGCTACATGATGATTAATTTACAGATTACTTTACGCAAACTTCACCAGGAAACCAAGACATATAACATAAATATGTCTTCAATTTTACAAAGAAATAAATGAAGACATGCCAACACTGTAAAATTATTTTGAGTATTGATCTTTTTAAACTATAGCCATACCCATATTTTAAATAATAGGTATACAGTAAAAACTGTTATGAATAAACATCTTAACACTTAGCAAAAACTACAGTAATAACATAACAAATGTCATTTACATGTTTCTTATAAAATATGTGTGTGTCCTGTGTTTGGCCACCTACACACATGAGAAGTTCATAATGACATTGCAAGTTGTACATGTCATATTTTAAAAAAAATTAGAACTACAAATTATTATATATACTTCTGTTAGCACTGATACTCCTACACAGTGTGGAATATATTTTTTTACTATATCAAAATGTATTCTAAATTATAAAAATGATATGAACATTGCCATTTCATAACTTCTTTCACAATTTGGTGTGCATCCTTTTTCTGCTTACCTGCACACCCTAGAAACTAATCACAATTATCTTAAACCTACCATACAAAATGAAAGAACATGCACAGTTTAATGACTGATCAGATTGTCTGACTTTTCTAAAAGCTCCACACTGCACATAAAACATATTTATACATTTAACAAACTAACCTTTTCAGTAAGTTATTTTGATTTTGTATTTTAATTGCACTATATGTTTTGTATCTACAACCTACTGTTTACTTGTTTCATATGTAAACAGTCATGAGCTTCAACACTACCTCACACTCTAAATAATATACATGGAACCATTAATGTAACCTCACAGTTATGGGGTTCACTTGTACATATTAAAATATACAGTGTTGCACAAAATAAAACAGAATTAGAAGATTGCAGAATGCTATTTCCTCTTTTAAATCATATGATCTTCACAATATAACCTATACATTTATTTAGTACTGTTTTATTTATTTATTTAGGCACCTGCCAGCAGGCCCGACACATGTCCCCCCACCCACATACCCACCCCCCATTGACAGGCACCTGCAAGCAGGCCCCGACTCATGTCCCCCAGTCCCACCCAACCACCCACCCACCCCCATTTACGGGCACCTGCCAGCATGCCCCGACTCATGTAACCCACCCCCATTGATGGGCACCTGCCAGCAGGCCCCGACTCATGTCCCCGTCACCCAGACACCAACCACCCATTGACGAGCACCTGCCAGCAGGCACCGACTCATGTCCCCCCATGCACCCACTCATCCCCCCATTGACGGGCACCTGGAAGCAGGCCCTGACTCATGTCCCCCAGTCCCACCCAACCACCCACCCACCCCCATTTACAGGCACCTGCCAGCATGCCCCGACTCATGTAACCCACCCCCATTGATGGGCACCTGCCAGCAGGCCCCGACTCATGTCCCCGTCAACCACCCACCCACCCCCCATTGAGCTTCACCTGCCAGCAGGCCCCACTCATGTCCCCCCATGCTCCCACCCACCCCCCCATTGACGGGCACCTGCAAGCAGGCCCCGAAACATGGCCCACCAAACAACATGTCCTAACAAAACAGACCCATGGCCTTAATGCCAACCAAATCCCTCCTCCCCCAGTACAAGCATGCAACCATCCAGTGCACCCACTCCCAAATTACCCATGCCATGAGAGTCTTAAAAGGACCACAATGGCCATGCATAAATGTACAACAGAGCCACACAGTGGCAACACATGACTGAGGCAATGTTCATTGAGACATGCACAAAACCAATGATAGTACCCAACACCAATCATGAAGTAATATGAAATGTATTAAGAAACATAATGAAATAACATAATGAAAATCAAACTTGCAAATTAAGAAATAACGAAAGCCATTCCAAATAAAAAGTAAAATCCAATGAAAAACAAAAATCCACGACATTAAAAAAGAAAAGTGGTCCATTGCAAATGTCAATATGAATTAAATAATCAAAAATAAAATAAAACCATTGATCCATGGGAATTATAAAAATTGAAAGTATGTACAAGTCTTGAACTATATACAATGCAAGTACAAAGGGTCCATGATCCCAAAACAAAAGGAAACCTACAAAAAAGTCCTATGAATAAAAAACTATATACATTGGGGGAGCAAAGTCCATCAACTCCAAAATAAAATATAGAACAAAGGAAACCTAAGCCTAAAGAATTATGTACAAAGGTGGCGGGCAAGTCCTACGGCTCACATTTTGATGTTCCGGCCAGGGCATCATCGAACTCCACGTCGATCTTCCTGAGGCGGGTCTCTTCCCTGGCCTCAAGGTCTTGCAGGGATGCAGCCATGGCCTCCTCCAACTCCCTGCGAGATGCCTTGAGGCACTCAGCCCGCCTCAATGCCCTGCGCATGGAGTTCTCACCATGACCATAGTGAGCCGTGCCTCCTCCACCCGCCGCCGCTCCGCATCTATCTGCTGGCCCAACCACTGCCACACGGAAGACACTCCCAATCCAGGGTCCTCCTGCCCTCCGGCGGATGGCCGCCCCTGTGATGTTGATGGTCCCGAGCCATCATCGCTCGCACCCTGAGCCTGCTGCTGCCTCCGATGCAAATGCCTCTGGCACGACGACGGCCTTGAGGCTGATGGAATCCTCTGGGGCTGCCAAGCACATGCCCTGCTCAATGATGCCTGTACGTCCTCCATCTGCTGGGGTCCAGTTGGTGGGGTGGCCACCTTTGGTGGTCCTCCGACTCCTGACTGTGGCAGGGATGTGTCCTCCACCAGCCTGGCTGCTGGCTCAGGGGCAGCTACACAGGGGGCCCAGGTGATACTTGGGCAGGAAGATGGCACGGAGGATGACTTTTGTATAGGGGGTTCAGTTGAGGAGGGGGTCGCAAGGAGTTCCAGCACACGGATGCACCCAGTGCCGACGTGCTGTCCTAGTAGGTCGAGGCAGCCAATAAGGGATCCGAAATGATGTGCATTGTCCTGACAAGAACCCTGCACGTCATCCTGAATCCCACGTTGGCACAACACCACCCCAACTAGGACAGGCTCAATACGGTCATGGATTGCAACGTTCTGAGGGAGAGGAAGGCCAGTTGTTGTATGTGCATCCCCTCCCTGAAAATGGGTCTGGACGGAGGCATCCCTGCTGGTGCATTTATTTAGTACTGTTTTTAAAAAACATCCTAGTAACAATCCATGTCCTACTTTACATAAAACACTTATTAGCCTATTTTTCCATTTCAGACTTTTATTTTGTATGTTCATATTCACAAAGTATTTTACACATATATTTTAAAACTTTGCTTCTAACAACATTAGGTAAACATTATTTAAACCCTTTGGCAATCTAGCTTGGTGTGTGACTACAGAATCATTACAAACAAGCCAATATACTTCTGTATGCACCCATGTGATGAAATGTCCAGATTCAATTGCTGTCCCCTCATGAAAAATAAGTGCACACATTTTAAAAGTGTTCTTACACTTTTAAAATTAAACTTGACTATTACAAAATGCATTATTGATGCATTAATTTTCCAACCATCTACACTGTATCTTTGAAAAATAATCAATACATACTTGTTAAAAACTAGATTCTGCAGTGTTGTTTGTAAATTACAACCACAGTCACTGCATTGCATGTCATGGAAAGCTTTAGTTACAAGATCAGGACATTTTAACATTTTCTGATCAGGTACATGCAGATACGATACACACATCTTTCACAGAGATCTGGAGTAGAATAACCATTCATACATTTTGGACACATATGATTCCACTCATAACTAATTCCTACATACTGTTCTACATTAACAGTGTCCTTCACTAATAACACAAAGACAGTCATTACAAATTCCTGACTATCTTCTTGTGTATTTTGAGAACATTTTGATTTCTTCTTGCAACAGCTACTACATTTCTGATTGACATTGCTGAATGTAAACTGTGTGGAATTTCATCTACAGATATTTTAAGAAATGAATGTTCAACACACAGCTGCTTCTCTGCTGTGGAAGCTATTTCTTGCATCAATGTTGTATTACAATAGCATTCAACTCCTGGTTTCTTACTAAAGCTGCAA
This sequence comes from Ambystoma mexicanum, assembly GCF_040938575.1. Lineage (NCBI taxonomy): Eukaryota > Metazoa > Chordata > Amphibia > Caudata > Ambystomatidae > Ambystoma > Ambystoma mexicanum. Next base: position 834,635,611 of record NC_090928.1, read on the forward strand.
TGAGAGTATGTTGTAGTTGAACGACTCCCCAACTTCATTAAATTCAGTTGTTTATTAATCTTACAAGGACTGATTTCATTTGAATGTGGTTTCAGTGACTTTCTCACATTTCCTGTATGAGTGCTTTGCAGGTACAGGTATAAGGATCAGGTGAGGAGCATACAGTACACACAACATATTATATTCTCCAATGCAAGAAATGTCAGCTGTCACTTTCCTTTCATCAAAGTTCATACGTGACAAAGCTACAAATGACATTCCTTCTCTAAACACTGTTTGACCAATGTCAATATGTGCTGCTTCTAAAGTCAACCCTTGTGATTTATGAATTATTATTGCATAAGCAGAGCACAATGGAAACTGTGATCTTTTCACAAAGGTATCGCTAAAAACCATGAAATGTGCAGAGCTTTGAGAAAACATGTAAGTTCCTTCTACACAATCAAACTTAACTTCAACATGTTTAATATTTGTATGGTGAGAAAAAGAGTGAAATGCAATCACTCTTCCCATCGCTCCATTGACTAGACCAATTTCTACATTCAGGTTCCTCTTTAACATTACTCGTGCATTGATTCTCCTTTTTAAAAACCTCCTTTCAGACCTGTTGTTTTAGAAATTGAATTCTTTAGTTGACCTAATCAAGCTTTTTCTCTCTTATCCAACTCTAAAGGCATAACATGACCATCTAAAACATCACACATTTTGGGGGTAATTCATAGGATTTAGCGCACGCATTGCACATGCGGCTGGCGCACAGAGGGAGCGTGCACTAGTCTGCACCAGCCGCATGCGCCAAAACTCATTTTGACGTACAGCGTATTCATGGATACTAACATCCATAATCAGCCATTGCGCAGAGTGGCGCAGCGACCCTGCAGCAGCGCCAGTTACGCCGCCAACCCCGTCCCGTGGGCCAAAAACATTGCACAAATCCAGTACATGGCGCAAAGGCCAGTGGACCAGCATATAGCCCCCTAACCATGAAATCACGTGGAAAATACTCCGCGCACCCCTCGAAATATGCGTACCCCACTCGCACCAGCAAAAATCCGAAGAAACTCCCCGTGCACCAATCGGAATATGTATACCCCACTCGCACCAGTGACATAGAGTGTAAAACACCCAGCGCACCCCTCGGAATACGTGTACCCCGCTCGTGCCAGTGAAAATGTGTGTAAAACTCCCTACATACCCCTTGGAATACGCGTACCCCGCTTGCGCCAGTAAAAACGTGTAGAAAAAGTCTCCCCTGTGGTGTGGGCTGCCTGTGGAGCATGCCCAGGGTGGATAGGCTGCCTGCGGGGCATGGTCAGGGGTGATGAGCTGCCTGTGGTACATGCCCAGGGTGGATGGGCTGCCTGAGGGGCATGCCCGGGGTGGATGGGCTGACTGCGGGGCATGCCCAGGGTGGATGGGCTGCTTGCGGGGCATGGTCAGGGTGGATGGGCTGCCTGCGGTTCAAGCCCAGGGTGGATGGGCTACCTGTGGGGCATGCCCAGAGTGGATGGGCTGCCTGCGGGCCATGGTCAGGGTGGATGGGCTGCTTGAATGTATACTGGGGGTGCGTGTGGAGTTTTACACGCAATTTCACTGGCGCGAGCGGGTACGCCTATTCCGACTCATGACCCCCCACCCACCCACCCCCCATTGATGAGCCCCTGCCAGCTGGCCCTGACTCATGTAACCAAACCCAAAATTGACAGGCACCTGCCAGCAAGCCCCTACTCATGTCCCAGACCCACCCCCCATTGACGGGAACCTGCAAGCAGGCCCCGACTCATGTCCCACCAATTGACGGGCACCTGACAGCAGCCCCGACTCATGTTCCCCCGATCCACCCACCAACCTACCCCCCATTGACGGGCACCTGCCAGCAGGCCCCGACTCATGTGCCCCCAAACACCCACCCACCCACCCCCCATTGACAGGCACCTGCCAGCAGGCCCGACACATGTCCCCCCACCCACATACCCACCCCCCATTGACAGGCACCTGCAAGCAGGCCCCGACTCATGTCCCCCAGTCCCACCCAACCACCCACCCACCCCCATTTACGGGCACCTGCCAGCATGCCCCGACTCATGTAACCCACCCCCATTGATGGGCACCTGCCAGCAGGCCCCGACTCATGTCCCCGTCACCCAGACACCAACCACCCATTGACGAGCACCTGCCAGCAGGCACCGACTCATGTCCCCCCATGCACCCACTCATCCCCCCATTGACGGGCACCTGCAAGCAGGCCCTGACTCATGTCCCCCAGTCCCACCCAACCACCCACCCACCCCCATTTACAGGCACCTGCCAGCATGCCCCGACTCATGTAACCCACCCACATTGATGGGCACCTGCCAGCAGGCCCCGACTCATGTCCCCGTCAACCACCCACCCACCCCCCATTGAGCTTCACCTGCCAGCAGGCCCCACTCATGTCCCCCCATGCTCCCACCCACCCCCCCATTGACGGGCACCTGCAAGCAGGCCCCGAAACATGGCCCACCAAACAACATGTCCTAACAAAACAGACCCATGGCCTTAATGCCAACCAAATCCCTCCTCCCCCAGTACAAGCATGCAACCATCCAGTGCACCCACTCCCAAATTACCCATGCCATGAGAGTCTTAAAAGGACCACAATGGCCATGCATAAATGTACAACAGAGCCACACAGTGGCAACACATGACTGAGGCAATGTTCATTGAGACATGCACAAAACCAATGATAGTACCCAACACCAATCATGAAGTAATATGAAATGTATTAAGAAACATAATGAAATAACATAATGAAAATCAAACTTGCAAATTAAGAAATAACGAAAGCCATTCCAAATAAAAAGTAAAATCCAATGAAAAACAAAAATCCACGACATTAAAAAAGAAAAGTGGTCCATTGCAAATGTCAATATGAATTAAATAATCAAAAATAAAATAAAACCATTGATCCATGGGAATTATAAAAATTGAAAGTGTGTACAAGTCTTGAACTATATACAATGCAAGTACAAAGGGTCCATGATCCCAAAACAAAAGGAAACCTACAAAAAAGTCCTATGAATAAAAAACTATATACATTGGGGGAGCAAAGTCCATCAACTCCAAAATAAAATATAGAACAAAGGAAACCTAAGCCTAAAGAATTATGTACAAAGGTGGCGGGCAAGTCCTACGGCTCACATTTTGATGTTCCGGCCAGGGCATCATCGAACTCCACGTCGATCTTCCTGAGGCGGGTCTCTTCCCTGGCCTCAAGGTCTTGCAGGGATGCAGCCATGGCCTCCTCCAACTCCCTGCGAGATGCCTTGAGGCACTCAGCCCGCCTCAATGCCCTGCGCATGGAGTTCTCACCATGACCATAGTGAGCCGTGCCTCCTCCACCCGCCGCCGCTCCGCATCTATCTGCTGGCCCAACCACTGCCACACGGAAGACACTCCCAATCCAGGGTCCTCCTGCCCTCCGGCGGATGGCCGCCCCTGTGATGTTGATGGTCCCGAGCCATCATCGCTCGCACCCTGAGCCTGCTGCTGCCTCCGATGCAAATGCCTCTGGCACGACGACGGCCTTGAGGCTGATGGAATCCTCTGGGGCTGCCAAGCACATGCCCTGCTCAATGATGCCTGTACGTCCTCCATCTGCTGGGGTCCAGTTGGTGGGGTGGCCACCTTTGGTGGTCCTCCGACTCCTGACTGTGGCAGGGATGTGTCCTCCACCAGCCTGGCTGCTGGCTCAGGGGCAGCTACACAGGGGGCCCAGGTGATACTTGGGCAGGAAGATGGCACGGAGGATGACTTTTGTATAGGGGGTTCAGTTGAGGAGGGGGTCGCAAGGAGTTCCAGCACACGGATGCACCCAGTGCCGACGTGCTGTCCTAGTAGGTCGAGGCAGCCAATAAGGGATCCGAAATGATGTGCATTGTCCTGACAAGAACCCTGCACGTCATCCTGAATCCCACGTTGGCACAACACCACCCCAACTAGGACAGGCTCAATACGGTCACGGATTGCAACGTTCTGAGGGAGAGGAAGGCCAGTTGTTGTATGTGCATCCCCTCCCTGAAAATGGGTCTGGACGGAGGCATCCCTGCTGGTGCCGGATGATACAGTCACAGGATTGGGGACAGGATTTCACACAGGCACCTCCACAGTGACCTGTGCTGCCTCCTGTCCCTGCCCCTGGACTGCACCACTAGCACCAGTGTAATCCCCCCTCCAGGCCCTGTGCGTGGGCTTTCCGCGGCCTCCTCCTCAACCAAACCCACCACCAACCTGGATGACTCAGTGCCATCTTCCTCCATAGGCCCCTGTGGGGGCTCAGCTGCCCCTACTGCTGCCGAGGAGTCCACCTCCAAACGCTGCCTCTTGGACGTACCCTCGGCAGCTGCGGCCACAGACGCGGCACCAGACTCCTCACTCGCCGAAGAGATAACAACCCGGGAGGGGAGCTGGGCTCTGCATCTCCAGCTGGTGGTGGGATCCCTGCCACTGTGCTCCACAGCACCGTCTCCGCCCTCTTCATCACTTGACGCTGCAGACAGTGAGAGACAGAACACAGGCATGAGGACACTGTACAATGTTTGTATACACACATGACAGTTGCATATGAGTGGCAGTGTCAAACTTCACAGATGGCATCACACTCCCTAACACACATATCATTTGAACCCACACACATGCACAAATTAACAGGAATGGTGCATCAGGCAGCAGCATCCATACACACACAACAGCATGAACATCCAAAGGTCAGCCAGACATCACAAGCAACACAGTAGTGCCAAACACATGCACACATGCCAAAAGACAGGCATGCATCTGTACATCTCCACCACCTGTCACAGTGCAATCACCGGCAACTATGTCACATCTGCCAATCGGCTCACTACATGCCTGTGTCACATGCATCCATGGCGTATCACAGTCGCACACATGTCAAACACACACACATGCACATGTACACCATGCACGTGCATGAAGCTGAAACCAGCATCCATGTGTCACACCCCAGCCATGGCATAGTACATACACAGAAATGCTAACATGTGTGCGTCTCCACATGCATTTTAACATCATGCTTTGGAACACATACACCATTGTTGTGCATCACACATGACTGGACTGTCCCTGCACATTCACATCCATACATGGGCCTTTCCAGACATGTGTCCATGCTGCACACTCCTGGCACACCTCAACATGCACTGCGTCCAATCAGTACACATGGACACTTACAGCTCGACTCCGGACAGGTCTGCCTCTCAAGGACCTGGAGGTGAAGCGCTGGTGGTATGCATTCCAGGACCCTCATCTGGTCATCGGTAAGGCGGACCCAGCACACCTCTGCATCTGCTGCATCCAAGAGGCGCTGGGCCTTCCTGAGGGTCCTGGACCTGAAGTCCTCCCAGTGCTAACGGACTTGTGGTATGTCGTGGTTTGCCACTCCCTCTGCGTTGATAGCAACCACGATGTCCGTCAAGATCCTTCACCGCCCATCCTTGTCGGCGCATGTTCTTCCAAAGAGGGCATCATGATGCACCAGGACTTGCTCCACCAGGATGCTAACCTCTCCTGCTGAGAAGCTGAGAGCCCTCTGCCTCTCTGGCTGGGGACTGCCAGTGGTCTCAGATGTTGTTTCCCCCAACATGGCAGCCCCCGAGGCAGGTGTGGGTGGACAACTGGGTCCTGGTGATGGGTTGTGGAACGATGGAACTGCAGACAGGAGTCTTATGTTCTAGCAGGGGTGGTCACAGCAACTTTACCCCTGGCTGACATGGAAGCACCAAATAGTAGGGCATGTGGTAAGCAGGCAGGCAGGCAGCAGCAGATGGCTGGTGGGAATCGGCTTGGGGGGCAGGTGAATGGTCTTCTGGGCAGGACCGTGGTCTTCCATTTGTTGTCGCGTGGCCAGCTTGATGCAGAGTGATTTGGCACGTGAAAAAACAGCATGTCAGTGTGTAATTCGAGGAAAGGCCCTTAGTGCGTAAGCGCGTATGTGACATAACGCGCACAGGCGTTTCCCTCCAACGGGTGCATAGTGATTCAGCACGTGAAAAAACTGCACACCCGTGTGTCAATGCGTGTAGTTCGAGGAAAGGGCCTAAGCGCATATGTGACGTAATGCACGCCAGCGTTTCCCTCCCATGGGTGCATAGTGATTCAGCAGGTGAAAAAACTGCAAGTCCGCGTGTTAATGCGTGTAGTACGAGGAAAGGGCCTAAGTGCGTAAGTGGTATGACACACGCAGGCATTTCCCTCTGCACTAGTTAAAGGTGAGCGGGGCCAGCAGTTCACTGTATGTGCTTTGCGTGGAGACCGACGCATGTGTTGCTACTTCTGGTTGTTTCATGTGCTGTCACTACTTCACAGTGGATCAAGGACGTATCTCTTGTTTTGGTAGGGGTATTGGCTACGCATGTTTTTCATTACCACGCTAGTCAGACGGTGAGTCCTGCATGCTATTTTTTCTACTGCGGGTCCCCCTGTGTATCGCGTACCCATTTTTGAGGTCATAGTAGCCTGCATGTCCCACGCGTATGTGTTTTTGTGTCCCTGGTTGCCACCATGTACGTTAAGAGGTTACTTCCACACACGTGGGCTACCAGGGGTTGCGTGCACGGTTTTACTGCTGTTTTGGGGTGCCTGAGCATTGCGTGACCCGTCACTTCATCACCGGGGTCACATACAGCCTTGCATGCACACAGGGGTGCTGTTAACATCTAGTACCCTACCTCCTTCACCCCAATTGCCCAGGACAATTGTCGTGTACACCTCCCATTGGCACTACTACTACTTCTGTGCCGGCACTACTACATCTGTGCCATGGTTGGGAGGCCACGAAAGGTGAGGGGCGCCTCAGCTGGGTGTCCTCCACATGGTGGGCGTGGTCAGGGACATGGCCGCGGTAACCAGGGAGTAAGGGGACTCCAGGGTGTCCTGGGTGGCTGCAGAGGGGGAAGAGGCAGGGGTGCGCCACTTCGGCAGGATGTTCTGCCATGTGTTGGTGCAGTCATGCCACCACCCCCTGTGGTTCTGGGAGATGCAGCTCTTGCATCTGGCACTGGCGTCCATGTGACCCGCCAGTCCATTTCATCGACTGCCATTGGCCCAAGGGTAGTGGTAGCTACAGGTGCAGCTGGGTCCACCCCTACCCAGGCTCAGGGTCAGCCAGTGGTGCATATTGCGTTGGCACCTGAAGAGTCCCAGGATGATTTCCAGGAGGTCAGGAGGCATGTGGTAAGTGCACACAGGGCTGCCCTGACCGAGGCACATGTCCCCGGGGCAGTATTGTCATCTGCTGCCCCAAGCAGCCAGGTCTTGGCAAGTGCATGGGCAGATGCAGCTGACACCACCCCGGCTGTGAGTCTACCATCCAGGATAATCCCGGTCAATGACCTTGGCACAACGGATGTTGCTGTGCAGGGTCCAGTCAAGGGCACACAGCAGCCACTGATGCAAGTCAGGGCTTCCGTCGTAGTTCCACCTACCACTCCCTCGGTTCAATCCACCAGCGCCACTGCCCATACTGATCAGGGCAGCATTTGCCAGTCAGGGTCCGGATCACTGCCCAAGAGGAGGAAGCGTGTTGCTCAGGAGTGCAAAAAGCGTTGGGATGACCTCCGATGCTGTGCTAAGCTAAAGCGTGCCTCCAATTATGCCACGACTGTGGTGACTGGCGGTGGGCCACCACCTCAGGAGGAAGAACTCACTCCTTACGAGTTGATCGCTGCAGAGTTTATGCCGGCAGAATTGTTTGAATGAGTGGGAGAGATGCTGGATTTTGACGCCCCGTCCAGTGAGTGTTTTTGCGTGTTTGTCCAGGCTATGTGGGGTTTGCTTGTGCGATGTGTTGTGCTTGACTGCCAGTACATGCTATGTGTACATGGTTCTCATGTGCGAGTTATGCAATGCTTCACTAATGCGTGGCTGCTGTGCATCATGCTGGACATGTAGTGCAGACAGGGACTGTCCTCATCACCATACTTGCACCCTACTCACATGCTAGTCACCCGGCTGCCCCTCCGGTCCATGTTCCAGCTCACTGGCCCTTCTGCATGTAGCCTGGGGTGTCTTTTCACTCAGCACTCGGACAATGACATCCCATGACTGACATGCATGTGTCTTCTGCCTGCATGCTAGTACTCCACATAGGCATGCTCCCTTGCCCCTCCACCCCCCTGCACCACGATTACACCATTGCACTGGTGGGTAACATGTTGGCCTACTGCAATGGCCTGTTCAAGGCTTCTGTGTACATGCACACTTCCCCCTGCCAACCTGCCAGACACATACTATGGGATACATCCTATGTCCTTGATGCAGGGTGTCTCACTCGGAGTGTGCAGATGACAGATGCTCTGCAGGGACATGAGTGCCCATTCATGCTCCATGTGCATTACATGAATGCCCCTATGTGTCCTTTGCAGGATGATCATTATAGTACGTGTCCAGGATGACATATCTTTACTGGCAGTTCTTCATGCTTTTTGTGCTCACTGTGGCTCAGTCCGGCATCACGCACATGTTTAGGGTATCATAGGCTGTGTGGGGCACAGGCCTCCCCCTGTCTCAGGCCCCCTGACTCTGTCAAACTGGTGTAGTGCCTTCTGCACAAATGGGTGTACTACAGAGGGTTCATCATGTGTCCTGCTCACTGTCCCATTCTCATCGGTTGTGTTGTCAGTTGACTCAGATGATGCAATTGATGCTACTCAACACTGTCTGCCAATACACAGTTATCTGGTCAACCTTTCACTGCCATGCAATGCCTCCCTGCATTTTCACTAAGGGAGGGGTGCCTGTATCCATGCAATCCATTGCATTCACATTGCATGTGATACCTGAACTTGCACTTACACTGCCTTCTTGTTTATTGTTAGACATAATAATGTACTTGTTGATGCAGATAGTCGATAACGCGCACATGCTCTGCACCGCACCAACCCACTTCTGAGCTATGTTACACCATTATACATGCCTACTCACTGATGCAGGGGGCCTCCCCCTGTCTCAGGCCCCCTGACTCTGTCAAACTGGTGTAGTGCCTTCTGCACAAATGGGTGTACTACAGAGGGTTCATCATGTGTCCTGCTCACTGTCCCATTCTCATCGGCTGTATTGTCAGTTGACTCAGATGATGCAATTGACGCTACTCCACACTGTCTGCCAATACACAGTTATCTGGTCAACCTTTCACTGCCATGCAATGCCTCCCTGCATTTTCACTAAGGGAGGGGTGCCTGTATCCATGCAACCCATTGCATTCACATTGCATGTGATACCTGACCTTGCACTTACACTGCCTTCTTGTTTATGTTAGACATCATAATGTACTTGTTGATGTAGATAGTCGATAACGCGCAAATGCTCTGCACCGCACCATCCCACTGCTGAGCTATGTTACACCATTATACATGCCTACTCACTGATGCAATGTCAAAGTGACCTGGCATGTGTAGTCAGATTGTCATCCCTTCACTGTCATGAAAGGCACAGGCACAGGTGCATCCTGTAACACATGTACTCTGTATTGGAACACCCTAGTGGGTGTTTAGCAAAGTTTGAAGGTCAACCTGCGGCCTATACTAACCGGTATAGGCCACAGATTAACTGTAGCCTGACAATCGGGTTGTAATGACTGTGGAGCTTCCTGCACGTGTGTATGTGTACACTTTCACATACATCAAAGCAAGCAGGGTAGTAGCTGCTTGCTTTGCTGTATTGGTTGCTGTTCATGTTCACAATATGGGTGTATAGGGAAACAAGTGTTTTTGAACACTTTCACATGTACTTATGCAAGCAGCTTCAAAGTTGTGTAGTGCAACATTGCGACTACTCACTTATGTGTGTGTGGAAGTGTTCATTTACACATGTGTCTTCTGCAGCTTTTTTGTTGACTGACTAATATGTAGTTGATTGACGTTAATGCTGGTGAGATTTCAGCTTTGCCCGTTATGTTCAATTGGCGCAATCCTGAAGGTGCACTGTTGTGCAGTATGTGTACGCCCGGGCCCACTTAGCGAATCTGCTGGGGCCTGGCCGTGATGATTTGACACATTGAATAATGGTTTAGGGCACATTCATAGCACAATATGCTCAATCAGGCCCTGAGGGGTGTTCTGGAGACTTCATGGCCGGCAGCTCGGACCATGCTGGGTGTTATGGTCCCTTATGCCTGTTTGCAGGCCTTCACTTTGCTCGGGACATTCACTATGCCTACATGGCCCATGACACCCGGTACGGGCCAAGCTGCAGATGGATGAAACAATATTGGTGATGATGATTTAGTGATGCATGTGTACATGCATATTACGTGAGTCATGATGTTTTTGAATTCACTTGCAGATGTGGCCATTTGGCAGTTCAGACATGCTTATTGTATGTGCCATCTCTTAGTTGCCAGCTGTCATTTTCGCCTGTGACATGTGCCTGACAGAGGTGGTGTGTGATGGAGGTGATATACTACATTCAGTACATGTGTAGGCTGTGCTATTTACACACATCCATTTCTGCTTTTGGGATGTGTTTGCATATCGATGCCACTGGATGCATGCCGGAATTTCATTGTGTGTGACATGTCTGCCTCATGTGTTGGCTGCCGATGTGATTTCTATGTGTGTCTGCATTATGTGCATCTGACATGTGTACTCATGTTTGTTTTTTCAATATTACAGATGATGACGCAAAGGATGCCAGAGGATGCTATTTCATGGGCAGCCCGGCACAAGTGGGGGTTGTGGGGTGGTAGGCCACCAGAACCCACTTGTGCTGCAGATCATCGTGTCCAGGGCTGGCAATGGGTCTAGCTCGGATGATCACTCTGACAACAATGTTAAGTTGGATGCGCATCATGTCCATTCGTCGACGGTGAGTGATTCTGATGTGGATGATCCTATGTCCGCGACACCTACACTGAGGGGTAAACAGTGTTGGAACCTCCGCCTGTGGTGGATTCGGACACACGGTCGCACTCCACACCAGTTGCTAATGTGCCTGGGGCATCACATCAATGGAGGGATGTAGTCCTGCAGCCGCGGGCAGTGCCAACCCAATGAGGACCGCGGCTCCTTGGGCCCCGCGGGTGTCAAGCCCAGCAACGCAGTGGCCATGAGCCACCGGGGTATACTGATTGGGAGCAAGCCATGGTTGCCAATTCCGAACAACAGGGGGCAGCGATTGATAAGATCGCTCAGAGCATGGAATGTGTGGCCCAATCCGTGCTCCCCCTGCTAGGCAGGTGGATCTCCAGCAGCGGGCAGCACAGTCCACGGCCTGCTCTCTCAGGCTGGGCATGGCGGCCTCAGACAGGGCACGCCAGGCTGAAATGGTGTCTCTGCGTCAAGCACTTGCTGCTCACGCAGATGCACACAGGGAGGCCCTGAGGGATGACCATAAATCCCTCAGATCTACTCTGGGTGTGCTCAACATGTCCCAGAGGCAGCGGACAGAGGAGAGGTTGGAGCAGCTTGAGAATACCATCTCGGGTGAGCTACGTGCTTGCCGGGCGGTGCTCCAGATGTCATGTCAGGCCATGCAGGAAGAACTCTGTGTTACACATGCTACCTTGCAAGAGGAAGCACGCTTATCACGTGAGGTGCTGCATGCTGACCTACGTGTCATCGCCACACTGGACCAGGCTTACCAGTCCCGCAGACTTGCTGCCGATGAGGGGCAAGCTGCGCATAGGCATGGTCAGGGTACTTTGCCACGTCCACCTTCTGCTTTCCATCCAGAGGGTGACTCGGACGATGAATTATCTCCAGCACAGGTTGGCCCGTCCAGGCGTTGAGCGCATGGAGGTTTTTTTTTATCTCAACATCATCGCATGTGGGTGTTGAGGTGCACCGTGCACCTACCCCCTCCTGGGTGCCCCCCCCCCGGGTCGTATGTGGCAATTTTTAATTTTTATAGTAAGTTTAAATAGTTTATATAGTTTACAATTGTTTGTCTATTGTGCATTCATGTGACGGTGTGGTGCTTTGTGGCTTTTGAAAGCATACACTGTCTGTTCCAGCTGGGTCCATTCAAGCTTGTCTTGTGTATGTGTTTGCAGCTTGGGGTCCTGACTCACATATGCCACTCCTGCTTCCCCTATCCATGGGCTCGCAAGGATGGTTCAGTGTGACAACCATTTACACAAGGGCATTGGACTTTCGTCATATCTGTGGCTTGTCTGCTGCTGTACTACTTGTTTTAACATCCCTAGTGGGGATTATGGATGTTTTCTCCACGGCATGTCTGCAATCAATTTTGGTGAGTACATTATTGAAGTGTCCATTTATTGATGTTGATTCTGATGTATGTTAATTTCTTGCCTGTATACATGCTTGATGCACGTCATGCTGTAAATGGTAGCCTGCACCCTTTAGCTGTCAAAGTCACACTGATGGTGGGAGGGGGCCGGGTGGTGACAATATGAAGTTGGTACGTGTCAAGTACAGCCCCTGGTGATTGTGGCAAAGGAGGATGCATTAGGAATGTGACTCAAGAGGCACAACTCACGGCCCAGTCCTCTCCTGAGATGTCCGCCTATACTACTACTACACTCCATTCTGTTTGGACGGCACGTTGTGTCTGTCTTCCCTCTACAACTTTGATGCTGCCTGACGGCACAGTTTTCCTACCGGACTGCAGCTCTTTTACTTGTTTTCCACACTCTGCTGCCTTTAGTCCCTGTTCTTCTTCATGCTACTGTCCTTGTTGCAGATCTGTCTGCCCGTCTCTCGGGCAGTTATTTCCACGTACTCTTACACTGCCTCGGTTTGCCTCAGTACACTTCTGTTCAACGGCATCTGTCTGTCGCTCCTCCTGTCTTTCATCTATTGCTTTTATGTTGACTGTTGGCTTTTACCAATGCTATTCAACTGTTGTGGCTCTTAACTTGCTGTCAGCTGTTTCTGGCAATCTCGCATTCTCTGTGCCTTTCTGCACTTGTGCTGTCTCTGCCTTTCGTCCTTCACGCTATCAAGAATTGATTGTGTTTCTGCTCAACCATCCAGTTCTGCCAGCCTCCTTGGTTATTTTCTACTCAAGTTCCAGCTCTACCTGTCAGGGTACAGAACCTGGTGTTGTGTGGGAGGAGGTCAGATGTAGGTCTCAAACATGGCCCAGTAAGAAGCAGCATGAAGACCTACAATACAGAAAACTTTCATGCCTCATTAAAGGCTTTTATGCCCTTTCTGCAGGAAATGGAACATCCAGACTCCCTTTCCCAGCAGACAAAGGGCCAAGAACTACAAACCCCTTGCCACGTTGGGTGGGGCACACGTGCGCATGTGTGCACCAGCTGAAGCACGGGGCTTGTGCTCTGACATCTGACAGAAGCAGACGTGTCTCCAGGAGCTCCGAGCAAGGTGAGCAGCATGAGGGGCCACGCCCTAGCCGACATTCCTCCAGGCCCATCACACATGCAAGCTAAGTAGCACCAGTGCTGGGGAGCTTATCCAGGCATTGGGGAAGATGTGCACAGTACATCTAAGATGCGCTGAGGAGCAAATGCCAAGAAGCTTTCCAAGTTGTCAAGGGCACACGCAGGGGGCGTCACCCATATCCTGGAGTCCACCCTGCTTCATAGAAGCTAAGTTATTAGCGCAGTAGAATTCCTAGCCACAAATGGATACAGTACAAGGGGGGCACCCAACAATGCACAAACTCTAGTGCAGTGCATATCATTAGCATATGCAAATTGCCAAGTGCGCTACCTATAGGAATCTGCGGCTGGCAGAACGTGGCTTGTACTGAAGTCGCACCTTGCCACACGTGTCTAGCAGCTCACCCAAGTCCCATTCGATCATGTGTGTTTCTTAACACATGGTCTTCCATTTACCACGGGGCAACGTGCGGCTTGCTTACCGCATTAACAGTCTATGAACCATTACAGGGACAAGCAAAAGTATACGAAGAAAGCAGCAGACAAGAGTGCTTGTTTGAGGAGGAGTCACAAAGTTCGAGGCATGAATGGTGTTATGTGTGTGTGGGGAAAACACACACAGAATAGTAACTCATGCTCTCTTTGCAGCATTGAACTGCTCCTGTTACCAGACCTGAGAGTGCACAGGCAGGAGGCCAGCCCTCTTACCAGAGATAAGTCTCTCTTTGGCTTGCCCTTGAGCCATTTTGTACAATGTGCATGAAGTACATAGTTTCTCTGATTGAGTATGTGTAATTGTCAACAGTTGTATTTTGTATTTTCACTACTTTCCCTTGCCCATCCACCTCCCCTCTCCTGACCCTCTTTCTGGTTATCCTAAATACCGAGGCCTATCCAACCAACGGATAACTAACCCTCTTTCCTCGCTGGGGTCTCGGAGGCCTGTGTAAGTTTTACCTTGCAGGCACCCAGACCGCAGAGGGGGTGGTTGGTTCATGCCACTCCTGCACCTGGAGACCGTAGCTGTGACACTACCCATCAGTTGTTGCATCCTCATTGATTGTTGTGTACTGAAATGGCTCCCCATCCTGTTGAACCATTGTTCAACTGCGCTACCTTGGTAGTTGTTCTATCATTCTGCTTGGACATGTGCTTGGCCATATTCAGCGACTTCATGCCATCTACTGGAGACTCTTCCAGGGTTTTTTTGTGGCTGCATGCTTTTTTCCAGGTCTGGGGGTTTGGTTCCTTAGAGTTCTCTGCGATTTCATATTTTTGCCAGTCAAGGTGGCCTCTGAGGGCAGTGGACCCTATTTACACAAAAGGTGGAACAAGGAAACCAAGGGGTAGGGGGATCCTGAAGCCAGGTAGACTAGAAGGAAGAAGCCAATGGACCCCAGACACAGTTCTTCTGATGATCATGGTGATGAGTAAATGAGGGAGGGCCTTTTGTTGTCGGACAGTACCCTTGGGCTGCAGTGTTTGGGCACTCACTGACATTGTCATTGTGGGGTACTATGTACATGATGTGTTCTGCTGGTCTATGGCTGTTCCTTTGTTGTATTTACTTTTCAGGTGTCAAGGGATTGTTATGGTTTGACATACTGGGGTGTACACATGGCCAATGTTCACATGTGATATGTACAGGACACTGAGGGTCACTTGATTTCACATGCATGTATGGAGTGCATGTCCCTACTGCCACACATACACTTACACAATGCTCCACCACACATACAACCACCCTTTCATGCCGACACGTGCACACAGATTGCCTTCTCTGGCATGCTGTGTCCCCACAGCGCATTATCACTTACCATTTGGGGATCATGTACATGAGTCAATAGGTTATTTTTGTTGCTTGTCCTTTTTATATGATGCTCAAGGTGTATCCCCAACACAATGGCTGCTCACTGTGCTGTGTGCTGAGCAGTGTGTTGCAGGAGACACACACAGCACACGGGTTAGGGATTTGCAGATTTGGCTTGGCCAATGTGCATGCCAAAAGGCATTCTGTCTTTTGTTGATGGTATCGCTGGTGGCATGCATTTGTGTATGACTTTTTATGTGTGGGAGATTGTTGGTCAGTCATTTCATCTGATTCCATGTCAGTTATAATTGTGTGAGGCCTCTTTCCATTTATCACATGTCACTTCGTATCTAATTGGTCATATGTTGTGCTTTTAGTTTGCTCTGTTGCTGTTGCATGCCATGTCATGGTGTGGCGGACAAGGGTGATGTGGGTTGGGAGGGTTTGGGTGACATACCAGTGATTGTCATGGCCTGTTTTGCAGGGGGTGGTGTGATATACACCTTGCATTTGTTCCTTTTGGTCACACAGGATTGGTTATGTTCAAGTAGCTAGGGATGCACACAATGTAGCACTTCTGTGGCAACATTCTCAGGGTGGTAAGGTTGTGACAGTTGACTGTCTCTTTGTCATCATCGATTGTCACCTGGTATGTGCCAGGCCTGTGTGCACTCTGCAGGGGTGGGAGTTTAGGTGAAAAATGTGGCCACAAGCTGGGTCCGGACTGCCTCGCCACGTGCCCTTTCCGCTCCCATGGGCAGTGCCTGTGCCTGTGGTTGGGGAAGTGGGGGACACCACCATGTCCACCGGTACGCCCCTCCGTGTTGCAACATTGTGAAGGACACATGTTGCCACATTGATCCTGTACACTACTTGGGGTGCATATAGTAGCTGCCCGCCAGAGCGGTCAAGGGCGTGGAAGTGTGACTTGAGCACTCCGAATGTGCGCTCCACTATGCCCCTGGTTGCAATACGGGCAGGGTTGTATCTTACCTGGGGTGGTGTGGTTGGGTTCTGTATTGGCGTCATCATGTGGTTGCTCAGAGGGTAGGCACTGTCCCCTGGGGAGGTGAGGATGGTTGTCATTAGTTGGGTTTGTGCATTTGTCTATGTGACACGCATGCATGTGCACATACATTTGTACTCACCAATGAGCCATGTAACGCCATGCTTCCCAGCGTCCAGGGCCCGGCTCATGGCAGACATTCTGTATATGAAACTGTCATGGGAAGACCCAGGATGGTTTGCATAGACAGAGATGATAATTTAATGGGCATCGCATACAACCTGTACGTTGATGGAATGCCAGTGCTTGCGGTTTCGATAGATGTGCTCAGTGTCCTAGGTGGGCGTAGGGCCACATGGGTGCAATCTATGGCACCGAGTACTTTGGGGAAGTGTGCCACCCTTTAAAGGTCCTGGACCATGGCCTTCCTTTCTGCAAGTGTTCTGGGCATGTATATGTGCCTGCAGACTGAGAGGCACGCAGTCATTATTGCCAACACCTGGTGTAGGCAACGTGACTGCGTGGCCTGTGAGACAACCCCAACTATGGCAGTTGTCCGCTGAAATTAACCAGTAGCCAAAAAATGCAGGACATTGAGCACCTTTTCCAAGGGGCTCAGTGCTTGGGAGCACAAGGTGGGTGATGTGAGGTCATCCTCCCACTCAGTGACCTGGTCTATGATGATACGAAGTGGAAACCTATACTGCCATAGGCCCCTTTTTGGTGTGTGCGCTACACGTGCGCTTTCGCTGTGCGCGTCGCACATGGCATTCGGGATGTTGAGATGTTGAAGTGACGTGTGCGCCCATTTCCTGGGGAAAACACACGCAGGGCCTTCCATGAATCGCATGCGTGCACGTGCGCTTGCTTTTTCACGCTTGAACCACACATTTTGGTGCACATTTGTTCCATGAATCGGCCCCTTTATCGCTACAATATTTTGCTTCTCTTTCAGTAGCTTTGTAGAGTTAAACTTGTTACACTCTTCAAGTGTGCACATCAATGCAACACAAGAAATGCGTCTTTCCCTAAGAGCCAACATGGCATCAGATGGACTGCAATCTGCATAAAACATGTGAGAAATCTGTCTTCTCATTAAGGCTTACACATTTTCCTCAAGAACACCTATACATATCTTATTAAGCAGTTCTGCATACTCTAATTCTCCAGATTGCCTCATGTTAATGGTACATTCTGGGAATTCAAAGCAATTCCAACAGTTAAAATTACAAATATTTGCTAGAATTATTTGAGCATCTTTAGATTGCAGCTTTTTTGAAAACTGGTTGACCTTTCACAGGAGTTAATTGTAACAAGTCCCCAAAAACAAGTACATGTTTACCTCCTAACAAAATGTTGTTGTCAGTCTTCAAAACATCTTGCCTATGCAAGTGAATGAAAGCTACCATCAAGTTAGACACCATACTTACTTCATCTACAATCAAGGTATTTAATTTTCTAAGAAGTGGCGGAGTGAAGCAGAGTGTTTGTGGTGCTTTGCTTATGCATAGAGGAGTTGCAGCTAGAGAGTATTTTCTCTATTTTCATCACCTGGAGGTGGAGTTCCTGCCTTATAATCACTCTCCAGACACGGATCATAGCAGAGTGAAGCAGAGTGTTTGTGGTGTTCGTGGGGTGAGGCTAAGGGTAAGGTGAGAAAACTGTTTGTTAACAAACTAACTAATAACCACTTGAGCTGAGCTCGAGCTTGAAGGGCGGACATCGGAACCTAGTGTGTCCTGAGCCTTGAGTTATACAAACCACTTGCCATGGACTCAAATTCTCGGTCTGTAAAACCGAAAGATGCCCCTATCCCCCGTAACACCCACACTCCAGCCCAACCTTTTACACTAAATCCAAACATTAAAACACGAGCACAACTTAAACGTTGTAATGTGGATTTCGAGAAGGCTCGTGACTCCTCTCTATACACTACAAGTCCAACAAACAGCGGACTAGAGCTTACAAACAATGAGAAGAGATTGGCTGATATAAACATTAATACTGCCAAAAATATAATACCGTCTTCACAATTAGCCCACTTTCCCTTATCTGAGGTCTGTGCTGCCCCTGCTGTGACCGTTGGGCTGGTTGGTGGCCTGCTTTTTGATTGCGGCATGGAGAACGTGGCCGCAGAGGGTAGATCCTCCGCGCCTCCCACTGCCCCCGGTGGTGCTTGCGCTCCTTGGTTGGGGCTGGCACTCCATGCTGTTCCTCCGGCGTGTGCAGGGGTGCTGCTGCCCTCGACGGGGATGGCGGGCAATGCGGCTGCGCCGTAGCGGGGAATGCTTCCCTGCTGATTGGATGCGGTTGTTCTAGGAGCGCTTCGCTGGGGTCGGTGCCTGGAGTTGGCGCCCGCCCCTTCCCCTGCCTGACTTCCGCTTGTGAGGATCTTGTTCGAGACCAGGCACGCTGCATGATGACGGTGGCTTCAGAATTCTTAGATCTACCATTACTGAACAAAGCGGCTATTGGTTTAGTTGCAGTAAATAGTGATTGCACATCTGATCTACACAGCCAAACTACAGTGAACGCACTTAACACACTGGACATACTAGGTACGTGTCGTGCGATACAAACAGGGATGAAAGAACCAAAGAAACTGCAAGCAGTCCAAAGAACATAAGTGCAAAAGCAAACTTCTGTAGCACTTCTAAGGATATAGCACACGCAATAAAAGAATCACTGAGTGCAAATAACGCTATTGCACCAGATGCTCCTTTTCATATAGATTTTTCTCCAAGCACTCCAAGCATTTTAATGGTATCTGCTAACGAACAAATAATACAAGATGAAAGATTACAAAACAGTACACAAACCGTGCAACACACATATGATGCATTGGCCTGC
This sequence comes from Ambystoma mexicanum, assembly GCF_040938575.1. Taxonomy (NCBI): domain Eukaryota; kingdom Metazoa; phylum Chordata; class Amphibia; order Caudata; family Ambystomatidae; genus Ambystoma; species Ambystoma mexicanum. The sequence continues at coordinate 834,654,643 of NC_090928.1, forward strand.
GGACCAGCTGCAAGACGCAGCTCCTTGGCAGTTGCCGACCAACTACTAAATGATCTGTCTAGTATTAATGAACAAATTCAACTAAAAGTTCAGTTTGATGTAACAAACAGCGAATCAAGATTGCAAACAACAATTGCTACAAATGTCAACGACCAGACTCTTGGTAACTTCCCATCGCAATGCAAACAAGATATACAACTAAAGAGTTTGAGGACATTGAATGAAAGGATAAATAAAAGAAGAAGGATTGACTCCAGCTCTGAAAAAGAACTATACAGATCCCAGAAAAGAATGACATGTGAACCTGAAAATCAATCAACACAAAGACTCACTTCTACTGTACAAAATTTGAAAGAGGTTGAAGAAATGAGTAATTCATCGTCTGAAGAAACTTCTTCATCCAATTCATCTCTTGCTGATAGACAATTTCCTAAAATTCAAAGGTCAACTTCCTGGAAGCAAAGATCACAGAACTTACATCGAGATTGTAAAGGGGCTTCAATCAAAAACTTGTGCTCTGACCTAATGCCAAAAATATCATCAGCAATAACCATCGCCACAGCACCCTTCATAAAGATGTATGAGCAATTTAGTGACAATTACAAAGATCAGAACACACTAATTGCCCTTTTAAATTCAAGGATGTTAAACATTGAATTCGAAATGAGAGAAATGAAAACCCAGTCTCATAATGACCTACAGTCCCTGGACATGTCTAGTGCTCTTATCAAAGAACAGATGGCATGCGATGCAGGTGACAAGAAATTGTTAGTGGAAGTGTCCCGAGAAGCCTTACAGATTCTGAAAAAAACTCATGCTGACAACATGAAATTACAAGAAACAACATAATCAAGGAGACTCACGGAATCAAGTAAAACTGAGATTCACCTGAGCTCACCTTCGCGCCCATCATTGTACAATGGTGAGATGGAGGACAACCGGAATTCAAGTAACAACAAGGGTGAGACTCAGCCACTCTCACCCAGGTCTCAGTTCAATGTAGTGGAGACGAGTACAATCTCTGAGGCAACTAAAAACTCAGAAAAACAGATATTTTTGGCAAGGCAGCGTTCAGTTACTGGATCTAAGACAGCTCTTAATGATCCCATAGAAATCAGTGACAAAGCGGATAAAGAACTAAGAGGAACTGAAGTCATAGAATTTAAGGAGCCAGAGGTTCCCTCTACCTCGAGTGATAAAGTCCAAAGAGCAAAAGGAAAAGTTGTAATAATCACTGACCAGCCTCAAGACGAAAGAAATAACACGCAGAGTGTAAAAACAAGCGAAATGGTAACTCAAAAATGTGTAGAAGCTCAGACCAAGACACAGGTTTACTCAATATTTGAAAAACAAAACAAAGTAACACATGCGCTGAACAAACCCGTTATATTAGCAGGTAAAGCTAAAAAAAAAACAAGAACATAATAGAACAAATACGAGGTTCTAAGAGAGGATCATTAAAATTCTTAAGGAATCTCAAACCTATGAATTTCTCAGAGCTTACAGCAAGGAGCAAAAGGAAACAAGGTCTCTCAAACAATGAATTAGCTATAGATCTGGATAAAACTCATAATGACTATGAGAAACGCTCTAACAGCACTGACGATGACAACATAACTGACGATTTAATGAATTTAACAATACACAAGATAGTAGATGGCAACTATGACACTGATGAAGTAGATCCTGAAGCTTCTGGGAAACCATTAAGTGGCAAGTCAAAAAAAGTAACGATCACCTCAGCTTACGAGAACAACAATTTAAGGGACTCGATCCCAAAAGGAAATATTGAGGAACGAGTATGCACAATGGACCCTATTGAAAGTGATGAGAGAGAACAAATTACTGGATATAACAACACAGATATGGAAGAAAGGTTCCTAACTATTGAAGAGCGAAGGAATATTATTCATCCAAAAAAAGACAAGGAAAATCCATCAACAAATCAAGAGTTTCTACAACTCATCTCTCAGAAGAGTCATCAATTGAAAAGCCTCCTAAATAATCAACCGGGAATAACACAAAATCAAGAGGACCCTGCTAAGAGTATTTTTTCTATTGCAAATGTAAAAGTCTCTACACAACAAAAGACACAAGAAGCACAAACTCGTAAAAACACGAACCCCAATTTTTGTCTTTTGCTAGAAAGGCAAATGGTGGACTTATATTGAATAGAAGAAACATGTTAACTTTACTAAAAGACACTGGACAACTGGAAACATTGTCCTCAAGAGACCTAAAAATAGTTGAGTTTGTGAATGAACGGCAGACGGATCCGGTCCTATTACACATACATGAAAGACATATAAGGAACCAAATTATGGATCAAACGGAGGCCCTAAGTAGGCTTGACTTTGACATCAAAGAGCTCAGTAGTGATCAAGTAAACCTGCTAAGAAATCAGAGAATGGATCAAACCAAACCAATTAGACACATAATTGGACTTTGAGACGAAAATCTGACTACTCTTCGGAATAACGAGCTCAACAAACGAGCTAGAAATCTGATTGCACTTCCGACATCGGTACAACCTGCTAAAACAAACAAAAAAAGGAAAATAAAGATCACAATCCCTTTGACCGTAAAGTTAGATAAGAGCCAAAACGAACAATTTAAAGCACAAACAACTGAATGCATGGATGATTGGAGTTGGCTGGCCGGCTCACTAAATCAAAATAAATCAAGCTAGCTTCATAACATAAAAAATACTGACATTCTTCAAATCGGATCCTGAAACACAAGAGGGCACGCTCGCCTTTTTCAAGATACTTCTGCAGCTATACAAAATCTGGACATCATATCTTTACAGAAAACTTGGCTGGTAGATCCACCCCTGGGACCGGGCTATGAGATAGCAATTAACCCGGCTATTATACAGAAAAGGGGTAGACCTATGACTGGTCTGATTACACTGGTAAAAATATGCAGTGGTTTCAGAATCCTTGACACAAGAAATGTGTCCCCTTACATTCAAACTATAAAAATGGGGATGGATGTCAATAAAGGCTGGCTAAAAAATTCAACACATATAATTAACATATATTGGCAACCAAAGTCAACAGGGATTTGGGCCTTCTTGGATGAGTTGTGGGACGCAATACATGAAATTATGTCACAAGAGACAAATGCAAATTTGATAATATGTGGTGACTGGAACTTGGATCTTAACAAGTTATCGGGTGTAAAAGGCCCTAGTCGAACATGTCTTAACACAGAGCTATTAACTCAACATCTACTTAATGACATATCCATAAGGGATCTTAAAATACTCAACAGGAATACACCGGGAGATGTACCGTCCAATCCCACTTGGAAAAACGGTGCTTTAAACTCAACTATTGACTATTTTGTTGTATCAGAGAGTATCGAAGATGTAGTTGTGTTTTTGAAAGTACTGAATATGGACCAAAGTGACCATAATGTAGTCTCAATTGGAATAAAACATGAAATGAGCTCTGATAAGTCTGAAATCTGGTCAAACGAAATTACTGTTGTACCTGGTCGAAATAGACTAAGGCTTAATAGCACGAAAATAAAAACTATGACGGCCATATCCAAAGTAATCTAGAGCCGAACTATGTACCTTTGCTAGAACAATTTAAAAAGATGCCCTACACTAATGGTAAAACAAATTTTCGGCATCGCCATAGTTACGATCGAATCGTGGTAGAAAAGAAACGCGAACTACGAGGTCACATTCGGGCACTGAAACACGAGAATGCTCAAAAGCAACAAGATGAAAAAAAAACATTGAAAACAAAATATAATAATTGGATAAAGGCCCACAGAGCCTTAATGCAACAAAAAGACACGGAAGAAATGATGCGAACATTGCACAACAAAACAACAAGATCATTCTGGGCAATACTGAACAAAACTGAGTCAAATCAAACCGCGCTTATTACCAACTTGGTAAGTGAGGAACAATGGATTGATCACTACACTGCACTTTATAAGCCCCAGAAATTGTCTAAGCAAGAAATTACCGAGAAATATGAGACCTGGAATATTACTATATCGAAAGAAAACATAGCAGAAAACATCAAAAAGCTAAGTACATCGAGAGCACCCGGTCCAGACGGTTTGACGAATTATATATTAAAGGAAAATCCTAAGGAATGGACTGAATTCTGTTACATTCTGTTCAAAAACATAATACGAGAACAAGCCATTCCATTGTCATGGAAAAGCGCTATAATAGTTCCTATTTTTAAAAAAGGAATAAGATCTGAGCCTGGTAACTACAGGCCGATAGCGCTTTTAGACGTTGTAGGTAAAATCTTTGCAACACAATTGCAAATCCAACTAACAGCATGGATACAGCAATCGGATTTCTTTGATATTCGTCAAACAGGTTTCGTAAAGGGTGTAGGCTGTAATCTTAACCTATTTCTTCTGAATCTATTAAAAATGGAGGCTATTAGGAAGAAACAAACAATACATCTTGCCTTCATTGTTCTAGCCCATGCTTTTGATGCAGTGGATCGAAACCTGTTGTGGAGGAAAATGAGAGCCCAGAATTGTCCTGATTGGCTCATAAGAGCTATAAAAGAACTCTACTCAGCAACATCTGTCAAAATCCGTCTTGATAAAAAAAGGAACACTGTCGAAAGCAATTAAAACTGAACGAGGTGTCAAACAAGGTTGCCCACTTGGTGCTGTACTATTCAACTTTTTTATTAATGATGTGGGACAACATCTGACAGACACTAGAACATTTCTGCCAAAAATCAATGGGAACATGATTGACTGGATCCTTTATGCTGACAACATGGTGCTACTGGACTTAACGCCTATTGGTCTTCAGCATAAACTGAAGGTACTGGAGGATTACATCTCGAAGAACGGCCTCCAAATTAACATCGCAAAGACAGAAACCTATGCATTTAAGAACTTGCAAGGGAGAGGAATAATGACTAAAACAAAATTCCGGTGGAAAATCGGTAATGAACTACTAAGAAATGTAACGCAGACGAGATACTTGGGAGTGATAATAAACTCGAACATCAACGACGAGGCAAGTGTAAGAGCAATTTGGCAGAGAAGCAGCCAATTAACAGCACAAGCTGCGATGATCAATAAAAAATATGGGAAGGTTAGCCTTAAACCAGTTTGGGATTTCTATAATATAAAAGTAGTCCCTGCACTGATATATTGAAGCAAAGCTTCTTTTGGCTGCTCATATGACACATGGGAATCATGTGAATACTTATTTTGGAGAAAGATCTTGCAGATACCAATTGGCATGTCTCTTGCTTGTATCAGGTATGAGCTTAGTCTCATTTCTATAACTGCAAAAATCATATGGAACACCTTGACGCTATACAGTAAAATATCTGCTACAAATTGTCTGCCTCAATTCAAAATACCAAAGAAGAATCTAGAAATAAAAAATGAATCAATTCAAGAGATGTGGGAGCAGAAATGTGAAAATATACTTCAGACCTTAAACACTACCAAAGAGACACTATGGACAAACCCCAATAAAGTCAAAAAGAAATTATGGCAGATGGATTGGTGGGAAACAGAACAACAAAGATCTCGCCACCGATGTATGCAAATCGTGCCAGCTGAGGCTAAGGCCTTCAATAAATTACCAAAATATCTGCTAAAATTTCCATGTAGATTTCTAAGGAAAGTTTTTTTTAAAGTTTAGAATGAATCAATTCCAAACAAAGGAAATTCTCAACTTTCTAAATAAAGGAAATCAAAGTGACACAGTCTGCAGGCTGTGCAATTGTCAGACTTTGTGGACCTATTTTGTAATGAGTCAGACCGCAATTCCATTTTACGGTTTGACAGCTTTCACCCTAAAGCACTCAGAGAAAGTATACCCTATGGGCAATTTTTGAGAGCAAGACGTAACTGTACCAAGGTCAGTGATTACTCGGCCCAGGCTGGCACCATTACTACCAGACTAACAGCGAGAGGATATCCTCCCTATCTACTTAGACAGGCACGCAAAAGAGCCAGACATCAACACCGAGACATACTGCTTACCAAACAGAATAGACCGAATGTCACCAGTCAACGCATTGTGTGTGTAACTACCTTCAATTCCTACCATAAGGAGATCAAAAAAATGATTTACAAACATTGGCACCTTCTTCAACTCAATAATCCGAATTTGGACGACCATTATTTGCTTTCAAAAAAGGAAAAAACCTAAAAAACTGGTTGTCGCAAGCTGATCGAGCTAAACCTGTTCCTCGACAACCCACATTACCTTCACAGTGGGGCTTTCAACCTATTGTGGTACACTTCCCATGTGGGTTCTGTAGTGCCTGCAAATTTACTACAGCGTGCTCTTCCATATTCATCAATGGCAGAGTTTGGTCCCTCAAGCAACACACCACGTGTAACTCTTCTAATGTGATCTACGTTATTGTCTGTCCCTTTACCAAATCTTATATAGGTAAGACAGCGAGACCCATCAAGACCAGAATCTCGGAACACAAATCGAGAATTTGGACTAACACTCAGAATGCTCCGTTAGTGGCACATTTTTTGGAGCTAGGTCATAATTGTGACAAACTTAAATGGTGGGTACTGGAACGAGTCATAGGGACAGATCGTCTTAATACAGCTACCAGACTAGCACAAAGGGAGCAGTGGTGGATGTATCATACTGATAGTTACCACACAGGATTAAACCATCAGGAAGAATGGCTTCAATGTGTTACCTGATATCAGGCCTATGGGCCATCACCATTTCTTCCGCTGCCTGTTCATTCATTTTCAGAGAACTGTCTATCATTGACCATATTATTATGATGTTTGCATCATATTTTGATGCTAGACTAGACTTAGTAACGTCTATCTATCTTCCTTCTTTAATTCTTTTTCTTTCCTCCCCTTGCTGGGATTTCGATACTCATTATCTTTTAGTGTCTGGATAGTCGATGCCTTTTGGCTTTCCATGCTTTCAATTGGGTAGGTGTGTAATGGACCTTTAAGAACTTGATTAGTTCATCGATGTCAGGTGACTAACTGGTGTTGGTCACGTGCGACGACAACACAGTATTTCAGGAAGTGTAAGTGCTTCGTACCTTTGACTTCCGTCTTCACGTTCGGAGCTGCTTGAGGAACGGACGTACTCGGCGGCCCCCCCTTTTCTTGCGAAGCAGCCTGTGCAGCGGCCGCAGCCACTTCAGTCGGCGAGGAACACGCCTAGCGTTTGCACGCAGGTAAAAGCGGGCAATGTTTTCCTGTGCTATTATCTCATTTCTTTTGTAATCCGAATGCAGTGTTCTAACAGCTCATGATCCGCAGGGCATGCAATAGCATTTCTATGCTCTTTCTGTCTCTATAATGGCTCTATTACATCTAACTATGCCGTGAACTAGAGACATGGCTGCTTGGTAGGATATTCGATGATGCTTTTTCTTTCTGTAATGGGATCATTTCTTCCTTCTCTACCTTTTTAGGAGACGATTCACATAATGACATTAGCTGATCGGATCCTTTTCCACTCAGCATGGATCCACATTTCACCCCTATTAGATTCTGAGGTTGCACCACTAAGAGAAGTTCCTCATCCTTGGATTGTCTTCCTTTGGACACATTCTAGAGGAGTGTCCGTTTTTGACCTGAAGGTAGGGTCTCTATATTTTTCTGATGTACTGTACTGTTAGGAGGGGTTTCCACTTTGCACTCTAGTCACGTAACCACTGGGATGGTAGTGAACGCCAAGATTGATTTAGGCTTTCCTCTCCCTCTTTTGCCTTGTTGGATTAACTTAACTGTATATTCACGGCATAGATGCAGGGGCGATATGTCCCTTGACATTATCCTATAAACTATTTTAGGACTTCTCACCTCTGACTATCTCCGAGAGTAGAGGGTGGGGCTACTTCCCGATTATTACTGTTGGGATCATATTCATTAATTGCTTGCACGGGGTGTTGTATGGGGTTGTTAGATCAGGTCAAGCGATGTTTTTAATCCTGTAGTTTTTTACTTCCATTGATGCATTGTCTTACACTTTTCTTTTTCTCTTCTTTCTATACGCTCTTCCTTGATTTGATATAACCTTAGTTCTGAGCAAGACTCAGATGGAACGTATTGACCATCCTTGTGAACTAAGGAAGTACCATATGAAGATGAAGGGACACAAGGAGTAGCACCAAGACATTCTTTTATCGTCTGTGAACAATTGCCCTGTTGTAAATTTATATGTGAAGAACTACATGTATTTTATATTATTGATGACCTAATCTGTCATGTCCTGAGGAAGACGACTGTCAAGCCTTCTCTCTCTTACTAGGTTAAGAGAGAGACGGCTTAGACATTGTTAATTAGTCATCGAAACTACCTGCATTAGATACCAATACAGCCCATGAGACTGTTGGTTAGCTGTACTAGGTACGGGTTGTTGACTACTATGGTCAGATTGGAGACAAGTTTTGCATTTTTTTGGTATACACTGTTGCAATTCTGTATGTCTTTGTATAATACAATTGATTTGTTGTTTGGGGACAACCTATTTATCATACAGGAAACATTGATTGTCTTGATTTGTATGGGATGGTGCCCTTCATAAATATATATATATATATGATTTTACGTCTTCTAAACCTATATTCACTTCATTTGGATATGTGTAATATTGATTGTGTGTTTTTATGCTGCTTTTACTGTGATTTTTGTACTATGTGTAATAGAATTGAATATGTGTTTATTAATGATTAATTGACTAATAATTTTATTCGCCTTGACCTGGTCTATCTACCCATCCAGCGCCTACTCAATGAGCATTTCATTTGGTTGATTGTTTCAATGGTTTGATTCACGTGAACCTCCCTTCCTTTCTTGTGTTTATTGTTCTGTGCTTCCCCTGGGTTCACGTTGTTGGGGACGCCTATCCTGGATTACACACAGACTGAAACACTGAAGCATCTTGTTCTTTATTGCTCAGACATGGAAGAAGAGAGACAGAAAATTCTTGGAACTGAGATAGCGCAAAGAACAACTTGGCACCCTGATGAATGGTGGAGAGCATTTTATGATGGCTCTAACAACAAGATAACATTTGCGCTAATATCATTCCTGAAAGAAATGGACAAAAATCTTGTACATAAAGAAGAACAATTACGATAATGTTTAGCAATATTCAGTGATCTGAGCAATATTACTAGGATGGATGTATGAATCTTGTTCGAAAAGTGTCTCTATGTTTATAAAAGTTTTGTATGAAACTAAATTGAAAAAAAAGAAAAAAAAATCTGAGAACTTTTCCTACTTCTTGTGCTACACAAAATCTAAGTTTCTGATACCCTGATAGTTTGTTGTCATGCTCCACTGGTAACATCAACAGGCGATGCAAAGTAACACCGCCTACAATAAATGCTGATAAACCTGTTGGATCAGTAATAATACATGACAAAAAGGAATATGTTACATTTTGGACCATAGCGCTTATTGCATTAATTAAAAGAGATTAACCTGTTCTTGCTTGTCCACTATCAAACAACAATACAGGTTTGTATTGAACACAAGAGCATTCACTCTTGTCATGCAGTAAATCGTGTAAGAACCTTTCATTTTATAGTAAACTTATTTTGCTCTATATTAAGTTTACTAACAATTTCATCACAGTTCACATCTGCAACTTTACTTTGTTGCATTGCAATTTCCACTTCCACCATAGCAAGCTCAACATCAGTTTGAATAATTGGCTCACCAAGAACATTTTGACTTCTGGCTGCAAAATCATGACTGCCCTCAGGAGTCTCTTTTGCCAGTTCAGCTGCCAAAAGTTCTTCTTGAGATAGTTCTTACTCCAGCAACTCCAAGTACTTCTAAAATTTTGGATACGTAATGAAGCATTTTTTAGCAAAAAATTATGTTTCAAAAGTTTCAAAACTTCCAAGTAAATCACTCTCTGCATGCAATGGGAAGAACATCTGCAAAAGACAAAAATAAAATAATTCATTTTTCTCTGCTGTTTGGGAAGACAGTTTCATGTGGTTAATGAGACTTGCCTTTTCATGTCACATCGGACAACCACTACATCCATGTACTTTAAACTGTTCTCTGTCACTATTTGCTTCAATATTCCGATATGAGTAGCGTTGTTCTACTTCATATGAACAACAATCATCCAACATTTCTGATTGATTTGGATAATATTCAGCAATCAAGTTTAGTTTTCAAAATCTCTGTACTGACAGGTGCTGCTTCAGTTAACTGCTCAATTTCAGTCAAAGACTTCAATACCCGATTTCTAATACTAGCTGGTCCAAGACTTACCCTAACTACATTAACGCTACGTCCATACAGAGGCAAACTATTTAGCCAATCTGCAGCTTCATAGCCACCAAACTCTCTGTGTGAAAGGATCTTCAGACCAAAGCTTACAAGTTTCTCACTGAGACTTTTATCTGATGATAAATCTGCCCATACTTCAGCTGAATTTCTCTTTTCTTCTTTTGTCATCTATGGTTTAATATAATAATAATAATAATAATAATAATAATAATAATAATAATTTCGCATTTATATAGCACTACGAACCCTCAGGTATCTGAGCACTGCTTATTATTACCCACGGAGTGTGGTGTTCATTTATCGACCTCGGAAGGATGTAATGCTGAGTTTGGCCCTGCTGGGATTTGGACCTACTTTAGCAAGCTCTGCACGGATATCAAAGCGAGTGCTCTACTCGCTGTGCCACTTGACCAAACAACAGCTGTTGAATCATCAGCAATTAACTGTACTTTAGTAATAACATTCCATAGCTGAGTAATGACAGGATTGTAATCATTAATGAATTGGCATTCCTTTTTGCTTTTTAAATGCTAGGTATTTCTCAGTGACTTACCAGTAACATGGTCTCGAACCGATGACATTAAACTATTCACTCGACCAACTGGTGTCAGAGGCCTTGGAAAGCCAAATCTGCACTGAGTGTAGTACTTGTCTTTACTTTTGTATTTTCTTTGACAGTACTTTCCACATGAATGCTTATGAAACATTTCCACTGGGTTCCTTAGATCAGCATTCACATGCTGAGCTGGAATAGAACAAGTAACATATTTTTCAATGATCCCAGCCATCATTTTCCTTACGAAACTGAGGATCATCTTTAATTCTTTAATCCACAACTGCATATCTATATGTGGAGCCCCAGGTGCCTTTTACTCTTTCCCCCAAAGGAAATGTTCTGCAAGGCCTAGTAGACAATTTTCTTTATTACATATAAAGTGTAAAATGGCTAAAAATCTGTGATAAAAACTGTGATACACTTACAGTGTCCAAAGAAAACAATTCTACTGATATCATGTGTTCTATGTTGTCTTTCTCTGCATTACTTTCCTGAATCCACACTGCAAGATCATCCCAACCATACTCAGTGCACCTTACAGTCACAAACCAGGTTGGAGATCACAAGTTTCTGATAATGCATCTAACCTTGTGGTGCCTCTTATACCAATATTCTTCAGTTCCTCTCATTGCTGCAAGAATATTAGTAAGTTTGCACTCTAAGACTTCATTTTTTTCTTTCATCGGTTGCATACAATAAGTGAAGAATGTATTCAACATTGGTGCGGAATCGTCATTCTTCTGAATACATTCTTGTACAACGCTATTCTGAAGCAGATATTTGCACCTTCCAATTATCCAATCTCCCTCCAGTACCAGTTGGAAAAATCAAAGGGAAACAATGTTTTTTCCCAGATACTAATTGGTGCACCTTTCGTTGTTTTCATTTGATACAATTCTATACTGTTGCCCATGGCTTCACATGAGTCTAGAGGATGAATAGTGCAATGTTGATACAAACTATTCCCTTCTGCAACAGATAGATGTTGAAAGTGACCTTTGCTGCTTTTGTTTGTTGACACAACATCAACCAAAGACAAGTCTGGTACATTCAGACTGCCTTTGTATAAATCATTGGGCTCCAATAGAAATGCCAACTGTTTTTTAAATTTTCCAATATCGATAAGCTGTTGCTAAATGCTCTTATCTTTAGTGGCAATACCATCTACTTAAACAAACAAAGAATCTGCAATATCACGCTTCACTCATTATTAACTTGTTCTCGCACTAAGGACTTCTGGGGCAGATTTGACATTTTTTTGCAATATAACAGTAACTTTGAAAGGACGAACAGTTTGCTATGCAATCACTTCCAACGTGTTAAATTTTTGAAGCACAACAGGGATAACAGGCACTACCATATTGTTTAAGACACTACTTGGTGGAATGCATATTTGATTATAAAATCCAACACAATGTCTACAAACATAAAGCGCCTCACATGCATCAAATCATCCTTCTACAAACAAATACAAATACATTTATTTCCAAACATCTTCTACAGTGGGTTTAATATTGTTCTCAACATGCACTAGTTGCACTTGAGACTTATAAAAAGTGCATCGACAAGATACACAAACAATGTCAGGTCCTTCAGTATAAGACATCTCAAGCATTGCAATACTTCTTTTATACTGTTGAAAAATCTGATCCTGTGAAAGCATAGAATCACCATTTTCACTTTCTGTAAGTGTTTCATCTACGTACACAAACTTTTTTAAATGCATCATATTTATCATATGCATTGGAGAAACTAAACTTTCTAGAGTTCCAGTCAAAAGTATTTCATTTAAAACTGCAAGAGACATATTTGGTGTTTTGAACTCATTCAGTTTAACAAGAAGGTATCTCATTTTAGTATGATGTGCAGACAACATTTGTATACGATGAAACTGACTCTTACATTTACTTTTATCACAACAAGTTAGAGAGTGACCCAAAGTCCTGTTTTTCACAAACTTCACAGTCTTCTATTATTTGTAGCATTTTGATCTGTCATTGAACATTATAACTTTTGTGCTTGCAAAAATCTCTTTAAAACTTTACTAGAAAACGTGTCAATCTTGCACAACAAATTGTAAGTCCATACCTCACAATCATTTTGTTTCATTTTTCACTGACCTACAGTTTCCATTTCTGGATTATTACACTGTATAATTTGTTCTTTTTTAGAAATCACACCATTTCAGACTTCATAGCTATGCCCACTCTCATCAATAGCTAGTGGAGCATTATTTGCTTGAATGTAACACTCCTCATTAAAATGTCTTCCAGTATAAGAAGTGTGTTTCTACGCTCCAACAAACACATCACAAAAGTTGTCACATGCAAGCACATTAACTGTTTCTATATTTGTATAGAATGGTGTAGTCACCTTAAACAATTTCTTAAGTTTACATGATACGAAAATGTACAGTTTTCTTTTCATATCAAAAGCTTTCTTAATGATTATTTCTACTTCTTTCTTTTGCACAAAAAGTTTTACCACATATCTCAATTTTAGTTTCACACTTTTCAAAGGTTTGTAAAAACTTGAGAGTGATACATTTTCCTATATATATGTTTATTCCTCTGTTTCAAATTGATAGCACATTTGCTACCTTTTTTACGAAACATATTTCTTTTTTACAAGCTAGTAACACATTTGAAATATGTTTTGTTTTTTTACTTTCAATAAAAACATTATTGGTTCCAGCAAAACTTTGTGTTGGCATAGCTCTTATTTCAACCTCAACATTTTTAAAACTATCCTCAACACTAGAAATTGTTGGATTAGCTACAGGATTTGTATCTACAGATTTAAAAACACTACTTTAAAAAGAATTATACTGTTTAAGTCTACTTGCCTGCAAACACAGACAACCCTTTCTTATAGCTCATCGTTGTTTTCTGGCATCTTATAAAAAAAAGCTGTACAAAAAACAGAAATGTTTACATTTACACATTTTGTTTCTTTATATTTTCAATATGAAATATAACTTTCAACCCCAGGTTGAGAGGTGGAGATGGGGTTTAACGACCCACCAACCCAGGATTTGCAGGGGCCAAGTGAAACAAGACACTCACTCAAAGCTGCAGAAGAAAATCCTGTATCTACCCGTCAGCCCAAGTGTAATAGTTATTCGCACCCTGGAATTTTCCTGGGTGTGAATCATTTTCTTTATTTTTTCTTCCTGACAAGATATATACTGAAATGGAGTACACCTCACATCAGAGAAAAACAATGATACCACCATGATTTAAATGAAAAAGAGACTTGTTCCCTTTTCAGATGACAGTAAACATAAAAATCTGTTCCAAATTAGCCACCATATTTCAAACTGAACCTTTAAACTAAAATCACTACTTTTACCCGACGAAACATATCAGCACGTCCATCCTCCCTCCAGTTTGAATGGCTAAGTCTCCTTGTAGCACCATAAAACTCCCATACCCTAATAAATAACACTGTAATTCCCATACCTCTGTACACTTCCTAAATAATAACTCACCAACTCTACAGATAACTTCAGAATACAATTCCCAAATTAAATATAAATAGAAGAAACTTTCACTAGAAACAACATGACATTTCTAATTCACATTCATATAGGTGTTCCAAAATAATATGTGTTCATCTTTGCTTTCATATAACAACTATTAATTAATTCTATGTTATGTTCTCAATTCAGAAATAACATGATAAGAGAACATAGCAACAAAATAGTACCCTGTCACTTAGTTGGTCCACCCGGCTCCAGCTTTAACACCTCACAAGCCTCTACTTAACAGCTAAACGGGCCACTGCGCATGCGCGAGCCGCGCATGAGGAGCTAACGGCATCAGCTTCCAGCGGCCGCGACAATATATCCTGATAAACTACCGTAACTGTTGGAAAACACCCGACCCAGGACAACACAGAGGCAGCGGACCTATCCAGGCAGCGACTCCTGCAACCTGGTGCAGAATCGGACCCGGGACCACGAGTAACGTCCCGGAGTCCGTCAGCGCGAGCCTTGCCGCCATTGCTGGGCGGACGTGAGCGGATGCTCTGCCCTTCCCCCTTCGAGCGGCCGGGGCCTTGGGGCACGTGCGATCCTTGGACCACGGTCGGCGATATCACGCCTACGGACCACCGTGAGGTGGACATCCTCTCCCTCCCCCCCAGCTGGAATCCAGAAAAGGCGGCCAGAAGCGGCCCCGAATCGCAGCACGACCACGGCTGACATCCCGCGCCTGCGGCCGCCACGACCCGATCCCCTGGCGGAGGACGGCCAGACATCCACGGCGCATCGAGCAACTGGGAGCTGACAACACGGGGCGCTTTTTCGGCGGAACCAGAACAGGCTCCCCTCCACCCCCGATCGATGAGACTGCAACACCTGGGGCCGGGACACAGCGGGGAAGGAGAGAAGGCTGGGGGCAGCGCGGCACTGCACCCCCCACGACATCACAAGGTACGTGCAACCTCCCCTGCCACCCCTGCGCACAATTGGACAGTGTCCCGCTCTGGGGGAGCGGCGCACCTCTTCCGCGTTCCCCGGCAGCGTGGCAGACCCGACCGCAGAGGAGCTGGCCTACGAGGGCTGAGCGCACTCCCCATTCCCTGGGGAAGAACACCTGCCTGCGCTGCCGGACCGGGCTACACAAACTGGGACGAGGCAAGGAGCTGGAACCACTCCGCCCTCCTTCCCCCCATCAGCAGTCTGCAGCACCTGTGGTTGAGCTGCGGCACAGACACAGGCAAAGCGGTGCCGCGCTCCCCCAGCAGCACCAACAGGATACGGGCAACCCCCCCCCAATCCGGCAAATTGCGTGACAGCGACCCGCACGAAGGAGGCGGCACACCCCAAGATAACAACAGAGGTGAGCGGCGGGGACCGTAGGCGCCCTCCCCCCACCTCTATAAGCACCCTATACTGGTGTCAGCACCTGCAACCTCACCCCCACGCCGCAAAACTGCTCAAAGGCCCAGAGGACTGGCCATCTTTGGGGCATGATTGTTGGGGGAGCAAAGGCCCTCGATGCAGAGCTCATAGCCCCACAGGCATAAATCACTGGACATACACCCCACAAAGGGGGAATAACTCCTGGTGGGATCACACACTGAGGTACCCCCCAAGCCCTACTGGGCCGTCCTAGACCAGGGGTCCTGGGTACCACTACCACTGGGAGACCGCACCGCCGCCCTACAATCAACGCCCCTTGGGAGATACTATTCATACGGTCGTGCACGCGGCGAGGTGTCGGAGACCGGCCGGGTCTCAGGAACAGGGACAGAGGAGTGAAAGATAAACGCCCGCCAAGCCCACCCCAACTTGGTCTCCACGATAATCCCTGAGGGGCATCCACACGATCCACCCGGGCCTAAATCCTCGCACAAATTACTGACCCAGCCAAGGGCAAGGACAAGGCCAAGCGTCAGACCCTGCAGAGTAAAATGGACCTTTACACAGTGGAGGCCCCCTCTCGCCAGGAGACACAAAACCTGGCGGAGGCAGGCAACAGGGAAGAAACTCAGGACCCCTAACTCTCCTTGAATAACTTAATGAAGGCAATTGGGGACTCGAGAACATTGCTGGAACTCAAGATAGGCGGAGTCTCCACGGAAGTATCTCTCCTATGCCAAGATCTCTGCAACCTATCGTCCAGGGTCGGAGAAGCGGAACAAAGAGTGTCGGACACAGAAGATAACGTCCGCCAGTTGGAGCAACAACTTGCCATAATTGCCCAAAAAGTCAACCAACTTGAATACCGAGCCGAAGACAGCGAGGGCAGGGCACGTCGCAATAACCTCAGGATTCTTGGGATCCCGGAGAAAGAGGAAGGCCCCAGTGTCGAACTTTTCCTAGAAGACTGGTTGACTCACATCTTCGCCCCCAAGAAACTGTCAAAATTCTTCTCTATCGAAAGAGCACATGGGGTACCCACCGGGCGACCTGCCCCAGGAGCCCCACCCAGAACAATAATTGCACGCCTCCTCAACTATAGGGACTGAGACGCTATCCTGCAGATGGCACGGGCCTACGGTCCAATCACATACAACGGCTACAAAGTGGGGATCTACCCGGACTATACCAAAGAGGTCCAAGAGGCTGCCAGTTGTTTGACTCTGTCAAGAAGAAACTTCACTCCTTGTCAATCAAGTTCGCTCTCTTCTTCCCGGCGATGCTCAAGGTCCACCACGAGGGCATGACCCACCTATTCCATAACCCCAAAGAAGCATGGGATTGGCTTGAAACACAGATCCTCAATGGGCCCGTGGCCCGACGCTCGCCCTCTAGACCGTCTGCTCACAAACCCGGGCCTGGCAGAGCTCGCCATCCCTCACTCAGATAGACCCGGAAACCGAATTGCCACAGCGTCCCACCAAAAATACCACAGGGAACGGATGAGGTCTGGGCATCACAGAACTGAACTCGCCACGGGACACCACGGAAACTACACTATTGCGGCCGCCACAATCTAGGCACCGCAGTCTCAAGCGCAGTCTGGGTGACCCCGCAGAGGTTACCACCCGAGTTCAGGTCCTCCCGAGGGAGTTTAAGTTCACCAAGTTGTAAGTTTAATGTTTGGGCGACAGGTGCTCCCAGTTGGGGGGGAAGTACAGGGTGGGGGGAGTTTTGGGGACCCAAGGAAACGGAATCACGAGACAAGAAGGCTGGAAGCCGACAAATGCAGACAAGGTAAACAAACACTGTCTTTGGCCAGGACCGTGGACGCAATTGTCTGCCAGTCATCAGGCACTTCAGTGCGGGGCAGCCCCTGGATGTCTCCCCTGAGAGGAAACCAACATATGCCCCCGGAAAAAGCGCAAATGCTACTAATCCTTCCAGAGGCCCCAACAAGAGGACTCACGCAGATAGGATGAACTCCAACAAGGTAACCATACTGTCCTGGAACGTCAACGGCCTTGGCTCCAGCATAAAGCGGAGACTGGTGCTCCAGTACCTAAACCGACACTCGCCGGACATTGCCCTCTTAAATGAAACACACCTGATAGGCACAAACACCAACTTCTTCAAAAGATCCAACTACTCGCATACTTACCATGCCGGATTCACGAAAGGAGCTAGGGGCACGATGATACTCGTTCACAAGCGTGTCCCTCTCCAGGTTAGGAAGATCAGGACAGACCCCTGGGGCTGCTATGTACTGTTGCTGGCTGACATCTGGGGCGAGAAATGGGGCCTGGCAGCAATCTATGCCCCCCCCATGCTGACGAAAGAACTACTGCCGAACTACAGAGCCTGCTCATGGAAGAAGAGGCTGATACGTGGGTGATTGGGGGGGACTTTAATGAAGTCATGGACGTCGCAGTCGATAGAACCCATAGGAGATCTGGAACACGCCCCACCTCCACACCGCTCGCCGCGTTCGCCGAGGCCTTGGGACTGACGAACACATGGCGCTCACTTCATGGAGACGAGGCAGGTTTTTCCTTCTATTCGGGTGTCCACAAATCGTTCTCCAGGATTGATTATGCCTTCATCCCCCGCAACATAAACCACAGGCTTCTCGACGCTGAATTCCTCGCGAGAGGAATTTCGGACCACTATCCGCTCCTTCTAACCGTCAAAAACTCCTGCCACCGCCTGGATCGTAATTGGCACCTGAATGTATACCATCTGCGTCTCCCTGAAATTGCTGAGGAGCTGGAAAAAAAGACAATGGAATATTTCGAACTCAACGAGGGCTCCGTGGACTGCCCGATCTCGATCTGGGAGGCATACAAGACAGTCTTTTGGGGGGAGGCTATCTCAGCGGTTTCCGCCTACCAACAACGTCAAGTCCAGAAGGTCAGAGAAGCAGAAGCACGCGTCTTGGAGTGTGAACGACAAATCCTAATACAAAGCACCCAAGAAGCAAAGGAGGCGATGCTCACGGCGCAAGACGCCCTTAGTAACTTATCTCTAGATAATGCACGAACTGCTCACCAATTAGTCCGGAGCCAAATATATGAACAGGGCGACAAAGCTAACAAGACTCTGGCCTGGTTGGAGAGACGCGAACAAAGCAGGGGACACCTAAGGGCCATCAGATCTCCGGATGGAACACTGTTGACAGAGGACACTGACATTGTCGAGGCATTTGCCGCCTACTACAAAAATCTCTATACCCCACCCACCGGGAACCCGCCAGTTGAACCCTCACGATACCTCGACCGAATCAAGATCCCGATACTCCCACAGCACCAATCATATCTCCTGAATGCTGACATCACCGACACCGAGGTGCAAGAGGCGCTGGCACAGCTCCAACCTGGGAAAACTCCGGGCCCCAACGGGTTCCCGACAGAAACATGGAAATGCCTCTGTGGCATGCTACCTACAAACATGCATTGCATGTTCCTACGCAGCAGAGAACTAGGAGTACTCCCCCCCAGACCTCAAGAAGACATGCATAGTAGTCATACACAAGCCTGGGAAACCCCCAGAGGAATGCGCCTCCTATCGTCCGATATCCCTGATCAATGGCGAAGTGAAGGTCCTCACCAGAACACTCACTAACAGACTACTGCAGGTGATTGAGACCCTCGTCCACCCGGACCAATGTGGTTTCATGCCCAATAAATCATCTCGAATGAACTTACGCATGGTCCAATTGGCGCTGTCCAGGGCAAAGGAAATACCAGCCCCACTCGCCCTCCTGGCGGTGGACTTCGAGAAGGCGTTTGACTCTGTGGGGTGGGATGCCCTATGGGAGATCATGGCTAGGATGAACCTGGGGCAGACATTTATATCATGGGTAAAACTTTCATATGCATCCCCGGAGGCCACGGTGAGAGGGAAAACGGCAGGTCCTCAAAATCATTTCCCTTGGGTCGGGGCACGAGACAGGGATGCCCGCTATCCCCACTCCTCTTCCTCCTGGCCATCGAATCGCTGGCTATTGAGCTTAGAGCTAACACCAACTGGACCGGTTTCGTTTGGCCAGGAGGTGGAGAAGACCACCTTTCGCTCTATGCAGATGACCTGCTCATATACCTCAGTAACCCGAGCATCTCGTGCCCGGCTGTCTCCCTCATTCTCAGGGAATATCAGTACTTTGCGGGCCTAAAGGTTAATGATGCCAAAACCATCTTCTTCCCGATTCAGGGTGGCGAGTCTGCGATCCCGGAGACCTGCCCATTCCATGTCTCTATCAGGGAATTTAAATGCCTGGGTATACGGCTTGACCCGACGCTCAATGGGTTCCTCCGACTTAACCTACAACCAGTAATTGAGCGGTTCAACAGAGACACCCCCCATTGGCAATAACTTCCCCTATCGATAATGGACAGATCCGCACTATTCAAAATGATGACCCTCCCCAGACTGTTGTATGTCCTCCAGAATGCCCCATTTCCCATCCCCCGAGAAACCTTTGCACTCATTGACAAGAACCTGCACACATTGCTATGGGGTGGGAAACAATCCAGGATCGCCCTTGACACGCGCAGAGATCAGTATGGGAGGGAGGCATCGGTTTACCCTGCATACGCACCTATTACCTGGCCACACAGATAGGAGTAGTGAATGACTGGATGCATGCAGACCCCACACTACCACACACCCGCATCGAACTGGAGACCATGGCCCCGTTAACACCGCTGCAAATCCTCTACGCCACCCAAGATCAACTCCCGGCGCTGCCCAAAATGACCCACCACATCCGTCGCGCCTGGCGGGACGCACACAAACAAATCGGCTGGAAAGGACAGCCAATATTGACACAACTCATATGGCACAATGCGCTCCTCCCGGAAATAGTGAAAATGGGCTCCTATGGTCACTGGCAAGCAAAAGGAATACACACACACTAGCACATGTGATACAAGGGGGGGCGCCTCCTGGGTTTTGAGACTATGCAAGAACAATTCGACCTGGCACCCATGGACCGGTTTCGGCATGCGCAACTGACCCACGCCATCCGCACCCAATTCCCTGACATGACGATCATACCCCCCTTGAGACCAATATTCTCCCGCAACGCATCTCCTCTAAGGTCACCTCCACTCTCTATCAGGCCCTTAACTCGTTCGGGGCGGCAGAGCTCGACGGGCTCAAAGCAAAGTGGGAAAGGGACGTAGGTCCCCTGGAACCTGAAGACTGGGTGGAGGCATTAATGTCCCCCAGAGAAATTGGTATAGAATCCAAGTTTAGACTAATACAGTTGAGGATCCTCCATCGCTCATACCACTCATGCGCCGTAATGGCCAGATGGGGTGGAATAGAAGACGGGATATGAGCCCGCCACCTTCTACCATATGATATGGGACTGTCGGGTGATACTGGCCTTCTGGGTGGACTGTGTTAACACAATCTCAGCCGCTCTGGTGACACAAATCCCCAGGGATCCCAAGATGGTACTCTTAGGCATTGGGGGGGAAGTAGACCTGTCTAAATAAGAGAAAATGTTTCTGGCAATTGCGTTAGGGGCAGGCAAAAGACTTATTGCAGCCAATTGGGGATCTGCCGACCCACTGAGCATGAACCGTTGGAGCAACGAGTTGGACAGGTGCGCAGCCTCAGAGCGCCGGATCTATAACGCACGGGGCTGCCCCCGTAAATTTGAAAAAGTATGGGGTAAATGGCTAGATGCTCACTGAGACCTGCGGGTGGGGGTACATCGGTAGCACTGTTAGCATTGTTTGCCGGCTTCGTCCTATTGATGTCCTACAGCCCTCGACACAGTGGGCCCATGCTTGCTGCTATTATTGCCATGTTGCCTTCATCCTATGTATGCCGATGAGTCATGTCTCACTCATGTTCGTTTCTTTATGTTGTGTTGTTCGAACTCAATAAACAGAGTTATAAAAAAAAAAAACAGCTAAACGACAACTCCAAGCACACATCATTACGTATATTAGTGTTCACATAACGAGGCCTTGCCATGCCGTTGCTTCTCACAGCACCCATTTAATTACTCCTCCTTAGCCATACTAAACAAAAAACATGCACAATTAACCACCTCACCTGATTCCACCCATTCAGCATAATAACACAAGAATGCACAATCCTGCCATTCACCTACAAACTAATAACTACTACTACTAATCAACAAAGAAGATAACAGCATGTATGTCCTCCCTTCACTGCCCATCCCCACTCTACTAAAGTTTCAATAACCATGTACCCTAAGCAGCCCCAGAAAACGTTCTTAATAAACCTCATCAATAATACTGTTTCCCCAAGCCACTATGCACCCCCATCAATTTGACATTGTATACACCACATTACCCATTTCATACATACCATAATAATTCAACATCCACATCACATCCGGAAAAATCGGTGTGATATGTTGAAATCCAATACAAATACAAAGAAAACATGATTTGGAAAAAATAGGATGTAGATAACCTGACACAACAGTTGCTGGAAAGTCAGCCATTTTGTCTACCTGCAATGCCAAATATAGCACATTAAACCACCAAAATAACCTCCACCATAAAGGCGGGGGGCATGACTGCCACGTTTTCTGAAAGGAAGCAGAGGTGCATCCACTTGACCTGCTGTGGACATGACAAGCCTAACTGCTCAGACAAGACTCAGAGTACCATGCAACCTAGAGGAAGCCTCCTGCTGCATCGTGTGGAGCTGTCCCTACTGACTAAGGGCATGATAACATTCAAGCAACAGATGACCCTGCAAGTAAGGAGGAGAACATGATGGCTACACATACCCAGGGTCAGACTCTTCCCATAGGGCCAAACAGAATAAATAATAGGGAGATCATATTAGCTGCACCAGCCCACCATCCTCTACATACTCTAGCTCATTGAGAGCGACCTCGAATGCAAAGGAAACAAACACATTGCCATGTCACACCATTTGTTAGGGAGAACTCTCTGTTTAGGCTGAATTTCCTAACCTAGTGAGTCCCCCAGCAGCTTTGCTGGATTTCTGGAGTTTGTTTTTTTCCATCCTGCCAAGAGTGAGACTCTTTTTCTCCCACTCTTGGACATGAATGTGTGTAATTCCTTCGAATGTCAATGTGTTCTATGGGCTATGGGGTCTTTTACTCCATAGGATCTCATATGTTTTTCTATGTGTGTTACACCGCACCCTATGTGCCGTAACACTGGGGCATCCTAGCGGACCTCCATCATAGACTCCATACCCGGGGGACTGACTACTGTCTCCCCGGGCATGTAAAGTCACCATTGGCTTTACTAGACCTAAATTTACTAACAGAACTAGTACAAACCACCCTATTGTGGACGTGCTAGTAGGGGTAATTTGATTACTCCTGGGTCTGTTATTCGAGGGGGCACTGTCCCGTCCCCCCTTGTCGAGTTTTGGCTGGTGGCAGTGGAAACTACTTGTTATATTCGACCCCGAATATAACCCTATGGGATTCTTCCCATTGTTGGAGATTAATACCTTTTTTTCCCGTTAGTCTCTAACATGCCACCGGTTTACTTATCTTAAATAAGTTTATCGGATGGTATTTTCTGCCAGAACTCGGTTTTTAAAATGGCGTCTGTGTTCGTCTCTGTGACTCCTAAACCAAAGGTTGAGCCCTTTGTTCCACTTTTGGCGGGCTTCTGTACAGAGACCCTCCAAAGTGGTGCCATTCTGTATGGGTTACCACAGGGGTGTGGGAGGGGGTTTAGGCACCCTGGACTGAGTTGCCTTGCCAACTCCGGTCGCACTCTGGTGTGATTGGCCCATGTGGTGAGCCTCCCCGCTCACCACTTAGCGTGTTTTGATTGACAGCTAGGCTGAATGAATGGGGGTTTTCTGCATAAAAGCAGGGCTTTTGGGACTGGATCTTCAGAAGTCGCCACAGGACCTAAGAATCCGACAAGGGTAAAGCTGAGCCGACCTGCAACGACGACACCTCCGGTGGAGCCCTGCTGAACCGACTCACCACTTCCCGACGACAGAGGAGATCTCCCTGCCGGAGAGTCTCTTCCCCTGACTGGTGGGAACAACCAGTCACCTTTGCTTTTTCTTCGCTCCAGGACGCAGTGGTCGAATTGCCCGTGCAGAGCACCTCAGCAACCGGATAGCCACTACCCCTGTACCGCGACCAAAAGGTGGTGCCTTGTGACGGAGCACTCCGCGGCTGGTCTCTTCCCTGGTGGTGCAACGATCTTCAACTTTCCTTCGACGACGAGATCATCTCTTCTCTTGGCAAAGACCCGACGTGCATCCACCACCAGGAACAACTGCCCCCGCCGGAGCTGTCTCTCCACAATCAAGGTACTGTGTCCGCCTGGCTTCCCTTGTTGCCGGATAGAGTGAGGTGTCTTAATCCTCGCCTCTCCATAGGGTCGCCTCCAAGCTTTCTTTAACTTTCTGTTCTGAACTGGTCCCAAACTTTCCATAACAATTTGCGATAAAGACTCGAAGCGCATTTCCACTGAGATACTTTTTGGGGCATATCGCCTTGCCTCTCTCCGAGTGGGTCTGGCCTCTGAACTTTGTGATCTGCAGTAGACCCTGTCTTTCTTGCCTTGCATTTGTCCGTAAAGTATTTGTACCGAGTTGATTTCATAACCTGCCTTATTTTTCTCTCCCGACCTAACGAATACTAGAGTGCCATCTAGGTTAAAGCATACACCTCTGTCTGCAAATAAGTGATGCCGGTAAACCTAGACTTGTCGAACTATTGTTAGGGGGATTGATATTCTTTTCCATATAGTAATTGTGAGTGAAATCGTTGCCGTATTGAGTGCCAGAGTGTTTTCTATAGATGTGTTCTTATAAATAAATAACTATATATCTTTACACCGAAGCCTTGTCGCGTATTTGCTTGTCTTACTGTGTAGAATTGCCCTAATTTGTATACTCCACATACTGCCTATCTCTTCTTGAGGGAAGTCTGACTGCTCAGCCACAGCTACCAAGTGAATCTGTGTGGTACAGACTGCTACCAAGTGGGTTTACTGCCAAACACCTGTAGTCCTAAATCTTTTGCAGTGGTCCCAGAGGGAGCTGCACAGGTTTCCGCCTAACACCATTAAAGGTTGGTAGCTGCATGAGATTGTTTTGAAACAGGCTCCTCCCAAAGCACTGTTGGCATGGTTCATGACCTGATTCAGCCAACATTTCCACAGATAGTCACAAAGGTGGTAATAGCTCCCCTGCACCATGCAACAGCACACATGGCTATCCAAATCCCAGGGGCAACAGTTGATATACATTTACATCATTGCCCAGGTCCCAAACCCGAATGGCTTCCTAAACTGCACGCATGTGCAATATGCCATGTGTGCCACCCTTTGGAAGGAAGCATGTCCACAACTGTAAAGAATAGCAAACCCTAAATCTACTGATTACATGTGATGCAGACATGACCTCCACCCCCTATTTCACCAGGATTCCTAGGTCCACACAGGAGTTTGTGGTACTGTGAAACAGTACCCTGGGTGCATTCATGGCCACACACATGGGACAACTTACATGTCTCCTTGGTAAGTGAAACATGGCGAGTGACAAGGGAGTGACTGAGGGGTTCAAGAGTGAGTGTCTGCTTCAGGTGGAGGGCTGATGTGGGAGTGCTTGTGAGAGTGTTGGTGATGGGGCAAGTTTGATTCGAGGTGGAGAGTCACCATTATTAAATATATCCTCAAGAACATCCCTAGTGATATGATATGATATGATAAGTCATTTATAACGTGCCTGTACAGAAGTGTTTCTAGGTGCAACAGGACAAGGTAGGGAAGACAGAGGGAGGACAAGACAAACGATCATGCTAGGCCTTGTGTCATTCAGATCATACAAGTGCAAAAACGAGAAGTGCAAAGGGAAAGGGAGGGAGGAAGTGCAAAGGAGAGGGGAGGGAAAAACAGGGCACAAATGCTCTGAGTAAGTGAAGCCAGGGCAGCACAGCTAGTGCAAGGAGAACAATGGACTGTAGGGTTAAAGTTACAGCCCCTTAGTGCGTGGTAGGCCCGGAGGCAGTGCAAGGGTGACTGACCAAGATGAGACCCTGGTACTGAGTGAGACTCTGAGGGTAGCAAAGCAACCAGTTGGTACAGCAGACAGGTAGGTCAGATAGGTCAGTAGGGGAGGGAGAGAGAGAAAGCAGAGGAGAAGAGGAATGTTGAGCTGCTTCCTTAACTTCAGGTGGTCCACCTCAAGTTTGACAGGGGCAAGGAGGCCATTCCATAGGGAGGCACCTGCAGAGGAGAGATATCTACCCCGACTCTCTGCCTAGAGAAGTCTCTAACCCCTAGAGAGTTGGAGGTAGCTGAGCAAACGGCTTGAGAAGTAAAGTATTTTGGAAGAGAGCGTTGGATGCAGTGCAGTCCCCGGCCTCAGAAAGCCTTGTGCACAATGCAAAGAGTCTTGAACCTGATCCTCGCAGACACTGGGAGCCAGTGGAGTAATTTAAGGGGTGGAGAGATACAGTCTCTGGTCTTGAGGCCAAGGATAAGTCTGGCCGATTTGGAACCCATGCACTATAATTGTGAATGTACACCAAAGTAGCATGCAACACTGACTCGAATTCTACCCCCACCCCAACAGTTGATGCTGGGTATCTGCTCCAGCCATGGCTCATGACATAATTCCAAAAACCACAGACTTAGATGAACAATGTTAAAATGTGGCCCACAAAAGGACAACAGCACTGAGAGGACATTTGGTTTGCTGAAAGCCAGTTTCATTGTCTCCAGAGAAAAGAAGGACCCCTCGTGTATGCACCTGAAAAGGCTTGCCACATCATCACTGTGTGTTGCATCACTAACAATCTGTGCATAAGGTAAAATGTTCCCACCCCCACAATGAAAGAAAACCTTCAGTAATTGGAAATTATTATGATGATGATGGAACACCTATGCATCTCCAAAAGGATGTCTTTGAATACTGAATCATAAGGAACAGTTTGGTGAATGCATCATTCTGAATGTTGATGTAATGATATTCCAAATCTGCCTGGAAATTATCATAGTATCAGTACATATATGTCCAGTTAAACCCTCGCCTGGTATAGCACAGTGGTATGTAATCTTTACTCTATATGAAGTAACAATATTATGACCCCATAGCACATTTGAGAAAAGTCATGACATACTGGCTTCTGTGTGTACAAGTATAGCACCTGTATCAGATGACTTTGCATGCATTAATTGAGCATACATTCCCAAGACAGAGGCACTTTGGGAATATTAAGCTTTGCTACATGATTATGAATTCTGGGGCATGTCTGTTGCAAACATGATGACTTGAGAAACATAAATGCAAACAAGGCACACACATCAATGACTCCTAAATATAGATGCATATGTGTACACACCAATGTGGATAGAAAATGTTATCCTGGCAGGCCTTGCAGTTTATATACAAATGAACAGCCATATAAAGTATTCTCAAAATACTCTCCCTAGCTGACACCAACACATTTCACGCCTTGAAACACTTGTGTATAGGTGCATTATAAATGCCATATCATATATCGTAACATAACATAGGTGACCATCCACAAAATAGCACAGAAGCATAGATGTGCAATGAGACTTTTATTTAAACTTGCACATTGAAGCATTCATGTGAAAGGCGTGGATATGGTGGTTCTCCCGAAAACTGAGTTTATGTGCTTTGTGGTGAGTGTGCTGGAACTGGTTCAGGGGAATTTGTCTGTCAGTGTGTCAGATCTAACGAAAGGTGTGGTGGAAGCGGGGAGGAGGTTTTTGAGTGTTGTGGATGTGCTGGAAGAGGATGTGTTCAGGATGGTTGCTAAAGTGCGGAAGCAGAGTGGGGTGTCGGCTTGAGGATTTTGCAGTGGAACGCGAGGAGTTTGTTGAGGAATGGGCAGGAGTTGAAAGCGGTGGTGTGTGGGGAATTGAGTGTTGATGTGGTTTGTATTTAGGAGACGTGGTTGAGGGGTGATCTGAGGTTTGTGATTCCGGGTTTTGAGTTGTTTCGTAAGGATAGGCTGGTGGGGAGAGGGGGGTGTGTGGCTTTGGCAGTTCGGAAGGGGTTGGTTGCGAGGGAGATAGTGGTGGATGGAGCAGTGGAGGCAATCAGGGCAGGGATTCGGATAGGGGGGTCGGAAGTCTTGGTGTTGAATTATCATAATCCGTGTGAGGTGGTGGAGGTGGGCATGTTGTCTAGGGTGATTGGGGGACATGTGGGCCCCTGCGCTTTGGGTGGTGATTTCAACAGTGCCAATACGTTGTGGGGTAGTGAACGGACAGATGCAAATGCGGAACTGTTGGAGGGCATTGCGGAAGAGTTGTGTCTGTTTCTGCTGAATGATGGCTTGGGCACACGGTTGGATGTGAGGACGGGGTAGTTGTTGTGTTTGGATCTGACCTGGGTGTCTGCTTCGATTGCAGGTGAATGTGAGTGGGAGGTGCGTGTGGATGGAGATATGGGGAGCGATCATTCGGGCATTTTGGTGACTGTGAGGGGTGAGGTAGGGGTCAGATCCGGGACGGTTGGGAGTCGGTTGAATCTTAGGAAGGCTAATTGGGAGTTATATAAGGAGTTGTGTCGAGAATTGATTGTTCCTCGAGGTAGGGAAGGGGGGGTGGATGTATGGAATGAGCTTCTGGTGCAGGGATTGAGAGCTGCATCAGTGGCGGCAGTTCCGGAGATAGTGAAGGGAAGAGGTGGGAAGGTTGAGGTTCCTTGGTGGTCGGTGGAATGTACAAGGGCTGTGGTGGCGCGTAAGAAGGCTAGGGCCTGGGCGGTGAGAACGGGTATGTTGGTGAATTTGTTGGCTTATAAGAAGGCTAAGGCGATGGTGCAGAGGGTGATTAGAGGGAGGAAGCGTGGCTATTGGAGGAGCTATTGTGGGTCCCTGGGGAGCGATTCTGGTGTGGGAGAGGTTTGGAAGCAGTTCAAGCGGATGTCCGGGTTGCTGAGGCCGCAGGGTGATATGTCTGTGTTGATGAAAGGGGTGGAGGTGGTCAGTGAGGATGGGGAGAAGGCAAATTTGTTGGGGAAGTATTTTGTGGGGGTGCACAGTTCGGAGAACTATCCGGAGGCGCTGAGGCTTGGTATGGGGGTGGTTGAGGAGGAGGTGCGTGAGTTGTTGACGGATGTTGGGCCTTGGGTGGAGCAGTATGAGGTTCCGTTTTCTATGGTAGAGTTGGATGGGGCGATTCGGAAGGGGAAGTGGTCTAGTCCAGGGGTGGATGGGGTCATGTATGTGTTTTTGGAGAAGTTGCCGGAGGAATGTTGGAGGTGTTGGCACTGTTCAATGAGATCTGGGTGAGTGGTGTTTTGCCTGGGTTGGGGAAGAGAGTGATTGTGGTGGCGATTCTGAAGGGTGGCAAGGTCCCTACGGAGTGTAGGTCGTATAGGCCGATTGCGTTGACTGTTGTGCTATGTAAGGTTATGGAACGGATGGTGGTTGAGCGGTTGGGGTTTTATTTGGAGTCGAATAGGTGTTTGAGTGATTTTCAGAGTGGGTTCAGGAGGAATCGGTCGGTGGCTGATCCGTTAGTGAGGTTGGTGACTGGTGTGGAGGAGGCATTGTGTGATGGGGAGCTGGTGGGGGCGATCCTTTCGGATTTGGAGAAGGCATATGACATTGTGTGGAGGAATGGGTTGTTGGTGAGACTGTTGGGGATGGGTGGTAGGGGGAGGATGCTTCAGTGGATAAGAGCGTTTTTGGCTGAAATGACCTTTCAGGTGAGAGTGAGGGGGGTGTTGTCTGGGGTTTGGAAAATGGTAAATGGGACGCCGCAGGGGAGTGTGATTAGTGCGATGCTGTTTAATGTGATGGTGGATGGGTTGATTTGGGCTTTGGAGGGTGACGGGTGTCAGGTGGATTTCTTTGCGGATGATGGTGTGGTATGGGTAAGAGGGCAGAGTTTGTTGTTGGTGCAGAGTCGGCTGCAAGCTGAGATAGTGCGTATGGAGGAGTGGTGTGGGAAGTGGGGCTTTTCGGTGTTTGTGGATAAAAGTGTGAGTATGGTTTTTTCAAGGAAAAGGGTGCAGCAGGAGCTGGACTTGGTTTTGAAAGGTGTGAGGGTGAAGAGCGTGGAGGATTTTCGGTATTTGGGGTGATTTCAGATAGGAAATTGAACTGGAATTTGCAGGTGGATGGTGTGGTGGATAAGTGTAAACGTAGGTTGAATTTGTTGCAGGCGGTGTCTGGAAAAGAGTGGGGTGCACAGCAGAAGTGTTTACGAATGTTGTATAAGAGATTGATTTTGAGTGTGTTGGATTTTGGATGTCAGGTAGCAGTGGGTTTCACTGTGAGTCAGAAGCTGCGATTGGGTAAGGTGCAGGCGAGGGTATTGAGGGTGTGCTCGGGTGTGATGAGGTCCTCTCCAGTGAATGCGGTTAAGGTGCTTGTGGGGGAGATGCCGTTGGGGTTGAGGAGGGATGTGTTGAATATAAGGTGGTGGGTGAAGTGAAGTGCGAAGAGTGTGGCTCACCCGGTACATGAATGTTTGCAGTATAATTGGAGGTTTGATTATTATAGGGACCGGTGGAGGAAGAAGGGGGCCACTTTGGGGTTTCACATGTGGGAGAAGGGGGTGCAGTGGGGTGTGAGCAAGTTGATGGTTGTGAAGGGTACGGATTTGGTGAGATTGCCGATGTGGATGTCGAGGTCTCCGAAGGTATGTTTGGAGTTGGCGAGTGTGGTGTCGAAGAAGCGGGGTTTGCGGGGTGAGATTAAGGCTTTGGGTCAGGCATATGTGGAAGGGAAGGAGGGATATAAGGTGTTCACGGACAGTTCGAAGGATCCTGTGTCTGGGAGAGTGGGTATGGCGTTTTATATGGAAGGCACTGAGGAGTATAAGGTGGGGCGTCTGACGAATGATGTGTCGATTTGTACGGCTGAGTTGGTGGCGATTGCTCTGGCGATTGATAGGGTGTGCGAGTTGGGGTTTGAGAAGGAGATGGTGTTTTCTGATTCATTGAGTGGGTTGCAGGCAATTGTGGCAGGGGATGGTGATAGGAAGGATGTGATTTTGGACATCAGGAGGAAGATTGATCGGTGTGTGTGTGGGGGGGTGGATTTGGTGTTGGCATGGGTCCCCAGTCACAGTGGCATTTTGGGTAATGAGTTGGTGGATCTGGCGACGGGTATGAGGAGGGGAGAGGTTGACGTGAGGTTGCCTTTCAGTGTGTATGAGGTGAAGGCTGTGGTGGTGAGGCGGGTTATGGATGAGTGGCAGGAGAGGTGGGTGAGTGGGTTGAAGGGCAGGTGGATGTTTGGTGTCCGTGGGAAAGTGTCGGTGAAGGTGGATGCGGGGAGTCTGGAATGGAGGAGGGGGAGGAGGTGATGCTGAATCGGTGGAGGATAGGGCATGTGGGGCTGAATGACTGTCTGTTTCGAATGGGGAAGTGTGCGTTGAGGGACTGTGCGGTGTGTGGGGTGCCTGAGAATGTGGGACATTTTCTGCTTACGTGTGAGAGGCATGTTGAGGAGAGAGAGTTGATGAGGGTTCGGTTGTCTGCGCTGGGTGTGGCTGAGCTGAGTGGGAAGGCTTTGCTGGGAGGTGGCGGGGTGAGAGGCAGGGAGAGGAGCAGTGTGCTGCTGGATTTTGTGAGGCAGTCGGGGCGGTGGTAGGAGTTGTAAGAATATGAGGGAAGTGTGTTGATTGGTGGGATGGGTGCACATCATCCTTTTCGGATGGAGAAGCGCCTGCGTGGGTCCGCTCATGCATTCGATAATAATAGGAAGAAGACCAACTGGTGTCAGAGGCCTTGGAAATCAGTGACAAATGCGGCCCAACATTTCTTGTATGCCCTGTGACGGCATAACTTTTGTCATTGATAGTTGGCTAGGTCTCCATGATTGAGTTTTGTCTCCGGTTCAAGTGCGTTTTCAAGACTCTCCTATAAAAAGAGAAGAGTAGTCAGACAGAGTTCTTAGGTCAACAGGGAGAGCAACAGTCCATGTGACCTAAGCAGATCCAGAAAACCATGTTTCCGAACCTCTTCCATGGTACTGTTTCCCCCAACCCATTATGCACATGCAATCATTTTACATATCTATATGTCCATTTTCAAGCAAATTGGAAAAATGCCAATTATGATTGTTCATTTTTATTTCTAAATTGCTACCAACAATTACATGACAGTGGAAATCCTGCAGTACACAACATGTTCCATATACTAACAAACCCTACCCACTTACCCACTATAAACTCACCTTCTTCACTACATTTGTATTTGTATTTTGTATTTTATTTATTTATAATGCACACCTAACCCAGGGGTAGCCAGGCGCAGAAGCAGCAAGAGGGTTGCAGAACTTAGTTACATACAGTAGGGTGAGTTCCAGCTGCGGTTACAGTGCCGGACGTATCACGCTGAGTAGGAGGGGTAGAACATATGCACATACATACATATATGTACTCCATAATTTCACACTTCCACAATTCTAACACAGTAGTAAATCACCAATATAGGGTCACAAAAAACAGATTAATATTCAACTAAAAAAGAAAAAACACACACAGCCACAAAGTTTGTCAATGGTAGAGTTATCCTGCTTGGTTCACACTAGGGTTCTTGTGCACCCTCATTCATATCACATCTTCCAATGTCACTGAGAAACAATCTGTATTTGCAAATATATTTTCTGTCAAACATAAGCATAACATGTCATACTGCTTCATCACTCTCCTAAAAACACTGAAGTAAAATATATAAAGCCATAATTTGCAAACAATACTCATAAACTTGACCAAATGAGACACCTAAACATACTTCACTTATATTACAAATACAATAATTCAAACTGTACATAAAATAAATTAAAACACACTATCACTCAAATTCAGATACTCCAAATAATGAATAGATCTTCACCATAGATAAACACAGAACATGTGCACACTCTGAGTTCTTGAATAAGACTGTCAAAAGTTCACAAAAATGTCACTTTCATAGCTTTCACAAATCAATAGCACAAAAAGAGGACTGTAGAAAGCAAACAAGTAAAATTGCAAAGACATTTTTATGACAAGCTATATCAATCAATAAACCCCAACAAAATCCTTCAAAAAATACAATATACAATATGTACACACTATATTGCATTTTTTCCAAATTTTTCCATATAGCATAACCGTGGCTATAACCCTGGTTACACTTACAGTTTTCAAATGCGCACAATAGCACATACGACAAAGATTTCAAAATCAATTCACATTAGTCTTCAGGTGAGAACATCCAAACAGAAACACATGCACAAATCTGAGCTAAAACATCCATAATATAATATGATTACCACACCAAAATGCAATGAGCTACAATCGTGGGTACAGCAGACAGATTCATACCCGTGGCTATCAAAGACCGCCACAAAGTACGACATGCAATTGGAGCATTCACACCCACCGATTGAGTCAACCGCCAGTAGTTGTGGCTACCCGTACATTTTTTACAGATTCAAAAAGAAATATTAACAAGCTGTGACAATTCAAACAACATAAAGGTACACATGAGGGCATGGACCCAGAAACACATGTGAAATTGTGCAGTGTAAAATCAATGGAGCAACATGATCAATGCATTAAAATTGTAATCATTATACCTAAGGCAATAGTTATAAATGCGGCTACACCCGCCAAAAATGCACAACATGCCATTTGCTTGCTCGTACTCACAGCTATAACCCATTTTGTGGTGGGTACCCGCGGCTGTAATACATCTGACAGAACACAATGTTTCATTGGCTGCTATCGTAACCACGGCTATTTAAAATTAAAAAGGGCATCAAAGGTATTTTCCTATTCCAATATACTTAACAAGTTATTTAGGTTTCTCTTAAAAGAGACTTTGGGTTCATTTACCAACATTTCACCCAAGAATATATTTTCAATCAGAAAAATACTCTTCACCTCTATGATGTTTCAAAAAATGTCAAATAACTTGTCTGTGCACTTTTTTTAGATGATTAATTAATTTTCTTTTCCCGATGAGAAAAAAAAACCTGTACTCCCTGTCAAAAATATTTCTCCACAATTGCAGCATATACCTCTCATTTCAAACACTCACTCTAAAAAAAATACTCTAAAACCAAAAAAACCTTGTAAGCCAATGCTTTGAGAACTCATCTCCTCAACATTATTATTAACGCCATTGTCAAAATATTTTCCACAGTCTTCTGAACAAAGAAATTCATCTCCTTCTAAAATTAGCCCCATGTTTCAAATATCATATGAAACAATAAATATACCGAAAAACAGCACTATCTCCTTAAGGTATACCTCACCCTTAAACTATAAAATTGTGCTATTTAGAAAAACTCTTCATGTAATAATACGATATTATCTACAATTGTATTGGCATGTATAAACATCACTAAAAAAATACATTCTCTCAAAGGTTTTATACAATTGAACAGCATCTGAGTTACTTGAAATCATATTGGCAGCCACCCACCACACAAACAATAAACAACCAATCACAAAGCAAACACAACATTCCACCTTCTCCCCTCGTTAATCTTCCTCTATTGCAAATTCTAACTCTGAACTCACAAGCAGTGATTCTCTGTACCACTACTAAAATGAAACAGTACATGGAATGGATGGAGGACAATTATTAATAACAAAAGACACAATAAAATAGGAGTATGTAAAGAATTCACTTTTCACACATAGCCACGGGTATGTGTCATCGATATAGTGCCTAGGAAACCCCCCAGTTGTTGCTGCGGTTACCCACGTTTCAAATACCAGTGGCACGTTGGGCTAAATCGTAGCCACACTTATACATCTATGTTTAAAAAATAATAATATCCTTCCATTGGAAAAAAAGAAAACAGAATCAGTTCAATGACACACATACTTTAATAAATACACACAGTTTTATGACCCTCATAGTTTATATGCAGTGCATCAAATGCACTATATAAAAGATATAAGATTATTGCACATTTGTTCTCGTTGCACATACAAATCATTGGGTCATTGGGAAAAAACAACTTAGATTACAAAAAAACATACAACAATATACTAAACCATAAGAAAATACCACTACAAAAAATAAACAGAGATATGTAAACTGGGTGAAAATGAACAAAGAACATTAAACTAGTTGCATGCAGGACAACGGATGGGAGGTTAAGTAAACTTGTAGAACAAGAGAAAATAGTGTAGGATAAGTAAACTTGGAGAAAAAGTCCCCAAACAGATCAAGTTTATCAAACTAGGTTTTCTTTTTTTTTTTTTAAACCTTTTCATTTTTTCCAGAATTGTCATTTTTGTCGTGTCTTTTTGCAATTTTTACTTTTTCCTTCCTACTAAGACATTCCAATATGTCTGGACATGAGAGCTCGGGTAGAGACAACATCATCATTTGGGTCGACAATCCTTCACTACCAAGGAAGAAGCACACAACCATGAAAAAAACAGCTGACAGTTAGTGCTTCTTCAAAGTGAAGGAACAGTTTTCCAGAAAAGAGGCAGAGTAGGTACTGTGCACCTTCTGCAATAAAACTGTAAGCTGTGGGTCTTTAAATTATCCATCTCAAAGCCTTGGAACATCAATTATGATTAACTATCTAGTGCAAATCCATTGGCATGAGGTTGATTATGACTATCGTAAAGCACATGAACATCACAGAAGAAAAACCCATTCCTTGCATAGAAGGCAATCAGCACCACCTACATAACCTTCATCCATTAGTGCATCAACAACTCCAACTACAAATTAAGCATCTACATCAGCAGTGGCATCCAGTACACAAACCCCTCTCTTACCAACACCCAATCTAACCATGACGAAAGTCAGGTGTACAAAATGCTGTGACTGGGTAGTTAAGGAAGATGCCACATTTAGCGAATGGCAGAAGTTAAATGCACAACACCACATTACCTGCCATTGTTAGTTCTTTTTATTAAAGTGGCAATTCCACCCCCCCCATTTTTTTTCAAACTTCAACTGCGGTATCATAACCAAGTTCACATTCACCAGGTGCACTGCCTCATAAAACTTCCCAGATTTAGTGATGAAAGTCCTGGGTGGATGATGCCTCGAATGGGTCGTCAAGGGAGATGCCACAGTTAAGGAATGGGAGAGATTCCACTCCATGGGAAAAATCATTATAAATACTAGAACGGTCACTAAGAAAGCTTTCCATACATCTCCTGCTTCCATCTCCAGCAGTACCACTATATTTTGCATATAGGTTGCCCTTTCACAGGAGTTAACTGTACAACATCTAGTGCAAATCCACGGGGATGACAATAAAAATGCAGCTACAAGAAAATACAAAAATAAGCACATGACAAAAATGAACTTGCACAACACCAGCAATTGAACTACCTCACAAAACACTCCAAACCCCTACAAGTACTGCATACCTCAAAATACATTTAAAGTACAAGAAGTACAATCAAATAACCTTCAACCTTAACAACAAATACAAAAGCTACATGTGCACATTTTTTAAACTTAAAAAATACATTATAAAATACTTGCCACTCAAACACAGCAAATAAAGAAAATAATAGTGAACACCATCTGACCAATGGTCACTACAACTAACACACACAACACTGCAAATAAACCTTCAAAAGTGTGAATAAAGATTAATACTTACTTTCACATCAGCCACTCTCCTGTGCAAAGTCAGAGTTCATGAATTAAAAGGACTAAACAGTAGAAAATGGTTCTTTCTATACTTTCCAAAACAAATACCAAAAAAAAGGACTATATACCAATAAAACTACTGAGATGGCTGACACATTTTCAGCACAACCTGTCACTAAGCCCTACACAAATGCAAAAGAATCATCAAGCAATCACAAACAATGAAACTGACACAAACCCATTTTTACCCCACCTAGCATTTTCCATAGCTGCGGCTATTCGACGTGGCTACAGATCTTGATTTGTATCTGCGGCTAAATGCACATTTTTCTGCAAGCCCAAAATCAAGCACAATTGCCCTTCAAACCTTCAAATCAAATAAGTGAACAACTAAGTACATAAAATAAAACACACAAATACAATTTGTTACTGTATCATGCACATATGATTATTGCACACAAAATTTATATTTATAGACGTGACCTTAACTACCTGCGGTTCCAGCTGCAACAGATGAAAAGCAGAATAGTATTGACGCGCCTATGTATGTGCTTCTTATAGATGCAGCTGTACAAGAGCCACTCTTAGACGTTTGCTGATAACCGTGGCTAGTCGCAAAAACGACGAATTCAAAATTGCATTTCCATTGCAGCAAACTCCAAAAGCTGTCCCCAACATCCCTAACAGGCCCCCTCCACACCTCATAGTCCCCCTTCACTCCCCTAGTCTCTTACAATCACCCGAAACACTCAATGCATATAAGATGACACCCCACCCAAAATCTCGGATAGCCGCAGCTACCACATGTTCACAAACACATGATGTGGCACTTGTTCGAATATAGCCACGGCTGCAATGGGGGCATTGGGGTTGTGGGGGGTGTGGTGAGGATCTAACCACAAAGAGCAATGCTGCATGCTGAGTGGCTGTTGGATAGCCATGAATAATAACAACAGCACCATCAACCAAATATAAATTACTGCGCACACACATCATACATAACCTGCTCATACAAACTACTAGAAATTCAAACCGGGAATCTTTTTCTTGGAAACAGAAATACTGCAGATACCATGGCTGGTTTGAAAATTGTGTGTCTGATTGGAGACAGTTGGCTGTTTTGATTGCTTGCTTTTTGTGAGAAACGAAATATTAACATGGACCTATGTGAGAAGTACAGGGCACCGAGACGTTATACTAATTCTTTGTGGAGGCAATGATTTGGGGAATGTACAAGGTATGGCCCTTACTTTAATGATGAAACAAGACATGGGAAAACTAATGGAACTATTTCCTCACATCATCTTTATTTTTTGCAATCTTACTTAGAGGCAAACATGGAGATGGACCACCAGATTTAATGGTAAAATTGAGAAATCCCAGAGAAATGTTAATAAAGCAGCGTCAGTATTCATGACAGACCACTTTTTATTATAACAGCGGTTACAAAAAGTCAGTTGACAAGGGACTGACTTCAAGTTTTATACTACAATCCAACTTAAATGATCAATACACAACAAACACTACTCATGAACTTATGTAAAGTAACTGAAAAATAAGAAACCATAGAAAAATACATAACAGTAAACTAGATCGGCAAACATTGTACACCCAAACAAAATAATAGAGTAAGTGAGAATACACAACCTAAAATAAAGTGTATGGTGCATCTAAAACTAGACTGCAATTGCACCTTTTTATATTATTTTTTTTAAAGTATTTTCTTCTACCTTTCTCTAAAGTGTCACATGCTCAAAAGTCTGAAAACACACATCCAAAATAAAAAAAAGACTCTATAATACCTACCAGGTAAGTGACCATGTCCTTTGGCCACAGCCAGTGATTTTTCACCCCCAACATCACTATACCGAAACAAAGCACTTAAAAAAATATATAAAACACTGATACACCAAACGATATAGCTGTCGAAACCGAACTACACATACCCTCAGCTATCTGAAGTCCTTTGTAGCCTCGGATATAGCAAGGAAAGATTTGCAAAATGGACAAAAAAAAAGGTCCCAGCACCTCACCAAATGTCCCCCTCATCTGTGCCAGCTCCTCCCACTCTCAAGATGGCCTCCTCACCTCCTCACCTCCCCTGCCCTCTCCCTTTCCACCATAACACACACTGCATCTGTGACACAGTTTGCTATGAGATGTCGGCTATTCGCGGATATAGCCGAGGCTACAGAAAGCTTTGTTTTGCAAACTCAGACCCTGTACCCACTCCAACTCCCAAATATAACTCAGTGCACTGTAGTCATCTCCCCACCTCTACCCTGATGGCATTTGTATGTTTTTGACCTGCAAATGGCTTTTTACTGTGTTTCATTTTCCCATAACCTTGGCTATAGACGCAAATATCTCTCCCATCAAGAGAAAAACATGATGGCGGTCGTTTTATTTCTAATAACCATGATCCTGTAATGCACCATGGGATATATAACTATAATTTCTGGAGGAAGGGTCACCCCCTTATCTGTCAAATCTTTAAATAACTACAGCACAGAATAAGCCCAAACCATGCATAGATCGCGAGTCAACGTTTCATGCCCAGGTTGTTTTGGACCTGGTCCAAATGCATCCAGTGGTTTGGGCTGTGCACTTTGGCAAAAATTGACCTTTTTTGTCCATGGGAAAATGAATGGGAAGTAGGCCGCACTTTTGGAAAAACATTTATTTTTATTTACGCTTAATAACCTTCTTATTTTTTAACAAATCTTTGTGAATCTTCGCAGTCTGGGGGGGGCCCGCAGACTTTTGATCACTTTTCAAATTTCGGACAGATCCGTTTCTCAAATCAAAAGTTATTAACAAGACAATGTTGAGGCGTTCCTATCTGTCTCCAACTCACCGTAACTATAGGCGGCAACCGCTGCCCTATTTTATATATATGTATATATATATATATATATATATATATATATATATATATATATATATCACATGGCCTGCGGTAGTGACCGTATAGTTATGGTTAAGTTGGTAAACCCATAGGAAGACCACTTTTTGGGCAGCTTATAACTTTACTCCCCGTGGACAAATTTGGATAAAACTTTGCCAAAGTATATGGGTCCCGCTGAATTGTTTTGGAAAGTTGGGTGAGGTTTCGTGGAGGGGGGGTGCAAAGTTATAGGGAGGAGCCCAAATTATACATTTTTCCATAGACTGAATGGGAAAAAACT
Source organism: Ambystoma mexicanum (assembly GCF_040938575.1). NCBI lineage: Eukaryota > Metazoa > Chordata > Amphibia > Caudata > Ambystomatidae > Ambystoma > Ambystoma mexicanum. The sequence goes on from NC_090928.1 coordinate 834,694,085, forward strand.
TTGTGCATGCCTACAGGCTGAACGGCTGGATGTATTTAAACCAAATTTGTGGCAGGAGCGGGGGCTTGGTTCCGAAAGCGTGCTTTTGAGTTTTGGGTGGAAATCCGACCAGTACTTTTGTTGCAAAGAACTGAAATGTACGTCTCAAGAAATTAGTGGCATCTGGCTCTGCTCTGCGGACCCATTTCCCTATTTGCTCCATGGACAAAAGTCTAATTGGCTTGCAGTATGCCGTGATGTCAGTGAACATTGGACGTGGACGGTGGTTGGCTGGAGGGAAGCGTGCTGTGCGTCAACATTTTTGGGAAAAGCCACCATCGAGTATCGGAGGGCAGTTCAGCGCTGGAAGGTTCTGGAAAACATACTTTACACCATGTGGTGGTGGGAAGAAGGGATGGAGAGGGTGGGAAGTGACAAGTGGTTCATCTGATATATCTCATTAGATGGAAGAAGACAGTGGTGTGCCTGCAATATCGGTGTGTATTACGCCAAATCGTGGGTACCTCCACAGGCGACTGCCTTTTGCAGTGAATACAGGCAGCCTGCGTTACAGCACAATAGCTGGTGCGGCAACCTCTTTCCGTGGTGACTGATGGCAGATCAATGGCAGAAGGGGAGTGCATTGCACATGACATGAACATTTTAACAAATAGTGTACTATGGTGTGTTTCGTGCGGTAAGGCCGTAGCCCCTTCGATGCATGGGTGGAGGCCTTGCACCGACAACTATGTGCCCCGGTTGCAAGTAGGTGTGCGATTTGTCAGCATTGCATACACTGTTGGTTCCATGGGTGTGGGGATTGTTAGCACATCCTATAGTGTGTAGTCTATGGCTTGACCTGATGGAGTGCACAGTTCTGCAGTGTGTCCAGTGAGTGCAGTGTTGAATTACTGTGTGTATAGAAGTGGATTGGGTTGAACTACATATTTTATCTGCTTAGGTACTGTCCATTGCGCAGAGTGCTGACTAATGTACTGCACCATGAAGTATTGGTTTTGTGCACTTCATAGCATGCTAGGAGCAAAGCCACTGTTGTGAAGATTTTGTGGTTGGGTTGGCAGTAATACAATGGTATGTGAATGGAAGTGGGTAGGGGTGCCGGACACTATGTTATGTTTGAGGATTCTGGTAACAGTTACATGTGTGCATGCATCGCTGTATTATGGTGCGGGAGTTGGGTAGAAGTGTTTCTGCCTATGTTATGTTTGTGGATTGTGGTACCTGGCCACATGTTCGCCTGTATGGCTCTGTTATGTTGTGCTGGATGTGGGCAAGGCCTACACAGTTGGGTACATGGCTAAACACCATAGGCCATAGGCCATAGGCCATGCACCCAAGAGCCTAGGACTTCAGCATAGCCAATACAACATAATGCAGCCATGTATTTTTAAGTCTGCATCTCTCAGAGGGTGGTGACCTTTAAATAATGGTTGTGGAGGACATTTTAGACTTGGTGGAACACCCGAAGTGAGGTGATATGCATACATTACGATATGGTGTAGGTGATTGCACTTGTTGCACATTAGGGAGCCACATGTGAGCGTTTGTCTTTGGTTTGGTTTGACCCTTATAAGACCCTTGCTGTAGGAAGTGCTTTAAGATATTGCGCCATGAAAGGAAGTCCTCAGCATCACAAATTTAAAATATGGACAATGTACACAGCCACCCACATACCATCCACCACACTCAAAGCAACCTTCATGCAGCCATGCATGCTAACACGTGGCCAGGGTGAAAGTTGGCAGGCTCATGGGGAGTGTATTGGACATGACATGAGCATTTAAGCATTGGATGTACTACAGTGTTGTGTGTGGTGAGGCCCTAGCATCTTGGATGCTTGGCTGGATTCCTTGCACAGACAACTATGTGGCCTGCTTGCAAGTAGGTTTGTCATTGTTGAGTTCTGTGTGTGGTTTGTGAGCATTGCATACATTGTTGGTTCCATGGGAGTGGTGATTGTTAGCACATCCTACAGTTTTTGGTCCATGGGTGGAGCTTATGGCATGAACACTCCTGTAGTGTGTCCACTAAGTGCTGTGTTGAAATACTGTGTGTAGAGACGTGGATAGGGTTGAACTGTATATTTTATGTGCTTGGGGTAGTGTGCATTGCGCAGATTACTGACTACTGTACTGCACTTTGAAGTATTGGTTCTTTGCACGTACTGGAGTGCTGGGAGGAAAACAAATATTGCTACCTCTACTTACTGGTAATGGGTGCTGCTCTGGGTGAATCTGGATGCTGAAAGCATGTATGCTTTTGGAGAACTTGTAAGAGGAGGTGCTTTTAAATCACACGAGACGTGTACTCTGAGTGTGTAACAGTACATATGGAGTGCTGTACAGAAATGACAGTGGTCGATGCAGACATCTTGGATGTGATTGTTGTATACCTGTGTGACTAGTTGATAGTACCTAATTAGGGAGTGCTGCAAAAACAATAGTGCAAAGGGAAGAAGGACTGTCCCTGCTTTTTCTGCCCTTCTCAGCATGATGGGCATGGAAATGGAACTGTGGGAATTATCCAATCAGGTGTTGAGGGTGTGCTTCACAGGAAGGACGGTACAATTTTTTCAATACTCTGTGTAGTGAGGTTGGCAGAGATGGAGAAACACAGAGTGCTGATCATGGGTGACACCTTTGTGCAAGATCTGCACAGGTAGGCTGCGCAATGAGGCATTGCTCTTCATTTCAGGTTGGAAGAATTGGAGGATTTCTGGGGCACTCACTGTGAGTGCATTTTCGGCAGAATGGTTGACCTTTGCAGATGTGTGGCCTCTGTTGGTACTGTTGATGTTGTCGTCTTGCATTATGGAACTGAACATTTGGGGTACATGTCATGTGGACATTTGCTCAGTCGCCTAAAGAAGTTGATGAAAGCAGTGATACAGATTTTTCCCACTTCCAAAGTGGTTTTCGAAAGCATACCCCCAAGAGGAGCATGGGAACATGCCGATGCAATTTGTCCCCACTAGAGGTCAGAATCTGTCTTATGAACAGAAGCATGTGTCAGTTCATGGGCAGTGCTGGGATGTTCTCCACCGACTATAACATCATTAATGAGCGAAATTTGCACTGGTTCCATGCAAATGGCATTTCTTTGCTATTTGTCTTTGGCCATGCTGTGTTGTTTTTCACTGTGCAAGAAATGTTGAAGAGAATCCTGTAAAAATGTAAGGAGGAAAAGGAAACAGAAACTGAGATAAAGCGCAAAAACAAACAAGGTTCTGTGCAAGCATGTAAAAAAAATAATAATAAAAAAGGCTCTTTTCAGAGCCACCACTACAGACGAAATCCCCTACCCTGGTTGAAATGTATTCCTCCACTCCTGGTGATGTGGATGAATCTGGATGCAGAAGTCTTGGATAGTTTTACTGAACTTTGTACTGGAGGTGCTGTCGATTCACACAACACTCGCAGTCTGAATGCATAACGGTACATATGAAGTGTTGTACAGAACTGACAGTGTTAGAGACAGTGTTAGATGTTGTCGTCTTGCCTGTGATTGATAGATGTATGTGTTACTATTTAACAGTGCCCAAGGAGGTACTGCTGGACAAAAAATAGTGGAAAGGGAAGAAGGACTGGTCCTGCTTTACTGGTGTGCGGCCCTCATGGTACTTGGGGAAGCGCATGTGCCACAGTCTGTGCTTCTCACCATGCTGGCTAATGGAAATGGGACTGTAGGGATTATCCAATCAGGTACTGAGGGTGTGGTTCATAGAAAGGGGAGGTAATACTATTTTTCATTACTCTGTGTAGAGGGGAGGGCTGACATGGAGAAACGCATTGTATGGACTTTGGGTGATGCCTTTGTGGTAGATCTGCAGAAGTATGCCCAGGAACCCGTTGATAGCGATTTCACTTTGGAAGGAGTGGACGCATTGTGGTGCGCTGTCCATGTCTGCAGTTTCGGCGTTATGCTTGACCTTTGCAGACAAGTGGCCAGTTTCGCTACAGTGCACATTGTTGTTGTGCATTATGGCGGCATGCATTTGGGTTACATGACTTGTTCACGTTAGTTCCATCAACTGAAGAGGTTGATGAATGCAGTGAAGAGGCTTTTCCCACTGCCCAAGTTGTTTTCTCTGCCATAACACCAAGAAGAGTATGGGACTATCATAATGTATGTTGTATCCAGCCAGAGGCTGGAAGGGGTCTCATCAATAGAAGCATGGGTGATTTTTTGTCCACTCATCAGATGTTCTTCTGCAAGAATGACAACATTAATAACACTAATAATAATAATTTAGCATTTATATAATGCTACGAACCCTGAGGTATCTGAGTGCTGCTTATTATTACCCACAGTGTGTGGTGCTCATTTATCAACCTCAGATGGATGAATTGCTGAGTTTGGCCCTGCTGGGATTCAAACCTGCATCAGCAGGCTCTGCACAGATGTCAAGGCGAGCGCTCTACTCGCTGTGCTATCGGACCGGAATTCATTCTCGAAATGCGGAGTGTTTCCATGCAAATGGCATTTCTTTGTCCAGCATTGGTGATGCTCTTTTGTTTGTTGTTTGTTTGTTTGTTTGTTTGCCCATCTACAGGTGGTGTTGAAAAGTTTACTGTAAGAACGTGAGGAGAAACAAACAGAAAACCCTATAAAAAACCAAAAATAAAGGTCTTTCTCTAGAAAAAGGCTCTTTTCAGAGCTACCACTGAAGACGAAATCCCCTACCCTGGTTACCATTTATTCCCCCACACCCGCGCACAGCACAAAAGCCACATGCAGGGCTTTTGAGGATGGCGGGCATGGAAATGGGACTGTGGAGGTGAAGGGATTGCACAATAACGTTTCTGGGTGTGGTGTCTATGCAGAGGAATGCTGTACAGAACTGATAGTGTTACATGGAGAGCTCTTTACTCTGATTGGTGTATGCCTGTGTGACTATTTACCAATACCAAATGAGGGGGTGCTGGAAAGAAGATAGTGGAAAGAGAAGAAGGACTGTTACTGCTTTATTGGGGCACTACCCTCGCGGTACTTGGAGAAGCACATGTGCCACTTACTACCATTTTCAGCATGCTGCCCATGGGAATGGGCCAGTGGGGATTATCGGTACTGAGGGTGTGGGTCACAGAAAGGGCCGTTAATACTTTTCTCCATTACTTTGCGTAGTGAGCCGGGCTGACATGGTTGCCATTACTTGCAAAGGTAATCTAGCATATCAGAAATTGTTCCAAATGACCTTTTGTAGGGCTGCTGCAGAGACATTTCAACCGGCAAACAGGCCTACATTGTTGAACTAAATACATACATGTACAATGGCACATTGTGGGGTGTTTGTAAGTGTGTCATTTCCCAGTGACACTCCGTAGATCGCAGAACATTGTACTTTTCCGCTGCCCGAGGGTCCGGATCATGTCCGCAACATAAGGGCCCACGTGCAGCGTGGGTGCGGTCCCATGGTGATGTTGCGCATGTTCTTGATTGCGACGGCTGTCCGCAGGATGCGTTTTGGGCGGAATCCATTGAGCGCATGTGCATAGGTGTCCTATGCACACCGTTGGCATCTCTGGACTGATTAATAGTGTGACACACGTGCGCCGACCATTTTGGGATATGTGAGTGTTTGTAGGGTATAGTAGGTTGAATGTTTATCTGTACAGCTACCTGTAGGACGTGGGTGGCCACCTCAAACTAGTTAAAGTTCATCCCAAGTTTCTTTGCTTATGCTGAATAGGGGCAGTGTTACCAGAGACAGAGGAAGAGATACGCATGCACATACTTGTGCAACGGACAAACGTCAGCTCCCACAACTAGTTATAGGAGGTTCACAAGGTGCGGACATGCGGTTCATACTGGCGTGGTACGGATGCCTCCATTGTGACTGTGGATAGGCCAGGCAGGTGCGGTGTCTGTAGGGCACCTCCCTTTTCCTCAATTGCAGTCATTCCCATCAGTATTGTGTGCCGCTGAGTCATAGGGGGATTTTAAAAACAAAGGAAAGCCACATATACACTCAGGAACAATTTACATATTGATCTTCAATTGCTCACATTAATAAATACTATCAGGAAAGGGAAGGGGTAGTAGAAATGGATCAATATTGTGGTTAATTGTGGATTTGTACACGTTGGTCGTGAGGGCAGGAAGGGATTGAGGTATCATCGTAATGTCTTTGATTACACAGATTTTGAGGGGATGGCGGGCTATGAAATGGGGAAGGGATACATGTGCAGGTTGGGCAGTAGTATTTTATTTTGCCCATAATATGTCCATCTATGTAATATTTTAAGGCAGCAAAATTGTTCACCAATTGTTCCATTTTAGCTTCCAGGCTGTCCAGTTTACTATTCACAGAGTTTCTTTCCTTTCCTGTGTCCATATGTTGTTGTGGAAGAGGTGCAGATTCTGCTGCATTGTTTTCCTTTCCAATATCTTCTCTTATAGGCAACAAAATCTGTTAGCTGTACTTGAAGCAATAGATATTAAATATTTCACATTTCAGACTGCGGTGCGTACCATGGGGTTACTATCGTAAGTGATTTCGTCATGAGGGAAATTATTTTCCAGCCACTCGAAGGTGCTTGCCATTGCTGCGTACAAATAGAAACGTTATGCTTATCGACCATTGTATGTATACTGCACCAACAATTATCAAACTTTAGTGTGCTTACTACGTTGTAGTGACATTCTGGTTTTAGCATTCTCTAGTCCTTACTGTGGCCATTTGTTCTTTGATCCTATGTAAAGTAGCAGTGCGGTAAGATTGTCGAAGGCAGACGTCACTTCTCTTATTGGTGCATTATGTTATGGTGCACTCCCGATGCCTTTGTTCTGTTTATTTCTTAAGTACAAAGTTTCCAGACATACACTATTTTCCCTTGCAATCCACCTACATGGTGCTGTTTGTATATGTTCCTTGTGTTTGCTGAATGGTACCACTGTGGACGAGAACATGTGCCTTTCTAAGCAGGTTGGATGCCACCTTATGTCCACAACCAGATGCATACTCCGTGACTGCTGTGCGCATTAACATGGTGCCAGCGGGTTCACTTTGTTGTACGGTACATGTTTACAAACTAAGGGTATCCTGGTAAAAACCTATGAAATTCAGTGAAAGAACATTGTTAAAGGGATGCTATGGTAAAGTTGCACTACTAAAGACCTATCAAATTCAGTGAAAAAATGTTGTTTAAGGGATGTTATGGTTTAGTTGCCCTAATAAAAAGCTATCAAATTCACTGAAAAAACGTTGTTAAAGGGACGTTATGGTTCAATTGCCCTAAGAAAAACCTATCAAATTCCATGCACAATATTGTGTAAAGAGACTTTGCAGTGTCTCTGTAGTAATACCAATCTATCCATATTATGGTTACGCGTAAAACTGAAAAACCCCAGAAATTCGCAAGTTTTGGTAAGCTAAGCAACCATAACTCACACCACCACTGTGCACTGCTAAGACTAACACCCATGACATGATTTCTTTCTGAAATCCATCGAAGACAAATATGGAGACATCCAAACTTGTTTTGTTCTGAAATGGAAGAAGCTAGATAACATGTCAAAAAAGTGTATGTGCTTTTTTATTTGGTTTAAGAATGGCATCTTTTGACAATGCAACTATCAAGTTGGATGGTGTAAACAAATGACAAAGCCTGTGGTCACTGGCCATCACCAAATGCCATAGCTAGTGGTCAGTCAGTCTCATTATGACCTTGCCGGTCCGGAAACAAGGGTGCCGGTAAGTTTACAAGCAGCCTTGTTTCTGGACCACAAATTACAAATTTGCCTGCCGGGGCGGCTGTGCCCAACAGGTCTGACTCTGCTGGGTGCAGCGGTCACAGTAGGCAGGCTGATCACGGAAGCACCGGCACCTTTAGCAACAGTGCTGGTGCTTTCGTGAACCAATCGCCATGGAGTCCTATGGGACTGCATGGGAATGGGGAACAACATTTACCAGCACCTAGCTTGCCGGTCTAACGGGACTTGTAATGTCCCGGTGACACCGGCAAGCTAGGTGCTGGTAAATTGTCCTGAGTCTGACAGCAACCCACCGGTTGCACCCGCAGGGTTACCGTCAGACTCGTAATGAGGGCCAGTTAGTTTCCCAAAATATCAATGTGCATGATGGTTAAAAGTCATGCCTAGTAGCTCATCAGTGCTTTACAATATACAGTGAGCAGTGTTGAAAGCTGTAGTCAGGGGCCATGGCTAAAGGCCATAGCTAGTGCCATTAATATGTTAGAATATACCGTTGGTACAGCCAAAGGCCATGGACAATGGCTAGTAATGCGTTGAAGATCATGGCCCTCATTCTGAGTATGGTGGTAGTCATGGCGCTGTTTGCGCCATGACTGCCACCCATACCGGTACCAACTCCGGTTTGGTTCAATGAGGACTTACCGGTCCATTCTGACCTTGGAGGGACCGGTAAATCCCCATTTACCAAACCATTCCCCATTCCCATTGGAGCCCCCATAGGACTCAATGGGAATGGGGAGGGCGCAAATAACGGGTCGGCGTATGCCAAGCCCATTATTTGCGCCCAGGTCCCTTAACGGGTCCCGTCCTTAATACCTGGTCAGACCAGGCGTTAAGGAAGCGACCCGCTAAGGGACCTCGTAGCAGGGCGGTAAGGGATTACCAGCACCGGTCTCCTTACCGGTGCCCGGTATCCCTTACCGCCCTACTCGGAATGAGGGCCCATGTCTAGTGGCTGGTTAGTGTATATCATATACATTGGGCAAGGATGAAGGCCATAGCTAGTGGCTGGTTAGTGTTGTATAATACACAATGGGCATGGCCAAAGACTATTGTTTGTGGCAGGTTATTGAATTAAAGTATGCAGGTGTCATGTCCAAATAATGTACAAACTGCCCAAGATCAAAGGCCATGGCTAGTGGCCCATTTATATGTTAGACTACATAGTGAACACAGCCACAGGTTGTGGCCACTGGCCAGTATTGTGGTAAAGCCCATTGCTAGTGCCTAATTTGTGTATATAATATACAGTGGACACTGTTGAAAGATGTAGCCACTGGTGAAGGCCAAAATCTATGGTTGGTAGCCATACAGTGCACATGGGTGAAGGTTGTGACCACTGTCCATAACTGAATGCCATGATTAGTACCCATTCATGTTTTGAAATATATTTGGCCATGCACACTGACCATGTTTGAAGACCATGCTTAATGACAGTTACTGTTGTAATGTAATTAGTGATCTCATCAGTGATGTGATCTGTGATGTCATCATTGTGGTCATAGGTTGCACAACAGGGTGCACAAAGTTAAGGTGGTTTTAGCTGAATTTTAAGGGTTTTGGAGCATTATATTCTCACCTTAATGTCCCTGCAACTAAAGGTTTTTCCTTGTATTTCAAAGGTTTATTTTAGAATGGATTACTCACCTTAACGTCCTTACAACTAAAGTTTGTTCCTTGAATTTCAAGGGTATTTTTAAAATGTATTACTCACCTTAATGTCCCTGCAACTAAAGTTGTTTTCCTTGAATATCAAGAGTTTTGTTATTCCTTAGATATTTGACAGTAATAATACAGTCTAATGAAAACGATGTATCATGTGCAGAAAGTCAAATGAAAAGATATTGGGCCTCATTACGACCCTGACGGTACGGGGTAAACGGCACCGTAAAAGGTGCTGGCGCCGTTTACCCCGTACCGCCTCATTACGAGGTCCCCTTGCGGGACCCAGGAAGCAACGCCTGGTCAAACCAGGCGTGCTTATCGGGTCCTGCGAGGGGAAGAGGGAGCAAAAAATGGGCCACCTCGTAATGGCCCGTTGTTTGCTCCCTCTCCCATTCCCATTCAGCCCTATGGCGGCTGAAATGGGAATGGGGAAGGACCGGGTCCGTGTCCTTGGAGGGAGGAATTACCGGGCCTTCTGAACTCGGAATGGCCCGGTTATTCCTCATTCTGAGGACCCGGACCCGGACGTGATTTCGGCGGCAGCCATGCTGCCAATAGCGGCATGGCTACCGCCGAACTTGTAATGAGGGCCATTGTGTAACCACATTCCCCCATATGTATCTACTGTTGATGAATAGAAAGTGATTTAAGTGTTACAGTAACTGTCTACAAAGACTAGATTAGGGATTTATAACGCGCACATCCTTTCGGAACTAAGCAGGTAACTGCATCTAGGTGCAGATGTTAAAATCCTTTGCTCGCATCAGGACACGGTCACAGGCCCCATTAATCACTGGAACAAATGTGTTTTTAATGTGTTCCAAAAGGGAATGATAGATAACATATTCTGCAATTCTGCTGGAAGTGCATTCCAGAGTTGGGGGGCCCTGATTGAGAAACATTGTTCTCCCCGGGAGAGGTATTTAGATGAGGGGACAGCCAGAAGATTTTTCTCAAGGTGTGCACTGGCTGATCGGCCTTAATTTTTGTAATCAGGTACCTGGATGCGGTACCTTGAATGCACCTGAAAATCAGGCATAGCAGTCGGAATTCAATAAATTACCGAAATGGCAGTCAGTACAATTTTTGGGGGTACCTGGAGATGGAGACTCGTTTTGGTAGGTTGTACTCCAATCTTGAGTTTACCATGTTACCTACAATCATGGCACGGTCTGATGTGGGAAACGGAGGTAAGATAGGTTTCAGGAGCTGTAAGGAACTCATGGTAGCAACAGTAAAGACAGACACAAGTGATCACAGTTCAAGGGTGTTTATTAAACTGAAAATGCAGGGTGGAAAAATGCCTAACCTAAACATAAACCTATGATGGTAGCAAGCTTCGAACATCAAATGAAAAATAAGGCAGTCCTTATGACGTCTTGTCAAAGTAAAAGGCCTATACTAAAAAAAAACATTTGCCAAATTCTTACAACTATTTACAGAAAGAGTGTGGGATAGGGTTTTCAATAAAGAAACAAGTATTCACATATAATAAGTCAGGGTGTGATTGCCAGTGGTCTCCCTTCCCCATGTTTTGAGTCCCGGATAAAGTGCATCTCCTGAGCACAGCACACGCTCGAGCTTTCCCAGCATGAGCTGACAGTTCAGTACCAATTATCAGGCTCTTCGATGGTCAAGTTTCTTTTCAATAAAAAGTATTTTGCCTTCGAGGGCCAGATGTATTCAATGAAACAAACAAACAAATTATTTTCCAAATGGATTTTAGATAATGAATTTTCACCCCTGGATCTCCCTCGGTCAGGCTTGGACCCCTACGCTTCCCTCATTCAGGCTCAGGCCTTTCTTTCGGGATCTCCCTCTGCCGCTCTCGGATCCAAATGCCATGGGTGACAATCCACTTACCCTGGTTTTACAACACTACTTGCATTTGTAAAACCAGATATTGTATGGAGAAGCCTGGTTTGTTATCATTGGAGAATCATTACCCATTTAGGGATTTAGTTATCCATCATTGCATCCTGATTAGTTATCCATCATCCACATATTATGTATGAGGCCTGTTATATTTGACGTGCCTTGGTAGAGACATGTAGACACATGTAGACATATGTTATATGTATTATGTATGCATTGTATAGACACACATGAGAGTGCACTTAGAGTATGCCTTGAGCTTTGAGTATAGCGCTTCCCATTGCGCTAGAGAGAGTAAATGCTAGGAAGCATGAGGTCTATGGCATTCTGAAGCCATCCTGAATGAGACAGAAGAAAAGCGTCACTTGGTTCTGCGGAAGTTGTTTTGAGTTACAGGGGTATGAGGAATGCGTAAACAGTTTGGTTTTTCAGACACAGATAACGTGACTCTTGTCCGAGTAGAGAGCGGAGAAGGGCTGGCTTATCAGGCCTGCCTGGCTGGTGTTCACAGACAGAGAAGGTGGGGGCAGCAGGGCGTGCTTTGCACAGAGACAGAAGAGAGGGATTTCAATGGAGTGAATGGAGGAATATGGGAGATGGATTGTATGGTAACACGTAACACAGATAGCATGGTATAAGATATGATGTACAAATGTCAGGATGACAGAACACGCAGTACAAGACGTGCATCACAGACTTTCAAGCACTGCTTGGATTTAGAAATGCATACAGAGAGAGAATGAGTGAATGCTTAATGTAACCATGGAGAAAGTGTACATCATTTGACATTATAACTGAGCAGTAGGAGTGTATGCTGGTCTCTGACTATGAGATCGGGAGATGTTTGGCGGTGGCATAGGAGAGGCATTTTAGATGGCTCTCTGACTCTGAGATTTTGGATGTAGATGGAACTGACTCTGAGATTTGAGATTTGGATGGATCTGCTCTCTGAGATGAGAGAAGGACGTTTGGTTGGCATGAGATCGAATGAAAGGAAGTTGCCATTGAGGGAGAAGTGTTTTGGTGCAGCAGAATCGGATTGCTTCGGGAGTTTGGAAGCTTGGGGAAGCATTCTGATGAGAGCTGAAGAGATCGATCTGGCAGAGAGAGTTGACAGTAAAACCAGACCACTGAGTGGCCAAGGAGAGGCCCTGACTGACTGCCTGATTGCAGAGTAAGCTGGAGAGGAGAGACATGGAAAGAGGGGAGTATTGCTGATATGAGTCCTTGAATGATCTGAATAAGACACGTGCCAATGGGGAATTAGGACAGACACTCAAACAGAGCTTTGGCTGACATGGAGATGGGGAAATCAGACAGGGATTGTCTTAGAGAGAGAGTGTGAAGTGTGGTGTGGATTGTAGAGGAATTGTGTGGATTGGAGAGCAATGCTGAATGCTGACACTTGCCATATGAATGAATACACTGGATAAGTTGCTATTGGATTGCTTGCATTAGAAGCCTGCAAGGCTTATAGTCATTGCATTGCATTGTAGATTTGCACCAAGAGCATAAAAGGTGCAAATTCGAGATTTGCATTATAGTAGTGTTTGCATCATGCATTGCTGTGTATGAATAAGCATGTTTTTATTGTTGAATCGATTCATGTGTTTTCTTTGTGTCCTATGTTTGTGTGTCCATAGCATAGTAACTTAGGAGTAATTTAGGAGTAACACAGTGCACAATCGTCCTGAGATACAAGAGCAGGGTGGGCATAGTGATCCACACCCCCTCGGGGTAGATTTGGAGACTGGCAAGTGGTCGCCCATAAGGGGCTATGCCAGAGGTAATCATGTTTTAGACTAACACATTTACAAATCTTAATGTTTTTTCAAACAATTCACTGTGGACATCCCTCAGTCGGGTTCACTCTTGTCAACACACTGTTCATGGGACTTCAGGCTTCGCCCCTTCTTGTTAGCATCCCTCTGCTGGTTACACTCTTGCCATCCTTTGCAACACACTGGTCATGCGCTAATTTCCCCATGCGAGATTCATTTCCCTTTGCTTCACAATCATCTGTCGGTCAAAGACTTTCGACTGGACAGAGGATTTTACAAGATCCCTGTATGACCACTTTGATCTCTTTTCGCACAGTTCATCAACACCTTCCTCTCTCCACCTGCCCCTTCCTCCCTGTGGTTGGTGCCACTTTCCTACCCTTGATTCCCTTCCCTCCCTTCTGTCTCCTGAGTAAAAAAGCCCGGACAGCGTGGTAGTAGGTGGTGGTGGCATCAAAAACATTTGCGTGGGAAAGTGGTAGCTCTGAAAATAACCTTTTTGTATTTTTTGTTTTTAAAAGTGTTTTCAAGTTTTAAAGTATAGTAGGCAACAACTACTGGAAAATGTGTGCTATATTTGCAAAAAGGGGTGCAAAGTATTTAGGATATTTTACAAAAAAAGCTGATTACCAGCATCAGTAAATGTACTCCATCTCTTTGAAAAACATTGGTGCTGTGAAATTTAATGTTTTAATTATTGAAAAACATCATGCCAACATCTCTCAAAAATGCCCAACAGCCTTGTTGACATTGCGCCTTGCTTTCTCCATTTGCAGACCAAATGTACTGGAGCGGAGCCACATCTGTCTCAGGGGAATGCAAGATCATATTTTTCAGGAGTTCGGGAACATGTCCATCATTTTGCCAAATGTCTCCTTCATTGCAAACTGAAGTGATATTCCAGTTACATGGCCTAAACTGTTCCCTCCACAGTAAACAATGATAATGTCCGGATGTTGGAGCGTGACCAAAATGACACAAAATGGGAGCAAGTCCACCCACTTCATACTGCACACTCCATACCATTTCACATCAACATGATGAAATTCAAGATGTTCAGCCACTCCACACTGCTCTGCATTCACCTGCAACCAATGGATCCACGAGTCCCCCAAAATCCACACACTCTGCCTCCTGAAAAACACAGCCATAGCCATAGCCATCTGCACCCCTCTCAGCAAACAGACCTTCTGCCACACTCTCTCCTTGTATACCACACCCAGGAAACCTTATTGGCCAATCCCCCGGGCTCCATAGTCCCATTTCCATGTCTGCCATCCTCAAAAGTCTCGGATTTTGCACGTGCTGTCTGCGAACATCGTGGTATCCACCGAGAGATTATTCTATTCAAGGGGGTGCAGAGAGAAATTAAACCCAAGGTAATGCTTTTTCTCTTTAGTGGAGGCTCTGAAAATAGCCTTTTTTGTTTTTTTATTTAAAGGGCTTGTAAACAACCACCTTTGTTAATCATTGTTTTCGCTTTTCTCTTGTTTTTTTCCTTAAAGGCTTACAGGAACCTCTTCAAAATGTTCGTACATAATAAAGGAAAGTTGCATTTCCAATATTTGACAAATACATGCCGTCTGCAGCAAAAAAATTCATGCCCTGAGAATAAATGTTCTCATTCTCAAAAGGGGAAATCCCAACACTGCACAAACAAGAAGATATGCCCCTGTTCACAAGACACCTTCCTGAATCTTGTTGGAGGCAGTTCCATAGTGCTCTAGGTGGTATGTGAGAAAATATCACCTTTGTATATGGAAAAAGCAGCATTATTGCCTTTAGCAACTCCTTCAGTGCACTCTACAATGTTACTGCACTAATGTACCCCAAATGCAGTCCTCCACATTGCACCACAAGAACATCTGGAGCTTTAAAAACAGCCATATCTCTACAATGTGCAAGCACACCTTTCGAATTGCAGCCAGGCACATCACACCACAAAGCCTCCACTCCCTCAAATCCAAGGTTGGCAGAAATGCCACTTATCTCTGCATACCTCTGCAGATTAATCACAAACCCCCTAGGAATAAGAAAAACATTACAGCTGACAAATTTGTACCATTAATACTACCAACTCTGAACTCCTTATCTGAGTCCGCTGATCCTTCCATCTTAGTTGAGAAATATAAAAAAATAATTCCCAAGCTCTAGACATCATTGCTCCACTAAAATTAAGAAAAAGTAAACTGAAACTAGACCTTAATAATTGGTTCACTCCTCACCTCAAGTCACTAAGACTGGAAAAAAGAAAAAGCAAAGCCATATGGAGACACTCTCCATCCGACTATAACAAGGTTAGCCTAAGTAACTTCTCCTCCCAGTACAAGAAAGAAATACTCCTAGCTAAACAAGATTCCTACAACAAGAGAATTCTGCAAGCCTACTCCAGTATCAAAGAATTATTCACAATCCTTAAAGAACTTGAAACTCCCATCCCTGTGCCAGACAACTGCGTGAAGAACAACGATTGGTGCACTAGTATCCAAAAATCCCTAGCTAATAAAGTAGCAACCCTCCAGGACAAGATAGCTGACAAAAAAGGAAACCTCCACAAGTCCACCTTTCATCTCAGCACGTCTCAAACTAGCACTCTCCCACCCCCTCATAAACCCTCACATCGTTTTAGCTTTTCTAAGGTGACCATCATAGAGGTTGAAAAAATCATCCTTACCCACAAGCCATAAAACTGCCAAGGAGACTCCTGCCCAGCACAAATTATTAAGGATGCTGCCAGAGACCTATCACTGTTAATTTCCAAGCTAATCAACGCCTCCTTTTCCACCAGCACTATCCCCAGCAACCTCAAAGAGTCATGGGTACTCCCACTCCTAAAAAAGCAATCGCTGGACCCCTCCATACCCACAAACCACAGACCCATCACCAAAGTTCCTTTCCTGCTTAAAATCTTAGATAAGATAGCATATCTCCAAATTCAGCAGTATTTGGAACAAAACCATCTCCTGGGAGTCCAGCAGTCTGTTTTTAGGCCCCAACATGGAACCAAAACCACCTTGATGGACATTAAAGCACAAATTGACTCACTAAGGGACAATGGAAAAACTGCCCTGCTATTGTTACTAGACCTTTCAGCGGCATTCGACTTGGTCGACCACAAAGTCCTCTGCAATCACTTGGACTCAGCCGTGCACTTCTCACCTGAAGCCATAGGTTGGATACAATCCTTCCTGAACAATAGGACCATGTGTGTCTTCTCGCCCTCAGCATCGGCAGACCCCATCCCCATTACCTGTGGGGTTCCACAGGGTTCTTGTGTCTCCCCCCACCATGTATAACATATTTACTACGACCCTTTTCGATGATCTTGATGGTCTTGGTATCACCTACACCAACTATGCAGATGATATCCATATCCTCTTACCGTTGACGAGAGATTATGACAAGGATTTGGCCTTGATGAATAGGGTGTACCTCATCATTCAGGCATGGATGGCCACTCACGGCCTATGCCTGAATGATGACAAAACTCAGCTCATAATCCTCGGCCCTACCCACAATTTGAATAAACTAGGCCACAAATATTCCTGCTTCAACATGATAACATCATCAAAGTTGCAAAAGACGTCAAAACTTTAGGCTTCTACCTAGATGCCTCCCTCTCCTTCAACAAACAGGTGAATGCCATGGCCTCAGCCACTGCCTACACCTGCAAGCTAATTAGAGCCGCTCTCCATCTACAGTTGCACTACCCTGGCCAGAGCTCTAATTTTATCAAAACTGGACTATTGTAATGCCTTGTACTTGGGGGCCAACAACTGTATCACCAACAAAATCCAGATTCTTCAAAATAACGCCCTTAGAGCAGCACTGGGCACTGCGAAAAAAGCTCATATCTCAGAAACAAGAAGAATGAATAATTGGATTACCACTAAAGACACAATTCTGCTGAAAACAGCCTCACTTACACCTAAGTGCCTGAACAACGTCACCCCACAGCACCTTATTGAAAGAATCCAGAAACAGTCTTCCGCCCACCCAACAAGAATGGCCAATTCCAATCTCTTGACAGTACCTAGGTTTAAACTCTCCAAAACTGGAGGAAGCAGCTTCCCAGTTAAAGTTGCTCAACTATGGAACTCCCTACCTCCTGCACTAAGGGCAGACCAATCATACCCATACTTCAGATATAACATTATCAAGTGGATCAAAGAAAATGACTGCTAAACCTTTGTACTCCTCCGACAGTTCCTCCCCATCATCTCACGTTAGCTCCTGTATATATTCAATATTTAGTACCAAGGACTGCCCCCCTAGCACTGTCTTGTATATTTCTGTATATTTTGTATATTTTGTATATTGTATACCTACCTCTCCCATCTTATATTTGATCTTTTGATTATTCTTAACCTGCTGAACCTACCCTACTGCACTTACCTTTAAAACCACTGCATATATCTGCACAGCAATGTAACCAAGCTGAAAGTGTTCTTGGTTCTTTCTGTGCCCTGATAGCTGAGGGTCTGGTGCGCATTATAAATGATAAAACAAACAAACAAACAAACAAAGCAATCTCCCACCATCCACACACTGACTCTCTCCATCTCTGCAACCACACCCATCTTCACTACACACAGCAATACAAAAAATGATTACCCTCTTGTCCTATGAAGCACAACCAGAACACCTGATTGGCCCATTGCCACAGTCCCCTTTCCATGCCAGGCATCCTAAAAGGTCCTGGATGTGGCATGCCCTGTCCGTGGACTACTGTGGTGTCTGTGGACCCTGTAACACAGGGCAGCCCTTCTTCCCTTTCCACTTCATTCTTTGCAGTACTTCATGATTGTGGAATTGTTAAGCAGTCACACACCCATCCACCAATCACATCGAAGAACTCTACATCTAGCTCTGTCATCTCAGTTCAATACTTCAGATGTACTGTTGAACACTTCGAGTACAGATCTCCTATTGTTCCAAAGCACCTGCATCCGGAACTACTATAAAAATCTGCACAATTTCAATTTGCAGAGTCAACCACATCTGCATCCATTAACACAAAGTAAAGGTATGCAGATATTTTGTAAAGTACATTTTAAAAAAAAAATTTTTATTGTGGATTGCTGTCGGAAGCGGCCTCTGCGTGACCCCGCGTTATTGTTGGCGCTGGTACGCGTCGGAAGAGGTGCGGCTTCACGGCCTGACGTTTCAGAGCGGAGGGTGTGCTGACTGAGTGGAGGCGCGCGCGGTCCTGTGCGACGCGGCCGGCTCTGTCTTTACACCCTCCCTGCACCGTGTGTGCCGTCGCCGACCGCTGACTGCTGGCAACCGAGCAGCGGGTCGGGGCGTGTTGCGGTGCCGGGGGCTAACATCGGAGGAGAGCGACCGAGGGAGCGCACTAGGAATCGGTGCGCAGGGTTGGGCGAGTGACACAGACTCCGCCACCCGGCACGCAGGTACCGGGTTTACTTGCTCTTTGGCTGGCTCTGAGGCTGCGTCTCATCGCAGGGTCCTTGTGGGGGGCTCCCATCCTTCTTGGGCCGAAAGGGGCGACAGTGTGGTGGGTTGTCTTGCGGCCTGGTAGCAGAGCTCAGTTTCTATGGGAGCTGGCTACGTGGAGCCGCTGTAGTACCACTTTCTGGTTAAAAGTGTCTGCAGATACGGTGGCACTGACTGCTTAGAGGGGGCTCATATTTGACCAAGTGGGGCTGAGATTGACACTGGTGTGGGCTCTTCAAGTATTAGACAGCTAGTTGAACAAAACGAGAACAGAGCCCATACAGTGGGGGTATCTCTGGGACACACAGATTAATCTGGATCAGTACCCTGATAAAACAAGCTATAGAAGGCAAGTGCTATTCTTTACGGAGTAGTAGATATTGTTATGCTCGTATAACTGAGCATACTGAGGAGTATAACCAGATAGCTCAGTTGTACATTGCTACATTTTAGAGCAAAACAAATACATGCCTTCTCGTAAGAAGTCCCAAGCACGCTACAACTTGCGACAACGGAAAATAAGGAGTAGTCCAGCGGACGAAGAGCGAGCGATGAGTAAAGATAAGCACACAAAGCCAGCACCAGCTGCCAAAAGAGCAATAACGGATTTTTTCCCAGTGAATTTGCACCCGAAAAATACCTCGACTACTATGGATGAGGTGGAGGTGATTAATATTGATACGCAGGACCATGAGAGCTACGGAGATATAGATAATGACTCTCTATTGGAGCTCTGCCTTTCCATGCAAAGATCTATGACACCTGCGGTGGCCAAAGTTGGGCAAATGGCACCGAGCGATCAATTGGAGGAAGTTACTCAATCTCCGAGAATTGGCTCTGTGAGATTGTCAACTACACCAAACCTAAACATTCATAATGATTCCTAGCCGGAATTAAGAGAGGAGGATGTTAGCATCACAGCTTCTTCCAGCCCTACGGACCTGGCTGAGCTACAGTCATCGGTTACCTCTGTACAGTTTGCTCTTAAGATCCTTCTTAAAATGTGTGGACACATATTGGCAACCACACTAAGTTTGCATTCGCAAAATCCTACCGCAGTGACAAATATTGCGAGCGCCCCTGGGGTGAATACGGCTTCAAATGCAGAAGCAACTGAGACTGTGGAGAATCTGGCAACGTCCCCCAAAGCAGCCAATACACCTGAAGTATTTTTCTCCCGAAAACAGCAGAGACTAGCCAAAAGAGCGGCAACGAGGAAGAAGGCTTGCGAGGTAGCACCACCAGCATCGGAAATTGAGCCTACTGGGAAAAATAACAAAAAACCGGGGAAATCAACGGCAGGTGGGAGCAGACGAAAGGATAAGCATGCTGGCTACCTGACAAGTTGGGTACTGTCAGATGATGATGGGGACCGTGAAATAGAAGATAGACCTGCATCTGTATCTGTTAACATACCTGTCTTAGAGCAGCCTGAGGAGACTCAAGTTACTGGTGGCAAGGATAACATAGTAGTCGATAGAGATTTAAGTAGAATTAAACTGGTGAACAACCCTAAGGATAATGAGGCACCACAAAAAGAGAATAGGATTTGCCTCATTAAAAATCTATACCAGCAAAGCGAGAACTGTTGGCTCACTAGAACTGAACTAATGACTAGATTCCACGCTGTCCCTCAACTACGAGTATTAAGATCGGATGACTTTGAATTCATTGAGCCTCTACAAGTTAATAATGCCAATGTCTCAGCCATTCATTGCAAGTTCATTTCCTCTGCCCAATTGATACGTAATTATAAAGAAAGCCTCCGAGACGTTGATATTGAAGTGGATCCCGATCCCGATCAGGAAGATCCAAAATGGCCACCCAAAGCTCTCCTAGCAGTAAAAGAAACCACAGAAGTTCTGCTAAATTTGAAAAGGGACCGGGTCGTGATGGCCGACATCCAGAATGTTCTAACCTGGTTAGCTTCAGCGCTACCGAAGGTGGTGCGTGCAAACTGAACCCCCTCACTGGTATCATGGAAATGCAGAGGGTTCAAGCATTTGTTCTCCTCGGCGGGTTCTCTCCAGCTCTTAACTGAAAATGTATGCATATGCCTTCAAGAGACCTGGATGAGATCACCCATAATACTCAATGGTTATACAATCTATCAGTCCCTGGCGATGAAGGGAAGAAGAGGGAGACCTTATGGAGGCCTGATCACAGGTATTAGGAATACTGTTACTTCAAGAGAGCTGGAGACATTATCCAGCGATAAAATGATTGCAGTGGAACTGGAGAGTACAAGCAATGGATGTAGAGAAAATATGCTTATTATCAATTTGTATAGCCCACCGGGTGGTAATGAGGCTGAATCTCTACAAGAAGCAATACATGAGTTGTTGGCTGCCTGGGTGATGGATTCGTCTAATAGATCAGTAATTATTGTTGGTGACTTTAATTGCCACATGTCAGGCATAGCCGGTACATCTACTAATCCTCTTTTGAATTCAACAAATAATATGGAACACAAGGTTGAAGACCCACTCGGTATCTCTTGGCTGAGCTTCTTTAACGGCTGGGAAATGGAGATGATTAATGGCAGCACTTTAAGCGACAATCCAGGATATTATACATGGCACAGTGGGTTTGCAAAAAGCGCTCAGGATTATATATTTGTGAGTCCGTAGATGGCCACGAATGTCAGTGACTTGAGGACTTCTGCAAATGACTGGAGCGATCATTCAATGCTTGTGTTGAAGTGTAATATTGGTATACCGGCTATATGTACTAAGCCACTGGGGGATATGACAACTAACCATTCGGGCACTCGACTATGCTGGTCGGACAAAAACATCAATGCAGCTGTAACTTCGGTGCAGGCTATTGATGATAATATACTCTCCAAGTTCCATAATATGTCCATAAATGAGATGGAACATTGGGTTACATCATTCTCCACTGCTCACGCGACATCTGCAATAAACCGGATAGCGATTGATAGTAAAACATCAGTAACTTACGATAAAAGCATTAGAGATGCCAAACGTAGATTAAGAGCAGAAATTAGACATGCCAAACATACTAGTGCATCTCTTGGGGCTTACCATGGCATTTGCAGAACCTTAAAAAATAAGTACAGAGCGTGTGTTAAAGCTAAAAGGTTCGAGCAAAAATTTAGACGATGGCAAAACATGGTTCAAACCATATGTTCCAAAAATTCAAGAAGCATATGGTCTCTCCTTGGCCAAGCCAGGGGCAGCGGTAGAATGGATTTGATTAACCCCATAAGTTCCAGTCAATGGACGGACTTTCTTAAGGGTAGCAATATCCCTACCAAGGAGGTGGGTAAATCGGCAGGAAAAATGACCCCAGGGGCCATCCCTTTTAGTATAACATTTGATCATCTACTTTGGAAAATTAAAAGAATCAAGTCATCCAGGGCTCCTGGGCCCAATGGTCTTTCAAATGCCGTGTTAAGAAGCCAGCTGGAGTTTTGGGCTAAGTTTTTAAAAATATTATTTGGGAAAATCTTAGCGGTTGGAATAATCCCTAAATCATGGCAGCACGCCTACTTAATACCTATCTTTAAGAAATGCGATAAGAAAGATCCCGGTAATTTCAGGTTACTTTCTATGCTCGACTGTCCAGGGAAACTTTTCGCATCACTGCTACTCGATAAATTAGAGAAATGGGCGGCTAAATCAGACATATTCAACATTTTCTAGAGTGGCATCAGGAAGGGCTAGTCAACGATCCATAATATAATCATCCTGGAGACATTACGCTCAAAGGCCATGAGGAAAGGAAACCCGCCACTTTATGCCCTGTTTGTCGACTTTAAGGCAGCTTTTGACTCGGTCTGCAGAGAAAAATTGTGGGCAAAACTCGAACTATTAGGTTGCCCTGAGATTCTTCTGTATTACTTAAAACTATTGCATGAGGACAATACAGTGGCCTGTAGACTTAACAACCAGGGGGATATGACCGCTATGATTCCACAGAATCATGGAGTTAAGCAGGGCTGCGTAACGTTTTTGTACAATCTTTACACGTATGATCTACCAGATGTCATCTTAAGTGTGCATAATTGTCCTCCTGTTGTTGGTTCAACCCACTGTGCAGTGTTAGCATATGCCGATGATCTGATTATTATGGATCATACGTTTAGCGGTCTACGGAGATCCGCATTGAAGTTATGGGAATATGCTGCGAATAACGATCTAATTATTAACCATGAGAAAACTAAGGCGATGATTTTCGCAAGTAAGAAGATTGCACGTCCTCGACTTTTACTGCATGAAATAGAAATCAAGTACACGCAGCAATATAAATATCTCGGGGTTGAAATGGACGCTAACCCGGGCTATAATACTTGCATTCAAATGAGGCAACATCGGGCAGCTCAAGTAACGTCGCTGATTAGCCAATTTGCAAGACAGAACTGTGGACTGACATTGTACGGAATCCGCCAATTGTATACCCAGGTGTTTACTCCCATGGTTGTTTATGGGTTGGAAGCTTTGCTGCAAATGGATCTAAGTTGGCTGCAAGTTATAGAGGGGAAGTTTTGGAGAAGAATCCTAGGGCTCCCTCAAGCTATACCAATGGCATTGTTAAGATTGGAAGTGGGGGTTTCCTCTTTAGGTTCCGTCGTCCTGAAAAGGAGAGCTGAACTATATCTAAGGATTACTAATCAACCAGATAATCGGCTATTGAAAGAATTTGCCACCGAAATCTCAAAGGAAGCCACCAAATGCCACCTTAAAAAGGAGACAGAAGCCTTTTTGAGGACTATATACTGGACTAAGAGTGGAGAGAAGTTTGCGGATCCTCAAAAAAATGGCTGTATCTAAAGAAATTGCCCTGTGGGACTGGCTGGAGAATTATGCACATCTGGATAAGCTTCCGAAATACAAATTCATTCATTACATGCTCTATTCCTTTAAGCAAATGCAGCCGTATCTAACCCTCTGTCCATCAAGTAGACTTAGGCGATTCTTACTTTTACTGAGGGTTGATAATTTACCACTGGAATCTAACAAAAGTAAACACAATGGTTTACCTCCCACAGAGAGATATTGCAGACTATGTAAGGATATTGGATGCAAAGAAACTGCTAACCATGTACTAACCAAATTTGTAAACATGATGGATACTTACTTAGTAAGTTATAGCAACTTTGTCTATGACACGGCAACCATAGGTGATTCTTCATTTTGGCTACGCCTTATGAACACTCAAAGTCGGCAGCTGCAGATCGGCACTTTTAGAGTATGGCTGGTAATCGAAAGAACTCTGAATATATATTTATGAATTTTTCTGAAATTATGATACCGACCTTATTATAGGTTTGGTGATTTTGGTACTTTGTAGGTAAAATGTTATTATTAATTTATTAATGACTAATGAGTTGAACAATAAGTATAATATGCTTGAGTTGAGTTTAATTGTGACTGTAACTTAAATTTGTTTTTTTAGTCAGACAAGTAATATATATTTTGAGACTGTTCCTAGACTAGGATTTAGCTTTAGTTTTAGTTTTAGTTCTGCTTGTTCGTATACTATCTTTAGTTTTCTTTTGTATGCTTTGTATGTTTACTTAATTTATCACTATGTGTAAAGTTTAAATATAAACTGTAACACATTATTAATAAATTAAAATTAAAGTACATTTCCATCTCTTTTACAAATCCATATCAACATGGTTCCTGCCACTTACCCTGCGTAACCTACTCAATAATAAAACTCTTGTTTGTCCCAACTCCTGACATCAAGTGGCAGTTACTTACAATGCTGTGTGCTTAGAAGGTTTTGGGTAATGAGCATTTATGAAATAGTTTCAAAACACATATTTGCAATTTCAATTTCAATTGTTTGTAAAACAAAAGAAAACCATATTTGAAAGATTTCCACAGCATGCTTAGGTGCCATATCCTGTGTAAAACTTCAATATATTACCAATACATGCATGTTTGCCCATATCACCCATTATAATGTACAAACTGTTATTTTCTTCTTTCATTCTGTCAGTTTTAAAACCATTTCTCCCACTAACAAAGCTGCACTAAATCTCCCACAATGCACACTCAAAACAAAAACTGGATGTATGTTACTAAAGCATGGCATGTACATGGAATGAAAAATGACAAAATCTAATGTGTTTAAAACTATTCATTTCAGCACCTTTTGAAGGAAACCAAATAAATGCATGTGTACATTTACAGCAGTGCTGTGTGTAATTTTTAATAGATAAATGAAACAAAATGGAAATGATTTCTCCAACATATTGCAATAGCACTCACGTACTTAGCATGCATGTCTGGGAAAGTTAACGCAATTGCATGCACTAACATTCTCTTTTCTAATCTGTACCTGCTTCTTGACTTCTCCATTTTTCTCTGCATACTACGATTTGCAGTGCACCATTTCCAATACAAATAGTGCAACAGCAACTCTCACACTTTCAAAACTCCAGCCCCATAGTGTATACTTATCATGGGACCACCGGCCCCATTACCAAGGCAGCCGGTGCTCACTTGTCCCATTGTCATACAGTTCTATGCAACTGCACACAAATAAAGACTTACATTTTCCACCACCTGACTTTCCAGGCCAACATGACCTGTAATGTCCTTGTAACACTGGGAAGCTAGCTGCCAAACAACTATTAGGAATCTGGTGGCAACCTTGTCTTCAGCAACAGCAGTGTTACAACCATACTCATAATCGGCGCGTGCACCAAGCAAGTGCCAACAAGTGCCTGTTTGCCTGCAGGAAACGCTGCTCTGCTGGTCTGGACTTTGGAACTTTGTATTTTCCTCATCTTTCAAGGGCTAGCCCCGCCCCCAGCTCCTAGAATACTTCAAGAGTGCCGGGCTGCGCGCACCTGCGCGCACCCACCAAGCAAGTGCCAACAAGTGCCTGTTTGCCTGCAGGAAACGCTGCTCTAGCGGTTTGGACTTTGGAACTTTGTATTTTCCTCATCTTTCAAGGGCTAGCCCCGCCCACAGCTCCCAGAATCCTTCAAGAGTGCCGGGCCACGCGCACCTGCGTGCGCGCACCAAGCAAGTCCCAACAAGTGCCTGTTTGCCTGTTCGCTAGGAGCTGGGGGCTGGAGGCGCGAGGCTGCTAATTTAGGGGTTTGGTCTCTCCTCTTACGAGGACGTGTTTTCACTCCTCTTCATAATCTCTACTCGCTGCTGTTTAAATGATCTGTTTAGCTCAACAAAAAGATAGCTCAACAAAAAGAAAGGAATACACATGTGAGAGGTATGAGAGCTCCGAAAGAAAATACCCTTCTTCTTCTTGTGAAATGAAATGGTCCCGCATGTATTGCAACCTGTAAACGTGCCAAAGTATTCGAAAGCAGCCTATAGTCGGTAGATAGCTTTAAATGGGAATGTACCGACAGAGAAATGTGATTGCTTTGTCGCTCTGATACATTTCTTGTCAGCTGTTAGAAAGCCTTTCAAAGCCTGCATTTCTTAATGGAGGTTCAGTTACATATCCATAGTGAGACTGTTTGTTGAATAACGAATCAGCTACATTGTAACAACAATTACAAAAGATCTCTCTGTTCCTCACTCGCGATGTAATTTTATAACATTGCGGCAGCCATTCATGGAAAATAGATTATGTTAAGTGAGTGTGAACGTGAGATCACTGAACAACTCACTACATAATCTATTTCTCTGTTTTTTCATCATAATGCTGCTGAGCTGGAAAACAATCGCTTACCCGCAGTTGCCTAAACGATTGCACGTGTGCTGGTAACCGTCTATATCGTAGTCTGCTGAGTTAGCAAGTTAATTGGAAAACTGCTCTTGGCAAATCATTACATGCTTGCTACAAATTGGGAGCAGATATCTGACTAAACTACGATCGCCTGATCTATATGCAAATGTTTAAAGTACACTTTGTTAAACAACAGGGATCTCGTTCTCTTATATCTACTGAAAGAGTGTACTTAACTAAACACTAGGTAAACTGCTTATATCTCTGTTAGGCGCCACACGTACTTTGTATAATTACTTATTTCTTCTAAATACGCATTTAAATTGCAACTATTCCTTTTAAACAGTATATTCATACAAGAATAAAGAAGACATGAAGAAAAATACTACATGCTCTAAAAAGGACTTAGCTTTGGGTCCCATAGTCTTTAATACACGGAGAAGTACCTTCTTAAAGGCTATGGCGATGCCTCTGCCACCTTCCCCTAACCCAAGTACAAATCTTCATGATTACTGTGTAGAGAGCGAACCTCCACAAAGTACTTATGTCGAACTTGCAAAAATTGCAGATGAAATGGAGGGGGAGAAGAGCAAATGGGAGGAAGTAGTGCCTCCCCAATCTCAGCTCCTCTTTGATGATGAAGTAGAGGGGGGAGGACAGCTGAAAGAATCTCTTGAAGATCGGGGTGTAAGTTCTGAAAGTATAGATACTCAAAGTAGTCCCATGGCAGACACCCCTTTAATATTCACCAAGGGAAGAATAACACAATTCGCTATGATGGGCGAAGAAATAGATAGCTCACAAGGTGATCAACTGGGGAAGGGCCTTCCCAAAGACTGTAATTTTAACAATGCTAGTAGGGAAAGGACTTTTATAATAGTTACACTTTGTGAACTAAAAGAGTGGATCCAGATAGAAATCTCTAAACAAACGGTGTGCTTGGAGCAAATGCATGAGAGAATAAAACTCATGGAACTTCGAAGTGGAAAGGTGGGCATATTGGATTACAATATAGCAGATCCTGTAAGTGAAGTGAATAGCACAAAAGGAGTTGAAAATAGTAAGGATCTAAATAGACCACTCAAACAGAATGATAGGCCCATCCCTGATTTAGGACTAACTCTGCACCCCGTTGAAGAGTTGGGTGAAATAGGGAAAAATAAAGAGGCAGAAGACAGCGATTTAAAGCTAGTTGTATCTAAAAATGCAAAAAAAAGGGAAGAAAAAAAACAGAGAGTGCTAAAAGCAGCAGAATTAAAATCTGGAAAGGCATCATCATTGAAATTCCTACGTAATATAGGAAAGGGGCTAACTGATGAACAAGTAATTGTTGATATTATTGAAGAGGCAAATAAAGAAGTGTCTAAGGAAGGGGACCCCATCCAAAATGGTCCTCACTACGAAAACTCAGAAATAAGATTGAAGGATGCACTAAAGGGGAAAAACCTAGACAAAAATGAAGGAAGACGTGGGCCTAAAAACCTCGAAATAACAGCCAAAGACTTTGTTAAGGGAAACAAAACCGGGAAAAGTACAAATAGGGCAAAACAAACAATTCATTTATCCAAATCTCCCTTACAAGTAAAGGAAGCAAGAGCTGTGTATGACATCTTCAAACCCCCGATACCAGGGCCCCCGAAACACCAATATATGACTCCTCATAGTGATGGGAGGGAGAGTATATGGGAAATAAGTGGTGACATGGAAAAAGAAGAAGAATACAGATATCCCAAAGGTAGAGAAAGACAAATGTACGAAAGGAGTAATGAAAAACAAAAGGATGGAAATGTAGAAAGTTCAAAAGAAGTGTAAAAAATGACTGTAGAAGAAAGTGTCAGGAATATAGTAAGGGATATATTGAAAGAAAAGAATTGAAGCAATCCACTACCCATTATAGGAACAACAAGTGAAGAACCTAGGAATAAGAGAATAGAAGTAGGTAGAGAGTATGAAGGGGCAAGAGCAATGATGGGAGAGAATGAAGAATACCCTAATAATGGTAATCAGTGTAACTTTAATGATCAAATGAATGGGGGCTGCGAAGGTAATTACGGATTGAGAGCCTGGAAACTCCGTAAACCTAAATACCCAAATGCACCTGGGATGATACTACAATATCTGTTCAAGGAAGGAGGTCGAGACTCTATAAATAGGAGGAAAATCTTGGACCTTTTTGAGGAAATACCTGAACTAAAATTAATTACAACTGAAGACATACAACTTGTTGATTTCATTCATGGCTTGAGATATGACTATGTTAGGCTGATGATCTAGTCTCCTCTGGTTAGGAACATTATAATGAAGGAGACAGATAGCCTTCATAAATATGGTTATGATGTAGGGATATGGGAAATGGAAAAGGAAGTGATGGAAGAGAAAAATGATTCTCGGTGGAACCGGGATAAATCTGTAAAACAGGAGGTAAACCATATAGATAAAAGTGAAAATCTGAAATTAAGGAGAGTGGCAGAGGTCCTTGAAGACTCAATTGCGCAATTGAGAGCTTTAACTCAACCTCTTCAGGCCTGACATCACTATAAAAATTTTGAGTCGGATTTCCAGGGGAAACAAACATTTAACAGGTAATAGTGAAATGTGTCCGTCCCTTAAATTGTCAGATTTTCTCTTCATACAAGAAACTTGGCTTACTGAGAAGCTCTTGTGGGATGGCTTTGTAACCGTCTCCATCCCTGCTACAAAGGGTCTTTTAGGTAGACTTAAAGGCGGAATAAGTATTCTTGTAAAAAAAGCAATTGGTTTGTTAAAGCAAAAGGAAGAGTGTGACATATACGGTGAAATTCTCGGAACAGTATGGTCTAGAATAGGGGGGAATAATAAAGAAACGTTCTTCCTGTTGAATGTTTATAGAACCAGGGATTCCAATCGCTCTGTAATTTTGGCTAAACTTGATACACATCTTCATGAATGGTTTGGCAAATATTGTGATGTAAGTATAATACTTGCTGGTGACTTCAATGCAAGCTGCAACATGTATGATATGGACCTATTGGACTGTTTTCTGACCGACCTCCAAAATGTGGAAAAAGTTAAAAGGAAAAAAGTGGAAGGTGGTATGTGGTTGAACTGGGCTTCAGGGTGGGGGCTGCGAAGCTTAGAAAACGACAAAGCTACTTGGGCCGCTAGAGGTGTTAGTTCGGAGATTGATTTTATCTTTCTTTCCGCTAATATCTTTGAAAAAGTAAAAAACTTTCAGGTAAAAGAAACCAGTATGAGTGACCATTCGATGTTAATGTTAGAAATAAAATGGCTACTGAATAATCCCAATAGGAGCGATACAAATCTAGGTAATCTAACGGCTACTTATAGAGGAAACCGTGTGCGTTGGTCTGAAAAAAAAATGAATGATTTCAATAAGTGTATGTTGACTGAATTTAATACATGTAAATTAGAGGCTAAGATTGAAAGATACTCAGTAAAGGGTTTTCCTGTATACCTGAAAACTGTGATAGATGCAAACTCCACATCTATGCCTAATCATAATAAAAAGCACAAGCATGCATACTCTATAGAAATTAGAATGAAAAAAAACAAACTCCGAAGGGATATAAGTAAAATCACTAAGAGTCCTACCTTTTGTATGAACGATGTTGAAAAAATTAAGAAGTTAAAGCAGAGGTATACCAATTGGTTAAAACTAGAATGCATTCGTATTACCCAGATAGATGGGGAAAAAATGCTAGAAAGTCTCCAGGGCAAAAATTCCAGGGCCTTTTGGGAACTTATAAATTATAAAGAAGAACTGAACTCGCAAAAGATGGCAAACCCTATATCTGAAAAGGTTTGGAATAACTATATTGAGCACATGTACACATCTGAAATTGCTGTAGAGTATACGCAACAATTTGAGAAATGGGACTTGGTTATTGCCACAGACATTATTGAGGAAAAGATAAATAATTCTAACCCCTCTAGAGCTCCTGGACCGAACAAGCTAACTAACAATGTATTGCGACACTCCTCACATCTATGGGCCGAGATTCTTTACATTCAATTCCAGGATATAGTCACAAACCATTCCTGACTCCTGGAAGTTATCTTATATGGTGCCAATCTTTAAAAGGGGCACAAGGGTAGATCCTCAGAATTACCGTACACTCAGTATTATGGATGCCGATTCCAAAATATTTACCGCTATTATTCTGGAAAAAATCAATGAATGGATTCTTGAGATGAACATACTTGATCCTAGAATAATAGGATTCCGTAGAAATATGGGTACGGACTGTGGAGGACTCTTGATAAAGTGTCTGCAGACACTCGCCTGGAAATCTTTGGATGCACCAATTTATGTTGCATCCATGGATTTAAGTAAAGCCTTTGATTGTGTAAATAGAAATCTTCTGTGGCAGAGGCTGGATAGTTATGGAATTCCAAAGGGGCTTTTAAGCATTATTATTTCACTGCATAATGAATCTAAAACACAGATTATGTTGGATTCAGAAGGCCTTCTGTCTAGAGAGTGCTCTATTGAGAAGGGCATTAGACAAGGATGTATTCTTGGGCCCACTTTGTATAATCGCTATGTTGCAGGAGTAGGAATGGCATTGGACGCTTCAGGTTTGGTTTCTCCTAAGATTGGGAAACTCAAAATTAGCTGGGTGAGCTACGCGGATGAATTTCTGCTCATAGACTCGACGCCGGCTGGACTACAAAGACTTATTACTACTTTTGGTAATTATATGTTGGGAATGGAACTAAACATCAATTCAAGTAAATCTGTGGTTATCAAGCTTACAAATGGATCTGTAAAATGTGGTAAGACCAAGTTCGTGTGGAACTGGGATAGCAAGAAATTTATGGTTAAAGATAACTTTCAATTCCTGTGTTACCCCGTTGTAGCTAAGTATAGCAAAACCTTTTTGATAAACTATCTTAACTCAAAAGCCAACAGCATGCTAATTCAAATGAAGAGAGTGGACAACAAGTTTGGTAAATTCTCCCTCGAACCATGCAGAGAATTCTATAAAAGTAAGCTACTGCCTACAATTACGTATGGTACTGAATTCTGGCCAAAAAACGATGTAGACAGAATATAAAGCTATTGAAAGTAAAATCTGGAGATCCATATTATTTGTCCTGCCTAAATGTATCCCCATATAGGCTATTAGATATGAACTGGGCATACAATCCCTTGTTAGTTTGATTCAGTGGAAGAAACTGTGTCTCATGAATAAATGTGAACATTCTAAGGAAAGAACTCTGTACTATCTACTTAGAGAGAATGCTACCGATGGATTTATATTTCAGCTTAAATCAGAATGTGAAGCTCTACTCCAAGAAATAGGTGCTACTATGGAATTACTGGGTAAAAATCCTAATTTGGTAAAGAAAAGACTCAAGCTGTATGATTGGGAAAATACTTGTTTGAAAATTAGTGACACAAAGCTATATACTCAAATCTTATCAGCTGGTAAAGGAGTAAGTGAAATGGAGCAATATCTAAAGAAATTCCTGAGTAAAGAAATCAAAGTTGGATTTATGAGATTTTGTATGAATGTGTTGTTGACTAATGAAATAATAAGTTTAAGAGCTAGACAACTCCCTGTTGACGGATCTTGCAGATATTGTAAAGACAAGGGAGAGCTGGAAACCTTACGCCATCTTATGACCGAATGCCGTGAGCTAGCAGCTAAAAGGGAAATGTATTTTAAAGATTTTGTTTACAATGTATGGTTATTAAGGGATCTTTTATGGACGAAAATGCTACATGGAGAATCAATGTCCTTGAGAATAAGAGTTTTAGCATTTATAAAACATGTGTGTGAAATAGAATAAAATACTGCAAAATTATTATGTAATGTATAACAACTAATTGTGAATTTGATATTTGTAAAAGTGTAAACTGTAAATTATGGATTTATAAGATATTTTAAGCTATGAATTGTTTCCTTTTTCATCTTCTTTTAAAAAAATCTTTGTAAAAGTTTGTAAAAACAAACAAATAAAGGATAAAAAAAATTTAAAAAATACTCATAATCATGTGCAATGTTACTAACTCTTCTTCCTAACCACTCCTCCTACAGTGCAATGTAATGTCTTCTTGTACTGCAATTACTTTGTCATTACCACACATACCCACCAATTTTCTTCTTTCCCAATTGCAGTGAAGAACAGCCTCCTGAAAGACAACAACCTCTCTCCTAGAAGATAACAACCGGAAGGAAACTACTCTTCACATCCAACAAAGTAAGTGCACTAGTATACTAGTAGTGTTTCTTTTACTCATACAGTGCAGTGTAGCCGTATAGTAGCCTACAAAATTCTTTCAAAACCAACAGCATTTACTTCACTTTTACTCATTGCACCTCAGCAGGTACACTCTTTGCATTGTCATCTGAACACCAGTATCGTAAAACCCACTAGTAATGTGAAAACATCGGAATGTCCTTACCTATTCATGCACAGTAGACTATCTTATGCACTGAACCAATCTCTTGACACATTCACACACAAAGCTACTCGTACAACCTTCCCAACCAGAAGTAACATCCCAATGCAGAATCTCACAGCCCACTATTTATGCCTGCCCTGATATTCACACACTCATTCACAATGCACGCAAATACATTGCACAACTTTCAAACCCACACTTTCCTTTTTTCTCCAACAGACAAAACACAATGGGCCTCATTACGAAGTGTGCGGTAAAGGGTTAACGATGCCGGTAAAAGCGCCGGAGCCGTTAACCCCTTATCACCCTATTATGAGATCTGCCTGCAGGAACCGCTAAGGACGCCTGGTGTTACCAGGCGTCCTTAGCGTGTCCTGCGAGCAGCCCAGCATGCTAACAATGGGCCAGTCATTAAAGGGGCCCATTGTTAGCATGCTCCCCATTCCTATTGAGCCCTATGGGGGCTAAAATGGGAATGGGGATGGGCCAGGTCCGGGTTCCCTGAATGGGGAAATACCGGGCCCTCCAAGGTCGGAATGGCCGGGTATTTCCCCATTCAGGGAACCCGGACCCGAACCCAGGTTTGGAGGCAGCCATGCCCTTATTAAGGGTATGGCTGCCTCCAAACTTGTAATGAGGTCCAATGCCTTCTAAAAAGCAACTCCATAGAAAACATTGAAAAAACAGAAAGCATGCAAAATACTCATCCACCTTTAGCAGAATTTATAACAAATGTTCAAACAAAACAGCTAATACAGTCAGTCAACAAAGCTGGACCATGTAACAGTAAAAAAATAAATGATGGCCCCTCTTCTAAAAAAGAAAAAGAAAAAGAAATGTATTAAGAAGAATAAAATTACTAATAGCTCTACCACTACATCTACATATGTTTACATAGCCACAGTTAAGCATTCCAAAAAAATTTTTTTACAAAAAATGTCCACCGAAAAGTATTTCACAATCTTATACAAACAGCAGAAAAGTCATGATCAACCCTTAAAAATTACTGCAGAAGACTAATCCGGGAAGGTCTCATTGACAGTGCAATGCTCCTCAAAAGATTTATATTAATTTTAAACAGAATGAAACCACTAACAAAATGAATCAGTAAACTACAAAAAGTACTTCTATACATGCGCAATGTCAACACAGATACCTTTGCAAACTTCTGTGCAGGTGACTGGATTCACACAAGCAGCACAGAACCATATTTCAATGAAGAGGCATATAAACAAGAGCGGAAAAACCCAATTGTCATAAATAGCAGTGGCCGAGGATATGAAGTGGTAGACAATGCCATTATGGCACAAGAAACCTTCATTCAAAATGTCCCCAACAAACGTACAATCAACTCTTCACTCCACCAAACCAATCTGTCCAGTCTACAAATGGCCCTACAGCTCAATGCGCAACGCACGGAAACAATCCTTCAAATCTTTACACCAATTCCTCAATCACTATGTGAAAGTAAAAGAGAAAATTACAATAAAAACTTTGCAAACTGTGGACTCCTGTTCTGTGCACAATTACACTGAACTGCGAGAACATTCCTTAGCCTGCATTTCAGGACCTGCTTGCAAAGGCACCTTCCACTACATCAAAATGTTAGCAACACACCAGTCCACTATACGGAATTTTGGCCAGAGACATACACAAATTGTACACTTCCAATAACATAAATGTGGCAAATATTGCTGACACAGATATAAAAACAAAGGTAAATACTCTACCAAATGCTGCTTTGGTTTCCCTAGACCAGTTTCAGCAAACGGACAAGTAAAAAGCTTCATATCTTCTGTTAGATGTACAATATATTGCAGACAATTCTACTACTGTTGCAAGGTATGTCACAGCCTACTTAACCAAAGCTGAGAAAACAGAGCTAAAATAACTCTGGGATGACATATCATCTGACAAAACACTGTCACAACAATTGTAAAGCTTTGGCATAAAAATGCTTTCCCATAGAGAATGTGGATGCTACAAGCTGCAGATCGTTTAACAGGCACAGCCTTATATGGCAAATTTGAACACATAGCCTGGCTAAGCCTTGGTCCAGCTGCATCCAGAAAAATAGTGCTCAAATTGTACCAAGGCATACAAACAATAGCCAAAAAAGATCCCAACAGCCAGGACATTTTGAAAAAGAAAAACTATTTATTAGACACATTCTACCCAAACAGAAGCACTGCTTTGGAAAACATGTGCCTATACCACATACCCCAACATTTCTCCTACAAGAATAATATTAAACCAGATGAAAAAAATTTGAAAATACATTGTCAAAACTTGTGAAGGCAGCCTTGTTAAACTTACCAAACCCAGCCTTATTACTAATATAAAGTTATCATTTAAAATTCCTCAACTTTACTACATGTCCCCACTTTTTAAACTATGGAGAAAAGAAGAAGATTTATTGGGTACCTATCACTCATCTGAAGCTGCTTTCAATGTAAATGAAAGTGGTATAACAAATGTCAATTCAAGCAATAGAAAAACATGTTGCACAATGAATGCCAACAAGAGGAAGAAGTTGAAGTGCAACTAAATGTAGAAACTCCTGAGGGCAGTCAACCTTCTGTTACAGAAAGCCAAGAACCACTTAGAGAGCCACTCATAGTAAATGAAGCAGAATTAGCCATGGCTGAAGTAGAAAACACCATGTATCAATATGTGCAATCAGAAGAAAACTTGGCACTGCTCAAATCACAACTCAATGATGAACAACTCAGCATTTTCCTAGAAGTGACTAAAGACATGTAACATGGTTTGCAGCATGAAAGTACAACTTGTAGCTGTCGAAAATGATAAACCTGTACTCCTCTATGTAAGTGGTGAAGCTGGTTCAGGCAAAACATTCTTAACAAAATCATCAGCAAATTCCTCCAGAAGTTAACAAAAACACCAAGCTTTCTGCTGTAGTAACAGCCCCCACAGGTTTACTAGCTACAACATAGGAGGTGTTACTTTACACTGACT
The DNA here is from genome assembly GCF_040938575.1 of Ambystoma mexicanum. Lineage (NCBI taxonomy): Eukaryota > Metazoa > Chordata > Amphibia > Caudata > Ambystomatidae > Ambystoma > Ambystoma mexicanum. The sequence goes on from NC_090928.1 coordinate 834,729,644, forward strand.
ACTGCACACCAAAACAAATTAGAGTACTACGAACTATCAACAGAAGCTGCTACTGAACTACACAGAATTCTGAAACAAATTAAAATGCTCCTAATAGATGAGGTGAGCATGGTCTCAAACCTAATGTTGGCTTGAATTCACCTCAGAGTACAAGAAGTCCTTAAAATGGACTAAAATAACTCTTTGGAGGAAAACACATTATTGTTTCTGGAGATCTCCTACAATTAGCACCAGTGAAAGGTGAAACTATTTTTGAAACCTTAGGACACAAAAATGCTGGAACACACTTGGCAGCATAGGAAATGTAAATCTCTGGCAGCATTTCCAATTCAGAAGACTAACTCTGCAGACCTCACCTATGCTAACATTTTACAAAGCATTAGGACTGGTCTTCTTTCTAAAGATGCACAATCTGTCTTAAATAGTAGACTCATCCGTTAGCTATATGGGCATGACACATCTCCTTCTGATGTTATGGAACAATTGTAAATTGTATGTACTTAACGCCAGCCCTAGCAAGCTGTATATGACACTCCCTATGTGTCAACAAGCAACAGCACGTATGAATAGATTAGAAAAATGTATCTCCAAGACAGCTGGCTTTGAGACAATGTTAACATTGTGTTTAAACTGCAGAGTAATTCTGAAACATAACCTTGACGTGGAGCAAGGTTTATTTTATGGAGCAATTGGAACTGTTGTTGGCTTCCAGACATATCCAAATGACAGCAATATTCAGTTTGTCAACATCCACTTTGACAAACTTTCAGAAGTTAAAAGGATAGGATGCTCAACAGAACAATTCCCTCTTTTCAAAGACATGTATTTACGCAGAGAACAATTCTCTCAGTCTCTTGCATATGCAGTCACTATTCACAATTTGCAAAGTCTAACCCTAGACCAGGCATTGATTGACATTGGCAGCACAGTCTTTAAAGAAGGTATTTCTAGTACAATTTGATGCAAACAAAGTCAAGGCTGATGTTATTTGCATCGTAGAGTACAACAGACTATGTTCACTCTACACACTACATCTCGATATGTACCCTGTTCCTCAAAAATATACATTTTTTTAAAAAAAAGTAATGTAAACAGAACTTATAAAAGATCTGCCAAAGGTTCTGTCAAAGAAACTAAAAACAGCTGCTACTCCATCAAGTAGCACAAAACCAAAATGATCTAGTACAAACGCAAGTACACATCCAACAGCACAAACAAAGAGAAATATCTCTTCTAAAAAAACAAGTGGAGGTCCAGCTCTTCTTCTACCTAAACAAATAGCCCCATATCTTTCTTTCACTGCCCCACCCTTCCCCGACCCTCTTCCCAACACCAAATAACACAAAACATGTTTCCCAGCTGTGTATCCCACTACGCTATGGATAGGACACGGCAGGCGTTTCGGAAAAATAGGACGCACAACACACTTTTCACCAACCAATCGGTGGGTGTGTTAAGTGTTCACCGACATCACGTGGCCCTCCGGACCAATCAGAGTCCTGTCTGTGGAGCGAACAGGGAACTTGGTGCATGGAGCGACCCAGATATCACTAATGTTTTTGTACCTACATTTTGCCTGTTTTAAAGAAAACTACTTGAAGGATTTACACCAAATTTACAAAAGCATGCTTTCGGGACCAAGCTGCCGCTCTGGCTGCAAATTTGAAAATCCATGCAGCGGTTTGGGTTGTAGGAGTGAGCAATTTATTTTCCCTTTCGTCTATGGAAGAAACAAAAATGTGGGACCCCCCCATAACTTTGCCCTCCTTAACAAAACCTCACCAAACTTGCCAATACAATTCAGACTGGGCCATATACTTTTTTTTTACAAAGATTGGTAAGGATTCGTCCAGGGGAGTGAATATATAAGCCACCCAAAAAGTGCTCTACCTATGAGTTCAGCAAGTTAACCATAACTACAGGGCCACTACTGCAGGCCCTGTAATATTATATTTATACAAATGTCTTACATCATACCTTTATGCTGTCATCATCTATGTTGAATAACAGTAACTCTGTAACATAATTAAATGTATTTTATAATAAAATTAAAAGAAGAATATTGATGTTTTTTCATAATGGTACTAAGTGAATACTGAAAGTATTCCTTGTACACAACCAATAAAGGTTGTATTCATTAAACATGCTACAGAGGAAAGGAATTTCTACAAGTATCTCTAACTGACAGGTTTAATAAAACAACAAGTGTAAAATTGAACAGAAAGAAAGCTTAAAAGAATAACAGTTTCAAAGAGAAAGAGCAACTAGAGTGTACTATAGATAAAATAAAAGCTGTATGATTACCTTAACTACACTAACCATTTAAGTAACTACGAACTTGGTTTTGCATCACTAAATTCTAACTAGAATTGCCCACAATGTCAAATGTTTGTGCACCTATAAAGGCATTTTACTACAATGAAGCTGTATTTCAATTATGTACTAACATTATTAAATATTAAATGATGAAAAATGTGCAGATTAATGTATGCAGCCTTAAGCAGGAAACCACGATACATGACCCAAGTATGCCTTCAGTTTTACAAATAAATGTATGGAGACATGCCAAAATGGTAACATTATTTTGACTATACAATTTTTTTAAGTCCAGTCATACCAATATTGCAAATAATAGGCAAGACAATGAACACGTGTGTGTGTGTGTGTAAATGTATTAACAATTACCACAAGCTACACTAAGAACCTAACAAATGTAATTTCCATACTTCTTGTGAAATCTGTGTGCGCCCTTTGTTTGGACACATACACACACACAAAGTTAATAATGACCTCTCAAAATCTACACATCATATTTTACATTTCATGTTAAATTCAAATTTGTATTTAAAGCTTTTATTTGCACAGATAGTTGTGTACAGTGTGGAATCGGTTTTTATGAATTCAAACTTTCATTTTCAAAATGTAATAATGATTTCTACATTGCCATTAAAATACTTCTTTTCAAATTGGTGTACAACCTTTTTTTTAGCCACCTACACACTTAACAAGCTAATGACAATTTTGTATAAACTACTATAAAAAAACATTTGCGGTGTAATAACACAACACAGTGCACAACCTTTATGAAACATCCACACATGACCTTATTTTGGCCACATACACACATCCACACATGACGAGTAAGCCACAATATATCTAAATCTTTCCCCAAAACTCTTAATAGTAGTTAGCTATCATTTAATTTAGTAACATTGTTCATTTAATTTGTATCTACATCCCATTGTTAACTTCTTTAATAGTTTCTTATGTAAATAGTCATGACCTTTTATACTTGCTAACATTCAAACTAATGTACATGGAACCACTTATGTGACCAAGTACTTATAGGGAACACTTGTACATATTAAAATATACACTGTTTACATAGTAAAACAGAGGTAGAAGATTGTAGAATGCCATTTTCTCTTCTAATGTATGTCATCTTCAGAATTTCTACATTTATTTCATACTCATTTTAAAATACACCCTAGCAACAATCTATCTTCCTCTTTACATAAAACACTTATTAGCCTATTATTCAATTTTAAAGTTTTATTTTGCTCATTTATATTCACAAAGAATACAAAACATATTTAAAAACATTGGTTCTAACAACATCACTTAAGCATTCTTTAAAACCTTTGGCAATCTAGCTTTCTGTGTGACTATAGAGTCATTACAGACATGCCTGTCTACTTGTGTACGCACCCATGTTGTGAAATGCCCACAGTGAATGGATGCCTGCTCATGAAAAATAATTGCATGCGTCTTAAAGTTGTTCATACTTATAGAAACCTGACTATTTACAAAATTCATGACAAGTAGCTTTGATCAATCAATACATACTTATTACAAACTAGCTTTTACAGTGTAGATTGTACATTAAAACCACAGTCACTGCATTGCGTGTCATGAAATGGTTTAGTTAGAAGATCAGAAACATTTACACTTTCCTGATTAGGGATAGGAACATATACAAATCTTTCAGAAATATCCTGAGTAGTGTAATCTTTCTTACATTGTGGACAAATATGGTTCCACCCATAACTAATTACTACATATCTATGTACTGTAACAGTTTCCTGCAGTAATACATCGAAAACAGTCATTAAACATTTGTGACTATCTTCCTCACTATTTTGTGAACATTGTTGATTTCCACTTGCTACAGCTACTACATTTCAGATTGACTCTACCAAATGTGTACTGTGTGGTTTTTCATCTATAGATATTTTAAGAAATAAATGCTCCACATATAGCTGCTTGTCTGCTGTGGAAGCTATTTCTTGCATCAATGGTGTCATTTAAAACAACACTCCCAAAGCTGCATTAGAATAGCATTCAATTCCTGTTTCACTACTAAATCATAAATGGGAGTATGTAATACTGGAATGACTTTCCAACTCCGGTAGATTGACTTTTTAGTCTTAAGAGGAATTATATTTATTTGAATGTAGTTTCACTGATTCTTTATGTTTCCTGGCTAAGTAGCAGGTACAGGCATCGGGTCAAAGTTAAGGATCATAACTATTATATTCTTCAATGCAATAAATGTCAGCTGTCACTTTTCTTTCATCATTTATTTATATCGCGCACCATTGACCCTTAGGCATGAGGGTGCCAACAAACAAATAAAAAATCAACAGGCCAGGTAGTAGGCATAAACAATGCAAACAATGCAGAGTTAAACAAATTGAGATACATAATGACAAAAAGAACAAAACATAAACAATGATATCATGCAAAAGAAAGTGCAGCAGGAGAGATGTGAGAGGGTCAGGGCCTGAAGGTCCATAAGGGCCCTGCACATCAGTCACGCTACTGTCTGATTAGCAGGGAAGAGAGGAGGAGAAAGAAGAGGTAAAGAGAAAGGTCTTGAGAATTTTCCAGAACTTAAGGAGGTCCTCCTCAATACGCAGAGGAAGAGGGAGGCTGTTCCAAAGGAGGGAGCCCACTGTGGAAAGCGATCGACCACCAGCTCTCTGGTTAGCAAACCACTTCTCATGCAGGGAGTTGGTGCCAGAGGAATGCAGGAATCTAGAAGGGGAGTATTTAGTCAGGAAGAGTTGAAGATAGAGTGGTCCTCTGTCCCAGATAGCCTTGTGGATGATACAAATGGATTAGAATGTAATCCATGCTGAGACCGAGAGCCAGTAAAGTCTTTGTAGGGCAGGAAAGATGCAGTCCCTGGGCTTGAGGCCAGGGATAAGTTTTGCTGCCCTATTCTGGTTTAGCTCAAAGGGTCGCACTGTGGACGCAGGAAGATTAAAGAGGAGGCTATTGCAATAGTCTATCCTGGAGAGAACCAGAAAAACGGTAACACTGAGTCTCTGGAGGAAGGTGCGGAAGGGAAGAGTTCCTTTGAGAAGGAAGAGCTGAAAGTGGGACTTCTTGACAATGTCCTGAATATGATGAATGAAGGAAAGGGAGGGATCGAAGATGACTCTGAGATTCCTGGCTACAGAGGAGGTGGCAGGGGGGATGCCCATAGAGGAAGGCCAGAATGAACGGAAGAAATAGGGTGCATGGGACCCAGTAGGGAGAATCTCTGTTTTGCTGGCATTGAGGTAGAGGTCATTAGCAGTGCGCCAGGCCTGGATGGCAGAGAGGCAGTCAGGGATGAAGGAAGGTGCAAGGACATCAGTAGGAAGTTTGAAGAAGAGTTGTGTATCTTCAGTGTAGCACTGGAATTTGGGGAAGAAGGAGGAAATGTGGTGTGCCAGCAGAGAAAGTTATATGTTGAAGAGCCAGGTCGAGAGAATGGAGCCCTGGGGATGCCACGGGTGGGGGAAAAAGTAGGGGTGGAGTAAGGGCCCAGAATTGTGTTGGAAGAACGGTCAGTAAGGAAGGAGGTGAGCCAGTCCAGTGCCTGATCCGGGTACCATGGAGCCTTTTTATGAGGATGGAATGGTTCACTGTATCAAATGCTGAAGAGAGATTAAGGAGGATGAGGACAGCAGGGGAGTTGGAGTCAAGGTATGCGAGCAGTTCTTCAATGGTGTTCAGAAGAGTGGTTTTCATGACTCTGGATGCTCGGAATCCAGACTGGTGGTCATGTAGACTGCCAACAAGTTTGGTATGAGAATTGAGTGAGAGAGGTACGGCTAACTTCTGAAGCAATTTCCCCAGGAAGGGGGTGATGGAAATAGGTTGGTAGTTGGCTGGGTAGGAAGCGACTGCAGAGGATTTTTTAAGTAGGGGGCGCACAAGGGAGTGCTTGAGGGAGGATGGAAAAGAACCAGTAGCAAAGGAGTGGTTGCAGGGATCAGAAAGAGGTATGTATAGGGTTATGGAAATGAAGAGTGAGGCACATTAATTGCATAGGGCCCGGGAAGGAGTAGGGACAGAAGATACTGTGGACCGGTTGGCAAGTTCCCGGCAGATTTTGAAGAGTTCAGCCATGTTTTTGGAGGCATTGGACACTCGTGCCTGAATGTGGACTCTTTTTTTGGAATGGATGGAGAGTCTGTAGTGTCACTGGGTCAGACGGCAGGCCAGTTTGTCAGAGGGTGCACCTGAGAATTGCCACTTCCTTTCTGCAGCCCTACAACTATGTTTTTGGTCTGCAAGTTTGGAGTTGTACCAGTTGCTATGCTTGGAGGCAGGTTTCAAGCAGATCCTCATGACTGGAGCAAGAATGTCAAGTGTGTTGGTACAGGACAGAAAGAGGTTGCTGAGGCAATAATCAGTGAAAGCGTCTGTGTTTGGTTGGCATGGGGGAATGAAGGTGGAAGAGAAGACAGCAAGTGACACTTGTTTCATCGGACGGAAGTTCATGAACAAGGTTGGCAGAGCTTTATGAGGAGTTGTCACAGGGCCATAGGGACCCAGATGAGTGGAGAGGAGAGAGTGGTCAGACCAGGAGACAGGGGTGAACAGGGGAGAACAGAGAGTGAGGTTGGAGTGGATGATGGTGTCTAGCGTATGTCCAGCAGAATGGGTAGGGCCAGAGGGAAGAAAGGAGAGGGATAGGGAGGAACAGAGGTCAATGAAGAGGATGCTGTGCAAGGGGAGTCTAGGGGGAAGTTGAAGTCATCTAGTAGTCGCAGGTTGGAGGTGGTAGAGAGTATGGAGGAACAGAAGTTTTCTCACTCAAAAAGGAACAGAGAAGAAGTGCCTGGGGGACGGTAGATGGTAACAATGGTTAAGGTGGTGGAAGGAGAATTTGCATACTAGGCTCTCAAAGGATGACTACGTCTGCGTGTGCAGGATGGAAGAAGGAATCCACTCTGGGAAGATTAAGGCATCTCCTTCACCAGCACGGTGAGGTCGAGAGCTTTGAGGTGATCTTATAAGCCGTTGTGTAGGAGGGAGTCAAAGGAGGTAAATGAGATGGCATTGAACCAGGTTTCAGTAAGTGCAAGTATGTCCAGGTCAGTGTCTTCAAGGAGAAGACATATTTCAGCAGAGTATTTGATGGCAGAACGTGAGTTGAGGGTTGCCAGGTGGAGACGATCGCTGCCTTTGAAGGTTTTCTGAGGACAGAATGTAGAGGCGTGGGGCTTCCATCCAAAGTGGTGGGCACAGGAAGTATGGGGGGCAGGGGAAGGAAGGAAATGTATGAGAGATGGCAGGATCCAGCCAAAGAGAAGGATGTTGGCCTGTGGATCTTGAACCATGACTGTGCTTGTGTTGTAGACATTGATGCAGCAGCGGGATGAGAAGAAGACCACAAGTAAGACTTCCCACTTTGTGCCGCCATTAATGGATGTGGAAGAGTAAGGTGGTAGAACAGCAGTGAGGAGAGAGGTCCATAGGTCAGGAGATGGGACAAAAAAGAGGATGTCAGTGACTGTTTCTCTTGAGGATGCACTGACATAGGTGTCTGCATTTGGGAGGCCAGGGTTTGCAACAAGGATGTCTTTTTATATTTTTCCATTCATATTTTGTGAGAGAGGGAGGATAGGTGATGGTGTAGCAGTTGGAGAAGATTGGGAAAATGGAGAGTGCCATCTCAGATCGAGAGGAGGAAGTGAGAGGCATAAAGACTGTGATGGGGTGGCGGTGTGAGTGCTGCAATGCACAGTTCTGAACGAGATACACAGTTGGCCCGGTGGGTGTTAAGAGTACAAACAAGATAATGCTGGTTGAAGGCACACCTAAAATCGATGTTTACAATAAACAGACAAATACAATGCTGGAAGAAGGCACACCTGAAATCAGTTTTTACACCAACAGAACAAAACAATGCCTGATGGAGGCACACCTAAATTCAATTTTTACACTACACAGACAAATACAATGCTGGAAGAAGGCACACCTATATTCGATTTTTACACTAAACCGACAAATACAATGCTGGACGACACAGGAATTGCAGCACAGCAATACAGATTTGGGGGTCAGTGGAAATGTAACTTAGGAAGTGAGAGCAAGTTGAAGTTTCACTGTAGTACAGGGTAAATCTGCAATATGAAAGATTGGAGAGGCAGAGGGAGTGAGTCAAGTAGAGTCAAAGCAGCCATCAAGCAACAGTCAGTACTCACGTGATGGCAAGAGGGGGATGTCCCAGTCCAGTCCTGCATGGAGTATCCAGCATGATAGAGTATATTAGGGTGTGGATGTAAGTGAGTGGGGCCCGGAAGCCCGGCCAGGCTCTGACAGGAACAGACAGGGCCTTAGATGATGGCCTTTGATTGGATAGGCCAGCTCACACCTCCCGGTGCAGCAGATTGGTTCAAAAAGGCAAGGGCAGCCAATGGTAGAGGAGCAGACTGAGGCCAGAAGAAAAGCCTCCAGCATTAAATGAGGCCGGCCATCTTGGAAGGGCTATGAGCACATGGCCAAAGCAGGGGAAAGAGCTCTATGATGCATACAGATCTGCCTGCATGCTCAATGAGTAAAAAATACAACATAGTGCAGAGTCCCAAAAAGGGCAGAGTCCCAAACAACCAGTGTGTTTGTTTGTGTCATTTGCAGGTGATATTTGCAAAGTATAAAACACAGCAAATAAATGCCCAATCACATTTTAATATCATTAGCTTTATAGGAAAAGCAGGGGACGGTGCGTGCTCATGCGTGAAGCCACAGATAGGCTTAACTTCTTAATGGAAGTTTGATTGCCAAAGCAGAAGAAATGTAGGCCTGCCAGAGCATGTGGATCAGCTGTTTTCAATGTGAGGATCGTCTAAGAAAGGAATTCCCCAGCGCCTCGATGAGGGCCTTTGATTGGATGGTCAATACATGGTCAATTGTCATGGTGTGAACCACCTAAGAACCTATCTTTGATATACTTCCTTTTGCTCTATATTAAGTCTACTAACTATTTCATCATAATTTCCATCTGTAACTATAGTTTGTTGTATTGCACCTTCTACTTCTTCCATGGCAAGCTCAACATCAGTTTAAATAATTGGCTCACCAAGGACATTTTGACTTCTTGCTGTAGATTCTTGAAAGCCCTCAAAAGTCCCTTTTGCCAATTCAGCTGCCAAATGTTCTTCTTGGCGTAGTTCTTTCTCCAGTAACTCCAAGTACTACATTTTGGATATTTAATTAGGCTTTTATATTAGCAAAAAAATATTATTCAAAAGTTTCAAAACTTTCTAGCAAATCACTTTTTGCACACCATGGGAAAAACAACTACAAAAGACAAAAATGAAATTATTCCTTTTTCACTGCATTTTGGGAAAACAGTTTCATGCAGTTGATGAGACTTGCCTTCTCACGTCTCTCTAGACAACCAGTGCATCCATGTACTTTAAACCGTCCTCTGTCACTGTTTGCTTCAATATTTTGATATGAGTAGCGTTCTGCTACTTCATATAAAACAAGGATCCTCCAACTCTACAGATCGATTTGGTCAATATGTTTCAATTACATTTTTTTTTCAGAATCTCTGTACTGTCAAGTACTGTTTCAGCTAACTTCTGATTTTCACTCAAAGGCTTCAGTGCCCGATTTTTAGAACTAGCTGGGCCAAGACTTACCTAAAATATATTAATGCTATGTCCATACAGAGGCAAACTAGTTAGCCGATTTGCAGTTTTGTAGCTACCACACTCTTTCTGGGATAGCATCTTCAGACCAAAGCTTAGAAGTTTCTGACTAAGACTTTTATCTGTTCATAAGTCGGCCATACGTCAACTGTATTGCTCTTTTCAGGGTTTGTCATGTATGCTGCAACACAAAGAGCAACCGCTGTTGCATCATCAGCAATCTACTGTACGTCAGTTTTTGCATCCCAAAGCTGAGAAAAAAAAGAAATGTAATCATTAATGAACTGGCATTCCTTTTCTCTTTGTAAATGATAGGTATTTCTCTGTGACTTATAAGGAACATGGTTTCAAACATATGACATCAAATTATTCACTCGATCAACTGGTGTCACAGGCCTTGGAAAGCCAAATCTACATAATACTTTTCACCTTGTTCCATAGATCAGCATTCACATGCTGAGCAGGAATGGAACAAGTAACATATTGTTCTATAAACCTCATCACACAGCCATCAGTTTCTTAACCAAACTGAGAAGCATCTTTAATGCACAGCAGCATTTATATATATATATGTGGAAACCGGAATTGTACGATTGGAACGATAAAAAAGGTCCAACCGTACAAAATGTCAGAAAAATGCAATCACTAAAGGTTTGAACACCAAAAGTTCAAACCTTTGGTGGTAGCATTGTAGGTAAGTATAAAAAAAAGACTGCGGGGTGTCCCCCGCAATACCCTGCTCACTATACTTTAGAGTATAGTGAGCAGGGGCTGCGGGGGAAACCCCTGCAGCTTCCAAAAAAAAATAAGAAAAGGACCCTGCAGTGCCAGTTCCTGATCTCGGAAGTGAAAGGGAACTGGCGCCGCAGGGAGACAGCGTGAAGGAAAGGTAAGTAGGGTTTCGGTATGTTGGAGGTGTGGGTGGGGGTGTGTTAAGAGTATGGGTGGGGGTGTGTGGTGGGTGTGTTGCGGGTGGGGGTGTGGGTTTGTAGGGGTTTTAATGCATGTTCACATGGGAAATGTGCAATCCTTTTGTGGTTCGCACATTTCTCATGCAAACGTTTCCATCACAGACGTTTCTGCGATGGAAAAATCATGCAGATCCTGGAAACCCACATGCCTGGTACTCTTTCCTCCAAAAGAAATGTTCCACAGTTCCTAGTGGACCATTTTCTTTATGACATATAAAGTGTAACATGGCTAAATATCTGTAAAGAAAGAACCGTGATACACTTACAGGGTCCAAAGACCACAATTCTCCTGGTGTCATGTGTTCTATGTCTTCTTTCTGTGGATAACTTTCACAAATCCACTCTGCAAGATCATCACAACCATACTCAGTGCAACTTAAAGCCACAAACCAAGTTGGAGGACCCAAGTTTCTGTTCATGCATCTAACCTCTGAGTGTCTCATATACAAATTTTCCCTGGTTCCTCTCATTGTGGCAACAATATTGGTAAGTTTATCTTCTAAAACTTAATTTATTTCTTTCACCTGTTGCAACATCTCACATGCAGAAGAGATAAGGGGGAAAGAGGGGGACCCTCTTTTTTGTTTTCAGGGGGCCTGACTCGAGAGGGTGTGTCATATAAGAAGCAAGGGAAGAGTCAGAAGCTATCCCTGTTTAAAAACAAAGGTGAGGGTTGCAGCGAAAGAACTAGGTTTAATTTTGCCAGGTATCTCACCTTTCACTTAATTGTTCTCAAGAAATATAAATATGTTCTACAGACACCATAGGTAATTTACCCCCTTTCTTCTACACAACAAAGAATGCTTTTGCCAGTACCAAGCACGGTAGTCGTCCATTAATTTGAGTTTACAAGACAATTTCAAGGTAGGTCCTTGTGTTGCAGCCCCCTTTTTTAACCACTCAGTCCCCAGTCTTTCATCATTAACACACATCATGTCATCTATCCCTCTAGGTATTGTCTGGCACCCTGTTCCCTAACATCCTCGTCCTGATGACAGTTCGGTCCCTCCAGACAATCTGACAAGACACAACACTTGCTGAGGTTCTGTCACAAATGTCGGTGATGTCCTCTGCGTCGGACGAAAAGGCAAACCCTCCCCCTTCCCCCAACTCCTCACCTTCCACTTTCTTCTTGGGTTTCCCTTCCTTTCTTCTTGGAGGCTTCTCCTTTTTTTTTGTGTAGGTAAGGACGCCCTCGATAGGATGCCACCGTGCCTCTAATATAGGGGCACGGGGGTTATACCACCGGGAGCGCCACTCAGGGGAAAAAAGCCAAGAGGCACAAAAAAACCCCTAAAAGTTGTCCTTCTTGTAGGATGAGCGAAGATGGCAGAGTGCGCTGGAGGATGATAGGTAATGGGAGAGCAATCCGGTGGGCAGGCACGGGTCTGGTAGACAGCAGGTCAAAAAAGTACCAGGGATAGGCACAGGCAGTCCGGTAAGCAGGCAAGGATCTGGAAGGCAGCAGTTCAATCAGGTACAAGGGACAGACACAGGCAGTCCGGTAAGCAGGCAAGGGTCTGGAAGGCAGTAGTTCAATCAGGTACAAGGGAAAGACACATGCAGTCCGGTAAGCAGGCAAGGGTCTGGAAGGCAGCAATTCAATCAGGTACAAGGGAAAGACAAGGAAGAGAAGAGAGAGGGAAAAAGGCAGACGAGCAGGGAAAGGAAGAGGAAGGAAGGCACTAGGCTAAGAAGCACAGCACGAGGGCAAGAAGCAAAGGAGGAAAAAACAGAAAAGCACGGGAACAGAAGGTGAAAACAGACAGCGGAGTAAACACCAGTAGCGGGAGCGGCAGTAACACAGGAGAGAACCCGGAAACGTTGCAACGCGTACGTGACCCGGAAGCGGAGTAATTTATACTTCCGGTCACGTTCGCGTGCAACGACTAGAACAGTGTGGTGAATGGCTGTGAAGGGAAACACTATGGCGGACAAAAACGCCAGCGATTCCACGCTCGCCAACCCTGCCGCGGCATGACAGGTTCATTGTTTATCGAACCAGAAACACCTACTATAAATTATGTCGACAATATTGGCGTACTATGATCTTTAAATAGTACATTATTTTGCACAAACAGCATTACTAAGCTCACTACCATGCATAATTATTGCATACCATTGTATATCTTTGCCCTCTGGGGCTCATGTATGTCTTTTTAAGGCCCAGTGTGATTTAGTGGCCTACTAATTTTTAGATGTGTGTTCCAAAATAAATATTATATACACTATTTTCTGACCATGGCTTGGGACTTGTATTTGTTAAACCTAGTTCTTTTGCTGCAACCCTTACCTTTGTCTTTAAACAGGGGTAACTTCTGACTGTTCTCTTGCTCTCTAACATCTCACATGCAGAAAGATTTTGAATTCTAGTTCTGGTCTGGTGTATGAGCAAAAACATAACATAATGTTGAAAATTAACTTTCATACAATAAATGAAAAATATATTCAACCTCGATGCGGAATCGCCAATCTTCAAAATACATTCTTCTACAATGATAAACTGAAGAGAAGAAGAAATTGGAACATTCCAATCATCCAATCTGCCTCCTGTTCCAGTAGGAAAAAGCATAGGAAAACAATAAGCTTCTAATGTATTTTCTCAGACACTCATTTGTGCACCTTTCATTGCTTTCATTTGATACAATTCTAAACTGACTTCACATGAGTGTAGAGGATGAATAGTTTAATATTCACACAAAATATTCCCTCTGCCACTGATAGACATTGAAACTGACCGTCACTGCTTTTGTTTGTTGACTCAAAATCAATCATAGACAAATCTGGTACAATCAGGCTACATTTGTATAAATCATTGTACTCAATAGAGATGTCAAAGCGTTTTTCACCTTTCTAATATCTATAAGCTGTTACCAAATGTTCTTATCTTTTGTGGCAACCCCATTTACTAAAACAAACAAAGAATCTGCAATGTCACGCTTCACTCCTAAATTGTTGACATTTTCTTCCAAATTGAGAGGTAAATACACAACTTGTCCTCTCACACCTTGCGCTAATGATTTTTTTAGGCAGGTTTGACATCTTTATTTGCAATCTGACAATAACTTGGAAAGGATGAACAGTTTGAAATGCAATAACTTCAAAAATATTCAAGTTGTGAAGCACAATAGTGATATCAGGCACTACCATGTTATTCAAGATACTTCTTGGAGAAATACTTGTTTGTTTGTAAAAATCCAACCCAGTGTCTACAAACATAAAGTGCCTCATTTGTGTCAAATCGTTCTTCTACAAATAAATACAGACAACGTTGTACCAAACATCTTTGGCACTGTGTATAATGTTCTCATCAATGAGACTATGCACTAGAGATTTATAAAAAGTACATCAACAAGATATGCAAACAATGTCAGGTCTTCCAGTAGACAACTCGAACATTGCAATGCCTGTTTTATATTGTTGAAAAATCAGATCCTTTGAAAGCATAGGACAATCATTTCCACTTCCGGTAAGTGTTTCATCTGCATAGACATGTTCTTTTAAGTGAATTATATTTATCATTTACAGTGTAGAAACTAAACTTTCTAAAGTTCCAGTCAGAGGTGTTTGATTTAAAAGTACAAGAGACATACATGGTGTTTTGCACTCATATAGTTTAACTAGAAGGTATCTTATTTTAGTGTGATGTGCAGCCAGGATCCGTATATGATAAAACTGGCTCATACATCTACGTGTATCAAGAAAAGCTAGATCACAAACTTCACAGTCATCTATTCTGTGTAGCATCTTGATCTGTCTTTGAACATTATTGTTTTTTACTTTACGAGAAAACATATCAATATAGCAAATAAAATTGCACGTTCATATCTCTTTTTACTTTTTAGGTTTTATTGTAGACTGACATAAACCTTCAATTTCTGTATTATCAGACCATAGGATTTCTTCTTTATTAGAAATCACACCATTTTGGTCTTCATAGCTATGTGCACTCTCATCAATAACACAGAGAAAATGATTTCCTTGAATGTAACTCCCCTCGTTAAAAAAATCTTTCTGTATAAGAAGTGTGTTTCTACTCTCCACTAAACACGTCACAAAAGTTGTCATGTGTAAGTACATGAACTGTGTAGTCTCCTTAAATAATGTCTTAAGTTTATTCAATACAAAAATAATTAATGTTCTTTTCAAATGAAAATCTTTTTTAATTATTACTTCAATTTTTTTTTCTTTGCAAAAAACGCTTTACAATTTATCTAGATTTTGTAAAAACTTGAGAGTGGAAAATGTTCCTATATATATCGGTAATCCTCTTTTTCAAATTGATAGCACGTTTGCTTTCTTTTCTTCTAAAAATGTTTGTTTTTTACCAGCTACTAACATATTTTTATAAATGTTTTCTTTTATTACTTTCATAAATTGCAGATTTTCAAAAGTATTATCAGTAACAGTTATTGATTGTTGTATTATCTGCACTATTTATATGTAAAGAAATGGGAACATTAAAATATTATATTGTGGAACGTTACTTCCCTGAACATGATCCTTCCTTTTAGCACATTGTTGTTGTTTTGTTGAAGGCATCTTAAAAAAAAAGCTGTAAACAAAACAATATAATTACTACATACACACCTAGTCTTGTAAAATACAAAAACTGTTATGTATGCACTACAAAGTAATCCTAAAACCCATAGTGTACCTGTTCATTTGGTAAATTCTCACCAAAAAATAATTTGGGGACTCTTTTACAAAATCAGAAATTTCACAACCGAGACCACTCTAATGCTGGTTATCTGTGCATATTTAACTAATATGCCCATTTCAACATACATTAAATATGAGAAATGTAATTGATCACTGGGACCTGTGGGAAAACCCACAAATATAAGTGAGTGACTTTGCCTTGCAGTAGAATTCAACAAATGTAATAAATCGCTGAATCCTATGGAAGAACTGAATAACCTTTAAGGGTCTCCTGGGCCCTTCATTAGAGCCTGAAAAACCTGAGAGGTGACTGCATTGTATTCAACAGTCTGAGAACATTTGAAAAGTAGTGTGTTTTTGGGACAATGCACAATCACCACAGAAAACTTCCTAGTGAACACGTCTACTCTTGCAAAGTGGTTTGGGAATTGTACACTAAGGATATGGCTACAGCATGCCAGGTACTACAAAGATCTTTTGGGGTGTCAGTCCAAATGCAGCAAATACATGGTTTCTGCGAAAATGTGTAGTAAAGTGAAAGAGATGAATTGACAATTTCTAATGCTTCATAGTTTGCATTTCAGCTTTTCTACAGTAATCCATCATATGTCCTTACTTCCTTTTGTATAGGTATGACCTTGCAAACCCCATTGCTTGTGCATATCTTTCTCTTCATATGTGTATGCTTTATCATGAATTCTTAGGCTGTGAAACAGATAGTCACTGTGATCTATACAATTACCTCATGTTTATTCAGGCTTAGCATCTTGAAAATGTACTTTGCCAACCACAGTCCTTTTACTGGTCGCTTTATGTAAGTTCTTCTGTGTTTCTACAGTTGGCTCACAATTACACTCTGCTGATCACTTCCATTAGTCTAGAAGGGAACCCAACCTAAAAGGGTGCTGCCCACTCATTATACATGTCCTTCTACCTTAAGGGTCTGGGCCTGTAAGGAAATCCTGTTTCTAACTCTAGCAGGGATATTTCTCCTAAAGAGGGCCTTTGAATGCCTGTTCATGGTAAAAAGAACATGTCTTGGATGGATATTTGTGAGAATATCCTTGTCCCTCTCTTTAGCTGTCCCTCTATGTGTGAAACCTGACTGTGCAAAGCTTCATATGATGCCCTGCAGGGCCTCCTCTCCACAGGTAATGATATTCTTAAATCTGGTAGAGTAGCTAGATGAAGCAGTGGAGCAGCCTGTATTTTCAGTGCCCATTTTTAAGATGCTCTTAAAGATTCCTTCCTCCTTTCTCAGTGGGAGCATTAGGTCTGCCCTGGCTGTGCACAGCGTATCAATCTACTGCCACTCATCATGCATGTCTACCACATTCAGTGACCAGATTTGTGATTTGTTTTCATTGCCAGAAACTGTCTCAGAAATCAATGTATACTGCTGTCAGGAGATCTTAATCTCTGCCCTGATGCCCAAAGTTACTCATTCAGCAATAATTATCTGGGACTACTGGACACCTTTAAATTAGACTAGCTGATCTTGGGCCGCAGTCACAACCATGAATAAACTTTAGACCATCTTTGCCCTAACAATTTTAAAATATCTCCCTATTGTACAACTCCCCATACTTAGACTGCCCACTTTCCGATTCACTAATATCCCATCCTTTCATTGCCCAACAACAATCTCCTGTCCAAGCACTTATCCTGAAATAGATAGATATTGGGCCTCATTACGAGGTGGGCGGTAAGGGATTACCGGCACCGGTAAGGGCACCGATGCCGGTAATCCCTTACCGCCCTACTACGAGTTTCCTTTGCGGGTCCTCCCTTAACGCCTGGTTTTTCCAGGCATTAAGGACGGGAACCGCAAAGGTACTCTGGAGCTAATAACGGTACCGCAATTTGCAGTACCGTTATTAGCGCCTTCCCCATTCCCATTGAGCCCTATAGGAGCTCAAATGGGAATGGGGAATGGCCCTGGTGAATGGGGAATTACCACCCCCACCAACCTTGGAATGGGGTGGTAATAGCTCCATTCACCAGGGCGGAGTCGGTAAGGATTTGGAGGCCCATGTAATAGCGCCATGGTTACCTCCAAACTCCTAATGAGGCCCATCTCTGTCAAGCTCAGTTAACCACACTAAGGGGCACCTGGGGCCTCATTAGGAGTTTGGAGGTAACCATGGCGCTATTAGCACCATGGCTGCCTCCAAATCCTTACTGACTCCGCCCTGGTGAATGGAGCTATTACTGCCCCATTCCAAGGTTGGCGGGGCGGTAATTCCCCATTCGCCAGGGCCCTTCCCCATTCCCATTTGAGCACCTATAGGGCTCAATGGGAATGGGGAAGGCACTAATAACGGTACCGCAAATTGCGGTACTATTATTAGCTCCAGCGTCCCTTTGCGGGTCCTGTCCTTAACACCTGGAACAACCAGGCGCTAAGGGAGGACCCGCAAAGGGAACTCGTAGTAGGGTGGTAAGGGATTACCAGCACCAGTGCCCTTACCGGCACCAGTAATCCCTTACCGTCCACCTCTTAATGAGGCCCTGGTCAGTGTCTGTTTGCCAAACATACTGGGATCCTCTCTCTACTGTTATTGGAACCACCATCAACCTTTGTGCCTCTTTTCATTGTGTTAAGACCCAATCATATCCCCCAAACAGGGATGCCAATTTTCTAAGTGAAAGGGAGTCATTTTCGAGTGAATCAAAGATTCATAAATATCCTTGAGGGATGATTGTCATAAAACGACCTTGGTAGCCAACCAATGCCATTATCATTTTACCATTGATTCTAACAAAGCCCATATGACGAAAAAATGATCTTCTGTTTTAGAACTTGCCTCCCTTCTTTCCCCTCCTCTTGCATGATGCTGTTGTCTAAACTATGAATCACACTTTTAATTTCTTTGAAAATAAAATTCATGGGATAAGGAACAGCATCTCTATAATTGCTACTCAGATGCACTTTCATATGAATTCAATCCACTATCCTCTCTCCTACGTACTACTGAAGTGGGTACTGTTAGGCGGAAACCTGTGCAGTTCCCTCTGGGACAACTGCAAAAGATTTAGGACTACAGGCATTGGCGGTGAACCCACTTGATAGCAGTATGCACCACACAGATTCACGTGGTAGCTGTGGCTGAGCAGTCAGACTTCCCTTAAGAAGAGTTAAGCAGTATGTGGAGTATACAAGATAGGGCAATTCTTCACAGCAAGACAAGCAAACACGCAACAAGACTTAGTGTAAAGATATTAAGGTATTTATTTATAGCAGAACATCTATGAAAAACACTATGGCGAATCACGGCAAACAAATCAAACACAATTACTCTACGGAGTAGAAAACGATCAATCCCCCTAGCAAAATATCGACAACTCTAGGTTCTACCGGTACCACTTATTTTCAGACAGAGGTGTATACCTCAACCTAGATGACGCTCGAATATTAGTTAGGACGGGAGAGAAAAAGATAGGCAGGTTATGCAGTCAACACAGTTCAATCCTACGCGGATAAAATGCAAGGCAGGAAGGCAAGAATCGCAATAGATCATAAAGTTCAGAGGCCAGGCCCACTCGGAGAGAGGCAAGGCGCGATGTCCCAAAAAGTCTCTAGTGGAGATGCACTCAAGTCTTTATAGCAAATTGTTATCGGCAGGTTGAACCAGTTCAGAACAAAGAAGAAGAAAAGCTTGGAGGCGACCCAACGGAACGGAGAGGATTAAGACACCTCACTCGAACCGATCGAAAGGGAAGCCAGGCGGACACGGTACCTGGTTGTGGAGGGCAGCTCCGGCGGGGGCAGTTGTTCCTGGTGGTGGATGCACGTCGGGTCTTTGCCAAGAGTAGAGATGATCTCGTCGTCGAAGAAAGTGAAGTCCGGTGCACCACCAGGGAAGAGACCAGCCGCGGAGTGTTCCGGCACAAGGCACCACCTTTTGGTCACGGTACAGGGGTAGTGGCTATCCGGTTGCCGAGGTGCTCTGCACGGGCAATTCGACCACTGCGTCCTGAGGCGAATAAAAAGCAAAGGGGACTGGTTGTTCCCACCAGTCAGGGGAAGAGACTCTCCGGCAGGGAGATCTCCTCTGTCGTCGGGAAGTGGTGAGTCGGTTCCGCAGGGCTCCACCGGAGGTGTCGTCGTGCAGGTCGGCTCAGCATTACCCTCGTCGGATTCTTAGGTCTTGTGGCGACTTCTGAGGATCCAGTCCCAAAAGCCCTGCTTTTATGCAGGAAACCCCCATTCATTCAGCCTAGCTGTCAATCAACACATGCTAAGTGGTGAGCGGGAACGCTCACCACTTGGGCCAATCACTCCAGAGTGCGACCGGAGTTGGCAAGGCAACTCGGTCCAGAGTGCCTAAACCCCCTCCCACACCCCTGAGGTAACCCAGACAGAATGGCACCACTTTGGAGGGTCTCTGTACAGAGGCCCGCCAAAAGTGGAACAAAGGGCTCGACCTTTGGTTTAGGAGTCACATAGACGAACACAGACGCCATTTTACTAACCGAGTTCTGGCAGAAAATACCATCCGATAAACTTATTTAAGATAAGTAGACCGGTGGTACGTTAGAGATTAACGAGAAAAAGTACCAATCTCCAACAATGGGACGAATCCCATAGGGTTATGTCCGGGGTCGAACATAAAAAGTAGTTTCCACTGCCACCAGCCAAAACTCAACGAGGGGGGACGGGACAGTGCCCCCTTGAGTAACAGGTCCAGGAGTAATCGAATTACCCCTACTAGTACGTCCACAATAAGATGGTTGGTACTAGTCCTGTTAGTAAATTTAGGTCTAGTAAAGCCAATGGTGACTTTACATGCCCGGGGAGACAGTAGTCAGTCCCCGGGTATGGAGTCTATGGTGGGGGATCCGCTAGGACGCCCCCGTGTTACGGCACGTAGGGTGCAGTGTAACACACATAGAAAAACATATGAGACCCTATGGAGTAAAAGACCCCATAGCCCATTGAACACATTGACATCCAAAGGAATTACACACATTCATGTCCAAGAGTGGGAGAAAAAAAGAGTCTCACTCTTGGCAGGATGGAAAAACAAACTCCCGAAATCCAGCAAAGCTGCTGGGGGACTCACTAGGTTAGGAAATTCAGCCTAAACAGAGAATTCTCCCTAACACTCGCCCCCCCCAGACTAAGGGACAGGAGGATTTAATCCACTCCTGGATGAATCTCATACCTCTAGTCGATGACATACATCCTAGAGAGACCATCAGCATTTTGGTGGTGACATCCTGACCTGTGCTCAATGGTGAAATCAAACCCTTGCAGGCAGATCGACCATCTCAATAGTTTTGGGTTTTCCCCTTTCATTTGCATTAACCATCTCAAGGGTTGGTGGTCGGTCTGAATGACAAAAGTAGAACCATACAAGTACGGCCTAAACTTCTTCAGCGCCCACACGATAGCAAAGCACTCTCTTTCGATTGTTGCCCACCTTGTTTCAGGATCCTTCAGCTTGCGGCTGATGAAGCAAATGGGGTGCTCCCTACCTTTCCCATCCAGTTGACTGAGTACGGCACCTATTCCTACATTTGAAGCATCTGTCTGCACAATGAAGTGTTGGCGGTAATCAGGAGCTCTGAGTACTGGGCTTGGCAAAGAGCCTTTTTCAGGTTTCCAAAAGCCTGATTGCACTCCTCGTTCCATTTAACCTTTTTAGGAAATTTGGGCGAGGAGATGACATTCAGTGGAGAAGCTATGGTCCCATAGTTCTCTATGAAATTCCTGTAATACCCAGTGAGGCCTAGGAAGGCTCTCACCTGGGTTTGAGTAGTCGGTGTTGTCCAATTTTGCACAGCTTCAACCTTACTGAGCAAAGGCTTTATTTCTCCACCGCCTACCTCATGCCCAAGATAGACTACCTTACTCTGTCCAATTTGGCATTTGCTTGCCTTTATGGTCAGATTGGCTCGTCCAAGAGCCTGCAAAACATCTCGCAGGTGGGTTACATGTTCTTCCCAGGAATTGCTGAACACTGCGATGTCATCCAAGTATGCCATGCAGAAGTCCTCCATCCCATTCAGAACCTGATTTACCATCCGTTGAAACGTAGCAGGTGCATTCTTCAATCCGAAAGGCATAACCTTAAACTGGTATAAGCCAACAGGGGTAGAACATGCAGTTTTCTCCTTGGCATGGTCTGTCAGGGCTATTTGCCAATAGCCTGACATCAAGTCAAATGTGCTGAGGAACTTGGCGGCGCCAAGTTTATCCACCAACTCATCTGTTCTTGGCAAAGGGTGGGCATCAGTCTTGGTGACTGCATTAAGAGCTCTATAATCCACGCAGAATCTAAGTTCTTTAGATCCAGCCTTTGGTACTAACACAACTGGGCTAGACCATAGACTAGTAGAGGGCTCTATTGCCCCGAGATCAAGCATCTTGCTGACCTCACCTTTGATGTGGGTTCGTACGTTTTCTGACATGCGGTATCCTCTGCTTTTGACTGGCAGACAGTCACCAGTGAGTATGTCGTTCTGGCCCCAAGGGGTCAAGCCTGGTGAAAGCGAGAACAGAGAGGCAAACTGATTCAACATAGATTTGCACTCTTCTTGTTGCTTGGGTGTCAGATTGGAGGAGAGATTTACTCCTTACATTTTTTTCATCTAAAGGTAAGCCTCTGAGGAGATCCGGAAGAGGTTCACTCTCTTCTTCTTCCTCGGATGACGCTAGAAGCAACGCTCCTACGTCAGGTCGCGAGACGTACGCTTTAAGTCGGTTGGTGTGAAAGACTGTCGGAGCCCCCTTGGGATTGCCCAAGTCCACCAGATAGTTAACCTCTCCGAGTTTACCCACTACTCGGAAGGGTCCCATCCACTTATCTTGCAAGGCCCTCTGCCTTGTTGGGATCATAACGAGAACGAGCTGGTCTTGAGCGAACTCAACCATGTTAGCCTTTTGATCGTACCAGTGCTTGACCAGTGCTTGTCCAGCTTTCAAGTTATCACTTGCTTCCGTCATCATGTGCGACATTCTCCTCTGGAGACCTGTCACGTAGTCAGTCACTCTGATTGGCTTGGGGGAAGGAGCACTCTCCAACCCCTCCTTAATCAGGGCCAATGGACCTCTGACGGGGTGACCATAGAGTAGTTCGAAGGGAGAGTAACCTACTCCCTCCTGAGGGACTTCTCTATAAGCAAAGAGAAGGCATGGCAGTAGAAGGTCCCACTTGCGCTTAAGGGGTTCTTCTAAAGCACCTATCATGCTCTTCATGGTTCGGTTGAACCGTTCTACCAACCCATTGGTTTGTGGGTGGTAAGCTGTTGAGAACTTTTAAGTAACTCCACAGGTTTTCCACATGGCTTTCATGTAGTGGGACATAAAGTTTGACCCCCTGTCAGAGATTACTTCCTTAGGAAACCCGACCCTAGTAAAAATACCAAGGAGGGCCTTAGCCACAGCCGGAGCTGTAACAGTCCTCATAGGAATTGCCTCAGGATACCTAGTAGCATGGTCTACTACAACAAGGATAAACCTGCTGCCTGAGGAGGTTGGAGGATCAAGGGGACCAAAGATGTAAATCCCTACTCTCTCAAATAGGACTCCCACAACTGGGAGAGGCACTAAAGGTGCCACATTCTTGGAGCCAACCTTACCAGAGATCTGGCAGGTGTGGCAGCTCCTGCAGTGTTTTTCTACCTCTGCTCCCATCTTCGGCCAATAGAAGTAGAGAGATAGCCTTTCCTTAGTCTTCTTGAAACTCAAGTGACCAGCCAAAGGAATCTCGTGGGCTAACTGCAAGAACTGTGGTCTGTTCTCTTGGGGTACTACAAGTCATTTGTAGTCTCCAGGTGCAGACTCGGTCGGTTCACTGTAGAAGAGGCCATCTTCCCAGTGCAACCTGTATTTCCCAGGCTCTTGCCCTTCAGCCTGAGCTTCTGCCTGGTGGCGAAGACCTTCCAGAGTTGGACATTCTCTCTGTCCCTTACTGAAGTCTGTCCTGCTGGGTCCACCTTCTGCCAGTAAAGACTGCAGCTCAGGATGGTCAACAGGATCCAGATCTCCAATGAGTTCCTGGCCTTCCATTAGCTCTTCCTCAGAGTCTAATTCTACCACACAGGGTCGTACCTCCCTCTCAGCCTCGGCTGGAGGTGGAGTTATGGGTGTAACTTTGGACAACCGCGGGGAAGTCTGTGTTGGCTGCACTGGAATGCGGGCTGCTGGTTTCGGGATAGAAGCCGTAGGTTTCCCTTTTGCTTCTGATGTCTTGGAGACAGCGAATTATAGACATCTAAATTCTGTTGTTCCCAAAACCCCAGAGATAGTAAAGAAACGCTGGCTGAGACTCCAGTGGGTTCGTCAGCTAGCAGTAGAAAGTTTCCACTTGCCATTTGGACTTCCTCCTCTGGAGCGAAGGCTAAGGAGACAAGCTGGACCCCTGAAGGTTTACCCTTACATCTGGGATCTCCTTTCACGTGGTCAGTCGAGCCACAAACAAAGCATTTACCGAATGCTTTCTGGAATGGCGGCTTGTTCTGACCTCCTTCCGGTTTGGCACCAGAAGACACACTATTCTGCTGTGGTTTTCCCAGTGGCTTACCCTTCTGGTTTTGTTTGGGGCCCTCTTTGGAATGTGAGTTATTCGAATTCTCTCTTGAGTCTTTTTTAGGCTGTTTTCCCTCATCCTTTTTCTGAGTTGCCCCAGAATCCTTATGAGTAGCCCTGTTGGCAACCCACAAGTCAGCGGCCTTAGCTAGTGCCCGGGAATCCAATTCCTTCAAATCAGCCAAGTGCTGTCTGAGCTCAGGAGAACAGGCATCATAAATAGACTCCAACATAAAAAGATTCTTCATACCCTCATAAGTGTTCACTTTGTAACCCTTAATCCATCCCTCTAAGTTTTTCAACCCTTCACTCACCCAGGTAGCCCAAGGGGTACCATCATGCTTTTTGAGGGTTCTAAACCTCTTAAGATACTGGGAAGGGGTCTTCCCGAATCTAGCTATTAAAGCTAGTTTCACACTTTCGTAATCCGTCTTATCCGCCTCCCCCAACTCCATTACCACATCAGTCGCAACAGGAGGGAGCCTAGAGAACAACCAGGGAAGTAAAGCATTCCCGGCGATGTCCTGGAGCCCATGATTGTATTCAAACAGCTTCAACCAATCCAACACATCCAATCTCGGTTCATACATACCCACTAATTCCTTCGGCATCCGGGGTCTTTTGGGACTGGAGCTCCTAGAGGAACCAGAGGAGAGAGAAGCATTTTCCATAGACAACTTTTTCATCTCTAACTCGTGATTAAGTTCTATTTCCCTGAGTCTCAACTCAGCTTGCTTCTGCTCAGCCTGGGCATTCATCCGTCTGAACTCGAGCTCTTGGTTTCGTTCAGATTGAGCCAAGAACCGTTTATATTCTAATTCGAGCTTCATTTTTTCTAGTTCAAAATAAGCAGGGTTACTTGTGGGACCTGGTATGGGCCCCGTAGGCACAGCTGGTAAGGCAGGTAGAGGAGCAGGGGAGACAGTTTCGTTAGCCTCTCCGTCCTCGTCAGCCTCTTCATCGCTATCATCAGAATTACGATTCAGATCAACACCATTACTGTTATCTACAGTCGCTGGAGAGACTGGTCCCTCTGAACCAGTACCCAGACTTTGGTTCGCCAGCAATCTCTCGATTAGTTCTAACTTCTTGCCTCTTACAGGAAGTTTCTCTTGCCTACAGAGAGCTCGCAGACTCTCAGTATTTTCACCTGACAAAGACTCTTGACTGTAAGTTTCCATCGTAGACATGTTTTTTTGAAAGTTGCTTTTTGTGCAAAGTTTTGTGGTTAGTTATCCTACAGTGTCGAAAAGCACTCTAAACTGTATACTCGATACAAATCCCACCGCTGCCACCAGTGCTAGGCGGAAACCTGTGCAGTTCCCTCTGGGACCACTGCAAAAGATTTAGGACTACAGGCGTTGGCGGTGAACCCACTTGGTAGCAGTCTGCACCACACAGATTCACGTGGTAGCTGTGGCTGAGCAGTCAGACTTCCCTCAAGAAGAGTTAAGCAGTATGTGGAGTATACAAGATAGGGCAATTCTTCACAGCAAGACAAGCAAACACGCAACGAGACTTAGTGTAAAGATATTAAGGTATTTATTTATAGCAAAACATCTATGAAAAACACTATGGCGAATCACGGCAAACAAATCAAACACAATTACTCTACGGAGTAGAAAACGATCAATCCCCCTAGCAAAATATCGACAACTCTAGGTTCTACCGGTACCACTTATTTTCAGACAGAGGTGTAAACCTCAACCTAGATGACACTCGAATATTAGTTAGGACGGGAGAGAAAAAGGTAGGCAGGTTATGCAGTCAACACAGTTCAATCCTACGCGGATAAAATGCAAGGCAGGAAGGCAAGAATCACAATAGATCATAAAGTTCAGAGGCTAGGCCCACTCGGAGAGAGGCAAGGCGCGATGTCCCAAAAAGTCTCTAGTGGAGATGCACTCAAGTCTTTATAGAAAATTGTTATCGGCAGGTTGAACCAGTTCAGAACAAAGAAGGAGAAAAGCTTGGAGGTGACCCAACGGAACGGAGAGGATTAAGACACCTCACTCGAACCGATCGAAAGGGAAGCCAGGCGGACACGGTACCTGGTTGTGGAGGGCAGCTCCGGCGGGGGCAGTTGTTCCTGGTGGTGGATGCACGTCGGGTCTTTGCCAAAAGTAGAGATGATCTCGTCGTCGAAGAAAGTGAAGTCCGGTGCACCACCAGGGAAGAGACCAGCCGCGGAGTGCTCCGGCACAAGGCACCACCTTTTGGTTGCGGTACAGGGGTAGTGGCTATCCGGTTGCCGAGGTGCTCTGCACGGGCAATTCGACCACTGCGTCCTGAGGCGAATAAAAAGCAAAGGGGACTGGTTGTTCCCACCAGTCAGGGGAAGAGACTCTCCGGCAGGGAGATCTCCTCTGTCGATGGGAAGTGGTGAGTCGGTTCCGCAGGGCTCCACCGGAGGTGTCGTGGTGCAGGTCGGCTCAGCGTTACCCTCGTCGGATTCTTAGGTCCTGTGGCGACTTCTGAAGATCCAGTCCCAAAAGCCCTGCTTTTATTCAGGAAACCCCCATTCATTCAGCCTAGCTGTCAATCAACACATGCTAAGTGGTGAGCGGGAACGCTCACCACTTGGGCCAATCACTCCAGAGTGCGACCGGAGTTGGCAAGGCAACTCGGTCCAGGGTGCCTAAACCCCCTCCCACACCCCTGAGGTAACCCAGACAGAATGGCACCACTTTGGAGGGTCTCTGTACAGAGGCCCGCCAAAAGTGGAACAAAGGGCTCGACCTTTGGTTTAGGAGTCACAGAGACGAACACAGACGCCATTTTACAAACCGAGTTCTGGCAGAAAATACCATCCGATAAACTTATTTAAGATAAGCAGACCGGTGGTACGTTAGAGATTAACGAGAAAAAGTACCAATCTCCAACAATGGGACGAATCCCATAGGGTTATGTCCGGGGTCGAACATAACAAGTAGTTTCCACTGCCACCAGCCAAAACTCGACGAGGGGGGACGGGACAGTGCCCCCTCGACTAACAGGTCCAGGAGTAATCGAATTACCCCTACTAGTACATCCACAATAAGATGGTTGGTACTAGTCCTGTTAGTAAATTTAGGTCTAGTCAAGCCAATGGTGACTTTGCATGTCCGGGGAGACAGTAGTCAGTCCCCGGGTATGGAGTCTATGGTGGGGGATCCGCTAGGACGCCCCTGTGTTACGGCACGTAGGGTGCGGTGTAACACACATAGAAAAACATATGAGACCCTATGGAGTAAAAGACCCCATAGCCCATTGAACACATTGACATCCAAAGGAATTACACACATTCATGTCCAAGAGTGGGAGAAAAAAAGAGTCTCACTCTTGGCAGGATGGAAAAACAAACTCCCGAAATCCAGCAAAGCTGCTGGGGGACTCACTAGGTTAGGAAATTCAGCCTAAACAGAGAATTCTCCCTAACAGGTACAGATAAAACAATACTTTCCATGCTCCTTCTTTTGACTTCTCTTTATTTCCAAATGTTCTGATCCTTTCACTGCTTAAAATGTTTACACTTACTCACGTCAGCATTGATTCTGTTCCTGCCCAGCAATGAAAGACTTTGCTCCGCAACTGGCCCATTTCATTAGGGATCTCATCATTAATTCCTTTTCCGAAGGGACTGTCACAACCTCATTCTACACTTGTCTACTTAAACCACTTCTGTAAAAAATCAAATCAACTAATTTGCTATTGGTCACATGGGGAAACACTGCCTGTTAGTGCATTTGGACCTCTCTATGGCCTTTGACAGGTTAAAGTATATATCCTTTTTTGAAATCGGTTGCAGGTTGTCGGTAAGCCCTAATGTACTGTGGTGGATTACCTCTTTCTAAATAAGTAAGTCAATAGCTATCACATCAGGCTCATTTATGGTTACCAGTAAAACCCTCCTGTAAAGTGCTAAAGAATTCCCCTGTGTTGCCTATTATCTTTTGATTTATATGACCACGCTCATGTATCACATTCCCTCCCAACATCCTGGCTGTCATTTCTAGATTGCAAATACTCATTTTGATCTCACAGTGGGTTTCAGAGAAGTCAAGATCAAGCTATGATAATATCTAGGTGTTTTGGGGATTTCAGTACGTGGATGCAGAAGTTGTAGTTCAACCGGAGCTAAGAAAAGTTCAGTAATTTTCTTTAGTTTCTCTGAGGCCCTCCCACCCCATTTCCCCTTCTTGTCTTCTTTCCACCTAACAGCAACCTCAAAGAGAAGAGTGAATGTGAATGTGGTGGGATGCAGGGCTCTCTCTCTCTCAAGCCAAACATAGTAATACCATCAAAGGAGTATATTTCCAACATGCCACAAGCAGACTCCTTATTCCCCTTGACTCACAAAGGACAGAGCAGCATTGGTTTGGTGCATTTGCTAATTGCATTTGGATGATTGCAACTCCTTCTTGCGATCAGTCAGATTACTAATTTGCAGTTCACGCAGAACACTGCAGTTAGAATTGTTTTGGGAGGCGAGCAAAGGAATGCACACCTCAAACCTTAGGAGATCACTACACTGGCTAACTGTTGCCACAGGAGCAGCATTTAAGATCTGATGGCTTGCCCAGGGGGATTTTCATGGGGCCTTATGAGGCCTTACCCTTGTATCTTCAGACTAAGGTGTCCAAAAAATGTGCCCTCACAGGAAATGTGCTCAGAATATCCAGGCCCTTCTGCTACAACCTCCTAATTTTCTGATAAATCATCTTTGTAAATGCTTTAAGGTGCAGATCCCCTAGCTCCGGCACTGTCTTCGCCTTGAACTGTATCTTAAGTGATTTCTTTCTGTTAAAACATTACGTTAATCTACATATTGATTGAATATGCAATAACCCTAGGTTGTGCAGGGGACGAGAGAGTTCCACAAGTGTGTGGACATCTGTTGGTTTACATTTGTTAACACAACCCAGTGTCAAGGTTGTGTTTCTCCCCGGCACCCCACTAATTATTTATAAATCATCTAGAATGACATACTTAAAAGGTGTGCACTTAGCTAACAGGAATATATACTTCACCTTGAACTTAAGTCAGAAGCTAACTATTCAATATATGGTACTCAAGACCTTACTTTTCTGCTAGTTCCTTGACCATCTGGTCACCTGCTGTCTGTGTGAGTAGTGCACTATAAATGTATTTCTCTTATGTCCCATTTCTAAGCTAAGGTAACAGGGGCCTTTAAGTTATCTTATGCACTTAACAACTAGTCCTTATGCCTATAGTGCCAGTCAAAAAAAGAGCTTTGTTTTTACCTGCGGTTGGGAGATAAATTACAAGGGAGTTTTGCAAAGATAGTTGATAGGCTTAACGACTGTGTTATTATTCATCTCAAGAGGATAGCTCAGGGACAACGCGCTCGCCTTGAAAGCAAGTGTGCTTAGAAACCTCTGTGTATTAAGCGCATTATAAATAACCTATCATATCATATCATTAAAGAATTTAGGGTGCCAGAGTCAGAATAAGGGGTGCCAGAGTCAGAATAAGGGGGATGAGAAAAGCAGAAGGCTACGCCCCTATGCAAAGTGTCACACTGAAGGAGCTGGGGGTTCCAGGGGCATGGCCAAAGTCAATGTCTTAGTATAATGACTGCTTGGCATCGCAAGATGTCATGCCCAGTGGAAACATCAGGTGAGTTATGGGGTGCATGTGACATGGGCCGAGGCCAGTGAGTACTTTGGATGGCCTCAGGGTGTGCACTGCATGGCTGAAGCTCATGTGCTGGATGAAGATGAAGTGGAGACTTGGCATGGCTACAGAACAGGTCAATTGGCTTTAAAGGGTAGCTTGATGTCCTGGGCATTTCTGATGGCCATTATCCTGGCAACGTAGCCAATGGCCTGAAGCATGACCCTGAGTGCTACATCTCTCTAGCTGCACATATTCTCTGTTCTTTCCTCAGGAGTGTTTTTTTGTATGGTGTTTTCGTATTTCATTATTTTGGCAGATGGTGTGTTCCTTTAAAGTATCTTTTTTTTTATAGAACCTTGAATGGACATTCCCTTTATTTTGGACTGTTTTACTATTGCTGTTTGGGTTGCTATGGAATCACATTCACAACCCTATTTACAGTATAGCCTTCCCTTGGCCCATGTTACCACAAAACGCAAAGGATGTATATCTCTTAATTATGACTGTGTTGCCTTTATCATTGGGATCACTCTTGGTTTCTAGCAGTTTGAGGGTGGAGTAAGAGCTTTAGCCACTACTAAGACTTTTACTCCTGCAGGGCAGAGGT
The DNA here is from genome assembly GCF_040938575.1 of Ambystoma mexicanum. Lineage (NCBI taxonomy): Eukaryota > Metazoa > Chordata > Amphibia > Caudata > Ambystomatidae > Ambystoma > Ambystoma mexicanum. The sequence continues at coordinate 834,759,977 of NC_090928.1, forward strand.
CATTAAGTCACACACCCCTTGTCATGACAACTCATGACACCACACGTGACATCACAGATAACATGCATGAACCCACTGTCCACATAGGGCATGAGGAAATAAACAGCTAAGAAGGGTTAGGGTTTTGTTTTGTTCTGTAAACCAACTCAAAACACAATCCTAGCCGACCATCCACATATTTTTTTTTTAACTGTTGTTACGTTGAATTAGCTCAAAGTGAGACATCACGAGCAGTGCACGTCGGGGTGCTGAGTCTGTCAATATAACAGATGAATGGCAATGTTTTTTTAAAAGTTTTTTATTGCCAATCACAATGTTACCGTAGCACTGGTAATCAGTTGTTATGGTCCAGTAATGTCATTAAGGAGTAATGGTGACATAAAAATAAACATGGGAGAAGATCAAGTGGTCTGTAAATGTCACCAGAAGCCTATTATTTCAAAATTGATACCTGTGGCTTTGGGCCATATTAGCTTGTTACGGCACAGGAGGGCTTGTGGCACCGCTGCAGGCCATTGAGATGGGAACCCATTAATACCACACAAATTTCATTCTGATGAAGATTTTACACAAGGCACTGAAACCTGTACACTTGTACACCAAAAAGTAACAAAATCATCACTCTAAAGATATGGCTTCTAAGGAACAAGCAAAAATAGCGCTTTCAAAAAAGAAAAAGACACTTTCTATTTTCATCACAGATGAGAAGCAGAGGCGGAGGTGCTAGCAGCAAAAAGAAAAACAGAAAAAAGCCATGTTTATTTTTTTATGAAAAAGAGGGTGTAGAGGGAGGTGATGGGAAAGTGCGAAAGGAAGCAGCAGAGCGAAAACATTGAACGCTGCTTTTTCCAGCAGTAATAGATCACGTTCTATACTTTCGGTTCAGCTTTAAGAGGGGAGTCTGGTACTTGTGGGCCATAAAACACTAGTTGAACAGCCTGTGTACATGGGTCATGGGTAAGATATTTTCAGAGTGTTAATATATTATGTCGTATATTTATGTTAAGAGAAAATAAATTGACACAGTAGGAACACTATAAAGCCTTAGACATCAGCTCCGTCTAGCTGTGACAACAGGTGAAGCTATGCACATTGGCATTGTCCCTATATATCATAAGGCAACAGCTTCCTCTAACTGTGACAACAGGCTGTTAGGCAGAATCCTGTGCAGTTCCCTTGGGGAACACTGCAAAAAGATTAAGACTACAGGAGCAAGCAGTAAACCCAATTGGTAGCAGCCTGCACCACCCCGATGTACCTGGTAGCTGTGGCTGAGCAGTCCGACTTCTCTCAAGAAGAGTAGGGCAGTATATAGAGTATACACAATAAGGCTAAAAACACAGTAGAGCAAACAAACACTGACCAGAGCTTTGTGTCAAAAGTATATAATTATTTATTTAAAACACACTTTAGGCAATACACTAGCACTCTAAATGAAAAGCAAGTTAAAACATAGTCATGTAACGTATACACACCTCCCTTGATAACTATTAGACCAGTCCGAGTTAAAACACCACGATTTGTTAAAACAGATGTGAGCGTGTAACCTAGATGGCACTCCAATATTTAAGTTAAAGGGAGAGAAAAGGCAGAGCATAGAAATAAAACAGGTCCCAACACTTTTAGAAGTTCTCAGCAAGGGAAAAAAAAAGCAGTATACACTGTACAGCCAAAGTTCATAGGCCAGGCCCACTTTAAATGGAGCAAAGCGAAATGTGTCCAAGATCACACAATTTAAAATGCACTAAAAGTCTTTGCAGAATGTTCAAAAGAGGTTGGGGTGATTCAAGAAGTTAAAGTTAGACGGTATGGGGCCAACCCAGTTGGAAAGCCAAGGATTTAAGGGTCACCTTGGGCAAACCGAAGAAAGGGAGGCCAGGCAGGACACAGTACCGTAAAGAGAGAGGAAGCTCCAGTGGTGGCGATTGTTCCTGGCAGTGGTTGCAGTTTGTTGTTTCGACCAGGGGAAGAGAGGATCTCATAGAGGAGGAAATTTAGAGTCGTTGCACTGCACAGGGAGGAAACCAGCCACGGAGTTCGTTGGTAAAAAGGTGTGTTCCTTTTATTCACGGTCAAAGTGGTGAAGCTTGGCTATCCGGCCGCCGGGGTGCTTGGCACGGGAGATTCGACCAAGAAACGTCTTTGGAAGGCAAAAGGGGCGAACTGGTTGGTCCCACCAGCTCAGAGGAAAAAGACTTGTCCAGCAGAAGATCTTCTCTTGTCGTTGGGAAAGTGGTGAGTTCGTTGCAGCAGGGCTCCACCGGTGGTGTCGTCGTTGCAGATGGCTCAGCTTCTTCCCTCTTCGGATTCTTAGGTCCTGTGGCGACTTCTGAAATTCCAGTCCCAAAGGCCCTACTTTTATGCAGAAAAACCCCCATTCAACAGCCTAGCTGTCACTCGCACATGCTAAGTGGTGAGCCGGGCGGCTCACCACCGGGCCAATCAGAACAGAGTGCGACCTGGGTTGCTAAGGCAACGCAGTCCAGGGTGCCAATTCCCCTCCCCATACATCCAGCGGCACCCAGACAGAGTGGCACCATTTGGAGGGCTTCTGTGGAGAAGCCCGCCAAAATAGTGGAACAAAGGACTCGACCTTGGTTAGAGTTACAGAGACGGACACAAACACCATTTTAGAAAAGAATTCTGGCAAAAAGACCCAACCGTTGATTTAATATTAAATAAATAAACCGGCGGTATCTTTAACATTGCACCAAAAAGTGGTGCGTTTAAACTCAATGGGAAAATCCCATAGGAAATATTCCGGTGGAATATTTTGCGTGGTAACCACTGCCACCAGCCAGAAACTCGACAAGGGGGGCTGGACAGTGCCCCCTTTGAAACAGACCCAGGGGCAATCGAATTAACCCCTTCCAGTACTCCCACAATATGATGGTTTGTACTGGTTCTGTTCACAATTTTGGACTAGTAAAGTCAATGGTGACTTTACATGCCCTCGGAGACAGTGGTTTTAGATTGATTGATAGATTGATATTTTATTTCTATTGCGCTCGTACATAAGTGTTTCAGAGAGCAACAAGGCAAGGGAGGGGAACAGGGGAGAACAAAACAGGGATCTTACTAGGCCCAGTGACATTGAGAACCCGCAAGTGCATGGGAGAGGGGGGAGGGGAAAAGTGCATGGAAGGGGGGAGAGGTGGAAAGTGCGAAGCAGAGGAGAAACAGATAAATGACAATAAATAAATAATAAAGGCAACAAACAGTGGTAATGCAGCCAGCAATTTGCAAGTGCTAGGTTTAAGGCAGCAGTCAGGGTAGGTCTGATAAGTGCAGGAAGAAAAAGGGGGGGCTGTATGAGTACAGAGACAGACCCCAGTGCAAGGGGTGGCCCGGAGACAGTGCGGGAGGGTGGCAGGATGAGCAGGTACCTGGGCCCAAAAGACAGAGGGTGGCCAGGTGCACGGTGCCAAGAGAGAACAGATCAGCAGGGGAGAGGGGGAGCGAAGGCAGAAGAAAAGAGGAAGGTCTTGAGGTGCTTCCGGAACCGGAGATGGTTCTCCTCAAGCTTTAGAGTGGCAGGGAGGCTGTTCCAGAGGGAGGCCCCTGCCAAAGACAGCAAGCTCCCCCCAGCTCGTTTCTTAGAAAAACGACTGATGCTGAGTGAGTTGGAGGTAGAGGAGCGAAGAGCTCGATAGGGGAGGTATTTGAGGAGGGATAGCTGAAGGTATTTTGTCCCAGGGTATGGAGTCTATGTTTGAGGGTCACTATGACACCGGTGTGTTAATGCACTGAGGGTGCTGTGTAATACACATGAAAAACAGATGATACCCTATGGTGTAAAAGACCCCATAGCCCATAAGCACACAACAAGTCAAAGACATACCTCAAATCATGCCTAAGAGTGGGAGGAAAAGAGTCTCACTCTTAGCAGGAGGAAAAAACAAACCCCAAAAATCCAGGAAAGCTGCTGGGGGACTCACTAGGTTTGGGAAATTAGCCTTATAAGAGAATTCTCCCTAACACTCGCCCCACCCCCCCAGACTAAGGGACAGGAAGATTGAATCCACTCCTGGATTAATCTCATACCTCTAGTCGGTTACAAACACCCTAGAGAGACCATCAGCATTTTGGTGGTGACACCTTGACCTGTGTTCAATGGATAAATCAAAGGTTTTCCTTTGTAAGCTATATGACCTACAAACCCTTTGAGGAACATCTTCCTTGTTAAATCTATAGGGGATCTGGTTGACCAGTCCCTCAGAAGTTGGTACAACTTCTGAACCTGTGTTAGGCTTTTTCAAGCGGTCCTTATAAAGGATTCCCTTAGATCTAGAGGGGCCTCCAAGGTTCCTCACCACTTCTCTGTTGGGAGCAGGTTGGATCTCATGCCTCTTGGTTGGAGGGGTTGGGGTTAAGCAATGTACCTGCTTCCCAGTCCTCTTAGATCTTACCTCACCTACTTTAGGAGTTTCACCCCCAATACTAGGATTTGAGTTGGAGTCTTCAGTAGAAGGTCCAACAGTCTGAAGGTTTTTGGCCTTAGACTTTTCTTTTCTGATTTTCCACCAGCACTGAGAATTACCAGTTCTCTTAGGCCTAGGTAGGGGTCCAGTTGGTCTATCCACCTCTTCCTCAGAAGCAGGGGGAGTCACAGACTATAAAACTGGGGGAACAATGATGGAGCTTGTTTCGGGCTCCCATTCCCTAACATTTTAGCCAGAAATTTGCCTGTGTTAGAGGTCAACTCACTAACAGGGCTTGTAGTGGGGTTCTCAGTAGAGGTTCCCACAGGCTTAGAGTGGTCCCTTAAGGTGGCCTCTCTATCCAATTTGGTTAGGTTCTGTGTCTCCATACTGGGAGGCCTGGGGGTACTGGACACTACTCCTAAAGTTCTTAGGACATTCCCCAACATGACTCTCCCAGGCACCTCAGTCTTAACACTGACAGGAATCCCCACTGTCATGTTATTACACTGAATGAGGGCTGGTAGAATAGGAACCATCTGGACAGGGCCTCCCGAATTTCTAGTGGGACCTTTGGGTGCCTTAGCCACATCCTCAGGTTTGAAAAAGCTTTCATCCACTACTGTTCTGCTGGCCCCAGAGTCTCTCCTGGCAGGGGTATCCTGGCCATTGATGAGAACACTGTTCATGTAATATATTTTAGAGTTTGCTGGTAGGGAGTCATAGATTTCCCTATTCCGGTTGCTAACCAGACCCATAGGCTCTAAGGATACACTTGCTTGCAGACTCAAGGGTTCTTCAGCAAAGACTTCAAAATGAGCATTAGCCACTTGTACTTCCTCCTCATGAGTGAAGGCTAAGGAGACTGTGCTGATCCCTGCAGGTTTACCCTTACATCTGGAATCTTCTTTGATGTGGTCAGTTGCCCCACAGAGATAGCATGTTCCAAATGCTCTCTGGAATGGTGGCTTGTTCTTACCTCCTTCTGGTTTGTGACCAGAAGGTACACTAGCCTGATGGGGTTTCTCTGGTGGCTTACCCTGATTATTCTGTTGTTTGTGGCCCTCTTTGGTATGGGAGGTACTAGAATTCTCTGGATTCACTTTTGGTGGCTGCTTTCCCTCCTCCTTTTTCTGAGAGACCCCTGAATCCTTGTGAGTAGCCCTGTTGGCCACCCACAAGTCAGCAGTCTTAGCTAGCCTTCTAGGATCTATTTCCTTTGAACCAGCTAAGCGCTGAGCTCAGGAGAGCAGGCATCATAAATTGACTCCAACATAACAAGATTTCTCATTCCCTCATAAGTGTTCACTCTGTAACCCTTAATCCATCCCTCTAAGTTCTTCAAACTTTCATTCACCCAGGTAGTGCAAGGGGTACCATCATTCTTTTTGAGGGTCCTAAACCTCTTAAGGTACTGGGAAATCTAGCTATTAAAGCTAGCTTCACCCATTCCTAGTCCATCCTATCCATATCCCCCAACTCCATTACCACATCAGATGCAACAGGGGGGAGCCTAGAGAACAACCAAGGTAGCAACTGATTCCCTGTGATGTCCTAGAGCCCATGATTATACTCAAACATAGCCAACCAATCTAGCACATCCAACTTAGGTTCATACATACCCACAATCTTTTTAGGCATCCAGGGTCTTTTGGGACTGGAACTCCTAGAGGATCCGGGGAGAGAAGTATTTTCAACAGACAATTTCTTCATCTCTAGCTCATGCTTGGGCTCCATTTCTCTGAGCCTTAGTTCTTGGTGCTTTTGTTCAGATTGGGCACTAATTCTTTTGAACTCTAATTCAAGCCTCATTTTTTCTAGTTCAGTGAATGCATGACTTAATGTGGAACCTGACAAAGGTCCAGTAGACACAGCTTGAGGGGCTAGAGCAGGCAGAGGGCCAGTGGGGACAGTTACATTGGCCTCACATTCCTCTTCCAACTCTATAACATCACTGTTAGGGAGAATTCTCTGTTTAGGCTGAATTTCCTAACCTAGTGAGTCCCCCAGCAGCTTTGCTGGATTTTTTGGGGTTTATTTTTTTCTCCTGCCAAGAGTGAGACTCTTTTACCCTCACTCTTGGGCATGATTTGAGTGTGTTTCTTTGAATCTAGATGTGTTTAATGGGCTATGGGGTCTTTTACTCCATAGGGCTTCATGTGTTTTTGTGATGTGTGTTACACAGCACCCTCAGTGCAGTGACACAGGGGTGTCATAGTGACCCCACAGTATAGACTCCATACCCTGGGACTGACTACTGTCTCCCAGGGCATGTAAAGTCACCATTGACTTTACTAGTCTTAAATTCTGAACAGAACCAGTACAAACCATCATATTGTGGACGTACTGGCTGGGGCAATTCGATTGCCCCAGGGTCTGTTAGTCGAGGGGGCACGTCTCCGTCTCCCCTGATCGAGTTTTGGCTGGTGGCAGTGGATACTACTTTTTATATTCAACCGCAAATATTTTCCTATGGGATTTCCCATTGTTTTAGGATACTATCTTTATTTAATTATTTACGGTAGCCTCGAACCGTGTCCCGCCTGGCTTCCCTTGCTACCGACTGTACGGGGTAGATTTAGCCCCCGGCTTTCAAACCTGGGTTAGTCTGGGACACCCTGGCTAAACTTTCTTAAAGCCTCTCTAAACCCTTTTTGAACCCTCTGCAAGACTTTCTAAGCATAGTGTAACTGTGTGATCTTGGGCGCAGTCTCTCTAAGAGTGGGCCCAGGCTTTGGACTTTGGCTCACCAGTGACTTTTTTCTCTCTGCCTTGCTAACAGTGTTCCTGAATCTTAGAGTGGTGTACCTTTTCATATTCTGTCTTTTTCCCTCCCTTTCTCACAAACTTATTGGAGTGCAATCTAGTTAAGCGCTCACCTGTGTATGAAAATAAGTGGTGTTTTACTGTGATGTATCTGATAAGGAAAAAAGGGTGTATATATTACAATAGTAACTGTGTTTAGAATATTTTACAATAAGAGTGCTGGAGTTTCAACTGTGTTTTTAAATAAATAATTATATACTTTGATACCAAAGCTCTGGTCAGTGTTTGCTTGTATTATTGTATCTGAGTGCCTATTGTGTATACTTTGCATACTGCCTAACTCTTCTTGAGGGAAGTCTGACTGCTCAGCCACAGCTACCAGGTAAATCTGGGTGGTGCAGACTGCTACCAAGTGGGTTTACTGCCAACACCTGTAGTTTTAAATCTTTTGCAGTGGTCCCTAAGGGAACTGCACAGGTTTCTGCCTAACAATTACTATCAAAACTTTGATCCATGTTAACTCCATTGCTGTTGGTTACATTTGCTGGGGAGGTAGGTTCCTCTGAACCACTACACAGACTTTGGTTTTCTAACAATATTTCAATAAGTTCCATTTTCTTGCCTTTTACAGGGAGATCCTTATGTCTACAAAGAACTCTAAAACAATCAGCAGTTTTGGCAGACAAGGATTCCTGGCTGTAACTTTACATAGTTGACTTGTTAGAAAATAGCTTTTATAGTGCTAAGCTTTGTGGTTAGTTGCACTAAAGTATCAGAAGCACTCTAAAATGTATACTCAATACAAATCCCACCGCTGTACACCAGTGTTAGTCTGAATCCTGTGCAGTTCCCTTGGGGAACACTGCAAAAAGATTAAGACTACAGGAGCAAGCAGTAAACCCAATTGCTAGCAGCCTGCACCACCCATACTTACCTGGTAGCTGTGGTTGAGCAGTCAGACTTCTCTCAAGAAGAGTAGGGCAGTATACAGAGTATACACAATAGGGCTAAAAACACAGTAGAGCAAACAAACACTGACCAGAGCTTTGTGTCAAAAGTATATAATTATTTATTTAAAACACACTTTAGGCAATACCCTAGCACTCTAAATCAAAAGCAAGTTAAAACACAGTCAGGTAAAGTATACACACCTCCTTTGATAACTATTAGACCAGTCAAAGTTAAAACACCACAATTTGTTAAAACAGATGTGAGCGCGTAACCTAGATGGCACACTAATAGTTAAGTTAAAGGGAGAGAAAAGGCAGAGCATAGAAATAAAACAGGTCCCAACACTTTTAGGAGTTCTCATCAAGGGAAAAAAAGCAGAATACACTGTAGAGCCAAAGTTCATAGGCCAGGCCCACTTTAAATGTAGCAAAGCGATATTGTGTCCAAGATCACACAGTTTAAAATGCACTAAAAGTCTTTGCAGAATGTTCAAAAGAGGTTGGGGTGATTCAAGAAGTTAAAGTTAGAAGGTCTGGTGCCAACCCAGTTGGAAAGCCAAGGATTTAAGGGTCACCTTGGGCAAACCGAAGAAAGGGAGGCCAGGCAGGACACAGTACCGTAAAGAGAGAGGAAGCTCCAGCGGTGGCAGTTGTTCTTGGCAGTAGTTGCAGTTTATTGTTTCGACCAGGGGAAGAGAGGATCTCGTCTAGGAAGAAACTTGGAGTCGTTGCACTGCACAGGGATGAAACCAGCTGCGGAGTTTGTCCGTAAAAAGGTGCGTTCCTTTTATTCGTGGTCAAAGTGGTGAAGCTTGGCCATCCAGCCGACGGGGTGCTTGGCATGGGTGATTCGACCAAGAGACGTCTTTGGAAGGCAAAATGGGCGAACTGGTTGGTCCCACCAGCTCAGAGGAAGAAGACTCGTCCAGCAGAAGATCTTCTCTTGTCGTTGGGAAAGTGGTGAGTTTGTTGCAGCAGGGCTCCACCAGTGGTGTCGTCATTGCAGATGGCTCAGCTTCTTCCCTCTTCGGATTCTTAGGTCCTGTGGCGACTTCTGAAATCCCAGTCCCAAAGGTCCAGCTTTTATGCAGAAAACCCCCCATTCAACAGCCTAGCTGTCACTCACACATGCTAAGTGGTGAGCCGGGTGGCTCACCACTGGGACAATCAGAACAGAGTGTGACTTGGGTTGCTAAGGCAATGCAGTACAGGGTGCCAATTCCCCTCCCCACACATCCTGTGGAACCCAGACAGAGTGGCACCATTTGGAGGGCTTCTGTGGAGAAGCCCGCCAAAATAGTGGAACAAAGGCTCGACCTTGGTTAGAGTTAAAGAGACGGACACGAACGGCATTTTATGTTATGTTATGTTACCTTCACTTATAAAGCGCACGGTCGCCCGAAGGCATCATGGCGCTGATGAGGAAGCTACCGAGCAGGAAGACAATAGTCGGCCCGGAGCTAAAAAAGAGTTGTTTTCAGGGCTTTCCTGAAAGCCAGGTGGTTAGAGGTAGACTTGAGTGGCGGTGGGAGGGTGGTCCACAACCTGGCCGCAGCGATGGAAAAAGCTCTGCCACCAAGTCTTTCCCGGTTGTACCTAGGAACCACCAAAAGGTTGGTGGTCGAGGAGAGAAGATTGCGTTCCGGGATATATCGGACAAATTTGGTTTGAAGAAACTCCGCTCCTAGGCCCTGGATTGCCCGGTGGACAATACACAGTGATTTGAATTTAAAACGCTGAGCCACTGGGAGCCAGTTAAGTTGGCGAAGCACTGGCGAAATATGTGCTCCATATAGAGAGCCTGTGGCCAGTCTAGCTGCCAGGTTTTGCATGCGTTGGAGACGCTGGAGAAGGCCCACCGGCTGAGCGAGATACAGGGAGTTACAATAGTCCAATCGTGAAAGGACTAGTGCGGCCACCAAAGGAGGGCGCATAGCTTCTGGGATCATAGGGAGGACCTTCTTAAGTACCCTAATCTGGTGGTGGGCGGATTGGCAGACCGCTGAAACCTGATTTGACATGGACAGGGAGGTGGAGAGAATGACCCCTAGGTTCTTAACTTTGTCCACCGGACAGGGCACTATTTTAGAAAAGAGTTCTGGCAAAAAGACCCAACCGTTGATTTAATATTAAATAAATAAACCAGCGGTATCTTTAACATTGCACCAAAAAGTGATGCGTTTAAAATCAATGGGAAAATCCCATAGGAAATATTCTGGTGGAATATTTTGCGTGGTAACCACTGCCACCAGCCAGAAACTCGACAAGGGAGCACTGGACAGTGCCCCCTTGGAAACAGACCCAGGGGCAATCGAATTAACCCCTTCCAGTACTTCCACAATATGATGGTTTGTACTGGTTCTGTTACCCAATTTTGAACTAGTAAAGTCAATGGTGACTTTACATTCCCTGGGAGACAGTAGTCAGTAGTCAGTTTGGGGGACACTATGACACCCCTGTGGTACTGCACTGAGGGTGCTGTGTAACACACATGAAAAACAGATGATACCCTATGGAATAAAAAACCCCATAGCCCATAAGCACACAAAAAGTCAAAGACATACCTCAAATCATGCCTAAGAGTGGGAGGAAAAGAGTCTCACTCTTAGCAGGAGGAAAAAACAAACCCCAAAAATCCACCAAAGCTGCTGGGGGACTCACTAGGTTTGGGAAATCAGCCTTATAAGAGAATTCTCCCTAACACAGACGAAGCTACTGCATCGAACAAACATGCAATACAAGCATACATGTGGCCTTTTATTATATTGTCAGATGTTATCCATTCTGTATTGTCTTTATTACATATCAAAACAAACTAGAGTTCACATTGTTTGAAATCCCCGATTCAGAGGAATGCCATGCAATAAGAATAGTATCACAAGTGAACTGACTATCCACATCATAGTATGTAATATTGGATTCACAACAATTTGACATACATTGTGTACGTTGCTTTAGTATGGCATTAATGCAAAACATGACCCTCATTTACGATTACCTTTGTCTGGTATTAACACATGAGTTATCAAAATATGTTTACTGAAAGCTGGAAACTCATTTGATCATAGTTTGTTAAAAAAAAAAGATAAAAGAGATACATAATTTATGTTAGTCAGTAAAGGGGACTGAAGCAGCATATTTTAAAACAAATCTTTTGCACAATGATGGTATTTTTACTGTGGTCTGTGCAGACGGCAAATGCTGATACTAGTGATTAGTAGGCCTTTCGTTCATCACAGCATATCAGATTGCTTGGAACACAAGCAGTATTGGACAGTACAAACACTAATTAAATGCAATCTGAAAGTTTCACCCTGCTGCACCCCTGTTTCTGTACACCCATGACACCCATTTCATGTTTAAAAAATACGAAAAACCCCAGTTAAATGCTTCCTTCGAGTACTGCTGAACTAATTTCCTGCTCCATCGATATCATGGAAACAGAAAAAAAACACTCTGGAGATCCCTCTCGGCTTTTGTTCATAATGGCCACCGTTTCTGTAGTTGTCTGTTTCTTACTAGAGAACTGGATTGCTCTCCCTTCTCACTGTGTAACCTTGACATCGCTGGAAAACGGCCAAAGCCCTGACCCCGCCACTCTGTCAAATGGATTGCAAGCCGTGTTAATTGGGCACACACTGGACAAAGTGGTCACTGTTATCTCAGATGTGACCCAATCATGCCTGAAATATGCACCACTGGCAAAGTGTCCCCTGGACATGGCTGCAGGCTATAGCCAGTGAGTACTTTAGGTCTATTGAGGTACCCAGGGCAAGATGTAGACCATACCCAATTTGCACATTGGCTCTCTTTACGGTGCTAATTTGACATGGTCAATATCCATCCCCCTTGCAAAGTATGCCCCATGGGTATGTTAGTTTACCTCATTAAAAAACAAAACACAAGCTGAATTAATGTATTAAGCAATAACACCTTTGACATTCACTGAAAACCCCTTAGGTGGACGGTGGCTAAAACTATACAAAACATAAACTATACAAATTCACCAGTTAAAGTTATAAACTTACAAAGTATTGCACATGATGCCACAAGGGACATCACATGTGCCCACATCATGTGGCTGGAATTTTGTTTTAAAGTAATGTTTGCCACATCCTAATTTCCCAGTGGATCCTGTGTACCATCTGACAGTCCTGCCTCAAAAATGAAGGCCCCTGAGCCTACAGCATCGACGACTCGGAAGCTATCCTGAACACGCTGATTGCCTCTCAAAGGGTCATGTCAAACACTGCCTCACCTGTTATTGAGTCCCCCCCCCCCCTGGGCATCAGGGCTGGGTCTCTGAAGTTAACATCCAAAAGCAGCAAAGGGCAACAGCCTGTTTGGCCTGTTAAAAATGGAAAGGTACTAGGGCCGGAACCCCTGAAGATGCCAGCATTTTGCTGTACTTGCTCTTTGCCTCATTACCACTTAGAGACAAGGGATTATTCAACCCAGGAACTCTCCTTTCATTGTGGAGCTGCCGGTACCGCAAACGAACAAGGAAAAACCCTGTTTTGGGCCTTTTAACTATATTCTGGCCATCTATAGATGTATAAAACGTACACCTGCTTCTTCCTAGTCAACAATTCCCACCCCTTTCTACTTACCCACCTACTCTCTTCCACGTATGCTGCACCCATCCTTCACTTTCTTCACTTGCTTCAACTTTTTATCATGCACCTTGACTTGACTTCCCCCCCTTACTCACTCTACTTCTCCCCTCCTCCCCTTCTCTCTGCAACTCTGTCTAATTTCTACCTCACATTACCTATTCACTATCTCACTCCTTTCTCCCTGAACCTGCACCCTCAAAATCCAACACTCTGGTTCTCCCAGGTAGTCCAACCTCATTTACCCCCTCATCTACCACACAGCACTTGCTCCTTCCCTATCACTCTTTCACTTGGCATCTGGAACGCACTATCCCTCTGCTACAAGTCTTTCAACAGCACTATCCAACCTGGATCTCTCCTCATGACTTTGCAACACTAGCAGCTCTCTGCACTGACTCCCTACCTTCTTCCACTTCCTTGACCAGTGGTGAAAGATGGTGGAGTGTGGTTCATTGTGGATATGGTCCTCGCCATTGACTCCTATATTTCCCTGACATTCACATCTTCCTCTTTTTAATATGACACTTACCAACTCCTCTCTCCCACTCCTCCTCCGGTTCTGGCTCTCAAGCATCCATTGGTCCTCTAAATTATGTCTTTCCTGACATAAAGCTTCAGCTTGAGTCACATCCCACCAACATCCCCATTGTCATGGTGGGGACATTTACCCATCCCATGCCCTCTGCATTCACTTGAATTGAACTTTCTTTTTTTAATTTATTGGTATGTAGTTACAATAGAAGCTTTTAAGCCATTTACAATTTAGAACAATACCAAATGACAATTGAATAAATGACAACAAATACCTATACAACAGTCCAACCAAAGCACTCAAGAAAATGAAGAAACACAGAGAAGAAAAAACATATATACAAAATTAAAGAAAAAAGATAAAAATGATAATAATAAGTCAGAAACCAACCAGAACATATCAGTTATTTAATTGTTTTTCAATTGTTTCCTTCAAGCTTAGTAATAATAATTGACACTAACTCTAGTGAAGGAAAAGTCACTGATAGCCTTGATCCTTGTAACAGAAGTACCCAAATATCTTGTTTTGTTATAATTCGATTGTTGGCAAAAAATGTACATAACAGAATTTGTTGAGGGTCCATCACACCATGACAACTCATTATCAAATTGCGAAGCAACTCCCTTTTATATCCACAAAGTCTGCAAGCATAGTCTCTTGTGCCTTTTGGTTTCCTAACTTCAAGGATCTCTTTTGTTGGAAGACTGTTGAGCCGTAGTCTTAGGAATTGCTGACGCAATGCTGCTGAGGGAAACAGATAATTGGGGATTGTACCACGAATATTGACTGAGGCACAATATTTCCACTAAAGTTTGGATGATTATGCGGCGTCCAGGTTCTCAATCCAGTCATATTCGTACAGGCGTTTTTTAACATAGTCTGGATTTTCAATAAGTAAGATATCTGTGGTGTCAATTGAGTTCAGCAAATCCAGGCATTTGTTACCTCATTCCACAAGTAAGGACTCTCTTTCTGTTTTAAACACCAATTCAAGTAGCAAAACGCCACTATCTGGTGGTGGCAGTTTGCATTTCCGATAGAAAGAGAGTGTTTTCCAAATCACGTAAGTGATAAGAGAAGTCAGCCCTAACTCTTTCCTTATCAGTGCCATTGGCACACAATTTGGTAGCCCAAGAACCGACCGCCAGAAAAAGCCCTCTAAAATTTGCCATAGCTTCCCATTTAACTGAAGTGAACGTTCAGCCCCATAGGTTAAAATAGGGACAACCTTCATACGAAAGAAAGTTATTAGAGGCATCAAGGAAAGCTTGCAATATCTGAATTTAATCAGTCTTGCCTGGGCGGTAAGCCTCTTTAATTTACGTCTCAGACATACTTCCCTTGGGACTTCACTGTTAATTGCATTAATTGGTATCCCGAAGAAGGGCATTTCTATTGTTTCTTGGATCCGGTCACCATTTATGTACCAACCCTTGAATTTAAAGTCGTTTTGTATTTCCGAAAGTCAAGACTGCAGATTTAGGAGCATTTACATATAGGTAATTCTGGGCTAGATAACACGACAAGGCATCCAATTGGCACTGAAGCCGAATTGGTGTTTCATCGAGAAGGACAACATCATCCGAATACAGCAGTCTATTGACTGGTGTGCTGGAGATAGATGTTGGGAAATATCTTATAGCCTCAAACGCGTCAACCATGTCAGAGATGTACAACTTAAAGATGGCTGGAGCCAAACGGAACCCCTGCTTGAGGCTCACACCTGTTGTTATGGGGTGTGTCATATCCCCCCTTTGATTTAACTTAACCTGGATACTGGTATCAGAGTGTAAAGCTTTAATTGCCTCACGCAAGTCAGCTGGACATCCCCAATGTTTTAGTTTGAGCCAGAGCTTTTCTCTGTTGACTGAGTCAAAAGCTTGGGATAAGTCCACTGACGCTAGATATACATTCTTACTGTTTTTCTTTACATTTCTCAATTTTAAGTAGTTAATTAAGAATAGGTTCAGTTATTTTGCAATGCCTTTCTCGAAATCAGCTTGCCAGCAATCACGGTGGTTAGATTTCCAGCTCTAGTCATCAAGATGGTCCAAGATCAAGGCTGCGAACAACTTTCCAATGACATCCAAGAGGGCGATAGGTCTATACTTCGTTGGAATTGACCTATCGCCCTTCTTGAAAATTGCTACAATTATGGATTTTCTCTGTAATTCCGGAATGACACAACTTGCTGGATCAAGGAAAACAGATGGTACAGGAAGGTTGCCCATTCCTCAGGGTTCTTTTTTAATGTCACATTTGTGAGGCCATCTGGTCCAGCAGCTCTTGAACTGCTGCAGGTTTTTGTTAGTGAAACAATGTCTTCCCTCTCCATCTCAAATACCCAACTCTGGCAAGATTTCTCTTCAACCTTTGATGTTTGATCTGTAGGCCTTGAGAAGAGAAGGGAAAAGTAGTCCGTCCAATACTTTGCTGAAATTGAGCTTGTTATAAAACTCTGTTGTGGACCATCCAGTGAATAGAAAATTTGCCAAATCTCCCTTGAATTTTTGGAAGCAATGAGTTTCAAAATATATTCTGCATTTGATTGCTCCAGCGAGTGTCTGTGTTGTTTCATCAAATTATTATGAGCTGTTTTGCTCTTCTTAACAGCTTCATATGAAGTCTCAATAGGATTTATTTTGTAGGCTCTTATTAGACACTTTAAGTTCCTTTTTCGCTCATCCACTTTATGATCATATTCAAATCTGTGACTAAATCTTTTATTTCTTCCTGGGCCCAAGTTCTCATAATAGACATCCAGGTACTTTGTATAGTCTATGTCATCCAGCCTCCCGGAGTTCCTTAATTTCCTTGTTAGATCCAATACATTATTACCAGATAGCCTCAATCTATTTCTTCCAGGGTGCAATTCCAGAATGTCTGTTTCCATAGCAGAAGTTGTCTGTGCACCCAGAGAGAGGCATAACTTCAGTATATTGTGATTGCTTTGTAATGTTTCAATGACCGTCATGGCCACTACACTTGAATGAAGGATATCGGAGGCGAAGAAATAATCCAATGTGTAGGATTCTTTCCCTCTCTTCAAGGTTAACCCTGGCAGTATATCTCCTGCAATAGCGCCATTTAGTAAGGAGCTGTTCCTCAATTGGAGTTCTTTCCTGAACAAGAGTCCTCGTACTTCTGATTCTTGTAGGTTACTAGTTTGATGATTTATTAAGGCATTGGATCTATCAAAGCAATTAATATTTAAGTTGCTGCATAAAATAATGTTCAAATTGGAATTAGTGATCATTGCATTTTCAACCTGTTCCAACAATTGTTCAATGAATCCCTTTGCAGCCAAATACTTGGTATTCTAATAAAGATTACAGAGTACGATCGACCTTGTAGTATCCCCCTTGCAAGCCTGGTATTCCAACAGGAGAATCTGAATCAGAGGTGAAACATTCTTAACCCATCTGACTATAAGGCCATAGCTCTCTTTGACCGAAGTCAATAGGCCAGCCATAGGTCTAACCTTTAGCCCCTTAATTGCCAGGTTAAGGATGGTGACAAAGCCTTCAAGAATTGGCTGGGCCCCGAGCCACATCTCATGGAGACAAACAATGTCAAAGTCATTAAATTGAATACTCCTGTCTCCCATCAAATATTGAAAACCCTGCGTATTCCATGTGCCCAGTACAACATAAGATGCGGTATTAGTATTTCACAACTTTTGGCATTATGATCTGTGCCCAAGTGTGCTGGCCAACCAATTCCAATTTTCCTCGATCTTGTGGGCATGAGTCCTCCTGGTTACACCGGGAGTGTTCTTAAGTGATTTCAAGTTGTTTATCACTATTCTAAATTGTTCTGTGTTTTTTTTCCACCTTTCATCCTTTCTGTTGGCGTTTATTTTCTGAGTCCATTTCCCCTCAGTTTTGCTACCTGCATGTTTTGCATGGGGGGGGGGGCGATTTGGCATCTATTGTGTGCTTACTGCTGTTAGTTTTACCGCACTTAGACGATGGATAGGTATCGAAATTGTTCTCGTCGTTTTTTCCTGAGTTCACTTTAGTGACTGTAGTTAATGCAAAACCCATTGTTTTCAGGATGTCTGTATTTTGTACCAGCACTTTTTTAACTTCTGTTGTGGCAAGGTACAATATCACCCTACCATTTCTTGATTCATTCGAGAAATCTACCAAAAGAAGATCCTCAAAGTTGATCCGAGCAATTGGAGAAATGCCATGAAAGAGCTTTAAGATGTTTGCTCTGTTGAGAATGAGGTTATCTTTGAAGCACAGGATTCTGCACAGTTCTGGGCAAATAGGATCTCTTACCCATTCATTAAGGGAGCTCTTGCCTTGTTTAACATTTTCCAATTTGGGGCCTACAGAATCCTGCTGTAACTTAGTCCATTTTGACTATTTGCCTGTGGCCCTTCTGTTGTCTTCACGAGTCCTAAAGCCTCCTTCCACATAAGAGGACTGATAAACTCGCAGGGATCTATTCCTGTGCACTCTTGACACCATCCTTGTATTATATCGGGGGTTTACATTTCTTGGTAAAGTCAAACTCTGTTGTTCCTCAGAGTCGGATGAGCTTGTTGTGTCACCATCAATACCCTCAAAGTTAATGGCCTCCAGCAAAAGGCTTGAGGAGAAAACACAAGCAAAATTTGCTTTCAAGGCCGTTAGGTGATCTTCCAGCGAGGAATCGATCTCCAAAACCTCATCCCAATCTGCTTAATAAACTGAAAGGTTCATCAAATCCTCCAAATCACTATTGGAGGCTGAAGTTCTTGTAGTATACTTGTTCCTTATTTCCTTTACTACTTCTGGAATCTTTGGGTCCTCATACAGTTCTGCATCAGAATCCACACTTATGTGGGATTCTTCATTATGCTTCTTAGATGACCCAGTAACTTACTCCTTGTCTTCATAATTGACCTGTTTAAGGGCCAAGTCCCTAAAGTTCTTTATTGCTAAAGGTTGCCGTTGTTGTAGTCTTTCCAGATTTAGTAGTAAAATTGACTTGTTTAATTTGTCGATTGGTCTTGATGGGTTTACTCCCCGGACAAGTCTTCCCAATGGTGCCCTTTTCTAGCTCACCACCGTTCGCAAAGATGTCATAGGTTCTTGAGGAAGATGCCATTGGTTGCCTAATGTCAACAGTCGGAATAAGGGACACCAATTTGTTAGCAGCAGTGCCCAATATGTCATGACCCAGCAATGAATTCCTCTTGTCACAACTCCCTCCCTGGGGGAGCGTGTGTTGAGGGGCCGGGTATCTGGTTATCTTGTACCCCTACATGATTCCACAGCCCCCTTGAAGGCGTTGTTACCTCAGAGTGGGCTCTCTCATGGGCACCCTTTTTATTTGATTTTGGAATGTCCTTGTCACCTTCGCAGCTGGGTATGTCTTTGTCAGCCGGGTCATCCACTAATGTGGCGTTTGTTGAGGTCAATAGCGGATTTGTAGGACCCAGAATGTTTTCACTTGATCCAAAATTTCCTCTGCAGTTACAAGAGTCTGGACCCAAAATTGGACAACTATAGGTGTTATTTGACAACAATGCTCTCTTTTCTCTTTGACTTTGATCAATGGATCCAAAATAGACTTCAGGAAATGTGTGATATGTTCTTCTTGTTTGTTTTTGTTCTCACTAAGTGCTGAAATGAACCCTTCCACGAAAATCATTTTTGTATGTAGTATTGCGATCATAATCGATTGGTCTTTTAATTGATCTGCTATAGATTCCTACAACTTCATGAAAGGCGTCATAGTAACAGAAGATGCAGCAATCATGTTGGAATCCAACATTGCACTCGATGATGATTTTTCCTCCACCTGGGCCGCTACCATGTCCAGTAAAAGATCTTCATCAGATAATGCCTCATTGGTCCCTAATTCAGCCTCTACCTTTGTAGAGAGTCTACGTCGTTTGCGGGGGCATCCGACTGGAGCCCCCCGTAACGATTGAATGTCCCTTTGCCGTGCTTCCTCAATTGAAGGAGAGGTATGTGTTGTTTCCCGGTCAATGACTCCCGTTTCAGCATGACAAATTGGACTTTTTTCCATTAAGTCAATGTCAATTGACTTCCTAGAACTGATTGCCAGATCCCCGCCCCACACCCTCAAGGTCATGGGGTCCTGGTGTTTTCTTTGCACACTCTTGCACCACATGTTGGAAAATTGATGTTTGTCTTGAACGTACAGACATGTTGATTCAACAAAGCCCCGTTTACCCGTGGGTTGCATTGCCCAGGTTTAGCTTGTGAGGATATTAGAGCACTTAAGGAGTTACCACTATACATGTGTCGTGGGTTCCCAAGATGAGTGCCAAAGCTGAAACCACTGGGTTTCCATGCGGGGCAATTTCTGACCCTTTTGTTGGAGCTTTTAGCAATATTGATCACCATAGGCGTAACTATTCCAAGGGACCTAATAGGAGATGCAGGAGGGGAATGTTCATCTCCTTTCCGTGTGACGTCAGTGATTTTCTCCCTGGGTTTAATACTGCTTAAATACTGCATTCATTTCATTTAAGGACGCAGTACAAACCACTTGAGTTTCCTTGGTCTTCAATTCAATTATTGCAATTTTAGGGTCTTTATGTAAAAGTAATTCTTTATGTAAAGCTTGGTCTTCATGGACCTCAGTCTCTGTCAGGGGAGACATGTTTAAGACTTGAGGTTCCTGGTTGTGATAAATGCCTTTAACCTTTTCTAAAACGTCAAGTGCAGAATCAGTTTTCTGGCTAATTTGTGCATGTGCATCAATTGGGCAGATGACAATGTCCTTTGAATTTGGGTCAATCATGACGTCCTCCCCAGAGGTTTTGTCCTTGTCATGGGCGCTACTCCCGAGGGGCCAGGACTGGCCCAGCGCCCTCGGAAGCAGACCCGTCTTCCACTACTCCGGACCCAGCAGACCCCTACAGGGGCCCTTTGGACCGTGTCCTGGCGTCTTTGGCGCCAGGCTCATGAAGGGTTTCAGTCCCGGCGCCATAGGCGCCGGACTCATATTGATAAACAGTGTAATAATGCTTGGGTGGATTTACCTGAGGCAGACCATGCTGCATATTTACCCAGAACAATCCAGTCTGGTTGAAGTCCCCAGCCATCAGGGCTGGGAGGAACTATTCCCTCCATTCAGGAACTCTTTTCTTACCTGGGTGGAACCGGTGGAAGAACACACACTGGAAGCACTTCTCTGCTATTTAAACCACGCCCGATGGATAACACGTGCTTCGCGTTATTCTGCAGCAGCAGCAGGATGCTCACCGAGTCGGCTCCTGCATTCCAGGTCCAGAGTCATCTTCAGCTTCCGCGCAGCAACCTGTGGATGAAGAAAGACACAGAACAATACTTACCAGATCCCGGAATCCAGTCACCGGCAAAACCTGCAAAGAATAAACATAAGGTTAGAAAAGTGCAACTCGCTCGCAGCCGCGCCCGCTTACCTGATCCATCCGTGATTGCAACGGAGCTAACCGCGGCCTTCTCTTCGGCAGCTTCTCTGCACCTGAAAGGCAAAGGACATAATTAAAAAGGGGTTCGGGTGAAGGCAGTCGCATTCATCTTAACTTTCCAGTTTTTGCACGCGCAGAAGCGGCCGCATCAACCGCAGCATCCCGGCCGCCCGAAAACTAGAAAAAGGACATTATTAGAGGTTCCATTAAAAGCGGCCAACGATCATTATACTTACGTGCATCGGCACGTGCAGTGGCAACGGATATAAAGCCCGCAGCATCCCGGCACCTGAAAACTAGAAAAAGGACATTATTAGGGGTGCCATTAAAAGCGGCCAACGAACATTATACTTACGTGCACCGGCACGTACAGCGGCAACGGAAAACTACGCCCACAGCATCCCGAGGCCTGAAACAAAGGAAAAGGGACATTATTGAGGTGCCCATCTTTTAAAGCCTAAAGACTACAGTATACTTACAGGCATCTGCTCGTGCAGTAACGGCGGCATCGCTCTTCGGCATCCCAGCACCAGTGCCACAACTAAGGCCGCAAAAGACTTGAGCCTCAACACTGAACTCATCCAGTGACGTAACTGGAATCCACGCACCCCTGCACCAGACGCAGGATGGAGAGCTCAGCATTTATACGCCTAAGGTGAGAGCTCGCCGAGACAAGTAGAAAGCTAGGCTGTGGGAGAAACTGGCGATTGGTGGGAGAAGGAATCCCATCAAACAGTGATTAACCCTTTTTCTTCCACCTGCAGAAAACTTACCCTGCAAGTCAGACATTCGATAAGAGGAAGCCCAGTCCTGAGAGTCGTCCGAGCTCTACGCTTCTCAATTGAAGAAACAATAGCAGCCCAGCCGGGATCAGCGCCTCCGTGGGAATCAGGTGAGCGTTACAGTCCTTGATAGGAGATTCCATGGTCAAGGTTGGAGTAGTGCTTCCAAGTACAAGGGGTTCTTGTGAACTTTAAGCCCAAAACGTGCACCTCCGGCTGGTTCAAAGATGTTTTGATCCACAGTCACCAGCAACGGAGGCAGAGCAAGACAGACCCCCAGCAAATCTGTTAATTGGTTGATTAAATAGTTAGTTGGCCAGGCGTCAGCAAGAGAACAGCCTACAGGCTCAAAAAAGATATCTGAAGCCACCAGCTACCAACTATCCCTAACCAGCAGGATTCTGCAGGGGTTAAGTAGCAACAAAAAAAAAGGGGGCAACCGAAAGATAAAGGGAAATACACCCTGCATTTAGCACCATCCGTTTAGCACCATCTGTTGTGAACAGGGCTGTCAGAGCAGTGAAGGTGGTGGAAACCAAGTCAGGCTTAGCCTATCCCACACACCTCCGCGCGTGACCGCACAGCTCACCTCACCTCGAGCAATGTCTGAGCAATTTCTGCCGCAGTGTCCACCGCCACAACCCTGCGTGCCTCCAATAGTCACGGCCGTACCCCCAGAATTGGTACGCGGGAGAAAGTACCGGCGAGCAAACTTTTCCTCGAAGTGTGGATCCTGAGGTGCAGGGAAATTAGAGAAAGGTACCTTTCACGTAGTCACGTAGGCACGTAGGCACAGGAACAATCAACAAGGGTGTACAAGAAAATGAGTCAAGCCGCACTGCACTGCAGCCTACGGTCAACAATGCAACAGGCTCAGGCAGCCGCTTCTGACCCTCAGTCCTTCTCAGGAAACTCGCTTGAACTTTAACTCCCCCCTATCTGACCTCTCCCTGCACAAACAGCCTGTGTAATTTGGTAGGAACTCACTTGGCCTTGTATTTAATTCTACTTCACTCTCTTCCTCTCACTTCTACATTAACTTCTCGCCCTCTCATCAATCCATTGTTCACTTTCACATATTGGGGCATATTGGTGCCAACAACCCTTTACTCCTCCTCTTCTTGTTCAATGGCCAATGCAGGAGGACTCTTTTGCCTGTTACACTGGTGAAGTGAAGACCCCTCTTTCCCGTCGCTTTCCCCTATCCATGCATCTTCAAATCACCATGCATTTTATGACTTTCCCTATACAGTTATTATTTCCTTTGACCAACACTATCCTGTCATGGACACTCAAAACAAACATATGTAAGGACCTATGTCTTTTCTGCAATCATGGTCCCCATCCTACTCCTAGCCTCCAAAAGGTCCGTTGTTGTGCACCCTCTTGACTGGGTTCTTCCAAACCCTCATTCTTCGCAAAACTAATCTCATCCCTTATCACCCTGCAAGCTTGGCTCACACCTCCAAGGCAACATCCCTCTCTGCTAATTCTTTGCTTGCTAATGTCCTCTATAATCTGAAAAATGCATGAAAGTCTGGCACCCTGCCTCTCTCTCCCTCCACACCCTCCTTATATCAACCACCTCGCCCCTACTCCTTCTACTATAGACTACTTCTCTCCTACCGATCTAGCACACATCCTTTAGACCTTCACCCCATCTTGCACTCATATCAACCAGTTTGCTCCTCAGACAGTCTAAGACTTAATCTCAATCACCTCCCCATATCTCTCTAAGCTCGTTAAACGCTCCCTCTCTCTCTCTCCGCTGGATATTTCCCTGCCACTATCAAATCTGAAACTGTTGACCCAGACATTCCGGCAAACTATTGGCCAGTTTCCCGCTCCATTAGTCAAAGTTCCTTGAGTGAGTGGTCATCAACTGGATCACTAAAAACCTTGAGGATAATGGGCCTCATTGGGAGTTTGGAGGTAGCCATGCTGTTCTTAGCGGCATGGCTACCTCCAAACCAGGTACTGGGTCCGGGTCCCAAAAATAATGAATTACCGGGCCATGCCGACTTTAGCAGGCCCAGTAATTCCCATTCTTGGGAACCGGACCCGGTACATCCCCATTCCCATTTGAGCCTCCATAGGGCTCAATGGGAATGGGGAGGATGCTAACAACGGGTCCGTTAATAATGGGCCCGTTGTTAGCATCCTGTACTGCTAGCGGGTCCCGCTCTGCACATCTGCTCTGGCCAGGCGTCCAGAACGGGACCTGGAATGTGGCGGCCCGGTATCAACGGTGCCGGTCCCTTACCGGCACCATTCATACCGCGGCCACCCTCATTGTAATGAGGCCCAATGTCTTTGAATATCCACTTCAATCTGGCTTCCATAGTAAACAATCCACTAACACTGCACTCATGCATGTCTTTAAGTTTCTCTCTCATGCTCACCACTCCAAAATTGCTTCTATACTCATCCTTTTGGACCTCGCTGCTGCTTTCAACATTGTCGAGCAGTCCTCTCTCCTTCTCATTTTCAAGGACTTTGGGTTTGACAAATCGGCCTTCACCTGAATTGCATCCTACCTGGAATGTTGCTCCTTTAAAATCTCCTGGAACTTGACAACCTTTGATCCCACCCATCTCACTGTCATAATCCCACACTGATCAGTCCGTAGACCTCTGCACTTCAACCTCTATACCTCTGCCCTATGAATACTTATCTCATCCCTTAGCTCTTAGTATCAGCTCTTTTCTGATGACACTCACATTGTGTTCCCCTTTCCCTCTTTCACCTTAGAATAGACTGCCAATGGTCTCATCTGCCTCAAGTTCACCTTTTCAAAAAACAGAAGTCACCTTTCTCCCATCTCCCAATGACATCCCTCCCATCCACTCCCCTCTGCTATCTCTTTACTGCTTGGCCTTGCCTTCACACTTAACGTGTGCACCCTGGGGGCCTCTTTGATAGTGACAACCGGCTCGCCTCTGCTGCTCATAATTACCTTCTAAGCATTCAGAAAATATGTTCGTTTTGCGCACACCTCTCTGTGAAACCTCAAATATCACCCCTCATGCTCAGCCAGCTCCACTACTGAGCGTGCTAATCCTTGGCCATCCTTTCTAGTCCTTCTTCCTGCTAGAAAAAGTGCTCAACTTTGCTACTCGCACTATCTACACCCTACCCAAATCCTCCCCCTCTTTACCGACTGACATCATACTGGTTAATACGCCATGCACTATCTCGCATTTTCAAGTTCCTTTTCCTAGTTTATGAAGATATCAATGCTCTGCTCAGTACATGTGTGAGCGTATCTCTGCCTGCTCACCATCGCGTTCCCTCTGCTGCTCCTCTCTATTTTGTTGTGTCCCTTGTCTATGTCCCACTTTGTTGACCCCCGCAGAAGCTGACTCACAGCTTGTTCTCATCTGTGTGCTATTATTGCACAGGCCACCTTCCTGGGAATGGCTCGGCCATCTTTAAATGTGGTATTCTGAGTCATTCCTGATAGAAACTGACATCGCAGTTCTTCAAATAAATAAAAATACAAAATACAGATTACAAGCGTGTTCCCATAATTGCCACAGCACAGGGGAACAAAAACAGCTGAGTTAAATCAGTATTAACCCATACTGCTGCATTATACTTCATTCTATATGTTTTGCGGGAATGAATGCGAGTATTCAACATTAAGAGCGAATTGTTTCACTGTATATATGCCTCTTCCCAAAATTGTAAGAGAAAGTCAGCACATAAGGCTTCTGTCAAACTGATACACATTTTCACTTCAGAGAAAAACCTGAGCATTGCTACAAAGACGTGAGAGCTGTCAGGACGGCACATGCCAGCAGCCTTCTGATTCCAACCCCCGCCGCCCCTCCCCCCTTAACCAAACTCGTTTAAGAATAGGGCAAGGTTATTCTTAGTGGGAGTCATTATTTGCATGTAGACGACTGTAATAAACAGGGCACCACTGAGAAATGTGTCCGAAATGACGGATTTACCCGAATGCTCATGTTTTCTGCTTAACCGCTGCTGTGATTTCTAATCTTCAAACCTTGCGTGGCCACAGGTTACATCGTACATTTTTATTGGAATCCTGTTTTTTGCAAAAATCCTATTTTGAATCTCTAGCGCCACCATATGGCTTACTGCAAAAAATACGCAAACAGATAGTTCCGAGGCAATCAGTACAGACATACACATTTATCTTGCAAAACAAGTTTAGACCAAAATCCAGTTCCAGTCATAAATATAGCACCGGAATCAGCCATAATTATACAAAATGCAATTGGTGCAGATTCTCAGCACTTGGGCACAATGGTATCAGAGGCAAACTACGAAAGAATGGGCTCAATCATTATTTTACAATGAGACATTATTATTACACCTGCACCCAAAATGCCCGAGGCTCAAGGATCGACCTGTATCTTTTTTCAATGTAAATGACTTTTGGAAATTGCAGTTTTAGGAGAAAAACATGCGGCTCAATTTTCCTAATGGCTGTCTATCATACATGTTCAACATGTAGCTTGGTGCAAAACGGTGTACAGCCATTATCTAAACTCAAAGGGCCTGATTTACAAACGCATTTTTCAATGTGAAAACACCTTTGAAAAACGCTTTGTAAATCAGGCCAACGTGTACTCTCTCCTTCAAATATATACATTAAAGGGCTGCCCTCTCAAAAGCTACATAATGACATTGAGGGGCACTTCATCTTGCATTCGAGTAGATATTTATGTAATGATTAGAGTCACATGGCTTGCATTAGACCACCTCACAAACAGCTAACAGCTAAAAAGCCACCCACTTGAACCCTGGCCTGTAATGTTGCACTTAGTATGTTTCTCAACATGCGTCGCACTGACAATGACTTTGATTGCCCTTGCTGGCTGGGCGGGTCTCTGTTTCCAACATTTCTGCTCCAGAGTGTAGAGGTCTGAACCGTACAAAAAATAACAATCAATATGTACAAACTCTCCACGTATGTTTAAGGGCCAGAATACACACACGATTCAAAGGGAACACAACTCTTAAAAATATAGACTTGACTAAATGTTTAATAGTGAGATTGTATGACGTAGAAAATACGCCTCCAACCCCAAACTACCCCTCCCTTAGAAAGAATGAAACTCGTATGCAGAATCTCCTCTTCTCGTGCTCCATGAAGCAGTTCACCCAAGTTTGCACGTTACAAAACAATGCAAATAAGCAGTACAGTTCATAAGCTTTCAGAGTCGAACCTGGGCAATGCTGCACGGGCATCCCACAAGTGTGGCAGGGTAACTGCTGTTACCATCGGCAGCTGGGAGAGGGGCAGCCCCAACCCCCCGCGCCTGCTCATCTCCTCTCCCCCCAGCTACGGACACACGCAGTCTCAGCAGCACAAAAGCCATGGAAGGGTAAGGTGCGAACAGTCATCGCACCCTTCCTCCAAACAGCAAGGTGCTAAAGCGCCACAAGGAAACAACCATCAGGCAGGGCCCAGGTTCAAAGATCTGCCCCAGTCGGCTATCTGGCCAGGGGCTGCGACAACAGCGGCCCCCACCACATACACAACAAAGACCCAGGGCCTCCCTGGGTCTTATAAATGAGAGAAGCATGCTCAGAGTAAACACAATCTGTTTGTGGACCCTGAACGGGGACCCAAGCAAACAGGAGGTTCACTGTTTACTCAGTGTCTTCCAAATCTTCTTGCTTCTTTAGCAATTCTTGAAGTTCACTGTACATCACTGTGTCTTTTTCCTTCCCGAACATTGTACTGTTCAAAGCATTTGCAATACAGCTTTAACGAAGGAAGAAGCGGCAACCGAACAGCCAGCGCGGATGTGGTCAATTTCAACATTTTCGGCATAGAACGAAAAGCGAGCAGCGAGCGTGTCCAAAACAAAACAAACAAAGACGCGTGCCGCGGAATCATCCCCAAAACCAGTGCGAACGAGGGAGAAACTGCACACGAACAAGCACGGCGCGGACGGCTTTCGATTCAACACTTTTAAGGTGAGCCACCGTGCTGGGGCTATGAGGGAGGATAAATAGACATTTATGTTTGGAAGTTTTTTTTCATTACTGTGGACCGGAACCCCCGCGTTTATAAGGCAGATGGGGCAAGATAACACAAGGCAGTTTTAAACTCGGGCAGAGTCACAAGCCAGCTTAGGAGCTCGTCTTTGCTTTTTCAACCACGCAGAGCTAGCGAACGCAGTTCCAAGCGCGGCGGGCCCAAAGACTGCAGATTAAAATAATTTCTGTAATATTGCAGGGCGACCTCACAGCGAAACAAATGTAAATCCAGTAAACCAAACCTGGGGGCTGCCCAATTTCCTGAACCTGGACAAGAAGGCAACAGTCAACAGTTACCCAGCACGGGCAACAAATAGAACAGGCGCAAAGAACTCGCCGATAACAACGGTTTAACTCCTTGATAAAACCCCTTTTTCTTTTTCCTATAGCAGGCATAGAAAAGCATGGGGCCCAAACGAAAAACACAGGTACCCCCAACACCGGCGCAGAAGCCCAAATCACTACAATTGCTAGCAGCCATTGAAGCGGCAGAGCACTACGGATGGGCATGGGTTAGAGAAAACATGTACGGCCTACCCAGGGAAGGAATTACTAGCCCACCCAGCCAGGAGGAGGTTTCTGCACCATTAAAAAGGAGAAAAATATCCAAAGGCGCCAGAAAAGGTACCAAAAAATTGTCAGAACTATGCGAAAATGTAGCGGAATTACAGCATCTAATGGTAGAAATAAGGGGGAAACAGACACCGCCCACAAGGGAACCTGGGGCCTCAAAACCCAACATCGCAATAGAACCTACCATATCGGTTGTCAACCCACCGGTAACACCACCTATAGCAATCCCGCCACAACAAGCACAGCAGTTGCCAATAGCCCCCACAGTTATAAATACAACAGCCTCTACAACTCCAGCAACTGATCCAACAGGTGCCCTAAAAGCATGGACAACCCCAGGCACAGACAACACGGGCGCGACAGGGACACCCGGCAGCAATACAACTGACATTGTAACAATCTGTAATGCACAATTAGACCATAAAATGAAATCCTTCCAAACAGAGATATTAAATAGATACAAAGATGCCTGGCATGGAACATTGATACCACAATCAAAGAAGCCATATGGGCAAAATAATTTATAGAAATCTTTTCCCTAATAGAAGCCCAGCGCAAAGGGAAAGACACTTTCAGAGACCCCAAAAAAATAGACGAAAAAGCTATTGCCAGAAACGGCCAGGTCGAACAAAACTGGGACAACTGGTTACAGGCCTTTGCCATTTTAGCAACAATATACGAAGAAAAATTCCCTTTGGATGGCAGGAAGATCTGGGCATACGTTGATAAAATAAGGGAAGTAAAAGTAACACAGTGGGGAAAGACATGGCTTGCATACGACATTAGATTTAGGAGGAGCATGTCAGAAAGGCCGGCCATTGAGTGGGATGAAGTCCAGAACGATTTATACACCCTCAACGCCGAACCTCCCCAGGAAGAAGATACCACGCAGTCTTCTTCCAAAAATAGCAAAAATTCCCAAGTAAGCAAATCCCATGTCAATGATAAATCCAAAAAAGGGGACCAGCCCTTTCGGAGGAACCAGCCTTGGGCGACTAAAAATAATGCCCACAGACAGAACAAACAGCAGGCTGTCAAATCCAACATCCCATGCAGACATTTTGGGAAAAACCAGTGTACATGGGGCAAAGAATGCTGGTACAAACACGCCTGCACAGACTGCAACGGCAACCATGCAGCAAGCAACTGCACCAGACTACTAGCCAAGAAAGAATGATATCCCAGTTTTAAAACCAGGACTAACCCCCATCAACCCAGGCAACTTTAGGGACGCCCTAAACAGCTACCCTGACAAGGAAACCAGCAGGATAATATCGCAAGGTTTCACCAAAGGGTTTTTCATCCCATTTAAGGGCACCGGGTCACAACACATCCCGATGAACCTAAAGTCAGCCAGGGACAACCCCCAGATAGTAGAAACCAAAATCAAGAAAGAACTGCAACTGGGAAGGGTAGCAGGTCCCTGGGATTTCATTCCTTTATCTCCACTAGGCCTGGTGCCCAAAAAAGAACCCGGAAAAATGAGACTAATTCATCACCTCTCCTACCCTAAAGGCCAGTCTTTAAACAACGGCATCCCACACACAGAATCCGCGGTATCTTACACGCATTTTCAAGAGGCGGTAAGGCTCATACAAGACTGCGGCAGAAATGCTTTGATGGCCAATCGAATCTGCTTTCAGACTCTTGCCAGTCCACCCAGAGTCACAGCAGTGGCTAGGTTTCACTTTTAGCAACAAATTCTACGTATATAGATGCCTCCCCATGGGGTGCGCAGTATCCTGTGCACTATTTGAACAATTCAGTTCCTTTTTCCAATGGGCTTTCCTAAAACAGAGACCAGGGACAAAAATAGTGCACTACCTAGATGATTTCATGGTCATAGGACCACCAAACTCCGAGGAATGCGGCCGGGCTTTAGCACATTTCAAGCACATGGCAGCACAGTGGGGAGTTCCCCTAGCGAAGGGAAAAACCACCAAACCAGACACAAACATAGTTTTTCTGGGCATCGAAATAGACTCAGCAAAGGGACTCTGCAGAATCCCCAAAACAAAAATATCAGAACTCCTGGCAAAAATACAAAACCTGATAATGAGAGAAAAGGGGACCGTAAAGGAAATACAATCCTTGGCAGGCTGCCTCAATTTCGCTTCCAAAATAATACCTCAAGGAAGGATATTTGCCAGAAGCCTGGAGTTCAAAATCAAATCACTCACCAAAGCACACTTGCATATCCAGCTAGGCAGAGAGGTGAAACAAGACCTGGAAACATGGGGAAAATTCCTCAGAGATTTCAACGGGGTTTTACTTTGGCAAACGCCTTTAAATACCCGGTCAAACAGGGTCCCATACACCGATGCAGCTGGGAGCAAGGGATTTGGAGCCATTCTAGACTCCGAATGGGTGGCAGGACACTGGCCCAATTCATGGCAAACAGCAGGGTGGACCTACTAGAAATATTCCCCATCTGGCTAACATTACACATCTGGGGCAGGCGACTAGCGAATATAGAACTTTTGATCTGGTGCGATAACATGGCTGTAGTGGGCTCCATAAACAGAAGGTCTACGAAATGCCCTCTAGTACTAAAAGTATTACGAGCCATTACAACAGTCACACTACAAGAAAATGTTGTACTCAAAGCGAAGCACATTTCAGGGGCAGACAATAACATTGCTGATGCCTTATCTCGTTTCCAGTGGACAAGATTCCGAGAGCTAGCGCCGCACGCCCAAGAACAGATGATGCCAATATCAGCAGAATGCTGGACAATAATGGGAAGACAAGAATAACGGCATCAACGCCAACGCCAGAGAGCACAGGCTGGGATGCCCAACTAAAACCAGGCACCACTAAAACGGGTGCCAACAACACATTGGCATCAACGCCAGCACCAGAGAGTGCAGGTCGGGATGACCATTACAAAGCAGGCACCTCTAAAACGGGTGCCAACAACACATTGGCATCAACGCCAGCACCAGAGAGTGCAGGCCGGGAGTACCAACGAGAATCAGGCACATCAACAACGGGTGCCTACAACCTCACAGGCTTCCTAACAGAGATGGCAGAGAGGGCGTTGACAAGCACCACTGCAACGCAGTACAGTAAGTGTTTGCAAACATTATTTAAGGCCACAGGTGTAAACCACGTAGAACTTATAACGATTAAAGATATAGAGGTATTATTAAAATGGGCCCGGGAACAAGGTTTCAAAAGGGATTGGGCAAAAAGACAGCTGGTGGCAATTTCATACTTTACAAAAATTCAGGGCGATTCAGACCCCACCCAGAACGCCCTCATCTCGTACGCAATGAAGGGATGGGGCAGAATAGAGGGTCCACAAGTGGATACCCGCCGACCTCTTGATTTCAGCAAACTGGTGCAGATAGCAAGCCATTTGGAAGCCATATGCTGGCACCCATACGAGATAACGTTATTTAAAACAGCTTTTTTCCTAGCCTACTTTGGGGCTTTTCGGGTGGGAGAACTCATTGCTTCCAGCACCAAGGCCACAAACGGCCTGGGCGTCATGGAAATCAGGGTGAGGCAAGAGAGGGTTAACATAGAAATGCAACAATTGAAAACGGGTGCAAAAAGAACCATCAATATTTGTTGCATCGATGAGGCAACAAACTGCCCAGTTTGCATCACCAACATCTATTACGCGCAATGACCCAAAGTAGGGGGGAGTTTTTTAATCCACAAGGATATATCGGCCCTAGGCCGCTACCAATTTAAAGGAGTGCTGATAAAAGCAATCAGCAGAGCAGGGTGGGATCCCAACCAATTCGGCACTCACTCCTTCAGGATAGGTGCCGCCACCGCAGCATGGCAAGGAGGTTTAGCACTGCAACTACTAAACAACATAGGGGGATGGAAGTCAGACTGTTATAAAAGATATATCAGACCAAAATTGATATAGTCTCCGCCCCAAAATTTTCTTTCTGTTCCCCACCTCCCACCACCACAGAAACAACAGGTGAATCGAGGACCACACTACGATCAGCATGGTAGTTGGCCACTCATTCGTTTTCAGGACAGGCAGATGGGCTGAAGAGACCAAAGAAGGGCCACCGTTCAGAAACACCATTACTTCATGGTGGGGATACAGAGGGCTATGCTGGGTTGACGTCCAGGAAACACTAGCAGAACTGGTGGCATACAGGGACCCCCCAGAATTCCTGATCATCCATCTAGGGGGCAACAATCTAGTTAACACAGCTAGAGGCATCCTATGAGAAGAAATCTGCTCCTCCCAAGCAGGCATTTCAGACAATTGGAGGGGGACGGAAATATACTTCTCAGCCATCTTACCAAGAAAGAAATGGCTAGGGGCAACTGCTACAAATATATAGACATATCTAGAAGAAAACTGAACAGGACGATAGAGAGATTTTGTATGACAAGAGGACTGGGTTTCATAAAACACCCAACCATTACACTAGGCAACCCAGACCTTTTCCTCCATGCACCCATCTGTCTAGCCAGGGCATGTAGCATTTCTTTCGGGAAATCAATACAACTCTTGCTCACAGGGGCTGTCTCTAGGGCATACTCTTGGGGGAACACGGTCAGCCGGGAACCTGCCCGTGTGTGGCGGCACAGTTCCGAGGGGATAACCTCAGGACCCGGTGCCCAAAAGTATGATACCATCATGATATGTGATATTGTTATTGTCATAACCCATATCTGTACAATAAAATCCTACGGCCTTTTTATTGCCAACCCTTGAAACAAGTTGTGAGCCTATCATTTTGGGTGAGGGTTCGGCCATTACTAATGCATGCATATTGGTTCAGCAGTCATGGGCAATGCTGCATGGGCATCCCACAAGCGAGGCAGGGTAACTGCTGTTACCATCGGGAACTGGGAGAGGGGCAGCCCCAACCCCCCGCGCCTGCTCCTCTCCCCCCCCCCAGCTACGGAGACACGCAGTCTCGGCAGCACAAAAGCCACGGAAGGGTAAGGTGTTAACAGTCATTGCACCCTTCCTCCAAACAGCAAGGTGCTAAAGCGCCACAAGGAAACAACCATCAGGCAGGGCCCAGGTTCAAAGATCTGCTCCCACCAGGGGGTCATACAGTCAGCTATCCGGCTGGGGGCTGCGACAACAGCGGCCCCCACCACATACACAACAAAGACCCAGGGCCTCCCTGGGTCCTATAAATGAGAGCAGCATGCTCAGAGTAAACACAATCTGTTTGTGGACCCTGAACGGGGACCCAAGCAAACAGGAGGTTCACTGTTTACGCAGTGTCTTCCAAATCTTCTTGCTTCTTTACCACAGAACTCACCCATCCTACAAAAGGGGAGAAGAACAAAAAGAAGTACAAGGCACTGTACGGTTCCCACAACAAGTCGTGGGACACAAGAAGGCGGCACGGGTCCGAGGGGGTAACCTCAGGACCCGGTGCCCAAAAGTATGATACCATCATGATATGTGATATTGTTATTTTCATAACCCATATCTGTACAATAAAATCCTACGGCCTTTTTATTGCCAACACTTGAAACAAGTTGTGAGCCTATCATTTTGGGTGAGGGTTCGGGGTTCGCCCATTACTAATGCATGCATATGGGTTCAGCAGTTATAATATAAACTGCTGAAGAGGCAATGGGAACTGACTTGTAGACCTTTTTGTTGCACATATGAAATGTATTTCCTTTAAAACGAACAGCAACCTATGTTTGCCGTTTGAGTAACCTATTTTTGCCTTTAAAAAAGTAAAAAATATCAAACAACATCTTGTTAAGGCGGATAGACTAAGACTTCACCAGCTAATTTGAGAACTTATTTAGGTCTTCCACAATTTACAGGACACATCCCTTGGGAATCACTCTGCATGTAAGGTCACAGAGACAAAAACATCCTTCCTCATTGATGGCAAGAACTAGAAGCTAAGGTTTCACAGTACATGTAGAAGCTCCTGTATTATTTACATTGTGCAATGTCCATGCATGAAGATATACATGGGAAAAACAACTATCCATGGTTAGAACCCTCATAGTGGAACACAGGTCGAAGGCTGAAGCAATAGAACTCGACGAGGGGGGCATTACCGGTCTGGTAATGCTCTTGAGGTGATAGTTACAAGGAAGAGCGAAACAAGGGCTTTGACATAGCTCGGGGGCATTACCAGACTGGTAATGCCCCCCTCCAAGGGTTCTTTTGCTATTATTACCCTGGCACATTATATTGGGGAATGAAAATATTTTTTTTCTTGAGCTGAGGAACGGCATTGAACGGTTTCTTGACTCGAGAGAAAAAAAAGCACAAAACATGGCGACCAGGGATTGGCCAGAATGGACTACACGCAGTCCCTTCTCCCTTTCCATGGTGGCCATTGAAATTATTGAAAAAAATAGAGCAAACAAAATGGCCACTGCAATGGAAAGGGAGAACAGACTACACATAGTGCCTTCTCCCTTTCCATGCCGGCTAATTGCGGCCAGAGATGCACTGGGAACAGTCATGTTCCCGGCGCCAGTGAGGGACAATGATGTAGAAGATAAGTAGGGAGGCGGAGCCTTAAATATGTGGAAAAGTGGGATGGGGGTAAAGCAGTGTGGCGATCACGGAGCGCATTTACCTGATTCGGGGCGAGGGAAGATGGCGGCCTCCTGCTCCAAGGAAGCTTAGAGCAGGGTCTTTCACTGTGTAGTAAGGACCCTGCTAGAAGCCTCCTCATTGACTGGGAGGCTGCCACATACCCCTCTCCCATTAGTAATAGAACAAAGCCTATGACTGCTCCACTAGTGGCCCAATTTGCAGAATTGGGGCATAACCAGGATGATTAACCTGGTGGGTCATTGAAAAAATGCAATCGGGGGAGACCCGTATGAGAGAGGTTGTTTATCCCGGAAGAAACAACATTGGATGTACACTCTTCAAAGTTTCTTGCATGGCCTTAATGACAGGAAAGACTGGCATCCTTTAGGTTGTATTTAGCATGGGTCTATGTCAAAAGTCCATCCCACTGAATATAAAAGGAGGAAGCACATTTTTCTGCCTTTCTGGAAATGTTATACTGCCCTTGGGTCATTTTGTATACATACAACGCATGATGCGTATGTCTTCTGATATTTAGAAGCTTTCGAAAACAGCATTTTTTTGCAATGCATTATTTTTGTTGTGTATTCACATTCATTATCAGGGTAATTCATAGATTTCACCGCCACCCGTGTGCGCTAAACAGCATTCTGGCGCACCGCGTATTCATCGAATATCAAAGCCATTTTGAGCGCTGGTGCAGAGAACATCCTGCAGTGCCAGTTACGCCCCCAAAAATGCCCCTTGTGCAAGGATAAGGCATTGAAATCCCCAATGCAGCGCCAACCCTGCACCAGTTCACAGGGCCGGTACAGTGCATTTGGGCGGTGCGCGGGAAGTTATACACACGATAAGCCTTGCGCGAGCGGGGTACGTGTATAACGGGGGTGCGCGGGAAGTAATACATTCGATAGGCCTTTGGCGAGCGGGGTATGTGTATAACGGGGGTGCGCGTTAAGTTTAACATGCGCTAAGCCTTGGGCGAACGGGGTACGTGTATTCTGAGTGGTGCGTGGGAAGTTATACACGCGATAGGCCATGGGCCAGCGTGGTATGTTTATAACGGGGATGTGCGGGAAGTAATACATGCGATAGGCCTTGGGCGAGTGGGGTATGTGTATAATGGGGGTGAGCAGGAAGTTTAACATGCGATAGGCGTTGGGCGAATCGGGCACGTGTATTCTGAGGGGTGCGCAGAAAGTGTCACACGCGATAGGCCTTGTGCGAGGGGGTATATGTATACTGAGGGGTGCGCAGGAACTTTCACATGTGATAGGCCTTGTGCGAGTGGGTTACGTGTATTTCTGGGGGTGCGCGTGGAGTTGCACACACGATTTCGCTGGGCGAGCGAGGTACATGTATTTCTGGGGGTGTGCAGGGAGTTTCACATGCGAATTGGCAGTGTGGGTCCTCCCAGGTGTTCCCTCTCCCTCCTCCCCAGGCCCCGCAGGCAGCCCATCCACCTAGGCCATGCCCTGCAGGTAGCCCATCCACCCTGGGCATGCCCCCCATCCAGCCCACATGTCACCATGCACCAGTGAGCACCCACTCATGTGCCCCTGCACCCCCACCCACCTGGCAGTGAGGGGCACCCGCCAGAAGGCCCCGACTCATGTGCCCCTGCACCCCCACCCTCCCTGCAGTGAGGGGCAACTGCCAGCAGGCCCCGACTCATGTCCCCCTGCGCCCCCACCCACCCGGCAGTGAGGGGGACCTGCCAGCAGGCCCCGACTCATATCCCCCTGCACTCCCACCCACCCGGCAGCGAGGGGCACCTGCCAGCAGGCCCCGACTCATGTCCCCCTGCACCCCACCCACCCGGCAGTGAGGGGCACCTGCCAGCAGGCCCTGACTCATGTCTCCCCCAACACGTCATCATGATCCACAATCATGGCCCTCATGGCCACCCAAACCCCACCGCACGCCTGCCCTGCCCAAAGAACCAACCAAGTATTACATCCACCCCACATTGAAATGCCCATTACATGATACAACCCAAATGGCATGTATGTACATCAACACATGTCCGTCACACACACACAATGGGTGCCAGTGAATGTGAAAACCCACATCGTGACATGCATGAAACCAATGAGAGAATACCACACATTGAAGTATGAAACAAAAATGTATTCAACACAAAATGAAGGGAACCAAATGAAACCACACAATAATGGAAATAAGAAATAAAATGCAGCATGTCCCGAAATGAAAATAAATATGAAATCAGAATCCAAATAAATCCAAATGAAAATGTGTCCAAAGTCTCCGTCCAACGAAGCAAATCCAAAGGGAAAGAAATAAGTAAAATCCATTGCTCCATGGTGAAAAAAAAAAATGATGATAAATCCACGGTTCAACTATATACAAATAACAAATCCAGAGTCCATGAGCCCAACCATTGAAATCAAACCTACAAAGTAAACGACCTAATAAAGAACTATCTACAAAAAGGTGGGGCATAGTCCAAGCGCCCCAAATGAAAGAAAAACATAAATGAAACCTAACACTAACTAACTATATACAATGGCGGCTGACAAGTCCTACGGCTCACTTGCCGATTTCCCGGGCTAGGGCATCATCGAACTCCTGTTCTATGTCCTGGAGGCGGGCCTGTTCCATGGCCCCGAGGTTTTGCAGGGATGATGCCATGTCCAACTCCAACTCCCTGCGAATTACCTCGAGGCACTCGGCCCGCCTCAGCACCATGTGCATGGAGTTCTCCGCCCTGACCATAGTGAGCCGTGCCTCTTCCGCCCGCCGCCGCTCCACATTTATGTGCTGGCCCAACCGCTGCCACACGGAAGACACTCCCAATCCAGGGTCCTCCTGCCCTCCGCCCGATGCCTGCCCCTCTGATGTTGATGGCCCGAGCTATCATCGCTCCCACCTTGAGCCTGTTGCTGCTGTGCCTGTGCCCTGCCTCTTGATGTCTGCATGTCCTCCTCCTGCTGGGGTGCAGTTGTTGGTGTGGCCACCCCTGCTGGACCTCCAACTCCCGACTGTGGCAGGGATGTGTCCTCCACCAGCCTGGCCGCTGGGTCAGAGGCAGCTCCACAGGGTGCCCAGGTCATACATGGGCCGGAAGATGGCATGGAGGACGACTGGCACATAGGGGCTTCACGGTGAGGAGGGGGTCGGTACAAGGTCCAGCACATGGAGGAATCCAGCACTGGCGACCCGTCCTACTAGGTTGACGCGGTCAAAGAGGCATCTGAGATAACATGCAGTATCTTCATGAAAACACTGCAGGTCATCCCGCATGCCCTGTTGACGCAACGCCACCCCAACCAGGACAGGCTCAACCCGGTCCCGCATTGTCATGTCCGCAGGGAGAGGAAGGCCAGTTGTTGTGCGCTCATCCCCTCCCTGAGAACGGGTCTGGACATAGGCATCCCTGCTGGTGCTGGATGATGCAGTCACAGGATCGGGGACAGGATTACACACAGGCACCTCCACGGTGGCCTGTGCTTCCTCCTGTCCCTGCCCCTGGACTGCACCACCAGCACCAGTGGAATCCCCCCTCCAGACCCCATGTGTGTCCCTTCCACGGCCTCCTCCTCAACCAAACCCCCCACCAACCTGGATGACTCCGTGCCATCTTCCTCCATCAGACCTTGTGGGGTCTCAGCTGCCCCTTCTGCTGCCGAGGAGTACACCTCCAACCTCCGCCTCTTGGACCTACCCTCGGCAGCTGCGGCCACGGACACGGCACCAGACTCCTAACTCCCCGACGAGATAACAACATGGGAGGAGGGCCGGGCCTTGCATCTCTGGCTGGTGGTGCAATCCCTGCTGCTTTGCTCCACAGCACCGTCTCCACCCTCTTCATCAGTTGACGCTGCAGACAGGGAGAGATAGAACACAGGCATCAGGGCACTGTACAATGGTCTGATAAACACATGACAGTTGTACATGAGTGGCAGTGTCAAACTTCAGACATGGCATCGCACTCCCTAACACACATGTCATTTGAACTCACACACATGATCACATTAACAGGAATGTTGCACCAGACAGCACCATCCATACACAAACAACAGCATGAGCAGCAAAAGGTAAGCCTCACCTCACATGCAACACGGGGAGTGCAGAACACATGCACACATGCCACCAGACATACATGCATCTGTACATCTCCACCATCTGTCGCAGTGATAAGATCGCCATCCATGTCACATCTGGCAATCAGCCTCCTACATGTCACTGTCACATGCATCCATGGTGTATAACAGTTGCACACTTGTCAAATAAACACACATGCACATGTTCATAGTGCAGATACATGCAGGTAGAACCACCATCCATGTGTGACACCACAACCATGCCACTGTACATACACAGAAATGTAAAAATGTGTGCACCCACACCTGCATTTGGCCAGCATGCTTACCAACACATACACCATCGATGTGTCTCACACATGAGAGGACTCACATGCGGCAGGCTCACTTCCCTGTACATACACATGCATACATGGCCCTACACAGACATATGTACAACCTTCACACTCCTGCCACACCTCAACATGCACAACGTCCAATCAATACGCATGTACACGTATCGCTCGACTCCAGACGGGTCTGCCTCTCAAGGACCTGGAGGTGGAGCGCTGGGCTTATACGTTCCAGGGCCCTCATCTGGTTGTTGGTTAGGCGGACCCAGCACCCCTCGGCATCCGCTGCCTTCAAGAGGTGCTGGGCCTTGTTGAGCTGAAGTCCTCCCAGCGCTTCCAGATGTGTTGAATGTCGCGGACTGCCACCCCCTACACGTTGATGGCAGTCACAATGTCCATCCAGATCCTCTTCTGTCCTTCATTGTCGGCGCGTGAACTTCCAAAGAGGGCATAATACTGCCCTAGGACTTGCTCCACCAGGATACCAACTTCACTGGCACTGAAGCTGGTAGCCCTCTGCCTCTCTGGCTGGGGGTTGCCGGTGGTACCAGATGGTGTTGTCTCTGACATGGCAACCCCAGAGGCAGGTCTGGGTGGGCAACTGGGTCCTGGGGCTGGGCTGTGGAGCGATGGTATTCCAGACGGGAGTCTTCTGTTCCAGCAGGGGTGGTCACAGCAACTGCACCCCTGAAGAAGATGGCTGACGTGCAGGCACCAAACAGCAGGGCACATGGGCAGCAGGCAGGCAGGCAGCAGCAGATAGCAGGTGGGAGCGTGCTCAGGACTCTGGGGGCAGGAAAATGTCCTTCTGGGCAGGAGCGTGGTCTTCTGTGTGTTGTTGCGTGGCCAGCTTGATAAGGAGTGATTTGGCACGTGAAAAAAACTGCACGCCTGCGTGTAATTCGAGGAAAGGCCCTTAGCGCGTAAGCGTGTCTGTGACATGACATGCAAGGGCGTTTACCCCAACACGGGTGCATGTTGATTGTACACGTGCAAAAACAGCACGTCCGGGTGTCACTGTGTGCAATTGGAGGAAAGGGCCTTAGCGCGTACGTGTGTAAGTGACGTTGCACATGTGGGCTGGCTTAAAAGGTACGTGTAGGATGCCATGTTCTTGTACGTGCTTTTTGTGGAGAGCGAGCGGGTGATTCTTGTCCTTCTTGTTGGTTCACACGCGATAACTTCACAACTGTTCCAGTTCATACTCCCTGTTTACTCAGACAACGTTCAATTCTTCTTTTGGTGGGGGTGTTGCCAACATGCACATGCGCGTCTTTTTCACATTCTTTTTCCAGGCAGACAGTGAGTCGCGCACGTATTTTCCAACTGTGGTTGCCCCGTGTGTCACTTACCCATTCAGAGGTCATTGTAGGCTGCGTGTACCACGCATACGCTTATTTTTGTGTTTCTGGGAGCCACAGCGTAGTGCGGGTTCGTTTTTCCATGCACGTGGTCTACCAGGGCTTGCGTGCACATCAAATATTGTTTTCGGGGTGCCTGTGCATTGCGTGACCCGTCATCTTCCCCCAGGGGACACAGACAGCCTTGCTAGAGCACTAGGGTATGAATTCCATCTAGTACCCTACCCCTTTCACCCCAATTGCCCAGGACAATTGTTTACTGCAACTCCCATACGCACAACAACATCAGTGCCATGGTTGGGAGGCGAACAAGCAGTAAGGGAGGCAAAGGTGGCTGACCTCAAAGAGGTGGGCGCGATAGGGGACGTGGCCAGGATGTGCAGGGTGGCCCAAGAGACCAGTGTGTGGAGGACCAATCAGGGACACCTATGCCCCCCCCCCCAATGGTTCAGGGAAATGTAGCTGACACCATCCCAGCTCATCCCTTGTTTAACCGGCCCATATTGTCAACATAACCGGCACAGGATGACCCCCAGGCTGACTTCCGTGTCACCAAGTCTAAGCCACGTGTGGCGGTGAAAGTACATGGATCTGGGGCAGCAATGTCATCTGCTGCCCCAAGTAGCCAGGGTGAGGAGGCTGCAGGGGCAGCTGCAGCTCAATCCACCCCAGCCTAGAGTGTCCCAGCCGGGACAGTGTCGGTCCCAGTCCATCACACTGAGGTTGGTCCTGCCAACATCAACCAGCAGCCAATGCCTTCAGTGAGACCTTTGGTCATCGTGCCTTTGGCAACTTCCAGTGCCCAGTCCACCTGCGCTTCTGCCCCTACGATCCAGAGCAGCGTAAGCCACTCAGGGTCCGCACCACCTTCCAAGAGGAAGAAGGGTGCTCTTGCAGTACAGGCTGGGACCCCAGACACGGCTACCCACTCCAGCACGCCAAGGAAGCCTAGTTTCAATGATGCAGAACTAGATGCACTTGTGGGCTATGTGTCAGCCCATGGCTGCGAAATGATGGTGACTGCAGGGTGTAAGACTACGACTGCTCAACGTAGGGCCCACTGGCAGACCATCGCGGACCACATTAGTTCCCTTGGATTTGTGAAGCGCACAGCTGATGATTGCTCTAAGCGCTGGAATGACCTGAAACGCAGAGCAAAGAACAAGCTGGCTTCAAATCATGCCTCTACTCTGGTGACTGGTGGTGGGTCTCCACCAGAGGAGGAAGAACTCACTGAACATGAGTCTGTTGCTGGAGCATTCATCACAGAGGATCAGATCCAAGGCGGAGACCTACCAGATCTCGAAGCAATGTCCAGTAAGTGACCATGCATATGTGTGCAATCCATGTGTATGTTGCTTTGGTGATGTGTTCTGATTGAGTGTTCTGATTGAGTGCCAGGTGAGGCTGTCTAGTCATGACTGCTATGGGTCACCCATGTGGTCCCTCAAAAGCATTCCCCGGCCTTGTGTTTCAGTTTCACAGTATCCCTTCTGACCACAGTTCACTTTTTGCACATGATTAATCCACTTGGCCTTCAGCCGTCCTCTTGCCACAACATTGTTCATACTGTTTTCCTCTTCATTCAGCCTGATTGATGAAATGATTAGCATATTTGCCAGACATTTTTGTGGCCTACTGTCCCAAATGTGACATACTTCTGTCATAGATTACACCACACAATGGCCCACATTTCTTGACTTATTAGGGGAATGATTTCTACAATAAGGCTGAATGAGTAATGTGCACCTACACATGGCCTGCACACTATCATTTTGGGGCCCTGTTTGAATGTTGAACATGACAATTGTATCCTCTCATGTCGAAGTGACCAACCATTGATGTATCCATGTGCCTGCCATCACTGCATGAGTGAACACTGGCTTTGTTGCAGCATGTGGCACATGCTTGTTTTTTCACTCTTTTTTACATGTTTTATTTCATGATGTCCATCTCACATGGATGGGTGACAGTACTGATTTGCTACCATCTGGGTGTCCTTGTCAAATCTGCCATGGCTACGGTAAGTGCCGTCTGTGTGCTGGCATGCGTCAGGTATGTGGATTGTCCATGCCATTCACAGGCTAATGTTTTATGCCAGTGCTATCCAGCATGCAGCACATGTGTTGGTTTTCCATTTTGCAGTCATCAGTGTGTGATGTTTGCCTCCCCTTCCAACTCATTGACATTGCATACATGCCAGAGTTATTGTCATGTGGGACATGTGTCATTTATGTACTGGATCTCTGCCTCATCATGCCTATGTGTGTGTGCTATGGTGCTCATGCCTGTTTTCATTTGTTATCTTTCATGATTTTGCAGGTGATGGGGCACTTGATGCTGTTGAGGAGGAGGAGATGGGGCAGACCCAGGAGGACTCACAGCCACAACTGAGCACCAGTGGAGGATGTGGGGTGGTGGTGGGTGAAAACCCATTACTCCTACAGACCATACTGTCCACGGGTGTCTCTGGGTACACCTGCGGAGACCTCTATGAATCAGGTGCTGAATCGGACATTGAGACATATGTGCCGTCGCAGGTGAGTGTTTCTGGCAGGGATGCTGTTCTGTCCAACCCACCTGCACCGGGGGTAGACCCCTCTATGGGGCATTCAGTGTTAGAAAGTCTGCCTGTGGCGGTTACCGATGCAGGGTCACACTCCACAATATTTGCTCCTGTTCCTGGGCCAGCAGATCAAAGAAGGAATGCAGTCCTGCAGCCTCAGGCAGTGCCAGCACAGCAAGGTGCACATCACCTTGCCCCAAACAGGTGTGGTGCCCGCCAATACTGTGGCTGTGTGCCACCAGGCAATACTGTGTGAGAGAACTTCATGTACACTATAGCAGCACAACAGGGGGCATCGTGTGAAATGATGGCTCAGGCAATGGATAGGGTGGCCACTTCCAGTCTCCTCCCTGAAAGGCAGATGGAGCTCCAGCACCAGGCAACAGAGTCCATTTGCCACTTACACAGGGAGGACATGTTGGCATCTGACAGGGAGCGACGGGCTGAACTGGAGACTCTGCGCACAGCCATATCTGTAGAGTCACAGGCCCACAGGGAAGCCCTGAGATTAGAACACAGCTCCCTCATAAATACTCTGGTTGAACTTGAGGTGTCCCAGAGTACAAAGTCAGAACAGCAGCTGGAGCAGCTGACACGCACACTCTCAGCTGAGCTCCAGGAAACCCGTCAGGAGATCCGGGCATCACGCAAGTCCATGCAGGCAGAAATGCGTGCTACCCATGAGGTGCTGCATGGGGATCTCCATACCATCATCCTGCAGAACCAAACCTTTGCAGACCTGCATG
Source organism: Ambystoma mexicanum (assembly GCF_040938575.1). NCBI lineage: Eukaryota > Metazoa > Chordata > Amphibia > Caudata > Ambystomatidae > Ambystoma > Ambystoma mexicanum. The sequence goes on from NC_090928.1 coordinate 834,803,638, forward strand.
CTTGCTGCCATGGAGGAGCATGCCAGGGCTTGGCGTGGTCTGCCTCCCATATCACGGCCACCTTCTAATGTACCAAGAGAGGGTGATGACAGTGACGGCAGTTCACCCACTGTAGCATAGCCATGCAGGCCATGAGCCCATGGAGGTATTTTTTTTTCTCAACATCCACGCTTGTGGGTGTTGGGGTGCACCCTGTACCTTGTCCCTCCTGGGTGGCCTCCCCCTCACCCCCTGGTCCACACATGGCCATTTTCTTTTTTAAACAGTGTGGTGCTTTGTGTGGCTCCCGTAGGCATCCACTGTGTATTCCAGCTGGGCACATGCAGGCTTGTCCTGTCTTTGGGTTAGATGCTTGGGTTCCTGACACACACACACACCTCCTGCTTCCCCTTTCCATGGGCTTGCAAAGGGTGTGACCAAGTGACAGTAACTTACACAGTGACATTGGGCTCCCATAAATTGTGTGGACAAACTGTGTATACATCCCTAGTGGATATTGTTGTAAAAATCTCCACTGCATGGTGGATTTATGTATGGTTCTACATCCATGACTTTTTCCCTATATACATGTACCTTCTTCATGTCTTAACAAGCCTGTCTACTTTGCAGATGCAGTTCATGTTGTATGCAGTCGACTGAAACATTTGCCTACCAACAACACTCTGCAGTTGGAAGAGGTCGATGTGCTGCCTAAGTGAGGTTGTGACACTTGCACTACTTTGATTTTTAATTCTCATATATTGCCACTGTTTGAACATGTACTGATGTTTTCTCTTGCTGGTAAGTATTTGTTCATGTGTGTTGTTTTTTTATTCATTATTGAGAGCAAATTGTCTGTGGCCTGTTTCCATTTAGGACAGTGCACTTTGTGACACTTGTGTCATGTGTTGTGCATTCATTTGGTAGCTTTCACATTGCATGCCATGCCATGGTGTGTTGAGGAGGTGTTGGGTGACATGCCACCATTTTGATGTGGTATTTTGAAAGGGGGTAGTCCTTCATGCTGCATGAATTTGTGCCTTTTTGTGACACAGCATTGGGTGTCTTTGGGTAGCTAGGGATGCAGGCACACAATGTAGCACTTCCATGTGAACAATCTCAGGCTGGTATGGTTGTGACAGTTGACTGTCCCTTTTGTCATCATCATCATTGATTGTGAGCTGGTATGTGCCAGGCCTGTGTGCACTCCGCTGGGGTGGGATTTTAGGTGAAGTAATTTGCCACAAGCTGGGTCCGGGCTGCTTCACCACGTGCCCTTTCACCTCCCATGCGCAGCGGGCGTGCATGTGGTTACGGATGTGGGGGCACTACTATGTCCACTGGCACTCCCAGGCGGGTTGCAACATTGTGCAGGACACATGCTGCCACTATGATCCTGCACACTACTGGGGGCGCATATAGCAGCTGCCCACCAGAGCAGTCAAGGGAGCGAAAGTGTGACTTGAGCACTCCGAATGTGCACTCCACTATGCCCCGGGTTGCAATATGGGCTGTGTTGTATCTTACCTCGGGTGGTGTGGTGGGGTTCCAAATTGGCATCATCATGTAGGTGCTCAGAGGGTAGGCACTGTCCCCTGGGGAGGTGATAATGGTTGCCATTAGTGGGGTTTTCCCATTTCTCAGTTTCTGACATGCATGCATGTGCAGAGGCATTTATACTCAACAACTGGCCATGTGTCGCCATGCCGGCCAGCTTCCAGGTCCCGGTTTAGGGGTGACATTCTGAAAATGAAACTATCATGGCTGGACCCTGGATAGTTGGCATATACTGAGGTGATGATTCCCTTGGCATCACATACAACCTGCACGTTGATAGAATGCCAGTGCTTGCAGTTCCAATAGATATGCTCAGTGGCCCTGGGTGGACATAGAGCCACATGGGTGCAATCAATGGCACCTAGGACTTTGGGGAAGTGTGCCACCCTGTAAAATTGCTGGACAACAGCCTGCCTTTCTGCAGGTGTTCTGGGCATGTATATGTGCCTGTGGGGTGCATTCATGATGGCCAAAACCTGGAGTAGGCAACATGACTGCGTGGCCTGTGACACGCCCCCCACTATGGCACTTGTCTGCTGAAATTAACCAGTAGCCAACAAGCGCAGTAAATTGAGCACCTTTTGCAAGGGGCTCAGTGCTTGCGAGCACAGGGTGGGTTATGTGAGCTCATCCTCCCACTCCATCACCAGGTCTAGGATTATGTGTGGTGGAAACCTGTACCTCCAATACACCTGGTCATCAGGCATCCCATAAAGGCTGGTCCTGGGTAAAAAAATGTGGGGCCTGGCTATTCTCCTCCTCCTGCGGTGTCCCACGACCACTGCTGCGAGGAATGGTATATTCTTCATAGCGTTTCAGCTTCTTTGTTGTTTGCGTGCAATTTTATGCTGCGCTGGGTGCTTACGCCTGCTTCCTGCTGGCATACGTGTTCCCGGATTAGCGCATCTTTTTTGGCTCATGCCTTTCCCCTGTTCGATTCCATGAATACGTGTTGTTGGCGTGCGTGTGGGCGTTGCAAGCATTTACCTCCTGTACTTCCCCCGTAACGTCCACATTTTCACGCATTGTTGCCCATTCCGCTTGTTATGCCCCGTGTTCCGCCCTCTTTTCTTGTGTGCGCTACACTATGTGTGCTTTCCCAGTGCGCCTAGCGCATGCTGTTTAGTGACATGTGCGCCCACGTGTGCCACCCACGGATTCGGCACACATCCCAGCTTTTACTAGCCCAGCACATTCCATGAATCGATCAATGGCTGCGTGCATGGCTTTGTCACGCGTGCGCTGCGATTTTCACGCTTGCGCTCCCCTTTTCGGCGCACATTTATTCCATGAATTAACCCGTTTATCTTTGGAATTGTTCCATATTTTGGACCATAAACGTATGTTGCCTGAAAGCAATTTTGCAAAAATCAGTGGGCTAAAACATCTGTTTAACAAATGCGACCTGTTAAAGGGAATTCGGGTTTCTAGACCTATCATTTTTTTGTTTTTCGCGCTAACGAGGTGCACGTACGTCTACCGATGGAACGATCATGGGATCGGCTCGGTGCTTTTATCCAAACCATTATGAGAGCGCGTTCACTCTGCATATACAACATTTTGCATTACATTCCCATGCACGTAAGCTCACTGCACAAGCTGTAGAGACATCACAGGAGTTCTCAAGTCAGCCTATTTATGAAAGGTAAATTGCCAACATTGCACAGAACCTTGTCCCCGAATAAGAGAATCAAGGCATCAGACACGTTCTTTAACAATTGAACGCAAACTTTCAGCGTTTTCCATTTGTTGTGTTTTGGGTGTTCGGCAGGCACCCCTTGACATTATCCTTTTGCACCTTAGACGGAACAGTTTGGATTCAAATGATGGGCATGACACGAGGGCGAACAAACATGTTATGCATCTTGGTTAGTTTATTCTTGTTTATCCAAAATCACTTTGGGGAATTCAATATTACAGCACTGATTGGATTTTATGGACTCCATGCCATATTTATCATTATGGGCCTCATTACGAGGCTGGCGGAATGGGATTAACGGCACCTATAATGGTGGCGGTGCCGTTAAACCCACTCCGACCTATTACGAGGTTACCTCGCGGGACCCGGAAAAGACATTTGGTCAGACCAGACGTCCATTCTGTGTCCTGCGAGGGGACCAGGGACCTAACACAGGCCCGTTATTAACATGTCCGTTGTTATCTCCCTCCCCATTGAGCCCTATAGGGCTCAAATAGGAATGGGGATTAATATTTACCGTGTCCATGGAACCGGGTCCGCCAAGGTCGGCATGACCCGGTAATTGCCCATTCCATGGATCCAGTAAAATTCCATTACCGGCAGCAGCCTTGCCCTTAATAAGGGCACGGCTACCGCCAGCCTCGTAATGAGGCCCCATGTCTTTGATGTTTCTCTTGCAAATGAGAGGGCCAATATTGACTGGCAAATTATTCACGTGCGTGGATTTGGTGTGTCCCTTATTATAGGAGTATAGTTGTGATGCTGCTTAAGAGACCCATTCTACAGTGAATGTGTTTTTTTTTAAATTTGTATATCCAGGGATCCTCTCCTGAAATCACATCAAGGGAGCCAGTCCTGAGAAAACCATTGTCCATATCTGGACAATGGAATTGTTGAAATTGGAGAAGGGGTGATGATTTAGCGTCCCTTTATGAGCTATTTACTGAAGACAATAATAATATGAAATTAAGAGAATTGTTTCTTCTAGTAGACTCTTGGCTCACTAGGTGAGGAAATCGAGTTATGGTGTTTCAGGATATGATTTTGGTATATTTATTTGATATTAAGCATACATTTCTTTGGCGGTATGTGATGCTTCTATTTGCACTTTACATTTTTCTGTTTTTATGTAGTTTTTTCAGATTATTGTGCGATTCTATTGTCTATGTGATTTAGTTGACATGTGACTCTAGTTTCTAGATTGTTAGATATTGAGTATTTCATTAGAATTGTACATATAAACATATATTTTTGAAAATAACTGTCATACACACCTGTTTATTCCGTTGATATATCTTTGCCCCTGTGATAAAGGTGCTTTGTGGGGCACACCTACGCTTTTGTTTATTGTGTAAGTAAATGACCATCATCGAGGACATGGACTGCACAATCCTGTGAAGCACCAGCATTTTTGCTTACAATAACACATGATTTGTGATGTTATGGCAGTTTCAGCTTTTTTGCGAACATGTGGAGTGAATTCTTCACTAGCTGTACAACAGTCTGAGTTATTTTGGCTGGTAAGCAAATGACCTGTGTTCAGCTTTAGCTAGTATGAATTTGCCATGTTCAGATTTTCTATCTGCTTAGTATAGGTCTGTATCTGTTTTTATCACCATTCCAGGCCTTATCATGTTGATATTTAAATAGATAATGTCAGGTGTGGCACATAGTGTCATATGGTCTGGTGCAGTGTGGCCCTTCACATGATTTTTACAATGCAAGTAGACAAACTCCTCATGGAGGTCTTGAGTTTGCCTTTTAAGGCACAAGAGCTGGTCCTGTACCAGGTACATTCCTGCAACATTTTCCAGACCAGAAGGTCAGACCTTGTTTTAGCCAAAGTGTTGAAATGCAAAGGCTGACTTTGGTGTTATCACAGGTAGAAGATATTGGGGTAGCGTTAAGGAATCCTAATGTCTGTATTGGTCTTTTGCACACAGGACCAGCTACACTAACCTCGGGACACTGAATGTATTGTCCAGATTTTTAGGGAGAATTCTCTGTTTAGGCTGAATTTCCTAACCTAGTGAGTCTCCCAGCAGCTTTGCTGGATTTCCGGAGTTTGATTTTTTCATCCTGCCAAGAGTGAGGCTCTTTTTCTCCCACTCTTGGACATGATTTGTGGTATTTCGTTGAATGTTAATGTGTTCTATGGGCTATGGGGTCTTTTACTCCATAGGGTCTCATGTGTTCTGCTGTGTGTGTTACACAGCACCCTCTGTGCCGTAACACTCGGGTGTCCTAGGTGACCCCCACCATAGACTCCAGACCCTGGGACTACTGTCTCCCAGGGCATGTAAAGTCACCATTGGCTTTACTAGACCTAAATTTACAAACAGAACCAGTACAAACCATCCTATTGTGGACGTACTGGTAGGGGTAATTCGATTACCCCTGGGTCTGTTGTTCGAGGGGGTACTGTCCCGTCCCCCCTCGTCGAGTTTTGGCTGGTGGTAGTGGATACTACTTTTTATATTCGACCGCAAATATATTCCTATGGGATTTTCCCATTGTTCAAGGCTAATACTTTTTCTATATAGCCTCGGTTATACCGCCGGTTTATTAAATTAAAATAAATTCACTGGTTGGTATTTTCTGCCAGAACTCGGTTTGTAAATGGCGTATGTGTTCGCCTCTGTAACTCCAAACCAAAGGTTGAGCCCTTTGTTCCACTTTTGGCGGGCTTCTGCACAGAAGCCCTCCAGAGTGGTGCCATTCTGTCTGGGTACCACAGGGGGTGTGGGCGGGGGTTTAGGCACCTTGGACTGAGTTGCCTTGCCAACTCAAGTCGCACTCTGGTGTGATTGGCCCAAGTGGTGAGCCGCCCCGCTCACCACTTAGCTTGTTTGATTGACAGCTAGGCTGAATGAATGGGGGTTTTCTGCATAAAAGCAGGGCTTTGGGGACTGGAACTTCAGAAGTCGCCACATGACCTAAGAATCCGACTAGGGAGAAGCTGAGCCAACCTGCAACGATGAGACCACCGGTGGACCCCTGCTGAACCGACTCACCACTTCCCAACGACAGAGGAGATCTCCCTGCGGGAGAGTCTTCTTCCCTTTGACTGGTGGGAACAACCAGTCCCTTGCTTTTTCTTCGCTTCCAGGATGTCTAGTGGTCGAATTGCCCGTGCTGAGCACCCCGGCAACCGGATAGCCACTAACCACTGTACCACGACCAAAAGGTAGTGCCTTGTGACTGAGCACTCCGCGGCTGGTCTCTTCCCTGGTGGTGCAGCAATCTTCAACTTTCCTCTACGACGAGATCATCTCTTCTTCTGGCAAAGCCCCGACTTGCATCCACCACCAGGAACAACTGCCCCCGCCGGAGCTGTCTCTCCACTTGCAAGGTACTGTGTCCGCCTGGCTTCCCTTGTCACGGTTAGCGTGAGGTGTCTTAAATCCTTACCTTTCCACTGGGTCGCCTCCAGACCTTCTTAACATTTGTTCTAAAACTGGTCCAACCTTTCTGTGACATTTTGCTACAAAGACTTGAAGTGCATTTCCACTGTGGTATTTTTGGGACATACCGCCTTGCCTCTCTCCGAGTGGGCCTGGCCTCTGAACTTTGTGATCTACAGTAGACCCTGCCTTACTTGCCTTGCATTTGATTCGTAAAAGAGTTGGTACTGAGTTGGTTTCATACCCTGTTTTTTTTCTCTCCCTTCCTAACGAATACTAGAGTGCCATCTAGGTTAAGCACTCACCTCTGTCTGCATTAAGTGGTGTCTTTGAACCTAGACTTGTCGAAATATTGTTATGGGATTGATATATACTTATAGTAACTGTGATTGAAGTTGTTTGCCATATTAGTGCCAGTGTGTTTTTCATAGATGTGTTTTTAAATAAATAATTATATATCTTTACACCCAAGTTCTGATCCGTGTCTGCTTGTTCTACTGTGTAAATTGCCCTATCTTGTATACTCTATATACTGCCTAACTCGTCTTGAGAGAAGTCTGACTGCTCAGCCACAGCTACCAGGTAAATCTGGGTGGTGCGGACTGCTACCAATTGGGTTTACTGCTAACTCCTGTAGTCTTAAACATTTTGCAGTGGTCCCAGGGGGAACTGCACAGGTTTCTGCCTAACAAAGATGAATGAGTGTTGCTAGAAGTGTGGGGAGGTTGTGCAGCTAGACAAGCTGAATAACATTGGCAATGGGGTTCCCGTTCATGTATTCCTTTGGCATACCTTCTGAGGTGTGAGAAGTGCCTGTAAAAGGAGTACTAAGTACATTCAAATGTGTAGTGTGCTCTTAGAAAGGCACAGTGGCATGAAGGCTCTGAGAGGTACCTGCAGCATTGGCATGAGGATCTGAATTGAGGTGTGTGTTATTGGCAGCACAAAATATGTTGTGGGGGTTTTGTATGGGATGTGCTAATAATGCTTGTAAAAAGTGATTCCCATCTTGGAGTCCATCTGTAGATAGTAGCTGATGGTCATAATTGCTTATGTCATTGTAATTTGACATTGTTGGATCACTCAGTCACTGTGTATAATCAGCAGCATGCAAAAAAACGATTCTATTGAATACAATGCTCTCTAAGACAAACAGTTTTCTTGGAAATGGTGAGTAAACCTGCAGTCTTAGGCATGGATTTCTTTTTCTGGTATGACAAAACCTTAGGATTATGTTTGGCTACCTTAACTGGGAAGTGGAATTATCTGGTGCTTGCATTCTGTCAGGGCCTTGATGGCAGAGACGTGCCCAAAAAGCAGAGGGGAGAAAAGTGAACAAGAGACAGGAGTGTCAGGAATGCTGCAGGCAAGAAAGGATAGGCAATAACTTCAGACAGGCAACTAAGACACTAAAAGAAAGGGACAGGGGGTACAAGCAAGACAAGCATGTTAAATTCCAATTGTGATGTACACAGAAGAGTTTCCCATTGGGTCAGGGGAAACTCTAGCCTTCTGAGCTGCTTACTATTACAGGGCCCCACTCTGAATGCTCATTGGAAAAGAAGAGCAGAAGTGGGTGTCTGTGTCTGGACCCCAAGGCATGAACAAGGGAACAGTACTCACAAGACTGAAGCCTTCATGGGTCTCGCCGGAACTGAACAGTGACTGCCTCCTGAAACAGGAACCTACACACTATTAACAAGATGGCATTAGGTACAATACTGAAAAACGAAACAAAATAAAGGGGCAGAGATTACCTGTTGGGAGACCCAGCAGCCAAACTCTGAACAAAGGAATTACATAAGAACAGTAAAAGAAATATCCAAAGAAAGAATCTAAAGTCAAAGTGAGCAAGGTTCATGACAGAAAACATAATGAAAATGAAAGGCAAGAAGACAAGAATCTAAGTACAAGGGTAGAGGAGACTGCAAATACAGACTAGACACTAAAGACCATGATCTAGGAATAGTGGACTGAACTATAGACCAGGAACAAGAAAACCCAGGACCGACACTCTGGGCTAGGATAACCTGGACTAGGACTGAACTGCAGACCTGTAACAAGGAACTTTAACTATGGACTGGAATAACAAGGTCAGGATTGCAGACAGATAAGGAAACTCAGGAATGGAATCTAGGAAGCTAAGGCCAGGAAACACAGACTATGGCACAGAATAAGGAACTGCAGTCAGGGAACAAGATAATTGGTGGTAGAGAGCAGGGGCTGCAGACAGCCAACACAGTAGTGCAAGCAGGGGGACAGGGCTGCAGTGCAGGAAGCACAAAGGTGCAGGGCAGAAGGCAGGGGAGTGCAGGCAGAGTAGCAGAGCTGCAATGCAGGGAGCACATGGAGCTAGGACAGGAGCACATTCTAAAAGCAACATGATACAGCAGAAACCCAAGGATCAAAGCATGAGGGGCTAGCAGTGAACTTTGTGCAAGTGCACTGTGCTCCTGCAGGCAGATGCTTAAATACTGACCTGCCCTTTGCTGATGCAGGCTCATTATCAGCACCTGGAGCACCACACCTGAAGGTAATCTGCTTCCTCCCTATCAGGTCTTGGGAAAGTAAAAGCAGCACAGATCTCTACAGCTTCTGGGGATTGTAGTTCTAAGACTGCTGCATAGGAATAACCAGGGAAAGAGAACTGCTACAAGGTGCACTATGTGATATGTTGTTTGTGAAATTAAATTAAGAATTACCAAAGTCTTCCGAATGGAAAGTAAACGCAAAAATATGAATAGGTGTTGTCTGCTGAGGGTTATGGTGATGAATGAGTCCCAAATAGTTCACAATGCATGCCAGTTGGTGCTCCAGTGGCTCGGTCATGGCAGCTGTGTCCAGCAGGGATGCTAGACGTATGTGGTAAATTGCAGACATCCATGTATGCAAGAAAATGTAGTACATGATCTGTTATTGCAGCTAGAAGAGGGAGTTCAGCCACTGTCTCTGGAACCTAAGTGGGAAATGATTTTAAGATTGTATTAACCAATGAGTCAAGAGAAACAACAGAGTGCAGAGGGGCAGGATATGGGATAGTCACTCTAACTATCACCAACCATATCCACCTTTAAGTCTGAAATTAATGATGAAAATGGTTAGGGAGATAAAGGGTACCCATCCAAGTCCAGGTCGCAACATATGATTTTGGAAATCAGTAATACAGGAGAAGAGCATCAGGAGGGCAATGTCATTGTTAGTGTAGCATGAAGGAAAGACACACTTAGTCTTCAACCTTTGTACAGGAACTCTCAGAACACAGCCTGGCAGAAAAGGAAAGTTTGAAATGTGTATGTGTGGCAGTGGCACTGTCCACTCCACTAACCCCTTCTACGGAGCCAGATAAGTATAGTAGAAAACAATAATAATAATAATCGACCTCTCCCTCCACTAGATCCTATACATTTTCTACCTCGCCCTCAACTAAAGCCCATTTTCTCAACTGCTCTGGAACATCTTGATTCTGCTTCTGCCTACAAGACTGATCCTGGAATCAAACCACACATTCCATATTTATACAATTTTAGCCTAAACTCAGTAAAACTCTTCAGGAAAGCTTGACTCTACAAAACACCTAATAATCAGGGGGTTCAGAATGTTGTTGAATATGTTTCCCCATGCTTAGCCTTCACTATCCTGATAGTCCCATTGTGTGAATGCTGCCATTGCATTTCTCTGTGCTTTGCGTGGTCTATGCATCTTCTTTAGGGTTGAAAATACAGACTCTATTTGATATCACTCTTGCCACCTATTCTGCCATTCTGTGGATCATATTGAGTTACTTGACCCCTTGTTCAAGGTGTACATGACACGACTCGAAAGCCCTAATAAGAGAGAGGTACTGCTGTTCCTTATGAAAAAGGCTGCTTATACCGATATTCAGAGATTATGATTGATTGATTGATTTATTGATTGATTGTTTATTTGTATAGCGCCTATGCACAATGTGTTTCAAAGCACTTCAAGGAGAAGGCAACATGGGAGAATACAGTTACATTCTTACAAGTCCTTGAAACAGTACAGAATGTGAAAAATAACTATCAAATCATAACAGATAGTACAAGGGCAGGAACAAAAAAGGGAGAGGATAGGGAGGAAAGAAGGAGACAAAACTAGCAGTAACATTACTATGTCTGACGACAATTGTTGCAGTGCAAGAGTGACAAGAGAAGGGGAAAAGAAGGGAGGCAAGGGAGAGGAGAGAAAGGGTAAGATGAGGAACAAACAAGAGACTATTCAAAGGGTGAACGGCTGCTCAAGATAGTAGTGGGAGGGAGTGGGAGGGGAAAACAAGAAGGGAAAAAGGGGGGTGTCGGGGGGAAATTCTGCCGGGGTCGGCCGGGCCGTCCGTAGACCTCCGGGCAGGGTATGAGACACACGCAAGAAGCAAGGTGACTCTGCTGTTTATTAGACAAAACGGCAGGGATGGGTCAAGGATCGTACGCGTCCGTCCTGACACACACACAATCGTGGGGCTCGCAGGCCCTTTTTACCTTAGTGTGACGCGGGGCCGCTCGACTGTGTGCACCCCTCCAAGCGGCTCGCCACCTCCCCTCGTCTGGACCACGTCTGGACACTCGCCAACCGTGGGCGGGATACTTCTCAACCGGCTCCCAAAGGCCAATATCCGGATTGCGCTGTCCGGTCTTCTCGCAGTTCCGCGATGGTCCTGTAGTCCTCAGAAGGGGGCAACGGCAGAGGGGGCTGCGCCGCCGGGCCTCCTCGCAACGGGAGTACCTGGAAAAAAATAAAAATAAAAAACAGATCTTAAACAGATCTCAGCAGTGCCTCCAACTTGTCGGGGGGAAATTCTGCCGGGGTCGGCCGGGCCGTCCGTAGACCTCCGGGCAGGTAGGCCCCAACTCCTCCCGTATATCCCAAAAGAGATAGAGTATGAGACACACGCAAGAAGCAAGGTGACTCTGCTGTTTATTAGACAAAACGGCAGGGATGGGTCAAGGATCGTACGCATCCGTCCTGACACACACACAATCGTGGGGCTCGCAGGCCCTTTTTACCTTAGTATGACGCGCTACTTGCGTCATCTTACAAAGTTTAGCAAAAAACCTATTTCCACTCTGGATTGGTTACTCGAGTGGTAGGGTTAGTATAGCATACATATAGAGAACGGTATTAGTGGTTGAGGGTTAGTCAGGTGATATACTTGGGCTGTCCCTTCAATTTGATACATGAAAATTGTTACATGAAGACCTCTGAGGATTGGTCAATGTTAATGGCGTCAATGATAAGAGCCCCATGTTCTGATTGGTCCACTCGCGAGCCTCCCAGTCTGGGACTATCGCTGTTCCCAGCTCGCGGTGCACCTGTCATTTGCAACAATGTTTTTACTATGGGTAGGTGTAAACAATGTGAGGATTTATTCATATGTTGGGAAGTCGACTACTCCCACTGCTGCAGATGTCCAATGAGTCTTTTAATTGTATCTGCCTGTGTCTTGAAACGTGGGATTCAGGCGTCTCCTTCCTCCTGGGCTTGGCATCCTGTCAGGTTTGGCTTTGTCACGTGAGGTGGGACCGTGTTTGAGGCAGAATTCAGCACAATTAATATTGTTTTTCCCACTGTGTGCCTGGTTTATCTTGCAGGTGCGACCTTGGTGTCGGCTTGCAGCGTGCGAGATTGCAACATCGTGCCCTTGGCGGTGTGCTTTCGCCGGGCTCATTCTGCAGGGTCAGCAACCGAGCTCTCGCGCATTCAATGTTCATGGAAACTTTTGCTTGCGGCCTACTTGGGCCTGGTGCATAGGTGGAACCGTTTGATGCAGAGCTCTTTAGGTTACGGTATCATATTGCTCTATCCTCAGTATCGTGTCTCCGTTATATTCTTCATTATGGTACATGGTTCTTAGAAGAAGCGTGAGCAAGCCTTTTTAGATAAGTTCATTATGCGTCTTGCGTTTCTGCATTTTGAGAGCCTATGTGGAAAATAATAAAGATGCACGTCCGTGGGTATGTCTGTCGCCTATGTCATAGCACTGAGTATGTTCTTCGTGTGCATTGGTGTGGGAGTGTCCGGTGTGCATGTGTGCACAGGTGTGCTGACCGTTGGCTAGGTCGTCATGGCATCTCTAACGACGTGTAGGTTTAGTCGAGTTGATCCATGCCGCAGGTGTCGGCATGGGCAGGGCGGGCTGCTGGGCAGGTAGGTGGGCACATCCGTATGTTCCTGTACCAGGGTATTTGGTCGTCTGGTAGATAGGCAAACTCCTCTCGTGGCGGGTGCCTAGGCCGTGATCCTCTAGGCCAAGCGCGAGAGGGGAAGGGCGGGAGCCTGTTCTTCCATTCTCCCACTTCAGTCCCCCCTCTGGTCGACTTGTCGACCACAAACATATCCTTTTCTTTATCTCCTCTTACTCTCCATATTTTAGTTATTCCTCCCAAATGTCCATAGTGGTTAACATGGTCTTCAAATGGCCAATACATATATGCACAGGTTCCTCTAGGAGTGCAGTATACCCATTTCCCTATGTAGCTCCTTGGGTTTCTTGGGTTTTCGAGCTTCACAGATGGTGGGTCCAGGTGGTTGGTGATGATCTGGTTGCGCAACTTCTCTCTCTCTTTTATGATTGTGCCTGTGTGTTGGCCGTCATCTGTTGGCATCAAGAGGTGCATACCAACCATTTCGATCATCTCGTCTGTGGTGCGTGCCTTCCGGGCCTTCCAAAATCTTATTATGATCAGTGTAGCTCCAGCCAAAATAGTACATCCAACTATAATTTTCAGTCCATCTGACAGCCAAGATGGCATCCATGACCATAATATTGAAAACCAGCTCTCATCCTTTTTCACACCTTTACTTTCATCCATCATTTTTGAGTGCATCTGGGCCAATTATAAAACTGCTTCTGTCAGTGTACCATTGTCAGCATCGTTGGCAGGGATGAATGTGCAGCATGATTGTCCTATCTTAGCGCAAACTCCTCCTTCCATTGCTGTGAGGAGGTCCGGTACATATCTGTTCTGAAGTGCTACCATCCTCACAGCTCGCAGTTCCTCTTTTATTGCGTTGAATCCATTTACCGTAGAATTAATAGTCATCATTAGTTCCCATCGAGTTATCTGGAGCCATTTTGCGTTTGCGTAAGCCTGTAGTCCTGGATGTATTATTGAGGAGAAGAACATTGCTGCTCTGCTGAATAGTCTGTGCTCTGGTAGAATTGAAGTGAGTGCTGTTTACGACCTTCCCCATAGGTAATTTCCTGTCAGAGGTTCTCCTTGTCTTTTCTTTCTATTCAGGACAGTATTATTGCCGTCGGTTTTGCTCTCTGGCTCCTTCTGAGGTTGTACAGACCTCTTCTTCCTTTTGTTCCCTTCATCCATTTTGGGGAAGTTCGCCATATTGACATGTTTCTGGGGTACCACTAGTGATGGTACATTAACGTGCACTATTGTGCATATACCATTCCACAGAGGGGGCAGTGTGTGGTATGCTTTTTCTCCACAGGCCCAGTAATGGTCCATTACTACTGCTGTTCCTGCTCCCCCCTCAGGTAGCTCCATCACGCTTTCACAGTTGGTGTTGTATCCTACGTCCACCTCCCCTTTATGTTGGTAGCATACCTTAGGCGCAGTTAGCGGCAGTATTGTTATTGGGTCTTCATCCTTCTCCATCCACGTGAGCATGGGTACGTACTTGACCCAAGTCATCCAACATCTATGGTTGTGTCCATCAATAGTTGAAATATTTTCTCTTGTTACCATGTTGCTACCAACCACTCCTATGTCCCATTTGTTGTTCATGTACACCTTCCCTGTTATTATCACCAGTGGTCTTTCCCAACATCCGTTCTTACCAGGGACTTCAGTGGCGTACCAATCACATGGTAGGTACTGTAGTGTTACTTTCTTTGTTTCTCCTTTTTCAGGACCACTTGTTATGTATCTGAATCCTTCAGCATGTAAACTGCTCTTGTGGTAACTCAAATAAGTCTTGAGGAAGTTGTTTTCATATGGATATGTATCTCGTGTTTTCCACACCAGTTGCACCACTGTCCCTTGAAATCTTCTTTTCGTCTGGAACAGTGCCAGGTATATTATACATCGTGCTATTTTTTCATCTATCTCCGTGGCAACAAATGTTCGAGAAGCGCTCATGGCGTATGGGATTAATGAGCAAACGTAGCAGCTGTCTTCTGTTGTCTGCTTACCTATGTGGGTCATGTGTTGGTACCATATGTTGTTTGAGATGTGTGCTGAATCTTGTATGTAATCATCAATACCTTTATTATCTGAGTATGTGCTGCGTTTAACTCTATTTTCCTTGTGTGGGATTTTACTAGTACCGCCTGACGTAACACCTGTTGCAGCTGGGGGTGGGGGTGTATTAGGTTTGGGTACAGCAATAATATTGATAGCATAGCTGTACTGCCATACAGAGGCAGCCAAGAATCCGGTGGTCATTAAAATCCCCATCAATTTTATTACAAATGCTAATTTCACCGGCATTTTGCTCTTACCTTGCTGCAGTCCGGCAGCTTATTCTTGCGACGTTACAGTTGCCCGCCTGAAAATTCTTAATATGCTCGTTATTAATGTTAGTTGTTGTTTTTAAGCTCTCCCTATCAAGTAGTCATTCAGTGCCTAGGCAAAGAGCTGTTCCCACGCCAATCTAAGCGATCTATCTTTTAGGGCAGGCAAGTATGGTTGGAGGTGGGGCATTGAATGTTCTATGGCCAAGAGGAATGCTGTGTAGTAGACACGTACCCTCCTTCTTTTCAGGTACGTTGGCCTTTTTATTTCATATACAAATTGGTGTGCAATTCTTCCAGGTAATTATCGTCTGAGGGTACCATCTACTCCTGGGCAGTGAATTGGTTAGTTATCTACTTTCTTAATGGTACAATAATACGCTGTACCTGCATGTGCGAGAGAAAAGAAAGAGAACATTCAGGTGTTTACATGTGTATATGTGCAAGACAATGTCCTTCAGTTCAGTTATTACTACAATGGGTAGGGGGTCAATGGGCAGACGGTTTGGGGCTCAACTGGCGGAAGTCTCTTTACTCTTTAATCGTGTAACCATGGGGTGGGCGATATGGGGATCACCCCTTTCTTTTCTAGTAGTTGTCTCTGGGGAATCTGAGGGGTGGCAGGGTATGGGGACACTTAGGCCGTTAGTTGTAGTAGAAGTCTCTTCCTCCGTTGGTGACGCTGTTGTTGTTCTTCCAGTGGCCCTGTCGGTGGCGCTGGGGCGGGTCTGGAGTTTGTAGATCTTTACGTCATGTAGGTGGTTCCAGGCACGTTTGTCCTGTAGCTTTACTGCTCTCGTTGATACCTCCTCTACCAGATGGGGGCCAGTGAAGCGTGGGCTGTTCCACTTTCTGTTGAAATTGCGAAGTAGTACGTGGTCACCTTTAGCAACTTTGCACAGTCTTTCCTTTTCCAATTCTTTATCGGCGTCTTTTTGTTGATCGCTGTTAGACCCGCCCCGTGTGCGCTCGAGCTGTTGAGACACAAACACTACACTAGTAATCAAAGAAGACACATATTGGTACATTTCATCACCAAGGACATTTGCAGTACTCTCGTGATCGGTAAATGCTCTTGATGTTGGCGTTAGGGGAAGGCGCATTTGACGTCCGGTAACCACCTTGTGAGGGGTGAGGTGGTGGTCGGAACCTGGTCTATTCCTTAGCTCAAATAGGGCTAGTGGAAGGCAATACAACCAACTCTTATTTGTTGTTTGCTGTATTTTTGCAATTGCCTCCTTTAATAGGCCATTCAGGCGTTCACATACACCGTTGGCCTGTGGGTGGTATGCACATGCAAATTTATGCTTGATGTTCAGTAAGGATGTGATGTGCTGGAACATTTCGTTTGCGAAATGTGGGCCATTATCTGACCGCAGTACCTCGCACACTCCCCACCTGGGGAAGACCTCCCTCACTAGGAATTTAGCTGCTCTGAATGCATCTGGGTGTGAACAGGGCCCTGCTTCAATCCACCTCGAGAATGGGCATACTACTACAATCATATACCTATTTCCTTGACATACGTTGATCATATCAACATAGTCAATATGGAGATGTCAGAAGGGTCCCTCTGGCCGGGGTATAGTACCTCTTATCACCTTCAGAGTGTGACCGGCCGTAAACTGTTGACATGTGAGACAATTGCTGATACAATTTGACACATGAGAATTTAACTCAGGGCAGAACCAGTCTTCCCTAATTCGTGCTGCAATTACTTCCTTGCCTGTGTGGGCTGGGTGGTGTAGTTGGCTCAGGGTGGTGTTCAATAGTGCCAGTGGTATTACAATCTTTCCAGTGTCACCCTGGCGCCATAGTGCGTCAGTTGGTGACATTGTGCATCCTCTTTTTACCCATAATTCTTTTTCTGCCATTGGTGCAGCCGCTTGTAGCTCCATTATCTGTGTGGCTGGGAGATGGGTGTACCCTTCTCTTATCAACATCTCCTTAGCCATTCCCCTCCCTCTCCCTCTCTCTGACTCTGGGGGGTTCCATATCTCACCAAAATATGCAGCATACTTCGCATGTGCGTCTGCTGCTGCATTCCCTTTTGAAATGTAGTCTTCACCATTGGTGTGTGCGGTGCATTTGACCAAAGCTAATTCTTGGGGGTCATTTATTGCTTCAATTAGTTCAGCCAATAGGAGGGCATGTTGCACTGGAGTGTCATCAGCTCTCCTAAACCCTCTTCTTCTCCATTTCGACAGCCCTGAGTGGACAGTGGACGTAACATATGCGCTGTCGGAATATATGGTCACTCGTTTGTCAAAGCTTTCCTTCAACGCCAAGATTAGTGCAATTAGTTCTGCTGCTTGAGCGGAATAATGCTGTGGTAGTTGTACACATTTCATTGCCACACACACCGGTACCTCCATCATTTTTACCACTGCTGCCCCAGTCCTCCTTATACCATCCCTTTGATCGATAGTTGATGACGCATCAATGAACAGGAGCTCACCTCCCTCTAGTGCGTTCTCTTCAATCTTTCTAGTACATGAGTACATTTCAGTGATTTGCGTACAATCGTGTGCATAATCTCCTTCCTCAAGTATTTCTGCTAGGAACCTTGCAGGGTTGACCGTGCTACATCTAACAATTGATAGTTCAGCTCTGGATAAGATGATCTCATAACCTGATGCCCTTTGCGTGGTTAGGGTGGACTTAGGTTTATTCAATATTGCAAATAGTGCATGTTCCACAAACAGTGTAGTCGGGCACCCCATGGTGATTGCTGATGCTTTCTCTACCGCAAAAGCTGTTGCGGCGAGACCTTGTTCGCAAGGGAAATGACCTAACATCACAGGGTCTAAGTGGCCGCTGTAAAATGCTACTGGTTTGTAGCCCATGCTTGTTTTTTGAGCCAACACTGCTTTCATTACTGCTGAGTCGCAATGTGAAAATATAAAGAATTGTCGCTCATAGTCTGGGGTTGCCAGTACCGGAGCAGTTGATATCGCATCTTTCAGTTCATCAAAAGCCTCTTTCATTTCCATTGTCCACCCCAACTTTTTCTCCCCTTTATTAGCTTCCTTTAACGCCTCAAGCAGGGGTCCTATGTATGAGCTATAATCAAATACCCATGCTCTACAGTAGTTGCACAGACCCAGGAACTGCTGCAGTTCCCTCACTGTTTGTGGTACTGGCGTTTTTGAAATGGCCTGTGCTCTTTGTGGTGCAATCTTTCTTCCATGTTGGGATATGAGCTGACCAATGTAAAGTACCTGTTCTTGACAGTATTGTAACTTTTCCATGTCTACCTTGTAACCTTTTTCAGCCAGTATTGTCAGCATCTTTAATGAGTCCTCTCTGCATGTTCTTTCGTTTGTACTGCAAATTATTATGTCGTCGACATACTGCAACACTGTGCTTTCCACTTCAATGTTACCCAAATCCATCTGTATTACTCTGTTGAATATTGAGGGTGATTCGCAGTACCCTTGTGGCAATCTGGTGTGTTTCCACTTTGTGTTTCTGTAAGTAAAGCTTGTCAAATCTTGTGAGTCTGGGTGCAATGGTATTGAGAAAAAAGCATTTTTAAGGTCGATCACTGTAAATCGTGATGCTCCTGCTGGAATGCCACACAATATTGTGGCCGGGTTTGCGGCTATAGGGTATTCTGCTTCTACTATGTTGTTCAAGGGCCTGAGATCCTGTATGAAGCGCCAAGACCCCCCTCTAGCCTTGCGCACTGGGTATACAGCCGTGTTACATGGTGATTCTGAGGGGAACAATATGCCATTATTTATAAGGGCCGTTATGGTTTCATATATGCCCTCATCTGCCTCTTTTTATAGTGGGTACTGTTTCACTCTGGGGAGTATTGCACCTTTCTTCAATTTTATCCTTACTCCCCCTATACTTTTTATGCACCCCACGTCATAGGGGCCGGTAGTCCATAATGATGTGGGTACTTTTGTCATATCCTCCTCAAAGAAGGGAACTGGGGTGGATGGGGGTGCCTCAAGTGCCATTGCAATTTTCTGTGCCACTTGTTTGTACGCCACTTTTAGCCATATTTCCACACTCATCATAAACACCATTTCACCTTCCTCCTTTTCTTCTGAGAACAGCTCCTCATCTGACACCTGGGTGAGTCTACATCCTTCTGCTAGTGCTATCACTGCCCTCCATGCTCTTCCTTCTCTGTCTTGGGCATGTACCGCAATGTAATCAGCTGTTGCTATAATGCTCTCAATGTCCACTGGAACCACCTTTCCTTCTGGTTCATTGACTGGTGTTTCTGGTCTGAACAAATAGGCGGCTGGCCTCCTCCAGATCTTTCCCTCTATCCCTGGCATCCATGCAAATGCCATGTCTGTCCCGTACTGGAATAGTTCACCATCTACTGGCTCAGCCCTAATCGCTGTCTGTCCGCAGTATGCTTGCATAATCTGTCGTGCTGTGAGCATGTTAATTCCTGGAGTAGAGCAAATTATGCCGTCCTCCGTAAAGGAGATCGTCATATTCAACCTGTTCATGATGTCTCTCCCCAGTATATTTACTGGTGAGGCACTATAATATAAAAGTGGGACTGACATGTCATAATCTCCTATAGATAAGGGAATGTTATCAGTAAAGGGAACCAACCCTCTAGCCCCAGAGAATCCTTGGGTGTTCATGGCTTCGCCCGACATCTTAAATTTACCTTCCCTTATGCAAGACCGGGTCGCCCCGGTGTCAACAAGGAATGATAATTTTTTGTCACCTATCGTTACCTCTATGCGTGGTTCCTCTGCACTATTAGGTGTTACTGACAGGATGGGACACACCAAGGCCGTCTGTGGGCTGTCCTATTGAGGGTACAACGATTGACCATTTCCTGTGTAAGGGTTGTGTCCCAGGACCGTCACCCTACCCAGTTGTGTTTGTTGTGCTTGGGGTTGTTGTGTTATCGCTACCTGTTGTTGTGTCAGTGAATATGTCTGTGGCTGTTGTTGTGTTATTAGTTGTTGCTGTTCATTTCCCTGTTGCAACGTCTGCTGTTGCTGTATGCCCTGCTGTTCCTGTGTGGGCCTTGGTTGTCCCTGTTCGCTCCATGATGGTGTTCCTGGTCTTACTCTACACGTGCGTGACATGTGCCCTACTAATCCACAACTCCAACACACCGGTGGTTCCCTACTCTGCCATAGAAAGCTTCCTGTGTTGTCCTGGTATACTGGTTGTCTGGTGGGGTAGGAATTTCTAAGTCCTCCCACCTGCTGTTGTGTGTTATATCCGTATCCTCTCCCTCTCATAATTCCTCCTCTTCCCCTGTTGTAATTATAATACCCAGCTCCTGGCATTGAGTATCCTCCTCCCATGTTGGTTGTGTATGGTTGGAGTGGCGGCACCTGTTGTGGTATAGTCTGTGAAGGTGGTATTTGGGAGGGATCTTGTGCAGCCACTACTTGTGTGGGGCTTTGGGTCATTGTTGTAGGTGTAGTTATTAGTGCCCCTTCCATTGTGTATTTAGTAAGTTTTTTCTTTACTAGTTTAGCCTCTTCCGTTTTCCTGTCCTCTTCCTTTTGTTTCATTTTTCCTTGCCATGTCCTGCAATGATGCACTATTGTCAGTTGTATTTCTGGCCATGCTTTTGCTTCCATTCCCACTACTTTCTTCAGTTGTTTCTGAACTCCTTCTGGGAGCCCTTGTACTAGTATATGATAAAATATTGCTGGTGTTTTGTCCCATTGTTCTCTAGTTTCCATGCGCCACTTCTCTTGGATTTCCTGGATATAATCAACAGGATCTTCGTTCTCACGCATCTTGCGTGAGGTAATTGCTCCTATGTCTGATGTGTCTGGGTACTGTACCCTCAGTGCCTGCCATAGTGCATGTCTGCAGTTTGCGAATGGTGCCCCATCGTGCGATGTGTTTGCTATTGTTACCCCAGGGAATCCCGCTCTCTTCCAAATGTCATCCGCTGCATCCCCTAATATCGATATTAGAAGGCCCTTTACATCTTCCACTGCCAGTTTCTGTCCTGCGGTGTGTTTTTCCATTTCATATATCCATTTACCCGCACCTCCACTTAATGATGGGAGCCTGCATTTTATATTTTCTTTGTCTGTATGCTTCCAAGGGACGTACTGTGGTCTAACCCCTCCCCTCTCCAGAAGTGGCATTAAGTTGTGTCTCGTTTTATCCCTTGGGTTCCATAAAATCGAGTCCTCACACCCCTCCTCTTCTTCCCTCTCTCCTACATCGTCAATTTCGTCTGTATTTCCCCTACTCATAACTCTTTCTTCTCCATCTTTTCCCCTTCTTCCATCATTTCCTGTATTTAATGTGGGCGTGTGTATTCGTCCTTCCTGCCTGCGTCTAGGGAGGTCTCTAAGCCGACCTGCATAGGGTGTCAATTCGTTTGTGAAGGGCGCAAGTTTGATTGTACGTAATGAGCGTGAGGTGGTTGAGCATGTAGGGTGGGATGGGAGAGGGTGTGATGTTGAAGGTGTGGCTTCATGTGTCTGTCTTTCCACTATCCCTTGCTCTTCCTCCTCACTTCTCTCCAATTCATCCTTTCTCCTACAGATCCATGGTGAGTCTGTATTGGTCCGGGTGGTGTATAGTTTATCTAGACTTTCCCTTTCACTGTTTCTTCCTTCCTTCTCCATTCCTTCTTCTTCCTCACTACAAAAGTCATTCACAAACGGCAGCCCCCACTCTGTCTTTTTCCCCTTGATTGTTACTGTTTTTAAGTCTATTAGGTCCGGTTCTCCCTTTTCTCCTTTACCAACCGTTCCCCTTTGCGCTGATGTTGTTGCTACTTCTGCGTCTCTATACACATACCCCCTTACCTCACTCTCCCTCCTCCTATCTCCTCTTTCCCTTCATTTCTCTCCTCCATCTCTCTACCAATTTCCTCCCTTTTCCTTTTTAATTCCTCCATTACTTCGCTACTCACCTTTTCCAATATCCTTTAATCCTCTTTCTTCCTTTCCCATCTCACCCTCTCCCTTTCTAATATACTCTCTATCACCCTCCCTTCTTCGTATTTCTTAGTCGTTTCTGATAGTAATCTCTTCTTCCACATTGCCATTTCTTTTTCTTTCTCTTCTTCTTCCCTTTTCCTCTCTCGTAGCACTGCTCTTGATACCCTTTCTTCTGCTGCTTTTACCCTTTCAGCTTCTCTCCTTTGCTCCTCAGTTCGTTCCCTTATTTTTTCCAATTCGTTCTTACCTTCTTTCCTTCCCCTCGCTCTCTCTCTTTCCTCCCTCTCGAGCTGTTTGATCAGTTCATTCTGCTCATCCCTTAACTCTGCTAGTCGTTCCTCCAAAATCTCTTCCTTTTGTCGTAACAGCTCTTCCCCTCTCATTCCACTCTCCCTGGTATTATCCTCGTCTATTTTCCTTACTACCTCCTTCTCTTCTCCTGTTAATAACCTCGTAATTTTAATAGTATCTGCGCAGCTACCCGCTCATCATGTCCTATTTCCACAGTTTGCTCTTCTCCAGTCCTCCCCTCCCCTGCTGGCATCTTCCTATGAGCCACATATGGTGGCGGGCTGTATGCCGGGTTCGAGTACCCCTCAGCCGCCCTTAACTGTCCTCTTTCTATTTCTCATAATTCTCTTACTTTTCTTTTGAGTTATTATTCTTTTCTCCTCCCTCTTGTCCGTTCCCCGTGTTCTTTGGGTCTTCACTCCCCTTTTTCCCATTCTCTCCTTCCTCCTTAATCTCTTTTTCTTCCGGTATTTCCCCCACAGTGAACATTCCATTTGGTCCTGGTCGGGTCTCTTGGAACATCCTCCATAAATTAAACACCTCCACGTGGTTTGTCAACTTCTTCCCTTTGTATGTATTATGCAGATGGTTTAATAGTGAATGTTGGGTATATGGATCGAAGCTACCATTAGGCGGCCATGGTGTTATCATTTTGTTGTCCGTCCCCTGTGTCCATTCTATGTTATACTTGATCAGTTTCTCCCTATGGGGTGACAGTGTGGTACATATGTGTTGTAGTGGGGTAGTGAGGGTGTTCCCCCACCCTCCCGATCCTGTCCCGTGTGACATAGTAGCGCTCCACTTGTTATCCTTCCCCTATTTGGTAGCTATTATCTTGCTAACACTTACAATACACAGCCTTATACCTTTACCTGGCCCGTAAATTTGGGGACTTGCGATAGTCCGCTAAGGAAAATTATTAAAATATAGTATTTACATTTGTATATTTTCTTCTTTCTTTCTTCCTTTACACAACACCCTTACGGCCCCCTGCGGCCGAGGCGCACGTAGCCCCCTGCGGCTGCGTACCCCTTGTGACGTTCTTATACAGTCGCCCTATTTTCATTTGCTCCTCCTCCTTCTTTTACACTCGCCGTGGCCGGCGTTCTCCGTGCGCAGCCACGTCCCCCGTTTCGCCTTTCCCCGATCAACTCATTACCTTTTATCTCCGTTTCCACTCCCTTACCACAGTTCTCTTCCCCACCACTCTCAGAAAGAAAGATGCCTTGTGCTCGGGATATCCTATGAAAGCCCTACTGGTGACGTCACCGATCTCTTCGAGCTACTGGTAAGTTCTTCATATATTCTTTAAGTCCAAAATACACTTGTAATCTACCCCTGTTAACCTCACAGCTGTCTTCCTGTCACTCCTGGAACAAGGTAATAAATAATATAATCGGACTGCGCACACTGCGTCGCCTCGCGTGTGATACGCCCCTCGACAGGAGGGCTTAACCAGCCAATTATCTTCCGTATTGGGCAACTAACTAGCTACCGCCTACAGGGAAACGTCATCTACCTATCGAGTTTCTTGCTCGAACAATAGGGATCCTCATCTACTCATTGATCAATAAATGCCAAATCGTAGGAAACCACACACACACCCTTACACGTAGTCGCGACCTAGGCCAATCAGTGTCTACAAGCGGCCACACGTGATGTTTTCGTGCTCCACCCCCCTCTCTCGCGCAACGTAGCCGACTGCTCTCGCACTCGTTCGGCTACCATTCATTTCATTGCCAACACTAAATTGTCAAACCTTCGCCGCGCACCTGTGCAACACCTCCCACCTCCCGTTTTTAATTCCTCCCCCCTCCCTCACAATTTCACGTTGCTTGTTGTGCGTGGCATGCTCACCAAGTTCTCATGATGCGGGGCCGCTCGACTGCGTGCACCCCTCCAAGCGGCTCGCCACCTCCCCTCGTCTGGACCACGTCTGGACACTCGCCAACCGCGGGCGGGATACTTCTCAACCGGCTCCCGAAGGCCAATATCCGGATTGCGCTGTCCGGTCTTCTCGCAGTTCCGCGATGGTCCTGTAGTCCTCAGAAGGGGGCAACGGCAGAGGGGGCCGCGCCACCGGGCCTCCTCGCAACGGGAGTACCTGGAAAAAAATAAAAATAAAAAACAGATCTTAAACAGATCTCAGCAGTGCCTCCAACTTGTCGGGGGGAAATTCTGCCGGGGTCGGCCCGGCCGTCCGTAGACCTCCGGGCAGGGAGGCCCCAACTCCTCCCGTATATCCCAAAAGAGATAGAGTATGAGACACACGCAAGAAGCAAGGTGACTCTGCTGTTTATTAGACAAAACGGCAGGGATGGGTCAAGGATCGTACGCATCCGTCCTGACACACACACAATCGTGGGGCTCGCAGGCCCTTTTTACCTTAGTATGACGCGGGGCCGCTCGACTGCGTGCACCCCTCCAAGCGGCTCGCCACCTCCCCTCGTCTGGACCACGTCTGGACACTCGCCAACCGCGGGCGGGATACTTCTCAACCGGCTCCCGAAGGCCAATATCCGGATTGCGCTGTCCGGTCTTCTCGCAGTTCCGCGATGGTCCTGTAGTCCTCAGAAGGGGGCAACGGCAGAGGGGGCCGCGCCGCCGGGCCTCCTCGCAACGGGAGTACCTGGAAAAAAATAAAAATAAAAAACAGATCTTAAACAGATCTCAGCAGTGCCTCCAACTTGTCGGGGGGAAATTCTGCCGGGGTCGGCCGGGCCGTCCATAGACCTCCGGGCAGGGAGGCCCCAACTCCTCCCGTATATCCCAAAAGAGATAGAGTATGAGACACACGCAAGAAGCAAGGTGACTCTGCTGTTTATTAGACAAAAAAGTCAAGGATCGTACGCGTCCGTCCTGACACACACATAATCGTGGGGCTCGCAGGCCCTTTTTATCTTAGTATGACGCGCTACTTGCGTCATCTTACAAAGTTTAGCAAAAAACCTATTTCCACTCTGGATTGGTTACTCGAGTGGTAGGGTTAGTATAGCATACATATAGAGAACGGTATTAGTGGTTGAGGGTTAGTCAGGTGATATACTTGGGCTCTCCCTTCAATTTTTATACATGAAAATTGTTACATGAAGACCTCTGAGGATTGGTCAATGTTAATGGCGTCAATGATAAGAGCCCCATGTTCTGATTGGTCCACTCGCGAGCCTCCCAGTCTGGGACTTTCGCTGTTCCCAGCTCGCGGTGCACCTGTCATTTGCAACAATGTTTTTACTATGGGTAGGTGTAAACAATGTGAGGATTTATTCATATGTTGGGAGGTCGACTACTCCCACTGCTGCAGATGTCCAATGAGTCTTTTAATTGTATCTGCCTGTGTCTTGAAACGTGGGATTCAGGCGTCTCCTGCTCCTGGGCTTGGCATCCTGTCAGGTTTGGCTTTGTCACGTGAGGTGGGACCGTGTTTGAGGCAGAATTCAGCACAATTAATATTGTTTTTCCCACTGTGTGCCTGGTTTATCTTGCAGGTGCGACCTTGGCGTCGGCTTGCAGCGTGCGAGATTGCAACATCGTGCCCTTGGCGGTGTGCTTTCGCCGGGCTCATTCTGCAGGGTCAGCAACCGAGCTCTCGCTCATTTAATGTTCATGGAAACTTTTGCTTGCGGCCTACTTGGGCCTGGTGCATAGGTGGAACCGTTTGATGCAGAGCTCTTTAGGTTACGGTATCATATTGCTCTATCCTCAGTATCGTGTCTCCGTTATATTCTTCATTATGGTACATGTTCTTAGAAGAAGCGTGAGCAAGCCTTTTTAGATAAGTTCATTATGCGTCTTGCGTTTCTGCATTTTGAGAGCCTATGTGGAAAATAATAAAGATGCACGTCCGTGGGTATGTCTGTTGCCTATGTCATAGCACTGAGTATGTTCTTTGTGTGGATTGGTGTGGGAGTGTCCGGTGTGCATGTGTGCACAGGTGTGCTGACCGTTGGCTAGGTCGTCATGGCATCTCTAACGACGTGTAGGTTTAGTCGAGTTGATCCATGCCGCAGGTGTCGGCATGGGCAGGGCGGGCTGCTGGGCAGGTAGGTGGGCACATCCGTATGTTCCTGTACCAGGGTATTTGGTCGTCTGGTAGATAGGCAAACTCCTCTCGTGGCGGGTGCCTAAGCCGTGATCCTCTAGGCCAAGCGCGAGAGGGGAAGGGCGGGAGCCTGTTCTTCCATTCTCCCACTTCAGGGGACAGACATGCTGTTATCAGACGTCAATCAAGAGGCCGGTGATAAGAGTAAGTGCTAAAAGTGGTCTGGAACACGGGGGGCGGGGCAGGATGGCTGACAAAGACAGGTGGCTATGAATTACTGTGCCTGAAAGGCAATTGGGGTAGTATCCGAATTTGACAGAGGGGGGGAAGGAAAATGAAGCAGGAGAGAAAGGGGAGAGGAAGAGGAAAGGGAGGGCGGCGGGAGGTATAAGGCAAGACTAAGGGAGAGAGGGTGGTGAGGATCATAACAGGGGGGAGGGAGAGGGTGGGAAAAGGCAATGGCAAATAGCGAAGACATTTATATCATAAATATGAATTAATACTTTCAGGCTAAATGTTCGAGTCCATCACAAACGTATCTAATTGCCTTAGAAGTAAGCTTCTGATTCCATCTGTTACATTTCTTGATTTATGTTTTTTTAGTTCTGTGTGTACTTTTAAGCACTCTCTCGAACTGTATGTAAGGCATTCTGGTGGAACTAAGAGTCCAACTTGGTGGCATAATTAAAAATAGCAATTCAATGAGATCAACTCTCTCTGGTAAAGATAAATGATATATTGAATAGCTGGGCAATGAAAATATAACAACACTGTTTGGCAAAAACGTGTAGCACAAAAAAGTATAGGACCACTTCAGGAAAATATACTTACTGCCAAAAGAGCAAATTAATCCTTTGTTAGATTTTCCATAGATGGTTGTTAAAATCCCAGATACAACTGAAAGTGTGTTTTTGTTCTGTACAACACTTTTCTTATATTTCGTGTGGTAAATGCTTTTTGTTTTGAGCTAGCTGTTCTTTGTTCCTACTGCTTTTGCTCTGAAGCTTTTTTAAGATAGACATTAGACGAATGAAGACCCCAACATCCGCATAGGAGCTTCTTGGAACTTAATAATAATCATGCATTTGGAAAAGCTTAATTGAACTGAACAATTACCTAGTCACACTAAAGCCAGGACTCATCTGTGCATCTACAAAATGAAGAAGGGTGGAATCAGATGACTTGCACTTCTGGATACAAAAGGAACATTGAAAAGATAGAGGTGCCCCAACTATGCTGTGATGCAATTTGTCGCAGTGTCTGCATTGCTCTTTGATCATAAAGGTATAGTCACAAAGAATCAGGTACCAAATGCTGCTTGATAACATGCTCATTGCTTTCCTATTATTAAAGAACAGAACAACCCATAATAAAAAATCAGAAAATGTTCAATATGTGCAAAAATTTGATGACAATATTGTTCACAAGTTCATTAGTTATCACTGGCATTAGGAATCTTGGCTAAATGTCGGCAAAATATGTGCCCAATATGAGTTCTTATCATGACTGTGAAGGATTTCTTGGCAGCAAGCAAGTGAAAACCCTGCCTTATATGATTTTTATTAATAATAAAATGATGGGGGTAATCCACCTCAGAAAAGGTTGTCTGCTAAACAGAGCCCACCTACCCCTTAATTAAACATTAATGCCAAATGCACAGTGTCACATTTGGCCTGCCACATCAGTCATGTGATTTGCAGCTCCTGCTCTCCAGTGGCACAAAGCAGGTTCAGAGGTCACGGGTGCCCTGTTTGACACCTGTAGCTGACAGCAAATTCACTGCAGACCGAAGTTGCATTTAAATCTACACTGCTGATCAAAAACCATATTAATTATGATACACTGTCACCTGGTAGCAGAATAATATGGAACTGTAAGCCATAACTAGGTTTTGGTATGGTGGCTGATAGTTCACATAATTATTAAAGCCACATCTGCCTTGAACAGCTATGAGAGGCAGTCAGGCAATCTGGATTGCAGTCACCTGACTGTAAACAGAGGCAGGCCTCATGTGTTTTGTCCCTTTCACTGGACTGCAGAAACTGAGAATTTGGGTAAATGATCCCAGGCACAGTAGCTCACAATAGGAGATCTCCTGGGAGCTTGGTTCCAATGAAGCACTTCCATATCAAAGGCCTACATCACATTACACACATGAGAGAGCTTTTGAAATGCAGGCCTAGAGAAGGGGATGAGTTTGGGCAGCTATGTAGAGAAAACTCAAGGGAAGAAGGATTCCTCCATCTCAGTTTTCTATGGGCTCCTTTTCCCTACCTGTCGCCTGCACTCCCTCTACAAGCCAGAAGGCAAAATATACCTGTTACCACAACAGGGATTGGGCCCCTTAAATTAGGCTTGCTTTTGTCCATGCTTGGGTGGCTTTTTGCCTTCATAAGGAAGGGTTCTCCCACTCTTTCTTTGATTAATGTTGGACCTTTCAGACTCCATTAAGAATGTGTATGGACCATGCTGGAGGAGCAGTCCTTTCCAGATTCCTCTAGTTGTGAGGTGAGGGCAAGTGTTCCAAGGCAGTGCTCCCTACCCAAATAGACAAGGGGGGGGGGGTCCTGGGAGTCCCTGTGCCAGACATTAGTCCTGGTTTCGAGAGACTTACCCAGAGTCTTTAGCTCACTATCTTTCACATTTCAGTCTTTATTCTGCCCAGGGGCAGTCCAGCACCGAAATGCTAGGCAATTCTCCTCTGAAGAAGAGTACCAACAGCATCCCCAGACATGTGTTTCGGCCTGGTTGGACCTCATCAGTAGGGAGGAGCTGTGCCTCTCTAAGAATAGTGAGCAAGGGGTCCACGTCTGGATTCCCCTAGTAATTTAGGGTGAGACCCAAAGTTACTTAAATATGCAAATTGACAAGGGGGGGGGTCCTGGGAGTCCCTCTGCCAGACATTAGTCCTGGTTTCGAGAGACTAACCCAGTGCTCCCTACCCATCCATAGGGCACATTGGGAGAGAGCTTCTGTAGAAGCAAGACCTGCCTCACTCTGCCAGCTGCATTGGTACCCAGGCTCCCTAATTGAGGTGATGGACTCCAGCAGGTGCTAGTCAGCCTCCCACGGGTTGAGAGTGAAGAGGACAAGGACCAGTCCTGTCCAGGAGCCCATGGAGTGGCACCCACAGCACCAGAAGAATTAAAGCAGCTGGTGTCCTGTATTCTACAGTGCTGAATAGCCATCAAACCATTGTCAACCGTGTTCAAAACACCCTTGAACCACCAGGAACCAGGGTGCTGCTTTTGGCACTAGCTGAGTGTGTCACTTGCTCCGGCTTGTACAATAAGTGCACAGCTGTGGGAGATTGCAAAATGCCACATCTTGAACTGCGCTTTGAACAAACATCATCTACGTCATTAACGCAAGCTCGACCATTGAAATGACCCTGGATGCCTCATCAACCCACCTCCTTGGAGCGCTGCATGGAACTGCAACTAACTTCACCTTGATCCTGACACCTGTTCCCCATCTTGTTGACCATGACATGCTGTTTTCAAACCATGTTCAAACGGCTTCCATCATTTTAAAAAGCCTGGTCCTATACCGTTGATCCACCACAAACTGAGAAAGGTACTACTGAATGGCCTCAGCCCAATTGGTCCACTCTTGGGACCATTGAGACTGCTAACCCACCCATTTGAACCTTTTTCTCTAAAAAAACATATCAGTTTGCTAGCATTGATTTGATTTATTTGCCTTTCTCCCATGCTGCATCATCTTCATACTGCATTTTCTATTTCCTTTCCACAGGGATGGGTTTTTGATAGTGGTTTAATAGTAAATATTATTGCATTTAATTTGTTTCAAGTAAATATATTTTTATAGAGCCTTGATTGGAAATTCCTTTATTTTGGACGGTTGTACTATTACTATTTGGGTTGCTACTTTCATCACATTCACACCCCTCTTAGGCGTATAGCCTGCCCTCGGCCCACATTACCACAAAAAAGGGAAGCAGATCTATCTCTTTAAGGTGCCTGTTTTGTCTTTATGATTGAGATCACTGTTAGTATGCTTTAGTGTGAGCATTGAGTTGAGAGTTTAGTCACTACGCGCCTTGTACTCCCATGGGGCAGTAATCATTTCGTCACAATGACTGCATCCCAAAAATTAAATTGCCCAAAAGAATCTACTCTAGTTTCATATTCAAAGCAAGGCTTTGATTATTTAAAACCACAACACTACCTCCTAGTGACATCCAATGGGAAATTCCATCAATGTATTTTATTACTGCATTTAAACGTATTGCCATTTTTGATGATAAAGGGCCCTAGATATGGGATACGTCGCTGTGATCGTATATTCAGGCTTTGTAAATTTCCCCTTCATTTGGAGACAACTCAACATTTCATGACAGTGTTATTACTTAACTACTTTAAATGTAAGGACTTTTACTAAATGTGCATACAATTTTGGACATATTGAAACCAATGATCTCTGGTGAGTATGTATGTATGTCAAGTTTGCCTTTTGTGCTTATGAGTTTGCTCTATGGGCGTTGGCCAGACATCATGAAATGTCGTGCCACTTTTAACCACTTATTTTAAAGGTCTTTATAATTATAATAACTGTGTATTTAGTGATGAACGTGGTAGTTTGCTGTCAGGCGTGGCTTGGCTGAGATGAGGACTTTTGTACATTATGTAATGTTTTTAGGATTCATATTATGTATTAGATATATTTGATGATTTCATATGGAGGATGTATACAGTGTTAAAAGTTATTTTACCTGAAACACACTCAAATAAACAGTAAAGGTCATTGTATTTCATTTGTTTCATGTTTATATACATTTATAGAACCTTTAGTGTACATTCCTTTATTTTGGACTATTGGACTATTTATGTTTGGTTTGATACTGTCATCACATTTACACCCATTTTAGGAGGATAGCATGCTTTCGGCCCACATCACCACAAAAGGTGAAGGAGGTCTATCTCTTGACTCTGCCTGTTTCACCTTTATGATTGGTATCATTGTTATTCTGTAGCAGTGCGATTGCTTAGTAGGCAGTTTAGCCACTACCCATCCTTGTTTTCCCGTGGGGAAGTAGTAATTTCGTCACAATGACTGTGTCCCAAATATAAACTTCCCAAACTATGAATAAATGCCTAATTGCAATGTCAGGAGTGACAACCTAAATAAAATCTGAACATGCCAATACATTTTGAAAAATCAAAGGTTTGTGCATTTGTTCATTACAAATGTAGTTGGCCACTCCTGTCATCATATGGCTGATTTCCAGTCCTTTTCCTTGTAAGCTACTGTGAAATTATGACAATATGTCATTCTAAGGACCATGCACATTACAATTGAACAGCTAAAGATCTGAAGTTACTCTTGATTCGATAATATACGGATAACAGCAGTGTACTGCCCATTGTTATAAGAAATACTGCTTACTGTGATTTCCTGTTCTGGACATTAGAAATAGCATCATGACTTGTGGCTCAGTACACAGAATATCGTATCTTATTCTTTAATAGCTTATAGTCTGATGCGAACAGCCCACAATTTGTATAGTTATCATATCTCGCATCTAGCCAGATTGTGTTAGTCAGCCATATCTCGCCTCTCACGAGATTGTTTTACTCAGCCACATCTTGCATCTAGACAGATTGTGATAGTCAGCCATATCTCGCATCTAACCAGATTGTGTTAGTCAGCCATATCTCGCAGCTAACCAGATTGTGTTAGTCAGCCACATTACGCATCTAGCCAGATTGTGTTATCAGCCATATCTCACATCTAGCTAGATTGTGTTAGTCAGCCATATCTCACATCTAGCCAGACTTTGCAAGGCAGCCATATCTAGTATCTATCCAGATTGTTAGATAGCCATATCTCGCATCAAGGCCGATTGTGTTAGTCAGCCATAACCTGCATATAGCCAGATTGTGTTAGTCAGCCATATCTTGCATCTAGCCAGATTGTGTTTGTCAGCCATATCTCACACCTAGCCAGTTTGTGTTAGCCATATGTCACATTTAGCTAGATTGTTTTGGTAAACCATTAGCTCTAAGTGTTACTGCATTTACTGTCTGTGCTCCCATTGTAGGCCTTTCTAAACAACAGAGAAGGTCTAGCCAGATTGTGTTAGTCAGACACATTTTACATGCAACCAGATTGTGTTAGTCAGTCATATCCCGTATCTAGACAGATTGTGTTAGTCAGCCATATCTTGCATCCAGCCAGATTGTGTATGTCAGCCATATCTTGCATCCAGACAGATTATGTTAGTCAGCCCTATCTTGCATCTATCCAGATTATGTTAGTCAGCCATATCTCACATCTAGCCAGATTGTGTTAGTCATCCATATCTCGCATTTAGCCAGATTGTTTTGGTAAACCATAATCTCTAAGTAGTACTACATCTACTGTCTGTGACCCCATTTTAGCCCATTCTCCCTCTATCCAGGAGTACAAAATCAACCAAAGGGCCCCCAAGATAAACATCAAAAGGAAGGAAATGCATACCACATCAGAGCCAGAAAGGAAATACCAGCAAACTACAATACCACAAGGGTTTACTACCCCTGGTTCAACAACCACAATCGAAAGACCCCTCCAAGATAAACACCAAAAAACCCACATCGGAACCACAAAGGAAATAGCAGAAAATTAGTAAAATCTGAGGGTCTACAACACCAGGTTCAACAACCACAACCTCACCAATCACAAACAACTAACCACTAACAGGGAAGACTGGACCCCAAGGACCAGGAAACACATCAATCCAAATAGGACGTCCACTCAAAGGAATACAACCCACAACCAAAGCACTATGCCTCACCACAAGAAAGACAAAGAAGCCAGAATGAACAACAGAAATAATGTTAAAACGCCAATAACGTGTGAAGGTGCCAACCAGCAAAATCCCACAACTCCAAAAGAAACTGGGTAAAGAACAGGCCAGACGGCCTGAGGACACATACAAAGAACAGGGCAAGGACAGACTACATAGCTCACTACCTATCCACATACGACTGCTTGGTAAGCAAAGACGGACTAGCGACAATAGACCGACAGGCAATAGGCGTTACCAATACAGACCCCACTGGGACACCAAATGTAGCACGACAATTGATAAACCACCCCAACCCTAACGACACCAAAGACAATACCTCAACCAGAATCAGGGACAAACTGGAATCCATTACCTTCCACGTGCCCTACACCAGCAAAGACTGGAACATTGGATGGGTACCAGCACAATTCACCAGCCGGAAAGAAACAAAACCAACCAACCCAGCCATCAACCTTATCACTCTACTTGACAAAGAGACCGACCACCAAATAACGTCTCCTCCCAACAGGAACAACCAGGTGAGAACCACCAGCAATGGAAACCCAACCAACAACAACCGAACCAAATTTACAATACAAACAACAACCTGAAAGGAAAATTAAGCAAACTACATTGCAGCCTTCTCAATGTTAGATCCATGGCAAAACACTCAATAGAAATCCACAACCTTCTAAGAGAAGGAGGCACAGATGTGCTCTTTCTCACAGAAAGCTGGTTATCAGACTACTACAAAGTCATCGTAAATGAAGCCATACCGAACATGTTTAAACTACTACACGCCAACCGAGAAAACTGAAGAGGAGGCAATCACATACAAAGAACACATCTGAACAACTCAACTCATCACAACCAATATAGAAGACTGCAAATCCCTCTGCATCAAGATAGAACTCAACAACCAAACCAACATACTATTCCTCCTGATCTAAAGACCACCATCTGACAACCACACTATTGCAACAAAATTTGCTGATGTGCCGGCCATTTCATCAAACTACCATGAAAACCATGCACCGATGGTATGGAGCGACCACTACTTGATACCCTTCTACAGCACATCACGTATCAGGTTTAAAGTCATGTGTGTAGTTAACTGAGCTGTGCATAATCTGGGAGCAGAGTTTTTGCAAGCTAAATTTGTGCGCTATGCTCCTACTCACCAGCTGCATTCTCCAACTGCAAACCTGCTTATTATACCACCTTATCAGTGAGCATGAATAGGAGGCAGCGCTTTTTCTGTAGCCACTGCCATTGCATGGAACGAATTACCACCTTTCATAAAGAAACTATCCAATCATCTTCCCTTCAGGAAAGCGATTAAAACTCACTTTTTCTGAAAAGGGTTTCCCCCCTTCTTTTTCTCTATGTTCCTCTTCATGGAGTTGCCCCTCTTCCAACGCCAAGATGTCCTAGGGCGAACGTTCCCGCTTTGACATAACATAACATAACCACCTAGTCATACTGGGAGACTGGGAGACTTCAACATGTGGTTTGAAAAAGAAAACAAATCCACAGTAAACACACTCTGTGCACTCCTGGAAACTTTGCATTTCAAGCAAATAGTAAATGGATCTACTCACAATGCTGGACAGACACACACAGGATGCAATTTTCTGCAGAGGAGGACAATGCGTATCTGCACCACCTGCACCGATGGTATGGAGCGACCACTACTTGATATCATTCTACATCACATTCCAAACCTGCCTACCAACTGGAAAGGAAAAACTCTATCTCAGCAAGAAATGAAACTGGAAGAACATAGACCTAGAAGCCATAACACACCTTCTAGACTTGACCCTCCAAAACAGAACAGAACCCACCAAAACAACCGTAGACACAGCAGAAAACACACTCAACAGGTGGATCACCAAGTCCCTAGATCAGCTGACACCAGAAAAAACATTCAAAGCAACACCAAAAGAATTGCCAGCAACATGGATCCCAAAATAACCAACCACAAATTGGAAAATAAATGGAGAGAAAAATACAACTGACAAGACTAAATAAAATACCAAAGGCAGCTCAAAATATACAAATCAACAGTCCAGAAAATAGGATTACACCACAAGAATATACTCAGCAACCAATCCACAGAAAGAACTCTTCAAAATCATCAAAGAGATAAAAAAATCCCTCATGCTGCAAGAATTCCACCATTCCGACACAAGCACTTTGTGACAACATAACCAACCACCTGAGATCAAAAATAGATGCAACCCAGGAGACCATCAATACAGCCCAGGCAAATACAACCACAACTGTTGGACCACAGACACCGGCAAAACGCAGACTGTCGCTAAGCTCACCTGCCGAGAATCAATCACAGAAGAAACCTGTACCACACTGATCAAGGACACCAACCTTGCAGGATGCCCAAGGTACTCCTGCCACTCTGACATCTTCTAAGGAATCTTCAACCACAGAACCCCGGCAACTGACTTCCAAAACCTAATGAATCTATCACTCAACAGAGGAACAGTTCTCCCTTCAAATCAGCATACATCATAACGCTGATAAAAAAAAGTAATTGGAAAGCGCAGAAAACCTGAGCAACTACAGACAGATATCCAACCTGCCCTACAGAGATCCTGGAGAACCATGTAAACAATGTCCTACTTAAATATATCCAACCTGCTGGCAACGATCCTGGAGAACCATCTATATATGAATCATGTATACAAGAACCTACTTAAATAAGTCAAAACAAACAGAATACTCGACCGGTCACAAATTGGCTTCAGACTAACAGAATCAGCACTCCTGTCAATATGGGACGACCTGAAAATAAACGCAGATGATATCCAATCAGCCCTCTTGCTGCTGGACATATGAACAGCATTTGACACAATGAACCACACAACACTGATAAAAAAGATTGATGAAATGTGGCATACAGGAATCCGCACTAAAGTGGCTTATCTACCACCGTTCACCTCAAACAACAAAAATATATATCGTGCAGAGTTCCCCAGGGATCCAGCCTCTCTCCTCTGCTTTTCAACATCTACATGTGCCCACTGATGAAAATCATTTGAACGCACAGACTTGCTGTCTACAACACACAGACGACACACAACTGATTGTGAAAACAAACAGAACTCAGGAACAAAATAATTGCCTCAACAACTGCCTCAAAGACATCTGCAATTGGATGACAATCAAAAACCATAAACTGAACTTGGCAAAAAATTAAATAATGCTCTTACCACAGGATTTGACAGAGGGAACCCACAACTGGGCTGGCTGGCATGAGAACGCAATCGGAGACTACCAATGTAGTAAATAACCAAGGAATAATAATGGACAACGGACTATCCCTGGAACTGCAAGTCAACGCAATCACCAGGAAATGCTTCTTCCTCTTTTAGCTACTCAGATGGTTACTCCCCTTCCTCTCCTTTCCTCTCAGAACCCTCACAATCATCTCCTTGATCCTCACAAGAATTGACTATGCAAAAAGCCTCTACCTAGGAATGCCAGAAAGACTCACCAAGAAACTCCAAAGGGTATAAAATCCTATTAAGACTAAACAGAAGAGACCACATCATACAAGCACTGAAAAGCCTATACTGATTACCAGTAAAAAAGGCATCAAATAAAGCACTCTGCATCACCCACAAAGCCTCACTCAGACAAGGAGCTGAATGTCTCCAAGACACAATTAGCTGGTACTGCCCAAAAAGGGACTTCAAATCCAGGAATTACCTAAAATAGAGGTAAAACATTCCAAAAGAAGGAAATTCGGGGGAACAGTTTTCTCATGTATAATTGCTAACCTCTGGAACACCATGTCCAAAGAAATGAGAACCACAGAAGACCACATCACCTTCAGGAAACTATTCAAAACCTAGTTATTTAACAGACAATGACAGCCGCAAAGCAACACCGGCATCAATAACATCACAGATGATCAACTAGAGAGAGGGCCAGAAGGCCAGATGGGCTGATGAACCACAACCAAGAACCTGGGTAGATACCATCAGGCAGCAAGCACAGATTCACACCAGAAGTTCCAACAACTGACAGAATTACTAACCCACTTCCCCTTCCTGCTCCTTCAACATAACCATCATTATTACTCCAGACCTTCAGCTAGCCACACTACACATAAACAAACCAAGAATCAGTTTTATGTTCACACCTACCAATCTTTGAGATGTTGGAAGCACACCTAGAGTGACCCACTCCACATAGCCCATAGAAATTGTCAACACGCAATTACACACCAAGACACCAGATAGTCTTACAGCAATGGCCACCCATGACTCTTGACCCCTTATGGACACTATCTAGCCAGTGCGCACAACTACAACTCACCCCAACGCCACACAACACCCTAACACAAACACTAGGACACACAAGGAGTCTTACGCATACAGTTACAACACACGCGGCCTTCCCCGCCAACTCGCTCATGCAAAACAACACTCACAGACACCAGTTTCTCCTGGCTCTGGGCCTATCCTCTCATCCTATCCTCACTAACCTCCCCACACCTCTTTTCTTCCAAAGCCACGTGAGTGCCTGGAGACTGCCACTGGATGGTAGCGGTGCGTGGCATAGATCAGCATAACATAACATTGTAAAAATCAAAGTGGCTATGCAAGTAACATTTTCCAAATATTTCCATGAATTTATATTTTTTTGTTTCTTATTGGCTGTAGTGTTTCTGATTTAGGTTTCACTTAAAATAAAAAAAAAACACTTTTGATTTCCAAGTAAGTTATTGATAGTAATTCATAGTGGCCGGGGTTTCGAGCTCTTGCTATCTTGGAATTACCGTTTTGAGCTCTGTAGAATGGGCTAATTATGCACAGGATCAAGCAGCACGGATGTGCCAATCTAATGGCACACTGCACTGCTTTGCACATAGTACAGGAGAATGCAAATGAAGGCTATATTAATGGCCTATAGAGAGAAGAAAATCTGTAGAGATGGCATTATGCTGCCAGGGTTTGGAGCTACACCAACCTGCAACCCCTGGCATGTGCTCAAAATGAATTTTTGGAGAGGGTATTGAGAGTGTCTCAGTGCACTCTGAGTTACATTCTACACGCTGAATTAGGAATTTCCCAACTGATGGACCATATTAGAAGCAAACCGTGAGTGCTCTTGTGTTCTAAATGCTGTAATGCTGCATCCGTTTTATACAGGGGCTGCGTTCTGGTGTACTTCACAGCGACGTAAGAACCATAACAACATGGTTGTCATACATAAAGACAAAGAGGACCATTATAGGCTTCATGGTTCTCTGACCCCCTCCCCCCTTAAAGCACAAAAATGGAAGATACTGCTAAAAGACTGCGATTCCGGTAGCCACAATGTATTAAGAGGAGACTGTGTAGCAATGCTCCCAATTGTCCGTATATATTTAGCAAAAGAACTACCCAAGTCAGTGGAATCATAGTTAACCTGGGTCAGGAACCTGCATTCCCAGTCGCTAATTACTAAACTAAGGGTTGGCCTACTTCCATTAAAGGCCTTTACAAGAAGGTGTAAAAAGTTCACCAGTCAGGGATGGTAAATGCTCTTGTGGTCAGGACATCATTGAAAGTGCTATGCACTTTATATTGTTCTGGCCTACGTACAAGATTCTAAATAAGAAGACTCTACTCCCAATACTACACAGGATGCTCTTTATGCAGTGAGGCTCTGCCCTGATGTTTCTGACACTAGCTCCCCTAACAGGATGGGCTGTTGAAAAATATTTAGTACACGCCCCTAAAATTAGTAGGAAGTTCGATGTTGATGGTACTGAATATGTTGCCGAATTTTAAAACTGGTGTCTCTGTTCTTCCTAATACTTCCTTTTTTGAAAGTTTGGTTCTGAAAACCACAAATCTATGAAATTATATCTGCTTTACCGTATTTTGTGTTGAAAGTATGGTTTTAAAATGTACAAATGTATGCTATTTTGTCTGGTTTGTTGAATCCTATTTATGTATCTGTTTTATGGGTGGGTGGGGGTATTCTCCAGAAATAAAGATGATTTGAATTTAAACTTGAGCTCATAGTTACCATTTATTCATGTTGGTATGAATAGGTGAAGGTAAATTTGAGTTATTAAGCATATGTTGTTTATAGATTGAATGTGTTTTCGAATTTTAGTCAAGTTCAGAATTATTACTGGAAATTAGTTCTGGGCTCCATCTTTCCAATCCATGCATTTATCGTTCAGCTGCCAAAAAATGCAGCAAGCATTCTGCCATCCACAGCATACATTGCGATCCCCGCAGCTAATTCTGCTGCGTTTATTGTGTAGTGTCTAAAATATGCACTGAAGCTAATTTTTAGGCACCTATATACATGTTTGCCTTATGTTATTGTTGGGAAATATTTCATATTTGAATGTAATTTTCCCTCCATGTGTCAACCCCCAAACGTTTTGCTGCTGTTTTACACCCTGATCTAACCTTTGCCAGAGAAGCGCAGCCCTCCGCCGCACTCTTCTGGGCTTCCACTCACTTCTTATGGGGAAACTGACATGCCCTTAAAACAGTCAGTACTGGGAGACTCTGTTTCCCTTAGTCCTTTCCTCATGTTGCAGCTTTTGTGCAACATGTAACAAGAGTGCAATGTAACTTACTTTACTGCACCCTTGGGTCTCTAGTCATTCCAAAGGCCCTAGAAACTCTTGCTGGACTTATTATGAACTGTGCAGGTGTGTCACAGACAGGACTGGTGGCAGCTATCGTTTATCCTATGTTTTGAACCCTTTTTTGCCATGTTAACTGCATTAATCGCGTTTGGCACGAATAGGTGGCCTGGCTCCAAAATGGCCATGCCACAAGGTTCTTTGTCCTGTCCTTTGGCCATCTTGCCCCTTCACCTTCCCCAGGTCGAG
Organism: Ambystoma mexicanum; assembly: GCF_040938575.1. NCBI lineage: Eukaryota > Metazoa > Chordata > Amphibia > Caudata > Ambystomatidae > Ambystoma > Ambystoma mexicanum. The sequence continues at coordinate 834,843,664 of NC_090928.1, forward strand.
CCGACCCAGGTCAGTCCTTATTTGGTCATGCACTTTCCCGCGAAACCCAAAGCTTTTGCGGGCTTCTGCATGCCTTGTGTGTGTGCCTCCAGGATGTGGGCTGGGATGTCTGTTCCCAATACACATCCTGGGTGCCAGAGAGTCTGGAGTGTCCTGAATGCCTGGGACCACCGTGGTCCATGATTGGTCCACGTATGGAGTGAGTGTTTGTGAGCAGATCTCCCATTGGGTCCTCTCTGTTTTGGCGCAAAGGGAACTTTGGATAAGAGGAGGCCGAAAACACCACTACCATGTCGATCTCCTGAGTTCACACAAAGGATAAGGAGCCAAGTATCCTGCAACAAGAAGCCGAGTCGAGGAACCACTGGTGACCCGCTGGAAGGTTTGGCACCCTGAGCCCGCTGTCGTCCTGCAAGACCCCTCTGCAACTAGGGTGTTTTTCTCCCCTCGCAGGATTCTCAAACTTAGGTGGCCCGGTACCTAATACGCATTACTGTTTGCTCTGAACTATGGTAAACTAGGGTGTTTTTCTCCCCTCGCAGGATTCTCAAACTTAGGTGGCCCGGTACCTAATACGCATTACTGTTTGCTCTGAACTGTGGTAAACTAGGGTGTTTTTTCTCCCCTCGCAGGATTCTCAAACTTAGGTGGCCCGGTACCTAATACGCATTACTGTTTGTTTGCTCTAATTGTGGTAACTTGTGCCTGCCGCTCACTTCCTGTCTGCGTGCTCTCGTTTCGTCTGTCTCCCCCCCCTCCCTCCTACTCCATGGTGCTCTCTGTCTCGCCTATCTTCTCTAACTGCTTCTCCATTGACTATCCTGCTCTCCTCACTAAATCTGGTAGGAAAAAGTTTAAAAAGGACATCCTGGTCTCCAACCCAGGCCTCCCTATCGCTGACACCTACACTAGTGCCTGCTCTAAGGAAACTCTCACTGACATCCTCTTTTTCGTGCCTTCGCCTGACCTATGGACCCTTCATATGGTCTCTGTGCTCTCTCCTTTCTCCTCCTCTCCCATTAATGGTGGCACCCGTTGGGATGTCCTCTTGGCCCCCTTCCGCTCCTCTAAGGCCATCATTAATGTCTACGCTAATGGGACCATCTTGGTCCAAGGCCCTCAGGCCAACCTTCACCTCTTTGATAGACGCTTCCCACACCTCATCAACTTCCTCTCCTCTCCTGCTGTCCCCCCTCCTCTATCCTTGGCTACCTTGCCTCTACCCTCCCTCCCTGCCCCCTCTCGTGCTCCTTCTTCACCTCCTTCTTCAACACCTCCGCAGGACGTACCTCTGATCTGTACCCCTCCCCGGAAGTTCTTCAAGGATGGCAACCTTCTCCGCATTGCCACTCTAAATTCTCGCTCTGCCATCAAGCACTCCTCTGATATCTGTCACCTTCTTGAGGAACTGGACCTCGACATCCTCTGTCTCACTGAGACATGGTTCACAGCCAGCTCTGCCACCAGCTTTGACACACTCCTACCTGACGGTTACAAGATCCTCTCCATGCCCAGGCCTAACCGTGCAGGGGGTGGTGTTGCCCTTATCTTCCCTGAGTGGATTCCTGCCACTGTCACTCCTACGCAGACCTACTCCTCTGTTGAATGTCTTGTCTGCCGACTCTCTCTCTCTCTCCTAGCCATTCCCTTACCGTGGCTACTATCTATTGGCCACCTGGTCAAATTTCCTCCTTCCTCTCTGAGTGGGCTGACCTCTCCTCCTCACTCCTGTCCTCAACCACTCAACTCCTCTTACTTGGCGACTTCAACATCCACCTTGATGCCTCCAGTCCCCCCACTGGTCTCTTTCGTGACCTCTGCGACTCTCTCTCACTCTCTATTCTCCCGTCTGGGCCTACTCACTCTGCTGGGCACACTCTTGATGCTCTGATCTCTTCTGACCTTCCCCTCTCCGTCCCTCTCTCCACTCCTCTCTCCTGGAGTGATCACTTTCTCCTATCCTCCCACCTCACCCTATTACACAGGCAAAGCCACCCTCTTCACTGCCACCCACCTTCTCGGTCATCCGACCCATGAAGCGTGTGTCAGTTGAGGCTTTCGCTGCTACCTTCTCGCCCCCCCCCTACCCCTTCGGCTGACTCCCACCCTGACACAGCCCTCTCCATGCTCCACTCTGCTATATCTGTTACTCTTGATATCCTTGCCCCCGTCATGAGAATCCGCCTGAAGCCCAAAGCCAAATGTAACTCCTGGTATGACTCGGATCTCGTCACCCTAAAACGCAAGTGCAGGGTTGAAAAGAGAGGAAATGGCGTGCTTCATGTTCATCCTCTGACAAACTGGCCTGCCGCCTGCTCCAAAGGCAGTACCGGCTCTCCGTTCTCACCAAGAAGAGAGCCCTTATCCAAGCCCGCATCTCTGCGGCATCTAACAACTCCGCCGAACTCTTTAAAATCTGCAAGGAGCTGGCCAACCCTGTTGCAGTCTCTACCTCTCCTGTCCCCTCCCAGGCCCTCTGCACTGCACTGGCCTCTCACTTCATCTCTAAAACTCAGGACTACCTGTCCTCGCTCTCCTCCTTTCACCTCCCTCCCTCCCTTCCCGGCTCTTCCTCTGGCCCTTCTGCAGTCACCCCTCCTCCCTCTTTCTCTGCCTTTCCACTTTTCTCTGCTGACGAGGTTTCCAGACAAGTCCGATCTATGAAAGTCTCGTCTAAACAGGTTCACCCCTGTTCCTCCAAAACTATCAAGGACCACATCGACTCCCTGGCTCCTGCCCTGGCTGACTTTTGCAACCACTCCTTCGCCTCTGGAGTCTTCCCTTCCCCCCTCAAGCACTCCCTTGTGCACCCTCTTCTCAAGAAACCCTCTTCCGACCCCTCCTGCCCGGCTAACTATCGCCCTATCTCCATCACTCCCTTCTTGGGCAAGCTCCTGGAGAAACTGGCCATCTCCCAGCTTAACCTCCATGCTGAATCTGTTGGTAGTCTTCATGACCATCAATCTGGCTTCAGAGCTGCCAGAAGCACGGAAACTGCTCTCCTGAACATCCGTGAAGACCTGCTCTTGAACCTCGATTCCAACACTCTGTGTGTTCTCATTCTGCTCGATCTCTCCTCTGCCTTTGACACTGTCAACCATGCCATCCTGCTCAACCGTCTCCGTGAAAACCTGGGTATCACTGGTCAGGCTCTGGCGTGGCTGACCTCTTTCCTTTCAAATCGACCCTCCCAGGTCCAACTGGGGTCCTTCCTCTCCGACATCTTTTTCTCCACCTGTGGTGTCCCCCAGGGATCTAATCTCTCTCCCTGGCTGTTCAACCAGTATCTGGCACTCCTTGTCCACCGCATCGCCGCTCTCTGCCCTAATTTCCAGTGCTATGCGGACGATACCCAGCTCATTTTCAGGCTATCCTCAGCCTCCCCCTCTCCTTCCCTCATCTCTGACTGTCTGTCTGCTATCCAGGAATGGTGTGCCGCCAATGACCTCTGCCTTAATGCCAGTAAGACTGAGATTCTACTCATCGGTACACCCACTCCCTCCTTCCCTGCAGCTCTCTGGCCTGCCTCCCTTGGCCCCCTCCCTGCTCCTACCTGCAAGGCAAAAAACCTTGGGGTCATCTTCGACTCCACACTCTCCTTCTCTCCTCATATTTCTGACGTCGCTAAGAAGTCACACTACCAGCTGCACCTCCTCAGAGGTATTCTTCCCTTCCTCTCCTTCCCCCAGAAGCTCACTGTCTCCCGAGCCCTGGTTCTCTCGAAGTTGGATTACTGTAACAGCCTCTATCTTAATCTGCCTGCCTCCACTCTCCGCCCTCTGCAACTCATCCAGAACAGAACTGCGAGACTTGTCCTTGGCCTCAAGCCCAGGGACCGTATCTCTCCAGGACTGAAATCTCTACACTGGCTCCCAGTGGCTGCGAGGATAAAGTTCAAAACCCTCTGCATTGTCCACAAGGCCTTCTGGGGCCTGGGTCCTAAATACCTTCAACTCTCTCTTACCAAATATCTTCCTTCCCGAGCCCTTCGCTCATCCGCCTCCAACTCCCTCAGGGTCAGCCGCTTCTCGAAGCAACGAGCTGGGGGTAGATCTCTCTCCGCGGCAGGGGTCTCCCTCTGGAACAGCCTTCCTGCCTCCCTGAAACTTGAGGAGAACCATCTCCGGTTCCGGAAGCACCTCAAAACCTTCCTCTTTGCTTCTGCTTTCTCTCTCCCTCTCCCCTGCTGAACAGCTAATATCCTTCACTGAAACTGCACTGATTCTGCAACTGGACCACTCTTAACGGCCTCGGTCCTGGGCCCAGCCACTCTCCACTTGCACTGATGCACTGGAACCCCTCTGCACTGCGGGACTGTCTCTGTATCCCTACAGCCCCCCCCCTTTCCCAGCACTTGTTCTGCACTTACCTTGCACTTGCCACCAGCTAGCCCTATTTATTTATTACTTTACGCCACTTACCTTGTACTGCACTTCCCCCCTCCCCTTCCCCTTGCACTTTTCCCCCTCCCCCACCCCTGCACTTGCGCGATCTGAATGACACCTGGCCTAGTAGGATCGTTGTCTGTCTCCCCTTGTTCCTCCCCTCCCTGCCTCGTCGCGCCTTGAAACACCTGTGTATAGGCGCGTTACAAATGCCATATCATATCATATCATATCTGATTGACCTAGAAGGTCTGCGAAGGCGCTTCGACCCATTGGAATAGTGGGACCAACTATTTTCGGTACCTTCATCAAACCCTGCAAGTAAGCGTCTTCAGAAGTGTCCCTGGGCCAACCAGTGGGCTGACCAGCTTAAACACAACGTTTGCTCTGTCACCGCCGCCGTTTCGAGTAAGGCCTCGAAACTTGGTATCCTGCTTGCTCTCTGTCCCTGGCACCCTCACACCGAATTTTGTGCACTTGGCATTCCCAGGTCTGAAGTGAGACGAGTGCGCCCGGACCAGAGTAAAGGCGGTTGCCGTGTTGCCCTGCTGCGGCAATGACCTGTGCAAGTTCGCTGCACTTGTGACCCCCTTGACCCTGAATCCTGCTACCGAGGAAACTACACGGTGTCAAGACGTCCTGATTGTCGCATCCGAACCTGCCAGCAAAGTGAACTAAACTGGCGAAGTCTGGGTCTGCCTGCGTCGGGGACCGGTGAGTATTCCATACCCCAAACGGTGGCCCCTAGCGCAGGAACCCATTTATTTTCTACTGCTGTTGCGAAATAGCAGCTCCATCCCGCACTCTCACCCTGCCTCTGCCCGCAAGTGGAGGTCTTGCTTGAGTAGTGAGGACTTGTTCTTCATTGCCTCATTCACCAGCGGAAATCCGCGGCAAAATTGACAATTTTCAGCGTGATTACCACCGGCGGGAATGGGTCCAATGGGGAATGGGCAATAACCCTTCCACCAAACCCGTGATCCAGGGGTTTGGCGGTAGGGATATTAGCTAATAGCGCCGGCGTTACCGCCCAACTCATGATGAGGCCCTTAGTCTTGACCACCTCCATAGCTACCCTGATTGGTCTGGCTTGTCCAGAGGTTACCCTGTTCCAAGAAACTAGGCTGGCCTTCTGAACCTCTGCCCCTCCAGGCCAGAGTTCAGAAATCCATTTTAACAAATTGGTGTACAGCGGTGGGACAGGACTGAAGGAATCCAGTGTTGCACACGAGCGAAGGCATTTCGAGTTATTCCTACCAGGACATATAGTGAATTGTTGTAGTATAACTCTTAAAAGGCCATGGTCCTATCTAACAGTATGGAAACAAGTACCTTGTTAACTTTAAATGCTTCGAAATCCGACACATTGAGAAAGATGTGTGCTCAGAGAGGTGTTTCCTCGCAAGGCACAAAAGTAGAAATGATCCAGAGAATCATGGACTGGCAAGAAGCTCAGCTTAGAGCTATAGCTTCCAAGGACAGTGCAGAAGGAGGTGGGGCTGCTTTCACTGGTAGAACTGATGGTTCTGCCACTGCACTGATCCGCAGCGACCTTGAGGACAGGGAGGATGAAATGTCAAATGTTTCCTCTTCCATTGCTGATGGGGAGACCACACTTGAATTCAAGAAACAAGAGCTGCTGTTTAGAAAGAAGGAGCTTGAGTTCAACATGGCCAAACTAAAGATAGAGCAGGCAGAAAAAACAAAAAGACAGGGATCACCAGTTGGAACTGGCCAAGCTTCAAGTTTCCAATTGATCCAAGGGTCCTGGACATGAGTCTGGGGCCTCTTCTAATCCAAGGTTTCCAAAAGATCTGCTCAGTGTGTATGAGGAAAAGAATGACATTATGGACTGGCTGAATACATTTGAGTATGCATGTGAAGTTCAACAAGTTGACAATGCTGATAAAATTGCCTGGTTACTTAGCAGACTACCCCATTCTGGCTGCAGTGCCATGATGGAAATGTCGAAAGCTGAGAGAGCAGATTTTGCAATGTTGAAGCAAACTCTCATCTTAAAGTTTGGAAAGACTCCTGCCCAATACTTAAAAAGATTCAGAGAGTATAAGAAAAAAGAAGGTGGTACTTGGGTATCTTATGTAACTGAATCCTTAAAAAACCTGACAGGCTGGGTCGAAGGTTATAAGGTTTCTACCTTTGAAGGTATGATAAGTCTTGTCATGCTGGAACATATTTTTGCATCTTCTTCCCCTGAGCTTAAGCAACATTTGGCCGATTCCAAGGAAATAGATCCTAAGAAGCTAAGAAGCTAGCCATTGCAGCAGATATATGGGTGTCACATAGAGTGTCCCATAAGGACAAGACTCATCCTGGTAAGCAGGAGGAAGGGAAAAAGTCCAAAGATAAGGAGGATGGGGAAACTGATAAATCTTCTTCCCAAAAGGGCCACAAAAAGAAAAATAAGAGTAAGACACAAGAGAACTCACAGGGTAGTGGAGGTCAGCCTCCAAAACCGAACTCTGGTTATAGTAAGCCTCCCTATGTGAACAGACCCAATTGATCTTGTTTTGCTTGTGGAGCAACTGACCACGTGAAGGGGATCCCAGATGTAAGGACAAAACCTTGGGGGTCCACTCTGCTAATCTGGCCTTCTCCTCCTACGAGGAAGAAGAGATTACCGGAGCATCCTTCTCTTCAAACTCCTTCCCCAGTGGGATAGAAGCTGAGGTATTTTTAGTTTCCCTGGGTTACTGGGAGCCTAAATTCTCAGAGGCTTATGCTAGGATTCCAGATAACACCAAGCACTACTTTAAGGACAGTGTGCTGATCAATGGAGTAGATACTCCAGCTCTTAGGGATAGTGGGTGCAGTCGAACTGTAGTGGATTCTACCCTGGTAAACCCAGAGGAAGTTGCCAGAGCTACTCTGATGCCCACTAAGTTGGCTGACGGCCCACCTCTCATGTTCCCAGTAATACCTGTAAATCTTACTATCAATGGTACAGCAGTCAGGATTCCAGTGAGCATGCAGAGGAGTGTCCCAGGAAAGGTCTTGTTGGGCAATGATCTCAGAGCTTTAGGGCTTGTGGGAGATACTGCTGACAGACTCTGCACAAGGTCTCAAACGAGGGCAGCACTGGCCAAGACCAATGCCCTTCCCCAGCCAAAGGGGAAACCCAAGGCTAAAGGAGTCAAAAAACCAAAAAGAGGGAAACCGAATATTCCCCCTAACTCGCCTACCACTGAAGTGGAGGTAGTTGGTCAATCACCCGGACCGGACGAGGAGGTGGGGATGCCTGAAGTATTTGACCCCAATGACCATCCTGAACTAAACGATTTGTTAGTAGAAGGTGGTCCTGACAGGGAAGAATTCAGTAAAGGCCAACGTGAGTGCCCATCTCTGGAAGGCCTAAGGAGACAGGCCTGCTCCCAGCTTGAGGGTGAACCTCCTGGGAAGCACCGGATATTGGGAAGGTGGGCTCCTGTATAGTGAGCCTACAGAGTCTACAGAAGGAGACCATAGGAGGTTGGTGTTTCGCCTTTCTGTAAGACCCTTCCTCCTGCAGCTGGCGCAAGAAGTGCCCCTTGCTGGTCACCTTGGTATTAAGAGGACAAAGCAAAGGTTATCCATGCACTTCTACTGGCCCAAGATGGGGGTGCAAGTAGAAAGTCACTGCAGGAGTTGTGCCTCCTGCCAGTTATCTGGTAAGAGTGGTTCAACAATCCAAGCTCCATTGGTACCACTCCCAGTTGTGGGGGTACCATTTGAGAGGGTAGGGATCGACATTGTTGGTCCCCTTGACCCCCAAACATCCTCAGGCAATAGGTTTATCCTGCTGCTTGTCGACCATGCCACCAGGTATCCTGAGGCCATCCCATTGAAAACTGTGACTGCCAAGTCAGTTGTAAAAGCTTTACTTGGCATCTTTACTAGGGTTGGCTTCCCTAAAGAAGTTGTGTCTGAGAGAGGCAGCACCTTTATCTCCAAGTATATGCAGGCTACGTGGAAGGAATGTGGGGTCACCTATAAGTTTTCTTCCGCATACCACCTCCAGACCAATGGTCTGGTGGAAAGGTTTAACAGGACCTTGAAAAGTATGATTGGGGCTCTGGAAGAACGTCAAAGAAGAAAATGGGATCTTCTTTTACCATGCTTACTGTTTGCCTACAGAGAGGTACCACAAGAGGGTGTTGGCTTCAGCCCCTTTGAACTTCTGTTTGGTCACCCTGTACGGGACCCTTAGCCATAGTCAAGGAGGGATGGGAGATGCCCACTCCCCCCATTACTACCAACGTAGTAGACTATGTGTTAGGGCTCAGAAAAAGGATAGTTCTCCTGTTGGGTCTGGCTAGTGACAAGTTGAAGGCAGGACAAGCTCTGGTGAAACATTGGTATGACCAGAAGGCTTCCCTCATCAACTTCACACCTGGTCAGCAAGTCCTGATCATGAATCCCATAAGGCCTAGAGCTTTACAGGACAAATGGTCAGGCCCTTACACAGTGGTGGAGTCACTGGGAAAGGCCAACTATTTAGTGGACCTTGGAAGGCCTAGACAGGCTCCAAAAGTGTTCCATGTAAATAGGCTGAAGGCTTTCATCCTAAGAGTTGAAATCGCAGCACTGTTATTGGCTTTAGATGTTGAGGAAGAGAAATCTGAACCTCTTCCTGACCTATTCCAAAGCAGTCCTTCAGATAGCTGCATTGAGGGTGTCCGAGTGGCCCCTCACCTGACTTCTGATCAACAGGCAGAGGTGAAGAGTTTGCTTAGGCAATTTCCCCCCCTGTTTCACAGTCCCCTGGTTTGACACCTTGGTGCAAACATAACATAGACACAGGAGACAGTGTACCTACCAAAAGTAGGGGATACAGAATGTCAGACAAAGTAAGGTCTTACATTAAGACAGAGGTCAACAAAATGTTGGATCTTGGGGTGATTGAACCCTCCAGTAGTCCTTGGTCCAGCCCTGTGGTTTTGGTGCCAAAGGCAGGTACTTCTGAATTGAGGTTCTGTGTGGATTACAGGGCTCTGAATGCTGTCACCAAGACAGATGCACACCCCTTGCCTAGAACAGATGAGCTGGTGGATACCTTGGGCGCTTTGACCTCACTGCAGGCTATTGGCAAATAGCTCTTGCAGAACATGCCAAGGAGAAGACAGCTTTCTCAATGCCAGACGGCCTTTACCAGTTCAGGGTAATGTCTTTTGGGTTGAAGAATGCACCTGCCACATTCCAGAGGCTTGTGAATCATGTGTTGAATGGGTTGGACGAATTCTGTCTTGCATATCTGGATGATATAGCAGTTTTCAGTGCCACCTGGGAAGACCATGTGAAACACCTTGGGATTGTGTTACCGGCTCTTCAGAAGGCCCACTTGACCATAAAGGCCAGTAAATGCCAGATTGGATAAGGGTCAGTGGTTTACCTTGGACATGAAGTAGGTTGAGGGAGGATACAGCCTCTACCCAGTTAAGTACAAGCAGTACAAGACTGGCCTACCCCCACTGCACAGACCCAAGTGTGAGCCTTCTTAGGACTCACTGGGTACTACAGAAATTTCATGGCAGACTATGGCACCACAACTGCCCCTCTGACTGCCCTCACTACTCCAAAGAAACCCAAGAAGGTAACTTGGACTGAAGAGTGTGAGAAGGCCTTCCGTGGCTTAAAAGACTCCTTGTGCCAGGCCCCTGTGCTCAGGGACCCTGATTACCAAAGACCTTTTATTGTGCAGACAGATGCCTCTGACACTGGGATAGGAGCTGTACTATCGCAAGTTGATGAGAAGGGTAAGGAACACCCTATTGGCTTCATTAGTCGCCAGCTTAAGGACAGAGAGCTCAGATGGTCCACAGTAGAGAAAGAATGTTTCTCTGTTGTGTGGGCCCTACGGAAGCTGAGGCCCTACCTCTATGGGACCCACTTCACTGTGCAAACTGACCATAAGCCCTTAAAGTAGCTAATGAACATGAAGGGAGAGAATCCAAAGTTGCTTAGGAGGTCCTTAAGTCTGCAAGGCTTTGACTTCACTATTGAGCATAGGCCAGGTGTCATACATAGCAATGCTGATGGGTTGTCTAGAATGTTTAACTGACCTGAACAAGAAACTCATCCAGGGGTGGATTAGTTCCCCTTGTCCTTAGTCTGGGAGGGATAAGAGGAGGCCGAAAACACCACTACCATGTCGATCTCCTGAGTTCACACAAACAAAGGATAAGGAGCCAAGTATCCTGCAACAAGAAGCCGAGTCGAGGAACCACTGGTGACCCGCTGGAAGGTTTGGCACCCTGAGCCCGCTGTCGTCCTGCGAGACCCCTGTGCATCTGATCGACCTAGAAGGTCTGCGAAGGCGCTTCGACCCATTGGAATAGTGGGACCAACTATTTTCGGTACCTTCATCAAACCCTGCAAGTAAGCCTCTTCAGAAGTGTCCCTGGGCCAACCAGGACCCGACCAGCTTACAGTGGACGTTTGCTCTGTCACCGCCGCCGTTTCGAGGAAGCCCTCGAAACTTGGTATCCTGCTTTCTCTCTGCCCCCGGCACCCTCAAACTGAATTTCGTACACTTGGCATTCCCAGGTCTGAAGTGAGACGAGTGCGCCCGGACCGGAGTAAAGGCGGTTACCGTTTTGCCCTGCTGCGGCAACAACCTGTGCAAGTTCGCTGCACTTGTGACCCCCTTGACCCTGAATCCTGCTACTGTGGAAACTACACAGTGTCGAGAGGTCCTGATTGTCGCATCAGAACCTGCCAGCAAAGTGAACTGAACTGGCGAATTCTGGGTCTACCTGCGTCGGGGACCGGTGAGTATTCCATACCCCAAACGGTGGCCCCTAGCGCAGGAACCCATTTCTTTTCTAACGCTGTTGCGAAATAGTGGCTCCATCCTGCACTCTCACCCTGCCTCTGCCCGCAAGTGGAGGTCTTGCTTGAGTAGTGGGGACTTGTTCTTCATTGCCTCATCCACCTTCCTGAACTGTCAGAGACCCTTGAAGAGACCCTATTTTGTCCATTGGCACAAGCGCGTGCATGTACTATTGCGCATAAGGCTCCTCCCTTCATAGGGCTTGGACTGCCTCTTAGTTAGGTGTATTTCTAATGTCCAACTGGGTCTAATGATTACTTGCACTGCCTGTTTTCCTCCCCATCTAGGTGGTCCACATATTTCGTGCTTTTAACTCCTTAGACCCCTCTGTCTTGTATATATATTGTATTGATTGTGATGTGTTGGTTTACTTCAGTATTATTGTGATTCTTTGCTATGGTCGATGTTACAAAGGCCTTGTAATAAATGTGTCTATATTTTTAATATAACACCTGTCTGGAGTAATTTGTAAGTGTCCTTGCTGTGTGTGCTCATTGAGGTCTTTCAGTCACCCTCACTCCTCTTGAGACTTAGTCTTGACCGCCGCCATAGCTACCCTGATTGGTCTGGCTTGTCCAGAGGTTACCCTGTTCCAAGAAACTAGGCTGGCCTTCTGAACCTCTGCCCCTCCAGGTCAGAGTTCAGAAATCCATCTTAACAGTTATGGTGTGCACACTTTCCATTCCACTGATGTGGAAAATGTGCCAGCCATGGAATTCAATAGTGAGCTAGAACGTAAGAGGGTGATTGATGGTAAGAGTGAGTGTTTGAAGGGTGAATGAGAGAGTGAATTAGAGGGTGACAGGAGGATATTTGGATTGGTAAGTGGGAATCAGTGAGAGGGTGAGTGTTGAATTTGATGTGATTTTGATGTATCTGTATTGCGCGCTCCATGGACCAAACCGCATCTAGGTGCAGATTATAACATTGTAAATCAGCCCAATTAATATAATGCTCCATAACCCACTAACACATATCACTGAAAAAGAAAGTTTTTTAGCTATCTCCAAAAGACCATAAAAGAGCAGGGTTTGCGCAAAGAGAGCAGCAGTGCATTCCAGAACTGGGGCCTGTAGACTGAAAAACGTCCATCACCTCCAGAGACGCAGTGAGATGAGGGAACCCCTGGCAAGTGCACAGGAGTTGAATGTAGAACACGGGTCGGCTGATAATGGGCAATTTTATTAGCTAAATAAAGAGGGGCCAATCATTTTAGCCACTTAAATACCAGGCACACGATTGTAAAATTGCATCCTCTGCCTGACAGGCCCCAGTGCAGGGATATCCGGAATTCAGAAATTGATGCTACATTGGGAAACTTACAAATAAGTCTAACTGTTGCATTCTGAGCCATCTGCAATCAATTAAGTTGTTTGCCTGGTATGCCTGATAGCAAGCCATTTGCATAATCCAGCCTAGAAGTAGCCAGAGAGGCTACCACCATAGCATGATCTGTGGTTGGAATATATGGGAGGGCGTGCCAGAGCAGCCTCAACTTGTAAAAAAATGTATTGTACTATTGCTCCAAACTGTAGATCAGACCCTAAAAGTGCCTACCAAATAAATCCTAGGTTCTTGCCCTTGGGTGTAAATGTCATAGGGAGACCAAATAAATAAGAAGGGGTAATTTGTAGGGGCTCCCCTATAATATGATTGGGCTCAAGCAGATAAACTCTGTCTTGCTTGGGTTCAACTGCAACATATTGGTCATCATCCACTGACCGACTTCTGAAGTACACTGTTTTATGATATGTAGTGGCTCGGCAGATGTATTCACTTTCATAAAACATCTGTCATCTGCATAAGAATGGTAGCACAGATCATACTTAGTAAAAATCACCATGAGTGGTTGCATTTAAATATGAAATAACAGTGGGGACAGACAGGGACCTTGGTGGACTCCATAAGGCACTGAAGTCGGTTCTGAGATGTAACTTCCCATTTTGACACATTGAAAATGGTTGCTCAAAAAAGGGGAAAACCACTTGAGGGCATGTTGAGATACTCCAGCAACCTCAGGTGGCCTAGCAAGCATAATAACTAAGTCTGTTACATCAAACTCTGCTGATAAATCTAACATGATCAACAGCGTTAAGACACCTTTGTCAGAGCTTTTTAGAATATCCTCCCATACTGAAATCAAAGCAGTTTCTGTTCCGTGCAAAGGTATATGGTAGGTGTACCTTTGATGTATAGGGTATGGAATGATGATAACGTGAAATGTTGACGGATGATTGATTTGTGAGTGAAGGTTAAGAGAGGGTGAGGGATGGATGGATGTGCACATGGATTGGTCACTGAGAGAGTAAGTTTACGTCGTGGATGAATGGATTGTCAGTGACAGTGAGAGGATGAGTTTTGGATGGATGGATGCATGCATATGTGGCTATGTTGATGAATTGGTAAGTGAGGGATTGTGCAAGCTTTAAAATTCAAAGTTGAAAGCTATTAGTCACAAATGAGAGTCACCTTCCCGGTTCCTAAGTCTAACACCTGGCGGATGAATGTTTCCCTCTTGGACGATGATGAAATTGTGGACAAAATTGTTCAAGAGGCGAGATTCTTTATATCTGTGAACTGGACTGGTGAAGTCAGGGTGGAGTTTGTGTGGGAAGCCTTTAAATCATATATGTGTGGATTGTTGATTGGTTTGTCAAGCAAAAAGAAAAAAATGAGAGAGGCAGAAGTGAAAAAGCTTACTGATGACATTCGGGATCTTGAGAGAAATAATATGCAAGACTTTTCAGGAGAGACTTTAGAAGTATTAAAGCAGAAAAGGAGACGATTGGAAGATTTGTATTCTTCAAAGGCTGAGTGGTTGCTTTTTAGAACCAAAAGTAACTACTATGAAAAAGGTGAAAAATGTGATCGGCTTCTGGCACATCGATTGAGGGTTATGGATAATGGCAGATCTGTCAATGCAGTGGAAAGACAGGATGGGTCGGTGACATTTGATCCAGCTGAGATTAATGTGGCATTTCTGTCATATTACAAAACCCTGTACTCTTCAGAAACCCACTTATCGGAGCGTACAATTGGACAATTCATTAAGGACTGCCATCTGAAGAAAGTGAGTTTGGAATCTTTGGAGTGTATGGAAAGAGATTTGAGCGTGGAGGATCTCAGGTTGGCTGCTTATGCGTTGAATTCTGGGAAGTGTCCAGGTCCGGATGGACTACCAGCTGGACTTTTTAAAATGTTCCCAGAAGAGGTCTTTGCTTTGATGTTAGAGATGCTGCGCGCCTCTTTGAGGAATGGGTGCCTTCCAAGTTCAACAAGGCATGCTTCAATCTCTGTTTTTCTGAAGGAGGGACGAACACCGGTGAAAACTGGCAGCTATAGGCCGATCAGCTTATTGAACACGGACAACAAGATTTTCGCCAAGGCGTTAGCTTTGAGGATTGAGAATGCACTGATGGATATCATAGATGTAAGTCAATCTGGATTTGTAAAAGGCAGACATGTTTCAGAGAATATGAGACGATTGTTGCTGACACTATATGAAAGCAAAGAACACCATAATGATGTGGTGACGTTATCCTTGGATGCTGAGAAAGCTTTCGACCGTATTGAATGGACATATCTTTTAAGTACATTGAAAGGCTTTGGTTTTGGAGATACCATGATCGGATGGATAAGACTGCTGTATTCACGGTCAACTGCTTGTGTTCGGACTAATGGCATGAATTCAAGTGTATTTGAACTTGAGAGAGGCACGAGGCAAGGATGTCCACTGTCGCCGATTTTGTTTGTGATCGCCATGGAATTACTGGCTGTTAGGATAAGAGAAGAGGATAGAATTGAGGGAGTACGCTTTGGTGCCTTCCAGAAAGTTTGGTTGTATGCGGATGACATGTTGGTGGTGGTTCAGAATGTGGAGAGCTCCATTCCTGCGCTGATGGAGTTGATTGATGAGTTCAACAAGGTTTCCGGATACAAGATCAATTGGACAAAGTCGGAAGCGCTGCCGGCATCAACCACTTGCACTGTTTTGAAGATGCAGAGCTTTCCCTTTAAGTGGTGTCCTAACAAATGAGATACCTTGGGATTTGGCTAACGAATGATGTCTCGAAAATAATGGATGTCAATATTACACATGTGATTCAGTCTTTGGATCTTGACTTGAAGAGATGGAGTGCACTTAAATTTTGTCTCTGGGGAAGAGTGAATGCCATCAAAATGACTTCGACACCACGAATCAACTATGTGCTCAGTGTGCTTCCCCTGGAAGTTAAAAAAGGCCATTGGAGGAAAATTGAGAGTTTAATCCACTCTTTTCTCTGGGAGAACAAACAGCCATGCCTCAGTTTGTGGAAATTACAGCTGCCCCAAGACTGTGGGGGTGTGGGGGTTCCGGATTTTGAGAATTATCATTTGGCCTTTGGAGCCAGGCATCTGGTTCCGTTTATTGAAAATTACGAGGATGTTTGGACACTGGCGGAATCAAGTAGTTCTTCTCCGTTACCGCCTAAGGCCATGCTGTCCACGGTGGATGGATCTGGTTATCGCTCATTTCCACCGACGAAATTCCTGAGAACTTGTTGGAGGGAACTATGGAAGAAGAGTAAACGCAAGGTATGTGATAATGATTACATCCCTATCTGGCTGAATCCAGGTATTTTGCTAAATGGGAAGCCGATTTTGTGGTTGAACTGCCTCCTGAGTGGTGTACTATGGCTGAGTGATCTGATTGAAGACGGCAAATGGATCAGCTATAGAAAACTTGCACAAATTAAAGATCTCGGAGACTGTACAATGGGTGAATACAGAAAATTGAGAGGTTTGCTGCGGAACCAAGGAACTGTTAATGGCGGTGGTTGGCAGTTATGGCTACCTGAATATAAGGCATTAGGTGGTATGGCGTCCAAGGTATATAAAAATCTGGGCCACCAGTACACGCCAGCAGAGGGATTGTTAACTAAGTGGTCCGAGATCCTTGGCTCTAAAATAACTGTGGAGAGGTGGAGGTATCTTTGTAAAAACGTGACTCTGACTTCCATTAATCTTGGAGAACAATGCCGCCAAATCAAAATTCTTAAGAGAGTGTTTTGGACTCCCCAAAGACTTTATGCGAGAGGGATGATTGACTCAGAGGCTTGTTGGAGGTGTAAGCATGATGTCGGCTCCTTTGAGCACTTGATCTGGGACTGTTATGAACTGAGGACATTTTGGAGGAAGGTCACTGAGAAGATTAATGAGGTTCTATTGCTGCAAGAGGATTTTGATTAGAACACTATCATCTTGGGTGAGGATGATAATGTGGACAAACTCACTTATCCACAGAAATGCTGTTTTTTTTAGGGCTGCAAATTCTGCAAAAAAAATTGTTTTGAGAAAACGGAAATGTGAGGAGAGGCCGACCTATTCAGAATGGGTGGAGGACTTGAGGCAGGTCGCCAGGATTGAGAAGGTGATCCTTTGCAGAAACAAAAAAATGAAATTGTTTGATGAAATGTGGGGTGTGTTTTTGGAAGGCATGTGATAATAAGTTGGTCTGTTTTGCATTTTTAATTCTGTGAAGGTTGGGGACGGTTTGGGGGGTGTGGATTCTTTGCGTTGAATTCTACAATTACATTGCTGATAAGTTTGATGTTTGTATGTTTTCTGTAAATTTCAATAAAAATTAATAATAAAAAAAAAACAAATGAGAGTCACTCACCATCATGTCTGAACAGAGAAAATTGCCTACCACAGCTCTGGGCCTGCGCACACATTTTTACCACACAGTTGAAATTTCTCATTACTAGAAGTAAGCGCAAATGTTGATGTTTTGCACTGTGTGTTAGATTTTCTGTTTTCAATGTATTTATTCATTTATAAAAATGTAGAGGAGTAGTTACATGAATGGACTAGTGACTAAGAAAGTGAGAGTTCTGATGCATACATTGTAAGCAAGAGAGTGAGTTAAAGGATGAGTGTTGCTTTAATGTATGGATGAATTGTTGCATCAGTGTGAATGTATTAGATGGGTGAATATTGGTGTCTGAGAGAGAAATTGAAAAGATTGCTGATGGGTAAATGCATCGGTAATATGAAGCTGCAAACTGATCTTTACTCCAATAGTTTGACCTAAAGTAGTAACATGTTCACAATAAAGTCACATCTGAAAATATAGGAGAGTTGGATTTTATCACAGTCCACCTGCAGATTTCCACTTTTTAATTTTCACAAAATATGGCCCATTGAATTTTTTGGGGATTTTTTAAATTGTTTTTAAAAAATCCTAAAAAATTAAATGTTGCCATATTTTCGGTTCCAATGTTACACCTCTGTCATTAGGAAACTTCTCAAGCAAATCCATGTTTTACATATGATAAATGATGAATGTAAGTATTTTTGTATTTACTGGAGTTTTATCATTCTCATGCTGGTGATGAAGGTGAAGTTGAATGGTGGGTGCACATAGGGAAAGGTTCAAGGGGCGTGGTGGTATAGGTAACACAAAAATGGTTTATGTTATGACCTATTGCTGTACAACCTTTCTGGTATTAAATCATCAATTTCAAGGTCACACGAAAGATGAGGATGGCAGTGGCAATCATTGTCAGTTGTGTTTTTTGAACTGTGACCGAATTTACCTGAAGAACAGCGGAATATGTGCTGAAAGATAATTCATTTTAAAGCTGAAAGTGTATTTCTCCTGCTCTGTGTTTGACCGTCCACTTCACTTGCGACTTGGCATACCCCGAGTGGCAAAGACCAGTGATTTTAAAGAAGTCAAACTTATAGGGCCTGATTCAAGTAAGTGGTTTATAATGGTGCAGTCCCATAGGAAAGCGCTCTGTGAATCAGGCCAATAGTCTGTCTGCAGAAAGTAATTACTGGAAACACCTGGAATTTAGCATCGTGAAACTGAAAAAATGAATGAATACATGAACATGCAACAGTGGCTTTCATTGTTTTTGTTAGACGGTAGTCATTTTCCACAATAGCTGTGTGAAAGGCAACAAACTGGCCCACATGTGCCAAAAAGTAGCCCACACAAGCATTTTGCGTTTATGGTCGGGGTATTGAGCTATTGCTCTGTAGGCCAGGGACAGTCCTTCCCCCAAAATGCCATGGGTATCAAAAGTGACATCATGCGATCCTTGACCACTGATGACATCACAGGAAGTGATGTCATTTGACCCCACCCACAAATGATATCACAGGAATTGATGTCACACAACCTTTTTAACCTTTAACAAAACAGTAAGTTGCATCACATAGCATTGTTCCTAAGTACACTATGAAACATATACTTACGATATGACTGTAATGTTATTGTGGGATGTTTTTATCCACGCATCCAAGCCCTACCTCAAAACTGTGCAGTACTGACATGGAAAACTTCATGATGGCCAGAGCTTCCCAGAAAATGCACAGGGAAATGCATGAAGAATAGGCTGCCACTCATTTTTGCCGATGTTATGGGCACAGAAGGACACTGCCTAAAACCACCATTGGACTACCCACACAGTAGTCTGAAACCATTGGGAATGGCAATGCTGATTGCCAAAAGCAAACCCATAACTGTTGGGAATTCATTTTCTTAAATCCCAAAAAGGGGTGCAGTACCAGTACTCACCACTATCAAAAAGCCGGCGTTTTAAAACAACACCAGATTTTACTTTTTTGTAGAAAACTGAATAAATGAACCCACAACATGCCAAAGAAAGACATTTTAAGAGGTGGATCCAATGTAAAGTTATATTCTGAAGTGACTTGAAGGTTTATAACAAGACTGGCTGAGCTGTGGATTTCAGCAGTTTAAGTAAATTTGGACTGGAAGACACTAAAAATCTAAATGTTTAAAAGAAATGAGTGACCTACTTTTGAGTGTCACATAGGTTGCAGTTGTTTAAATGTCATAGTTTTAAACTTAGAATCAGCATTCTAGCTGCATATGTAAACATTGTCTTGACTTAAACTGGGGAACAGAAATGACATGTAGCTAAAAACTGGCTTTAAGAGATTCCAATTTTGCCTGGCAACTACCCCCCATCAGGAGTGAAACTTGAGTCACAGCTGTGTTCCCAGGCCTATCTGCCTTTTGCTGGCCACACTAAGGATATGCCATCTCTCTGATAATTGAATTAAGGGGAGCCCCCACAGAATACAGGAGCTCTGAACAATGCAACCCCCTTCACCCAGGCAGAGGGTTTATTGCAGATGTCGTAAATTTAGCTTCCTCCTGGAAGGACAGGGGAGGGGCACTGCCTGTGAGAGCAAGCTGGCTTGGCAGAACTGGAAAAACCAGAAATTCAACCTTGTGCTGGGGGAAAACCACACCCCTTTGGGGCCAGAACATAACTCTAAAAAGATGAATAACTCATAGTACGGACTTGTGAAAATTATTTAAATGATACCATAATTCTTGTGATTTTTCTGCCCACATTTTAAGAGGTTTTTAGAACCGGTGGTATGTTCAGGGGAGTTTTAGCGGAAAAGAGGATATTACTCAAAATGTGTGCATGTGAAAAATCTGACACTTCATCAACTAATGTCCATACTCCTTGCGCACATGTGTGTAAATTTGGGGTAATGTCCGGTATTGCAAACCAGTTAAAAAGTGCAAAATATTGCCATTTCTGAATGCAAGCTCCCAGGAAGAGCAGAGTTTGAACAGGGTATACCTCCTGTAATGCATGATGGGTGCATATGATTTTAAAACAATATGTACCTCTGCAAATATGTATTTGGTTCAAATCTAGATTTGTGTGTAAGTTGACAGGAGGAGTGGACTTTCTGCAGGCTGTAAAATGACATCACTCTGACACAATTTAGCTCCCCCAATCAGGGGAGAAATGAAAGCTTGGCCAATGATAAGTGGAGAGGGGCAGGGTCTAGTGATGCTGCACACACACCCATAAAAAAAAAACACATAAAAGCAGACAGACAGGACAGATAGGGACCTTCAAATCCATTTGCTGCGGGACGCTCTGCTGGAAAATCCATACTTTACCTCCATCAATCTCTAGAGAAAGCTGTGCAGAAAGATCCAGACTTTAAATCCCTCAATCTTCAGAATCCAGAGAGAGAGCTGATCCAGACCACTGTTAGCAGAACCAGAGAGAGCTGACCCAGATCACTGTGAAGTGCAGAGACCAGAGTCCAGTCTAAAACCTGACCAGATCCGTGGCGAGGCCCATTTAACTCAAGAATATAGTGTGAGTACCTAGAAAACTGTGCAGAACCAATCTCTTAGTTAAAATAATATAATCCAAGCTATTTTAATCTAAGTAGAACTGCCTCCTAACTGTCACCTGTCATTTGTAAAGCTGTCACCTGTCATTTTCTAGTTGCAAGCTGCACTTGTCTTTTTTGAACTTTAAAATTTCAAATCTGAAAAACGACCTTTATTTAATCGCTCATATCTCTTTATAGTTTTGCCGCAATCGCGCCAGACGCATTCGCGAATTTTGCCGCGATTTGCAAATTTCTCCACGTGTGAAAACAGAAGTTTTCTTGCTGTCCTTGCTAAAAATTCGTTTGCAACCTGCCAATCATTCCTAGAATCATTGCTAGAGTGAGCCTGGACTAATATTAACTTGACACCACTCACCCTGAACCTCTAGAGGGAATTAAAAGCATTTTAGCATATTTTTCACGTCATTGCCAGCACATGTAAAAGCATTTTGGGCCTGTGTTTAAAACTCTGATCTGTAATCTAAGCTTGCTGGGGTGAACTGAATTACATTTGATTGCATTTCTGAGAACTGTGTGCCTTCCTTCCATTTCCTTGCATTGCATAAAAGGGGAGGGGATTGCCAGAGAAAAGTGATTACATTGCTTTGCTGAAATCCTATCAAGTTATTTTCTGTACTGCATTTCATTCCACATTGCATCCATTTGAAACCATAAAAGTATTGTTGCTATCTTATCCATTTCATGTCAACTCCTTAGTGATTATCAAGAAGTGTGCTAGTGCCAGATTCTCCGTTGTTAATCTTTATCATATCAGATTAAGTGTGCTATTCAATTATTAATTTATTCTAAAGTGTGATATATATACCTATTGTTGAAACTATCAATTAAACCTTTTAACTTGCAAAACAGAACTACTTCTTGGCTCAGTGGGGTCAGGGGGATTCTAAGAGAGGGGTGTTATATAGGGGTAGTCATCCAGAACGCATGAACTGGACATAAAGATATATCAATAAGGGTTTTCATTCAGTATTCTAGACTAGGCGTTGACTTGGCTGTAGTGCTGAATTGAATCCTCTTACAAATTGGGGGCTCGTGCCGGACGTTTGGGTTAGATCTACCATTTGTGCAGATTAATACAGCGTGCCAGCTGACCAGATACACATGTCCGGTCGGATCACCACGCTGTGTTACGCTGTAAAGCACTCCTCAAAGGAACGCTCTTAGGAAAAGGTCTGTTTTGCAAAAATAAAATACAAACTTCTGTAAGTCAGGACAGAGACCAATCTCTAGAATGACGACCTTAGTAGACATGAAAATAGCCAGAGAGCACCTCTTACATAAACTATTTGTGAGAGGTGAATGGACTGAACAGGGCCAGGATGCCTGGTTGCAGGCCATCACGCGACAGGTCACTGAAACAGGGTCAGACCTATGGAGAGATCAGGGTCCATTACATGTGGCCCTGAGTGAACTGTATATGGCTCCTAAAGCCAAAGATGAACACAATAAGATTGCCAGGATAGCAGCATACCTGTACCTATATATGGGAGACATGCAGGATAAATGCACTGAAAGCCAAGATCTGGCAAATAGGCAACGGATGGCAGTAGAGAAGGCCCGATCTGATCTGGCCTCTTCTGAGCAGAGGCTGCAGAGGAGCCAGGAGTCAGAAAATGATAGTAGGCAATATATTGTTAAAATAAAAGAGGATATGGGCATCCTACAACAGGAAAAGACAGACCAGGATACCAGATTTCTGGCCCTGCAGAAGGAGCACCAAGACAGTTTGGACTCCTTACTGCAGAACCAGAAAAAGCTGGAGCAACAGTTAGACTTCAATAGGGCATGTGCTGAGCAGGTAGTCACCCTGCAAAGCCACCTAGATAGGGAGAAGGCAGAGAGCAATAAACTGATTTTGAAAGACCTGGATACCCAGGCAGAATTTGACCAGGAGCGCCAGAAAGCTGGTGCCTTCCAAAGGCAAAGGGACGACCTGGCGGCACAGATGCAGGCTCTTAGTCAGGAAAGGGATACCTTAGGCCAGGAAGTCTGCCACTTAAAAAAGGAAATTGAAGAAAATCACCTGGCCCTCCAGGGGCTGGGTGACCTCCAAAAAGAAAACCAGGACTTGCTAGAGCACACCAGGAGGGTGGAGGAGGCTCTGGCAAGACAGGAGCAGGCCAATAGGGACACAGCTCAGGAGGTAACCCTCCTGCAGCAAAGACTGGCCCAGTGCTCCAGGACCAATCAGGAAACACAGAGAGAGAATGAGGCTCTCTGCCAGCACAATGATAGACTCCAACAACAGGTAGCGATGCAGGAGAGACTGATAGAGTCTAGTAAGGCCTTAACTGAGGAACTGAAGGCGCAGGCTCTTGCATTGCAACAGGGAGCAGGGGCGGATAGAGATGAGGTTCGCTGGGAAAGAGAAACTCCTGAGCATAACCCCAGGAGCCCTAGTACCAGAGGCCTTTATTTCTCTCAGTCCCTGGACTCTGCCACCCCCATGTCCCCTGGCGCACATGAGCACAGGGCCACAGGGATGGCAGATTACTATCCAGCCAGAAGCATGGGGCTCATAGGCCAGTACCACCCAGGAATGGAGGGGCGGGCATCCGGGTATGGGCACCCAAGCACAGTGCAATTTGATGGGGAACCCCAGGAGAGTAGGCCCATTAAGGGCATCCTGAAAACCTCTGCCCAGTTAGGTCAGTGGGGGGGTACCCATCAAATCCTGGCAGCAAGGAGGGATCTGAAGACTCCTCTGAGCGGTACAGGACACAGGAGATCAGGTCCCCACATTCTGCCAGCCATTCCCAGGCTCGCAGAATCCGGGAAAACCTGGAAGAACAGACGGGAACCTCTGGGAGCAGTGCCTCTGAGTCAGAAGATGAATGGACCAGGGTTACCCGAACTAAAAAGGCCAATAAGGCAAAAAGGGCCTTGATTAAGGACCCATTTAAACAGATTAAGGCAATCAGGAGTGTCATCACGCCTTATCATAAGAACGCCAAGTATTCTGTTTGGGAACACTTGGAGCTCTATGAGCAAATGATGGAGACTTTTCATTTGAAGGACAGCCAAAGCTGTATCCAATATGTGGACATTCTCCCCAGAGTACTCCAGTTTCTTTGCAGGGCTGGAGGACCAAAATCATTTAAGATGGTCCACCTATAAGGCGGCCATCTTGAAACATTTTTCTACTCATAGAAATCCTCAAGAGGCTCGCAAGGCAGCCTACAATTTACAATGTGGGGAGGATCAGGCCCCACAAGAATTTATGCAGGAGTTAAAGCGTGCTTTTGCACAGACCACAAGAAGGGTGCGCACGGATAGCAGAGAATTTATTAATACGTTTTTCCATGCCTTGCCCAAATATATAATGACCCAGCTCGTGAGGGATTTTCACGAGAAAAGATCTTTAGACTGGGTCATTGAACAGGCGACCCGGATCTATGAGGTGCAGAAGCCCATAGAAAATTAAAGCAATACCCAGAAAAACCCCAAAGTCAACAACACCCCTGCTGCTGTCAAGGTGGCAGAGGTAAAGGTCACCCCCATTTTAGAGTTGGAGATGGGGGGGCCTAAAAACCTACCTGCACCTAATAATGCTATGCCCAGAAGGTCCTCGGGCCAGGCACAGACAGGGAGCCAGGGAGGCAGCCCCACAAATGGGGTCCCTCGCTCTCCTGACTATGTAAGTCCCCGTTACAAGGGAAATCGACCCATCCTGGGTTATGTGTGGACTCCTCCAGCCCAAGGGGGGGGATCCAGCCAAGCACCTAACCCAGGGAACCTCCCTCCTAACTTCCCACAGGAGGGCAGAAATTCTCCAAACCCTGGGCAGAACTTTTTCCCCAGGTATCCACCCAATTTTCAGCCCCAAAATCCTCCATCCTTTTTTCCCCAATTCCCTGAGCCCAGACAACCTAATCCGGGAGAGGGGAGGCCAAGGGTGGAGGGGTACCCAAATCTTTCCAACCCGGGGTACTACCAGAGAAGGGATAGCTACCCTTCCCGGGATCAGCCCAGGGGAGAAAACAGGGCCCCGTATCAGCCTGAGCGGGTTTCCCAGTTAGAGCGCCAGGTTCAAAACATGGCGCGGGATCTGGGTCACATACTGAGGGCTCAGCAGAACATTCAGATCGGCATGCCGGCGCAGAACGCACCTAACTCTGGACCTGGTGCTCCAGAACAATGACGGGGGCAGCACCCCGATAACTCACCGGTTCCCAGGGAGGAGGCACAAAGGGAAGGGGGGTGTAAAGCCTTGGAGGAAGCTTCCTTCCTCACTTGTAAACAGCCCCTGGAAACCCAGGAACCGGAAACAAAATCTCTTGCCCCTGAAAGTCTGCCTCCTAAGGAGCAGAGGGGTGGTAGGAGAAACAAAAGACCCAAACAGACTCAGTTTGAGGAGGAGGTACAGATCTTCCAATTTGAGGGAGAGGGATCCTCAGAGGATTCTGGGAAAAGGATCTTCTCCTTCAGAGAGGGGGGAACTCCTCCCAAAGAAAAATGGGTCCCTAGGGATGCAAATCCAGACTGGGGAGATGTGGAGACTGAGCTACCGCCGCCCACCATCTCATCCCAGAACCAACAGCAAGAAAATCCCCTGGTTCAAACCCATCCTGGTGACTGCCTCCAAAAAGGGGGGGGCGGCCCGGAACCGGAGCCAGGGGAACCCACAATGGCTCTGATCTCCAGTTGCCAAATTTTTCTTTCAGATTCCCAAGGCTCTCCACAGAATTCCGCCCAAATCTCTTCGCTAGCGATGTCCAAAACCAGAAAGCTAGCCCACCAGTTGTCCAAAAATGTGCATTATCTGTGCCCCCTTGAGGAGAAGGAGGGAAGATATTATACCCCGGTACAAGTACAGGGGCAGGGTACAATTTTGGCACTGGTGGACACTGGATCTCAAGCTACCCTTCTGTCCAGAAGGGCCTTTGACGAACTGAATGCAGGAAGGGGAGGGAATTACCAAATTCCTCTCACCTCTCTTCCTGGACAACTGCAGAACTTTGACGGGGAGGAAATTCCCGTCGAGGGGACAGCAGACTTGGACATTAAGATCGGGCGACACAAGGTGAAACACCCGGTCATAGTTGTGACTCCAGAGGGCACCCCTTGTTTACTAGGGAATGACCTCCTGAGAAGGTTGTCACCCCTAATAGATTGCGTAAACAAGGTCCTCTGGACCCAGACTAGCCGACCCATAAAATTAAAACAGAGTGTCAACCATGTTAGTTTAAACGGCACATGCCACATGGTTGAACAAAAATCTGACCAAGTAGAATTTCACTTCCAGAATAGCCAAATTCCAGACGTGACAGTAATAGCAGTAGGACAACAGACTGGTGATGGAGGGTCCTCTCCATTTCTGAAAATCAACCTTCCTTCCAGTTTAAGGTGGTATTCCACACTGGAAGGAAACACTCTGAAATTCTATACTAATCCACAATCAGAAACCCCCACTCCTATAGTCCAGAAAGATGTGAAATCAGCTCAAAGCCTGGCTGATATTCAGCAAATTGGAGAGCAGTTGTTCATCTCTGTTCAGTTAAATGATGGGAAGGACTCTGTTCTCGCTCGAGTGTGCGTGAACAATGGTAAGAGCTTCATCAGCGAAGCCATGTTCCGCCAACTCCCAAAAGATCCAGCCATTCCCACATTCAAACTGATAGACAAATGGGAAATGGACCTGGAAGCACCCAATTCCAAACATCTCCTGCCAAGCAGGTGTATGCTCAAAATCTCCATTGGCAACAAGAGCATAGTCCATAACTGTTGGGTCGTGCGAGACGTCACTGCCGCCTTTTACTTAGGCAGTGACGTTCTCAATCGCTTTGCCATTAGTTTGGACCTAATAAACTTCAAAGCTTGGTCCCGATTAGCGGATAATCCCATGGGCTTTGATGATCCAGAAAAAGCATTTAGGTCAGCTCAATTGCTACCTTATGCAGTTGAAATTCAGATTAAAGAGGAAGTCACCATCCCAGAAAGGACCCGACAATTCTCCCTGGAAGTGAAAGCTAAAAGAGGACAATATTTGCAAAACCCTGATGCTTACATACATCTAAACGCTTCTCTCCAACAGCAAGGGTTGGGGGTAAACCCAACTCCATTAGTCAACATAGAACATGACACCATTCCAATAGAGGTGGATAACAGCGACTTGAAGAGTATTACTCTAGCCGCAGGCACCATTATTGGAATGGCGGTTGATGACCGACATTTTTCCATCGACTTAGTAAATGAACTGTTAGGACCAATCCCCAAGGACTGTTTTGACAGTGACAGTGAGGACAATACAACACCAGACAGGATTTTTACCCGGCATGGGGGGAACTTCCTGGTGTACACTTCCTGCCCCTATGGTAAGGAAGATGTGACTTGTGACTTCAGGAGGGATGAGGTGATTTTCCAAGTCCATGAGGGCTGCCTTTTCCACCTGAAGCCTCCAGTCCAAATCAGCACTCTGACCAGGGACTTCTCCACCCAGCTGGAGGAGGCCGCTGAAATAGCCAAACCAGAAGTCTTTCCAGGCTTCAGGCAGATGGTGGAAGAGAGAGTCAACCTAGCTGATGCCTGTGTGACTCTGGAACAAAAGCAAAAGTTGAAACAAGTTTTCTTGGATTTCCAAGATCTCTTTGCGGTAGACTCATACGACTGTGGCCGCACCGACATCCACACAACCACAATCCCCACGGACTCTGGCATGACTCCTGTGTTTGTGAAGCAATATCGCTTGCCTCTCGCATCAATGGAGTCCCTTACTGAAATAATTAAGAACCTTGAGTCCCGGGGAATAATCCGTCCAGTCCACAGCACCTTCAATAATCCGGTGCTGGGAATATTGAAGCCGAACGGCCAGTGGAGACTCTGTGCTGACCTTAGGGAGCTCAACAAACGGGTCCATACTTCCCGATGGCCTCTGCCCTACATTGACCAAGGGCTGGCCCAGATCCAGGGGTCACAGGTATTCACTGCAATAGACCTGACCAATGGGTACTGGACCGTGCCTGTCAGTAGGGAGGACCAATACAAACTGGCTTTTACCTTTGGGGGCCAGCAGTACACATGGACCCGGACTCCCTTCGGATACCTCAACTCCGGCAATGAATTCAACATTTTCCTACACAAGGCCATGCCCGACTTGGGTGCGAGGGGTAACCTGGCTTATGTAGATGATGTCCTCATCAAAAGCTCAACTGTGGAGGAACACATAGCGGAGATCCGTTATGTTCTGACACAGTTGAGGGCCGCCGGAGCAAAACTTTCCTTTCAGAAAGCACAGTGGTGTAGAACCCGTGTTAATTTCTTGGGGCATGAGATTGCTCCTCAGGGTCTCTGTCCCCAGGAAAAGAAAGTGGAAGCACTTCAGAAACTGAAAGACCCCACAACTCTGCGGGAACTAAGGAGCCTCCTTGGACTGACTAATTACAGCAGAAAGTTCATTGAGGGCTACGCAGAGATCACCAGACCCCTGATTCATCTCCTGAAGGGGGGGGTCAAGTGGGAATGGGGTCCAGAACAAGCCGAGGCAGTAAAACAGCTCAAAAGAAGCCTCTCACAAGCGCCTTGCCTGGCTTACCCTGTCAGAAACAAGGAGTTCTTCCTGGAGACGGGGTTCTCTAATACGTGCTTGACGGCAGTATTATACCAAAAGCATGACAAGGTCAATAAAGTAATCTCCTATGCGAGCCAAACTTTATCCTCTGTGGAGGAAAAATTCAACGATTGTGAGAAGGCACTCCTGGCAACGGTGTGGGCATTGAAGAATTACCGCCCGTTTATCCAGGGGGAACACATCATAGTGGAGACTCCACACCAGCCTCTGCAATATCTCCAAAGTGACAGAATCCGGGCCGGAAATGTGAGTAATTCCCGAATTACTTCTTGGATTCTGTCAATGCAAGGCTTTCCTGTGGAGGTCAGATATGGCCAAAACAAGAAGAGTCCCCTCGCGCAAGGTCTGGCTGACTTGCATGATTGTGCCAGAGAAAACTGTCTCGAGGACGAAAGTCTAAAAATCAAGGACAACACGGAGGCATACCTTAATTCCCCACACAAAGTCTTTGAAGAGGACAAGTGTGAGGGAATGCCCACTGTGTATGTGGATGGATGCTCTTACCATGTTGACAACAACGGGGAGAAAGAACTGGTGGCCGGCGTAGGGAATGCATGGGTGAATGAGTCCCCAGAACCCTCCGCTGGATACAAAATTGGTCCCCGAAGTAGTCAGGTGGCAGAATTGATGGCTGTGCATCAGGCCATCCTCACTGCTGTCCAGCATCACCTCCACGAACTGGTCATCATCACAGATTCGGATTATGTACGGAACGGGTTCGTGGAGCACCTGGTTAATTGGAAAACCAGAGGCATGTTATGTGCTAACAACAAACCCTTGAAACATGGGAAGTTGATCCAAAACATTGATGATCTGGTCACCTCGAATGAGATGACCATCTATTGGAAAAAGATCAAGGGTCATTCCAAAGTAGAGGGACCAGACAAAACTGGAAATGACTTAGCTGATCAGCTGGCCAAAACCGGGGCCATCCAAGGGGATCTAATTGAGATTGAGTCCCTGTTGGGGGAAATCCAGGTCACTGCTATCACTAGGTCCCAGACAAATGCTCACAACGACCTTTCAATTGCACAATGGAGTAAGGAGACCCCTGATGCTGATTTGATTACCGCTCAGAAGGGGGATCCAATAATTGGTAAGTTTTACCAACACCTTGAGGACCCTGAGAACTTTCCGATTATATTGGGAAAGAGGACCTAAGAGTGTTGATGAAATGTCCAAAAATGTTCCGAATCCAAGACGGTTTGTTGGTAAGGAAATCCAAAGCTGGCCATGACCAGTGGGTGGTTCCTACCTCATTCCGAAGCCTGATGTTAAGTCACGCCCATGATGCGGCCACCGCCGGTCATAGGGGGTTTCACACAACACTGGAAATCTTAAGAGAGGTTGCATACTGGCCACACATGGGGCAGGACCGCGACCAATACTTGAAGGGGTGTCTTGTGTGTGCACAATTTCAGCCATCATCCCTCACGCATCGTGCACCTCTCCAAAAGAGGGGGATGACACTGCCATGGTCAGATTTACAAATCGATTTTGTAGGCCCCGTGATTCGCTCTGCTAGGGGGAATAAGTACATGTTGACTGTGACATGCTTGTTTACCAAGTGGGTGGAATGTCTCCCAGCCCCAAATTGCAAGGCAGAAACCGCAGCTGCCCTGATGATTAACCATATCTTTTCCCGTTTCGGTCTCCCTCAAAGGATTGAGTCAGACAGGGGTAGCCACTTCACCAGTGAAGTAATGACACAAATGTGGGAGATACTGGGGGTCAAAAGGAAGTTGCATATTGCTTACAGGCCAGCTTCTTCTGGGGCAGTAGAGAGATATAACCGAACCATTGTGAGCATACTAAAAAAGTTTGTGGCAGATTCTGGGCCAAGTTGGGATATCCGATTACCTCTGGTCCTAATGGCCATCAGATCTACCCCTTCATCTGCAACCAAAATGTCACCATTCGAGTTGATGACTGGACGCAAGATGGTGCTTCCTCAGCATTTGCTCTACAGGACCCAAGAGCAGACACTGATAAATGCCTCCACAACTCATGAGTATGTGGAGAATTTAAGGAAACACCTTCAACATGCTTTTGCTTATGCTCAGCGGAATCTAGAAAGATCAGCTGATAGCATGAAGACCCACTATGACCTGAAGACTTCCAGGAAGGAATATCAGGTGGGGGACCGGGTCTATCTATACAACTTCCAAAGGAACCAGACCAAGCAGCGCAAATTTTTGCCTACATGAAAGGGACCCTTTGAGATCATCGACAAGATCTCCCCTGTGGCCTACAAAATCCACATCCCCAAAGGTCCTTTGGCAGCGGGGGAAGACAAGTGGGTCCACATAAACCAGTTGAAATGTTGCCATGCCAGGCACACTCTGCAACAACTGGAGGAATCCTCTGGAATCCTAGCGGGTACTGTCTCAGACTAATTCAGTTCCAATCATAAAACATACCACATCTAGTCTCTAAAATATTGTGATTGCATGAAACTGTCTCTTAGTTATACTGTTTTTTTTTTTTCAAAATAAGAATGTAATGTTTCGTTATGATGAAATGCATATGCTGCCCCACTATCTCAACAGTGGTGGAAAAACGTCTATGAGTAGGTATTGCCGCTCTTCCTTTGTCGTCCTAGGAGAAAGAAAACCTGGAGACGGGACAAGGAGGACGATCCGGAGACCGGGAGCAGAGACGCAAGGGGCCCCGTGTACCGCCCAATATTCCCATCAGGACCGGCGAGGAGAACCGATCGATCAGTACCGGATGAAGGAAAAGATGCTGAACTGTGCCATCTATTGGAAGAAGATGAGGAAACATCCCAGGTCTTGCGAGTCCCATTAGTGAAATAGAATGGCCATAGCAAGAGGGGGGCTTGTGGGATGTTTTTATCCACGCATCCAAGCCCTACCTCAAAACTGTGCAGTACTGACATGGAAAACTTCATGATGGCCAGAGCTTCCCAGAAAATGCACAGGGAAATGCATGAAGAATAGGCTGCCACTCATTTTTGCCGATGTTATGGGCACAGAAGGACACTGCCTAAAACCACCATTGGACTACCCACACAGTAGTCTGAAACCATTGGGAATGGCAATGCTGATTGCCAAAAGCAAACCCATAACTGTTGGGAATTCATTTTCTTAAATCCCAAAAAGGGGTGCAGTACCAGTACTCACCACTATCAAAAAGCCGGCGTTTTAAAACAACACCAGATTTTACTTTTTTGTAGAAAACTGAATAAATGAACCCAAAACATGCCAAAGAAAGACATTTTAAGAGGTGGATCCAATGTAAAGTTATATTCTGAAGTGACTTGAAGGTTTATAACAAGACTGGCTGAGCTGTGGATTTCAGCAGTTTAAGTAAATTTGGACTGGAAGACACTAAAAATCTAAATTTTTAAAAGAAAGGAGTGATCTACTTTTGAGTGTCACATAGGTTGCAATTGTTTAAATGTCATAGTTTTAAACTTAGAATCAGCATTCTAGCTGCATATGTAAACATTGTCTTGACTTAAACTGGGGAACAGAAATGACATGTAGCTAAAAACTGGCTTAAAGAGATTCCAATTTTGCCTGGCAACTACCCCCCATCAGGAGTGAAACTTGAGTCACAGCTGTGTTCCCAGGCCTATCTGCCTTTTGCTGGCCACACTAAGGATATGCCATCTCTCTGATAATTGAATTAAGGGGAGCCCCCACAGAATACAGGAGCTCTGAACAATGCAACCCCCTTCACCCAGGCAGAGGGTTTATTGCAGATGTCGTAAATGTAGCTTCCTCCTGGAAGGACAGGGGAGGGGCACTGCCTGTGAGAGCAAGCTGGCATGGCAGAACTGGAAAAACCAGAAATTCAACCTTGTGCTGGGGGAAAACCACACCCCTTTGGGGCCAGAACATAACTCTAAAAAGATGAATAACTCATAGTACGGACTTGTGAAAATTATTTAAATGATACCATAATTCTTGTGATTTTTCTGCCCATATTTTAAGAGGTTTTTAGAACCGGTGGTATGTTCAGGGGAGTTTTAGCGGAAAAGAGGATATTACTCAAAATGTGTGCATGTGAAAAATCTGACACTTCATCAACTAATGTCCATACTCCTTGCGCACATGTGTGTAAATTTGGGGTAATGTCCGGTATTGCAAACCAGTTAAAAAGTGCAAAATATTGCCATTTCTGAATGCAAGCTCCCAGGAAGAGCAGAGTTTGAACAGGGTATACCTCCTGTAATGCATGATGGGTGCATATGATTTTAAAACAATATGTACCTCTGCAAATATGTATTTGGTTCAAATCTAGATTTGTGTGTAAGTTGACAGGAGGAGTGGACTTTCTGCAGGCTGTAAAATGACATCACTCTGACACAACTTAGCTCCCCCAATCAGGGGAGAAATGAAAGCTTGGCCAATGATAAGTGGAGAGGGGTAGGGTCTAGTGATGCTGCACACACACCCATAAAAAAAACACATAAAAGCAGACAGACAGGACAGATAGGGACCTTCAAATCCATTTGCTGCGGGACGCTCTGCTGGAAAATCCATACTTTACCTCCATCAATCTCTAGAGAAAGCTGTGCAGAAAGATCCAGACTTTAAATCCCTCAATCTTCAGAATCCAGAGAGAGAGCTGATCCAGACCACTGTTAGCAGAACCAGAGAGAGCTGACCCAGATCACTGTGAAGTGCAGAGACCAGAGTCCAGTCTAAAACCTGACCAGATCCGTGGCGAGGCCCATTTAACTCAAGAATATAGTGTGAGTACCTAGAAAACTGTGCAGAACCAATCTCTTAGTTAAAATAATATAATCCAAGCTATTTTAATCTAAGTAGAACTGCCTCCTAACTGTCACCTGTCATTTGTAAAGCTGTCACCTGTCATTTTCTAGTTGCAAGCTGCACTTGTCTTTTTTGAACTTTAAAATTTCAAATCTGAAAAACGACCTTTATTTAATCGCTCATATCTCCGTAACCGTTAGAGACTTGCAGTAACTTTCCTCTGAAAGCTGGGAATCGTGGCTTTTAGACGAACCCAGAACCGGATTCCTATTCTTTATAGTTTTGCCGCAATCGCGCCAGACGCATTCGCGAATTTTGCCGCGATTTGCAAATTTCTCCACGTGTGAAAACAGAAGTTTTCTTGCTGTTCTTGCTAAAAATTCGTTTGCAACCTGCCAATCATTCCTACAATCATTGCTAGAGTGAGCCTGGACTAATATTAACTTGACACCACTCACCCTGAACCTCTAGAGGGAATTAAAAGCATTTTAGCATATTTTTCACGTCATTGCCAGCACATGTAAAAGCATTTTGGGCCTGTGTTTAAAACTCTGATCTGTAATCTAAGCTTGCTGGGGTGAACTGAATTACATTTGATTGCATTTCTGAGAACTGTGTGCCTACCTTCCATTTCCTTGCATTGCATAAAAGGGGAGGGGATTGCCAGAGAAAAGTGATTACATTGTTTTGCTGAAATCCTATCAAGTTATTTTCTGTACTGCATTTCATTCCACATTGCATCCATTTGAAACCATAAAAGTATTGTTGCTATCTTATCCATTTCATGTCAACTCCTTAGTGATTATCAAGAAGTGTGCTAGTGCCAGATTCTCCGTTGTTAATCTTTATCATATCAGATTAAGTGTGCTATTCAATTATTAATTTATTCTAAAGTGTGATATATATACCTATTGTTGAAACTATCAATTAAACCTTTTAACTTGCAAAACAGAACTACTTCTTGGCTCAGTGGGGTCAGGGGGATTCTAAGAGAGGGGTGTTATATAGGGGTAGTCATCCAGAATGCATGAACTGGACATAAAGATATATCAATAAGGGTTTTCATTCAGTATTCTAGACTAGGCGTTGACTTGGCTGTAGTGCTGAATTGAATCCTCTTACATTATATGCATTTCATAATAATAATAATTTGGCACCGATATAGTGCTATTATTACCCACGGTGTGTGGTGCTCATTTATCGACCTCGGAAGGATGAAAGGCTGAGTTTGGCCTTGCCGGGATTCGAACCTGCGTTAGCAGGCTCTGCACGATGTCAAAGCGAGGCTCTACTCTACTCGCTGTGCCACTTGACCGGCTGGTGATCATACAAGAATGGATCACCATATGTATCATTAATATGAATGTGTGTAGGCCCATATTACCAAATTACTGTAATCAGACCTCCAAGGCCAAATGATAAAGATGTATTATTATATAGCACTTCCGCCTACGCGCTTTATATAGAAGAAATATACATACAATATTACCCAACCTGAGTTGGTACTCATTTATCAACCTCTGAAGGATGAAAGACAGAGTTGGCCTTCCCAGGATACAAACCCATAACCTGCAGATCACACACACATCGCAGCAGCGAGCGCTGAACCCACTGAGCTATCTTACCGGCTATAGCTATTTTACTGGCTATAGTAAAATGAGCAATTACATGTCTGAATGTTCTCAAAGTCAGAAAGTAAATTACACTCTCTATTGGATACCATTAAACTGGTAACTGAGATTTAACAGCAGGCCAGTTCATCTGCAAAGGTGGTGCAAGGTTGGCCACATGTCAAGCCTGCGTGGATCTACTTTTCAAGCTTCAGAGGTTGGCAACATACATACCATTGAGAGGGTTCATAACTGTGTATTAAAAAAGTAGTGCAGGGAAAGCAGCACCATCACACAGCATCCCGTACTCTGGGCACTCGTTACCTCATACATGCAAACAAACACCCTGAACAGCATGCCAGGGAGACAAAAAAGATAGACACATTACAACAAAGCATTCATTGTGACACAATGAAATCAATGGCTCCTTTACGTGCTATGGTCAAACACGTCTACACTGTACACAAGCTTTTAGGCACAAGGATTTTGTCAAGTGACCGAGGACACCGAGATGAAATGTCTTGTGATGATCGTAACAGAGAACCTCAGAAAAAAACATGCTAAACCTTTAATTCAAATTGCTTTAAAGCTCTGAAGAAAGGGTTGCAAATCAAGGTAAACTGCTTCCCCCGTGCCCAATCCAATATTGCATTTAAAGAAGCAGAAGAGTTGTTTGCAGGCCTTGAGCTTCCCCTGTTTGGTGGTATCCTTGGGATGCACAGCTCCATAGCATGCATGCTGCTAAACCGCATTCACCGTCAGAAAGGAAGTGGCTGGTAATGGAGGCCAAAGCTTGCAGATGCTGTGAAATAGAGCGGTCAAGATTCCCTCCGTTTTAATAACAACATTTATTTTTTTAGTGGTAGAAAGGGAGACCACAGGGTTTGCAGCTGCGACCCTTAGTGACCTCCAAATGACGTCCCTGCTATAGGCCAGTCCGAGCCTGATCAGAGCATAAATCTGGAGAGTATATTTTGAAACAAGAGCTACTCCCAGGTCAGCCCATCCCTGATACTATAACCACCAGGGTCCATGATGTTCACTGGATTTCAGAGTTGATAAGATTTTCTACCGTGAACACGTTGTTTGCCTCTAGCCAGATCATGTTATCTCCCTATGTCCCAGATGCCTAACATGCCAGATATTAGTAGTATGCATAACTGGACAATAGTATTCCAATCAATGTAAAAGAGTGGTCATTCACACTGACACCTAGTGTGGCCAATGGACCCTCTGCATGTAGATAAGCCCTCTAAACTTGTAATTAAACATGACACTCTGTGTGATCTTATTTTTCAGACAGCTGCAGAGCAATCCATTCACTCCTGACTGAATGTTCTCGTCTTTGCACGTGCATTTTGCCTTAAAACACCAGTGCCAGGCCAACACGTTTGAGTGCCATGCGTTGTGGCTGTTTTGCAGCATTTCTAAGGGGAGGGGGCAGGACTGGCGTATACTTTTTTTTATTTCTAAAGGTAATGGTCGGTTGAGGATATGGCGGAGGGAGTAGAATTCAACAAAAAATTCTGCAAAAGGAAACGGCTGCATTGAGTTGGCCACCTCCATAATTTCACGAAAGATAGTTATGCCAAGAGCAGCAACTCTTCCCACTAGAGGCACCGACCAGTCAGTCAGTCTAATTGAGAAGGTATCTATGTATGTGGGCACCTAAAGTGATACCAATGTGCAGAGACAGTAGCTGCCATTAGTGGGTGCTTCCCTGGCTGTGTACCTGGGTCAGTAATGTATAGTGCAGGGGCGCCGGGGGTGCAACGATGGAAGGGATATCCCATTGCAAACTTCACCAGCAGGTTGTTGCCTGGAGGAGCCTTCTTGCAGGCAGAAGCACGGAAAAGTGGAGTAGGCAGAGAGTGGATTGGAGGGGAAGGGAAGGTGTGTTCCTGACAGGGATTGGGCTAGACTTGTCAAATCACATGTGCTGCCCATGATGCTTATTTACCTCGCTATGCATGTACGGCAGTGTACCTGGGTTGATAAGAAACTGTGCATTAGTTATAGGTTTGTAGTGAGAGAGGAGATCTATTATTGGAAGAGGTGACCCCCGTGCTGTCACGAGCAAGGAGTGGGGGTGGAGGCAGGGAGAGGACGGTAGAGGGTGAGAAAAGGTGCGTGCATTAGACTGGTTGGAGCTGAATTGACTGTGTGGAAATACACACATCCCCCACCCTCTCTATGCATGTCCCAGGCAGGCATTGTCTATCATGCACCGCCCTAGTTTGTGGGAAGCCTCCTTACAAATGAGATCCATGTGACCACAGGACTCAAGGGAAGGCAGCTGTGATTTCCCCATTAAATCCCATAGCAAGGAGGTTTTCCTCATCCGTGGGAGCATCATGACACTAGGCTCAATAGCTTTGCCTAAAAATAAGGTGTGGCTCTTAATGCCTAAAAATAAGGTGTTGTTCATTGCAAAGTTCCCACACCAAGACTACCGGAAAGAACAGAAAATATATCACTAAAGTTACCCTTCAAAGTAACAACTGATATGTTTTCTAGGAAGTCTTACATAGCTGATGTTTTACAGCCAGGATTCAGCAGATTGTATTCAGCTCAGAAAAAGCTCTCAGCAGAAAGTGTTGAGCACAGTGCATTAAGCATTGGGAGTCTATGCAATGTCAGCAGCAGACGAGCTTACCTGTGTTCAGTGCCCTGCAGAGAGTTGTCAGCCCAGGCACAGACTCCAGAGTAGAAGCAGGGCACCTGTGACCATCAAATAAAGACTGAGGAGCCAAAACATATCGATCGAATTGCTGGGTTTATAGTTTACCACTCGGCAACTGCCAGAGGGTCCTATCATTGGCAAGGGGCCAAGGGGTGGTGGAGTACAATCACATCAGGGCAGGTACACGCATCTTGGGATATTATCCCTGGCATAAACTACTGCACATCAATGGAGTGGCATGGTCCAACTGGCATCATATGAGATCGTTGAGTAGCCTGACCTTCGTATTGTTCCTAGAAATGGGTTTTAAAGCTATCACAATTGCCAATGGTTTTACTCATCCAACATGAATTCACATCTCTATAACGTATTGTTTAGCTTCTGGTATGTAATCATCACAACCCCTCCAGCATATGGCTACTTTAATATTGCCTTTCGAGAAGGTTTGCCTGGCACCTCAATAGAGGGTAGCAAACCTGTCCTGTCGACTGCCGAACATACTACCCTTAAAATGTTGAGGAGCAATGGAGGCATTATAAAGTCGCAATGGGATAACACTTTACTCATATTGACTATATTACATTTGGAAGGGGATTTACAATCATGCCTTGCACATCTCATGCCACATGATATATACCCATACATCTAAAATGATAAACATAAGATCCAATAATATCAAATAAAATGGAGAAGATAACTATTATGCACAGCGAAGTCGTGTGCAAAGTCGCCCATTTGTGCAGTGTGCAGAAATCTCTGTGTTTTGGGATCCCTACCTGCTGCCAATATGGACATTGCATCGTGCCACAATGCACTATTCTGCCTGGGAGCGTCAGTTGCTTGGCTCAGCAGGCCTGTCTGCCCGACAACGAATACGATCACAGCACAGGCGCGAAGTGCGTGAAGTTGTCGCAGTTTTGAAGTTTTAATATATCCCTTGGGCTGCGACTTACAGTACGGAAAAGGTTCTATGACCTCTATGAAACGAGCATATAAAGCTTGAACTGCGAGTAAAACAGCTAGCAGCCTCGCAATTTGATAAGATCCCATTGCTAGCCCGTCCGGAATAGTTGAGTCCTTCACTCGGACAGAAACACTTTAAGCCTTAACGATGGACCAAAAGGGGCCGCGCATGAGGAAACAACAGCAACGGCTCCAATTAACTCTGCCAGCGGGGATGTAAACAGAGCACAGTGGCAGTATACTGGAAAGTGGATCTGTGCCATTCATCTTAATTCAGTGCTCGCTGCTTCACACACATATAGATGCGGTCGATAAGATACCTGAGACCAACAGGTTCTGTCGACAGCGAGTGTGGATGCGGAATCAGACGAGACGGTAGTGATTAAAGCGGTGTGGGCTGTTAGAGGTATCAGGGATGTTACAGAACCCAGAGGTGACCGATGCAGACATTCTCGAAATGACAGCGACTATGATGAATGCTACATGTTCCAGAAAAAAAGTCCTCTTCACAGAAAGTGAATTGTGACAACTATGGGTCGTCTAGTCACAGTAAATCCCCAAAAGAGGGCGCAAAAGTAAAGGAAGTCCACCCAAGTGGCACCAGTATGGTGACCCTATCCAGGATGAATGACTCCTCTGTCTCTTCGCTGAGGGAAGGGGTAACTACCACAGGTCCCAGTGTGTTCCCACAAGAGACTCCACTGCCCATAGACAACAGTAAATTGGCACTACCAATGCCTCAAAACCAGCAAAGCAAGGCAGTGGGGACTTAGTAAGATCTTCAAACCAGGAGGTCCCAATCATTCGAGAGGCCCGATTTAAGAATATAAATGTGCCACAAGCAAATAAGAATATAGTGATCCTAGAAAGTAGTTTAAAAGTAAGAAGCACAGAGGATCACCCGACTGAAAAGGTTTCCTTCTTGCAAGCTCATAAAGGGAGAGAACACATGGAATCGTACAAAAATGTCGACCTGGGAATTGCGACGGACGAAAATACCGACTTTTTTTAACCCCCCTTACACCACATATATATGTGAGGGGGTTTAGAGTATTACATTAATATGGGAGGCTGCGGGGGATCTCCCCCGCATATATATGTGGTGTACAGGGTTAAAAAAAAGTCAGCATTTTCGGCCATTGCAATAATCACATAGATCCGAACACATTACCCCTACTTCAACAGACAATACAACTAAATTATGGGGCACAAACCATGATAGAAAAAATAAACTCAGAACCTGATGCTAGGCTAGAAGCAAGACTACATAAAGACTGTGAGCAATCGCTTTTGAAGGAAGACACTGGCGAAATGATGACATCCAGCTCACATCAACACCAACTGCTGTGAAACCTCAATCGAACCAACATGATCTATTGAAACAACAGAAGGAGGAACTGGAACAATTGACGCATAGTGTGACATAGAATCTCCGTTCGCAAATTGCAACAAGGTAACTGCACCTGATCGAAAATCAACCAAATTGAATGTGTAGTGCTCACCTCTTGACTCATCTCCCTCCGAGTTAATGCAAGACCGGCCTACATTATTGTCTGGCAAAGATGAAGAGCTACAGTACCATCACTTACCGTCAGATTTAGGATCACAAATACATTATAACAAAATGGCTGCCCAAACAGTTTCATTGGCTCCATATTTGAAAATATATGAACATATCCATTTCAGTTTGAAAGATCATGAAACGTTACTTACAATGATACAAACTAAGCTATATCCAATTGAAGCACTGACAGACAATATTCAATTAAGATTAACTAAGGAGGCAGACACATTAGCAATTTGGCAAGCAAGATTAAGTGATTTGGCGCAGAGCGAACATGATGATAGGAAAATTATGATGGGCACGTTGTTAGAAAGTCTAAAGTGGATGAGGAAAAATTCTGCCAAAGAAACATCACTGCCTAGGATATCTGGTAGAAATCTGATAAATGGTGAAAGGATGAGTCAGCTGATGGCAATGGAAAAGGCAGAGAGCATGGTAAAGGAAAGAACAACAAGCCATGTTCCCTTTCAAGTGTCAGGGTCAATAAAACAGCCACTCAACAGAACGACTCAAACTAAGTGGCAAAACAGGACCATAAGTACTCAAACGACCTCTGGCAAGATGTATTGAGGGAAGCAAAGGCACCCTAACATGAGTGGAGCTGTGATTAATACATCCCCACGTGACATCAACTGCACACCGGAGCAACATGTCGATCATACTGAAGTTGAACACACAGAAAGACGCATGGAAAGTAAAGACAAAAAAAGACACTCTTTGAAGTCCTGAGGTGCCTGCTGTTGTGGCTACAGGGAGTCCTAAGAAGCCAGTTTATGAGATGTTTAAAAAAACACCATAATGTGGCAACAGAGAAGACGACAATTAGTAACAAAAACGATGTTGAGAGATGCAAAGTGAAAGCACAAAATCTCCCGAAGCATATACGACCAAAAACAAATGGTTCTAGAGCATATATACGAAATCTTTCCATGCCAGCAATGGATCACAGTTGATATAGAAACGAAAAGTCTGATAGGCGGCTGCATCCAGGGAAGGAACTAAATCAGTTGGCCAATGTAAGCCCAAGTATACATTTAGGCCTGAAAAACAGGAAAAATGTAAACATTGACCAAGACCTACCTCTAAGGACAACTAGAGTGGTATCAAATATGAGTGATTATGACCCACTGGGAGATCTCTCTGAACTTCTAGAGGAGAATGAAACTTCGGGTGCACGTTGTTGTGAAATCACACATGAAGGGTCACTCAAAGATGTAACAGATCAAAATCTAAGGTCTCTAGGAGATAAAAAGCGAGACTCTAAAGTAATAGATCTAGATGGTGATGAGTCAAGAGACCCGATTGGGGAGAGTAATACCTCATTCATGACTTCATCAGCAAAGAGACAACTCATACAAAATCACTTCAAAGTGAAAAAGTGTGCAACATCACGAAATTCTAATCAAATGAGTGCCGAGGCATGGAACCCAACCAAAGCAAAGGGGCATACTCATCAGGAAAAACCCATGAACTATCAGCATAGTCAACCCATGGCAGTAGGTGGGAAAGCTTTGGAGAAGGTGCATCTTGAAAATATACCAACCAAAAAAAAGGAGGTAAACCTCAACCGAAGTAATGTGATACAATTGCTTCATTGTGTGCCAGTACTGAGATCTATCTCGTTCGACGACATAGCAATAATTGACTATATGAGAGAATTACGGTTGCACTGGGGATGCCTACATTTAAAATCCAAAATAGTAAAAATATCATTACTGAGTGCAAGAGAAGTGCTACCGTTTGGATTTGAGGTGAAATAACACAATAGTCTAACTACTGACTGTCAGAAATCGAACACAAGGGGACAAAGGGTAAAAAAAAGACCAAGCAGATGCTAAAGAACATGGAGGACGAGTGTCCATTTACAGTCAGCTTTAAAACCACTGTCAAACAGAGACTTGAAGATCAAGAAATTACGTCTGCTGAAGAGAGGGATGAAAAGTTTGAAAACTGGAGCTTGCTTCCACGTGCATTGTTAGCGGAAAGACAGATTTAGCATAAGGAGGCGGGAAAGGCGCTCAGGTGAAAATTACTTTCTTGGAATACCAGGGGATTCAGACATTTATGTGGGCAAAATGCAGTGGATTTGAGTAATGTCATAGTGATATGCCTGCAAGAGACATGGCTTTGAGAAGCTCTAGAGAGGGATGGCTGCGTGACCATGTTAAACCCCTCCAGGAAGGGTCCTAAAGGTAGACGCTTTTATGGTCTTTTAACATGTATAAAAATAAGCGTTGGTCTTAAAATCAAGGAAACTGTAAATCCAAACCCGTATATTCAAATCACTGTCCTTCAACAAAATCAAGTCAGCGCGGAATTTCCAGAAACACCAGTGATAATAAACATCTATTGGAACCCTAAAATGATGACCACTAAGGAGTCCATGTCACAGATAAGCAAAGCTATTGACAAATGCAAAATGGAAAATAAAAATCAACATATTTTAATCTGCGGCAATATGAATATGCATTGTCTAGAGTCTAAAGGTTTGCCAATCAACTTTGAATTAAGTCAGAAGACAATCAGTGAACAACATAATGGCAGATGGTCTAGCGATCTGAACAAACACAATTGTTATATACTAAATGGCCAGACACTTGGAGACACTCCGGGTAAGACGGCATGGTCAAATGGAACAGGAATCTCAACAATAGACTATATTTGGTGTTCTCGCAATTTTATGCACTTGATAGAACGTCTTGATATCATACCATCAAAAAAGAGCAAGCACAGTATGATAAGTATGACTCGGAGCGTGTGGAACACACAAAAAAAATGTATGCACTGGGGAATATCATGGTAAACCATAGGAAAAATAGGCTACAAATTAGTAAAAATCGATATAGTAAATAGCTAACCAACACTTTCTTAGACACTATTGGCATTCTATAAAGAAATACATTCTGGATGCAAAAATGCCAATCGAAAAATTAAATATCCCGATATTAAGATCATGGAGAAAGCAAAAAAGCGCTTGAGAGATGATGTAAAAACAATAGAGAAGGGGAACTCTGAATCAAAGGTAGCAGATATTAAGAAGAGAAAACAATGCTACAGAAATTGACAGAAAAGCCATTGGACACCGCACGAGCAAGAACAAGGTAAGGAAATGATGAAAGCAATTACTGGAAAAAATACAGGAGAAATATGGCCACTCTTGAACAAAAATGCCTTTAATCAAGAGGCTTGCCTCCGTAGTGGAGTGGGAGCAGAAAAGTGGATAGACCATTATACCAACGTTTTTCATAATAAAAACATGAAAGGGAAACCGGAGGCTGTTTCAAGCCCTATATCATGGGCAATGGACTGCAATAAGAACAAGATTTGTTAAGCAATTAAAAAACTAAAAACATCAAATGCTGCTGGTTCAGATGGCCTGACAAACAATATTGTATTGTATTGTATTTGGTTATTTATATAGCGCTTTTTCCCCATTTGTATGGCCTCAATGTGCTTTGTAGTTGGAATGCCCTCGGTAACTGTAGTCAATGTGTTGGAGTTTCTAAGAATTTAGATTAGAGGATGCGTGTGTGTATTTTTGCCGGACTACGGCTTAGATGGCTGGCTAGGCTCGAGTAAGCAACCCAAAGGGTCAAGATCGTGGGTTGGTGCTGTTGGTGGTTTTGGACGGAGGGCTATTGTTCAGAGAGTCGAAATGTGGCCAGCTATACCGAGTTCCTTTTGGATGGTGGTCGTTGTATGCTAGTGGCAGAGGTGTTGAGGTACGTCAGGTGTTTCCGCCTGGATGGATATGTGCAATGCTAGACTGGAAGGGCGTAGCCATAGCAGCATTCTGCAGTGCATGGATGCGTGGCTGTGCCTGCAGCCTGTGTCCACAGAAGTGGTGTGAGATATACGTACCGAAGGCTTTGAGACTGTTTGGCTGGAGCGATCTTTGTCCAGTGCCTCAGAGAGGATGACATGCTCTCATTAATCTGGGTCTCTCTGGTGTTAGGGTCTGGGGGTGAGGGTGGGAGAGTTTGTTGTGGTGTGCCATAGCGACGGCTGCTGGCTTCCCTTGTGTACGCAGTCAGGTAAGGAATGTTGTTGTGCGTCAGGTGAGCCACAGCGAAAGCAGCCAGCCTCTGTCATGTAATTGGATTGAGGGAGAATTGGTTTGGTTAGGTAAAGGATGTTGTTGTGCATGGGCTGACGGTCAGGTTGGGGTGGGTCAGAGGTGGGTTGGGAAGAGTGGTTATGAGCAGGGGTGATTCGACAAGTCGATTAGGTAATGGATGTTGATGTGCATGGGCTGACTGTCAGGTGAGCCGCTGAAGTGCTGCCAGCCTCTGTATTGTGGTTGGTGTGTGTGGAAGTTGGGTTCAGCAATCCGGTTTCTGGGTCGGGGGTTCAGGGGATATTGGGGGAAGAGCCAGGATTTTAGGGCATTTCTGAATTTCAGGTGGTTTTCAGTGTTGTGAATGTGTAGGGGTAGGGCGTTCCAAATGATTGTTCGCTAGGACAGAGACGGAGGAGCCACCCAGCCTGGAGGAATTGTGATGTGGGACCACTAGGTGAAAAGCTGTGTGGGATCTGAGATTCCTAGATGGCTGGTAGGGGACACTTTTGTCTCGAAGGAATTCTGATGCAATGTTGTGGATGGCACCTTGGGTGATGCACATGGGTATGAAGGTAGTGCGTTGAGCGATTGGGAGCCAATGGATCACTCTTTGTGTAAAGCTGATATGTTCTGTGGTGGGTATGTTAATGAGCAGGTGTGCTGCTGCATTTTGG
This sequence comes from Ambystoma mexicanum, assembly GCF_040938575.1. Lineage (NCBI taxonomy): Eukaryota > Metazoa > Chordata > Amphibia > Caudata > Ambystomatidae > Ambystoma > Ambystoma mexicanum. The sequence continues at coordinate 834,887,930 of NC_090928.1, forward strand.
ATTCTTTGGAGTTTCTTCAGGAGTTTCTTTAGTTGTGATGCCGGAGCGCCTAGGTAGAGGCAATTTGCCTAATCTAGGTGGGACAGGATGATGGTGTTGATGGCAGAAAAGCGGTGTGGATAGGTGAGGTAGGGGAAGATATGCCTGAGAATCCATAGGTGGAAGAAGAAGTTTTTAGACACCCTAGTGGTGTGCTGGTTGAGGGATAGGTCTGAGTCCATTGTGCATCCTAGGTTTTTTACCATGCCAGAGATTGCCAGGGCTTGTCCTAGGGGTTGAGGCCACAGAATCGGTTGGGGAAGGAGGGCTGTTTTCCCGCAAACTAGGATTTCAGTTTTCCCATGGTTGAGGATAAGGTGATTGGTCATCATCCAGTGTTCATTGACCGAGAAGCATGATGACAGGTCCAGACTACCAGAGATTTGGGATTTTGTGATTTTGAGGATGATCTGAGTGACGTCTGTGTAGTTGTAGCTCGTAAGATTGAATGAGCGGATGATTGCAGGCAGGGGCTTTAGGTAGAAGTTGAAAATTATTGGGAATAGGGATACTCCTTATGATACATCTATCTTTACTGGTCATAGTGTGGATGTGGTCTGGTGGAGGTTCATGATTTGTGACCGATTGGAGATGAATGAGGAAATCCATGCGAGGGCTGAGTTTCTGATTCCTATAGTAGGATGGTGTGATCGATGTTGTCGAATGCTGCGCAGAGGTCCAGCAGCATGAGTACAGCACAGCCTTCTGCATCTGCTATTCTTTTTACATTTTCCCAGAACTAGAATAGGGAAGATTAATTTTCCCCGAGAGGCCTGAAGCCTGGTAATTCAGGTCTAGGAGGTTGTTGGCTTCGGCAAAGTGGCCAAGTTGTTTGTACTGCGCGATCCTTGAGTTTGGCGATGAAGCATGAGTTGGAGATAGGGTGACAGTTCTGGGGGAGGAGTGGGTCAAGTGTTGGTTTTTTGAGGATGCGGTTGATGAAGGATGTTTTTAGGGCTGTTGGGAAGGATCCTGATGTGAGTGAGTGGTTGAGTAGTGTGCGTTCAACACTGCCTGTGCAGTTGGAAGCTAGGGTGCTTTTGAGGACTGAGGGTGGACATGGGTCCTCTGGGAAGTCTCCATAGTGGCTCTCTGCTATGAGCGAGAGGAATTCTTGGTGTGTGATAGGAGCGAAGGAGCCAAAGATTTGTGAGAATGGGGGTCAGTGAAGGTGGGACAAAGGGCCAGCAGGTGTGGGGGGCATGTTTTTGTTTAGCGATTATGGCAAGTGTCTGTCATTGGCGCCATTGTGGAAATGCAGTGCTAAGGTGTTGCATAGGACTTGGGAACTTGGTGGGGGCTGGCTCGAGCATGCAGGGGATTTTAATTCAGCTAGGATTCTATGTAGTTCCTTGATATGATATGATATGATATGATATTTGTAACGCGCCTATACACAAGTGTTTCATTGTTTCACATTGCTCGGGTTTCCAGCATTTAGGATTCTGTTCCCATAGAATGTTTCTTACTTGTTTTGATTTCCAATCTGTAGGTTCAAGTGGTTCTACACTAATTATGCAGGTGATACTCAGATTCTCCTCCCACTTTCCGGGGACTACAACAATGATTTGGCCTTGGTAAATAGTGTGTATCTCATCATCGAGGCATGGATGGCAACCCACGGACTATGCCTGAATGATGTCCAAAGTGAGCTCATCATCCTAGGTACTCACCCTAACCTCAACAAATTAGGCCAAGAATTGTCCTCATTTGTAATTGATGGCAACCTCATTAAGGTAGCCAAGGAGGTAAAGACACTAGGTTTCTACCTGGACTCCACCCTCTCCTTCTTGAAACAGGTGACCTCCCTGGCCTCAGCCACACCTTACACCTGTAAGCTCATTAGAACAGGCAAACCATTTCTCACGGATGGCAACTGTAGCATTTTGGCCAGAGCCCTTATTCTATCAAGGCTAGATTATTGTAATGCCTTATACATCGGTGCCAACATATCCATAATCCACAGGATTCAAGTCTTTCAAAACAATGCCTTGAAAGCGGCTCTAGGTGCATCCAGAAGATCGCACATATCCATGATAAGGCTCCAAAATAATTGGCTCCCCACCCAAAATAAAATTCACCTAAAAGTTGCATCCCTTACTCACAAAGCTCTGAACAAGGCAGCCCCCAGCTATCTAACTGATAGATTCCAGATGAGAACCTCCACTAGACCATCAAGAATAGTTAACTCCAATAGCTTAATCATTCCAAGATTTAAGTTGTATAAAGCCGGGGGTAGCAGCTTCCCAGTTAGAGGGCCACAACTGTGGAATTCCTTGCTACATCCTATAAGAGAAGATCAGCCTTACGGTGTGCAGTCATAATGTCGACATCAATAATGTCGACAGTCAAAATGTCGACAAATTAATGTCGAAAAACAATAATGTCGACAAACAAAAATGTCGACATTTTTCTATATTTTTCGAAATTTAATTTATTGTATGAATAAATAAATAAATATATATATATATGATGTGTTGAGTATGAGGGGTGGTTGGGGGGGTGTGGGGGGGTGGCAGGGGGGTGTTGGGTGAGGGGGGGTTGGGGGGGACCCCCCCATAGTAAATACTATTTTTATTTATTTAATTATTGACTAAATAAATAAATATATAATTGTTATGTGTTGAGTATGAGGGGTGAAAGGGTGGTTGGGGGGGTGTGGCGGGGTGGCAGGGGGGTGTTGGGTGAGGGGGGGTTGGGGGGGGACCCCCCCATAGTAAATGATTCTTTTTTAGGTTATTTATTTATTGAATAAATAAATAAATAAATAATTGGTATGTGTTGAGTATGAGGGGTGAAACGGTGGTTGGGTGGTGTTGGGGGGTAGCAGGGGGGTGTTGGGTGAGGTGTTGATAGTTTTAAGGGTTTATAGTCATAATGTCAAAAAAAAAATGTCGACATTTTTTTTTCGAAAAAATGACTTTTTACATTATAAGTATAGGATGTCGACATTATTATTTTCGACATTTTTTTTCGAAATTTTTGTCTGTCGACATTTTTTTTTCGACATTATGACTATAAACCCAGCCTTACCTTAAATTCAGAACCAACTATACAAATTGGCTGAAATCTCAGGAAAGGTAGATCCACATTAGCGCACATATACATGTTGCCTTTTGTCACTCAAGCCTGACTTCTCATATGTATATACTTATTTAACCTTCCATTGCCCTGTACATACATGTGTGTCTATTCATTCATGCTACCATGTAACTGCCTTGTGTATATATATCTGCTGTTTATCTATGATACCATTGTAACCTGTAATCTAAGCTTCGCATATACTGTACTGTTGCGCCCTGTTGCCTCCGGGTTAGGCGCACGTTATAAATGAATAAAACAAACAAACAAACAAACATTAAAGAAAACAATGAGAAATACAGGTTTATGTGCACTCGTGAAGCACAGTTACCATCAATACTGGCAGCCTGGCGTCAGCAAAAAAGACATTGACAAGGGTGGGATCGTTAAAGGGGAACCATAGTTTAGAGGGTATGCCACATGTTGCCGAATAGCAACTTTCCCGAATACATTTTCGAAGAATTGTTTACCTCTTTTTTTTACCACAGATTGTGAGTATGGGTAAAGTATGTTGAGGGGGGGGGGGTGGATGGTGAAAGAGGGCATTATGGGGAATTCCCCACACTTGCTTTGGTTAAAAAAAAGAGGTAAAAATGGAGAGAAAAAAACTTCAAAGTTGCCATATCGCAAAAAAAATCAGCAGAGCCTCATATATCCGTTTAGAGGACGTCAATTAATTTAGAAAAGTCAGGACTACAAGGCTTTCCTGAAAAGAAATACCAGAAATGCTATGTATGTGTCTCAGAGAATTTAAATGCCTTGTTGATTAGTCAACAATGTATGGCTGCCAAGGTGGGCAGAGCAGAATTTAGTGGAAAGAACGTTTGCTGCTGTTCATGACATAAGAAGTCACGTAGGTTGATAACAACATGTTTTCGAATGCAAAAACAGAAAATGGTGATAGTGAACAGCCTTTTAAATAAATGTAACCCGATTAACAACAAGAAGCCAAAAGAGAGGGAGGCCCAGAGGGTATACCCAATATTCTGGGCACCGCATTTTGAGTTAACTTCTGAATTTTGAAATATTTTGGGAATGCCATCTGATGAGCTATGCTAGTAATTTTAAAGAATCAATTCTATCTAAATAAGCAGTCCTGGACTGCCATAGATACTCACATGCCCTGTGGTTTTCTTTGCATTCTGGGACTTGTAGTGTTGGACTTCCCAAAATAAATCTAGAAAAAGCCTCAGAATGCAAAGAAAAACACATGGTTGTAAAATCACCTTCCAAACGGAATGAGACATCTTGGCAGCATGGAAAAGGGAAAAAAAATACCAGTTACCAAAAGAAGATGGCCCTTAATGGTTAATCGGGATACATTTTAGTTATCACTGAGGGGAACAACTAATTTCTGGCTCAGGTCATTAACTTTAACCAAACAATGTTATTGACTGAAGGTTATGATTTAACTTAACTACTAGGATTTCTCTGGGCAACCTTTCACAGTATTGATGCCATACAGACCCAAGCTCTACCTCATTGAAGATGCCCAATGAGGTGAAACATACCTCGAGTTGATTGCGGTCTTGTGCAAAAGGGATGTGGCCATGCAGTTCTGGCTGGACTATCCCTTTTCAAGCAGAACTAAGGCTGATTTGCATATGGTCTTTCCTCTTTCTGTAATGGCATGGCAGGCTGAAGAACGATGGTTTGGAGGGTTTGTAAAGCCATGCGAGTGGTTAAGATGAATTCAAAACCTTTCAATCATCACTTATTCCTCTTCACCAGATGTGGGTCCTAAGCTTTCCTTGCCTATAGATCCATGCTACGCCTCACTGAAGATGCCCAATACCTGTCTACGGTTGATTGTGGTCTCGAGCAGAAAAGATGTGGTCAAGCAGTTTTGCAACATCACGTCGAAAAGCCATCTGTGACCGCTTGAAATCACAAAATCATCCATGTAGTGCGGCAGTGTGTGAAAATGGCAACTGGCTTCACTCACAAATGGGACGCCCCGCCCGTCGGTGAACCTCGGTACAGTGCTCACCCAAAGGAGATTGCAGCTGGCACAGGTGGAATGAATCACCACAGGTGGAGGCTATACAGCCTGAAAACACATAAATTGCACACCCAACCCCCTCCCACAACCACACCCACTCCAAAATGCTACCGGCAGGACTAGCGATGTTGGCCCTGGGGGACCTGATAGCACTGCAAGTACTCCAACTTCAAGAAGAAGACGAACACCAACTACTACAACAACCGGCCGCACAGAGGAGACGCAGGAGGAGGAGGAGGGCAAGGCAGGGCCAGCAAGGCCCACCAGCACAGCCACAACCACCACGCAGGCAGCCCGCAATCCCACGCCTCCAAGCTCATCCGTTCAACCTCACTGCTGAGCAGATCCACACCCTCTACCGTTTGGACCGGGACACCATAATCTCCATTGTGGACATGACACACGCTGACCTTGTCAGCATGATAGATAGCCCAACCGCCATCCCACCCCTACTGAAGGTGGTGTCTGTACTCCACTTCCTGGCCACAGGCACCTACCAGCACACAGTCGGACAGTTGCATGGCATTTCACAGCCACTGTTCTCACGGACACTATTGCAAGTGCTCGATGCCCTCCTGAAGCACGCAGACGACTACATCTCATTACCACGCTCGGAGCTGGAGATTACAAACACAAAAGTGGGATTCCATGCACTTGCCGGCATACCGGGTTGCATTGGTGCCATCGACTGCACCCATGTGGAATTGGTTGTCCCATATGCCATGGAGGTCCAGTACCACAACCGGAAACAATATCATTCTCTTAATGTACAAACGGTGTGTGACTCCAACAGGATCTTTACACATTGTTGTGCCCGATTTCCTGGATCAACCCATGATTCTATGGTCTTGAGGAACTCTACAATACCACGCTACATGGAGCGACACGCAGGGAACAGATCCTGGCTACTCGGTGAGTCTCAATCCATGCATGATAATGTGGGGTATGTGATGCGGCAATGACCTGGCAGGAAGGGGGGGGGATGCGTACGTAGCAATGTCATCCCACAAACATCCTATCTTGTCCACATACAGGTGATGCCGGGTATCCACTGAAGAGATGGCTCCTTACACCACTCCGGAACCCACAGGACCAGCATGAGGAGGACTACAACCATGCCCACTCACGTACCCGTGTAGTCATAGAACAGGCATTCGGCCTACTGAAGGCTCGTTTCCGCTGCCTCAGCAGGTCTGGCGGGGCACTCCTGTACCGCCATGAGAAGGTTGCAAAGATAGTCATGGCATGTGTCATGCTACACAACATGTGCGTACGTAGAAATGTGCCCATGCCCCCTGACGCAGAACTGCAAGCACCTGAAGATGGTCATGATGAGGCTGGGGATGTGGCAGCACCTCAGGGAGTCCGCGAGGCACAGGAGGCCCGTGAAATTCGTCAGAGTATCATAGATTCATGCTTCTAGCACTCACGCCTGTTGGCTGATGCATGGACACAGCACTTGTGGCACTGTGTGTGTCGGGAACATGCACAATGTGGACTGTACGCCTATAAAGGACTCATACACAAGGAACAATGTCCACACATCTCATTGGATGATTATGTAATGTTCATAGCATATGTGAAGTCATGTTACACACCCCATCGACCCGCCACCCAAGTAAGCCCAACACCCCCCCTCCACCCTCCTACCTCCCCCCCGAACACCAGTGTCCAAAGATGCTCATTGTCAGTGGGCAGACGCTATTGCAAGCCCCCTCTCCGGGTATCAGGGGCACCCCTGCCTGTGGAGCGCAGGTTCCTCCCAGATCTACGTTGGGGGCTGCCCTGGACGGAACTTGCAACGGATGATGTCTCTGCCTGCTCACGTCCATGCATGTCCCTAAGAGTTTGTGAGAGCTCAGTGAGCACACGGCGCACAGCGGCAAGTTCACCACATACGTCTTTGGACGTCGCATGCAGTTCCCCCCTCAGGCTCTCGGTGCTTCTCTCCATTTGTACCCTTAGTGTCTCTGTACTTCGCTCCATTTGTGCCCTAAGTGTCTCAGTAGATGTTTCTATGGCTGCCTTAGAAGCCCCACATTCATCAGCATGCTCCTTGAGGAGAGTGGCCAGTTGCTGCTGTTGCACGATCACCTGGTCGAGGGACTGTTGCCTCTGCTGGGCCATGGCCATTTGCGGTGGGGTCACAGAGGGGCTGATCAACTCCTGTTGCCTTGCCACAGGGCTTGTGGGGGATGGCCAGTCGTCGTCTTGTGGGTGCCCCTGCGTGGTATCCTCATGGTGTAGGGGATGAAACAAACAGGGGGATTGAGACAGGTCATGGATGGGTCCTACATCGACAGCATCGTTGTCTGTGTCGAGCATGCTGGCATTAATGCAGTGTCACCTATGGTGCTGCTGCCATCAGAAGCAGTGCCTTCTGTGGCATCCATTGGGGGGACCTGTGGTGCTGCTGTTGTGGGCATGCTGGCTGCTGGGGTGCCTGTTGAAGTCCCCTCCTGTGTGCTGCCACTTGATTTGGGCTGCTGCCGTGTCTTGATCCGTGCAGCTGAGGTGGAGGGTCTTTGGCCGTTGGTCTTGGCCCTCTTTGCAGGTGTGCTGGTAGAGGTGTCCTGCAGCTCGTCGTTTGACTCGGACCCTGTGGTGGAGTAAAGGAGGGCGAGCGTTATTTATGGGTCTGTGGAAATTGGAATGGCAATGTATCACATGCATTGGGGTGGTACCTGAGGGTGATTTGGGTCTGGGCCTTGGAGGTGGTTTCATTTCTGTGTGGATTGAGGATGCAGTTGTTTTGCAGCCTGCAGTTAGGGTGTGCATGCTGCACGTGTAGAGGGTGTTTTTAGGATTTTTAATTATTTATGTATTTAATGTGACTTTTAAAGTGCGCTATCAGGCCAATGTATGTGGCCGTTCTCCTGGACATGTGTTTCTGTTGCTATGTGGCCACATGGTACTTCACATGATTGGACATTGTGGATTTAGCATTGTTTTATTTGGCCCACCTACCTGATTCTTCGGATGTCTGCACTCCTTTCTCCATCCCTCCGACTCCCTCTATGCTCTCCATTCCAATGGTGGAGGCACAGATTTCTTCCCAGGGGGTCAACTTGATGGGTGATTCCGATCCTCCCCCGGTAGCTGTGGCAATGTTACGGTTGGCTGATAGTATGCTCCGTACGCGTATCCGCAAGTCGTCCCATCGCTTTCTGCATTGCTGTGGGTTGCGGGGTGTGGTCCCCACCGCACTTACCCGCTGTGCCACCAGGGCCCATATGGCCTTCTTGTTCGCAAGTGCTGTCCTGGTCATTTGCGTCGAGAAGACGACGGCAGCATTCTCCTGGAGGGTCTCTGTGAGCACGGTGAGTTCCTCATGGGAGAAGTGGACCTGCCGCTTGCGGTCGCACGCTTTTTTTGCTACTTTTCCCATTTTGTTTGTTATAACTAGGGTGGCTGTCGGGTTGGGATCTGTCTCAGGGTCGGATTTTTAATGGTTGTGTTGGGATTCTGATTTTATAGGTGTACGGCGTGCTGTTTCCCGTTCCGGCCCCATGTTTTTAGTTCCGTTTCCGTATATTTACGGTCACCGTATTTTGCGATTGGCGCTCATTACGGTGACCGCTATGATGGGTGGCGGAATTGCACCAAGGGCGCCGTACGACGGTGGAGAGGGGCGTTTTGGGGACATTTCCGCCATCGCGGACTTTGCACTTCCGCCATGGCATAATGCTCGTGCCCGATGGGTCATAATTGGCTGCACTTTACTCCATCGTGCAATGGCGGAAACGCTATTTACGCTATGGCGGTCGGGTCAGTTACTTTCCGCCAGGGTCGTAATGAGGGCCCTGATATTTGTTTGGTTCAAAGTGTTGTGTTTGCTAATACAAACGTCACCAGACAAGATTGTGATATAACTATGCCTCGGAAATTGTCATCCTGCTTCGCGGTATTTTTCCGCAGGGGAAGAAAATCTTTTGAACATGGCCAACCGGTGCCACCCGAAGGGTCACCGGTTTATCATATGTATTGTAAGTATGCCTGGGAGTATCGTATTCAATGCTATTTGGCACAGACAGACCAGACATGTTCCCGAACTTCAATGGCCAGTTTATGGTAGTTTTGAAATCTGTATTGTTGAGAAAAAGGCTGGGCCTGCAGCATTTCATGCAGTTAGAGACTGGAGGAAGGAAGCTATGCAGAAACTCAAAAGTAGAGAAAAACATGTGCGTAGACAGATGACGAATGCTGAGAAAGCATTGTTGCATGATCAGCATAAACAGTCAGAATCCATTAGTGGTATGGACAGGGCTTTTCAATTAGATGTGCAAAAGATATATCCCTCTCAGGATTTTCATACATCAGACAAGTTACTTAATCAATTATTGAATGAGCGTAGAACTGTTTCAACTGCACCGCGTCCTTACATGCCTCCTCCCGTTCTTGGTCCTCTTCCTCTCGTTGTTGTTCCTCCTCCTGCACCCGTGCCAACAGTTGCCGTCCCCATAGTTCTGTCTGCATCGGCAGCAGTATTTCCTCCGCTGCCTACTGATTTGTATCAACTCTCTTTGCCAGGTGGTTCTGCTCCACCTCTAGTGGTTGAAGGGTGGGAGCTGATTCAAGAATAGTGACTCGTGGCACAGTAACTAAAGACAGAAAGAAAGAATTGTACATGTGGGCTGAGAAGTACATAGAAGAGGGTGATGAATCGGCTGCTTTAGTTACGATTTCTGAAAAAGTGGGTATTCCTGAACAGAATATTTTGATAGAACGGATGGGAACGTATTTAGTTGATATATGGAGTGATTTGACGGACATGAATGTCCCACAGGGGTTGAGGGATTTGAATGTCCTTGCCCGCTCAAGGGACACTTTGGCGAAGGTATTTGACCATGCAGCGAAGGTAGTTAAGTTTAAAAGTGAGCTAAATCGGTTACAGAAAGATGAGATAGATGAAAATGTATGGCAGGCTTCATATGTGCAGAAGCGATTTCTTACTCCATTGAAACCAATGAGTGAAGAAATGCGCATTTGCACAAGAGACACTCTTAGATGGATTTCAGATGTTTCAATTTCTCCCATTGAAGTGCATGACACGTTTAGTCAGTATGCTCCGGCAATGCAAAGGAAAGTGTTACAGGTGATGGTTGAGTATTTACAGGATGAATGTATGAAGAAAAAGGTAGGTTGTCCCGCAGATTTGATGGTTATTTATAAAAGAGCATTTTCGCCTGAAACAGCATTGACCTCTTTGTCAATTGATTTGGCTTTACTACTTAATAGATGTTCAGATTTGCCTTCTTTACATTTGCCGATGAGGGAGGTTCCTCCAACATTTGACCCAAAAGTAGAGATTCCCGCTGATGCAGGCCACTACTATTGCAGCATATTACATATCACTGTTTGTCCATATCCCATTGTCTAGAAAGGAAGTGAATACCATTAGGCAATCAATTACAGATATTAGAGCCAGAGGTGGGAATACACAGTCCAGAGGCCAATGTACACCACAGGGTGGCACACAACTGGGTCCCGTACACATAAACCAGTGTGCATATTGTAGACAGGAAGGTCATTGGTGAGCACAATGCCCGCTCCTTCAGCAGAGATTGAATAGCACATATGGCGCCACGTGTAGATGATCCAGAGGCCGCCCTGGGATAGGGGGTCCTTGTAGAAATCAGTTTGCACATAATCAACAGGCACCACCACAAAATAATCAGCAACAGAATGTTACTAGTGGGAATATTTTTGATAATCCTTCAAATGTCTTTTTTTCAGAAGATTTTACATCTGATGATATACTGTTCCTTTAGGACAGCCCGAAGCAGGGTCTGCAACCGATACCTATTCCCGTCAATCAGAAAGGGCCCTATGCTGAAATGAAGGTGGGGAATAAGGAGCATCTCTTTTTGATAGACACAGGAGCACAGAAATGTTCTATTGATCATTCACGGATTCCAGATATTCCACTGCCAGGGCAGAGCAGCATTTCAGTAGGGTTCTCTGGTACGCCAATGGTTAGTCCGGTCTCTCTGCCAGTACCAATTTCACTGGGACCATTCACTGATTCTTTTACATTTCTAATGATGACAAATTGTGGCAAAAATTTGCTGGGATTGAATTTATTGAAGAAATTGAATGCTGTAATTCATTGTTCTCCAGATGGAGTGTATCTGACGATTTCGCCCCAACAAACTTCCGTTCCACAATTTTTGTCTATGCCTTTACCAACTTAATTAAATAAGTTTCCCACTTGTTTATGGGCAGTTAATGACAATGATGTTGCAATTTTATAGGTTGAACCAGTTAAGATTGTTTTGAAGCCAGGTGTTAAATTGCTGCATGTCCCGCAGTATAAGATTTCATTTGAAGGTGAACAGGCCTTGAAGAGTATTGTCTCTGATTTCATACACCGAGGTGTGATTGAAGAAATTGCAGGAAGCATGTTTAATAATAGCCCTATTTTACCATTTTACAAGAATGGGGATAATGCGATTCCTTTTTGTTTTATTATTGATTTGCACGCAATTAATAAGGTGGTTGCTCGACAGTTTCCGATTTTGCCAGATGTCACAACAATTCTGACTATAATTCCAGCCACGCTATACATTTTAGTGTCGTGGGTTTGAAAAATGCTTTCTTTAGTATTCCTGTGCATGTTGAAAGCAGAAATTTGTTTGTGTTCAGCTTAGGGGGATGCTTGTTCACATTCACGTGAGTGCCGCAAGGGTACACTGAGAGTCCAAGTATCTACACTAGAGCATTGAAATACCAGCTCCCAAATAAAGCATTAACACATGCTAGTTTCTCCCATTGTTTGACAAGCTGTCTTCCACACAAAGCCTGCTCCAATATTCTGATATTAACAATGAAGCTGGTAAATCAAATGTAATTACCTGAGCAATCCAGCACCCCCATTTCCACATCATGCATGCACATATTCACTACCAAACCTTGAGTAAAAAAACACTTCTGTGAAGGACCAACCCCACCTCCCTCAAGCATGCCGCACAGTCATCAATATATGGGCCTATATCATGCATGCCCTGTCTCATAAACAATGAAATGCGAAAGGTTTCACAATACATCCAAAAACAGGCCATTTTACAATTAGTGCAAATTGCATGCAGGGAACCTGATTGTCAACATTAGTACTTATGTGCTGTTGGGTCCACTTCAAGCAATTTTCCACTTCTATAAAACGAAATGCAAAAGCAAAATGTAAAACTAGTAAAAATTCCCATCTGTCAAAAGTGTAGCTGTCATCCATCATTCACAGATTGCATTTAAAACAGAGTCCTTTAGAGTGTTTATAGCAGCATAATCTCATGCTCATGCTGGTGCAAATCAAAGTGACCCTGCATTTGCATACCCTTGTGTGAGGAACCACTCTGCCTGTAAAATAACATTTACATCCCCTAGTGTGAGGAACTGTCATCTCAAAAGGGTTCAAAGCTCTGACTTTTTTTATTTTGATTGAATAATAAATGATGCGGGTGGCTCCATCTCAGAAAGGGTAATCTGCTGATCAGATTCCCCTTTCACCAACTCCATGCCAAAAGCATAGTATGTATCTGCGTCCTGCTGCATCAACATCCTTGTGACTGTATCGTAATATGTTTTAGTTTAACATTGTACTACTATATTACTTATTGGTCTAGGTACCGTTTGTAAAATGTGTGTGTGTTTTTCAAATGAATCATATTTAAAAAATGAGTGAATATAACAATTATCACCTATTGTCTTAGGGTATAATTGTTTGTTTCCAAGACATTAGGGTTTATTACAAGTGTGGCAGTTCGGAAACAAGGGTGCAAGTAAGGATACCAGCACCCTAGTTTCCGGACAGCCACACTACGAGTCTGCCTGCCGCGGCCGCTACACCCGGCAAGTCTGACCGTGCCGGGTGCAGCAGCCACCAGCATGAAGAGTTGCCATGGAAGCACCAGCACCGGCAGCTTCTGGGTCAGCTTCCAGGTCCCCTAGCGGACTCCATGGGAATGGGGACTTACAAGATCTGCCGCCTGACTTCCCACTCCACCAGGAGTTGTAATGTCACACCAGCGGGTTACCGCTGACCTCGTAATGAGGCCCATAGTGTTAAAAAAGATGGTAGGCAGCACTGACAAGGATCATTAGATTGTTTATGAGCATCAGTATCACGAGTCACAGCACCTGCTCTACCCATGGCACTGAGCAAGTCCAGAGTTCACAGATGCCCGGGTGTCAGTGTGAAAAAAGACCCTGGTGCAGAGGGGTGCATTTAGGAAATGCACACCTACACCGAACCAACGTGACCATAAGTAGGCCATGATGCTGGCAGGATAATCTCTAAAAAATAAAGCAATGCCTGAGTCTAGGCATAGAACATAGTTTTACATATGAACATGGCCACAACATTTCAATTAATGTTGCACCTGTGCTGACCCCTGTGACTCTGCTATGGAAGGTGATGTGTATTCTGGTCAGCCGGGTGAAGCCCACCAATTGTCAGGAAAGGAAGTTGGAAGGCTGGGCCTCCTCTTTGTTCTCTTTGTGCGGAGAGGTAACACCCGCTGGCTAAGACAGCAGCACAGCAGGCAGCTGTCCTGGGCCCAGGCATCAAAGTAGAAAATCCATTCGAAAAGGAGTAGCCTCACACCAGGGTGCTACATCTAGAACATTATTTATTCTCAGTGTGAAGGAAAGGGGGCAGGATTATGATAGGCAGGAGGCTGTGGTCAATGGCAGAATGCTTCCACCAACTTGATTCTCAGTGTCCCTCTCTCTCTTTCCGGTCCCCTCCACTTTTTCTAGAGCAAAGCACTTTGGGTGTGACATCAGAAGGGCAAGGTCCATTCCACCCAGGAGCAGGGATTGTACCACTAAAGCAGGCTAGCTTTAACCCGATCCTGATTAGCATTTGCCTTTAAAATAAGGGGTCACCCACCCCGTCTTCAGATTCATTCAGATCCTTTAAGGCTGCAGATTTGTTCGGAAGATCTCACTGGGTTTCCTTTGGGAAAGTTGCACTTTCCAAAGCCCTCAGTATGAGGTGAAGAATGAATCATCCAAGACAGAAGATCTGCCCCCTACCACTTCCAGGGCACATCAGGAGTAACCTCTGCTGTGGATCAAGACCTACCACTCTGCCCCTGGAAATCTACTGAGCTCGGAGAGCAGACCCTGAACAGAACCATCCTATCCTCGAGTTCCCCTGAGGGGTCCTCAGAGCAACCGGAGGACCAAACCAGCCGAAACTCCCTGTTCTACTACATCAAACTGGTTGCTCCATGTTCACTGCACCTGGAACAAGAGAGAAGTCCCTGGTGTGGGTTGCTGTTCTCCTCCACCACTTCGAACTTACTTGCATTTTTAACCAGCTCAACCCTGCATCATGTCCTAGCAAAAGGTCATCACCTGCTAGGCCTAAATAGACTTCTCAGTGCCGGGACCCAAACTGAATATTTGGACAGTTGCATGCCAACTCTAACTAGGGGATTACATGTCCTAGCCCCATTGATCACACATTGGCGCACCCAAGTTCACCACTCCGATGACTGTCTCCTGCCGACTTGAACTGCTGGTGTGTCACTCATCGACCCCTCCCAGTGGTTAAAGCCTGACTCAGCCTGGTCAACTGCGAAGCGTTCGTGGGATGCCCTGACGTGCATCTTTGAGAACCGCTATTCTACCGCAATGAGTAACTGCATTCTCTGCCCCTACTCAGTGCACGCTTGCTGCTGGGTCTCCATTATCTCACAGCTAGGTTCAACACTGAATCCATGTACAGTCTACTCTGGACTGCCCCCTCGGTCATCTTGGATGCTACAGACTGGTTAGATCTTGATCACTCCTGTTTTCACCCAATATCCTTTTTGTGTCTAGTGAATTACCTACCATACCTGGAACTACTCTCAGAGTGCTACTTTCTCCAGTCTTTTGCATCTTCCCTGTTCTTCCTTCAGGGTGGGTTTTTTGTACAGTACTCTCTATTTGTTATATGTGCAGATGGTCTATTTGATGAAAGTGTATATGTTTTTTTAATAGAACCTTGATTGGACATTCCCTTTATTTTGGACTGTGATACTGTGTTGTTTGGCTCACTACTAGTTCACCTTCACTCCCCTCTTAAGAGCACAGGCTTCCCTCGCCCCACATTACCACAAAAGACGAAAGAGGTATATCTTTGAACTGCCCCTGTTTTACCTTTATGATTGTGTTGTGTTTTTGTTTGTAGTGAGGGTTGAGGGGGCCATTTTACCCCTACTCATCCGTGTACGCCTTTAGAGTAGAATCAAATTTGTCACACCTTGATCCTAAAAGCAAGACAAACAAAAGTTACAGTTTACTTTTACAATTTACTGTTATGCTCCAAGTAACTAGAGCATACAGCAGACTGAAACGCTTGTAAGCTAAATATAGGGACTCACCAGAGCCATCACCCCAGCACTCACCCATATCCCACCCAACAATAACGTTGCCTAACCAAATTGGAGTTGCAAGTTTCCAATTTTAAAACATATTAATAAAAGCTGCACAGTGCATCAAAAACACACTGAAACATCCCACACTCCTTGTAGAATGTCTGACAATCATAATAACCGCTGTCACTTGCTCATAGCTCAAGCAAACACTATGGCCCTCATTACAACTGAGGTGCTAAGTGCACCAACTTTACCACCATGGTGTAAACTACGTTTACACCATGGTGGATGGCGGATTTACTGCCCCATTACAAGGTGAGTGGGGCGGTAAATCCCCATTTCCCATTTTCCCTTCCCCATTCCCATTTTTGCCCCATAGGGCATAATGGGAGTGGGGAAGGCGCTAATTACGGCACCGTAAATTACGGTGCCGTAATTAGCACCAAGGTGCCTTAGCACCATGGAACTTAACGCCTGCAAAAAGCAGGCGTTAAGGTGGGAATCAGGCGTTAAGGGTTAACGGTGGCGTTAACCCTTAACGCCTGAGTTGTAATGAGGGCCTATGTTCCAACATTTCAAACAGAAGTGTTTATCCACTTAAGTGGAGTCCCCTAGATCTAACACGCAGACTCATATGGGCACTTAATGCCAAAACTTCTGCCAATTTATCCCTTGTATCAGGCACAGGGTTAAGCAAAAAGAGTGACATTGCAAGGGCAGGGTGTTAATTAGATAAAAATCAGGACTGTTGTGACAAAAGCACACTGTGCAGCACTGAAGAGAAGAAAAGCGCTCCATGCAGGGTAAAAGCCTAGCGAGAGCGTACCTGCAACTCCATTTGCTCCGTATCACTGTGCTCGAGCCCAATCAGCATTTACACGCTGAGGTCCGCTGAGGTCCATGCGACCATGTAAACAGGAGAGGGACACTTGGGGTCTATGGCCGAGCAAAGTTCCAATCGCCGCTCTGCTGCCTCATTCCGAAGTGCAGACGGTTTCTGTGGCCCCCAGCCTGCAATGGTCTTGAGACAGTGACGCGACTGCAACAGCACCCGGCAAGATTAGAGGAAGGCACCTTATGGAATGGCAGGAAGACGGGAAAGGAAACCGTCAAGGAAGAAAGTGCCTGGCCTTTTGGGTTGCTTACTGGAGCCTAGCCAGCCCACCTAATTCATAATCTTGGCCAAATGCACACACACATTGTAATCCTTTCTGAGAAATGTACTACCACAATCATTGTGAGACCATAAAAATGGGAAAAGCCACTATATAAACTACTATTACTACTAAAGACTACGTGCATCTTGCATGCTCATCCACATGCGCCAAAAACACATAACTATTAATAATGCAAACACACCTGAAGACTCAACGGCAAACATCACTACTTTAACTAATCCATCTCCTACTCACGCTACCACTAAATCTACAGTAGGCCTACAAAAATCCCATTGCACAAAACATCTCACATCACTCTGACACACTCACAAACTGAGACTCACAAGTTTCACACGCATTTTTGGTGAGCTTTACTGATTACCAATCCCAGAATTTAATTTGGACAAAGGTTTAAAGGGTGTAGGCATCTTTTGCCTGAAGTGCATGTCTACCCCCTTTGTAGATGAAGTGAACATTCAGATATGATAAGACAATATGCAGGAACGCACATTTCAACATAATGAGAAGGGCAACAATACATATAGACGCAAATAGAATGTATTTATAATGTGTTTGCAAATAAGCAGGGTGAAAGTGGCCATGACACAAAATATACTCAGTTATTAAAAATATATGCAAGAACGAGAAGAGCTTCATGTGTACCTAATCAACAAATGCCCGTAAGAAGAAAGAGGTAAGCAATTACATGTACAATCTTGGTCTCTATATTGTTCTTGCAATTGGGCCACACTTGTCAGTGGCAATGTCAAAAGGACAAGTGGCTCACAAGAAGAAGGGACACCATCAAATAAAGATGCTGCTCCAAGTTAACTCTAACTTTCATCAATACATTCCAGTTATCAAAGGATGTTTTATATGAATGCTGTAATGTCAAAAACATAAAGCAAATTCACACAGGACCACTGGCACTTAAAAACAAATACAAAAATAATTGAACACATAGAGAAATGCACAGTGAAATGGGCCTGCCATTAAAAACATGAATCATGTTAATTATCGTGATACACAGAGATCACTATTTCATATTTATATTTGGGTGCCAACTGGCAAAACACAGGTGTCTATTAGAAGGCATGCCAAAATAATATAGGCTATGATAAGAAACATGGAAAGGAGTCTGCAAAAACCTAAAACACACTGGGCCTCATTACGACCTTGGCGGAGGACCATGGTGCTATTAGCACCATGGTCCATGCCGCTAAGGTTGCAATTCCGCCATGGTGGTAGGTGGACTTACCGCCCCATTCCGAGGTCGGCGGGGCGGTAAGTCCCCATTTCCCATTTTACCCTTCCCCATTCCCATTTTTGCCCCATAGGGCATAATGGGAGTGGGGAAGGCGTTAATTACGCCACCGTAAATTAGTGTGGCGTAATTAACTCCATGGTCCCTTAGCGCCATGGATTTTAACACCTGCTAAAAGCAGGTGTTAAAAGCTCCATGGCGCTAAGGGACCTCGTACTCAGGCGGTAAGGGTCGGCGCTGTTTACGCTGCCGTAAACCCCTTACCGCCTGGGTCGTAATGAGGGCCACTGTAAGGTAAGAAAATACAATCTGTCTTTACATTAGGATGTAACGTATTTAATCTGCTTTTCACAGAAAAATAGAGGGCCAATTTGAATATAGGCCCATTGGGTTTGGCAAAGATCCTTGAACTTAATTTGCCCATCCCAGACAACCAGGGCAATTGTGTAGGAGAAAATGAGACATGATCAGTATTTTTAACGAGAAAATGACATGGCCAGTCACATTTTAAATTTGTTGTAAACGTGCACACTGATGACATCACGAATGCATCACTTATGACATCACTGGAACGTTAATGTGAGTATGAAAAAATAATGTCCTTTAAAGCAATGCATTTCATAAACATTCTGCAGATCAGCTTTTACAGGCAGACAATCTGGCCAAGAAAGGGCAGGCACTGTGAGGAGGGGGGCACAACAGAGAAATGGGAGCACGATTTTAGTCATTAGTCTACTAACACAATCTAAAAAGACACTATTGACTAAAATTAAATTAGATTTGAATTCACGGATAACTGATGACTGTTCATTGTGACTCACCCTATGTCATTCTCATTTTTCATGTCTCTACAGATATGTTGTACTGTATTGTGCCAAAGAACATTGACATTTTGTAGGATAATGCATTTTAAATTAAAAATGTATTTTCAAAATGATAACATTAGACATTGGGCATACATTTTATGGCGCAATGCGGACAGTTCACTGTCTGTTTGTAAATTAGCTGGGCCTACAACATAAAAAAGACTAATATAAGCTTTTGCTCTTTCAAATAAAAAAGATCTTTGGTTTACAATAGAGAAGTTCCCAAGCATCATTACCAGCCAAAATATTTTACCAACATGGAAGGTGGTGAAAACATAATTATTATTAGTTTTCAAAATGTAGAAAACAAGAAGAAGAATAGAACAGTATCTTTACGTGCTTCCAATATCAACATGTGCATTATATGTATAACTTCAGAAGGAAGACTTCAAAATCATCCACAATTTCAAAATCCAGCAGTCTATAAACATGGCACCAAAAACATTGCAAGAACTCTATCGTTTATCACAAAATTCTTCAAATCCAAGACCACCTTGACAGGAAAGAATGAACTCTAATATAGAAAAATACGGAATATGCATCCATAGAATAAAGGTAGTCCCTTATGCCCTCAAAACAGTCTTCCTCAAATCTCTATTTAAAACCCCAGGGCAGTCCTAAATTACCAGCAAACTACTGACCAGTTTTCAATGCATCTTCCATCACCAAATCCTTTTGAAATGTACCAACCAATAGTTGTGAGAATATATCTTAGAATCTGGCTGGCATGTGCTGTACCCCAAGGATCTAGTGCCTTGTAGATACACTTTAACATCTATATGACCCTGCTAGTGGAAGTTATTAACAACTCATACATCATATGCTTCAACTATGCCAGTGTAGCTCTGCTTGGTTCTGTCCCTGGCCTGATCACATTGGCATCACCCCAGCCCTCCAGACCAGCTGGACAGGAAGGGGCGCTGAGCAACCTGCAATAATAAAGATGTTGGTTAGTTTTATAGCAGATGGGCTACATCCTGGGTTCCATTCTAGTACAAGGGCACAGTACCTGGGGGGAACTTTTGTGCTTTGCCAGAAAATATTTTAAAAAACAACTTCGGCTAACAAAACATACCATTTCTAATACACCCATCCTTAAAACGTTCCCTCTCATTGGTTGGCCCAGTCATTAATGAGGTTAAAGGATAACCCCTCCAGACAAACCATGACCTAATGGGCATTAAGCAGGACCCTCTCCCCTCCCTTCCCTGGGCTCCCCTCATTCTCTCACCTAACTCCCTTTTCCTTTTTAACCTTAACCCATTCAATTTAAATAACATTGGCAGCTGCAATTTGCTCTAATTGCAATGTTAGCGTCCCAAATCAGTCATGCTCTATATATAATAGTTTGTGGCACAGAACTTGGCTGGTCCATGTGCCCCTCTTTTCCTCCATGTGTGTACTGTCATAATTGCTAGGGCTAGAGCAGTCAATGTTCCTACTTAGTGTTGTTTTTCTTTATTTTCTCGCCTGCAGAGCAGTTTTTCAAAATGGCCTGCACGCTCCTCCCATTGTGAGAGGTTCAACCCGTGTGGGCCAGCCCCAGCAGGTGAGTCTCTGCTCAGGCCCGCCCAGGTCTGGCCTATCTGGACAGAGCCACCAACGGTCCCACTGCACTTCTCCTGCACTAGCCCACCATGCCAGAAGTAGAATCCGCCCTCACCCCATCTGGTCATGTGGAGGGTAGAGACCTCTCAAGCACCTCGTCTCTGCAGGTGGTCCGCACATACTCGCCATAGGTATATGCATCTGCATCACCTGCCCCATTTGGCCCCGGACGGGTGGGCTTCCCCAACCGGGCCACCCCCATCTTCATCCAGACTGCTAGGCGCATGTGTCCTGGGGTTCCGTTCTACTTCAGCCTGCCCGGACTGACTCCTGCGTGGGCCAATCTGCTCCCAGGACATGCTTCCTTACATGGGGGTGCCCCACTCAAGTGGCGACACAATGGGGGCACCTGCCTACCTAGGCCACACCATGCATTTGCCCCAGACTTGGTTCTTTTCCAACCCGCCTGGACTGGGCCCCAGGTGGGCCGTATGACTCTCAGGCTGTGATCCCTGCTCTGGGGCAGCTTCCAACACCGCAGCCACAGATCAGGGCTCATTCTTCACCTGGGCTGCCATCCTGTGCATCTGAAGCTTACTCTTTTCATTGGGCCTGCCCTGGCCAGGCCCCGAGGTGACCTAACACCTCTGCAGGCCATTCATGAGCCCTGGCTACTCCAAACATGCAGCCAGGCTCTGGTTTTCCGCTAAGTCGCAGCTGATATATGCGGCCCAACTCACAGGATTTTTGAAGCCCTGGGGAATCGTTTATGGGAGCAGCCCCCTAGGAACCACACAAACTGCCTAAAACCACTCAGTCTTGCTCCAACTGTTCTTCCCCAAGGGTTGATTTTCAATGTACCTAAGCTCCAGTCATAGAATCTTTAGCAAGTCTATGTGCCTCATTACGACCCTGCCGGTCCGGAAAGAATGGTGGTGGTAAATCTGCCACCACCGTTCTTTCCGGACCGGCTGATTAAGAGTCCTGCAGGCAGGAGTTGTCACTCCCGCCAGGTCTGACCTGGCGGGTTTAACACCACCCGTCTGCAGGCGGACATGGAAACACCGGCACCATTACAGCATGGTGCCAGTGTTTCCACTTCCCCATTTCAATGGGACATCATGGGAATGGGGATTAACAGAATTCCGCCTCCGGAATTACCGGGTCACCGGGGTTGTAATGCCCATGTGATTCTGGCAATCACGGAGGCGGAATGGTAATACTAGACCGGCGGTAACCTGCCGGAATTTCCGGCACAGTTACCGCCGGACTCGTAATGAGGCGCTATGTTTCCTCGCAGGGGACTCTTGCCTATTATCGTTAGTCAGTGGATGTTCCAGGTGACCCCTGCAAGCAGTGGGGACACCTTATTACAGCCAGTTAAGTCCAGTAAACAAAGTAAAAATCACATAGACTTTTATAAGGACATTTTCATGAAGTCCTTTGCTGTGTGTGTTGTTTTTTCTGTACTATCCTCCCTTCTCCCCTTAACACCCTAATAACAGTGCCTGCAAGTAAGCCCTTACCTGAGAGTGCCCTATTCCAGTCAGGGATTACACAGATAACATACAAATCATTGACTAGCTAACAAACACAGCACTCCTGACCTCAGCAAATGTCTTTGTATTGTATTGTATTGTTTATTTATATAGCGCCTATACACATGAGAGTGTTTCAAAGCACTCAAAGCAGCACTTCAAAGCGCTCTTGCAGACATGGACTCTTGGATAATTCCAAAAACATTTAAACTCAAACACAACAGAGTTTATGATCTGTGGCACTACACCACCAAACCCCACACGAACACCCAAGCAGGATGAAGTGGGTAGCTGCCCTATTCTGACAGGTGCCATGGGAATAGGGCAGGTACCCACTTCATACTCTCAATACTAGACTATTCCAACAGCCTCTATATTGGGCTCCCATACTATCAATTTAATAAACTACAAAGGGCCTGAATGATAGAAACCCGATGTGCATAAAAAACTGTGCTGTGCCAGGAATGTCCACAACATACCCCCACACAAACAAAAATCATTGCAAAAGACCGACCTGGCACCTACCTTCATGTCCACCTTTGACCCACCATCCAGCACCCAGGCGAAACTACACACGGACCCCCCTAAGCAAGGACTGCACCCCAGCCAAACTACGCACGGTACCCCGTAAGTAACGGCTGCATCCCTGCAAAACATCTTGAGGTCCCCCGTAAGTAACAGCTACACCCGTGCAAACCTGTGCGCAGTCTTCCATAAGCAACGGATGCACCCCTGCAAAACTACATGCGGTAACCCGTAGGTAACAGCTGCACCCCTGCAAAACTGTGTACGGTCCCCCATAAGTCACAGCCTCAACCCAGCTAAACTTTGGACCATCCCCCTACTCTCAAGACACCCAAACTGCTGACATATACCCTTAAATCATAGCATCCCTCTCAAGTCCTGACACCCCCCACCAGCTCCCCTCCCCTCTGCCACTACCCCAAGCAGCGCCCTGAAGTCCTGACACCGTCCAACGGCCCCCTCACCTCTGCCACAACCCCAGTAGGTCCCCTCAAGTCCTCATATAACCCACCTGCCCCCCTCACCTCTGCCTCATCCCCAGGCAGCACCCTGACAGTACACCCACTCCACGCACCCACCTGACCTCCACGACTACCCCCAGGCAAACCTCTCATGTCCTAACAACACCCGCCAGCCCCCTTCACCTCCATCACTACCCCAGCAAGCCCCCTCATGTCCTGACACAAACCACGACCCCCCTCACCTCTGCCACTACCCCAGGCAGCCCCTCAAGTCCTGAGACCACCCACCAGCCCACTCACCTCCACCACTAGCAGAGGCAGCCCCTTCAAGTCCTGACAACACTACCAGACACTTTCACCTCTACCACTACCCCCAGGCAGCCTCTCAAGTCTTGACACAACCCACCAGCCCCCTTCTCCTCTGCCACTACACCAGCCAGCCCCCTCAAGTCCTGACACCATCCACCCACCCCCCTGACCTCCGCCAATACCCCAGGCAGCACCCTGACAGTACACCCCCTTCCCCAGACCCCCTGACCTTCGCCACAACCCCAGACTGCACCCTGACAGTCTGCCAATCTACCAGTCTAATGTGGAGCCACAACCTACCTCAACCTCTCTGGTCTGCTTTCACCGTGAAGGAAACCTGCCACATGTCCTCCACCAACACGATCAACTGGTAGCACTGCCGTTGAATCCAGGACTGGAGGATCTCCTTTCACTCCCTGGCAGACGGAAATCAGCAGCACCTCAAATGGACAGCACACTGTTGCACCACCTACATTGTGACCACTGCATGTAAATGTGACAAGTGAATGCAATGGACAGTGGTATGTGCATATTGCCCATGTGTCATTGCAATGGCTCAAAGCACAGCAAGTGAATGCCAGTGGAGGACAGAAGTGCACAAAATCATAGATTGGGCATATCCACGAAGAATGACTGGGTGCATTACAGCCTGTGCAAAAGTAGACTGTGTGGCGGGGGGTGGGGGTGGCAAAGTCCTTGTCAGGGACAAAAACATGCCTGTGCATCGGTAATGGGAAGCCAATCAGAGAGTGTGTGACTCAGTGAGGCAGGAAATGTGCCTTAACACTGAAACAGCAATCATGGAACTCATCTGCATTCCAGTGGCATAAGTGGTGCATGGCATGAGAGCAGGCAGTGCATGCTGCACATGTGGGTGGGTGGGTGACCATGATATGGGAGTGATACAGTAATGAAATGTCAAATGCACAAGTGATGTGTCCAGGCCACCCATCCACATCGAGCCCACTTCCCACTGCAGCACCCACAATGCCAAATACACAATACAGTGAATAGAGTGTGGGCACATGCACAAACCCAAGCATGTGCCAAAGGGACACATGAACAACAGTGGACCTCAAATGAAAACAATGCAAAAAAAGTGCCACCTCCAGTAGCAAATGTGTAGATAACACCACATACAACTCACAATGAAAACATGTGGAACATGTGGCAATACACATGAACAGGTGGTAATCCATGTTAGGAAAGATTTCATATTGTATGTAATTTTCCCTCCATGTGGCAACCCCCAAACTTTTTGCTGTTGTTTAACACCCTGATCTAGACTTTGCCAGAGAAGCGCAGCCTTCCGCCGCACTCCTCTGGGCTTTCACTCAATTCTTATGGGGAAACTGACATGCCCTTAAGACAGTCAGTACTGGGAGACTTTGTTTCCCTTAGTCCTTTCCTCATGTTGCAGCTTTTGTGCAACATGAAACAAGAGTGCACCGTAACTTACATTACCGCGCTCTTGGGTCTCTAGTCATTCCAAAGGCCCTATAAACTCTCGCTGGACTTATCATGAACTGTGCAAGTGTGTCACGGACGGGACTGGTGGCAGCTATCGTTTCTCTTGTGTTTTGAACCCTTTTTGCCATGTATCCGTGCTTACCATTTGGCACAAATAGGTGGCCTGGTTCCCAAAATGGCCATGCCACGAGGTTCTTTGACCTGTCCGCTGACTGTCTTGCCCCTTCACCTTCCCCCAGGTCGAGCCGACATGGGGCAGTCCTTATTTGGTCATGTACTTTCCCGCGAAACACAACGCTTTCGCTGGCTTCTGCATGCCTGGTGTGTGCCTCCAGGATGTGGGCTGGGATGTCTGTTCCCAATACACATCTTGGGTGCCAGAGAGTCTAGAGTGTCCTGAATGCCTGGGACCACCGTGGTCCGTGATAGGTCCATGTATGGTGTGAGTGTTTGTGAGCAGATCTCCCATTGGGTCCTCTCCGTTTTGGCACAAAGGGAACTTTGTATAAGAGGAGGCTGAAAACACCACTACCATGTCGATCTCCTGAGTTCACACCGAGCAAGGGATAAGGAGCCAAGTATCCTGCAACAAGAAGCTGAGTCGAGGAATCGCTGGTGACCCGCTGAAGGTTTGGCACCCTGAGCCGCTGTTGTCCTGCGAGATCCCTCTGCATCTGATCGTCCTAGAATGTCTGCGAAGGCGCTTCGACCCATTGGAATAGTGGGATCAACTATTCCCGCCACCTTCATCAAACCCTGCAAGTAAGCCTCTTCGGAAGTGTCCCTGGGCCCACCAGTGGGCTGACCAGCTTACGCAGGATGCTTTGCTCTGTCACCGCTGCCGTTTCGAGGAAGCCTTCAAAACTTGGTCTAGTGCTTGCTCTGCGTCCACGGCACCCTCACACCGAATTCGTACACTTGGCATTCCCAGGTCTGAAGTGAGATGAGTGTGCCCGGACCAGAGTAAAAGCGGTTGCCGTGTTGCCCTGCTGTGGAACAACCTGTGCACGTCTGCCTCATTTGGGACACCCTCGACCCTGCATCCTGCTACGCAGAATCTACACAGTGTCGAGACGTCCTGATCATCGCAGCTGAACCTGCCAGCAACGTGAACTGAACTGGAGAAGTCTGGGTCTGCCTGCGTCGGGGACCGGTGAGTAGTCCATACTCCAACCGGTGGCTCCTCGTGCAGGAGTCTGTTTCTTTTCTACCGCTGTTGCGAAATAGCAACTCTATCCTGCACTCTCAGCCTGCCTCTGCCCACAAGTGGAGGCCTTGGTTGAGTTGTGGTGACTTGTTCTGCATCGCTTCATTCACCTTCCTTAACTGCCTGATATCCATGAAGAGGCCCTCTTTTGTCCATTAGCACCAGCACGTGCAGGTACTTTTGAGCATAAGGCTCCTCTCTTCGTAGGGCTCGGACTTCCTCCTAGTTAGGTGTATTTCGGATGTCGAACTGGGTCTAATGATTACTTACACTGCCTGTTTTCCTTCCATCTAGGTGGTCTACATATTACGTGCTCCTAACTCCTTAGACCCTGCGGTCTTGTATATATATTGTATTGATTGTGATGTGTTGGTTTACTTCAGTATTATTGTGATTCTTTGCTATGGTCGATGTTACAAAGGCCTTGTAATAAATGTGTCTATATTTTTAATATAACACCTGTCTGGAGTAATTTGTAAGTGTCCTTGCTTTGTGTGCTCATTGAGGTCTCCGTCACCCTCACCCCTCATGAGACTTAGTCTTGACCGCCGCCATCGCTACCCTGATTGGTCTGGCTTGTCCAGAGGTTACCCTGTTCCAAGAAACTAGGCTGGCCTTCTGAACCTCTGCCCCTCCAGGTCAGAGTTCAGAAATCCATCTTAACAAATTGGTGTACAGCGGTGGGATACGACTGAAGGTATCCAGTGTTGCACACGAGCAAAGGCATTTCAAGTTATTCCTAACAGGACACGTAGTGAATTGTCGTAGTATAACTTTTTAAAGGCCATAGTCCTATCTAACAGTATGGAAACAAGTACCTTGTTAACTTTAAATGCTTCTAAATCCGAAACATTGAAAAAGATGTGTGCTGAAAGAGGTGTCTCCTCTCAAGGCACAAAAATGGAAATGATCCAAAGAATCATGGCGTGTCAAGAAGCTCAGCTTAGCACTATAGCTTCAGAGGACAGTGCAGAAGGAGGTGGGGCTGCTCTCACTGGTAGAACTGACAGTTCTGCCACTGCACTGGTCCACAGCAACCATGAGGACAGGGAAGATGAAATGTCCAATGTTTCCTCTGCCAGTGCTGATGGGGAGGCCATACTTGAATTCAAGAAGCAAGAGCTGCTGTTTAGGCAGAAGGAGCTTGATTTCAATATGGCCAAACGAAAAATCGAACAGGCAGAAAAACAGAAAGACAGGGATCACCAGTTGGAACTGGCCAAGCTCCAAGTTGCCAATGGACCCAAGGGTCCTGGACATGGGTCTGGGCCTCCTCATATCCAAGGTTTCCAAAAGATCTACTCAGTGTGTATGAGGAAAAGAATGACATTATGAACTGGCTGAATACAATTCAGTATGCATGTGAAGTTCAACAAGTTGACAATGCTGATAAAATTGCCTGATTACTTAGCAGACTGCCCAATTCTGGCTGCAGTGCCATTATGGAAATGTCGAAAGCTGAGAGAGCAGATTTTGCAATGTTGAAGCAGACTCTCATTTTAAAGTTTGGAAAGACTCCTTCCCAATACTTAAAAAGATTCAGAGAGTATAAGAAAAAAGAAGGTGGTACTTGGGTATCTTATGTAACTGAATCCTTAAAAAACTTGACTGGCTGGGTCAAAGGTTATAAATTCTCTACCTTTGAAGGTATGATAAGTCTTGTCATGCTGGAACATATTTTTGCATCTTCTTCCCCTGAGTTTAAGCAGCATTTGGCAGATTCACAGGAGATAGATCCTAAGAAGCTTGCCATTGCAGCAGATTTATGGGTGTCACATCGAGTGTCCCATAAGGACAAGACTCATCCTGGTAAGCAGGAGCAAGGGAAAAAGTCCAAAGATAATGAGGGTGGGGGAACTGATAAATCGTCTTCCCACAAGGGCCACAAAAAGAAAAATAAGGGTAAGACACAAGAGAACTCACAGGGTAGTGGAGATCAGCCTCCAAAACAGAACTCTGGTTATAATAAGCCTCCCTATGTAAACAGACCCAATGGATCTTGTTTTGCTTGTGTAGCAACTGACCATGTGAAGGGGGATCCCAGATGTAATGTCAAAACCTTGGGGGTCCACTCTGCTAATCTGGCCTTCTCCTCCTACGAGGAAAAAGAGATTACCGGAGCATCCTTCTCCTCAGACTCCTTCCCCAGTGGGATAGAAGCTGAGGTAGTTTTAGTTTCCCTGGGTTCCTGGGAGCCTAAAGTCCCAGAGGCTTATGCTAGGATTCCAGATAACACCAAGCACTACTTTAAAGACAGTGGGCCTCATTACGACCCAGGCAGTAAATTACCGCCTGGGCCGTGACTTTACCACCATGGCGTAAACTATGTTTACGCCATGGTGGTTGGCGGATTTACCGCCCCATTCCAACCTTGGCGGGGCGGTAAATCCCCATTTTCCCATTTTCCCTTCCCCATTCCCATTTTGCCCCATAGGGCATAATGGGAGTGGGGAAGGCGTTAATTATGCCACCGTAAATTACGGTGGCGTAATTAACATCAAGGTCCCTTAGCGCCATGGATTTTAACACCTGCTAAAAGCAGGTGTTAAAACCTCCATGGCGCTAAGGGACCTCGGAATCAGGCGGTAAGGGTCGGCGCTGTTTACGCCGCCGTAAAACCCTTACCGCCTGAGTCGTAATGAGGCCCAGTGTGCTGATCAATGGAGTAGATACTTCAGCTCTTAGGGATAGTGGGTGCAGTCGAACTGTAGTGGATTCTACCTTGGTAGACTCAGAGGAAGTTGCCAGAGCTACTCTGATGCCCACTAAGTTGGCTGACGGCCCACCTCTCATGTTCCCAGTAATACCTGTAAATCTTACTATCAATGGTACAGCAGTCAGGATTCCAGTGAGCATTCAGAGGATTGTCCCAGGAAAGGTCTTGTTGGGCAATGATCTCAGAGTGTTAGGGCTTGTGGGAGATACTGCTGACAGACCCTGCACAAGGTCTCAAACGAGGGCAGCACTGGCCAAGACCAATGCTCTGCCCCAGCCAAAGGGGAAACCCAAGGCTAAAGGAGTCAAGAAACCAAGAAGAGGGAAAGAGAATATTCCCCCTAACTCGCCTACCACTGCGGTGGAGGTAGTTGGTCAATCACCCGGACCTGACGAGAAGGTGGTGATGCCTGAAGTGTTTGACCCCAATGACCATCCTGAACTAAACGATTTGTTGGTAGAAGGTGGTCCTGACAGGGAAGAATTCAGTAAAGGCCAATGTGAGTGTCCATCTCTGGAAGACCTAAGAAGACAGTCCTGCTCCCAGCTTGAGGGTGAACCTCTTGGGAAGCATCAGATTTATTGGGAAGGTGGACTCCTGTATAGTGAGCCCACATAGTTTACAGAAGGAGACCATAGGAGGTCGGTGGTTCCCTTTGCTGTAAGACCCTTCCTCCTGCAGCTGGCGCATGACGTGCCCCTTGCTGGTCACCTTGGTATTAAGAGGACCAAGCAAAGGTTATCCATACACTTCTACTGGCCCAAGATGGGGGTGCAAGTAGAAAGTCACTGCAGGAGTTGTGCCTCCTGCCAGTTATCTGGTAAGAGTGGTTCAACAATCCAAGCTCCATTGGTACCACTCCCAGTTGTGGGAGTACCATTCGAGAGGGTAAGGATCAACATCATTGGTCCCCTGGACCCCCAAACATCCTCAGGCAATAGGTTTATTCTGGTATTGGTCGACCATGCCACCAGATATCATGAGGCCAACCCATTGAAAACTGTGACTGCCAGGTCAGTCGCAAAAGCTTTACTCGGCATCTTTACTAGGGTTGGCTTCCCTAAAGAAGTTGTGTATGACAGAGGCAGCAACTTTATGTCAAAGTATATGCAGGCTATGTGGAAAGATTGTGGGGTCACCTACACGTTCTCCTCCGTATACCACTCCCAGACCAATGGTCCGGTGGAACAGTTTAACAGAATGTTAAAAAGTATTATTGGGGCTCTGGAAGAACCTCAGAGAAGAAAATGGGATCTTCTTTTACCATGCTTACTGTTTGCCTACCGAGAGGTACCACAGGAGGGTGTTTGCTTCAGCCCCTTCAAACTTCTGTTTGGTCACCCTGTGCTGGGACCCTTAGCCATAGTCAAGGAGGGATGGGAGATGCCCACTCCCCCTATTACTACCAACGTAGTAGACTATGTGTTAGGGCTCAGAAAAAGGATGGTACTCCTGATGGTTCTGGCTAGTGAGAAGTTGAAGGCAGGAGAAGCCCTGGGGAAACATTGGTATGACCAGAAAGCTTCCCTCATCAACTTCACACCTGGGCAGCAAGTCCTGATCATGAATCCCATAAGGCCTAGAGCTTTACAGGATAAATGGTCAGGCCCTTACACAGTGGTGGAGCCTTTGGGTGAGTTCAACTATTTAGTGGACCTTGGAAGGCCTGGACAGGCTCCAAAAGTGCTCCATGTAAATAGGCTGATGGCTTTCATCCCAAGAGTTGAAATCGCAGCACTGCTATTGGCTTCAGATGTTGAGGAAGAGGAGTCTGACCCTCTCCCTGACCTGTTTCAAAGCAGTCCTTCAGAACGCTCCTTTGAGGGTGTCCGAGTAGCCACTCACCTGACTTCTGATCAGCTGGCTGAAGTGAAAAGTTTGCTTAGGCAATGTTCCCCCCTGTTTTCACAGTCCCCTGGTTTGACACCTTGGTGCAAACATAACATTGATACCGGAGACAGTGTACCTACCAGAAGTAGGGGATACAGGATGTCAGACAAAGTACGGTCTTACATTAAGACGGAGGTCAACAAAATGTTAGATCTTGAGGTGATTAAACCCTCTAGTAGTCCTTGGTCCAGCCCTGTGGTTTTGGTTCCAAAAGCAGGTACTTCGGTATTGAGGTTCTGCGTGGATTACAAGGCTCACACCCGTTGCCTCGAACAGATGAGCTGGTGGATACCTTGGGTGCCTCCAAGTACCTCAGCACGTTTGACCTCACTGCAGGCTATTGGCAAATAGCCCTCGCAGAACATGCCAAGGAGAAGACAGCGTTCTCAACTCCAGAAGGTCTTTACCAGTTCAGGGTAATGATTTTTGGGTTGAAGAATGCACCTGCCACTTTCCAGAGGCTTGTGAATCATGTGTTGAATGGGTTGGATGAATTCTGTCTTGCATATCTGGATGATATAGCAGTTTTCAGTGCCACCAGGGAAGATCATGTGAAACACCTTGGGATTGTGTTACAGGCTCTTCAGAAAGCCCACTTGACCATAAAGGCCAGTAAATGCCAGATTGGATAAGGATCAGTGGTTTACCTTGAACATGAAGTAGGTGGAGGGAGGATACAGCCTCTGCCCAGTAAAGTACAAATAGTACAAGACTGGCCTACCCCCACTACACAGACGCAAGTGAGAGCCTTCCTAGTACTCACAGGGTATTACAGAAATTTCATGGCAGACTGTGGCACCATAGCTGCCCCTCTGACTGCTCTCACCAGTCCGAAGAAACCCAAGAAGGTAACTTGGACTGAAGAGTGTGAGAAGGCCTTCAATGGCTTAAAAGACTCCTTGTGCCAGGTGTCATGATGCCTACCCCCGGGACCAGGCATCCAGATACTCATTAAAACCCCAACAGCACCGGCTGGGGGCTGTTTGGATTCGGTCCTGGTGCCTTAGGCACCAGGTTCATCATAGAAATCAGTCCTGGCGTAGGCACCAGGCTCATAGACTTTACTTACCTTATGCAGACCATGCTGCAAATGAGTCCAAGCCAACGTGAGGCCTGGATGGGACTATTTTATTACAGGGACTATTTTTCACTCGGGTGTGGTTCTGGGGAACTTCTTACCTGGGACTACTTTGCAGGCTATTTAAACCACGCCCGAACAGAAGCCATGCTTTGCGTTATTCTACATCCAGCAGCGTGACACTCACCGTGTCTGCAAGTCAGCATCCAGTCTTCTGCCACGCCCGCCTCGAATCCAGAGCTCCTAGACAAAAGGCAAAGAAAGGAGAAGAGGTTAGATCACAGACATTATTTGATTCCTTACCTGATTCCGGACCCAGCACATCTCCGAGCCTGGAAAGGACATTATTTCAGCACGCGTCGCTTCGCCAGCAGCAGCGCCGCGTTATACTCACCAGTCCACCACATCTTTCAACTCGGCGCTGCCTCCATCATTTTCTTCGTCGAAACCCAGCACCTGGGGGGAAAACAAAAGGAATAACAAGGTGAGCCGAGAAAACCAAGAAGGACAATCTCTTTGCCACCATAGGCTTACCTGCTTTACCACCGGAGGTATTATTCTTTAATTTGCTGCATCTTCCTATGCCGCACCTATAAAGGGAGAGAAAACAGCACGTTAAACTCATGGAACTTTTACCGGACAGTGTTTGGTAATACAGACTCTTACCTGAACGCCATCAGCTGCCTCCAGGCAATATTCTTTTGGACCCAGCTGCAACCTAACGAGGGAATGGAACAAGAATGAACATCGGGCATATTGAACTCTTTGAACTTTATAGACACTGGAGTCAATATTCCTCCAGAACTCCTCCTGTACCTTCATTCCAGTGAAGTAACTGGTATGGAGAGCTCATCATTTAAAAACATAAGGTGAGGTTACCAAAAGGGAATATCGGAGGTGATTAGTGGGGAGAACGAGACCTGTTGGGGGGCCATCACTAAAGTCCACGGGTGGCTAAATCCCTTTCTCCACTTGCAGGGGAATACTTCTACAAGTCCAGAAGACAAGATTAGGCGGACCAGTCCAGACTGTCATCTCTTCACTACGCATCACGTTGGTGGAGACCGCAGCTGTCCGGGTCCGATCGACGCCCCTGTGGGAACCAGGTGAGCGTAACAGAACGCAAAGCCTATCTACAAATCCCCACCCGGGAGTAATGGAGACCTCAGAAACCGACCAACTAGCCCAATTGTTAGGAGAACTTAGGGCAGAAGTGCACTCCGCGTGCCAAGAAACTAATACCCTCAGGAGAGAACTGATTGTGTCAAAGGAGCGCACTGATGATCTTGCCAGACAACTGCTGCAAAACCAAGCCGGGCTAACACCACTACCTGGACTTGGGGGGAATTCAACCCCTGTTTCATCGAGCAGCCCTGTGCAAGTGGTTCTACCAGGGAGCATTCCTTTAGCTCCACCCGAACGCTTTGCTGGGGACCCGAAAAGGTTTGCCGTGTTCATGAACCAATGCCGCTTGCACTTTTTATGCAGACCAGGAGCTTTTCCAAACGACCAAGCCAAAGTAGCCTTTGTACTGTCATACTTTAGTGGCAGCGCAGCGGATTGGTCAATTCCATTAGTCAACCAGGATGACCCTCTTCTTCGGGATTTTCAAGGTTTTCAATTGAGCATGGAAAGATTATTCACCAGACATTCACAGGGACAGGCCCTGGATAACGAACTTCTATCCCTACGACAATGAAACCAGGACCTGCTAACTTATATCGCAACCTTCAATAGGTTGGTGGTGGAAACCGGATGGCCACAGGTAAAGCGAATTACATTAGTTCATCGTGGACTTCGGGGTGAACTGAAAGATGTTTTGGCCCAAGTTGTGAACCCACCTCAGGATTGCGCAGAATATATAGACTTAGTGGTCCAGCTAGACCACTGACTTCAGAATAGAAAAGCTGATCGAGCTAAGTTCGAGAATCGGGTATTGGTTAAACCCAATGTTGCTCCCAAATGAACAGATGCATCAGAACCAATGCAGATTGTGGGGGTTAAGGGACCCTTAACTCAAAAAGAAAGAGAAAGGAGACGACAGATGCAGTTGTGTCTGTACTGTGGGGCCTCAGGACATTTTCTACGGGATTGCCCTATAAAACCATCCAAGAAAGTAGTCGGAGTTGCTGATAGAAATCAAACAGAGCCTGATTCGGGAAACGACCATGCCCAACAAGCATAGAGGTCCGCTTGCCGAGCTTAAAGAAGGACACTCAGACCTCGCACCTAATCATACCAATGGTCCTTATTGATCCAAGGCAGCCATCACATATGCAAGCAGTTAGGGCATACATTGATAGCGGGGCCGTAGGAAACTATATGGACCACGAATTGGCTTCTAGGATGAATCTACCTCTCTGCAAAAATACCACTTCGGATGTTATCACCACAGTCGGTGGAACTGAAATTGCCTCTGGGCCTGTAACTCATTCCACCACAGAGATGACACTGTTGGGTCAAGATGGGCATCGAGAGACTATTGTGTTTGACTTAATCAAAGCCCCATAGTTCCAAATAATACTGGGGATACCTTGGTTGGAAACACATAATCCTTGTATTGATTGGCGAGAGAAGAGAGTAACCTTCCCGGAGTGTGCACACACCTGTTACCCGGAAAAAACCTTGGACAAAAGCCTGGCCACAGTCGCTAATCCAGTCATGCAGTTACCTCAGGAATATCAAGAATTCCAGGATGTTTTCCAAAAAGAACAGGCAAACACCTTACCGCCTCATAGATCATACGATTGTCAAATCGACCTCATATCCGGTGCACAACCTCCATGCAGTAGAATCTACGCCCTTACGGAACCCGAAAACCATCACCTACGACAATACTTGGATCAATACCTTGCTAATGGCTACATTCGTCCATCTAAGTCCCCTGCATCTTCAGCTTTATTCTTCGTGCCCAAAAGGAAGGTGACCTCAGAATGTGCATAGACTACCGCGCATTAAACCAGATCACGGTGAAGAACTGATATCCATTGCCTCTGATTTCCAAACTACTAGACCAAGTAAAGGATGCTTGCATCTACACTAAATTAGATCTCCGAGGGGCATATCATCTGGTACGTGTAAAGAAGGGTGACGAATGGAAGACTGCTTTTCGCACCAAGTACGGATTATTCGAATATCAGGTGATGCCCTTCGGGTTGTGCAATGCACCAGCAGTCTTCCAGTATTTTATGATCGATGTCCTTCATGAACTCATTGACATCTGTGTTGTCGTATACATAGACGATATTCTAGTGTACTCCTCCTCAGAATCAGACCATGTTAAGCACGTTCGTGCAGTGCTTGAGAAACTATGCCAGTACAAGTTATATGCAAAATTGGAAAAATGTGTTTTTCATGCTACAGAAGTTGAATTCCTTGGATTTATCCTGACTCCAAAAGGAGTCCGAATGGACTCTTGAAAGGTGGACACAATTCTCAAGTGGCCATCACCCAGTTCAGTTAAAGGGGTGCAAAGCATGCTTGGATTTGCTAATTTCTACCGCAGATTTATTCCTGACTTCTCACATATTGTACACCCAATCACAGCACCTTTGTGAAAAAACAAATGCTTCTTGTGGACCGAAGAGGCTGAAAAAGCCTTCCAGAACTGAAATTGAAATTCACGTCGGCACCTGTCTTAAAGCATCCACGCCCGAGCTCCCATGCATAGCTGAAACCGATGCATCCAGTTTAGCCATGGGGGCTGTCCTGTCCCAGAAGGATCCAGAAACCGGTCAACTTCATCCAGTAGCATTTTGGTCCAGAAAATTCTCGGCCCCCGAATTAAACGATGCGGTTACCGATAAAGAGTTGTTACCCATCAAATCCGCCTTCAAGGCTTGGCAGCATTATCTTCTCGGTGCCAGGCATACCATTACTGTAATCACCGATCACAGGAACTTGCAGTATTTAAAAACAGCCAAGGCCCAATCAACGCGTCAACTTCGATGGGCCATATTCCTTGCCGAATTCAATTTCGTGGTCACTTACCGACCAGGTTGTATGAATGGTAAGGCAGACGCTTTATCCCGAATCGGGATGGGAGAAGCATATTCAAACCCAGAACCGGTGCCTATAATTCCTGAACAAAGAATTCTTGGGATAACTACTCTACAGACCTTAGAAGATATTCATTTAAAGATCCAACAACTTTTCGATTCAGCAGCCCTGCAGGACTGGGTTAAAAAGGGCCAAGATTATTCAGTTGTCAATGACCTACCTTACTATCAAGGGCGTCTATTTCTACCACACAAGGAACTACAAGAACAAGTCATCTCCAATTACCATGAAGCTCTGATGGAAGGGCACCCAGGTATTGCAAAAACTGAAGCTAAAATTAAAAGACAATTTTGGTGGCCCACCTGGGGAAAAGATGTAAAGTCATTTGTACTGTTTTGTGGCATCTGCGCCCAGAAGAAAAGCCAAAAGAAGAAACCAGCTGGTCTTTTACAATCTTTAGATATTCTACCCACACCATGGCACACTTTGTCTTTAGACTTTATTACAGATCTACCGCCATGTAATGGATTCAACACCATTCTAGTTATTGTGGATCTTTTTTCCAAGATGGCCCACTTTATTCCTTTAAAAGGATTACCTTCTGCTTCAATCTTGGCCAAGGAATTTCTCGAAAATATTGTTCGAATACATGGATTTCCTTCCGTATTGATCTCTGACCGAGGTAGTCAGTTCATTTCACAATTTTGGCAGAAGTGTTGTCAATTGGCACAAATCGACGTAAGGTTATCAACCAGTCACCATCCCCAAACCGATGGTCAGACGGAGAGAACCAACCAGACTCTTGAACAATACTTATGTTGTATGCTCCACCAAACCAAAGGTAATTGGAAGGACATTTTATGGATTTCTGAATACGCATACAATAACTCTGTACATTCAGGAACCGGACAAAGCCCCTTTTATACCATATATGGACATCATCCTCGAACCTCAGAACTCGAGTCGCCCCATCATTTAGAAATGCTGGCAGTAACTCATCTGCATTCTACTATTAAACAAGCCTTTAAAGAGGCAACAAAACATTTGAAACAAGCAAAAGAGAAATGCTGATCAACATAGAAGTGAGACCCCATCATATCGAATCGGAGACCAAGTTTGGCTGGCTACAAGACATATTCCTCTGCAAGGAACTCAGACTTTTAATCCTAGATATTTGGTAACTTACACCATTAAGGCCATTATCAACCCGTTGGCCGTCAAATTAGAATTACCCTCTAATATGCGGATTCATCCTGTCTTTCATGTTTCACTTGTAAAACCAGTTCAACCCGGGACAAGATTAACCAAACCACCTGACCCCATCCTAATAGATGGAGAACCTGAATTCGAGGTCAAAAACATCCTGGACTCTAAAATGGTTAAATCAAGACTTTTTCATTTAATTGACTGGAAGGGTTACGGACCACAAGAGAGGTCATGGGAACCTAGTGAGCATGTTCATGCTCCTCGATTGGTGAAAAAATTCCATCAGGACTTCCCAGACAAGCCAGGGCCGAGGGGAAAAACAACTTTAGGAGGGGTCTTGGGGGGGAGTGCTGTCATGATGCCTACCCCCAGGCATCCGGATCGAGTCCATCAGCCCTGGGAGCAGGCATCCAGATACTCATAAAAACCCCAACAGCCCCGGCTGGGGGCTGTTTGGATTCAGTCCTGGTGCCTTAGGCGCCATGCTCATCATAGAAATCAGACCTGGCGCCATAGTCACCAGGCTCATAGACTTTACTTACCTTATGCAGACCATGCTGCAAATGAGTCCAAGCCAACGTGAGGCCTGGATGGGACTATTTTATTACAGGGACTATTTTTCACGCGGGTGTGGTTCTGGGGAACTTCTTACCTGGGACTACTTTGCAGGCTATTTAAACCACGCCCGAACAGCAGCCCATGCTTTGCGTTATTCTGCATCCAGCAGCGTGATGCTCACCGTGTCTGCAAGTCAGCATCCAGTCTTCTGCCACGCCCGCCTCGAATCCGGAGCTCCTAGACAAAAGGCAAAGAAAGGAGAAGAGGTTAGATCACAGACATTATTTGATTCCTTACCTGATTCCGGACCCAGCACATCTCCGAGCCTGGAAAGGACATTATTTCAGCACGCGTCGCTTCGCCAGCAGCAGCGCCGCGTTATACTCACTAGTCCACCACATCTTTCGACTCGGCGCTGCCTCCATCATTTTCTTCATCGAAACCCAGCACCTGGGGGGAAAACAAAAGGAATAACAAGGTGAGCCGAGAAAACCAACAAGGACAATCTCTTTGCCACCATAGGCTTACCTGCTTTACCACCTGAGGTATTATTCTTTAATTTGCCGCATCTTCCTATGCCGCACCTATAAAGGGAGAGAAAACAGCACGTTAAACTCATGCAACTTTTACCGTACAGTGTTTGGTAATACAGACTCTTACCTGAACGCCATCAGCTGCCTCCAGGCAATATTCTTTTGGACCCAGCTACAACCTAACGAGGGAATGGAACAAGAATGAACATCGGGCATATTGAACTCTTTGAACTTTATAGACACTGGAGTCAATATTCCTCCGGAACTCCTCCTGTACCTTCAATAAAGTGAAGTAACTGGTATGGAGAGCTCATCATTTAAAAACATAAGGTGAGGTTACCAAAAGGGAATATCGGAGGTGATTAGTGGGGAGAACGAGAACTGTTGGGGGGCCATCACTAAAGTCCACGGGTGGCTAAATCCCTTTCTCCACTTGCAGGAGAATACTTCTACGAGTTCAGCAGACAAGATTAGGCGGACCAGTCCAGACTGTCATCTCTTCACTACGCATCACGTTGTTGGAGACCGCAGCTGTCGGGGTCCGATCGACGCCCCTGTGGGAACCAGGTGAGCGTAACACCAGGCCCCTGTTCTCAGGGCCCCTGATTACCAAAGACCTTTTATTGTGTAGACTGATGCCTCTGACACTGGGATAGGAGCTGTACTATCACAAGTAGATGAGAAGGGTAAGGAACACTCTATTCGTTTCATTAGTCGCCAGCTTAAGGACAGAGAGCTCAGATGGTCCACAGTAGAGAAAGAATGTTTCTCTGTTGTGTGGGCCCTACGGAAGCTGAGGCCCTACCTCTATGGGACCCACTTCACTGTACAAACTGACCATAAGCCCTTAAAGTGGCTAATGAACATGAAGGGAGAGAATCCAAAGTTGCTTAGGTGGTCCATAAGTCTGCAAGACTTTGACTTCACTATTGAGCATAGGCCAGGTGTCCAACATAGCAATGCTGATGGGTTGTCCAGAATGTTTAACCGACCTGAACAAGAAACTCATCCAGGGGTGGATTAGTTCCCCCTGTCCTTAATCTGGGACGGGTGAGTGTTAGGAAAGATTTCATATTGTATGTAATTTTCCCTCCATGTGGCAACCCCCAAACATTGCTGTTGTTTACACCCTGATCTAGACTTTGCCAGAGAACTGCAGCCTTCCGCCGCACTCCTCTCGGCTTTCGCTCAATTCTTATGGGGAAACTGACATGCCCTTAAGACAGTCAGTACTGGGAGACTTTGTTTCCCTTAGTCCTTTCCTCATGTTACAGCTTTTGTGCAACATGAAACAAGAGTGCACCGTAACTTACATTACCACGCTCTTGGGTCTCTAGGCATTCCAAAGGCCCTAGAAACTCTCGCTGAACTTATCATGAACTGTGCAAGTGTGTCACGACAGGAATGGTGGCAGCTATCGTTTCTCTTGTGTTTTGAACCCTTTTTTGTCATATATCCGCGCTACTGTGTTTGGCACGAATAGGTGACCTGGCTCACAAAATGGCCATGCCACGAGGTTCTTTGTCCTGTCCGTTGACCGTCTTGCCCCTTCACCTTCCCCCAAGTCGAGCCGACCCGGGGCAGTCCTTATTTGGTCATGCACTTTCCCGCGAAACACAATGCTTTTGCGGGCTTCTGCATGCCTGGTGTGTGCCTCCAGGATGTGGGCTGGGATGTCTGTTCCCAAAACACATCCTGGGTGCCAGAGAGTCTAGAGTGTCCTGAATGCCTGGGACCACTGTGGTCTGTGATAGGTCCACGTATGGTGTGAGTGTTTGTGAGCAGATCTCCCATTGGGTCCTCTACGTTTTGGCACGAAGGGAACTTTGGATAAGAGGAGGCTGAAAACACCACTACCATGTCGATCTCCTGATTTCACACCGAACAAGGGATAAGGAGCCAAGTATCCTGCAACAAGAAGCTGAGTCGAGGAACCGCTGGTTATCCGCTGAAGGTTTGGCACCCTGAGCCGCTGTCGTCCTGCGAGACCCCTCTGCATCTGATTGTCCTAGAAGATCTGCGAAGGCGTTTCGACCCATTGGAATAGTGGGATCAACTATTCCCGCCACCTTCATCAAACCCTGCAAGTAAGCCTCTTCGGAAGTGTCCCTGGGCCAACCAGTGGGCTGACCATCTTACGCAGGATGCTTTGCTCTGTCACCACTGCCGTTTCGGGGAAGCCCTCAAAACTTGGTCTACTGCTTGCTCTGCATCCATGGCACCCTCACACCGAATTCGTGCACTTGGCATTCCCAGGTCTGAAGTGAGACGAGTGCGCCCGGACCAGAGTAAAAGCGGTTGCCGTGTTGCCCTTCTGTGGAACAACCTGTGCACGTCCGCAGCACTTGGGACACCCTCGACCCTGCATCCTGCTATGCAGAATCTACACGGTGTCGAGACATCCTGATCATCGCAGCTGAACCTGCCAGCAACGTGAACAGAACTGGAGAAGTCTGGGTCTGCCTGCATCAGGGACCGGTGAGTAGTCCATACCTCAACCGGTGGCCCCTCGCGCAGGAGCCCGTTTCTTTTCTACCACTGTTGCGAAATAGAGACTCTACCCCGCACTCTCACCCTGCCTCTGCCCACAAGTGGAGGCCTTGCTTGAGTAGTGGGGACTTGTTCTGCATCGCTTCATTCACCTTCCTGTACTGCCTGATATCCTTGAAGAGGCCCTCTTTTGTCCATTGGCACCAGCGCGTGCAGGTACTTTTGAGCATAAGGCTCCTCTCTTCGTAGGGCTTCCTCCTAGTTAGGTGTATTTCAGATGTCGAACTAGGTCTAATGATTACTTGCACTGCCTGTTTTCCTCCCCATCTAGGTGGTCTACGTGCTCCTAACTCCTTAGAGCCTGCGGTCTTGTATATATATTGTATTGATTGTGATGTGTTGGTTTACTTTGGTATTATTGTGATTCTTTGCTATGGTCGATGTTACAAAGGCTTTGTAATAAATGTGTCTATATTTTTAATATAACCCCTGTCTGGAGCCATTTGTAAGTGTCCTTGCTTTGTGTGCTCATTGGGGTCTTTCCGTCACCCTCACCCCTCTTGAGACTTAGTCTTGACAGCCGCCATTGCACCCTGATTGGTCTAGCTTGTCCAGAGGTTACCCTGTTCCAAGAAACTAGGCTGGCCTTCTGAACCTCTGCCCCTCCAGGTTAGAGATGGATTCAGAAATCCATCTTAACAATCCATTCCCTATGAGAGACAACAAAAGACATCGCAAGGCACCCACACATCACTGCAACCATACTTGTATGTACACCATCTCACACACACAACTGAAGCCTCCTTGCCAACAACACCAACACACTGATGCCAAACACGCACTGACCCTGCACATGGAATGGAATATGAAAATCATCCAGTGCACCCTATAGCTGTCTGATGGCCAAACCTCCACATGTCAGGCACAGGTGCACCCCTCTCCCAGCAAACATCATAGCATCAACAAGACACACACAGTGAGGACACAATACACATGACCAACAATGAACAGATGCACAGGGAGAACATTGAAAAATCAAATACGTGGACAAATAGATTGCATGACACGTGGAATTAAGTGATTTAAAACCTGTATTGAAATTTAACTATATACATGATAAAATTGAATAAATGTCATAAAAGTCTGGGGAAGAAAAATAACAAAGATTCACAAATTAAACCTAATCCGGAATAACTATTTACACAGGCAGCGGGCTAGTCCTCTTCAATCCCAGACAGTGCTTCCACCAGGGCTGAGTCACAAGCAACATCCTCCTCCCTCAGGTTTGCCTCTGTTGTTGCAGCTAATACACAAAAGAGGTCGGGGGATTAGACAGTAGGACCAAAAGAACCCCCTCACTTTAGGAAAACCTAAATAATATAAACTAAAGAAGAGGTCCACAGTATCGTATCACTAGGTCATGTGTCCTAACACGCTTAGTTGGAGGTGTAGATGAGGGAAAACACACTAGTTCTCATATCTGTAATCGATTATACTCTGCTATCGACCACATCACAGTGAACAGTGAATACAGAGACAGTATACATTTAGCCAAATATTCAATTATCAATTTTATTAAACCTTCAATGGTAGAAAATACATCATAAAAATGCCAACATGGCATAATTAATCTAATACGAATCTTTAACACAATCCATAAAAACATTTTTTACATAAAAATGGTTTTACATTAAAAAAAAAAAAAAAAATGAGAAACATTTTTAGAAAAAAACTTTGTTAAGAAATTTACGACCAACGCACACCAGTGACAACTTAAGTACACCGGGAAGAAAAAGGTGTACAACCCAAGTCCTACACAGACACAACGTAAAAGGTTATATCATAAACAAAAATAACTAGATCTATTTGTTCATTCTAAATCAACCACAATAATGAGGTTTGAAGAAAAATAGCACAACTAGATTAGCTAATAAATTCCACACTCTTTCGCTCCCATTCAACCCAACATGTTTAATTCCTCACTCATTCCATACATCCACAGTCAGGGGAAATTCATCAGGGGTATGTACTTAAAAGCACGATGTGCCAAATTTGGTCGTCTGTCAGGGCGGAACTGTGCTCACTGCCTCACGACTTAATTAGTTCAACAGACACATTTTTACCCTAAACCTATTGGGCAAAAGACCACATTAGAAACTACGTGGACTATGGCTTAACCAAACAACCCAAAACCAGTGGTTAATTGTTACTGAAAATGTCGGTTTGCAATCCACGCGGGATAAATTGTTTCTGAATCCCTCACAAATACAGCTAATTCCTGTTGTTGTGATGAAATGCAAATTAACTTCCCACGAGGGCGAAGGACACGTGACACCTGTAGAAAGACAAGGAGATAGAGAGACTAATCAATAAGGTCCCTCACTCATAAGACTGTTACATTACAATGTCTAAGGTACTGATCAATGCTCCAAACTTGTCTACTCATCGGGACTGTTCAGACAAAGGCAGGACTCCATATGATTGAGAAATAGCAAGCCTTCACATAAAAAAGGGCACACTTTAAAACAACCTACTCCTCTCAGGGCATCAATTCGTATATTGGTTTATAAAATGCCCTAAAAAGTGCAAGCAAGAGGTGAAGAGAAGAAAGGAAAAAGGATAAAGAGAGGCAGAAGTCCCTTGACGGGCGACCTATATCAGGTTAAATACGACTGAAACGTAAAAAGCGCTTACCAGGTGGTAGCTTACACAGTAGTTCGAC
This sequence comes from Ambystoma mexicanum, assembly GCF_040938575.1. Classification (NCBI taxonomy): domain Eukaryota; kingdom Metazoa; phylum Chordata; class Amphibia; order Caudata; family Ambystomatidae; genus Ambystoma; species Ambystoma mexicanum. The sequence continues at coordinate 834,930,953 of NC_090928.1, forward strand.
ACAGCAAAGGTTTTTGTAGGGTGTCTAGCAGATTGGAGCTCTCACTGCCATGGTTCTAGAGGATTCCACTAAAATGTACTAACAACCACTTGCTGGAAAGTATAAACGTGGGGGAAAGAATATGGCGGGCACTGTTAGCAAGGTTTCAGTAACAATTGCACCTCAGGGGATTTGAAACCACACACGCGTCACACATAATTACCTTATGTTAGTGACGTGATGCATTACATCAAACATATGCTGCATTTACCAAGATTGCTGCCATGGTTCGTCACCCGAACAAGTGTATCTACACGGGTAGAGAAATATATATATATATATATATATATATATATATATATATATATATATATATATATATATATATATATAAATATATATATATATATATATATGTATAAATATATATGCAAAATCTAGTCAGGTCTTAATTAAATTGCATAGTTGTAAAAAAGCGGCCATGTATCTCGTGCAGCAGTCCTTTGTACATTGCAAAAAATGAACCGTCCCCCGTGACCTGGTTTAGAATAAACAGCCTGATTAAACATTAAAAAACAACAGGCTGGCCGGCCACTCGATTCAGATTCCTACGAGTTGCCTCTGTTGTTGCCTGGAGGGCTTGCAGTGTGGCCACCTTCGGCTGCTCTGAATCCTCTGCCGACCTGCAAGTGGCCTCCAGGATGGCAGCACACCTCTGTGCTTGCCGCTGAGCCACCTAAGCCCTGGCCACCATCACCGCAAGCCTTCCTTGCCCACTGCCTCTCTGCCACCAGCTGCCTCTGGTAGTGCCTGAACATGAATGACAAAGGCTGCATGGCCCCCTAATGGTCCTCCTGCCTCAAAGGTACCACATGCCTCCTTGAGGCGGTATCTCCTGTGACAGTCTGCCTTCTCATGGTTGCCACCTGCTGCCACTGTGCAGAGTTCAAGCTATGTCGGTACGCTCTCCAACGAGACAACTGTAGGTGGGATGTATCGCACCTGAACTGCCCTGAGGTGGCTGCTGACCCTCCACTGTCTGTGTCTGTGTCAATCCCTCAGTAGGCACAGTAACCACCTCATTCGATGTTGAGTGGTCTCCCACCTCAGGCAAGGATGTTAGCTCAACCAGACGGGGTAGCGCTTGTAGGACTGGTGCACAGGGGGTCATGCTGGAATGTGGCCCGGAAGGCACCCTGTAGGACCACTGGTGCACAGAGGAGGAAGTGGAGTGGGGGTCACTTCAGAAAACAGCCCACGGAGCCCACCAGAGAACGTTGCTGTTGCCAGCAAGACCATGAGGTGGCACAGCTCATTGTGATGATGTACAAGCAGACTACGATTACCTGAGACCAGGCAGCACATGATCCCGGATGGACACATTGGCTGGCATGGAGATGCTGGTCTGGGTGGAGGCATCCCGGAAGGTGGGCACTGCTGCATCCAATGGCCTTGGTGCAGGATTTTGTGCACCTACCTCACCGGTGGCCTGCAAAGCCTCATGCCCCTGGGACAGGGTTGCAGCATGCATACGCTGCTCAACGCCCCCACCTGACCCCATGGGTAGGTCTGCAATGGCCACTGTAAGAAAGGCATGGTATCAAAATCAACAGTAAGACAGGCACAAGTGACCACAGTTCAAGGGTGATTATTGAACTTCAAAAAGGGTTTGAAAAATGCCTATCTAAACCTAAGTCTGCAGATGGGGGCAAGCTATGACCATAAAAATAACGCAATCCTAGTGGTGTCTTGTCAAAATAAAAAGGGTCTATACTAATAAACCTATTGCCAATTCTTAACACTAAATACAAATAGTTTGGGAAATAGTGTTACGAAAAAGAATCAAGTGTTCACAGAATGATATGTCAGGCTGTTCCAGCTGTTTGCCTCCCTTCCCCACGTTTTCAGCATGGGACAAGCTAGTTCTCTCGAGCAAAGCACAGTCTCTGGCTTCTTTAGCATGAGGATACAGTTCAATCATTAGCATCAGAACCTTCAGTGCTCAAGTCTCTTTGCTTCTCAATGTCTCGTCATTCAGAGGCCTGATGCGACCAAATAAACAACAAGTTATTTTCCTCTAGATTTGTACAAGTATTCACTTTAGGTGATTCACTATTCACCCCGGATCCCCCTGCATGGGCTCAGATCCCTTTAGAACAATGTTGGTCACCTTGGATCCCCCTCATCAGGCTCAGATCCCCGAACACAGTGTTTGTAGGATATTCTTTTTCGGGTGACTCACTGTTCACCCCAGATCCCCTTCAGCCAGGCTCAGATCCCTTTATAACACAATTAGTCTCCCTTGACGGGGCTCGGAGCAATTTCAATTTTACATCAAGTATCAAAGACATTTGAATGTGCACAGGGTTTGGCTTGACCTGCTGCAGGACCTCTTTGAAATTCCTTTCCTTTTAACATTCGTCACCTTTCAGTTGGATACCTAACAGAGACTTTTGAATTAGCACCCACGTGGCGCTTAACCACTCTGTCTATGGTATCATATCTTAGCTTCAAAGTTCATTGACTCATCTGCTGTTTAAATTATATTTGCATTGCTTGCCAAATACGCCTCATGCACTGTTCTCTTCAATGTTCTTTATTCAATGTTGCTGCTTGCAACCTTGGTTTCCACACAGACCCGTCTGGTATCAGTCTCCCCAACTCACCGGCTTTCTGACTTCATTGGCGCTGCTTTCTTGTAGGTGCCAAGGACAGTACCACAGCGGCAAACGATTCTCCCCACCTTGACTATCGAAACAGGAGAGCCCCAGGTACCTCCGACAAAGGATGCAGGATTCTTCAGCTTTGATTCCAGGTCTTACGTTTCCTATTCTCGAAGGCTCATTAAAGTTACGGTCAATCGATGAAAAGGTCAAGGGCACTTCCCTTCTTGCAATCCTATTCGGTCTTGACGTCTTTTGCTTTGTATTAAACTGCCATCTTGGAACTGCTGCTTCCTTGTGTGCTTTGCCTTGCTCAGAGTATGCATTCATGCTCCCCCTTTTATCCATGTGGGGAAGTATGATGGAAGGCAGGTGTGTGTAATGATCATTGATTGCCTGACCCTGCCTGACCCTTGTATTGGGACATGTCAGAAGTATACGGCCCAGGTGTTAGTCTGTTTTCTCTCACAGTGAGATGTCCGTGAGAAAGTGTTTGTGTCGGAAAAGGGCGGGGGTCTGAGTTCCTAAGTATTCTACCTGGTAGGATGGGGTAATGGTGTTAAAGGGAAGGGGACACCACGTCCTGCCATCCAGTGTCCCACTTCCACTCCCCGAGGCCCCTCATCCAGGTGATCCTCCCGCACTGGTCCAGCCCCAGAAACTGGTTCCAAAAGCGAAGGCCGTGTCCTGAAACCTGGATAATAGATCCCAGGGGACTAGCAGGTGAGGCACTTTGAGGTTTCTCACACCACCTCCTCCACCTCCACCACCATCAACCTGGATGACCCAGGGATGTCCTCCCCCATGGATGGCCCCTGTGTGGCATCACCCTGTGGCACCACTGCTGAGGTGTCCCCTGCCACCTTCACCTGCTGGGACTTACCCCCAGCATCACGCTGATGGTCTTGGTGCTGCCTCAGCCACATCAACCCCTGAAGAGGAGGCATCACAGGGGAGCAGCTGGGGCCTCTACCTTGTTCTGGTAGCCTGGTACCTGAATCCATGCTCTACAGCGCTGCCTCCACCCTCTTCAACAGCTGCAGAAACTGTGGGAAAGCAGACATGGAACATTGACATCAGTCAACTGTAACGCTCACCTAGTATCCACAGGGACGCCACCCGACTGGTCTGGGATGCTTCTGAGACCCGCTGCACTTTCCCTGCGGACTCACGCTGCGAAGGCTTGTTCTTTTGTTTCGATAAGGTGTGCTCTCCGTCCTGCCGTGCTGAGCAGGGGTGCATCGTAGCTGGGCACCGATCCGCCGAGTTACTTCACTGGCGTTGCCCGGGATTCCAGACCGGCTGCGAGTGCACTCTTGAGGTAAGTCTCTAGTCTGGTTAAGAATGTCGTATTTGCAGTTGCCCCAGTTGACCTTCACCTTCTCACTTGTTGATGCTGAAGGGGTGATGGAGACGTCGAGCTGATATCGAGGGCTGAGCTCGAGAAGGTACGGGAAAGCGCAGGGCGCAGAGCTATGAGCATCCTTGATTAAGGCTAACCTGTGCTGTCTTTCCTTGCAGGTCGCCGAAAGATTCCGGGAAGAATGTGGCCTGATGGAAACAGGGTGTCGGATGGAGGAAGCAAGTACGCCGGAGCAGATGGATGATCGCTTACTCATCCTCCTTTTCTCTTCTCTCCTCTCTAGGATGTTGCTGGAGGAAGATGACGAATTCCAGGAAAGATTCCAGATTGACAGAGGAGCAGGATGCAGACCAGGTAAGGATGAATAACGTGGTTCTTCTTCTTCTTCTCTCGCCCATGCAGGTCAAAGATGCTGAGCAGGACCCGGTGAACGTCACGCTGCAAGAGCAGAATAACGCGAAATGCGTGCCTCAACTCGGCGTGATTTAAATAGCCATCAAGTATCCCAGGTGCCTTAGGGGCGGGCCTCACCCTGGATGCTAGACTACATGCTGCAGTTCCACGTTGATCCTTGTAGGGGCAGCCATGTTGATCCATTGCCCAATGAAAACTTCACCTGCCCTACGAGGACTGGCTCCAGGGTACCCGAGAGGGGCACGATTGGCCCCTTGGGGCTTTGTAAAAATACTGTGGCGAGGGCCAGAGGCCCTGAGTTCCCTGGCCAGGGTTTAAGTTCGTGACATCAACATTGTTAAAGCATGTGTGGCATACACAACATTTGCAGTAACATGAAGTCACCAAGGGTCAACCAGAAAATGCCACACACACAAACGCGCCCATGCAATTCCCATGAAAACTGATACACAAGTCTAGGGTCGGTCAGTGATGAGCACAGTCATGACACATTCCATGTCAACATTGAACATAGACAGCTGTCGGTCCCGGTCCATAGACACATACCAAGAAACATGACATGGCACAATGCCAATACCAAGGTGACCCAACTGGAACCTGCTGTGTTGCCACATGAGTCATGGCACAGGGGCAAAGGGGTGGGAACGGGGTCAACTGGTAGGTTGGCCAACCACAGAATGCATAGAAGCACAGATGGATCAGGGTACTGCTGGGAATACATTGTTGGCAAGACACCAAGCGGATTTGTGGATCTCAGAAGACACTCATGATTGTACTACATACAGCATGGCCATGCAAACACCTGCTTGGGCATCTCTGCACACAATTACATCAACCAACATGCATCTCTGACATCCTGACATTTAAGCATGCAACACATACATGCACACATTGCAGAGGCACATGCAAGTATGCTGTCGCCCCAAGCACATAGATACATCATGATCAGACATCAACTCAGACTTCACATGCAGTGGGATAACAGATCACATCAATGTCCCTCAGAGGTCAATGCTACAAGATGACAATCACCACATCCATACACAGGTGTCACCTCCAGACGTTGAGGGTGGATGGGTACACTTTGTAACAGACCACACAACAATCTGTCCATCATGCATGCCCCTCGCATGGGCACAACATCATAAACTGGCTATTTTACTGTCCCAGCACATATAACCATCACCGACATTGAATGTACATGGTTCATGCAAGTCTACAACTACAAACATTGCACATACCAGCGCATGTCCAATCAACTGATGTCTGACATCACACATGGTGAGTATTGTCTGAGGGCTGCATGCCGCTGTGGATCACTGAAACACACATGCTGCAAAAAGAAGTGAGTAACTGCAATCATGCAGGCCATCCACAACATAAATGCACTGTAGAGCAGTGTAACACATGGCTACTCACCAGCAGCATACGCACACCATCGGCACTCACAGATCTGGGGATATAGCTCCAGGTAGAACCTGTCCAGGAACCGCATATTGTTAGTGGAATACTTGTAGCAGCCTGCATGGTGCACCTCCACAGTGGCACCGACCTGGAGCGCTGCTACTATTTGGAGTGGGTTCGGGACTTGAGGTGCTCCCATAAGTTGTGCACAGTCATCGGGCAATGGTCTGCCACCGCCTCACCATTGATGGCAGCCATGATGGTCAACCAGATCTGTTTGTGTCCATCCGTTGCCCATTGTGTTGCTTGGTTGAAAGGGGCATCATAGTTCCCCAGGACCAGATCCACCTGGATGCCAATTTCTTCAGAGGTAAAGTTGGTAGCCCTCTACCTCGCTGCCATGGGATGCTGCTTGGTGATGATGATGATAGCCCAGGCATGGCAACCCCCGAGCCAAGTGTGGGTGGGCAAACTGGGTCCTGGAAATGGGCTGTCGAGCAGTGGTGTAGGAATAGAGAGGTGGGAGTCCGCCACAGCCGATGAGATGTTCACAGGGCCAGACATAAGAGCATAGGCAATGGTGCGCAGCAAGCACTCCAACACAGTGCAGGTGAGCAGTAGGCACTCAATCAAGGCTGGCAGCAGCAGATGTCTAGGTGGGAGGTAGCCCTGAGCAGAAGGAGGTAGTAGAATGGCACTAGGGGCAGGAGAAGTGGCGTTGTCCTTGTCTCACATCAGAGGCAGCTGAATACAGATTAAAGGCCCTCAGCCAATGAGTTACGTGCCACGTGCTATACGCAGCATGCCTACGCGGCTCACAGCAATGACAGCATTTAAGGGGTGCAAAGCGTATTACTGGTTGTGCGTGCGAAGTTACAAAGACTGATGAGTTTCGCAGTCACATATTTGGGGGTGCCATTTTGAGCCCTACGGTGTCTTGTGTATGCAATATTTACATTGTGAGGTGAAAATGCATAGCGCGTGCTGCTTTTTTCACCTTTTGCAGACTTTCTGGGTGTTGCGTAAGACATTTGTCTCTTCGGGTGCCACTGTGTATCGCATACCATTTTTTTCACCTTTCACAGGCTTTCTGTTATCGCATGCACGTTTTTTGATTTTAGAGGTCTCTGCATATGGCATACCACTTTTTTTGCATCTTGGGGTGCCTTTGAGACTCGCTGGACAATGCACCTATGTAGTACCTCACATATACCCTCCCTTTCTCATTTTTCTTTGACCAATCTATATTCCAGCCTTCACCAATCAACGCTAACGTCTGCATCTACTTCTGTCTCTCTGTCCTATTATGATATGATGTTTTATTTGTGTCATACTCATACACAAGTGTTTCAGAGCGCGACGAGGTAAGGGAGGAGAACAAGGGAGGACAAAACAATGATCTTACTAGGCCCAGTGACATTGAGAACGTGCAAGTGCAGGGGAGATGGAAGGGGAAAGTGCAAGGGAGAGGGGAGGAGTGGAAAGTGCTGAGCAAGGGATAAAACAACAACAGCTGGTAGTGCAGCCAGCAAGGTGGCAAATGCAAGGTTAAAGCACAGGCAAGGGGTTTCTAATAAGTGAAAGTAAGGGGACTGAAAGTTGCAGATACAGATACAGACACAATTGCAAGTGTTACCAGGAGGCAGTGAGGGTGAGTGGCTGGGTGGGCAGCGACCTGGGCATGAAAATCATTCTCCTCAAGATTCAGAGAGGCAGGGAGGCTGTTCCAGAGGGAGGCCCCAGCTACATAAAGAGATCTATTCCCAACTTGTTGCTTGGAGAAGCGACTGGCCATGAGGGAGTTGGAGGTGGAGGAACGAAGAGCTTGAGTAGGAAGGTATTTACAGAGGGAGAGTTGAAGGTGTTGTGGACCCAGGCCCCAGAAAGCCTTGTGGACAATGCAGAGGGTCTTGAATGTAATCCTTGCAGTCACTGAGAGCCAATGAAGAGATTTCAGGGCTGGAGAGATACGATCCCAGGGTTTGAGGCAAAGGACAAGTCTTGCAGTCCTGTTCTGGAGGAGTTGCAGAGGGCGGACAGTAGAAGCAGTGGATTTAGAAAGAAACTGTTGCAGTAGTCCAGCCTAGAGAGAACCAGAGCTCTAGAGACAGTGAGCTTCTGGGGGAAGGAGAAGAAAGGAAGAATACCTCGGGCCCTGAGGCGAGAAGGGCTGAGGACTCCTGCTGTTTTGCTGTTTGGCGAGTGTGCGAGAACGAGCACTCCAAACACCCTGATGTTGGGTCCTACCCCGCCCATTCTAAGAACACAGGCCCAAAAAACGATGGGATGGTGCGGGTGGAGTCCCTGGAACAGTCTCCCAATGTCTACCCACGACTAAAGTAAGTCGCTATTATTCATGCTCTCCTGACGTACAGGAACATGAACAAGACATTTCTGTCCCCATTAACACTGAGATAAATTCTTGTGCACAAAGAAGTACTGTGTCGTTAAACACCCCACATACCCACGAATCAGGAAGCTCGAACACTGATGTTGTTTTTGCAGCAGATGGGCTACCTAACATGCTCGCTGACTGCACGAACAGTGAGATCGCTTCAACACTGACTTTACAAACTGCTTTAACATCAAATTCTAAGACTGGCATTAACTCTCAGAGCGCCTCAACTGCAAACTTGCAATCGGGAGTCGACTCACCGTGTGGGGCTCCTGACGACCGGTTGGAGTCTGCCTCGGGCGCGTTAAGTGGTGCCTGTGTATGGAGTTTGCCTCCGCTGGAGGCGTGCAGTGTGGTCGCCATTCAGAGAGACCGCACTGGCCTGGAGGTTGCAGAGAGCTGTGTGCAGGCTCTAGAGGGGGTGGGGTGCTCTCATGAGACCAGTACTTTGAACGCGAGAGGCGAAGCCGACTTGCCTGAGGTGTGGGTCCTGGTGGGCCTCTTGCCAGTGACTGCAATCACCGATCAGCTGAGTGAGATTGTTTACGTCACACCGAACAGAGAAAGTTCTCCGGCGCGAGAAATCAACAACATACGACTTGAGGTCGAACCTGATGAAGTGCGTGTTTGCGTAAACAGCAGAGTGACCTCTAATGAGCAGTAGGTCGCACTTGGTTGTCAGGCTGAAGCAACTTACCGGGTAGTAAGTGCCACGCAACATGCAACGAGTTCAACACGGCACAAAGAAAGGAGAGACTCACTAGGAGTTGGGGACAAGTTGCTACAAAACTTAGTTCTAATGAACAAGGCCTGTAATGAGAGGTTGCTTAAAGGATGTATAGCACCCCTCGTAACTACGCCTAAACAAACTTTAAAAAGAAACAACACCCAACTAACGGTTGCAAATGGCGATATATGGCAGAGAGTGTGTTACAAACGAACAAAAACTCTGGAAAACATTTATAACAGAGATCATCTGCACAATGTATCTAGCACTATGCTGAATTCACAAAAAAGGCTGACAAATGTGCTACAAAATGATTCTGATGCCACTGATTCGTCAATTGGGAAACTACAGTTGTCCGGTAACAATGACTCAATTGAGGATGACACGTTAGACCCCTCACTGATGGAACGTCCATTCCCCAAAATTCGACATGACAGAGTGGGTCCACTTAGGAAGACTACAAACAATCAAACTCAAGTGACCATCTCTGAAGGGCCTTCATCTACACCATCATTAGAGTTGCAAGCCACAATGATTTGATCCATGACGATCTTTTTGGCACCCTTCATGAAACTATATGAAAACTTACATGAGTCAATGAAAGACCTAACGACAGTGGTGGCTTTAATGAATTCTAAATTGATCCACCTAGAACAAGTATGCGGTCAATCGCACAGAGAGCATCATAAAGGAATTAAAAGGATAGATGCAGCTCTTAATCTGCTAAGCGACCAAAGAACAAATGATATTACTGACAAAAAACCTTTTGCTGAGTTCGCTAGAGAGGCACTTGCATTATTTAAACTGAACGGCACTAGCATAAACTGACCAAGAAAATCGGAAGCCCTTGAGATTGAAAGTAATCTATTCAACTGGTGCAATAGACCTCAGGACGAGCTTGAAACTATGGATCGCTATGGAGGGAATTTACCTTGAGGGCCTCAATACTCAAAGTTGAAAAGCCGGACTGGATCTCGATCTCAAATTCTTGTTATGCCACCTGACTCGGAGTTGGTGAGCATGATCTCACTGCCACCATCTACTGAGAACACTTTCACAATGTGTAAAGATGGTCTGCAAATTCCTGTGACAACAGTCATCGAAAATGTCGTTGACATCTCATTACACACAGCATTTGAGCAGGCCAGAAGTAGTGCAAATCAAGCTCAGTTCGAGAGACAGGCACCAAAAAACTCACAGGAGGTGTCATGTTCTAAAGATGCCACCAGCGGAGGGTCATTAAACCACACAGTGGTGCAACCGAACGTCTACCCAATTTCCAGCAGCATGTCTCAAAACATGACTAACCCGGTGTAAAGACCGGAGGGGGGGGTCTGTACATGGTAGAGCAGAGGCACAGATGACCCCTGCCAAGATTCTCTATTATTGGTATTGTGGTCGAGCAATCAAGGCCTAGCTTCTCAGGAGGTGATGCGAGCTGGTTCTTAAGTACAGTGTAGTCCCCAAGCACCCACAAAGGAATGTCCGCACACTGTATAAGTTAAAACACAGTCTTTATATAATTAATATTCAAGGTCATATACACAATCAAAATAACTCACTTTGTACTCCGAAAATCAACAATGGTAAATATGTACAATTCTAAAATGGTACCACTAACGTTATTAGATCCTATTAAAGTGCATACGGTCACAATGACACACAGATCAAAATAAAGAGAATACCAGCAGTAGAGAGAGGAAGGAAAGCAAGATGGTTGAGCAATAGGCAGAATACTGGTAACTACCATTAAACAAAGCTCTGTGTGGAGATCCCCCCACCTGGGCAACCTATAGAAGAAAGATACTAGCCTAATCCATATATTGTTCACACTAGACTTTTCAATAGTTCTGCAACCCCGAAGTACCTTGGCGTTGTAGCGTTCCTCGTCGGGGAAATCGACAACCCTTCTTGAGTGTCCTCCCTTTCAGACAGGAGTCACGGGTTGTCGAACGTCCAACGGAGAACAGGTCGAGCTATGACAGTGAAGTGGCCGCGTCGTTCCTAGCGGTGCTCGTAGACGGGGAAGCATAAACATCCTGCAAGGAAGAGGCATGCGGGGCACCTCGGTGTCGATAGTTCTGGACCGCAAAGAGTTGAAGAACTGTGGCAAAGCAAGGGCGTCGAGTCGTCGGCGTCTCTGTGGTCTTTGGGTGCTGGGAAACCCACCGGTGGATGCTCCTAGGTGTGTCGATGGTCAGGCCTTCTCCGGCAGGATACAGCGGCGACGATGCAGACGAGGGCATCCTTGCATCAATTAAGTTCTTCGGCAACAGGAGCATGGAGGCTCCAGTTGGCAACGGCGGTAGGCGACAGTGGTGGACAACAGTCCGGGCGCTTCTCCTTGGAGTTCCGCAGCAATCCCTGTATCGGGTCGGCAGCCTGTCGAAGGTCTGTCTACCAGGGAGCTTAGGCAAAGATCTGCTGTGCACTATGGTCCCTCATAGCTCGGGAAGAGGGCACCTTACCAGGTCCTCTCTGGGTCAGTTCTTGAGGCACAGCAGCTTTCAGATTGCGAAGGAGAGCAACAGCAATCCTTCGCGTCCAGCAGGGCTCATGGTTGAGCTTCAGTTACTCCAGTTACTCGTCGTAGTGGACTTCAGCTTCCGAACACGATTCCTAGCAGTGAGAGTTCCCCAGATATACTGTTGATCACCCATTCATTCCGCTGGGTCACACTCAAGCATCCAATCACGACTACGGGCATTCATGCAGGCAGGCAGCCAATCAGGCACATGAGGTATTCAGGCTATTCACTCCTCTCCAGACACTCACAACAAGTTATGTGTATTCGAAAAGTACTGAGGCATTCAACACTCCAAGCTGCATTCATACCGGTTTCGGGCATGGCGTCTCAACCATTGTGTCAAACACCAGATACTAGACAGCCACAACATAGGATGCATATTTGTCACACACTCCATTCACCCAGGTCCCACCCACAGGCTTACCCACAACATACGGTCATTGAGAAGGCTCCAGTCAGTCTGGTCGGCACTTCCCCACCCTACCATATACAGAACTTCCACCCAACAGCCAGTCAGGGGGAAGGGACAGAGGCAGGGCTTCCCGGGACTTTGGGAAGATTAAGGTAACAGGTGATGAAAGGCAAGAGGCCCTGCGGGCCATTTTGGCCATCTACCGATTCCAATGACATGGCCTGGGCATCCCAAAATGGAGGACGTCCAGGGCACCAGTCATTTCAGCACGGAGCTGCCACCAGCCCGTACCCTGCTCTGTGGGTCACACACAGGTGCCCAAAAACATACACTAGGGGCACAGGGTTGTACCCCTACCCATGGGTGCCATAAGGGTATCCCATGGGTCTGTTTACCAAACCAAAAGAGAGAGAACTGCACCGCCAGGAGTCCCACATGAACTCCTGCACGGAAAACACAACAGAACACACGATAAAAAGCAGTAAAGGACAAGGATACGGAGGCCGTGTCCCTCCGATGCATTTCCAGCATCACAGTGCCCCCCCCCAGACTGAGGTGGAGGGTGCCTAATCTCCCACGGGATAGACACCCTCATCCAGACGGTCAACATACCTTCTGGAAAGGCCATCTGCATTATCGTGACTCTTCCCTGGTCTGCGTTCAATGGTAAAGTCTAGTCCTTGTAGATCAATGGACCACCTGAGCAGCTTCGTGTTTTCACCCTTCATCTGCATAAGCCACTTCAGGGGCTTATGATCCGTTTGGACCTTGAAAGTAGACCCGGTAAGGTAGGGTCTAAAATGCCTAAGGCTCCAAACAACACTAAAACATTCCTTTTCAACAGTAGCCCACCTAAGTTCCCTACCCTTAAGTTGTCTACTGACGAATATGATCAGATGTTCTCTTCCTTTGTCATCTAACTGGGACAAGACAGCTCCAACTCCGGTGTTGCAGGCGTCAGTTTGAACGATAAAGGGCTTTCTGTAAAGCCCTCTACTGCTCTGTCGTCAGATCGGGAGAGAGATGTACTCCCTCCACGGAGCCATCCTAAGGGTTGCTATGCAGCAAATCAGGAAGGGGCTCACTCTCATCCTCTTCTTGCCCTGAAGCTAGCAAGAGACATGAGACTTCGGCCCGCCTGTGGAAAGGCTTGAGCCTGTTAACATGGAATATCTGAGGGGCTACCCCAGAGGCTCCCATGTCAACCAGATAATTGGCCTCGCCCATCTTGGAGATTATCCTGAAGGGTCCAGTCCATTTATCTGCCAAATTCCGAGGCTTGGTAGGCTCCATCACGAGGACCTCCTATCCCGGAGTCTAATTGTTACGATGGGTCTCCGACGCGGTCTATTATGGAACCGCTGGTGGCTTCAACCAAAGTTGCGGCTGTGTTCCTCCAACATGGCGCCTATACTCGGTGTCAATGGTCTAGTTGTCAGGACGGGAGACGGGAGCGAAGCTCTGCCTCCCATCCCGGAAACACTACAAGAATCCACGGCTCCTGAACAACAACGCGTTGCTACTGCTATCAGAGGCTTCGCTTCGTGAGTTGCCGCTAGGTACCTCTCATTACTATTGCCTTAGAACCTTTGCATCTACTAACCCTTGATTTCTCTCCTTTCCTTTTCGAGCAGAGAAGCCCCTCCTCCTCTGTCAACCACGCTTGCATTATCGACTCCATTCGACCACCGGTGTGTCTCAGCCTTCACTCATGTAAGCTTCTTTCCGCTTTACCCCCGGTTATCAGATATATAGTTCAGACCTTTCTAAATTACTCTTTCCTTATTCCCCCCAAAGAAACCCAGTTTTTCAGCTTACCGTCCTGCTCCTTCTCGGAACCCCGTCTGGGATCCATCTTTAAAGGCACACATTCTAACAAACAGCGATCGGAAATCCTCTGCCGACACCCAGTCCCTACCACTTGCAGGTATTATCAGTCTTATCCAACCCTCATAGGAAGTCCGACACCATTACCTTCGCTAACTTCTATACGTTTATTCCCAGATCTCTACTGAGCCCGATACTTCATAGACAAGGACTTACTTACCATTAGAAGACTTCATCCCGCAAGATCGTTGAGAGGTTGAAACCAGCTTTGCACCCAACGCTCTCTACCAGCAGCCGGGTTTTCTCACCCACGAGGTTTTCCCGGGAGTCTCCTTTCGATACCTGAGTTAGAAGGGGTCGGAAGCAGGTTCCAGGTAGATCTATCCTTTCTTCAGGTTTGGACGAAGACAAGGTAGGCCTTGTTGTATTGTTTTTACCAACGAGTTCGCATGTGGGGATTTTTCCAGAGAGTAAAAAGATAAAGAGTAACAGTTAGCAACGCCTGAAAAATAAAGCTCTGGAGGACTCACAGGGGATATTCGACGGGCATTAACAATGGAACAACAGCTACAACAAATGATGGCCGCCATGCAGACCCTTTCTGCAGAGGTCCAGCAGTTAAAATTGGAAAATACTGCATTACGACAGCAAGGGGGACAGACAGCCCGAAGCTCAGAAGTCCCTCCCGGGCCTTTACCAGGCGGTCGATTTGATGGCAATCCCCAAGCCGTGAAAGAATTCCTTGAATCTTGCACAGTGCAGTTTGCCTTTAAGGCAGCCTTTTTTCCCACGGACAGAGACAAAGTGGGCCATATGATTGCACAAATGACAGGAGCAGCCTTAGCATGGGCCACTCCTTTAGTCATCAATAACAACCCCATTTTGGACTCTTATCCGGCATTTTGCAACAGTATCCGCAGCATGTTCAGCAGACAAGAGGTGGTTGTCGCCTCTCAGGAAAGGCTCCTTGACTTAAAACAAGGGAACCTGGACATCCTAGCCTATATAACTACTTTTAAAAAGATGGCCGCCACCACCTCTTGGGCAGACGATGCACTGATTACTCTCTTTAGAAGAGGGTTATCGGAAGAACTAAAAGACGAAGTGTCTCGAGTTCCGAGACCTCCCAACCTGACTGAATTTATTGCTCTAGTGATGCAGTTAGATTATAGACTCCAGGAAAGGAACAGAGAAAAGCGAAAAGGAAAGAATCCTAGATACCATATGGAATCTTTTTTTTCTCCTCATAAATCGTATACTAGCGAGGAGCCCATGCAATTAGGTAACGCAAGGGGTCCTCTCTCTCCTGCAGAACGTACACGGAGAAAGACACAAGGATTGTGTATGTACTGTGGATCAAACAGTCATACTGTTAAAGAATGTACGGTTGCACCCCCGAGGAAACCGGGAAACGCCAATACCCGACCGTAAAGGGGACAACGGCTTCGGGTTCTTTAACTACTATTAGTCCCCTTCCAAATTACACTATCAGTCCTTCTACCCTAGCAGATGGAAACACCATGATTACTTTAAGTGTTTCATTAGCTTGGGATAACATGTGTCTTGTTAACGTGCCCGCCTTAATAGACAGCGGAGCCGCGGGCAACTTTATTGATGATGTTTGGGCTAAGAAACATGCTATCCCACGTACTACTAAGACCGTAGCCATCCCCGTGGAAAGCGTCGACGGTAGCCCTCTTATATCTGGGCCTATTAAGGATCACACAAGAGCCTTAAAGATGACGGTGGTCTCCCATCATGAGAACATTGAGCTAGACATCATTAAGACAGCTCATTATCCGGTCATTCTAGGTATCCCGTGGTTAAGGGTCCACAACCCCTACATCAACTGGACGGCGGGTACTCTTTTCTTAGGTTCCGAACATTGTGTTCACGGTCACATTTTACCGAAACCCCCTTCACCAAATTCGGAGCAGGAGGCAGGGATTGCCAATACTATTGTAAATGAAGTCTCTTCCCTACCAGCAGAATATCATTCATTCCGTTCTATCTTCTCTCAGTCTGAGTTTTCAGAACTTCCCCCTCACCGGAGAGACGATTGTGCGATAGACCTCATCCCAGATCGTCCACTCCCTTTTGGGGATGAATGTATATCCTATCAGCCAAAGAAAAGGAAGTACTAAAAAAATATCTACACACACATATCAAGAACGGTCTGATTTCCGAGTCCACTTCCCCCGCAGCAGCTTCATTGTTTTTTATACCAAAAAAAGACACCACCGAGCTCCGTCCTTGCATCGACTTTAGGGGTTTAAACAAAATCACCATCCCGGACAAATATCCCATGCCTCTCATTCCCAATATATTAGAAGCAGTACAAGGAGCCAAAGTTTACACCAAGCTTGACTTAAGCCGGAGCCTACCACCTAATTCGAATACAGGCTGGGGATGAATGGAAGACGGCTTTTCGCACGCCGTTTGGTCATTATCAGTATCGAGTCATGCCGTTTGGACTTATGAATGCCCCAGCAGTTTTTCAAAGATTTATGGATCACATTTTTGCAGACATCAGCTTACATTATGTTATCATTTAACTGGACGACATCTTGATTTTCTCTTCTACCTGGAAAGAACATGTTTTACATGTAAAGGAAGTGTTAACACGACTACAACAGAATCATCTGTTCTGTAAACTGGAGAAGTGTGAGTTTCACAAAACCACCATTTCTTACTTAGGCTACGTTCTTACTCAACAAGGTATTGCAATGGATCCTGACAAGATATCGGCAATCACAGAATGGCCCTCTCCTCGATCTATTAAAGACATTCAACGATTTCTAGGTTTCGGCAACTTTTATAGAAGATTCATCCCTCATTTCTCCTTGATGACCAAACCCTTAACGTATCTGCTGAAAAAAGACATCCCATTTGTTTGGGCCGCTGAGACACAGAGATCATTTGAACAACTCAAGATTCTTTTTACTCAGGCTCCTATTTTACAAGTACCAGATCAAAGTCGAAGATTCATTGTGGAGTCCGACGCATCCCAATATGCCTTAGGGGCCGTCTTACTTCAACCAGACGAGCAGAACATAGAAAGACCAGTGTGTCATGATCTCTGCTTCCAAAAGGTCAGGGTTTTCCCAACTCCCTTGGAAGCAGATCCATAACCCAGGTTCCGAGTGCCAACCAGTCCCAATAGGGACCTTTTGGACCCAGTCCTGGCGCCAGTGGCACCAGGCTCATAAATATGCCCAGTCCCAGCGCTGGAAGCGCCGGGCTCATAATGCTTGGGTGGATTTACCTTCAGCAGACCATGCTGCTTACTTGCCTGCCAGTTGAGCCTCTGATCCTCTTCTGTTTGGAACTACTTTTCCTGTTGGGTGGGGCTGGAGCCACTCCCTAGATTCAGAACACTGGAACTCTTCTGGAAGGCAGGAACTCTTTTCTTACCAGGAACTCTTTTCTTACTTAGGCGTGGCTGTGGAAGGAGACACCTAAGCACTACAGGAGGCTATTTAAACCACACCCGGTGGATGAATCTTGCTTTGCGTTATTCTGCAACCTCTGCAGCAGAACGCTCATCGTGTCTTCTGCATCCGGTCCTGGGCCTAAGGAAAAAGGCTTACCATCCTGAATCCAGTCTTCAGCAACACCTATAAAGACAAGAAAGAACAGGTTAGCATTCCGGCATCTGAAAGGCAAAGGCTTGCCATCCTGAATCCAGTCTTCAGCAACACCTATAAAGACAAGAAAGAACAGTTTAGCATTCCGGCATCTGAAAGGCAAAGGCTTACCTACTCTTCGTGCGCTCCGGAGGTCTTCACACTGCATTCCGGCATCTGAAAGACAAAAGTTTACCAACTCTTCGCACGCTCCGGAGGCCTTCGGCGCTGCATCCCGCATCTGAAAGACAAAACAAGGTGCGTTTAAAGACATTGGGGAACTTTAATACTCACGTGCCATTACTCCTTTCCACATCTAATCCAGTGGGTATTCCGGCACCCTGCAGCCGCTCCGAACTCGTACCTGCAAAATAAAAAGACAGTTAGAGCGCATAGTGAAGCAGGCAACAAGCGCTTACTTACGTGCTTCCAGGCGCTTCTATTCATCACACAGGCTCCATCTTCAACTCACTTCAGCCCGTTATCCGCCATCGCCGGAACCCTGCAAAACAAGAGACATCATTACTAAAGACTTTAAAGACATTTGAATGACTCGAAACTTACCGTTCGTGCAGTAAACGACGGACAGCAGTCCTCTAAAGTCAAGAGGCCTGCGCTACCTATCCAGTGAAGAAACTGGTTACAGCACCCTGCCCCGAGGCAGATGGAGAGCTCGGCATTCACTTACCTAAGGTGAGAGCGTTAACCTTTGGGGGTCTACAGGAGAGGAGAAGAGGAAAGAGATAGGGACACCCCAATAACCCCAGTTCATTAACCCCATATTTTCTATCTGCAGACATCTTACTCTACACGTCAGGCATACAGTGCACAGAGGTCCAGCCCAAAGAGCCAACCGGGTGCTACACATCACCTTTGAAGATACGGTAGTCGCCCAGTCAAGACCGGCGCCTCTGCGAGAATCAGGTGAGCGTTACAAGTGGCTTATTTATCTAAAACTCTCTCACCAGCTGAACTGCACTACACGGTGTTGGAGAAAGAACTCCTAGCCATCAAACAGGCTTTTGAAGAATGGCGTCACCTTCTTCTAGGGGCCCAACACCCTATAGAGGTCAGGACTGACCATCATAACCTCCGATCTTTACAGTACACACGAACCTGCAATAGTCGGCAGGCCCGATGGGCCTATTTCTTTTCTCCGTATCGGATCACATTTACTTTTGTTTCAGGAAACTCCAATTTGAAGGCAAATGCTTTATCCAGAAAGACTCCTCAAGAAAAGGTCCCTTTTAAACCCGAACCTATGTTTCCAAGGACAATGTCCATATCTGTAGTTCGTCTCTTTCTACAAAGACTGGAAAATAAATCCAAAGACCTCGAGATCCTAGACTCTACCCTACTATCGACTTATGGATTAACAAGAAGTCAGGGTCTTCTGTTCAAAGGAGAAAAAGTCTACATTC
The DNA here is from genome assembly GCF_040938575.1 of Ambystoma mexicanum. Classification (NCBI taxonomy): domain Eukaryota; kingdom Metazoa; phylum Chordata; class Amphibia; order Caudata; family Ambystomatidae; genus Ambystoma; species Ambystoma mexicanum. The sequence continues at coordinate 834,949,711 of NC_090928.1, forward strand.
CTGATCCAGAACTCCAAAAAGAGGTGTTACGATTATGCCATGATTCTCAAGCGGCAGGACATCGAGGGTTTACTAATACCCTGGAACTCATTCAGAGACATTTTTGGTGGCCTTCGGTACGCACTGATGTGCGAGACTATCTCGCTTCCTGCACTGTCTGTCTACAAACCAAGACACCTCGGTGTTCCCCTTTGGGGGAATTGGTGACACCTCTACTACCAGTCAAACCCTGGCAGATAATCTCTACTGATTTCATAGAGGACTTACCTCTTTCTAAGGGGTATAGCACCATCATGGTCACCGTGGACAGTTTAACTAAAATGGCTCATTTTATCCCTTTGCCTACTATTGCCTCAGCAGCCATTATGGCACGGGTTTTTTTGGAACGCATTTTCTCTCTTCACGGCCTCCCAGAAACTATAATTTCTGATAGAGGACCACAGTATACTTCGAGGTATTGGAAACACATCTGTCAGGCATTGGGAATTTCGAGAGCATTAAGCTCCAGCTTTCATCCGCAAACCAACGGACAGACGGAGAGACTGAATCAGACCCTGGAAGGGTACCTTCGCTGTTATGTCTCGTCGGCCCAGGACAACTGGAAGGATCTGCTACCCTTAGCAGAATTTGCCTATAACAATACGGCACATTCTTCCATCAAGACCAGTCCCTTCTTTTGCACATATGGATTTCACCCTTCAGTTTTTCCTCATGTAACCTCCACCCTTACCAAATTCCCGGACATCGACGCTTTGATCGATACCATTCACCAGGGTCATATCAAAGCAGGTCTGGCCCTACAAGAAGCCCAGACCAGGAGCAAGAAACAAGCCGACAGACATCGAACTCCTACCCCACAATTCAACATTGGGGATCATGTGTGGCTGGCCAGCAAGTTTCTCCCCAGGCGACTCATTCCCTCTAAACTGTCACCCAAATATTTCGGTCCTTTTCCCATCATTGCCCGATTCGGACCGGTAGCCTTCAAACTGAGACTCCCTAGGTCTTGGAGTCGCATTCATCCCACCTTTCACGTCTCACAACTAAAGCCAGATGTGCGTAACCAATTCCACCGCTCTACGTGTGGTTCTCCCCCTCCTGTTATGACAGACTCAGGTCCGGAGTATGAGATTTAGGGGATTTGTGACTCCCGTTACCACAGAGGGGTTCTTCAATACCTTGTGGACTGGAAGGGTTACACCCCCGCCGACCGCTCCTGGGAACCTGCATCCGCGGTTCATGCTCCGCGGTTGGTTCGTGCTTTTTACCGCTTCCACCCGGGTAATGCGGGATTTTCCTCCCTTGGAAGGGGGCATACTGTTACGATGGGTCTCCGACGCGGTCTATTATGGAACCGCTGGCGGCTTCAACCAAAGTTGCGGCTGTGTTCCTCCAACATGGCGCCTATACTCGGTGTCAATGGTCTAGTTGTCAGGACGGGAGACGGGAGCGAAGCTCCGCCTCCTATCCCGGAAACACTACAAGAATCCACGGCTCCTGAACAACAATGCGTTGCTACTGCTATCAGAGGCTTCGCTTCGTGAGTTGCCGCTAGGTACCTCTCATTACTATTGCCTTAGAACCTTTGCATCTACTAACCCTTGATTTCTCTCCTTTCCTTTTCGAGCAGAGAAGCCCCTCCTCCTCTGTCAACCACGCTTGCATTATCGACTCCATTCGACCACCGGTGTGTCTCAGCCTTCACTCATGTAAGCTTCTTTCCGCTTTACCCCCGGTTATCAGATATATAGTTCAGACCTTTCTAAATTACTCTTTCCTTATTCCCCCCAAAGAAACCCAGTTTTTCAGCTTACCGTCCTGCTCCTTCTCGGAACCCCGTCTGGGATCCATCTTTAAAGGCACACATTCTAACAAACAGCGATCGGAAATCCTCTGCCGACACCCAGTCCCTACCACTTGCAGGTATTATCAGTCTCATCCAACCCTCATAGGAAGTCCGACACCATTACCTTCGCTAACTTCTATACGTTTATTCCCAGATCTCTACTGAGCCCGATACTTCATAGACAAGGACTTACTTACCATTAGAAGACTTCATCCCGCAAGATCGTTGAGAGGTTGAAACCAGCTTTGCACCCAACGCTCTCTACCGGCAGCCGGGTTTTCTCCCCCACGAGGGTTTCCCGGGAGTCTCCTTTCGATACCTGAGTTAGAAGGGGTCGGAAGCAGGTTCCAGGTAGATCTATCCTTTCTTCAGGTTTGGACGAAGACAAGGTAGGCCTTGTTGTATTGTTTTTACCGACGAGTTCGCATGTGGGGATTTTTCCAGAGAGTAAAAAGATAAAGAGTAACACTAATCCTCTTGTGATGCTTTAAGGTCATGCCAGTACTTATTCAATTCCTGGCTGGCCTTAAGATTCGCTGTTGCCTGACCCATCATCTGTGTCATCCTCCATCTGAGGCCTAGCACATAGTCCCCCAATTGCTTGGCGAGACCTGGAGGGGTGGCCTCTCAACCTTCACAGATCATGGCAAGGGGCCCACTCACGGGATGTCCAAAGAGTAACTCAAAGGGTCTGAAACCAACACCCTCTTGAGGTACCTCTCTGTAGGCAAACAGCAGGCATGGCAGGAGAAGATCCCACTTCTTCCTGAGGGGCTCCTCCAAAGCGCCTAACATGCCCTTGAGAGTTTTGTTAAATCTCTTAACCAAACCGTTGGTCTGGAACGGTAAGAGGTGGAGAACTTGTAAGTTACTCCGCATTCTTTCCACATGGTTTTCATGTAACTCAACATGAAGTTGGATCCTCTATCGGAGACAATCTCCTTAGGGAATCCAACACGGGTGAAAATGCCCAGGAGAGCCCTGGCAACCACCTTGGCTGTAACCGTCCGAAGGGGTATAGCCTCAGGGTACCTGGTGGCATGATCTACCAAGACCAGGATGAACCGATGTCCACACGACATGGGAGGGGCAAGGGGCCGACGATATTGATGCCAACCCTCTCAAACAGTGTGCCAACCACTCGCAATGGTTGAAGTGGGGCGATGACTCTGCCTCCAGTCTTACCAGACAACTGTCAAGTGGGGCAGGTCTTGCAGTGGGACTCCACTTCTACTCCCACCCGGGGCCAGTAGAAATGGGGCGATAGCCTCTACTTGGTCTTCTTGGTACCAAGATGAAAAGCCAAGGGCACCTCATGCGCCAACTGCAGCAGGAAGGGCCGGTAAACCTGGGGTACCACCAACCTCTAGGGCACCAGGTTCAGGCTTAGTGGGCTCACTAACAAGGAGCTCACCCTTCCAATAAATCCAAAATGTCCTAGGCACTTCTCCGTGTGCCTGGGACAGGGCCTGTGTCCTCAGATCCTCGAGAGAGTGGCACTCTCTCTGTCACTTACAGAAGTCTGCCCGAGAGCGTCCCCCTTCAGTTAACAAGCATTGAAGATCAGGATGATCCTCCGGATTGAGAGCCTCTGCTACCGGAAAGTCTTCTGGCACTTCTCCCACAGGAGACGAGACGGGAATTACCACTGGACCCAGCCCGTCCGGAGCATGGATCCAAATGGGTGCTGTCGGAACAGCGGGAAAAGCAGGGGCTCCCTCCACAGAGGCGGCCCTCTTATCCTTCGTTTCTTTCGTGCTTTGGGTTTTCCCGTCGGCAAGGATACCGGGCTCGCAGCCAGACCCTGTGTGACCTGCGATAGGTTGACTGCCACAGCAGCAATGGGTAGACCATCCGCGATCATCCCCAATGCGACCAAATTGTTTCCCAATAAAATGTTTGCAGGCACGTTGTCCTGAACTAGGACCAGAAGCTTTGCTGTCTTGTCTCCAATCGTAATGTTGACTAAGGCTACAGGTGATAATTTGGGAGGCCCACCAGCTAACCTGGTGGTTCTCAGAGGAGCACCTACATAGTCCTCTGGCTTGAGCAGGGTCCTGTCCACCACTGTCATGCTTGCCCCAGTGTCTCTCAAACCAGTAGAAGGCTGGCCATTCAAGAGGACACTTCTCAAAAGCCTACAAGTGTTTTGCGGGATAGTCGCCAGTACTTCTGCGTACTGGTCCCAGGCCCCAAGGCACACTAAGGAAATCTCTACGGGAACACCGAAGGTGATCCCAGTACAGGAGGGGAGGACGGTGGCCTCCATCTCAGGTACGTAGTAGGGATAGGTCAAGCTGACAGCCTGGACTCCACGTGCCTTACCCTTACACTTGGGGTCACCCCTTCAGTGATCCAGAGCCCCACAATCCCAATATGTGCCAGGCGTGTGGGGTACGGTACTGGAACCACTGGGACCCTGCTTTGCAGCAGGCGGACCACTACTCTTACTCCCACCCACAACAGACTTGTCCCCACTAGGTTTTTGGGTCTTCAGAGTGGAAGGTTTTGGTTTACCCGACTGTGACTGCTTTTGAGACTCCTCAGCTTTCTGAGAGGCCCCCTTTTCTTTGTCCTTGTCCTTCCCACTGGAGTCCTTAGGGGACACCCAGTGGGAGACCCACTTGTCAGCCAACCTAGCCAGCTTAAAGGGGTCCAACATTTTCTGGTCAGCAACATACTGACGCAGTTCTGGTGAACAGGCTTCCGCAAATGCTCAAAAAACAAGATGTGAGACAATTCAACAAACGTTTTCACTTTGTAACCATCAATCCACCCCATCATGTTCATGTGTGCAGCACTCACCCAGTCAATCCAAGACACGTTCTCTTGTTTCTTAAAATCCCTGAACCGTTTAAGATATTGGTTAGGCGTCTTGCAAAACTTGGCAATTAAAGCAGACTTCATGCACTCATACTGACCCCTTTCTTCCACACTCAGTTTCAGAATACAGTCATATCACGTTTGAGGCACTCTGCTTAACAAACACTTAGCCCAATCTCTCTTGTCAACATTGTGAATTGCACAAGCCATTTCAAACGCTTCAATCCATTGGAGGATATCAGAACCCTCCACATACACACCAACCAAATCTTTCATAAACTTGGTTGCTGGGGACCTTAAACTCTCAACTGGTTTCACTGAAGTTTCGCACTCGAGCTTTCTCTAGCTTGATTCGCTGACATTCAGTGACCCGGTTCTTGAGTTCAAGGTCCTTATCTTTGAGTTCAAGATCCCTATCTTTTAGTTCAAGATCCCAGTTCTTGAGCTCCACTTGCTGTGCCAACTCCTCTTTCTTAAACTAAGCATCTAGTTCCAACTTGTGATATTCAAAGGCTAACTTCATCCTCAATAACTCAAGCTCTAAAGAATTGCTTGGGTTCGGAACAGAGGCAGCAGGAATGGTGGCATTCCAAGAATCAGTTTTGGCGACAACTCCCGGGGTAGAGGCCTCATTGGTTGCATCCCCCCTTCAAGAGTTTCACAATTGATCTGGTAGTCCACCAGGGAAGCTATCAGCTCAGGCCTAGACTTATCCACAAAGTCTAATTCCCTGGCTTCACAAGCACTCTGGAGAGCCCCTAAGCTCATCCGAGTCAATTTACCATTCACAATAGATTCCATTGCTTGTAATGTAGTTATCTTGTACACAACTAAACCTTAATTTAACAAAGTGAAGATATCCTTCGTAAGTGGCACGGTTATACACTGAGTCTTAAAACCATAAGCATCCAACCGCTGCCACTAGCTGTAAAGACCGGGGGGTCTGTACTTCCGCTCTCTATATGGTAGAGGAGAGGCACAGAGGACCCCTGCCAAGATTCTCTATTATTGATATCGTGGTCGAGCAATCAAGGCTTAGCTTCCCAGGAGGTGATGCAAGCTGGTTCTTAAGTACAGTGTAGTCCGCAAGCACCCACAAAGGAATGTCCGCACACTGTATCGGTTAAAACACAGTCTTTATATAATTAATATTCAAGGTCACATACACAATCACGATAACTCACTATGTACTCTGAAAATCAACCATGGTAAATATGTACAATTCTAAAGTGGTACCACTAACGTTATTAGATCTTATTAAAGTGCATACGGTCAGAATGACACACAGATCAAAATAAAGAGGAAACCAGCAGTAGAGAGAGGAAGGAAAGCAATATGGTTGAGCAAGAGGCAGAATACTGGTAACTACCATGAAACACAGCTCTGTGTGGAGATCCCCCCACCTGGGCAACCTGTAGAAGAAAGATGCAAGCCCAGTCCATATATTGTTCACACTAGACTTTCCAATAGTTCTGCAACCCCAAAGTACCTTGGCGTTGTAGCGTTCCTTGTTGGGGAAATCGACAATCCTTCTTGAGTGTCCTCCATTTCAGACAGAAGTCACGGGTCGTCGAACGTCCGACGGAGAACAGGTCGAGCTACAATGGTGAAGTGGCCGCATCATTCCTAGCGGTGCTCGTTGAAGGGGAAGCGTAAACGTCCTGCAAGGAAGAGGCATGCGGGGCACCTCGGTGTTGATAGTTCTGGACCGCAAAGAGTTGAAGAACTGTGGCCCAGCATGGCCGTCGAGTCGTCGGCATCTCTGTGGTCTTTGGGAAGTGGGAAACCCACCGGTGGATGCTCCTCGGCGCATCGCCGGTCAGGCCTTCTACGGCAGACGGCGGTCGGCGACAGTGGTGGACAACAGTCCGGGCGCTTCTCCTTGAAGTCCGCAGCAATCCCTGTATCGGGTCGGCAGCCTGTCGAAGGTCTGTCTACCAGGGAGCTTAGGCAAAGATGGCTGTGCATGATGGTCCCTCGTAGCTCGGGAAGAGTGCGCCTTACCTGGTCCTCTCTGAGTCAGTTCTTGAGGCACAGCAGCTTTCAGATTGCAAAGGAGAGCAACAGCAATTCTTCTCGTCCAGCAGGGCTCAAGGTTAAGCTTCATTTACCCCAGTTACTCGTCGTAGTGGGTTTCAGCTTCCGAACACGATTCCTAGCAGTGAGAGGTCCCCAGATATACTGTTGATCTCCCATTCATTCTGCTGGGTCACACTCAAGCATCCCATCACAACTAAGGGTATTCATGCAGGCTGTCAGCCAATCAGGCACGCAAGGTATTCAGGCCATTCACTTCTCTCCAGACACTCACAACAAGTTATGTGTATTGGGACAAGTACCGAGCCATTCAACTCTCCAAGCTGCATTCATACCGGTTTCGGGCAGGGCTGTCTCAACCAATGTGTCAAACACCAGATACTAGACAGCCACAACATAGAATGCATATTCGTCACACACTCCATTCACCCAGGTCCCACCCACAGGCGTACCCACAACATGCAGTCATTGAGAAGGCTCCAGCCAGTCTGATTGATTGATTGATTGATATTTTATTTCCATCGCGCTCGTACACAAGTGTTTCAGAGCACGACAAGGCAAGGGAGGGGAATGGGGAGAACAAAACAGCGATCTTACTAGACCCAGTGACATTGAGAACGTGCAAGTGCATGGGAGAGGGGGGAGGGGAAAGTGCATGGAAGGGGGGAGAGGTGGAAAGTGCGAAGCAGAGGAGAAACATATAAATAACAATGAATAAATAATAAAGGTAACAAACAGTGGTAATGCAGCCAGCAATTTGCAAGTGCTAGGTTTAAGGCAGCAGACAGGGTAGGTCTGATAAGTGCAGGAAGAAAAAGGGGGGCTGTATGGGTACAGATACAGACCCCAGGGCAACGGGTGGCCCGGAGGCAGTACGGGAGGGTGGCAGGATGATCAGGTACCTGGGCCCAAAAGACAGAGGGTGGCCAGGTGCACGGTGCCAAGAGAGAACAGATCAGCAGGGGAGAGGGGGAGCGAAGACAGAAGGAAAGAGGAAGGTCTTGAGGTGCTTCCAGAACCAGAGATGGTTCTCCTCAAGTTTTAGAGTGGCAGGGAGGCTGTTCCAGAGGGAAGCCCCAGCCGAAGACAGAGATCTACCCCCAGCTTGTTTCTTAGAAAAATGACTGACCTTGAGTGAGTTGGAGGTAGAGGAGCGAAGAGCTCGAGAGGGCAGGTATTTGCAGAGGAATAGCTGAAGGTATTTTGGACCCAGGCCCCAGAAAGCCTTGTGGACAATGCAGAGGGTTTTGAATTTAATCCTTACATCCACTGGGAGCCAATGGAGAGATTTCAGAGCTGGAGAAATACGATCCCAGGGCTTGAGGCCAAGGACAAGTCTCGCAGAGTTGCAGAGGGCGGAGAGTAGAGGCAGGTAGATTTAGAAAGAGGCTGTTACAATAGTCCAAGCTAGAGAGAACCAGAGCTTGAGATACCATGAGCCTCTGGGGGAAGGAGAGGAAAGGCAGAGTACCTCTGAGGAGGTTCAGTCAGAAATTTGACTTTTTAGAGACCTCAGAGATGTGGCCAGAGAAGGAAAGGGTGGAGTCAAAGATGACCCTGAGGTTCTTAGCCTCGCAGGTGGGGGTAGGAGGAGGGCCAAGGGAGGCTGGCCAGAGAGTGAGGGGAAAGGATGGTGAAGGTGTGCCAATGAGGAGGATCTCCGTCTTGCTGGCATTCAGACAAAGATCATTGGCGGCACACCAATCTCGAATGGCAGTTAGGCAATCAGAGATGAGAGAGGGAGAGGAGGTGGCAGAGGGCATCTTGAAAATGAGTTGAGTGTCATCAGCGTAGCACTGGAAATTTGAGCAGAAAATGGCAATGCAGTGGGCGAGAGTTGCCAGGTATTGGTTGAAAAGCCAGGGCGAGAGGTTAGACCCCTGGGGAACACCACAGGTAGAGAGGAAGATAGATGAAAGGAAGGACCCAAGTTGGACCTGAGAGGGTCGAGCTGAGAGGAAAGAGGTCAGCCACGCCAGAGCCTGATCAGTGATACCCAGGTTTTCACGGAGATGGTTGAGCAGGATGGTATGGTTGACCGTGTCGAAGGCAGAAGAGAAATCGAGGAGGATGAGGACAGATGGAATGTTAGAGTCAAGGTTGGTGAGCAGATCTTCACGGATGTTTAGGAGAGCAGTTTCTGTGCTTCTGGCAGCTCTGAAGCCGGACTGGTGGTCATGGAGACAGTCAACAGAACTGGAATGAAGGTTAAGCTGAGAGATGGCTAACTTTTTCAGGAGTTTGCCAAGAAAGGGAGCAATGGAAATTGGGCGATAGTTAGCTGGACAAGAAGGATCAGCTTTGGGTTTCTTGAGAAGAGATGCACAAAGGAGTGCTTCAGAGGGTAGGGGAAGGATCCAGAGGCAAAGTAGTGGTTGCAAAAATCAGCAAGGGCCGGAGCGACTGTGGTATGGTAGTGTGGAAGTCAGTACTTCCCCACACTACCATATATGGAACTTCCACCCAACAGCCAGTCAGGGGGAAGGGACAGAGGCAGGGCTTCCCTGGACTTTGGGAAGATCAAGGTAACAGGTGATGGAAGGCAAGAGGCCATAGGGACCATTTTGTCTCCATCAGGAATCTACCGATTCCAATGACAGGGCAGGGGCTTCCCAAAATGGAGTGTGCTCAGGGCACCAGTCATTGCAGCACGGAGCTGTCACCAGCCTGTACCCTGCTCTGTGGGTCACACACAGGTGCTCAAAAACATACACTAGGGGCACAGGGTTGTACCCCTACCCATGGGTGCCATAAGGGTATCCCACGGGTCTGTTCACCAAACCAAAAGAGAGGGAGCTGCACCGCCAGGAATCCCACATGAACTCCTGCACGGAAAACACGACAGAACACACAATAAAAAGTAGTAAAGGACAAGGATACGGAGGCCCTGTCCCTCCGATGCATTTCCAGCATCACACCCGGGGAATCCAAATTGTCAGAATCAACAATTTATTTAAAAAGTCAAAAAGACAAAAAATCAATATGGCAGGAAAAACAACACACTAAAGGGGGCCTGCGGAACTTAAAAGTGGTCCAACATGCAGCCAATGATTCTAACAAGTTAACAGTAGTCACCCAATCTATAACCAACAACAAAAAAAATCAATTAGCCCAATTGAAGGTCACGTCCTCAAACCAACAGGAAGTGGACCCGGCATGCTTATCAAATGACATACTGATTGATCTTTTAAATATGTCAACATATGATGACCGAGAATATGTAGACTTGGATGATGTAATTGAGTCAAGTGAGAATGTTCAACTTCAGGAAGATGATTGTTGGGGTTTCGTCCTTTGCCCCATGCGGTCCCGTAAGCCCCCAACCTGGAAGGACCACAATTGACACATGTCTTTCCAGTTCGGGCTTCCCGGTCGCTCTAACGCGGCTGGGAACGCCCCGTTTATTCATACCCCACGCGGCGATGTGCAACATCTCCGACGCCAGGGCCGGGTCAAAAAACGCCATGGTGTTCTTTGCTGTCAGGGTGCTCTTGTTGTCCTCAAAAGCCGATTGCTCCAGTGGGCCCCAGGACCAGGCCGACTCCTTCTTCATCAGTGCCCTGAGTGGTTCGGACCTCAAGGCGAGATTTTGGATGAAGCGCCCACAGTACGTCACCATCCCCAGGAAGCTTCTTACATCAGACACTGACTGGGGGGGCTGTGCCTTCTTAATGTCTTGGACCTTCTTCGGATCCGGCGAGACCCCCCCTCCTTGAACACAAACACGAAGAATTCGATGGAGGGACGCAAGAACTCACACTTGTCCCGATGAAGGGTGAGGCCTACAGATTGTAGCCGCTCAAAAGTCTTTCTGAGCTTCCTCAGATGGTCCACCTCGGTCTTTGCGAACACCAAAATGTCATTGCTAATGTTCAGGACCCCCTCCAGATCTGCGAGGGTGCCTCTAATGATGTTCTGAAAGACTTCTGCCGCCGATGACACCCCAAAGCTCAACCTCTTGTACCGGTATGGTCCATGGTGAGTAGTGAATGTGTTTATGTACCGGGTCTCAGGGTGGAGGACCACCTGATGATACCCTGCTGGAAGGTCCAGTTTGGAAAAGAACCAAGCCCCTTGCACTTCGGCAATAATGTCATCGATGGTGGGGGTGAGAGGCCGCTCCCTCTTAATGGCCTTGTTGGGCAGCCTCATGTCCACACAGATCCGGACAGATTCGGGTTGTTTGGGCTTCCTGGCCACAACGATTGGGGACACTCAGGGGGTCGGGCCCTCGACCTTCTCGATAATGTCTAGACTCACCAGGTTGTCGAGCTCCTTGTGAACTTGCTCCCTCAGATGAAACGGTACCCTGCGGTGTTTCAATGCAATGGGCTGCACAGAGTCATCGATGTGTAGCCTAACCGGGTTACCGGTCATCCTTCCAATGCCGTTGAAGAGGACGGCATACTTGTCGAGCAGATAATTGATGTCCTCGAGGTACACCGAGTATGCGAAGCTGACAATTCCGAGAGCCTCGGCGGCGGCACGGCTCGACAGAGTGTTATTGCTCACAGGGGTCACATAGAACCGGGCCTTGATTCGCAAGCCCTCATGCTCTACACTTGCCACGAAGGCACCGTCCAGCGGTATTGGTTCCAGTCCTCCAAACGCAAAAATGCGGGCTCGTGGCATGACCAGCTTTGGGGGCGATCCAAGGGCATCATAGTTCCCCCGGGCCATCACATTGACTGAGGCTCCGGTGTCCACCAGCACCGGGACTGGCGAGTGATCGACCTCCACCACACACCTCGGTTGCCTCCTGCCCTTCCCCTTCAGGACTTCCACGCTGGAAACAAAGAAAATGTTCTCTTCCTCTTCCTCCTCGGCCTCGTCCACCTGGGTCTCCTCTTCACCCTGGTCCACCTGGGCCATGTTTGGCAGGCGGTTCTGGCGTGGAGCACAAGTCTGAGCCGGGCCTCTCGGCACTATCATGGCAGGGCTGCCCTGCACACCCTCGGGAAATGGTCAGGCAGGCCGCACCTACCACATGTTCTCCCAGCCGCTGGGCACTCCGTCGGGTGGGGGAGGTCATAGCCGCACTTCTGGCACAATTCCCCCGCTCTCCCAGCTCTGTCACGGGGTCCCCCACCAGGCCTTCTCACTCCTCTGCCACCACGCCACACGGCACACGCCTCCTCCGACTTTATTGAGCGGGACCCCGCCTCCATCTTGCTTGCCCGAGCCTCCGCCACCTCATTGCACCGGCCCAGTTCCAGAATGCGGGGCAGAGTAATACACGGCTCTCTCAGGACCTGCCTCCTGAGTTTGCCGGAGGAGCACGCTTGAATCAGCATCGTGCGCATCATGTCCTCCACATCCCCCCACGCACAGCCCAGGGAGAGGCGGCGCAGGTGACCATAAAAGGTGTCCAGTGTCTCATCCTCCTTTTGTTTGGCCGATAGCACCACAAATCTTTCATAGTCCACATTGGCGAGGGGTAGAAAGTGGGCCTGGAGTACTGCCTTGGCCGCATCGTAGGTGGCATCCGCTGGAGTGAGCGACTCAGAAATTTCCTTGACCGCAGGCCCCGCAGAGTACAGCATCGTAGCCACCCTACTGTCGTCGTCCATCACCTGAGCGGCCCTGAAATACATGTCGAGGTGACCAACCCACCTCCTCCACCGGGGCCCCATGCTGGATGGCGGGCCCAACGCATCAAATTCAGGGATGGGCTGCAGGGCCGCCTGGGCTCGTGCCTGAGCCATGATGGGAGGTCCTGGCTGAGCATCAATCTGTAATGCCGGTGGCCCCTGAGGCCCAGGAGCTAGACCACCTACTTGAACTTGAGGGGGCAGCTGCAGAGCCGCCACTGGTCGTTGCACTGGAAGTGCCGGGGGCTGAACGGCCTGCCGATGAGCTGCCGCCTGACCACCGTCCTAGGGAAGCTGTGCGGCTGCCGCTGCCCCACCGTCCAGATCTTCAATGTCACTCATGGGCTTGAGCGCACAGGCACCCCCACCTTGCGTCCTGAGGGCCGCAACTCAGCCACCCACCACCTCCTCATGGATTCACCATCCCACCCAGGCACAGCATCAGTCCAACCTGGGGGATAGGTGGTGGTATCCTGCCCTCAGCTCACCTGAGGCTGCCTCCAGCACCAAAGAGATCGAAGAGAAGACAGAAGCACACCAACATGAAGATCTCCACTGTAGCAGTCCACCTTGATGATGAAGGGGGCGAAGAGGAAGCCACAGCGTCCTGATGATGAAAGGGATGAAGAAGCACCCTACTGCAAGACTCAAGGTTGTAGGTGTCCCAAAAATTAAGCTGAGAAAATGAAGTGGGCTAAGCAGGCCCAGCCATATTAGCCCTTCTCCTAGCTTTCACTCGACGTAGAAGTCCCAAATCTGGAGTACAATCCACAAATCAGGCATGGGCTTGCAGATTAATCTGTCTGCAAGCAGAATATCCAAAAATTAGACCTGGATCCCCTTCACCCTCCGAACCGGAGCCTGATGAAGTTCCACGGCCTCACCGACAAAATGGGCGCCAGCCGCGTGTGCGATCCGCAGCCACGGCGTGAAACGAAATGTCCGATCGTTCCGTTTCAGGGAAAAAATTTGGAATGCTTTCACCGCCGGGCCCGGGCATCCGACATCACTCGTCGCCACTGTTGGGGGTTCGTCCTTTGCCCCATGCGGTCCCGTAAACCCCCAACCTGGAAGGACCACACTTGACACACGTCTTTCCAGTTCGGGCTTCCCGGTCGCTCTAACATGGCCGGGAACGCCCTGTTTATTTATACCACACGCGGTGATGTGCAACGTCACGCCACCGTGTGCGCGTCCCATCACGGGGCAGCGCCACACTGATGTAATGGAGCACAGCGTGAATGTCAAACTTAAGGACGATCAAAAGGTCCAAGAACACATTTCTAAGGAGTGGACAAAAGTCGTCTCGGAAGGCAATGTGGTGTCAGAAATAATTTTGCTGAGTCCCAGACATTATGGGGCTTGTTTGACTCCTCATCTAGATGTCCCTATAAAAGACAGAATCTGTCATATTATTGTAGAAAAGGCTACCTCACAATCACATCCAACTCCTTCACTCAGTCCAATATTTATGACTCTACAGCAAAAGAGGTTGTAGGCGACTGCCAACTCACGAGTAGGTGCCATGGAAAGAATAGGCTCAAAATTTTGCCTTCCTATAAAGTCTGTGGTTCTAAATGGGCAAAGGGACCCGATTGTGACCTCTGTCAGCCCTGAAACATTCTGACTGAAACGATCGACGCTGGAGACAAATGTTCTTCATACTCAATTCCAAACGTCGAAAGATGCTGCTAAGCTAAGAATTGATGATAAGAAGACATTGGTTCACAAAATAATAATCGAGAGTCTGGAGTCCTTTGATAATCTGATTTTAAATCGTCACAACATAATTAGGCTACTTCACCTTGTGCCGAGTCTACGCGCCATAAGCTCCAACGATCTGAAAATTGTCGAGTTCCTAGATGAAAAACAGAATGACAAGGTGGTTCTGCATATAATTTCACCTCTAATTGCCTCAACTATTCCTGAGGCTAATGTAGCCTTGTTCTCACTGGGATTCGACGCCTATAAGTATATTGAAACTCAGCATCCATCCTCACTTATGGACATTGAATCAAGCTGTCAAATGTTATCAGTCGTGGGCTTGCGAGCCACGACGGTGCAAATGAGGGATACTATAGGACGGGACTTAAAAACACGTCTTTATACCCCTCCAAAAATGGCACTTATGCCAGACACAATACTCCCACTTGAGACGAGTACAGACTTGGCTATGGATGATCAAGCTGGCAGTAAGGTGGAGCAAATAGATAAATTAGAATCACGATAAAAGTCAACAATCGACCGGATTGCGTCAAGGAGTCTAGCACAAAAACTCTGAAAGCAATCGAAGCTAAAAACGGCTGGCAATGGCTGGTGGCATAATTAAATACTAAAAATCAGCAATAACTCCATGAGGACGAAAGGCATCAACTCTGTAGAATAGCCTCTTGGAACACATAAGTATTTACACACTTTATTAAGTCGAACTGGCTGGATAGCCTACACATAGCATGTTTGCAAGAAACATGGTTAAGTAACGTGCCGGTAGCGAGAGAGTTTGAGGTAGTCTTAAATCCAGATTTAAAACCACTAAAGGCCATCCGATGGCTGGCCTAGTAACTATGGCTAGAAGATCTTCGGGCTGGATGATATCAAACTCAACCAATCATACTCCATTTATCCAAGAGACCTCCATGAAAATGATGGATTCACAAGGGAATTGCATTGACCAGATAATAATACCAAATGTCTATTGGAACCATAAAAGGGTGGGTAAACTTGAGTTCAGAAATCAGGTATCGGAAATACTCAACCACCTGTTAGAAGTCTCAGGATGGACTAACATAATTATTTGTGGGGATCTAAATATTGACTTGTTCAAGCCGCTGGAAGACGAAAAAAAGGGGTTGGCTCAAACATGGATGGACGAGATGAGCTTACGAAATTTACAAATGCTTAATGGAAACACTTGAGACGACATGCTACCAGCTCCAACATGGCATCGGGCGGACCTGGTCTCCACAATAGATTACATGTTTGTGTCCGAAGCCTTGCATCCTCAAATAAACTCCTTGAAGGTTCTAAGGAAACATGACAGTGACCATAACATGCTGACAATGGAATCTAGACCTGGAATGAAAGCACTAACCTTAATGTGGTCCCACAAAATTCTAGTTAAATCACTAGGAGAGCACGAACTGGCACAATTGACAAAACAATACTGTCAACCTAGTGGGAACCTTGAATACGATCAACTATTGATTCAATTTAAAATCAAGAACGGAGGGTCAAAGCACATGACCTTTGTCCGTTCACATTGCTTTGACCTAGAGATCTTACAAAACAAGCGCCAGATGCGTAGCGCAATTAGACGATCCCAAGCCCTAGATGACGACGCACAAAAACAAGGAATAAAGACCGCAAGGCAAGGCAAAGTTACAAAAATTGGATAAAATCACATAAGCACGCCATGTTTCAGAATGACGTGACGCGGAACAAATGTTAACGGTATTAAAAAACAAAAATACGAAGGACTTCTGGGGCCTTATTAATAACATATAAGCCCCTCAAAGTGCGCTTCAAACATGCATGGTGTCTGAATCAGCTTGGACTACGCATTTTGAAGATCTGTATAAAATAAACAAGACAGCATGTGATCATGTGGCAGAATCCTCTAAACCTTGGTCAGTGACCTTTCTGAAAGAAGATATAGTGGCCATAATTAAGAAGGCAACAATCTCAAGAGCCCCCGTTCCAGATGGCCTCACAAACTTTACCATCAAACAGTACCCAGAGCTATGGGCTGACTTATGTGTGATCTTATTCAGGAGGATAAATATGAATCATCAGACACCAAAATTCTGGAAAATCTGCTGTGATTGTACCTGTTTTTAAAAAAGGAGAAAGAACAAGCCCCAAAAATTACTGTCTAGTCGCATTGTTGGACGTGTTAGGTAAGATCTACGCCACAAAGCTCCAACAAAAACTGGTAGACCGGGCGGTAAAATCTAATCATGTGGACAAAAGACAGTCTGGGTTAGTAAAAAAGGTAGGCTGTTCATTAGACCTATTACTGCTAAGTATGATTTAAATGGAGGCAAAAAAATCAGGTACAAGGGTTTACCTAGCCTTCATTGATTTCTCCTATGCGTTTGACACTATTGACAGGTCAATTTTGTGGGCTAAATTGCGAAAGTGGGGATGTCCGGTTGACTTAATAGCTGCGATCAGAGAACGCCATACTGAAACTTCAATCAAAATTCGATTGGACCAAACAGGGCTACTATCAGCACCAATCAACACTTTTAAAGGTGTAAAACAGGGATGCCCTTTGGCTGCTGCAATATTTAGCCTATTTCTATCGGATAAGGGAGATTCTATATAGGCAGTAAAATCATTTCCTTCGAAAATAATCAACTCTCATCTAAATTGGCTGCTCTATGCTAACGACTTGATCATGATGGATGCAACGCCCATTGGGCTGCAAAGAAAACTAAATGCTGTTCAACAATATGTGACATCTAACCAGCTATCGATCAATACTAAAAAATGTGAAATCCTGGTTTTAAAAAATTTGCGTTGCGGAAGTGGGAGCAAAGGTAGGAATCTGAAATGGACCCTGGGTCAAGAAATAGTTCAGATATCCCAAAGTGTTAAATATCTGGGAATGAGAATAAGCTTATGCTTTAATGACGGCCCATGGACCACTGAAACAAAAAGGAAATGTAAACAACTTGCGATTCAGGCATTAATTATGCAAAAGAGATTTGGTAAATTCTCAATAAAACCATTATTTGTATTTTACCAACAAAAAGTAACTCCAGTCCTGATATTTGGGACAGAAAATGCCTTAGGCTGTCCTTACGGGTTTTTGCCGTCACTGGAGAATTGCTTTTGGTCTAAAGTCTTAGCACTTCCAAAGGGACTGACGACAGCATGTATAAGATATGAGTTATCACTCATATCGATCCACGCCAGGATTACTTGGAATACACTAAGCCTATTTCGAAAAACATGCCCTTGAGCACAAATTCCACAATTTGACATCTTTTATAACGCCACACCAGCTAACTCTTTTTGTGTCAATGTGGATAAACAGATGTGAAGCATTATTAGTGGAATACTATATCACCCCTACTATGCTCCACGAAAATCCCGACGTGGCAAATTAAAAATCTGGCACGCCGACTGGGAGCAAACTTGTACACAGAGAGCAGATGCACAACTTATGAGTGACGTACCTCTTCAAACACGTGCCTTTAACAGTTTACAATGCTACATCGCACTTTTTCCTGATCCACAAGCACGAAGGCTGTTTACATTGTTCTGACTAAACATGTTTAAAACCGCGGAGCGTCTCTGTTCATGGAAAGGCAACGTACTCTTAAACTCTGAATGCAGACTTTGCATGCAAGCCAAAGAAAGTCTTAAACATTTGGTGCTATTTTGTACCAAATTACGAACAGAAAGAACTATTCATCTGGGTCCTTGGAGTCTAAATCATCCCTCCCTTTGTGCAGACGACTGGTGGGAGCATATGTTTCAGGGAACCGATCTAAAACTGGTACTCCCTCCAACGAGGCTGCTAGCGATAATTGAAGACCGTCTAATGTTGGACTAAGCTGCGGACAGCTGATGGTTAATTGTAAGACATCGGGATTGATGCAAATGATGACTGTTGAGTCCTGACGAGAAAGTCTGGAAATTGTTTGTTATTTGTTGATGTTTGTTTATACGTTGTTACTATTTTTAAAGGTTTGATAAAAACCAAAAGAAAAAAATAATACCTTTGAGGAGATGCAGTTGGTAGTTTGGCTTCTTAGAGACACCAGAGATGTAAGGAGAATAGGAGAGTGTGGAGTCAAAGGTGACCATGAGGTTCTTAGCCGCACAGGTGGGAGCAGGAGCGGGCCAAGGGAGGCCGACCAGAGAGTGACAGGAAAGGAGGGTGCAGGTGTGACGATGAGGAGAATCTACATCTTACTGGCATTAAGGCAGGGATCATTGGCGGCACACCACTCCTGATTAGCAGACAGAGATCAGAGAAGGAGAAGAGGTGGCAGAGGGAAGCCTGAAAACAAGCTGAATGTACTGAAAGTTGGAGCAGAGAGCGACAATGCAGTGGACGAGGGGTGTCAGGTATTGGTTGAAAAGGGCGAGAGGTTAGACCCCTCGAGAACACCACAGGCAGAGAGTGAGATAGAGGAGAAGAAGGACCCAAGTTGGACCTGGGAGGAACAATCAGAGAGGAGAGAGGTCAACCAGGTCAGGGCCTGATCTGTGATACCCAGGTTATCACGGAGATGGTTGAGCAGGATGGCATGGTTGATCGTGTCAAAGGCAGAAGAGAGATCAGGTAGGATGAGGACAGAAGGGATGTTAGAGTCGAGGTTGGCGAGCAGGTCTTCACAGATGTTTAGGAGAGCAGTTTCCATGCTTCTGGCAGACTGATGGTCATGGAGACAACCAATAGAATCAGTGTGAAGATTAAGCTGGGAGATGGCCAGCTTTTCCCTGAGTTTGCCCAGGAAAGGAGTGATGGAGATTGGGCCATAGTTAACCGGGCAGGAGGGGTCGTCTTTGGGTTCCTTGAGAAGAGGGTGCATAAGAGAATGCTTCAGAGGGATGGGGAAGGGTCCAGAAGCAAAAGAAAGGTTGCAGAAGTCAGCCAGAACAGGAGCAAGGGTGTTATGTGGTCCTTGATGGTTTTGGACAAACAGGGAGGAACCTGTTTTGACGAGACGTTCATAGATCGGACTTGTCTGGAAATCTTGTCATGGGAGAACAGAGGAAAGGAAGAAAAAGAGGGAGGGGAGTCCACTGCAGGAGGGACAGAAGTAGCCGAGAGAGAAAGGGGAAGAGGAGGAGAGGACGAGAGGGTGGACAGGATGTCCTGTTTTTTTTAGGTGAAATGAGAGGCAAGGGCCATGCAAACGGCCAGGGAGGTGAAAGGAGAGGTAGAGACTGCGGCAGGGTTGGCCAGCTCCTTGCAGATTTTAAAGAGTTTGGTCAACTTGTTAAATGGTGCATTAAACATGGGCTTGGATGTGGGCTCTTTTCTTAGTTCGGACAAGGAGCCAGTATTGCCTTTGGAGCAGGCGGCAGGCCAGTTTGTCAGAGGATGTACAAGAAGCCTGCCATTTTCTCTCAGCCACTCTACACTTGCATACCAAGAGTTGCACTTGGCTTTGGGATTCAAGCAGATCCTCATGACAGGGGCAAGAACATCAAGAGTAGAGCATGGAAAGGGTGGCGTCAGGATGTGAGTCAGCCACAGGAGGAGGAGGGGGAGAGAAAGTGGTGGCGAAAGCCTCAACTGACACACGTTTCATGGGTCGGATGATCGAGAAGGTAGGTGGCAGTGTTGGAGTTGGCTTGGCCTTAGGCGTAGAGAGGGAGAGATGGGAGGAAAGGAGGGAGTGATCACTTCAGGAGAGAGGAGTGGTCAGAGGGATGACGAGGGGGAGGTCAGAGGAGATCAAAACATCCAGCCTGTGCCCAGCAGAGTGAATTGGGCCAGAGGGGAGAATAGAAAGAGAGAGAGAACTGCAGCGGTCATGAAGGAGTTCAGAGGAGGAACAGGGAGCATCCAGATGGATGTTGAGGTCCCGAAGAAGGTGGAGTTGAGTGGCTGAGGCCAAGGGAGAGGAGGAGAGGTCTGACCTCTTAGTGAGGAAGAAGGGGATCTGACCAGGTGGCCGATAGATAGTAGCCATGGTAAGGGAGTGGCCAGGAGAGTTAGAAATCCTGTAGACAAGGTTTTCAAAAGAGGAGCAGGTCTGCATAGGAATGACAGAGGAAGGAATCAACTCAGAGATGATCAGGGCTACACCCCCTCTAGACCGGGTGGGTCTGAGTGTGGAGAGAATCTTGTAGCCATCAGGGAGGAGAGTGTTAAAGCTTGTGACAGAGCTGGCCATGAACCATGTCTCGGTAAGACAAAGGACATTGAGGTCAAGTTCTTCCAGGAGGCAGCAGATGTCAGAGGAGCAAGAGTTGAGAGTGGCAATATGGAGAAGGTTGCCATCCTTGAAGGATTTCCAGGGAGGGGTACAGATCAGAGGATCGCCCTGCAGAGCTATAGCAGGAGGTGTAGACGGAGCCCAAGGGGGGCAGGAGAGTAGGCAGGAGAGGGCAAGGTAGCTAAGGAAGGCAGTGGGGGGAGGCAAGGCAGCCGAGGAAGGGAGAGAAGGGACAGTGGGAGAAGAAAGGAAATTGATGAGGCATGGGAAGCATCTATCAAAGAGGAGAACTTTGGCCTGAGGGCCTTGGACCAAGATAGTGCCATTCAGGTAGACATTAATGGTGATCTTAGAGGAGTGGAAGGGGGCCAGGAGGGCCTTCCAGTGGGTGCCACCATTAATGGGAGAAGAGGAGAAAGGAGAGATCACAGAGACCATATGAAGAGTTCATAGATATGAACGACAAAGTGGATGTCGGTGAGGGTCTGTCTAGAGCAATGGTCTCCAACGAGTAGATCATGAGCTACTGGTAGCTCGCAAGAAGCTTCCCAGTAGCTCTTTGATCAGACCCCAAAATTAGCACTGTGTCTTTATTTTGGTGTCTGAAGTCCCTGGGACTTTTCTCCCACCCCCTCCCACTCCTCTTCATGTAATATAAACAGTAAAAAGCTGTGCGCACAGTGAGAGGAGGGGCTGCATCTGGGCTTGAAGGGCTTGGGCTGTATCCCAACATGGGGTTTACCATCAATAACAAAAGTAAATGGCAAATGTGTGTTGTGGCCATTGTCACCAAGAGGTGCAAATGATGGCGGATTAGAAAGGACCTGGGTGCATACATTTGCATACTGTGTAAAACAAAGCTGGGGCTGTGATTGTTTCAGTCTCACTGTGTTTCTTTAGATTTATTTCAACTAGCATTACTTTGCATGCTGGTAATTGTAGAATTTCAATCAGAATGGGGGAATAAAGATACAGCTGTAATCGTTTTCTCAGTGTGTGTCTGTGCATAGAAAAATAACAATCTGTGTGAGTCCAAGCTTGCAAGAAAAAAGGTACATCTCGCTTTGCGTGTTTATGGTAAAACTGTGAATTATGTTTTATATTTTCAGATATTGAGTTCCTGGTTTTAAAGCTCTAGCACCTAAACTGTATTAAAGTTTAGGATAGAATATGCTGTGGTATGGAGAAGCCCATCTCTATGGATGTCCCAAAACAGGAATTCAAGCGATAACTGCAATTTTACATTTAAGTAAACATGGAAAACTACTAGCTGCACTGCATTCTGGTGCTTGCCCATTTACATTTATACAACTAAACAGGAATGTAAAGTAACATGTCTATCAATACCAGCACTTAGGAAAACATAATGTGAGATGTTTTACGAAACAATAGTTGGAATTGAATATGAAATGTGAGCAGTGTTTTGCATATATATATTTCGATATGAATAGGATTAATATAGCTTAAACCTAGGAACTAAGTAACAGAGCACTGTACAAAATAGGGTGGTGAATATAAGGAGAGAACATAGAGTCAAGAAATGAGATGGCAGAACAATCAACAGGGTTGATCCCCTTTGACTATGTGCACAAATTGGGAGATCTATAGAGATCTATGGGGAACCTGTACAGGTATTCCAATTCTGACAAAGGGATGTCCAGCCTTTCAATACTGGGCTGAAATGGTGCAATTTATGAGCACTGTTTTTGCAAAAAATTCTGTAAAACATATAATTTACAAGTAATTATCTAATACATGAACAATTCCATTATGTCGGAGAGTTGCACGTGCAGGCCAAGCATGGCCCATTGTTCATGCACCAGAATAACATGATTCCTTCAGGGAGAGGCAGCGATCCTGTGAGCTGTTCACTTTGATACTGCCTCCTTCATAAACAGGAGCAGGATGGCACGTCGCCATCCATTCTGAATAAGTCACCCCTCGTTACAACCATACTCTTTGCTCAAAATGTTAATTTGAAGACTCAAATGTTGTCTCATGTGTGCACGCTACAAGTCACCACAATAAAACTGTTTTGTTCCAGTGTAAAAAGAAAATGCATCTTTAATCTACGGTGCCCAAGTTAAAGTGGGAATAAAATAGTAACATTGATAGGAATTTTGCAGTAATACACACAAATTATGAAAATACTTTTCAAAGAGGAATGTGTCTGCGATTTTAAAGAGTAGGTATATTAAAAGATGTAATCCAAATGCTGTTACAGAGCTGTCCTTCAAAAGGTTCTAATTATTTGATGAAAAATAAATGCTCTTTTACACATGGTGCAGTTGTGAAGGGCACAGTGACTCCCAAGGCTGAGTCTGTTGTAAGCAAGGTTAGAAACTGTCTTGAATGTATGTCTGCCATGTGGCGTGTGCAATCACTATGGCTAAAAAGGTGATTTCACTTTGCCTGTCTCTGTGAATCTGTCTTTTTCAGACGAACATCCTGAAATCAAAACCTTGATCCTGTCTGACAGCATCTGAGTGCTGTTGCCATTTCAAGCTTACCAGATTACGGAGCACTGGTGGATAGTATGCAGGTTAAGCCTTCACATTGAATGTCCCGATTAGTTTCCTACTTCTGATATGCTTAACAATTTTTAGGAAAGTGCATCTAATAACAAATAATAAAATAAACATGTTTTAAAGTTATTGATACATTAATATCACAGTAAATACATACAGTATTCCTTTTTTATATGAAAAGCAAATAAACTGCCCAAAAACATCTTGGTCGAAATTCTCATACTCATGGTTATCACCACCATAGTAGCTCCCACCGATTGGCCATTAACTACAAGTAGCTCTTGTCAACGGAAAGGTTGCAGGCCCCTGGTCTAGAGGATGCGCTCTTATAAGTGTCAGCGATAGGGAGACCAGGGTTAAAGACCAAAATATTCTTTTTGAATTTCTTCCTGCCAGACCTA
This sequence comes from Ambystoma mexicanum, assembly GCF_040938575.1. NCBI lineage: Eukaryota > Metazoa > Chordata > Amphibia > Caudata > Ambystomatidae > Ambystoma > Ambystoma mexicanum. The sequence goes on from NC_090928.1 coordinate 834,972,841, forward strand.
GTGAGAAGGGAAGGATAGTCGATGGAGAAACAGTTAGAGAAGATAAGAGAAATAGAGAGTGCCATGGGTGAAGTAGTGAGAGGTGGGGAGCAGAGTGGGAGGATCAGGATAGGAACAGCAGGGAAGAGTAGCAAAATGCAGTCTCTGGGCCAACCAAGTTCAAGAGAAAAAACACACAGTACAATCAGAAGGGCACAGCAACATTCAGCAGCAGTCGAAAACACAGCTAGATTCAAATTAGTAGCAGCAGTTGAAAAACACAGCTAGATTCAAATTGGTAGTAGTAGGTTTAAATCACAGTGCAATCGCAGGCTGTAAGAGTGTGAGATGAGGTTGGATGGAGAGAGGGAGGGAAAGTCAGAGGGTTAGGAGAGTGTCGTGTTAGAGGAGACTAACGTATTGTTGTGGAGGTGAAAAGTCACAGTAGTTCAGGCTCCACTAAAGAGTGTGGGAGCGACATCTTCAGTGCTTTCAAGAAAGGGTGCAGGAAGTCCTCATACAGCGAACCGGCAGCGGACAGGGAGCAGACAGAGGTTAGATGCAGGCCTTTGATTGGCTAGGGCAGGCTCCCGCCTCCCGGTCCAGCTGATAGGGCAATGTAGGTGCAGGCAGCCAATCGTGGTTCTTCAGAGGCCCAGTTAAGGGGATGGCTCCAGGCCCTAAGTGAGGGTAGACATTATGGAGAGTCCGGGACCCAGCCAGCACAGGTAAGTAATGCAAACAGTCAAAAAATATTAGCAATGCCGGAGCAGCAAAAAAGGCACACAAGCGGCGTGTGTGGCAGATCAAAGCCCAGCAATGTGGTTTACCTCCGGATGGTGGAGAGGGCAGGGGTGCTGCAGGCACGAAAGAATGAGGGACAACTGGTTGAGCATTCCCGTCATAAGGGCCCAGATGCGGGCCTTTGATTGGCTAGGGCCACTCCTGCCTCTAGGTCCAGCTGATTGGGCAATGTAGGTGCAGGCACCCAATTGTGGTTCTTCAAAGGCTCAGGTAAGGGGATGGCTCAAGGCCCTAAGTGAGGGCAGCCATCATGGTTAGTCCGGGACCCAGCCGGTACAGGTAAGCAATGCAAGCAGTCAAGAAATAGTAGCAATGCCGGAGCAGCCCTGCTGCATTTGGAGGAAGGGAAGATGTTTGTTTGTTTGGTTGTTTTGACTTGATTGTGCACCAGACCCAAGGGCATCAGGGCGCATTGCAAACAACAACTTACAGCTTCGTTACATAATGGTTTAAGCACATACAAATACAATAAATATACATAGCAGAGCAAAGTAAAAGGTACATGTAATTACAGTATGGACATGGTGCAGGCCCAATCGGGCAGTAAACATTGAGGGGAGGGTATGTACAGAGATACAGATTAGTCAGGGTTCTAGGTCAAATGTTCGAATGCAAAGGATCGAATGACCAAAGGGTCGTGTCAAAAGGACCGAAAACCAAACAGGTTTTTTTTTTTTTAGGGGTCCCCACACAAACCCCTGTTTTTGTTTTTACTAAACGAAAACCCCCCAAAAAGTATATTTTAAAAAAAAATGCAATCCTTTGGTGTTCGGTCCTATTACCTCGACCCTTTGGTCATTCGATCCTTTTGGTGTCAAACCTTTGACCGGACACCATTAGTCAGGCATAGTTGGTCATAGGCGGGTAGGAATCTGTGGCTTATTTGTCTGCGTCTTTGATACATCTTGTGAGGATCTGTCGGATTGAAAGGTAAGGTTGATCTATACGCAGAGTAGAGGGTAGGGAGTTCCAAAGTTGGGCTGCTTTAACCTGGAAGCTTCATCCTCCGACTCTAGCAAGCTTAAATCTGGGTATTGAAATGCTGTTAGATTTAGAGGATCTGGTGGATCTTGTCGGGCTTATTCTGGAGAATCTATTGGATAGATGGCAAGGTGCAGCATTGTTTAGACATTTATATACAAGTGAAGCCACTTTTAGCTGGATTTTCTCGTAGGTCGAGAGCCAGTTATTGGCTTTTCTAATTGCAGAGATGTGAACTCTCCTGGAGATACCTAGTGCTGCTCTAAGAGCGTTGTTCTAAAGAAGTTGGATTATTTTGATGGTTTCCTTATTGGCCCCAATGTAAAGAGAGTTGCACTAGTCCAACTTCGATAGAACAAGTGCTCTAGCAAGGGTAATGCAACTATTATTGGAAAGGAAGGGTTTATTTGCCCTTATCAATTTGCAGGTATTCGCAGTGGCGGAAGCCATCGCATTGACCTGTTTATTAAACAAGAGGGTGGAGTCCAGGTAGAAACCCAGAGTTTTTACTTCATGATTAGTGGTAATTTGATTATTGTTGATGTTAAAAGAGGAGTAGTTAGGACCCAGTTTTTTAAGGGTGAAGGAGGTACCCAGGATAATAATTTCAGCCTTATCATCATTCAGGCATAGTCCGTGGGTGGCCATCCATGCCTGGATGATGAGACACATCATGTTCACCAAGGCCAATTCCTTGTCATAATCACCAGTAAGTGGTAGGAGAATCTGAGTATCATCTGCATAATTAGTGTAGGTGATACCAAGAAGGTCCAGATCATCGAAAAGGAGCTTCGTGAAGATGTTGTAAAGGGTGGGAGAAACACAAGAAACCTGGAGCACTCCGCATGTAATGGGGATAGAGTCTGCCGCCGCTGTGGTGGAAAAGACTCTCATGGTCCTGTTGTTAAGAAAAGATTGAATCCACGCTATAGCTTCTTCAGATAAGTGAGCAGCCATATCCAGATGCCTACATAGGATCTTGTGGTCAATGCGGTCGAATGCAGCTGGTAGGTCCAAAAGGAGGAGTAAGGCCGATTTCTCTTTATCCCTAAGCTTGTCGATCTGTGTCTTTAGGTCTATTAAGGCTGTTTCGGTCCCGTGCTGGGTTCGGAAACCAGACTGTCGTGCTCCTAGCAGGTGGTTAGTTTCTAGGTGTTTTTGTATTTGTGAGTACGCCATTTTATCTAAGATTTTTAGAAGAAAGGGCACTGTTGTAAATTGACGATAATTAGTAGATATGGACGGGTCTAGTGTCTGTTTTTGAGCAAGGGGAGTACCCAAGATTCTTTTAGGTTACCTGGTATGGACCTTGTGGCGAATGAGGCATTGATGAGTTTCGAGATGAAGGGAGCCAAGTCTCTTGCTGCATCTTGTATCAGTTGGGCTGGGCATTGATCTCTCTGACAGTTAGGTGGTTTGAGTGATAGTATAGTTTTTTCTGTCTCAACAATAGACACTTTGGAGAACTTAAAGCGAGGGGGGTAGGTGGTGTTTTTAGGGGATGTAGTGGGAGTTTTAGGCGTAATATCTGGGCTAAGTGACGCTTTTTTCTTGGCAATGTTGGATTGGAGGGTTATGACTTTGTTGGCCAGAGCTTGCTGAATGTTAGTGCACCATAATTTATCTTTAACACAATTATCTGGCACTTGGATGGGAGATTCTATTTCTTTCAAGATGATGAAGAGTTCCTTCATACTTGAGTTGGCTTGGGATATTCTGGTGTTGTACGTTTCCCGTTTTGCCACCAGTATTTCCTTTTTGTAGAAGATAGATATATCCCTGAGAATGTTTTTATTTTCATCCGAGGGTTGGAATCACCAAGCGCCCTTGCACTGTCTTTTTTTAGTGCAAAGTGTTTTCAGGTACGGTGTGTACCAGGAGTTGAGATGGGCTTTTGGTTTACTTTGTCTCATTTTAAGCGTCTAAGCATGTGCGCCTAACCCATATATGCACTATCAGCGCGGATCATGGCACACACGCTGCAAGGTCAACAAAAATGCAGATATTAAAAGCAAAAAAAGCACACAGGCGCCTTGCGTGGCAGATCAAAGCTCAGCAATGTGGCTTACCTTTGGATGATGGAGGGGGGCAGGGCAGGGGTGATGCAGGCACGAAAGGCAGGAAAGAATTAGCGAATGAGTTAAGAATGAAGCAAAAGTATGAGTTAAGAATTAACCATAACTGTTTACTGTTTTCTTGCAGGGCCATGCATAGAAAATGGCCGAATGGTCCTATGGAAGAACACTTTGATTACATCACTATTCCATAACATTACTTGTGCGCTCACTTGGGTCAGGCATGTGGAATGTGTTTTGGTCCAACAAGTTTTGAATTGTGGTTAATGCCCATTATTGGTCAACAGCAGTGCATTGCCCTTTTTTTGTGTCCCTTTGATGCCCCCCTCTATCTACAATTTGTAGAAAGGACGGCCTTAACAAGTGTCTCTATTTTCTGATGAATTTCTTCAGTTTGGCAAAGGGAGAAAAGTAGATTGAATAGGCGCTAACACTGACAGTGGTCCTTGATATTCTCGGTGACATTTGACCTCTAGGGAAAGACATTGAAAGACGTGAAAGTCACATTCATTCGCATTCTATAAGAGTTCGAGAAAAGAACGGCATTCGACGTGCACTGAGCCTCAGACGAGCTCTGCGACAAACACACTGCATGCTGTGCAGCATCCACAGAAGGGCAATCACACTATTAAGATGATTTAGAATTTTAGGGAAGCAATTCCATTAAGGGTTACAGATGCAAATGATTTTGGTGATAGTTATCATCATTCTTAGGATGCTGCGGGAAGCTGGTACAGTAAAGCGGTTAGTGTGATCCTTGAAGCAGGGGCAAACCTGACAGGCCAGTGATGATTGCTGCCATTCCGCTATTTTTAGGAACTGAAGGAGAGAATGTTCTTGATAAATTCACAAAGTCTACCACAGCCTTGTCACCCCCATGATTACCCCGGTTCGATCACCTTTCTTCCAGTAACACATACTAGATTCAGGTTCTTTTATCAAGACTTCCCATCTGCATCAGAAACTCGTTAAGGCAATGACAAACCCAATGTGGCAAACATTTCATATTTCTGAGGTGCCAGTTCAACTTGCTGAATAAAGCAGTCCTTCTCATCACTGGTGATTGCATTTGCACATGCAAAACCATACTTTACTCCTTGCACTTCGGGAATGCTTCATCTGTTTACCAACGAAAAGAAACCAGCAATGAGCCACAAAAAACAACAACACAATCCACACCACCCATATATGAAATATACATGCGTTCTGCTGAATGTAGTTTAGTCCGACATGAACACGTTTATTTTCAGTTCCATGTTAAAAATGAAAGCTGTCTGTTAATTGGTCTGCATGACCGCTCAGACTTGAGCTGGACCACCTCAAGTTCCGGAAGCAGCTCAAGACCCTGCTTTTCTCCTCTGACTTCTCTCTCGCTCCCTTGCTAACTTACCTGTCAGCTTCGCCAACTGGTTTCTTGGTTCCCTGAGGGTCTCACGGCACCAGGCCTCTCCGGGCACCAGACCCCTCCACAACCAGTCTTCCTTTGCACTGCCCCTACCCTACCTCCCATTTAGGAGCTGTAACTGTAACCACTGCAGCCCCCCTGCCTCCTTGAACGCCACAGAGCTGTGATGCTCTGGCTGCACTTACTCAGAGCCTTGATGCCCTCATAACACTTCTCACCTTTCCTCTCCCTTGCACTTCCCCCTCTCCTTCCTCCTGCACTTCCATTGTCCCACTTGCACAATCCGAATGACACAAGGCCTAGTACGATCGTTTGTCTTGTCCTCCCTATGCCTTCCCTCCCTTTTCTTGTGGCACCTAGAAACACTTGTCTACAGGCACATTATAAATGTCATATCATGAAGAAAGGGGCTTTAATGAGGGCCAAGGGACAGTATCACCAGGTAAAGGCCAGAGGTCATAAGTTCAACAGGGATATTCTACCCGAGATAGGTAAAATGTTCTGTTTATTAAAAGAAAAGAGAAAAGAGAAACATTGGAATGTTATTTATTTTATTTATTTATTTGAACATTTATAAAGCGCACAAAACCCAGCGGTATATAGGTGCTCAAAACCTACAAGATTGGTTACAGGCATAAATTACAGCGTAATCAATGACAAACAATGAAGCGGTTGCAAAGTAGGGTAAGCTTGACATACAGTATACATTATTGGAAACAACATTGGCAGGAAACTAAAATGAAATGCACGAAAGCTGCCATGGCTTTCTGTGCCTTTATTGGTTGACAAGGTGGCTTCTCATTTAGTACTGTATTAATGTTATATTCAGCAAAGATAGTACCTTGTCTATTGTACGGTGAAGAAATCTGGGGCAAATGTTTTAAAAATGAATTAGGTAAGTTTGAAGCAAAGATTTTAAGGATATCATTTAGAATGCCAAAATTCGTATCCTGTGAATATATTTTATTAGATTGTAATTTAATAGGTGTCAGTGATATTTTAGAGCATAAAATTGCCATGTTATATGCGAAATTATTAATGTTAGGTAAAGATACCTTTATTGTTCTGCTTATGTCAGTCTTTACCAAAATGGAGAACAAAAAGATCTAAAAGTAATTAATTCAATGCGTAGTGTCTACCTTCAATGGGCGAAAGAAAATCCCAATCATTGACTGAGAAAATCTCTGGTCAAGACTAAACACACATTTAAAATGCTGATACATGAACATAGTAAAGAAAGAAATATGGTTAACCCTGCAACCAAAACAAGTAGTGGGGTATTTTTAGAATTTTGGGTGAAGGATCTGATTACACCAAAGTACCAAATTGCCTTACCCGACTAAAAAACCCTAAGATGATATTGGCTTTTTAAATTCAATATATGTGATAGATTGGAAATTTTGGGAGCAAAGTTTAGCATTGCTAAGCAGTTAAGATTATGTAGACTATGTGGGACAGTAGCCATGGAATCTGCTTAACATATTATGGGGGTAATTCATAGATTTCAGCGCAGAGGCAGCGCACGCGAGCAGCACAGAGAGGGATTGTGCGCAGCCTTATGAGCTAAACAGCATTCTGGCGCACCGCATATTCATGGAATTCCCAAGGCAAAAAGAGCCCTGGTGCAGAGAACATCCCGCAGCGCCAGTTACGCCCCCAAGAACGCCCCTCGCGCAAGGAAAAGTCATCAAAATCCCCAATCCAGCGCAAAGGGCTGCGCTAACCCTGGACCAGCTTGCAGGGCCACTACACCTGGGGTGCGCTGGAATTATCACATGCGGTAGGGCCTGTGCGAGCGGGGTACGTGTATTACTGGGGTTCGCGGGGAGTTTCACACGCGATTGGCCCTGTGCGAGCAGGGTATGTGTATTTGGGTGGTACGCGGGGAGTTTCACATGCGGTAGGGCCTGTGCGAGTGGGGTACGTGTATTTGGGGGGTGCATGGGAAGTTTCACACACAGTAGGCCCTGTGTGAGCGGGGTACGTGGATTTCGGGGGTGCGCGGGAAGTTTCACACGCGATTGGCCCTGTGCGAGTGGGGTACGTGTATTACTGGGTTTCGCGGGGAGTTTCACACGCGATTGGCCCTGTGCGAGCAGGGTACATGTATTTCGGTGGTTTGTGGGGAGTTTCACACGCGATTGTCCCTGTGCAAGCGGGATACGTGTACTACTGGGGTTCACGGGGAGTTTCACACGCGATTAGGCCTGTGCGAGCAGGGAACGTGTATTTGGGTGGTACGCGGGGAGTTTCACGCGCGGTAGGCCCTGTGCGAGCAGGGTATGTGTATTTCAGGGGTGCGCGGGAAGTTTCACATGCAATTTCGCAGTCAGAGCATGGTACGTATATCCAGTGGGGTGGCGGGGAGTCCCACACGTGAATTGGTAGTGTGGGTCCTCCCAGGTGTGCCCTCAACCCCCTCCATGGGCACTGCAGGCAGCCCACACCACAGGGGACTACCCTGCACCCCTGGTCATGTCCCGCAGGCAGCCCATCCACCATGGGCATGCCCCCCAGCCAGGCCACATGTCACCTTGCACTAGTAATCACCAACTCATGTCCCCCTGCCCCCCCACCCACCCAGCATTGAGGGGCACCTGGCAGCAGGCCCCCACTCATGTCCCACTCATGTCCCCCTGCACCCCCACCCCTCAGCATTGAGGGGCACCTGCCAGCAGGCCCCCACTCATGTCCCCCTGCACCCCCCAGCATTGAGGGGCACCTGCCAGCAGGCCCCCACTCATGTTCCCCTGCACCCCCACCCCCAGCAGTGAGGGGCACCTGCCAGCAGGCCCCCACTCATGTCACACTCATGTCTCCCTGCACCCCCACCCCCCAGCATTGAGGTGCAGCTGCCAGCAGGCCCCCACTCATGTCCCCCTGCCACCCCACCCCCCAGCATTGAGGGGCACCTGCCGGCAGGCCCCCACTCATGTCCCCCTGCACCCCACCCCCCAGCAGTGAGGGGCACCTGCCAGCAGGCCCCCACTCATGTCCGGGGTACCTGCCAGCAGGCCCCCACTCATGTACCCCTGCACCCCCACCCCCCAGCATTGAGGGGCACCTGCCAGCAGGTCCCCACTCATGTCACACTCATTTCCCCCTGCACCCCCACCCCCTAGCATTGAGGGGCACCTGCCAGCAGGCCCCACTCATGTCACACTCATGTCCCCCTGCACTCCCACCCCTCAGCATTGGGGGGCACCTGCCAGCAGGCCCCCCACTCATGTCACACTCATTTCCCCCTGCACCCCCACCCCCTAGCATTGAGGGGCACCTGCCAGCAGGCCCCACTCATGTCACACTCATGTCCCCCTGCACCCCACCCCTCAACATTGAGGGGCACCTGCCAGCAGGCCCCCACTCATGTCACACTCATGTCCCCCTGCACCCCCACCCCCCCAGCAGTGAGGGGCACCTGCCAGCAGGCCCCCACTCATGTTCATCTGCACCCCCAACCCCCAGCATTGAGGGGCACCTGCCAGCAGGCCCCACTCATGTCCCCCTGCACCACCCCCCCCAGCATTGAGGGGCACCTGCCAGCAGGCCCCCACTCATGTCACATTCATTTCCCCCTGCACCACCACCGCCCAGCATTGAGGGGCACCTGCCAGCAAGCCCCCACTCATGTCCCACTCATGTCCCCCTGCACCCCCACCCCCCAGCATTGAGGGGCACCTGCCAGAAGGCCCCCACTCATGTCCCGCTCATGTCCCCCTGCACCCCCACCCCCAGCATTGAGGGGCACCTGCCAGCAGGCCCCCACTCATGTCACACTCATGTCCGCCTGCACCCCCACCCCCCAGCATTGAGGGGCACCTGCCAGCAGGCCCCCACTCATGTCCCCCTGAACCCCCACCCCCCATCAGTGAGGGGCACCTGCTAGCAGGCCCCCACTCATGTCCCGCTGCACCCCCACCCCCCAGCATTGAGGGGGTGGGGGTGCATGTATTACTGGGGTTCGCGGGGAGTTACACACGTGATTGGCCCTGTGCGAGCAGGGTATGTGTATTTGGGTGGGACGCGGGGAGTTTCACACGTGGTAGGGCCTGTGCGAGTGGGGTACATGTATTTGGGGGGTGCATGGGAAGTTTCACACACAGTAGGCCCTGTGTGAGCGGGGTACGTGGATTTCGGGGGTGCGCAGGAAGTTTCACACACGATTGGCCCTGTGCGAACGGGGTACGTGTATTACTGGGGTTTGCGGGGAGTTTCACACGCGATTGGCCCTGTGCGAGCAGGATACGTGTATTTCGGTGGTACGTGGGGAGTATCACACGCGATTGTCCCTGTGCAAGCGGGATACGTGTACTACTGGGGTTCGCGGGGAGTTTCACACGCTATTAGGCCTGTGCGAGCAGGGAATGTGTATTTGGGTGGTACGCGGGGAGTTTCACGCACGGTAGGCCCTGTGCGAGCGGGGTATGTGTATTTTGGGGGTGCGCGGGAAGTTTCACATGCAATTTCGCAGTCAGAGCGTGGTACGTATATCCAGTGGGGTGTGCGGGGAGTCCCACACATGAATTGGTAGTGTGGGTCCTCCCAGGTGTGCCCTCAACTCCCTCCATGGGCACTGCAGGCAGCCCACACCACAGGGGACTACCCTGCACCCCTGGTCATGTCCCGCAGGCAGCCCATCCACCATTGGCATGCCCCCCAGCCAGGCCACATGTCACCTTGCACTAGTAATCACCAACTCATGTCCCCCTGCACCCCCACCCACCCAGCATTGAGGGGCACCTGGCAGCAGGACCCCACTCATGTCCCAATCATCTCCCCCTGCACCCCCACACACCACGCATTGAGGGGCACCTGCCAGCAGGCCCCCACTCATGTCCCACTCATGTTCCCCTGCACCCCCACCCCCCAGCATTGAGGGGCACCTGCCAGCAGGCCCCCACTCATGTCCCCCTGCACCCCCACCCACCAGCAGTGAGGGGCACCTGCCAGCAGGCCCCCACTCATGTCCCCCTGTACCCCCACCCCCCAGCATTGAGGGGCACCTGCCAGCAGGCCCCCACTCATATCCCCCTGCGCCCCCACCCCCCAGCATTGAGGGGCACTGCCAGCAGGCCCCCACTCATGTCCCCCTGCACCCCCACCCCCCAGCAGTGAGGGGCACCTGCCAGAAGGTCCCCACTCATGTCCCCCTGCACCCCCACCCCCCAGCAGTGAGGGGCACCTGCAAGCAGGCCCCCACTCATGTACCCCTGCACCCCCACCATCCAGCATTGAGGGGCACCTGCCAGCAGGACCCCACTCATGTCCCCCTACACCCCTCTCCCCCAGCATTGAGGGGCACCTGCCAGCAGGCCCCCACTCATGTCCCACTCATGTCCCCCTACACCCCCACCACCCAGCAGTGAGGGGCACCAGCCAGCAGGCCCACACTCATGTTCCCCCCCTACATGACATAAAGATGCACAATCATGGCCCACTTCTACACCAAAATACCACAGCACGCCACCCCAGTCTTGAGACGCAATTTTTTCCCAATCCACCCCACACTGACATGCCTATCACAAGACACAAACCAAAAGTCAACTATGTACATCAACACATGTCCATCTCACACACACACACTGATTGGCATTGATTGCGTAAACCCACATTTTAAAATGCATGAACCCAATGAGCCAATCACACACATGGAAGTAAAATATCAAAATGTATTATGGACAAAAATAAAGCAATGAAATGAAAGCATAAAACAATAGCAAACATGAAATGAAAACCATGTCCAAAAGATGAGTAAATGAAAATTATAACCAATCCAAAGAAATCCAAAAGAAAAATAGTCTAAACTCTCCCTCCACCTAAGCAAATCCAAAGGAAACATAAAAAGAAAAATCCATTAATCCATGGTGAAATCCAAAGAAAAAGTACAAATTAATCCATTGTCCAACTATGTACAATCCATTGTCAAGTGTCCATGAGCCAAACAAAATAAATGAAACCTACTTAACAAACTACCTAAGAAAAAAACTATATACAAATGTGTCGGGCATAGTCCAATTGCCCCAAATCAAAGGAAAATGAAAATAAAACCTAACATTAAAATCTATTTTCAATGGCAGGGGGCTAGTCCGACGGCTCACTTTTCCATGTCCCGGGCCAGGGCATCATCAAACTCCTGCTCAATGTCCTGGAGGCGGTCTTCTTCCACGGCCCCGAGGGTTCGCAGGGACGATGACATGTTGACCTCCAACTACCTGCGAATTGCCTCGAGGCACTCGGCCCGCCTCAGTGCCCTCTGCATGGAGTTCTCCGCCCTGACCATTGTGAGCCGCGCCTCTTCCGCCCGCTGCCATTCCGCATCTATGGTGTGGCCCAACCCCTGCCACACAGAAGACACTTGTAATCCTGGGTCCTCCTGCGCTCTGGCCAATGCCTGCCCCTCCGATGTCAATCGCTCAGAGCCATCATGGCTCCCACCTTGTTGCTGCTGCTGTGCCTGTGCCTGTGCCCCTGCTCTTGCTGCCTGCACGTCCTCCTCTGGCTGGGGTGCAGTTGTCGTGGTGGCCACCCCTGCTGGACGTCCGACTCCCGACTGTGGCAGGGATGTGTCCCCTACCAGTCTGGCCGCTGGGTCAGAGGCAGCTGCAGAGGGTGCCCAGGTCATACATGGGTGGGAAGATGGCACGGAGGACGACTGGTGCATAGGGTGTTCAGGTGAGGAGGGGGTCGGAACAAGGTAGAGCAAATGGAGGAATCCAGCCCTGGTGACAAGTCCCAGTAGGTCAACGCGGTCAAGGAGGCATTCGAGATGACGTGCAGTATCTTCACAAAAACACTGCAGGTCACCTCGCATGCCCCGATGACGCAACGCCATCCCACTCAGGACAGGCTCAACCCGGTCCCGGATAGCCACATCCGCAGGGAGAGGAAGGCCAGTTGTTGTAAGCGGATCCCCTCCCTGAAAACGGGTCTGGACGTAGGCATCCCTGCTGGTGCGGGATGATGCAGTCACAGGATCGGGGACAGGATTACACACAGACACCTCCGCGTGGCCTGTGCTGCCTCCTGTCCCTGCCCCTGCACTGCACCACTAGCACCAGTGGAATCCCCACCTCCAGACCCCGTGTGTGTCCCTTCCACGGCCTCCTCCTCCACCAAACCCCACACCAACCTGGATGACTCCGTGCCATCTTCCTCCATCGGACCGTGTGGGGTCTCAGCTGCCCCTTCTGCTGCCGAGGAGTCCACCTCCAACCTCTGCCTTGGACCTACCCTTGGCAGCTGCGGCCTGGGGCGCAGCACCAGACTCCTCACTCCCCGACAAGATGGCAACCTGGGAGGGGAGCTGGGCCTTGCATCTCCGGCTGGTTGTGCGATCCCTGCCGCTCTGCTCCACAGCACCCTCTCCGCCCTCTTCATCAGTTGACGCTGCAGACAGGGAGAGATAGAACACAGGCATCAGGGCACTGGACAATGGACTGATACACACATGACAGTTGTACATGAGTGTCAGTGTAAAACTTCAGACATGGCACCACACTCCCCAACACACATGTCATTTCAACTCACACACATGAGCAATTCAACAGCATTATTCCACCAGGCAGCACCATCCATACACAAACAACAGCACGAGCAGCCGAAGGTGAGCCTGATGTCACATGAAACACGGGGATTGCACAACACATGCACACAGGCCACCACACTTACATGCATGTGTACATCTCCACCAACTGTCCCAGTGATGAGATCGCCATCCATGTCACATCTGCCATTCAGCCTTCTACATGTCAGTGTCACATGCATCCATGTTGCATCATAGTTGAACACTTGTCAAATATACACACATGCACATGTACACAGTGAAGATACATGCAGCTGGAACCACCATCCATGTCTGACATCACAACCATGCCAACATACATACACAGTAATTCAAACATGTGTGCTCCCACACCTGAATTTGGCCTGCATGCTTACCAACACATACACCATCCATGTGTCTCACACATGAGAGGACTCACATGTGTCAGCCTCACGCCCCTGTACATACACATCCATACATGGCCCTACAAAAACACATGTGCAACCTGCATACTACTGGCACACCACAACACACACAGTGTCCAATCAGTATGCATGTACACTTACCGCTCGACTCCAGACGGGTCTGCCTCTCAAGGACCTGGATGTGGAGCGCTGGGCGTATGCGTTCCAGGACCCTCATTTGGTGGTCCGACAGGTGGCCCCTGCACCCCTTGGCATCCACTGCCCTCAAGAGGCGCTGGGCCTCTTGAAGGTAGATGCCTTCATTGTGAAATCCGAGGAAAGGCCCTTAGCGCGTAAGCGCGTCAGTGACGTTACACGCGCAGGCGTTGCCCACAAAACGTGTGCATAGTGAATCAGCACGTGAGAAAACTGCACGTCACCGTGCTATTGGAGGAAAGGGCCTTAGCGTGTAAGCGCATAAGTGATGTTTCACGTGTGGGCTGGCTTAAAAGGTACGAGTATCACGCTATTTCCTTGTACGTGCTTTTTGTGGAGAGCGAGCAGGTGTATCTTGTACTTCTTGTTGGTTCACACGCGATTACTTCACAACGTTTCCAGTTCGTACTCCCTGTTTCCTCAGACTGCATTCTTTTCTTCTTTTGGCGGGGGTGTTGCCTATGCGCACACGCGCACACGTGTGTCTTTTCCACGTTCTTTTTCAAGGCAGACGGTGAGTCGCGCACGTATTTCCCAACTGTGGTTGCCCCCGTGTGTCGCTTACCCCTTCAGTGGTCATTGTAGGCTGCGTGTAACACGCGTACGCTTATTTTTGTGTTTCTGGGTGCCACAGCGTAGTGCGGGTTTATTTTACCATGCACATGGCACGTGTGCTTTTGTTTTTGGGGTGCCTGTGCATTTGCGTGACCCGTCATCTTCCCCCAGGGGTCACATACAGCCTTGCCAGAGCACTAGGGTACAAATTCCATCTAGTACCCTACCCCTTTCACCCCAATTGCCCAGGTCAATTGTTTACTGCAACTCCCATATGCACAACAACATCAGTGCCATTTTTGGGAGGCGACCAAGCAGTAAGGGAGGCAAATGTGGCCGACCTCCAAAAGGTGGGCGTGGTGGGTGCGGTAGGGGATGTGGCCAGGATTTGCAGGGTGCCCCTAGACCCCCGTGTGTGGAGGACCAATCAGGGACACCCATGCCCCCCCCATGGTTTTGGGAAACGTAGCTGACACCATCCCAGCTCAGCCCTTGTTGGACGGGCCCATTTTGGCACCTGAACTGGCACAGGATGACTCCCAAGCTGACTTCCAGGTCAGCAAGTCTAAGCCACGTGCAAGTTGCTGTCACCAGGCCACGTGGATCTGGGGCAGCAATGTCATCTGCTTCCCCAAGTAGGCAGGGTGGGGAGGCTGCAGGGGCAGCTGCAGCTCTATCCACCCCAGCTCTGAGTCTCCCAGCCGGGACAGTGTCGGTCCAGGTCCATCAAACCGACGTTGGCCCTGCAAACATCACTCTGCAGCCAATGCCTGCACCAAGACCTATGGTCATTGTGCCTTCGCACACTTCTAGTACCCAGTCCACCTGCGCTTCTGCCACTACTGACCAGAGCGGCGTAAGCCACTCAAAATCCCCACCACCTTTGAAAAAGAAGAAGGGTGCTCTGGCACTACAGGCTGAGACCCCAGACATGGCTACACACTCCGGCACGTCAAGGAAGCCTAGCTTTAATGATGCCGAGCTTGATGCACTTGTGGCCTATGTGTCGGCACATAGCCGCGAAATGGTGGTGACTGCAGGGTGCAAGACCACACCTGGTCAATGTAGGGCACACTGGCAGACCATTGCAGACCACATTAGTGCCCTTGGATTTGTGAGGCGCACAGCTGATGATTGCTACAAGCGGTGGAATGACCTGAAACTCAGAGCAAAGAACAAGCTGGCCTCAAGGTGGGTCTCCACCAAAGAACAACCAACTCACTGAAAATGAGTCTGTTGCTGGAACCTTCATCACAGAGGAACAGATCCAAGGCGTGGGAGACCTACCAGATTACGACGCATTGTCCGGTGAGTGCCCATGCATGTGTGTGTAATCCATGTGTATGTTGTTTGGGTGACGGGTTCTGATTGAGTGCCAGGTGAGGTTGTGTACTCCTGAGTGGTATGGGTCACCCATGTGCTTCCTCCAAAACATTCAGCGGCCTTGGATTTGGGTATGACAGTATCCCTTCTGCCCACAGTAGCCAATTGGCGCCACATTACTGCAGTTGCCCTTGAACTGTCATCTTGCAACAACATTGTTCTGAATTTTTCAGTGTTCATTCAGACTGATTGTTTCAATTCTCCCATTTTTGCAATGCATTTTTCAGCCATACAGCCATAATGCCACATATGTGACATGCTTCTGTCATTGATTACATCCCACATTGGCCCACATGTGTTACCTTGTTATGTGAATGATTAGACCATTCAGGCTGATTGAGTATTGGCCTGCTCACATTAATTTTGGGGCCTGTTTGAATGTGGAACATGATAGTTGTTTCCTTTCATGTTGAAGTGACCAACCATTGATGTGTACATCTGCCTGTAATCACTGTATTAGTGTGCACTGGATGTGTTGCTGTGTGTGGCACATGCATATTTTGTCACACTATTTAGCATTTTTCATCTCATCATGTCCATCTCACATGGATGGGTGACAGTACTCATTCACTGACATATGGCTGTACTTGTCAAATGTACCATGGCTAGGCTACATGCCATCTGTGTGCTGGCATGTGTCATGTATGTGTATTGGACATGCTACTCACAGGCTAATGTGTAATGCCAGTGCTACCCAGCATGCAGCAAATGTGTTGCTTTTCAATCTTGGTGTACTCAGTGTCTGCATTTTGCCTCCCCTTCCAACTCATTGACAGTGCATGCATGCCAGGGTTATTGTCATGTGGGACATGTGTAAATCATGTACTGGATCTCTGGCTTGTAAGGCCTATGTGTGTGCTATGGTGCTCATGCCTGTTTCCATTTGTTGTTTTACATGTTTTTGCAGGTGATGACGCACTTGATGCTGTAGAGGTGGAGGAGATGGTGCAGACCCACGAGGAATCTCAGGCACGACCGGGCACCAGTGGAGGACGTGGTGTGGTGGTGGGTGAAAACCCAATCTTATTGCAGACCATACTGTCCAGGGGTGTCTCTGGTTGCACCTCCCCAGACCTCTATGATTCAGGTGCTGAATCGGATGATGAGATTAATGTGCTGTCGCAGGTGAGTGTTTGTGGCAGGGATTCTGTTCTGTCCAACCCACCTGCACCAGGGGTAGAACCCTCTATGGGGATGTCAGTGTTGGTAACTCCGCCTTTCGCGGTTACAGATGCAGGGTCACACTCCACAACATCTGATCCTGTTCCTGGGCCAGCAGATCAGAGGGGGAATGCAGTCCTGCTGCCTCAGGCAGTGCCGGCAAAGCAAGGTGCAGATCGCCTTGCCCCAAGCAGGTGTGGTACCTGCTGACTAGGTGGCCGTGCGCCACTAGGCAATACTGTATGGGAAAACTCCATTTACGGTATTGCAGCACAACAGGGAGCATCAGTTGAAATGATGGCTCAGGCAATGGAGAGGGTGGCCACTTCCATTCTCCCCCTGAAAGGCAGATGGAGCAACAACATCAGGCAACAGACTCCATTTGCCAATCACACAGGGAAGACATGTTGGTGTCCAACAGGGACCGACGGGTGGCACTGGAGACTCTGCGGGAAGCCATTTCTGTGGAGTCACAGGGCCACAGGGAAGCCCTGAGGTTAGAACTCCAGTTCCTCAGGCAGACTCTAAGTGAACTTGAGGCTTCCCGAAATTTAAGGTCAGAACAGCAGCTGGAGCAGCTCACACGTTTTCTCTCAGCTGAGCTGCAGGCAACTCGGGAGGAGATCCGGGCATCACGCGAGGCCATGCGTGCAGAAATGCAGGCAACCCGTGAGGTGCTGCATGGGGATCTCCGCACTATCATCCTCCAGAATCAGACCTTCAACACCCGCATGCTTGCTGTCATGGAGGACCATACCAGAGCTTTGCGTGGGCTGCCTCCCATAGCACCACTACCTCCTGATGCAGAAGCAGAGGGTGAAGAGAGCGACAGTAGCAGTTCTCCCACAATAGCGTAGCCGTGCAGGCCATGAGCCCATGGAGGTATCTTTTTTTCGCAACATCCACGCAGGTGGGTGTTGGTGTGCACCCTGTCCTCAAACCTCCTGGGTGGCCTCCCCCCCGTCCCCCACATGGCCATTTTTGATTTTTATGTTTTTTTTACAGTGTGTTGCCTTGTGTGGCTCCCGTGGGCATCCACTGTGTATTTCAGCTGGGCACATGCAGGCTTGTCCTGTGTTTGGGTTAGTTAGCTTGGGTTCCTGACACACACACCCCTCCTGCTTCCCTTTCCATGGGCTTGCAAAGGGTGTGACCAAGTGACAGTGACTTACATAGTGACATTGGGCTCCCATGAGCTGTGTGGGCAGTCTCTAGTCAAAACTGTGTGTACATGTCATGCTCACCTGATTCCCACGGAGGCGCAGGTCTGGCTTCGAGTGCTGATGCTTCTTCTATGGTGAAGCGCAGGACTCTGAAGATGGACTCTCTGGCTCACAGGAATATTCCCCTGTGCGTGAAAAGGGAGTATTACCTACTGACGGAATAATGCTCCAGCCTCCCACTCCCTTCCAACCCTCCATGATACCCTTCCTCGATTCCCTGTGAAGTCTCACCTAAGTGTCTGGAAGGTTGAGTTTTCCATCCTGCTGCTGATGCAGGGGCGCGTTGAAACCCAGTTACTTCACTGGATTGAGGTTTGATGGGAGTTCAAATAAGCTTGACTATTCAGGTAAGGCGCAGTAAGAGTTCTGTAGCAAGTTCAAAAGTTCAAGCTTAATAATAATGTTCATTGTCTTATTGCAGCAAGCGCTAACGCTTATGTCTTTTTCCCCTTAGGGGCCGGGGTTCGAAATGCCGGAGATATGGCGCCGACCCGAAGTGAAACGTGCAGTTCCAGTAAATGACAGGTAAATTCTGGATGAGCGTTCGGGTAATGTCTTTGCATTCGCTCATTCAATGTATTTGTCTTTTTTCCCCCTAGGGGCCGGGGTCCGGAATGCCAGGAAGCGGTAGGACCCGAAATGAAATGGGAATGACCCAACAGGTAAGTCTTAGAAGGAAACTGAGCTTTTCCTATTCCCTTTCTTCTCTCACCTTGTGTTCTTGTCTTTTTCTCTCTAGGCTCTGGGAAGTGGCTGCGCATCCGGATCATTGCTGCTGAAGATGGAGGTGCCCAGGAAAGGTGAGTGAAATGCAGCGCTGCAGCGATCGAAGCGAAATGCTTTTAAAATGATGTCTTCCCTTTCAGGATTGTCGGTGTGATGTCTCCGTGATGCAGCTTTAGCAGGTAAGGTCTTCTTTCTCTCCAATTCTCTCTTAGCAGGTGACCCAGGATGCTGACAGGTGTGGCTGAAGTCCAGATGCAGGAGCTGACACGGTGAGCGTCCAGCTGCGAGGAGCAGAACAACGCGAAGCATGAGTTGCTGATCGGGCGTGGTTTAAATAGCTTTGGAAGAAGTTCCAGGTATGTATCCTTCCACCGATCAGGTATGTATCCTTCCCCGACCACACCCAGTGGAAAGTAGTCCCACAGGTAAAGTAGTTCCATTCAGGCCTCAAGAGGGCCTGGATGTAGCAGCATGGTCTGCATCAGGTAAGTGCACATTGAAACACTTGAACACATGTCTAGCTTTATGAGCCTGGCGCCTAAGGCACCAGGACAGGGGTCCAACATGAGCCTGGCACCTAAGGCGCCAGGACTGTGTCCAAAAGGCCCCAGCTTGGGCCCGCTGGCACTTCCCTGGGGGGAATGATGCCTGCCTCTGGGGTTGCTGGGTCGGACCTGGCTCCTTGGAGGTAGGCATCATGACAGTACCCCCCCTCAAGGCCCCTCCCAAGGTTGTTCCCTCCGGGGGTTTTGGCTTGTTCGGAAATCTCCGGTGGAACCTTTGTATTAATCGAGGTGCGTGAACATGGTTACTAGGCTCCCACGATCTCTCCTGAGGTCCATATCCCTTCCAGTCAACTAGATAGAAGAGTTTGGACTTTAATACCTTGGAGTCTAAAATGTCTTTAACTTCGAATTCTAATTCCCCTTCAATTTGAACTGGGTCTGGAGGCTTGGACAGTCGGGTCCCTGGTTGTACTGGCTTCAAAAGTGATGCATGAAAAACTGGATGAATACGCATGTTAGACGGTAAATCCAGTTTAAAGGCCACGGGATTGATTATAGCCTTGATGGGATAAGGTCCTATGAATCTGGGATTGAAGGTTCGCGGGCCCTTGAGGGGTAAATGTTTCGTTGCTAGCCATACCTGGTCTCCTACTTGGTAAGGAGGAGTTTGACTTCGGTGCAAATCAGCGTTTTTTTTATACTTTTTCTTGGCTTGCTGTAAATGAGTTGCAGCTTCTTTGAAGGCTCGGGTTATTGTGGAATGCAGATGATTTACTGCGGGCATTTCCAGGGTCAGAGGTGGATCTAGATCAGAGGTCCGAGGATGGTGACCATACAAAGTATAAAAAGGAGTTTGTCTGGTTCCAGAATGCACTGAATTGTTGTATGCATATTCTGTGATCCAAAGGATGCCTTTCCAATTTAACTCGGATTGGTGTAACATGCACCGAAGATATTGCTCGAGAGTCTGATTGGTTCTCTCGGTTTGTCCGTCGGTCTGGGGGTGGTGGCTGGTGGATAACCGCACATCTATTTGTGCTAGATGGCAACACTTCTTCCAAAAATGGGAGATAAATTGACTTCCACGATCCGAGACTAATATAGAAGGGAAACCATGTATGCGAACTACATTCTCCAGAAATTCCTTGGCCAAGGTGGAAGCTGAAGGCAAACCTTTTAAAGGGATAAAGTGGGCCATTTTGGAGAATAGATCCACAATTACAAGGATAGTGTTGTAACCAGCACAAGGAGGCAGGTCAGGTATAAAGTCCATTGACAAGGTGTGCCATGGTGCCGGTGGAATATCCAAGGGTTGAAGTAGGCCGGCTGGCCTTTTCTTTTGCCCCTTGTTTTGGGCGCAAACTCTGCAAGACAATACAAAAGACTTTATGTCTTTTCTCCAAGAAGGCCACCAGAAGTGGCGTTTGATTTTTTCCTCCGTTTTAGCGATACCAGGGTGTCCTTCCATTAATGATTCATGATGATGGGCGATAACAAGTTCTTGCAATTCTTTACTAAGCAGAAACAACCGCTCCTGGAAGTAAGGTAAGTCATCCTTAACGGTGTAATGAGGACCCTTTTGACTCCATTCCAGTAAGGCTGAAGAGTCTAGAAGTTGTTTTACTTGCGTTTGGATGTCCTCAATAGTTTGCAATGAAGTTAGGCCTAAGATTCTTTGTTCAGGTATGATTGGCACAGGTTCCAAACTCGAACTGGGTTCTTCCATGCCAATCCGGGATAAGGAGTCCGCTTTACCATTCTTGCAGCCAGGGCGATAGGTAATTACAAAATCAAATTCCGCAAAGAATAGAGCCCATCGAAGTTGTCGTGAACATTGAGCTTTGGCCGTCTTTAAATACTTTAAATTTCTGTGGTCATTAATTACGGTGATGGTGTGTCTTGCCCCGAGAAGGTAGTGACGCCAAGCCTTGAAAGCAGATTTAATAGCCATTAACTCTTTGTCGGTAATTGCGTAGTTGATTTCAGGAGGAGAAAATTTCCTGGACCAAAAGGCCACAGGGTGTAGTTGGTTAGTTTCTGGGTCTCTTTGCGACAGGACAGCTCTCATGGCCGAACTGGATGCGTCGGTTTCCATAATGTAAGGGAGATCTGGGTGCGGGTGCTTCAATATAGGTGCAGAGGTGAATTTGGTTTTCAGGTCCTGAAAGGCTTGTTCGGCCTCAAGAGTCCATTCAAAGCGTTTGTTTTTCTTCAGGAGAGCTGTGATGGGTTGGACTGTTCGGGAAAATTCCGGGATGAATCTTCGATAGAAATTGGCGAAGCCGAGCATGCTCTGAACTCCCTTCACCGAGCTAGGAGATGGCCATTTGAGGATGGCGTCCACCTTTTGCGAGTCCATTCGGACTCCTTGAGGTGTCAGGATGAATCAGAGAAACTCCACTTCTGTGGTATGAAAAACTCATTTTTCGAGCTTTGCAAATAGTCTGTGCTGGCGCAAATTCTCAAGAACTGCCCTAACATGTTTTCTGTGATCGGATTCTGAAGAAGAGTACACCAGGATGTCTTCAATATAAACAATGACACAGACGTCGATAAGTTCCCGAAGAACATCATTCATAAAGTACTGAAAGGCGGCAGGTGCATTGCACAAACCGAAGGGCATCACCTGATATTCGAAGAGCCCAAATTTGGTGCGGAATGCAGTCTTCCATTCGTCGCCTTCTTTTATACGCACCAGGTGATAAGCTCCTCGGAGATCTTACTTGGAGTACACACAAGCGTCTTTCACCTGGTCGATAAGCTCAGGGATCAGGGGCAGAGGATAACGATTCTTAATCGTTATTTGATTTAGGGCGCGATAGTCTATACATGTTCTAAAGTCGCCCTCTTTTTTCGGCACGAAGAACAGAGCTGAGGAGACAGGAGACTTGGATGGGCGAATAAAACCATTGGCTAGGTACTGATCTAAATACTGACGCAAATGTAGGTTCTCAGGTTCCGTAAGAGCATAAATCCTACTACAAGGTAGTTGAGCATTGGGTACCAGATCGATCTGGCAATCATAAGACCGATGGGGAGGTAACGTGTTAGCCTGTTCTTTCTGAAAAACGTCTTGGAATTCTTGGTATTCTGACGGTAGCTGTACAGGGGTGGAAGTTGCTGAGGCTAGACCCATAACTGGATTTCTTGGGTAACAAGTTGGTTCACAATCAGGAAAACCTATCTTCTTTGCTCGCCAGTCAATTCTGGGATCATGTGTTTCTAACCAAGGAATTCCAAGAATTACTTGAAATTGTGGGGCCTTGATCACATCAAACACGATTGCTTCCCGATGTCCATCCTGACCCACCAGTGTCATTTCAACAGTGGAATGCGTTACAGGCCCTGAGGCTATTTCGGTTCCATCTACTGTAGTAATGACATCTTGGGTTACTTTCGGGCGGAGAGGGAGCTTAATCCTGGAAGCCAATTCACGGTCTATGTAATTTCCAATAGCTCCACTGTCGATGTATGCTTTTATAGCATGCAACAGCTGAGGCTGTTTTGGGTCCACGAGCACCATTGGCATGACAAAATGCGAGGTCAAAGAGTTTGTTTTCAAGCTCGGCAAGCGGACCTCTACGCTTGTCGGGCTAGGTCGTTTCCCGAATCAGGTGTCAATAAATCGTTATCAGTGGCTCCAACCACCTTCTTAGGTGGTTTAACCGGACAATTTCGAAGAAAGTGACCGGAAGTCCCGCAATACAGACAAAGTTGCATTTGCCGCCTTCTCTCTCTTTCCTTCTGCGTTAATGGTCCTTTAACACCGGCGATTTGCATAGGTTCGGATACGTCGGTACTCTTGGAGTTAGTGTGGGTTTTGATCGGTACTCGGGTTTCGTACTTGAACCGATCTGCTTTACTATTTTGAAGTCTGTGATGAAGTTGAACCACCAAGTCTATGTAGTCTGCGCAGACCTGGGGTGGATCTACTATCTGAGCTAGAACATCCTTAAGCTCTCCGCGCAGGCCTCGATGAAACAATGTGATCCTTTTGTTTTCTGGCCATCCAGTTTCCACAACCAGTCTATTAAAGGTGGCAACGTAGGACAGGAGATCCTGATTACCTTGTCGTAAGGATAGCAGTTCGTTATCAAGGGCCTGTCCTTGAGAGTGTCGAGCAAACAATCTTTCCATGCTGGCCTGGAAACCCTGAAAATTCTGGAGATTGGGATCATCCTGATTTACCAATGGAATAGACCAATCGGCAGCACTGCCACTGAGGTAAGATAGTATAAAGGCTACCTTGGTCTGGTCGTTAGGGAAGGCCCCGGGTCTGCATAGAAAGTGTAAACGACATTGGTTCATAAAGACGGCATATTTCTTGGGATCCCCCGCAAAACGTTCAGGCGGGGCCAAAGGCATGTGTCCAGGTAGATCGATTTGTACCGGGTTATTCAAACCCATTGATGTGGAAGTACCTCCGGAATTAGGTAAAGGAGTGTGCCCTGCCTGGGCCTGCAATAACCTTTTGGCCAGGTCATCTGTTCTTTCCTTGGATAGGATCAGTTCTCTTTTGAGAGCGTTAGTCTCCTGGCGGGCTGAGTGCACTTCTGCCCGTAATTCCCCCAAAAGCTGGGCCAGCTGATCTGTCTCGGAAATCTCCATAGCGCCCGGGTGGGAAATTGTGCTTAGGCTTCGCGTTCTGTCACGCTCACCTGATTCCCACAGAGGCGCAGGTCTGGCTTCGAGTGCTGATGCTTCTTCTATGGTGAAGCGCAGGACTCTGAAGATGGACTCTCTGGCTCGCAGGAATATTCCCCTGTGCGTGAAAAGGGAGTATTACCTACTGAAGGAATAATGCTCCAGCCTCCCACTCCCTTCCAAACCTCCACGATACCCTTCCTCGATTCCCTGTGAAGCCTCACCTTACGGTCTGGAAGGATGAGTTTTCCATCCTGCTTCTGATGCAGGGGCGCGTTGAAACCCAGTTACTTCACTGGATTGAGGTTTGATGGGAGTTCAAATAAGCTTGACTATTCAGGTAAGGCGCTGTTAGAGTTCTGTAGCAAGTTCAAAAGTTCAAGCTTAATAATAATGTTCATTGTCTTATTGCAGCAAGCGCTAACGCTTATGTCTTTTTCCCCTTAGGGGCCGGGGTTCGGAATGCCGGAGATATGGCGCCGACCCGAAGTGAAACGTGCAGTTCCAGTAAATGACAGGTAAGTTCTGGATGAGCGTTCGGGTAATGTCTTTGCATTCGCTCATTCAATGTCTTTGTCTTTTTTCCCCATAGGGGCTGGGGTCCGGAATGCCAGGAAGCGGCAGGACCCGAAATGAAATGGGAATGACCCAACAGGTAAGTCTTAGAAGGAAACTGAGCTTTTCCTATTCCCTTCCTTCTCTCACCTTGTGTTCTTGTCTTTTTCTTTCTAGGCTCTGGGAAGTGGCTGCGGATCCGGATGATCGCTGCTGAAGATGGAGGTGCCCAGGAAAGGTGAGTGAAATGCAGCGCTGCAGCGATCGAAGCGAAATGCTTTTAAAATGATGTCTTTCCTTTCAGTATTGTCGGTGTGATGTCTCCGTGATGCAGCTTTAGCAGATAAGGTCTTCTTTCTCTCCAATTCTCTCTTAGCAGGTGACCCAGGATGCTGACAGGCGTGGCTGAAGTCCAGATGCAGGAGCTGACACGGTGAGCGTCCAGCTGCGAGGAGCAGAACAACGCGAAGCGTGAGTTGCTGATCGGGCGTGGTTTAAATAGCTTTGGAAGAAGTTCCAGGTATGTATCCTTCCACCGATCAGGTATGTATCCTTCCCCGACCACACCCAGGGGAAAGTAGTCCCACAGGTAAAGTAGTTCCATTCAGGCCTCAAGAGGGCCTGGATGTAGCAGCATGGTCTGCATCAGGTAAGTGCACATTAAAACACTTGAACACATGTCTAGCTTTATGAGCCTGGCGCCTAAGGCGCCAAGACAGGGTTCCAACATGAGCTTGGCACCTAAGGCGCCAGGACTGTGTCCAAAGGGCCCCAGCTTGGGCCCGCTGGCACTTCCCTGGGGGGAATGATGCCTGCCTCTGGGGTTGCTGGGTCGGACCTGGCTCCTTGGAGGTAGGCATCATGACAGTACCCCCCCTCAAGGCCCCTCCCAAGGTTGTTCCCTCCAGGGGTTTTGGCTTGTTCGGAAATCTCCGGTGGAACCTTTGTATTAATCGAGGTGCGTGAACATGGTTACTAGGCTCCCACAATCTCTCCTGATGTCCATATCCCTTCCAGTCAACTAGATAGAAGTGTTTGGACTTTAATACCTTGGAGTCTAAAATGTCTTTAACTTCGAATTCTAATTCCCCTTCAATTTGAACTGGGTCTGGAGGCTTGGACAGTCGGGTCCCTGGTTTTACTGGCTTCAAAAGTGATGCATGAAAAACTGGATGAATACGCATGTTAGACGGTAAATCCAGTTTAAAGGCCACGGGATTGATTATAGCCTTGATGGGATAAGGTCCTATGAATCTGGGATTGAAGGTTTGCGGGCCATTGAGGGGTAAATGTTTCGTTGCTAGCCATACCTGGTCTCCTACTTGGTAAGGAGGAGTTTGACTTCGGTGCAAATCAGCGTTTTTTTATACTTTTTCTTGGCTTGCTGTAAATGAGTTGCAGCTTCTTTGAAGGCTCGGGTTATTGTGGAATGCAGATGATTTACTGCGGGCATTTCCAGGGTCAGAGGTGGATCTAGATCAGAGGTCCGAGGATGGTGACCATACAAAGTATAAAAAGGAGTTTGTCTGGTTCCAGAATGCACTGAATTGTTGTATGCATATTCTGCGATCCAAAGGATGTCTTTCCAATTTAACTCGGATTGGTGTAACATGCACCAAAGATATTGCTCGAGAGTCTGATTGGTTCTCTCGGTTTGTTCGTCGGTCTGGGGGTGGTGGCTGGTGGATAACCGCACATCTATTTGTGCTAGTTGGCAACACTTCTTCCAAAAATGGGAGATAAATTGACTTCCACGATCCTAGACTAATATGGAAGGGAAACCATGTATACAAACTACATTCTCCAGAAATTCCTTGGCCAAGGTGGAAGCTGAAGGCAAACCTTTAAAAGGGATAAAGTGGGCCATTTTGGAGAATAGATCCACAATTACAAGGATAGTGTTATAACCAGCACAAGGAGGCAGGTCAGTTATAAAGTCCATTGACAAGGTGTGCCATGGTACCGGTGGAATATCCAAGGGTTGAAGTAGGCCGGCTGGCCTTTTCTTTTGCCCCTTGTTTTGGGCGCAAACTCCGCAAGACAATACAAAAGACTTTATGTCTTTTCTCCAAGAAGGCCACCAGAAGTGGCGTTTGATTTTTTCCTCCGTTTTAGCGATACCAGGGTGTCCTTCCATTAATGATTCATGATGATGGGCAATAACAAGTTCTTGCAATTCTTTACTAGGCAGAAACAACTGCTCCTGGAAGTAGGGTAAGTCATCCTTAACAGTGTAATGAGGACCCTTTTGACTCCATTCCAGTAAGGCTGAAGAGTCTAGAAGTTGTTTTACTTGCATTTGGATGTTGTCAATAAGTTTGAAAAGAAGTTAAGCCTAAGATTCTTTGTTCAGATATGATTGGCACAGGTTCTAAACTCGAATTGGGTTCTTCTATGCCAATCCGGGATAAGGCGTCCGCTTTACCATTCTTGCAGCCAGGGCGATAGGTAATTACAAAATCAAATTCCGCAAAGAATAGAGCCCATCTAAGTTGTCGTGAAAATTGAGTTTTGGCCGTCTTTAAATACTGTAAATTTCTGTGGTCCGTAATTACGGTGATGGTGTGTCTTGCCCCGAGAAGGTAGTGACGCCAAGCCTTGAAAGCAGATTTAATAGCCAGTAACTCTTTGTCGGTAATTGCGTAGTTGATTTCAGGAGGAGAAAATTTCCTGGACCAAAAGGCCACAGGTTGTAGTTGGTTAGTTTCTGGGTCTCTTTGCGACAGGACAGCTCCCATGGCCGAACTGGATGCGTCGGTTTCCACAATGTAAGGGAGATCTGGGTGCGGGTCCTTCAATATAGGTGCAGAGGTGAATTTGGTTTTCAGGTCCTGAAAGGCTTGTTCGGCCTCAAGAGTCCATTCAAAGCGTTTGTTTTTCTTCAGGAGAGCTGTGATGGGTAGGACCGTTCCGGAAAATTCTGGGATGAATCTTCGATAGAAATTGGCGAAGCCGAGCATGCTCTGAACTCCCTTCACCGAGCTAGGAGATGGCCATTTGAGGATGGCGTCCACCTTTCACGAGTCCATTCGGACTCCTTGAGGTGTCAGGATGAATCCGAGAAACTCCACTGCTGTGGTATGAAAAACGCATTTTTCGAGCTTTGCAAATAGTCTGTGCTGGCGCAATTTCTCAAGAACTGCCCTAACATGTTTTCTGTGATCGGATTCTGAAGAAGAGTACACCAGGATGTCGTCAATATAAACAATGACACAGACGTCGATAAGTTCCCGAAGAACATCATTCATAAAGTACTGAAAGGCGGCAGGTGCATTGCACAAACCGAAGGGCATCACCTGATATTCGAAGAGCCCAAATTTGGTGCGGAATGCAGTCTTCCATTCGTCGCCTTCTTTTATACGCACCAGGTGATAAGCTCCTCGGAGATCTAACTTGGTGTACACACAAGCGTCTTTCACCTGGTCGATAAGCTCAGGGATCAGGGGCAGAGGATAACGATTCTTAATCGTTATTTGATTTAGGGCGCGATAGTCTATACATGTTCTAAGGTCGCCCTCTTTTTTCGGCATGAAGAACAGAGCTGAGGAGACAGGAGACTTGGACGGGCGAATAAAACCATTGGCTAGGTACTGATCTAAATACTGACGCAAATGTAGGTTCTCAGGTTCCGTAAGAGCATAAATCCTACTACAAGGTAGTTGAGCATTGGGTATCAGATCGATTTGGCAATCATAAGACCGATGGGGAGGTAACGTGTTAGCCTGTTCTTTCTGAAAAACGTCTTGGAATTCTTGATATTCTGACGGTAGCTGTACAGGGGTGGAAGTTGCTGAGGCTAGACCCATAACTGGATTTCTTGGGTAACACGTTGGTTCACAATCAGGAAAACTTATCTTCTTTGCTCGCCAGTCAATTCTGGGATTATGTGTTTCTAACCAAGGAATTCCAAGAATTACTTGAAATTGTGGGGCCTTGATCACATCAAACACGATTGCTTCCCGATGTCCATCCTGACCCACCAGTGTCATTTCAACAGTGGAATGTGTTACAGGCCCTGAGGCTATTTCGGTTCCATCTACTGTAGTAATGACATCTTGGGTTACTTTCGGGCGGAGAGGGAGCTTAATCCTGGAAGCCAATTCACGGTCTATGTAATTTCCAATAGCTCCACTGTCGATGTATGCTTTTATAGCATGCAACAGCTGAGGCTGTTTTGGGTCACGAGCACCATTGGCAGGACAAAATGCGAGGTCAAAGAGTTTGTTTTCAAGCTCGGCAAGCGGACCCCTACACTTGTTGGGCTAGGTCGTATCCCGAATCAGGTGTCAATAAATCGTTATCAGTGGCTCCAACCACCTTCTTAGGTGGTTTAACCGGACAATTTCGAAGAAAGTGACCGGAAGTCCCGCAATACAAACAAAGTTGCATATGCCGCCTTCTCTCTCGTTCCTTCTGCGTTAATGGTCCTTTAACACCGCCGATTTGCATAGGTTCGGATACGTCGGTACTCTTGGAGTTAGCGTGGGTTTTGATCGGTACTCGGGTTTCGTACTTGAACCGATCTGCTTTTCTATTTTGAAGTCTGTGATCAAGTTGAACCACCAAGTCTATGTAGTCTGCGCAGACCTGGGGTGGATCTACTATCTGAGCTAGAACATCCTTAAGCTCTCCGCGCAGGCCTCGATGAAACAATGTGATCCTTTTGTTTTCTGGCCATCCAGTTTCCACAACCAGTCTATTAAAGGTGGCAACGTAGTACAGGAGATCCTGATTACCTTGTCGTAAGGATAGCAGTTCGTTATCAAGGGCCTGTCCTTGAGAGTGTCGAGCAAACAATCTTTCCATGCTGGCCTGGAAACCCTGAAAATTCTGGAGAATGGGATCATCCTGATTTACCAATGGAATAGACCAATCGGCAGCACTGCCACTGAGGTAAGATAGTATAAAGGCTACCTTGGTCTGGTCGTTAGGGAAGGCCCCGGGTCTGTATAGAAAGTGTAAACGACATTGGTTCATAAAGACGGCATATTTCTTGGGATCCCCCGCAAAACGTTCAGGCGGGGCCAAAGGCATGTGTCCAGGTAGATTGATTTGTACCGGGTTATTCAAACCCATTGATGTGGAAGTACCTCTGGAATTAGGTAAAGGAGTGTGCCCTGCCTGGGCCTGCAATAACCTTTTGGCCAGGTCATCTGTTCTTTCCTTGGATAGGATCAGTTCTCTTTTGAGAGCGTTAGTCTCCTGGCGGGCTGAGTGCACTTCTGCCCGTAATTCCCCCAAAAGCTGGGCCAGCTGATCTGTCTCGGAAGTCTCCATAGCGCCCGGGTGGGAAATTGTGGGTAGGCTTCGCGTTCTGTCACGCTCACCTGATTCCCACCGAGGCGCAGGTCTGGCTTCGAGTGCTGATGCTTCTTCTATGGTGTAGCGCAGGACTCTGAAGATGGACTCTCTGGCTCGCAGGAATATTCCCCTGTGCGTGAAAAGGGAGTATTACCTACTGACGGAATAATGCTCCAGCCTCCCACTCCCTTCCAACCCTCCACGATACCATTCCTCGATTCCCTGTGAAGTCTCACCTTAGGGTCTGGAAGGATGAGTTTTCCATCCTGCTTCTGATGCAGGGGCGCGTTGAAACCCAGTTACTTCACTGGATTGAGGTTTGATGGGAGTTCAAATAAGCTTGACTATTCAGGTAAGGCGCTGTTAGAGTTCTGTAGCAAGTTCAAAAGTTCAAGCTTAATAATAATGTTCATTGTCTTATTGCAGCAAGCGCTAACGCTTATGTCTTTTTCCCCTTAGGGGCCGGGGTTCGGAATGCCGGAGATATGGCGCCAACCTGAAGTGAAACGTGCAGTTCGGGTAATGTCTTTGCATTCGCTCATTCAATGTCTTTGTCTTTTTTCACCATAGGGGCCGGGGTCCGGAATGCCAGGAAGCGGCAGGACCAGAAATGAAATGGGAATGACCCAACAGGCAAGTCTTAGAAGGAAACTGAGCTTTTCCTATTCCCTTCCTTCTCTCACCTTGTGTTCTTGTCTTTTTCTCTCTAGGCTCTGGGAAGTGGCTGCGGATCCGGATGATCGCTGCTGAAGATGGAGGTGCCCATGAAAGTTGAGAGAAATGCAGCGCTGCAGCGATCGAAGCGAAATGCTTTTAAAATGATGTCTTCTTTTTCAGGATTGTCGGTGTGATTTCTCCGTGATGCAGCTTTAGCAGGTAAGGTCTTCTTTCTCTCCAATTCTCTCTTAGCAGGTTACCCAGGATGCTGACAGGCGTGGCTGAAGTCCAGATGCAGGAGCTGACACAGTGAGCGTCCAGCTGCGAGGAGCAGAACAACGTGAAGCGTGAGTTGCTGATCGGGCGTGGTTTAAATAGCTTTGGAAGAAGTTCCAGGTATGTATCCTTCCACCGATCAGGTATGTATCCTTCCCCGACCACACCCAGGGAAAAGTAGTCCCACAGGTAAAGTAGTTCCATTCAGGCCCCAAGAGGGCCTGGATGTAGCAGCATGGTCTGCATCAGGTAAGTGCACATTAAAACACTTGAACACATGTCTAGCTTTATGAGCCTGGCGCCTAAGGCGCCAGGACAGCGGTCCAACATGAGCCTGGCGCCTAAGGCGCCAGGACTGTGTCCAAAGGGCCCCAGCTTGGGCCCGCTGGCACTTCCCTGGGGGGAATGATGCCTGCCTCTGGGGTTGCTGGGTCGGACCTGGCTCCTTGGAGGTAGGCATCATGACAGTACATCCCTAGTGGGGATTGTTGTTGTATTGAACACTGCATGGTGTATTGATATGTGCTTTTGCATCCATGTCTTCCTCCTTATTCACAGGTACCTTCTTCATGTCTTCACAAGGCTGTCTACTTTGCGGATGCAGTTCATGTTGTATGCAGTACACTGAAACATTTTCCTGACGTCAACACTCTGCAGTTGGAAGGGGTGGATGTGCTGGCTTATTTAGGTTGTGAAACCTGCACTACTTTTATTTGGTACTGTCATATTTTGGCAATGTTTCATCCTGTGTTGCTGTATTGTGTTGCTGGTAAGTATTTGGTCATGTGTGCTGTTTGTTATTGATTACTGGGAGCATATTGTCTGTGGCCTGTTTCCATTTGGTACAGTGCACTTTGTGACACTTGTGTCATGCGTTGTGCATTCCTTTGTTTGCTTCCACATTGCATAACATGCCATGGTGTGTTGGGTAGCCGAGATGGGGAGGGGTTGGGTGACATGGTGCTGTTTTCATGTTGTATTTTGCAAGGGGGTGTCATTCATGCAGCATGAATGTGTGTCTTTTTGTGACACAGCATTGGTTGTCTTTCGGTAGGTAATGATGCACACAAAGTAACACTTCCAGGTGACCAATCTCAGGCTGATATGGTTGTGACAGGTGACTGTCCCTTATGTCATCATCATTGATTGTCAGCTGGTATGTACCAGGGCTGTGTGAACTCCATAGGGGTGTGATTTTAGGTGAAGTAATTAGCCACCACCTGCATACGGGCTGCCTCACCACGTGCCCTTTCTCCTCCCATGCGCAGCGGCCGTGCATTTGGTTTGGGATGTGGGGGCACCACCATGTCCACCGGCAGGCCCCGGCGGGTTGCAACATTGTGCAGGACACATGCTGCCACTATGATCCTGCACACTACATGGGGGCGCGTATAGCAGCTATCCACCAGAGCGGTCAAGGGAGCGAAAGCGTGACTTGAGCACTCCGAATGTGCGCTCCACTATGCCCTGGGTTGCAATATGGGCTGTGTTGTATCTTACCTCGGGTGGTGTGGTGGGGTTCCGAATTGGCATCAACAGGTGGGTGCTCAGAGGGTAGGCACTGTCCCCTGGGGAGGTGATGATGAGTTGTGACATTACTCAGTATCTGACATGCATGCATGTGCAGAGGCATTTATACTCACCAAGCAGCCATGTATCGCCATGCCGCCCCACTTCTAGGTCCCGGTTTAGGGTTGATATTCTGTAAATGAAACTGTCATGGGTGGACCCTGAATAGTTGGCATATACTGATGTGATGATTCCCTTGGCATCACATACTACCTGCACGTTGATGGAGTGCCAGTGATTGCAGTTTCTATAGATGTGCTCAGTTGCCCTGGGAGGACGTAGAGCCACATGGCTGAAATCAATGGCACCTAGCACTTTGGGGAAGTGTGCCACCCCGTAAAAAAATCCTGGACGGCAGCCTGCCTTTCTGCAGGTGTTCTGGGCAGGTATATGTGCCTGCAGACTGATGGGCGTGCAGTCATGATGGCCAACACCTGCTGTAGGCAGCGTGACTGCGTGGCCTGTGACACCCACCCCCCACTATGGCACTTGTCCGCTGAAATGAACCAGTGGCCAAGAAGTGCAGTACATTGAGCACCTTTTCCAATGGGCTCAGTGCTTGGGAGCTCAGGGTGGGTGATGTGAGGTCATCCTCCCACTCACTCACCAGGTCGAGTATTATGTGAGGTGGAAACCTGTACCTCTCATACACCTGGTCATCAGGCATCCCCAGAAAGGCTGGTCCTGGGTGTAAAAATTCTGGCCCTGACTATCCTCCTCCTCCTGCCGTGTCCCACGACCACTGCTGCGAGGAATGGTATATTCATCATAGCGTCTGAGCTTGTTTGTTGCTTGCGCACACTTTTATGCTGCGCGGGTCTGCGTACGCCTGCTTCCTGCTGGCGTACGTGTTTCCGGATTAGCGCGTCTTTTTTGGCACACGCGTTTCCCCCATTGATTCCCTGAATAAATGTTGTAGGCGTGCGTGTGGATGTTCCGCGCATTTGCCTACTGTACTTCCCCCATAACGCCCACATTTTCACGCGTTGTTCCCCATTCCACGTGTTACGCCCCGTGTCCCGCCTACTTTTGTTGTGTGCGCCGTGCTTTGTGCGCTTTCGCGCTTTCGCGCACAGCGTTTGATGACGTGTGCGCCCACGTGCGCCACGCAGGATTTTAGCGCACATCCCAGTATTTACACGCGCACAGACTTCCATGAATCAATGTGCGCAGCTTTCGCACTTGCGCTGCGATTCGCACGCTTTCGCACGCTTGCGCAGAGATTTTCGGCACACATTAATTACATGAATCGGCCTGTATATGTCATTATGAAAGCCTCATTTATCTGAGAAGAAAATATTTGCTGGCACATGATAATTCTATTAACAATGTAAATATAAATGAAATATGGGAAGCCCCGATACATGGAAATTACATGAATTTGATTTTTCACATGATGACATTTTATGAGATAATATTATCTATTTTAAAGGAACTGTCAAGTGGCATGCTGTTTTAATAGAATCGGATGTGTATGAAGTTTTCTTAAAGTTGTAATAATTGTTTTAAGCTGAATGTTTTATGGTTGTTTTGTATATATACTTTGTTGGCTATGGGCATATTAATCAATAAATAAATAACTATACATTATAGGTAAGGTTTGCATTCTTTACAAGATGTACACAGATTTGCATGTTAGGACAGAAGACTGTTAATGTATTGGCCTCACTGAAACTGGCAATATTACAATGTTCTAATTAAACTTCATAGCCCTACATCATCTTCTGGGCCATCAAGAGCCGGTCCGGCTCAAGTGTGTGTGAGGTGCAGCAGCCCATGGCTGCTAATGTGCAGAAGTGTGGGCAGGCTGGAAGATGGGAGAAGAGGATGAATCAGGGACAATCAGTGCGACTCTGGCCTGAGAAACCCAGAAACACCATTGGAGAGAGAGAGCACACTGGGAAAGGCGGAAGAGATATGAGGCACACACAGAGGCATCATGTAGGCAGCAGGCATTAGAATGAGGATTGAAAGCAGTGAATACACGCCCCAGTGTGGATTGTGATGTCATTGATACTCCAGGCCATAAAAGGAAATATAGGCCACAGTTTAGCTAATGAGAGAGAGTGTGCCACATCACTCTCCAGAGTTCTATTACCAATTGATCAAACTTGGGAAATAACACAAGGG
This sequence comes from Ambystoma mexicanum, assembly GCF_040938575.1. NCBI lineage: Eukaryota > Metazoa > Chordata > Amphibia > Caudata > Ambystomatidae > Ambystoma > Ambystoma mexicanum. Next base: position 835,006,934 of record NC_090928.1, read on the forward strand.
CCGATATTCAAAAAGAAGCAAGCAAAGAGAAATAATGCAAAGTGCAAAAAGATGGCAGTGTGAAAATTCACAATTGAGGCAACCCACTAACCTTAACAGTCATTTATTTATTTATTTGCAGGTCACTTAACATAAACCTTACAATTATGTACGATTAAATATTTGAATAGGTGTACCCTTAATCATCCTATATTTCGTCGGGTGGTGTAGCGATAGTTAAGGCTATTTACAACATCATTGTTTTTAACCATGTTTTTTAAGAATATCATGTGGACTTTGTCACATGGGTCTTCATCCCTGGAGATTACCGGTCAATGTATACTGAGGGTTCAAGTTACAACTTGAGGAACACAATGATAATTCTAGTGACAAAATAAATATAAATGAACTATGGGAAGCCCGGATACATGGAAATGACATGAATTTAATTTTTCACATGATGACATTTATGATTAACATGACAAATATGTCATTATTTTACAAAAATAGTGCTGAGATTTTAGGATTGCGCCCGTTAAGCCAAAAACAGGTGCAATGCTGGAGGTGTACTGCTGTGCGCTACCAGGAGGCCCAGGCCCACTTGAGAATAGTGGTGGAGCCTCCTTGTCCTGATTTGGCATAGTGAATCATGCTCTTTAGTACGTTCACTGCACCAAGTTAAGAATTAGGCCCTCAGTATGTGGTGCCTGACTAATGTTCATTAGAATATCATGCTTTAGGGAAGTGACCAAACTTGAAGGGAAAGCTAAAGACCAAACACAAGGAATGCATGCAAGGCCATTCACTCTATTACGTTTACATGTTGCAATGATCTACATCACCAAAGCCAGAGGAACTTCCCATCAACAACCAAAACTCCCCGAAGACGAACGCGATGAAAACACAAAAAACCCAAGACAAAACCTAGAAGAACTCTTCGAAGATGCCAACACCCCGAATCCCACAGCCCAACAAGTGACTGACCAGGAAGGAAATGTCAACACCGAACAGAAAACGACCTCGACAAAGCCCAAAACAAACAACACCTCCAAACTTCACTGCAATCTAATAAATGCAAGATCCATGTCAAAACAATCAACAGAGATCTTCGTCCTACTCGATGACAATGCATGGACATCCTGTTCATCACAGAAACATGGCTGGATGACAAATACAAAATCACACTCCAAAGCTGCCATCCGACCGACTTCAAATGGAAAAAGAAAAAAGGAAGAGGCATCGCTATAGCACTCAAAGAACACCTGAAAATAAAAACTGACGAACCACTCAACATCCTCAACTGCAAAACCATGGTGGTACACCTAACAGCAAGCCCAAAAACCAACATCACATTCATCCTGGTATACGACCACCAACATATGATGCAACATTCGTTGATAACTTCATAGAAGCCATCACCAATTTAGCCATCAACCACGAACACCTAATCATCCTGGGGGACTTCAACATCTGGTTTGAAGACAGCCACGCCAACTCCCAAAACTCACTAATTGAACAACTCATCACCATGAAACTGCGACAACTAGTCAAAGGAGCAACACACTCAGCAGGACACACCCTACACGCAATTTTCACCCAAAAAAAACTCATCACCGCGGCACCTATGATATAAATACTGTGCAGCGACCATCTCATCATCCCATTCATGATCGCTCTGCCTACCCAAGCCTACATCCAACATCCGAAACCAAAAGAAACTGGAAACACGTCAAAGAAAGCAACCTATTCGAACAGCTGGAATTCACAAAACCCTTAACTACAGAAATGGAGCTAGCGGACCTAGACGGGAAAGCAGAGATACTGCACAAATGGATCGCGGATACAATAGACAAGATCACACCAGAAAAACCTTTCAGCCCATCAAAAAAAAGAGCAATGGCAAAATGGTTCACCCCACTATTAAACAACATGAAAAAGAAAAACAAAAAGATGGAATTGGAATGGAGGAAAGAATACAACCCAGGAAAAAAAACACTGTACCAGAAACAAATCCGCACATACAAGAAGGAAATTCAAAAGCCAAAGACAAGACATTACGATGACAGAATCAACAATGCCACCAACACACAAAAAGAAATGTTTAGCATCATTAAAGAAATGAGAAACCCACCAGGCTGCGATAACACCCCAACCCCATCAGAAAAACAATGCAACGACCTGGCAAACCACTTAAAAAAAAAATCAATGACATCCGACAAACCATTCAAAAGCGACCAACCAACCACAACACACAACCCAACGAACTTAATATGAAACCACAGCACAAACTCCAAAGCTTTCCTGAAATATCAGCAGAAGCATTCTCAATGCTGGTTAAACGAAGCAAGAAAGCGGGATCACCCATGGACCCCTGCCCCCCAGACATCTACAAATCAATCCTCGCGCAAGGATCGCCAGCAGAACACTACAGAAACCTTCTAAATCTATCACTATCAACAGGGACTGTACCGAAGATCTTCAAATCAGCATACATCAAGGCACTCTTGAAAAACGCAAGTGGCGACATAGAAGACCTTTCCAACTACAGGCCGATCTCTAACATCACCTACCCAGCAAAACTTCTAGAAACCTACGTATATAAGCTAACCCAAGAACACGTAGAAAAACACCAAGCTCAAATCGGTTTCAGACCAGCGAGAGGAACGGAAACAGCACTACTATCCATCTGGGACGACCTCAAAACTAACGCAGACTCAAACACTACCTTATTCTGCTCGACCTCTCCACAGCCTTTGACACAGTTAGCCACGACACCCTGACCAAAAGACTAGAAGACATAGGCATAACAGACACAGTACTACACTGGACCAAATCATTCCTAGCAGACAGAACAGAAACCATATGGATAAAACCTTTCAAATCCACTCCACGAGTTAACGACTGTGGAGTGCCACAAGGATCCTCACTATCTCCACTATATTTCAACATCTATCAGACTCCGGTCATCAGATTCTTCAAAAAATACAACATTACATGTTACAACTATGCAGATGACACTCTGATCATCTACAAAATCAAAGACAGCGATGCCGACCACTCAGCCCTAACCGACTCTCTAAAAGGAGTCTTCAACTGGATGGATGCCAACAACCTGAAAGACGGAAATCATGATCATATCCAAAGACCAGGAGAACGAAACCACCATCCCATGGCCTACGGAAATGGGAAACGCACCAATACCATCGAAGGTAGTAAAAAATCTGGGAGTCCTAATGGACAACACCCTAACCCTGGAACCACAAATAAATACAACAGTGAAGAAATGCTTTTTCCTCCTCCACACAGCAAGAAGAAGTCTACCTTTCCTCTCCTTCACGCACAAAACACTCACTATCGTCGCCCTAATCATGTCAAAAATCGACTATGCAAAGAGCCTCTACCTCGGAATACCAGAATACCTCCTGAAGAAACTGCATCGGATCCAAAATGCAGCAGCAAAACTACTCCTCAAACTATCCAGAAGAGATCACATCACACCAGCCCTAAAAACACTACACTGGCTCCCAGTTAAACAATGCATCACCTTCGAAACAATGTGCATAACACACAGACCAATCAGCGGACAAGGAGCAGAATTCCTACAAAAGAAAATAACAGTCTACAAACCAACAAGTCCCCTCCGATCAAGCAACGAAATCCGCCTGGAACTCAAACCATACCTTAAGAAAAAACTTGGAGGCACCTCCTTTTACCACTTAGCCGCAAAAACCTGGAACGACATCCCAAAAGAAATAAGAAACACTGGAGATCACCTACAATTCAGGAAATCACTAAAAATCTGGCTAATCAACACCACAGATTAAATCTGGAAACCAAAACTGGAAAAAGGATGACTAAAGGAAAAGGCATGGACATCCCGACCCGAGAGGGAAACTCCCACGGCACTTGGACGGGTGACACTGGATAGACTGAAACACAGGTGGCACGCATGGAAACTGAGTCAACTACCCCAGACAATCCCACCATCACTTCGCCCTCCCCTCAGCTACCGCCAGGCATCACAGTGATGTGGAACTGTTGAGATATTGGCAATCACCACATGACCTGAGAGGTTGACATTGGCAGGTGCACTGACCACAGGAGTATGAAGGGAGGATAAGGGGAGCTATGAGAGAGCATGTTAGAGGTGGGGGCCAGAGGAGTAAGGAACCTTTTATGCCAGTCAGACCCAGATCAGGACAGAGCCACATCAGGGGAGACTACACAAGCCAAGCGCCTCAATTCAGGATAGAGACGCAAACTAACCAACCCTACTAACAATTTCCCTTTTCTGCATACACCTCTCAAACTCCAAACCAAACACAACCAAAACCTACAGCACAACAAACTGCACAAACTTCACTACATCGCAACAACAAAACAAAAACACACATAGTATTGCACAACAGTACACAACGACTAACGGCCGCAAACACCCGAGGCCCAGCCAACGGACCCACCGGGCTGAGGACGCCAACAGCACATCACTGCCTCTTTTCACTTTTCCTGCTTCCCCCACTAACTCAACCTCCCCTCCTCTTTTGGAGCCGCCAGAGAACCAGGGGACCACTCCGGTGGTGATAGTGCGCGGTACAAATGTCCTTTACCATTAACATTAACATTAACATATCTGTTAAATATTAGGTGTGTTACACTTTCACATTTCAGCAACTCTACGAAGTCTGTTATGTGATGTCATCTGTGATGACATCGGTGTGTTCTAGTTTCCAGTGTTGCCATTGCTGTGATGTTGTTGGTGATGTCATCTGTGACCTCATGATTGTTCTCATTGGTTGTACAATGGGGCGTAAAGTTCGCAAAGCTAAAACAGGAGCAAATATGGAGATGTCTGAAGCATCTCTGACATGCCCTTGAGCTTATCTAAGTGTTTCGCATGTGAGCATCTCCAAGATGGCCCAGCCACCACTAGAGGTTCATGAGTGTTAGGCTTTGCAATCAGTTATAAGGTTGCAGGTGCAAATGCCAGATGTTCATGGCAATATCCTTATTTCCTCCAATTCTAATCTTTCATTCAATTGCTTTTTTAATTGAAACATAAGTGCATAACGTGGATGCTAAATGCGCACATTTTACCCATGATAGATCATCACAATGATTGCCTGCTGGAATTTCACAATATCTCCATGGCACTGCTGAAATAGTGTAAACAGATAGAAACTGTCAAAATGTCCCATTACACGCCCTGTGGTAGCGGCCGTGTAGTTATGGTTAAGTTGCTAAACCCATAGGAAGATCACTTTTTGGGTGGCTTATAACTTCGCTCCCCCTGGATTAATCGGATTAATCATCACCAAACGTTGCAAAACAAGTATATGGCCCGCTCTGAATTGTGAGGTTTTGTCAAGGGGGGACAGAGTTATAGGGGGGACCCACATTTTAATTTCTGCCATAGACAGAATGGAAACAACTTTGCTCACGCCTACAGCCCAAATCGCTGGACAGATTGTAACCAAGTTTGCGGCAGGAGTGGAGGCTTGGTCCCAATCCATCCAGTCGTTTTTTTTAAAACAGGCAACATGGAGGTCCCAAAAAATGTGTGATATCTGGCTCCGCTCCGCAGACCCATTTCCCGGTTCGCTCCGCGGACAGGTCTCTGATTGGCCCAGAGGGCTGCGTCATGTCTGCGGACATTCAACATGCCCGCTAATTGGCTTGAGGGAAGCGTGATGTGCATCATATTTTCTGAAATGCCTGCCATGTTGCATTTGTGGATATTCGCGAATAGCGCATCAGCAAACAGGTATGGAAAACATATTTTTCGGGCATCTGGTGTTGGGTAGATGGGCAGGAAAGGGTGGGAGAGTGAAAGATGGTTCATATGATGTATTTTTTTAGGTGGAAGAAGACTGTTGTTCCTGCGGTGTCCGCAGACACCGGGGCAGTTCACGGGTAGGTCCTCAGGCGAGCAGCTTATGTGATAACTGCCGGCAGGCTTCATTAGGGTAGGGGAGTGGAATGCAGATTATATGAGGATGTTTGTATAGGCTGTATTATACTGTGGTGTTTGTGGCCAGCTACTAGACTCTTGGGTGGATGGACCCAAGAGTCTGCCCACTGGTTGAAGCACTGTAATAGTATGGGTAGAGAAGTGTACAGGGCCGCAGGCAGTTTAGGGTAGGGTATTGGAATATGAATGGTTGCAAGTACTGCAATAGTATGTGTACAGATGTGGACAGGGCCTCTGGTGGTCGGCTTATGTGTGTGGGTTGTGGCCAGTGTACAGATTGTTGGGTACATGTCTGTATTATGCTGTGGTGATTGTGGCCAGCTATTAGTCTTGTGGGTGCATAGCTGGAGGCCATGCACCCAAGAGTCTGCCCACTGGCTGCAAATACTGTAAAAGTATGTGTATAGAAGTAGACAGAGTGTATGGCAGTTGTCTTATTGGACGGTTCTGGGATTCGTGGGTGTATGAGAGTCTGTGCAGTGGGTGCAAGTAGTGTAATAGCATGTGAACTGAAGTGGAAAGGACCTCAGGCGGATGCCCTATGTGTGGGTTGTGGTCGTGGGCGGACTTTTGGGTGCATGGCCATATTATGCTGCAGTGGTTGTGGCCAGGCCCTAGAGTCTTGGGTACATGGCTGTAGGCCGTAGGCCATACACCCAAGAGTCTAGGGTCTAGCCACAACCACTGAAGCATAATACGGCCATGCACTCAAGAATGTGACACTGGCATATGGATTGCACAAATACGTGTATAGAAATGCAATTTGCTGATTAAAAAGAAGCATGATACCAATAATCGTATTATCACTGTATATACCTTTGAGGCACTGTACACCTTTTTTTCACACAGTGTCGAATACTGTTGAAGTGGCAAAAGCTGACTTTAATATTGTGGTACTGTGGGCATATATTGGGGGTCATTCCGAGTTTGGAGGCAGCCGTGGTGCTATTAGCACTATGGCTGCCTCCAAACCCATGTCCGGTCTGCCTGAAAGGGGACTTACTGGGTCATTCCGACCTTGGAGGACCCGGTAAGTCCCCATTCAGTAAACCATTCCCCATTCCCATTTGAGCCCCCATAGGGCTCAATCTGAATGGGGAAGGTGCTAATAACGGGCCTGCAAATAGCGCGACTGTTATTAGCGCCATGGTCCCTTAGCGGGACCCGCAAAGGACGTGTGGTCAGACCACACATCCTTTGTGGGTCCCGCAAAGGGACCTCGGAATAGGGTGGTAAGGGTTTACCGGCACCGGCATCCTTACCGGTGCCGGTAAATCCTTACCGCCCAACTCGGAATGAGGCCCATTGTCTTTATTATATCTGCCCACTGGCTGCAAGTAGTGTAATGGTATGTGTACAGATGTAGTTAGGGTCTGTGGCACCCCATTGGCTGCAAGTAGTGTAATAGTATGTGTACAGAAGTGCACAGGGCGTGTGACAGGTGGCTTATTGGACTGTCCTAAGGGTTGTGGCAACTGGGCAGATTCTTGGGTGTATGGCTGTACCATGCTGTGGTAATTGTGGCCAGCTAACTCATGCACCCAAGAGTCTGCCCACTGGCTGGAAGAGTGTGTCCACTGGCTGCAAGTAGTGTAATAGTATGTGTACAGAACAGGACAGGGTGTGTGGCAGCTGGCCTATTGGACTGTCCTGATGGTTGTGGCCAATGGACAGAATTTTAGGTGTATGCCTGAATTATGCTGTGTTAATTATGATCAGCTACTAGAGTCTTGGGTGCATGGCTGTAGGCATGCACCCAAGAGTTGGTCCACTGGATGCAAGTAGTGTAATAGTATGTGTACAGAAGTGGACAGGGCCTCTGGTGGATGGCTTATGTGTCAGGGTTGTGGGCAGTGTGCAGATATTTGGGTGCATGTCTGTATTATGCTGTTGTGATTGTGTCAGCTACTAGTCTCTTGCACCCGAGTCTGACCACTGACTGCAAGTAGTGTAATAGTATTGGTACAGAAGTGGACAGGGTGTGTGGTAGCTGGATTATTGGACTGTCCTGAGAGTTGTTGCTGCTGGGCAGATTCTTGGGTTTGTGGCTGCATGGTGCTTTGTTAATTGTGGTCCGCTACTAGAGTCTTGGACACCCAAGAGTCTGTCCGCTCGCTGCAGGTAGTGTAATAGTATGTGTAGAGAAGTGGCTAGGGTGTGTGGCAGGTGACTTATTGGAGTGCCCTGAGATTCTTGGGTGTATGAGAGTCTGTGCAATGGGTGCAAGTACTGTAATAGTATGCGAAATGAAGTGCATAGGGCCTGGGGTGGCTGCCTTATGTGTGTGGGTTCTGGTCAGTGGGCAGACTTTTGGGTGCATGGCCGTATTATGTTGCAGTGGTTGTGGCCAGGCCCTAGACTCTTGGGTGTTTGGCCGGAGGCCCTAGGTCATACAGCCTATACAAACATCCTCATATAATCTACATTCCACTCCCCTACCCTAATGAAGAATGTGAGTCAAGAATGTGAGACTGGCATATGGATAGCTCAAATATGTGTATAGAAATGCAATTTGCTGATTACAAAGAAGTATGACACCAATAATTGTATACTCACTGTATATATTGTTGAGGTACTGTACACCTTTTTTGAACTCAATGTAGAATACCGTTTATGTCGCAATTGCAGATTGGAATATTGTGGTATGTGGAAATGCAGGAGAAATATTTGTTTCATTGGCTGTGATAAAAGAAAACATAACATGTCAGGATGGGTACTTCATAATGTCGTAGTGCATTCCATTTCAGACATTTATGTACTTTGTGGACTCTCATAATTAGTACTTTACAAGTACTATGCTTTAAACTTTACAAGTACTATGCTTTAAACAAGTTTACTATGCAATGTACTCAGTTCCTGTGTTTGTTTGCATAATCATTGGGTCTGTGGGAAAATAAATCCATGGAGGATAAAAAAAAACATGAATTTATTCTTCATTGATGTGTGCACTACTTACAGGAATGTTTAAGGTGCATATCTATGTGGTCTTGCCTTTATAAGCACTGTTGCAATAGGAGGAATTGAAATGTTGTATTATTTTATTTTTGGAAGTAGTGGTACTATGGTTTGCGTTAGATATCAGTTGGCGTATCTTAACTGTTTATCTGTTCCCTCTTTTTAGCAGCATCTGTTTATACGTTTGATTGCTGTTGGTGTTTTCTTCGATATTGTCAATGTTCAGAAGCAAAAGTTATAAGAAGGAGGGAAGACAAGGGCAAGCCTTGGAAATGTAGAAAAAGGGATTCTCCCAGTTTCCTCAACAGAACACAGTACCTTGTTCCAGTGGTGCAGCTAGTGCCCTGGCAGTTGTTCCTGTTGGTTTCCTGCAGACCCACGATTCCTGGAGCTTCGTTGTGAAGGAGGATGTCTGAAGTGGGTCTGCACCACACAGGGATGAAGCCGGCAGCAGCGATGAGGAATGAAAGGTGCGCTCCTTAAAAACAGGAGAGGCTCTTCAGGTGGCTATCTGGACCACTACAGCAGTGTGCAGCGATTTTGACCACAGAAGAGGATCCTCTGGCTGTAGACGATGAGCTGGTTATCCACCGCCATGCTCAAGGGACGAAGACTCCGGACTGGATCTTCTCCGAGTTGTTGAAGGGCAGATAGCTCAGGACTGCAGCAGGGCTTCGCCGGGACGGGGTACTTGCAGCAGCTGTCCTTCTCTCCGCTTCTCTTCGGTTCCTTGTATTTCCAGTGGTGACTCTCTGACTTCTAGCCCAAGAGACCTGCATTTTATGCAAAAAAAAACCATTCACGCAGCCTGGCTGTCAATCACCCAGCAGGGGGGTTGTCCAGCCCAGACAACTACCCTGGGCAATCATGACAAAGTGTGACTTGGGTTTCCTAGGATACCCTGTGCAGGGTGTGACTACACCCCTCCCTCACATTCAGACCACCTAGATACCCAGGCGCCTTGAGGAGGGCTTCTGGGCAGAAGCCCGCCAAAAGAAAGTGAACAAAGAAGGCGAACTTAGTTTGCCGCACAAAGTAAAACACAAGAAGGACTTTAATAAAAAGAAATGGTGAATAAACCTAACCGGAGCGAAGATAAAGACGATTTGGTCAAGCGGGTTTATGTTCGAGGCTAATATAATAGCCAAGAACAGTACCACGTGTATCTAACATAATCGCGGTAGAAAAGTTAGGGTAGATACCACTGCCACCAGCCAAGTCTAAATGTTAAAAGAGAGAAACAATGCTCTACGAGGTGCAGATACAAAGGGATACGAGTTAACCCTTTCCAGTACTCCATGGAAGATGGGGTGTACTGGATCTGTGGTAGATTGACTAAGTAAAGTTAATGGTAACTTTACCCTTTTCTGGGGGACAGTAGTCGCCTCAGAAATGGAGTCAAGGGAAGTCTCAAAGACAACCCTGTGCCACGGCACTGAAGGTGCTGTGTGACACACAAAAAGAAGGGGGCTACTGAAGTGGTGTACTTCAGAGTCCACAATCACAAAAACAGGTAGAAACACATAGCAACATCCAGGTAAGAGTGGGGGAAAAGCTCTCACTCTCACCAAGTGGAAAGAAATAAACTCCAGAAGTCCAGCTAAGCTGCTGGAGGACTCACTAGGTGAGGGAAATTAGCCATAAATCAGAATTCTCCCTAACATAGGGCGAGTTGACCCAGTTTGAGCAGTTGCTCTAAAGATATTGAGCCACATTACAACCCTGGCGGTAGGGGGTTAACGGGGCCGGTAGAGCTGCCGGCCCCGTTAACCCCCTGCCACTTCATTACGAGGTCTCCTCGCGGGACCCGCTAAGGACGCCTCGTAAACAACCAGGCATCCTTAGCGGGTCCCGCGAGCAGACAGGATGCAAACAATGGGGCCATCATTAACGGGCCCATTGTTTGCATCTTCCCCATTCCCATTGAGCCCTATGAGGTCTGAAATGGGAATGTCGATGTACCGGGTCTGGGTTCCCTGAATGGGGAAATACCTGGCCCTCCAAGGTCTGAATGGCCTAGTATTTCCTCTTTTGGGGAACCCGGACCCGGTACCCGGTATGGGGTAGCCATGCCGCAAGTAGCGGCATGGCTACCTCCATAGTCGTAATGAGGCCCATAGTGATAGGATTAATTTTAACTGCAGCAGATAGGTGTGGACCAAGGCTGTTTTACAACAGAAGGTAGAAGTAGTCGTTTTGTGAATTGGTTGAATGGAAATGTTCTGGAAATATTTGGTTGCTTGCTGGGATTAGTTATGAAAACGAGAATGAGTTGGCCCTTGTTCATTGCTTACCTTTGTATGTAATTGGTGTGGTTTCGACAATTGTACTTGGCATTTATTGACTGTGCCTATCATTATTTATATGTGTAAGGTGTAGGAGTAATTGTTCACATGAACAATAAGCCTCCACATTGCAAAGAAGGGATTTTTGGGTCCATTTTTAGGGATCTTGCAGCCTTTCCAGCGAGACCAGAATCACCAACTCTCATTAGATTCCCAATTTCCTGCATAGCTGGCCCTTAGGGCTTTGTGAACCTTCCTCACATGCTATTGTCTGGATATCTGAACCTGTTATCTTGTTCAATATATTTGTGTACTTTACCTTATCTGAATTATTACCCTCCACTATCTCGCTTTACTTTAATTTGGTACAAAACTGTCTGATTGGCTCTTCTCCGATTCCAGACCAGGCACTTCACACTGACTGCTGCCAGGGATACCAGTTCGCTCTAGGAACCCTTAGAATGTGTCCTCATAATGACCCTTCCCAAGATGAATATCTACAAGGAGGTTGATCTAGTTTCATCAGATAGTTGCTCCAAATGGCCACTGAGGTCTCCACTGCTAGATGCCCGCACATTCTCCCTGATTAGGCACAGTTTGTGTTGGGTACCGAGGGCCTACCGGGTTGTATCAACCAATTTCATATGATACTCAGCATTTTGCTTGGTCTGCTGACCAGACACCTATTTACTTCCCGGCCTATATATGCACATGCCCTGCCGCAATGTAATCTTATTATGCATTTTAGTCATTGCTGGGATTACTGCATTTAGGTGCCTCCCTTGTTCATTGCATTTTAGTCATTGCTGGGATTATTGCATTTTAGTCATTGCTGGGATTACTGCATTTAGGTGCCTCCCCTGTTCATTGCATTTTAGTCATTGCTGGGATTATTGCACTTAGGTGCCTCCCCTGTTCATTGCATTTTAGTAATTGCCCGGATTACTGCATTTAGGTGCCTCCCTTGTTCATTGCATTTTAGCCACTGCTGGAACTGCTGCACTTAGGTGCCTCCCTTGTCCATTGCATTTTAGTCATTGCTGGGATTACTGCATTTAGGTGCCTCCCTTGTTCATTGCATTTTAGCCACTGCTGGGACTGCTGCACTTAGGTACCTCCCTTGTTTATTGCATTTTAGTCATTGCTGGGATTACTGCATTTAGGTGCCTCCCTTGTTCATTGCATTTTAGTCACTGCTGGGACTGCCGTACCTTGGCTCTACTGCTACCTGTCTCTTAACATGTGCTCTACTAAGACTTACCGTACACTCATTACCATCATAACAATGGCCTACACCAACGCCATACCTTGTAACCCTCAAGAGAGAAATATGCAACTCAGAGCGAGATTACCACGGTTGTACAACCTCAAAAACAAAAGAACTAGACCACCTGGGTCCAGACTAACTCCAATTGCCTCTGACTCCAACCCTCCTGCCCTAGCTGCAGAAAGACGCCCAAAAACACATACTAACTTCTTCCACAACCAGAAGAGACCCAATCTCCCTAGTCCCAGACCTACCCAAAAAGTAATCACAACTCCTGCCTAATCAGGAGCCCTCATCAATGCAAGGTCCCTCATAGCCCACTATACGGAAATTGCCGATATACTAGCCATGGACAATTTAGATCTACTAGCCATTACTGAGACCTGGCTCCATGATGCTGTGGGCCCCGCACTCATTATTGCCATACCAGACGGCTACAATATACTAAAAGCCGATCGGCCTAACTCTAGGGGAGGTGGCCTAGCCATCATTTCCAAAACGAAACTAGCCATAAGGCCCACCCCACACCCAGCCATCACATCCTGTGAACTTCTTTCTGCTAAAATACCTATCTTTAACAACAGTACATTAACTGTCCTTCTGGTGTATGGACCACCAGGCCCATTAGGTAACTTTGAGGAAGACCTATCTAGCTTCCTCTCGAATATCATCAAAGATTCCACTCAGCTCCTGCTACTAGGTGACTTTAACCTGGGATTCAATGACGACACAGACAAACAGGCCCACTCCATCCAATCAATCCTAGTCAATCATGGCCTTACCCAAAAAGTCTTAACCCCGACACACAAAAGGACGGACATTAGATTAGATAGCTAACCAAAACTGCGCCATGACCATCTCCAACATTTTACCACAAACGTGGACTGACCACCACCTTATTTGCTTCTCATCCACCATAGAGCCTCCCAAACTAGGTAAGCTTACTACAGCTCTGCCTATGCCTACTAGAAGTAAAAAAGAAATCACAGCTGAAAAACGACTTCCTCTCCTCCTACCTGCCCTCTCCGCTAGCGCCATCAATTCTGACCCTAACATGCTAGTTGAGACATTCAACAGTACTATTTCCAAAGCCCTGGATACCATTGCCCCTATTAAACTGCGCAAAAGCAAACAAGAATCTCATCTTAACTCTTGGTTCACCCCCTACCTCAAGGAATTACGGATCCAAAAACGCAAACTCCAAGCTATTTGGAGGCATACACCTTCAGTTGAGAATAAAACCTCACTTGACAATCTGGCCAAAAAATATAAGAAGGAAATAATCCAAACTAAAAAGAATACATTCAATGAAAGAATTAGCAATGCCAACTCTAATTCCAAAGAACTCTTCTCCATCCTCCGAGAAATGGAAAACCCAATCACACCCATAGATAATACCACCAAGGACAAACAATGGTGCACTAGCATCCAAAATGCTTTAGCTAATAAAATCACAACTCTTCAAACGAAAATTGCTAAGAAGAAAGCATCCCTGAATTCCACTGGAACCCATACCTCCCACATGGCAGATATACCTAGAATAGTCACTCAAAGTAACTGCAAACCATTCAGATTTTCCAACATATCCATATTGGAAACCGAAATGGTGATATTATCCTTGAAACCATCCAACTGCCAAGGTGACAGCTGTCCAGCACAAGTCATTAAGGATGCAGCCAGAGACCTAGCGCCTTTCATCTCTAAATTAATAAATTCCTCCTTCAGATCTAGCACTGTAACCGCTAACCTTAAAGAATCCTGGATTCTGCCACTCCTAAAAAAACAGACCCTTGACCCAGCCATCCCAACTAATTATAGGCCAATTACTACGGTCTCATTTCTTCTTAAAATTATTGACAGAGTAGCTTACCTCCAGATCCAAAACTATCTGGAGACAAACCAACTACTAGGATCACACCAATCTGGCTTCAGTCACTACATGGTACTGAAACGGCCATAATCGACCTTAAGACACAAATCGACGAGTTGAAGGATAAAGGTAAAACAGCAATGCTCCTCCTCCTTGACTTATCGGCGGCCTTCGACCTAGTGGACCACGCAGTGTTATGCAACCATCTAGCGTCTGCCGCCCATTTCTCAAGTGAAGCTATAGCATGGGTACAATCCTTCCTAGCCAACCGTACGATGAGAGTGTTCTCCCCACTAGCCTCAGCGGACCCAATACATATCACCTGTGGCGTCCCACAAGGTTCATGTGTCTCCCCCACAATGTACAATATATTTACTAAGCCACTCTTTGACAAACTTGACAGATTGGGGGTAACTTACACCAACTATGCGGACGATACGCAGATCCTCATACCACTATCTAGCAACTTTGTTGAAGACACAGCTCTAGTAAATAAGATTTACCTAATCATTCAGGCATGGATGGCCTCTCATGGCCTCTGCCTGAATGACGATAAAACAGAGATACTGATACTGGGTACCGACTCCAACCTTAAAAAACTTAGCCCTAACTATAGTGCCTTCAATATAGACGGTAATATAATCAAAGTGGCAACGGAGGTAAAAACACTAGGTTTTTACCTTGACTCCACTTTATCTCCAAAAAACAAGTCAACGCCTTGGCTTCCTCCACAGCCTACACCTGCAAATTAATCAGGGCCTGCAGACCTTACCTGTCCAAAACCAATTGCATCACACTAGCCAATGCCCTAGTAATGTCCAAACTGGATTACTGTAATGCCCTTTATGTGGGTGCCAATAAAACTGTTACTAACAAATTGCAAATATTGCAGAATAATGCTCCTAGAGCAGCCCTTGACATACCCCGCAGAGCACATATATCTAATATTAGGAAAGACAACCAGTGGCTAAAAATCAACGACAGAGTTCTCTTTAAAACACTATCTCTCACACATAAAGGACTGAACAACACTGCGCCCCCTTACATTTCGGCTAGACTGACTAGAAAATCCACTACTCACCATACCAGAGCCTCTATCCACTCCCTACTTGGAACTCCCAGATTTAGATTAACTAAAGCAGGCAGAGCTAGCTTCCCTGTTAGAGCGGCCTGTGCTTGGAATTCACTCCCTATGGCATTGAGAGCTAATCTACCCTACTTTAGTTTCAGGAGTAAGGTGAAAAGTTGGCTCTGGAGTAACGACAACTAACCCATTGAACCTGGCCCTATCATTGCGCATAACCATTGCGCATTTGACTCCCCCGATACCTGTTATATCTGTTAATCACTCACATAATGATTATTCTGTATGTATCCTTTTGTATGTACGCAACCTTAAGCCTAAGTAACTGCTGCGCCCGGCTACCCCTGGGTTTTGAAGCGCATTATCAAATAATAAACTAAACTAAACTAAACTAAACACATTTCCATCACAAAAGCCACCGACAAATGTCAATTGTGCAAACCCCCTCCGAAGACACATCATATATCAGAAGTCTACATCTCACCAATCAACTTATAGATGAGTTCAACATACACTTGCACTATGAGCACACAAGTCTCCCTATGGGTACAGTTGCTTCACTTGCTTTATACACAGGCCCTGCAGAAACTGATGCCAATCTATAACTGAGTGCTTCAAACTGCATACATCAACATATCTACAGAACTATTTGTCATTTTCAATGTCTTCCCTTTACCAAAAGTACAGCCCTACTTTTTCAGTTCCCATAGGATCAGAAGAACATTCAAATGCATGCAGAGCACAATTTATAACCTAAAAAATTCGCAGAACCACACCCTCTGCATTTAAATTGGGCAATACCTTCCTACAAAATGTTAATTATGAGAGCTACCTCATGTAGTAGAATGTTCTATCGTGTTCATGTTTTTTGGGAGAATGTGGGAGAACGAGGTGGTAAACAAATCGCTTTATGCTTATTGTTTGAAGTGGTTTGTGGTAAATCGCTGCTTCAAAATAATAACCGATCTCTATGGCTTTTTCTCAGTTTATGTTGTCAGTTATGCTATAAGTGGCCAGTGTAGGCATCAAGTGTCATGTTAAGAGAACGCGAAGAAAATGCTTATGTAACTGTGTGTTGTAAGCAGACAAATAATGGTTGTCTGATGCCAGAAAGGCAGTGGAGTAACTTAAGCTGAAAATGTTGGAGGGGACATGACAACTGAAAGAAAGGGGCAGGGTGGAGGAATGGCGGAAGTTGGCTCTGAGGGATAAGACTAAACTGCTACACTGCAAGAGTCCATGGCCAACGCTCTGTTATAACTTTCATAAGACTGGTGGCGTATCTTTAAAATTCAATTCTGAAGACAGATGAGTCTTCTGATACTTATAATACCACAGTTGGTCTTTAGAATTCACTGCATTGACAACAGTAAAAAAGCCTGCACCTCCACTACCTAAGGAAGGCCTGCAGGCAGGCTGAAGGGAGTTGGTGTTTGATTATTGACACTCAAACAAGCATATAGACATAATACAAAATGGATGCCTGCACAATTTTAAAACAGCACATTAGGTTGCTTATTCTGATTTCATTAATTACTTGCAACATTCTGACTCATTAAAATTAAGGTATATTTTCCTGTGTTCAAATGACCCCAGGCACTAGCGTACCGAACGGGAGGCCAGACAGGGGCATTTTTCAGTGGGGCGCCACTCCCGTTCGGCACCTCAAAGAGGATGCCCAATGGTAACTGTGTCCTACTTGCAGGACAATGTGTGCCGAGCAATTCCTGCTCAGCACGCTTATTGCCTGGCAGAAGCACAACTTACCCTTTCCGAACGGTAGAGGTGTCCAGCTGCCAAGACAGTGACCCAAGGAGCTCCGGGAAGCAGAGGGTCCTCACGTTTCTCTGTGTCAACAGAGCATTACACTGTGAGCCGTTAGGCACTGATGGGAGGGAGGGGGCTTCTAGTAGCAGGGACTTTTGTCCCTTTAGAAATGTATATGGGAGGTAGTGATCAGAAATGAGAAGGATGCATAATGTTCATGCTTTATGAAATAATGCCTATGGCTTTAAAACCCATGGGGGATTTGTTAGGCTCACGTTAATCTGCATGATACTATCATGACTTTGCATGCAGGATGGGGAGAATAAAACTAAAGCTATACTAGCATTCCTCAACATAGTTCTATGACAATTTATATGGCATACAATTATTTTACTATGAAAGGCTAGCTTATTATGTAGTGTGGTTTGCTTCCAAGGCACTGCTATAAATATGTATGTAAGCACATAAAATGTAAAGCAAACCCTTAATACATTTCTATATCAACTAAACCTGGGAAGATGTGCACAGTTGCTTAAATTGTCCACATCCAAGTTTCACCATTTAACCAAAGTGTGTGATCCTGAGCAATTCATTTAATCACAGTGTGTCTTATCTGAAGCTCTGTACGTGATTCTGATTCACTTCAAAGCTTATGTTAATATATAATGCTATTATAATAAAAAAGCCTAATGACTATAGAGTTGCTCCGTATATAACAATAGTGCATTTTAGGTATGTTGCACCACAAACCTATTTGCCACTTGGCTGACTTATGGCAACTTATTATAAAGGTACTACCATGGTGACTCCAATTATCAAACACCGATGATGCTGGTTGCAATGTCCTTTTTGTGTGTCACTTCTGTTGGTGCAATCTATGTGCAAATTAGGAGGTTTCCATGTATTTTGCAGCAGAGCGCCTGAACAGAGTTCTAATATATGAGTTTGCTGCATCTGCAATGATCCTGCAGTTTTATTTTTTAAAGTGTAAAAATGCCATCTGCCCCTAATGTTACCAAAAAAGAAGATTTGGCAGGGGTGGGCAGTTTAGGTGTGTGAATGAGACTATTACACACACTGCATTCTGTGGCTCACCTCACCCCCCACTCTTGCAATCCTGGATACTTCCCTGACCCCAAATGTGAGTGCCCAAAAGTGACCCCTCACTAGGGTTAGCCCGCAGCCCAGCCCTCCAACAAACATACACGCAGCTGAGCTGAGCTCAGCATTATGTAATTAGACAGCACAAGCCTGGCTGGGCACCTCAGCCAGGCTTGCGCTATCCAATTTCATGATAAATGAATGCAGCGGCCACAATGCGGCGGCTCCCGGCCCTCCCACCAAAAGATGTATAATAACGCCCATGCAGAAAGGTTTCCATGTTAATGACGGTGGAAGAATGCTTTTGTCGGCTAATGATAGTGTCAGATTAAGTGGAGGGAAAATTAAGATCAGACTCATATAATTTTCCTTCATTTTGTTTTCGATATTGATATCTCATGTACCATTTCAATTCATGTAATGAAACAAATCAACTTGTAATGCAAATCACGAGACACATTTACACTATCGGATAAGTGAGAAATAGGACACACAAATGGCGTCTAAATTCGGATCATATTACTACTATTTCGCAGACTGATCAAGTTAATTGTTGTCAGTCATTGGATTGCAAATATGATTTTATCCAGTTTTGAATTGTGATACTTTAACCTTATTCTTGTATTATGGAAACTTAGCATAGCAGAAAAAATATGGCTAAATGACTGTGTCTAACCTGGATGGCGGACCGGCACCCGTGAGCAGACCATGCCGGATGCACCAGCATCATTTTGAATGGTGCCAGTGCATTCGGCTTCCCCATTCCCATTGAGCCCGAATGGGGAGCATTTTATTCCGGAGCCCATGAATGGGCAATTAACAGGTCTGGCGGGCCGTAATGACCCGGTAATTGCCCATTCATGGGTGCAGGAAACAATTATACCGGCGGCAGCCGTGCATGTTTTATCGGCCTGGCAACGGCCGGTATTGTAATGAGGCCCACTTTATTATTGGAACACAACCTAAAAATGTAATTGTACAATTTACTTTGGATAGAAATCCAAATGCAATTACATTTCTTTGGCATGCATAGATTATTAGAAGAAAGCTTGTGTGTCTATATGCTTTTGTGTTTCTCAGAACTAAAATCTTTTGTCCACACAGGGCCCTCTGATCTTAGACCAGCGATTATTTTCATTTGAACTATTCTCAAAGCAAATGTTCACATCTTTGTTCGTGACAATTTTGTAGATGTTCTCCCAATGACTTATTAATGTCAACTGAATGTTTGATCTCTTCTATTTAATCTCAGAAGTATATTTTTGGGAAACCTCCATGGTTGTCGATGATTGCATTAACATAAAAATAGCACATGGCACACTTTTTAAAGTTTTCTTAAATTACAAGCATCTCTGTTTTTTATCACTAAAAATAGGGGGTCAATTTGAAGAATGAGTGTCCCAGTATTTTTTACGAAATTGTGGGTTTGAATTCGCTGGGAGCTATATAGCTCCTGCATATGGCCAATGAGTGTGCCTGGTTGGGTTAACAATGCATGTATGAGATTTCCTCAAATCCCATCGCTTCAAATTCCATTTCACTGCAATTTTATTAATGTTTTTAACTGAAAAATGTGGGGTTTTTTGCCCACCCCCAACCATTCTACATATCTATATTAAGGATTTTAAAGATGCAGCACACACCAGACCAGGACTCTTTCTATTGGCCAGGGATGTGACACACAATAAAAATGCTTTTAAGTTTAATATATTCAGATTCACTTTTTGAGAAGGCAGCCAACCCGTCTCACACCCCGTGTCGCAATGGACCATGAACCAGGCTGGTGTGTAATAATGAAATATTTATTTTTAATTTCGAATAACAATCAAACACATTCAGTGTGTTGATAATTACACAGTAACATGACAGGATACACTTATTTTAACCTTCTAACATCAGATACACAATGCACAAGTGAATGAAAGCAAGATTACTTTTGGGTAGTGCTTTTAAATGGTACCACAGTTAGGCATTCCCCTTGCAACACTCCCTCAAACCACTGTTAACCATGTTTTGTGTGGGCGGAGAGGAATAGCAAGGAGTCAGGTATACTAGGCAAAAATCAGAATGAAAATCCGACCTAACACCCCTAAATGGTGGGCCAAAATCAGATTGAGCTCCCTTGAAAAATTAGCAAAATGGCACTCAGAATTACTAAATAGTTATTTTACATGTGGTTTGAATGGATAAGGCAAGAATGTGTGTGGCTATACTAAAGAGGCAAGAAAACCTACAAGCTACAATGCAAGGTACTAAACAATGGGCATACAGTTTCTAAAATCGACTTTGGGGAAGGAAAACAGTGCAGCAAAATCACATGTGGCAAAATTGCCATTCTTGATTTTCGTGGGTTAAAATGAGCAAACCACTTACGAAGTGGCTAAACAATCAAAATCGGAATTCGGTTTTAATGCTGAAGGACAAAGGCACATAGCAGGTATGATACTAAGTGAAAGGGTGACTCTGGATGGGTGACAGTTTGGGATTCTTAAACGGAAGGGAAAAATCTGATTTTTAAACAGGAAACACTTTCACAGGCAACTCAGTTTTGTTAGAAAAAGGATTTATTCTACTGCTACTATATTTTAGTGGCTAGGTATTTAGAGAAAGTCACGGTATGCGAGAAGGTTACTTGCAAGGTTAACCTATACACGCCTCATTCATCTCTATGGGAAATTAATTAAATTATTCAAAATAGTACTAAGGACTTACACAAGGATTACAAATATTAGAAAAGAATTGTGCTAACACATGAAGACTAACTCAGAATTTTCTACGAACAGGATACACCGAGGATTCTAACAATTTTAAAAAAGTTAATAGGATACTTCTAGGATTTCTTATAGGGTTTCTTAGAGGTTTGGATAAATACAAGGTAACAGAGCAAAGGATGCAGCTTTTTGGTTAATGGGGAAGGCTGATACTTACAAGAAGCACTTGAATTGGGTGGTTTGCACAGCTAACCGGGCCTCTGGACAGCGGGACAAGGGTCTGGTCACTGCATAGCAGCGGCTCTCCTCTAGGGACACAGCGAGGCAACCAGGGTCTGGTCTCAGTTGCCAGTGGGTGCATCAGCTGGGCAAAGACAGGTCTGGTCACGGGATTCTCCCAAAGGGGTCGGCAGCCTTTCTTCCTTTCTCCCTGAATTATTGGGATTTTTGTAGGGTTTAATTCTGAATAAATGGTTCTGCCTGGATAGGAGGTTCTGGATCTGGATCAGCTACCCCTGGCCTGGCACTGGAGTTTTGCAGGGTGAATGTAGAATGTCTGGATCTCTGGATGCTGATTTATGAATGTCCTGATTCTTGAATGTGCTGACTCTCCCTCAGCTTCCTCATTTTATAAACCGGATGACATCAGACGATTTTTACTATGTGGGCAGAACTATGCCAGACCTACCTCTAAGAATCGATAGGTCAGTCTGTGGATGTTGCCACCTCCCTGTAAGCAGATAGGACCCAGGGAAGTGACATCAGTTTTAGTGTGGGTGTTTTTATGAGGTGCTTTGTTATACCGCAGTTATTTTGGCAAAATCAGTTATGAGACAAAATGCTCATTTTTACAATCGTTAGCCTCCTGAAACTCAGATTGGCAGATCCCATATTTTACAAGGCATCTACCATTCCAAACCCCAAGTTTGTACGCTGCTGTTTTATCCTTCTGGCAATCTTTGGCCATTTCTATGAAACATATTTCCCCTAAAAACCTACAAATGGATACACAGAAGTTTATCAATGTTGGGCATATTTTCATTTAACTTTCATAACCGTATCATGTAAGCTTTTTCCAGAAATGTCTTTTTACTGTCGTTCACATCCCCCACATGCTAGGATAACCCATATAGTCTTGTTTTAATGATACACCAATTACATTAAAACGGTCATCATTAGTATTTTAAATTGAATGGATGGCATCCGTCACTGGAGGGTGGTCCTTAAAATTTCCGCAGCCTGTCTGCCCCCTCTGTGTCAGTTCTGGGCAGCAGAGTTACCATAGCACCCTTTCATTCTGGCAGATGCAGCTGAGAAGAGGTATTACAAGGAATTCACACTTACCTGTGACAAGGCCAGTTCCCCTTGATCCACGGTTCCTGGTGGAGGAAACACCAGTCAGTCTGAAGAGGTCACAAATTCTCACACTTTGGCCCTTTCATAGTTTGAGGGGGAGATTCGTCTCCCAGGAAGGTTTAGTGCCTTTGAATTTCCTGACCAAGCCCCTTTGTTCTGCTGTTTTCAAGCAAACATTGTTTTCTTCCTTACTTTCTTTCACAGAAACCAAGTCTTTTGTACATAAGTATAATATACACTTAAACCAACCCAGTTCCACCCATAACATACTGTTTCTGTGTGAGTATCTGGGCTGATTTCACATTTTCAGCTTTAAAAACTATTATTTCACTGCCTTTGCAAAATCAATTTACACATGCTCGTTTTACATGGGGATTTCACAAGAAGCGGTTTCTTTAACACACATGTTCAGCAAAGCCTTGACAGATCAGATCAGGCATGGAAAGATGCTGGAAATATTGTTCTTTGTAATTGACGGTTGGTCAGGAAGAAAAAGCTTTGTTTTAGAAGTCTTCTGCATCAGTTACTTTGTTGCAAGAGTGAACGCGGGTCGTACGGCCTGAAATGGATTTCTCTGCTCTTCACAGATTTTGCTTGACACAACATGCCATTCAGTGAGGAATGCCCCCATTTGCTGGTGTACAACCTGAATATGGATGAATATGGCTGTGTTTTACTAAAACCCAAGCTGGGTGATGTTAAAAAATTAAGATAGCACCAGTGAAAAGTCCTTTTACATAGAACATTTTCTTATGCAAATCCCAGCACTGCAGCACTGAGCCAGGCTGCCTTTGAATTCCGCTTTTTGGATTCCATGAAGAAAATAAGTGCAGCCATTCTCGGGGTGTCTGTGCTCCATTTCTCCCCATATGTGCTCAGCAGACCCAGCACAGCCATTATTCTTGTAACTGCTGAAAATGCAATTTGGTAATGCAGGGGAGTTCTTCTGCGCTGGTAAATGTACCCCACAGAATCCCCCCTGCTTTCCTGGGACTTCTAGTTGACAGAGAGTAGGGCAAAGTGGGGTTCATCTGGTGGAGTTCTTCTTTCATCTGGGAACGGTATGCCAAGATCTTCCTTCTGTGTTTCATTAGAGAGTGTGGAGCGACACCCCCTTTCCTTCCTTTCCAGGTCCCCGGGGAGGTCCTCATCGGTCTAGGAGTGAATGGAATTAGTACACTAATAGAAGAGAGATAAAAACACACTTCTTCCCAGAAGGATGACATCAGTGGAACAGGGCATACATGTATAATTATCAGGGGTCTTTGAACAATATCAGAAAACAAATTACTCAACAAGGCAAAAACATGATTTACACTTTTACACCATGGTCCTGTTACACATTTTTGCAATAACAATGAAGAAAAATACTCCCTGTTAGATAAATATACCTAGGGACCTACCTATTCCCTTCTGCATCTTCTTTTTCTTTCTTCTCATTCTCCAGATGTCTCCTCTACTTGATTTTCCTTTGACTCCTCAATCAGCTGCAGAGTGTGTCTGGGGTGACAACTTTTTAACTGTTTGATGTGGACCCATTTCTCTTCTGACTGCTCTCCTTTGGGGATGCGGATTATGTGGACGACAGGTGAAATTTTGTCTACAATTTCAAAGGGACCGCTCCAGGAAGGGAGAAATGTCTGCTCCTTAGTCTGGTTCCTCTGAAAATTGTACAAGTAGACCAAGTCTGCTACTTGGTACACCTTTTTCGTTGTTTTTAAATCATATTGAGTTTTCATCCCTTCTGTGTTTTCTTAGATTCTCAACATATTCATGTGTTGTGGAGGTGTTTACCAGTGTCTGCTCTTGTGTTCTATAGAGCAGATGCTGAGGTAGCACCATTTTTCATCCAGTCATTAGCTCAAATGGAGACATTTTGGTCGCAGAAGATGGTGTAGATCTGCCGACCATCAGGACAAGCGGTAATCGGATGTCCCAACTGGGAGTTGAGAGGTACAATGGTTTTATTGTACCTCTCAACTCCCCCACTAGAGGATTGGCAGTATGCAATATGAAGTTTCCTTTTTACCCAAGTATCTCGCACATCTTTGCCATTACTATGCTGGTGAAGTGACTTCCTCGGTCTGACTCAATCCTTTGGGGAAGACCAAAACACGAGAGGATGTGGTTGATCATCAGGGCAGCTGCTGTTTCTGACTTGCAATTTGGGACTGGGAGACATTCCACCCATTTGGTAAACAAGCACAGTTAACATGTACTTGTTCTCCCTAGAGGAGCAAATCACGGGCCCGATGAAATCTATTTGTAAATCTGACCAAGGCAGTGTCATCCCCCTCTTCTGGAGGGGAGCTCGGTGTGTGAGTGAGCTTGGCTGAAACTGTGCAGATAAAAGACACCCCTTCAAATATTGGTTGAGGCCCTGCCCCATGTGTGTCCAGTATGCAACCTCCCTCAAGATTTCTAGAGTAGTATGAAACCCCTGATGAACAGCTGTGGCCACGTCATGGGCTTGTAATGAGGTAGGTACCACCCACTGGTCACATCTGGATCTCCTTACCAACAAACCATCTTGGATTCAGAACATTTCGGGACACTTCTTCAACACCCTGTGGTCCTTTTCCCAATATAATCTGTTTCCATCAGAGGAAAGTTCACATGGTCCTCAATGTGTTGGTAGCATTTCCCAATAATTGGATACCCCTTTTTGTGCCATGACTAAATCAGCATCTGGGGTTTCCTTACTCCACTGGGCAGTTGAGAGTTCATTGTGAGCATTTGTCTGGGAACTGTCGACAGCAGTGACCTGGATTTCACCCAACAGGGACTCGATTTCAAGGAGATCCCCCTGGATGGATCTGGTTTTTGCCAAATGATCAGCCAGGTCGTTTACAGTTTTGTCTGGCCCCTCTGTTCTTGAAAGACCCTTAATCTTTTTCCAATAGATGGTCATCCCATTAGAGATCACCAGATCATCAATATTTTGTATAAGCTTGCCATGGTTTGTTATTTGCAAACAGCATGCCTCTGCTTCTCCATTTGATTAGGTGCTCCACGAACCTGTTCCGACATAATCTGAATCAGTGATTAGGACCAGTTCATGGAGTTGGTGTTGCACAGAAGTGAGGATGGCCTGGTGAACTGCCATCAACTCTGCCACCTGACTACTGCGGGACCGATTTTATACCCAGCGCAGGGTTCCGGGGCATCATTCACCCAGGCATACCAAAACTGGTGACTAGTTCCTTTTCCCTGTTGTTTTCAACATGGTAGGAGCACCCATACACGTAAACTGTGGGCATCCCCTTGCACTTGTCTTCTTCATAGACTTTGTGCGGTGGATTCAGGTAAGTTGTCTTTGGTTTTGAGACTTTCGTCGTCAAGACAGTTCTTTCTAGCACAATCAAGTTAGCCAGCCCTTGCGCGAGGGGCCTCTTCTTGTTTTGGCCTTATCTGACCTACACAAGAAAGCCTTGCATGGACAGAATCCAGGAAGTAATTCTGGAAATACTCACATTTCCTGATCGATTCTGTCACTTTGGAGGTATTGAAAATGCTGTTGTGGAGTCTCCACTATGATGTGCTCCCCCTGGATGAACAGCCTTAATTTTTCAATGCCCACACCGTTGCCAGGAGTGCCTTCTCACAATCATTGAATTTTTCCTCCACACAGGATAAAGTCTTACTTGCATAGGAGATTACTTTATTGACCTTGTCATGCTTTTGGTATAATACTGCTGTCAAGTATGTATTCGAGAACCCTTCTCCAAGAAGAACTCCTTGTTTTTGACAGAGTAAACTAGACTTCTTGTGAGTGGCTTCTTTTGAGTTTCTTACTGCCTCGGCTGGTTCTGGACCCCACTCCCACTTGACCACCCTTCAATAGATGGGCCAAGAGTCTTGTGACCACTGCATAATCCTCAATGAACCTCCTACTGTAATTAGTCAGTCTAAGAAGGCTTTTTAGCTCACGCAGAGTTGTGGGGTCTTTCAGTTTTAGTAGTACCTCCACTTTCTTCACCTGCGGACAGAAACCCTCAGGGGTTATTTCATGTCCGAAGAAGTTGACACAGGTCCTACACCACTGTGCCTTCTAGAAGGACAGTTTTGCTCTGGCAACCCTCAACTGGGTGTTACGCTCATCTGGTATCCACAGGGATGCCACCCAGCCGGGTTACTCACTGGTATGCTTCTCAGCTTTGCCCAGGTGTGTTCTGCGGGGAATGTTCTGCCTGAAAATACAGGAGGACTGTGTTCAAGGCTGACTGACCAGGGTAAGTATCCCTTCACCCCCGTATGATATCAGCCGCTCTGCAGCACTTCTCCGCACCTTGTGGTAGAGTTAGGGGTGCTCTCCATCCTGCCTTCTTTGTAGGGGCGTGTTGTCTTTCATGGGCGTGTGCAGTCCAGTTACTTCACTGATGCTGGCCCGTTTGATATTGTTCAGGTAGGTCTTATTGCTGTTCTTTAGTTTTGTTGCTATCCTGCATGCCTTTCTTTGTTTAAAAATGTCTCCGCTGGTAAATGATGGTGTATTAAGAGCGCTATGATGCGGTAAGTAAGCGCTATGCGCAGCGCTGTAAAGTCTTGCCTTTGCTAACCTGTGTTTTCCTTCCTTGTAGGTCACAGTGTTCTTCAGCGCAAGTGGAATGTCCGGAGTGGTGCCAGCCGAGAGGCGACCAGCCAGGTAAGCCTTTTGAGCAGTTCGTAACTTGCAAATGTCTCTACTGCTTTCTTTAATGTTGCCTCCATCTTCCTCTTTCAGGTCGTTCTGTCCGGGAGGCGTGCAGATTCGAGAAAGCTGTTCTCAGTAGCTGCGAGTGGCTAAAGATGAAGACTGCAGTTAAGATGCTGCTGCTAATGATGTTCCTTTTGTCTCCTTGCAGGTTCTGCTTCTCCGAGGTTCGAGGGAATAGCTGGACACGGTGAGTGTCACGTTGCAACCTGCAAAGTAACGTGAAGCGTGTTGTCTTCCTCGGGTGTGGTTTAAATAGCCTCAACAAAATAGTCCAGGTAAAGTAGTCCCTAGGCTACCACACCCAAAACACTAGACCGCATTGCTTGGTTCTTTGGAACCAAGTTATGTGGATGCCTCCATGTTGGCTGATAACACATTAAGTAGTTCCCAAGCACAGGTTTTTCTTGGTGTATGAGCCTGGCGCCATAGGCGTCACGAGTGGACAAAAGAGGGTTTTGGAAAAGGATGCCAGGTTCTAGAGGCCCAAGTCCTGACTCCACCTGGCCAATGGGTTTGCCAGAGGGGGTTTTGGGCGAGGGTTGTGACAGCACTCCCCCTAAAGCCCCTCCCATGGTTTTCCTTCTGTCTGGCCCAAGTTTGGTTGGGAAGTTCCGATGGAATTTTCTGATTAGACGTGGTGCGTGGATATTCTCACTGGGCTCCCAGGATCTATATTCTGGTCCAAATCCTTTCCAATCGATGAGATAATATAGCTTGGTCCTAGAGTATTTAGAGCCCAAGATATCTTTGACTTCGAATTCTGGTTCTTCGTCAACAAGTATGGGCTTAGGTGGTGTCCCAATCCGTGTGCCGTGTTGCACTGGTTTCAGGAGGGACACATGAAATACCAGGTGGATTTGTAGATTAGGTGGTAAAGCCAGTTTCACGGCTACTGGGTTGATAATTGCCTTAATGGTATAGGGTCCTAAGAATCTGGGATAAAAGGTCTGGGTTCCCTTGATGGGTACGAATTTAGCCGCTAACCAAACTTTGTCTCCTACTTGATAATCAGTGGCCTTTTTCCGGTGTTGGTGGGCGAATCTCTTTTGTTTTTCTTTGGCATGAATAAGTTGTTCCTTTGCCCTTTTGAAAGCCTGAGTAATGGTTGTGTGTAGAGTCTTTACTGCTGGCATTTCCAAGCTGGCTGGAAGGTCTAGTTCAGAGGTACGTGGATGTTTGCCATAAAGGGTATAGAAGGGCGCTTGTCCCGTGCTTGAATGCAAAGAATTGTTATATGCATATTTGGCTATAAATAGTAGGTCTTTCAAATTCCTTTGTTTGTGGTGCACCATGCACCATAAATATTGCTCGAGTGCCTGATTGGTTCTCTCGGTTTGGCCGTCTGTTTGGGGATGGTGACTGGTTAGCCGAACGTCGATCTGCGCCATTGCACAACATTTTTTCCAGAAGTTTGAAACAAACTGGCTGCCTCGATCAGAGACCAGAACCGAAGGGAAGCCATGTAGCTTAACCACACCCCCTCCAGGAACACTTTTGCTAAAGTGGCTGCGTCTGGGAGGCCTTTGAGAGGAATAAAATGGGCCATCTTCGAGAATAAGTCCACAACTACAAGGATGGTGTTGAACCCTTGGCTTGGAGGTAGATGAGTGATGAAGTCAAGGGAAAGAGTGTGCCATGGAACTGGAGGAATGTCCAATGGTTGTAGGAGACCAGATGGTTTTTGTTTCTGAGATTTATTTTGTGCGCAGACACTGCAGGACTGAATATACTGAATGATGTCCTTACGCCAGGGAGGCCACCAAAAGTTCTCTATCGCCTTAGCTAGGGTTTTGGCGATCCCAGGATGGCCTTCGATCAGTGAATCGTGATAGTTTGAAATAATATGCTGTTGTAATTCCTTCTTGGGTACATATAGGCGATCCCTAAAAAAGGGTAGATGGTCCTTGATGGTATATTGTTCTCCTTGAGTTTGCCATGCGAGGAAGGCATCAGGACTCATTGTCCGTTGGATTTCTTTCTGTAGTTCTGCTTGTGTTAAGGCTGTCGTGATACCCAAGAGTTTGTCTTCAGGTATAATAGGTACTGGGTCTGGGGTTGTATATACTATTTCATCTATGCCCATGCGAGATGAGGCATCCACCTTTCCGTTTCTGACTCCTGGTCGAAATGTGATTACATAATCATATTCGGGAAAGAAAAGGGCCCACCGTAATTGGCGCGAGGACTGGGCCTTGGCTGTTTTGAGATATTGCAGGTTTCGGTGGTCTGTGATGACTGTAATGGTATGTCTGGCCCTCAGAAGGTAGTGCTTTCAGGCTTTAAAGGTGGATTTGATAGCTAGGAGTTCCTTGTCCGTGATGGCATAATTAATCTCTGGAGGTGAGAACTTTTTCCACCAGAAGGCCACAGGATGTAGCTGGCCGATTTCCGGGTCTCTCTGTGAAAGGACAGCCCCCATTGCGAGACTGGGCGCATCAGTTTCAACGACATAAGGGAGGGCTGGACGAGGATGTTGCAGGACTGGAGCGGAGGTAAATCTTCATTTATTTTTTTATTTTTTTTATTTAAGTGTATTTGGTTTGTTTCAAACCTTTCACATCAGTAAAACATTGCGTTTCATGAAGAGATCTGTCGTAATGCAATCACAATCCTGAAAGGCTTCTTCTGTTTCTTCGGTCCAAGTAAACTTTTTATTGTTTTTTCGTAATAGTACTGTGATTGGGTGCACAACCTGAGAGAAGTCTGGGATGAACCGGCGGTAGAAGTTCGCAAAGCCCAGCATGCTTTGTACCCCTTTCAGAGACGTCGGTGAAGGCCATTTCAGAATGGCATCTACCTTGTGCACGTCCATTCTGATGCCTCCTGGAATAAGGATAAAACCAAGAAACTCTACTTCGGTGATGTGAAAAAAGCATTTTTCAAGCTTTGCAAACAAGGGATGTTGACGGAGCTTGGTGAGGACTGAATGAATGTGCCTGACATGATCTTGTTTCGAAGCTGAGTATACTAAGATGTCGTCTATGTACACTAAGGCGCACACATCAATGAACTCCCTTAAGACGTCATTCATGAAATATTGGAATGCCGCAGGAGCGTTGCATAACCCGAAGGGCATGACTTGATATTCAAACAAGCCATACTTAGTACGGAAGGCAGTTTTTCATTCATCTCCTTTTCTGACTCGGACCAGGTGGTACGCTCCTCAAAGGTCCAATTTGGTATAAATCTGGGCATCTTTAACTTGGTCTAGCATCTCAGGGATAAGTGGCAAGGGGTAGCGGTTCTTCATGGTGATCTGGTTCAATGCGCGGTAGTCAATACAGGTTCTCAAGTCTCCTTCCTTTTTCGGTACGAAGAACAAAGGACTGGCTGCGGGGCACTTTGAAGGACGGATAAATCCGTTTGCAAGGTACTGGTCTAAATAGGATTTCAAATGAAGGTTTTCTGGTTCTGTGAGAGCGTAGATCCTGCCGCAAGGGATTTGTGCACCAGGAACAAGGTTGATCTGACAGTCATAGGGCCTGTGCGGTGGCAATGTATTGGCTTGGTCCTTTTGGAAAACATCCTGGAAATGATGGTATTCACTGGGCAAGGTATTAGTTGCTCCCAGGGTTGATACTGTCGCTCCGGGAGTCATGGGGATACAGACGTCGGATTTTTCCTCTTGGTAAAAGCAGGTAGGGGAGCAGTCACCGGGGAAGGTTAATTTTTGTGCCCTTGAGTCTATCAAAGGGCTGTGAGAAACCATCCATGGCATCCCTAGTATAAGCCTGAACTGAGGTGCCTTGACGAGATCAAATGAAATAGACTCCCGATGTCTGTCCTGGCACAGCAAGGTTACCCTGGCTGTGTACTGGGTTACTGGTCCGGAAGCAATTTCTGTCCAATCCACGGTGGTTACCTTGTCCATAGTTGGCTTAGAACACAAAGGAAGCCCCATCTTTGCTGCCAGTTCTTGATCAATATAATTTCCAACTGCTCCGTTATCAATGTATGCTTCAACGGCATGCATTCTTGATGACTGTTGGTGGTTAATTAAGATCAATGGTATTGCAAAGTGCGAGGTCAGCAACTCTTTCCTCTCACTCGACAAACTGACCTCTATGTTTGTAGAGCTTGGTAGTTTTCCAATTCCTTAGCTTCATCCTTCTCTGTGGCCCCAACTGTTCTTCTTGGGGGTATTACTGAACAGTCCTTCAGGAAATGTCCTGGTTTCCCACAATACAAACAAATCTGTTGTTGTCTTCTTTTGTCCCGCTCTTGTTTTGTTAATGGAGGCTGTGTCCCTCCAATCTGCAGGGGTTCTACAGCATTTTCAGGTACACGGGGTGTGTTTTCCCTTGGTTGAACATACACGGTCCAAGGGTCCGTCTTAGACCGGTCTGCCTTTAGGTCCTGCAACCGGTGGTCTAGCTGCACTACCAGATTTATGAATTCTGCAGAGTCTCTGGGTGGATCAACCACCTGGTTTAAGACGTCCTTTAATTCTCCTCGTAAGCCTCGATGGAATAACGTGGTTCTTTTGTTTTCTGGCCACCCAGCTTCGGCAACCAGTCTGTTGAAGGTAGCAATGTACGTTAACAAGTCCTGATTCCCCTGTCGGAGGGACAAGAGTTCATTGTCTACTGCTTGTTCCTGGGTATGGCGAGCAAACATTTTTCCATTTCTCTCTGGAACCCCCCAAAGTCATGTAATAGAGGATCGTCATGGGTTACCAACGGCACCAACCAATCTGCTGCACTACCACTCAGGTATGATAAAACAAAAGCTATCCGAGCCTGGTCATTTGGAAATGCTCCAGGCCTACAAAGAAAATGAAGGCGTCACTGATTGATGAATGCCGCATACTTTCGTGGGTCGCCTGAGAACCTTTCTAGTGGTGCCAGGGGAACTGTTCCAGGTAACATGATCTGTACTGGAGTGGGTGGTATGGCGGGGTTTGCATCGTTGGATTGCTTCCAGGTAGAGGCATCTGTCCTGCCTGTGATTGCAAGTATTGCCTGCTAATCTCTTCAGTGCGTTGTTTGGTCACTATTAGGTCTCTCCGGAGGGCATTAGTCTCTTGTCGGGCAGAATGAACCTCAGCACGAAGCTCTCCAAGTAATTGGTCCAATTGGTCAATTTCTGATGTCTCCATGACACCCAGGTGGATGTGTTATGGTAGGCTTTGGATTCTGTTACGCTCACCTGGTATGCAGAGGGACGCCACCCAGCCGGGTTACTCGCTGGTATGCTTCTCAGCTTTGCCCAGGTGTGGTCTGGGGGAAGGTTCTGCCTGAAAATACAGGAGGACTGTGTTCAAGGCTGACCGACCGGGGTAAGTATCCTCACTCCACCCCCGTATGATTTCAGCCCCTCTGGGGCCATCTCCTCAGCTTGTGGTAGAGTTAGGCGTACTCTCCGTCCTGCCTTCTTTGCAGGGGCGCATTGTCTTTCATGGGTGTATGCAGTCCAGTTACTTCACTGACGCTGGCCCGTTTGATATTGTTCAGGTAGGTTTTATTGCTGTTCTTTAGTTTTGTTGCTATCCTGCATGCCTTTCTTTGTTTAAAAATGTCTCTTTTTTCTCCCTTATGTATGCAGAGCTTCAGCGCGGCAAACTGGCTTGGGTGAGCCCCGCTGATAAATGATGGCGTATTAAGAGCGCTATGATGCGGTAAGTAAGCATTATGTGCAGCGCAGCAAAGCCTTGCCTTTGCTAACCTGTGTTTTTCTTCCTTGTAGGTTGCAGTGTTTTTCAGCATGAGTGGAATGTCCGGAATAGTTCCAGCTGAGAGGCGACCAACCAGGTAAGCCTTTTGAGCAGTTCGTAACTTGCAAATGGCTCTACTGCTTTCTTTAATGTTGCCTCTATCTTCCTCTTTCAGGTCGTTCTGTCCGGGAGGCGTGCAGATTCGAGGAAGCTGTTCTCAGTAGCTGCGAGTGGCTAAAGATGAAGACTGCAGGTAAGATGCTGCTGCTAATGTTGTTCCTTTTGTCTCCTTGCAGGTTCTGCTTCTCCGAGGTTCGAGGGAATAGCTGGACACGGTGAGCATCACGTTGCAAGCTGCAAAGTAACGTGAAGCGTGTTGTCTTGCTCGGGTGTGGTTTAAATAGCGCCAACAAAATAGTCCAGGTAAAGTAGTCCCTAGGCTACCACACCCAAAACACTAGACGGCATAGCTTGGTTCTTTGGAACCAAGCTATGTGGGAGCCTCAATGTTGGCTGATAACACATTAAGTAGTTCCCAAGCACATGTTTTTCATGGTGTATGAGCCTGGCGCCATAGGGGCCAGGAGTGGCCCCAAGAGGGTTTTGGAAAAGGATGCCAGGTGCTATTGGCCCGAGTCCTGACTCCACATGGCCAATGGGTTTGCCAGAGGGGGTTTTGGGCGAGGGTCGTGACACTGGGTCAGAACATAGCAGATTTCCGCTATGTGTTCCTCCACAATTGAGCTTTTAATCAAGACATCATCCAAATATACCAGTTTATCCCTTTCACCCAAGTCGGGCATGGCCTTGTGTAGGAAGATGTTGAATTTGTTGCCGAAGTTTATGTATCCGAAGGGAGTCCGGGCCCATGTGTACTGCTGTCCCCCAAAGTTAAAGGCCAGCTTGTACTCGTCCGAACCTACTGATGAGTACGGGCAAGTATCCATTTGTCAGGTCAATGGCGGTATACACCTTTGACCCCTGGATCTGGACCAGCCCTTGGTCAATGTAGGGAAGAGGCCATCTGGACATGTGAACTCATTTGTTCAGTTCCCTAAGGTCTGCGCAAAGTCTCCATTGGTCATTTGGTTTTAAAATCCCCAGCACCGGATTATTAAAGGTGCTGTGGACTGGATGAATTATCCCACAGGTCTCTAGGTTTTTGATCATTTCTGTCAGTATCTCCATAGACGCAAGAGGCAAGTGATATTGCTTCACGAATACAGGAGTCATCCAAGGGTCCTTGGGAATTGAGGTAGTATGTATCTGAGTGTGACCACAGTCGTACGAGTCCACAGCAAAGATATCTTGAAAATCTAAGAACACCTGTTTCAACTTTTGCTTTGGTTCCTCAGTCTCACAGGCATCAGCAAGGTTGACCCACTCTTCAACCATCTGCCTGAAGCATGGAAAGACTTTGGTTTTCGCGATCTGAGCGGCCTACTCTAGTTGTGTGGAGAGGTCTCTGGTTAGGGTGTTGACCTTGTTAGGGAGAATTCTCATTCTATGGCTAATTTCCCTTACCTATAGAGTCCCACAGCAGCTTTGCTGGATTTGAAGGGTTTGTTTTTTTCTCCTGCTAAGAGTCTGACTATTTTTCCCACTCTTAGGCATATTTGCTATGTGTGTTCTAGGCTATTTTTTGTGTTTAATGTCTATGGGGTTTATCTGACCCTCATAGGAACCATCTTTATACACATGTCTTAGGCAGCACACTCAGTGCAGTGACACAGGGGTGTCATAGTGACCCCCAAACATAGACTCCATACCCTGGGACTGACTACTGTCTCCCTGGGCAACAAAAGTACCCATTGACTTTACTAGTCAATTTGTATGAACTAAACCAGTACAACCCATCTCACTATGGAGGTACTGGGAAGGGTTAATAGTGTTTCCCTGGTGTTCATTTTCGAGAGGGTACCGTACAGTCCCTCTCTCAAAAGTTTCTGGCTGGTGGCAGTGGTTACTACCAAAGATATTCCACCGTGAATATTTCCCTATGGGATTTTCCCATTGTTCGAAGCTACCACTTTTACTGACAGCCTCTAACATACCGCTGGTTTATTTTGTTATTAACTTTACTCCGGCAGGGTTTATTTGCCAGAACTTTAATATAAATTCTTTCTCGTGTCTTTCTCTAAACTCCTAACCCAGGTCGGGGATCCTTTGTTCGTCCTTTTGGCGGGCTTCTGCCCTCCTTTCAGCGCCACTGAGTCTGGGGTGGATCCATTGTGTGGCAGGGGGAGTAGGGCCCCTGGACAGGGTTGCCTCAGCAACCCATAAGGCACTCTGCCCTGATAGGCTGGAGGGTCTCCCGCCAAGATGACCACTCCACTGCATGAGTGACAGCTAGGCTGTTATGAATGGGGATCTTTTTGCATAAAAGCAGGGTCTTGAGGACTGGAAGAGCAAGTTGTCGCCAATGGAACTAAGAAGCCAAAGAGGAGAGAAGCCAAAGACATCTGCAACGACTGAACCACCGGTGAAGCCCTGCTGCAGCGTCTCACCACTTTTCTCCACACGACGAGAGAAGATCTTCATCTGCAAGAGCCTTCTTCCCTTGAGCTGGTGGGGCCAACCAGTTTGCCAATCACCTTCCTGGACCTGCCTTGGTCGAATCGCCAGTACCCTGTACTCGGAGACTGGATAGCCAGGCACCCGTCCACCCGGACCGCAATTTAAAGGCGCGTACCTTTTATTCGTTGGGCAGCACTGCGGCTGGTTTCATCCCTGGATAGTGAAGTAACTCAAACCATCCTCCACAATGAGAGCCTCTCTTTCTCTGCTGGATCCCCTGAACTGCAAGAACTACCAGGAACAACCACCACCACAGGAGCCTCTTTTTCATTTTAAGGTACTTTGTTCCTCCAGGCCTCCCTTTTCGCGTGGTAGCACTAAAGGTGTTTTAAATCCTTTACCTTCCTGTTGGTTTGGCCGCCCCTATCCTCTAACATTGTCTTTCACCTTCTGCATCCACCTTTTCAAATCGTTAACCAAAGACTTGACTGCAGCTACAAGAACATTTTTCTCCTGGGCCCTTTTCCCTGTACCACTGACTCTGGCACAGGCCTATTGACTCTGGCTGAAATTGTTAGAACTGCTTTCTCTAGATTACTTCTCAACTAGAACTGTGTTGATGCACCTAATTCTTAGAACCACCTTTTCCTTCCCACTTTTAAAACTTGTGAAGTGCTATTTTGCTCAGTTTTCATTTAAGTATTATACATGCTAAAGTACTGCCTTGCCTAAACTTGTTCACAAACTTATGGGAAGTGTTGCTAGGGTGTGTAAGATGATATTCCTGTATAACTTGTGTTTTCCCTCCCTTGTGAGAAATTGCTAGAGTGTCATTTGTGTTTGGTTTTCACTGTGCCATTTTGCTCAGTTTTCACTCTTGCTCAAACTTGTCTACAATTTAACTAGGAAGTTGTGTATACTTTTCTTGCCTGATTTTAACTTGCTTTATTAACTGTGATTAATGTGTTGACCTAGAAGTGTGTAAAATAAATATATATATTCTTTTTAATACAAAGCTTTGGTCAGTGTTTCCTTGGACCATAGTATTATGTCCCTATTGTGTAAACCCTGAATATTGCTCATCTCCCTCTTGAGATAAGTCTGACTGCTTAGCCATAGCTACCAACTAAATCTTTGTGGTACTGACTTATACCAAAGGGGATTTATTGCTCATACCTGTAGTCTTAATCTTCTGTAGTGCTCCCTAAGGGAACTGCACAGGATTCTGCCTAACAGACCTGGACATAGGGTTTCAGGTAGGAGAGGCCATCATTGTAGACCTGGAAGATCAACTCATACTTCCTGAAGTCACAGGTCACCTCACCCCCCCGTAAGGGCAGGAAGAGTACACCAGGAAATTCCCCCCATTCCTGGTGAAGATCCTTTCTGGTGGTATGTCATTGTCATTGTCATAGCAGCCTTTTGGTCCTATTAGCTAATTCCCTAAATCTATGGAAAAATGTTGGTCATCAATCGCTATTCCAATAATGGTGCCTGCGCCCTGAGTGCTTCTCCTAAGGTCACTGTTATCCACCACTTTTGGAATGGTGTTGTGTTCTACATTGACTAATGGTGTTGGGTTTAACAGCAACCCCTGCAGTTGGAGATGAGCATTGAGGTGTACATATGTGTCTGGATTTCGTAGTTTCTGTCCTCTCTTAATTTTTAAGTCGAGTGGGAATTGTTGGGTCCATCCCGGGATCGTGACATCCTCTCCAATTTGAACTTCAACCGCATACGGCAGCAATTGAGCTGACCGGGATGCCTTTTCAGAATCATCAAAGCATAATAGGATTGCCCCCCACACGGACCGGGCCTTGTAATTCATAAGATCCAAATTAATTGCAAACCGATTGAGAATGTCACTGCCTAAATAAAATGCCGCAGGAACATCTTGCACGACCCAACAATGATGCTCTATGCTTTTATCACCTACAGACATTTTGATCATACCCCTGCTATGCAGGAGATGTTTGGAATTGGGAGTTTCCAGGCTCATTTCCCACTTATCAATTAATTTATTAATTTAAATGTGGCAACGGTCGGATATTTTGGGAGTTTCCTGAACACGGCTTCGCTGATGAAGCTCTTTCCATTGTTCAAGCACACTCTGGTGAGAACAGATTCCCTCCCCTCATTTAACTGAATACAGAGGAACAACTGTTCTCTTATTTTCTGAATGTCAGCTAAGCTTTGAGATTGGGAATTGGTATAAAATTTCAAAGTATTTCCTTCCAGTGTGGAATGCCACTTGAAACTGGAAGAAATATTGATTTTCAGGAATGGAGAGGATTTTCCCATCACCAGTTTGTTGTCCTACAGCAATTACTGTAATGTCAGGTATTTGATTACTTTGGAAGTGAAACTCGATTTGATCAGATTTTTGTTCAACCATGTGGCATGTGCCATTTAAACTAACATGGTTGACACTTTGTTTTAATTTTATTGGCCGTTTAGTCTGAGTCCAGAGGACCTTATTTACACAGTCTATCAGGGGAGACAACCTGTGGAGGAGGTCATTATCTAATGGACATGGGGTCCTCTCTGGAGTCACGACTATGACCGGGTGCTTCACCTTATGTCGCCCAATTTTAATTTCCAGATCCGCAGTCCCATCGACGGAAATTTTGTTCCTGTCGAAGCTCTGGAGTTGTCCAGGAAAAGGGGTGAGAGGGATATGCTGTCTCTCCTTCCTGAATTCAGCTGCTCAAAGGCCCTTTTGGACAGAAGAGTGGCTTGGGATCCAGTGTCCACCAGTGCTGAAAATGCACATTACCTTTGCACTCGGACAGGGACATAGAATCTACCTTCTTTCTCCTCCGATGGGCAAAGGTAATGGGCATTTTGGGCAAGCTGGGCGGTCAATTTCTTTATTTTGGACTCCGACACTGTGGAGTTTTGGGCAGTTTTCTGTGCCGGAGTCTGGGAATCTGTAACAAAAATGTGGCTTCCTGAAATATGTGGATTTTGAAATCCCTTTTTTCCCTTAGCCTTGTGCTGCCTCCTTTTACCTGGTGGTAGTCACTAGAACCAGTTTGTGAAGAGGATCCCTCCATCAATATTTTGTTCTCTGGATGACAATTCTGGAGTTCCGGGATGGGCAATTCTGAATCAGTCCCCACACCTACCCAGTCAGAGTTCTGGTCTCTTGGGACCCATTTTTCTTTGGGAGGAATTCCCCCATCCCTGAAGGACAATATTTTCTTCCTAGAATCCTCCAAGTATTAGTCCCCTTCAAACTGGAGGACACTGATTTCCTCCACAAAATGGGTCTTTTTGATTTCTTCGTTTCTCCTACCCACCCTCTGTTCCCTGGGTTGCAGATTTTCAGGGGCAAGAGATTTTAGTTCCGTTCCGGTTTGTCCAGGGGCTCTTCAAGATGAGGAAGGAAACTTTCTCTAGGGCTTTGCGCCCCCTTTCTCCCGTGCCGCCTCCTCCTCTGTAACCGGTGGGTTGCCAGACCCTTGGTTTCTGAGCCACCATGTTCATCTAAAGGTTCTCTGCTGAGCCCTCAACATGCGACTCAGATCCTGTGTGAGGTTCTGGACCTGGCATTCCAGTTGGGACCCGCTATGGCTGGTATAAGGGTCTTTGCTCAAACCTAGATGGTTTTCAGGAAGGGTAACTATCCCTTCTCCCGGGGTACACTGGGTACTGGAGATTCCCTAGGTAACCCTCAACCCTTAGCCTCTCCTCTCCGGGATTGGGTGGTCTGGACTCCTGAAAGTGGGGAGAGAAAGGAAGGTTGTCCTGTAGGTTGGGTATTGGAAGGTACCGGGGGAAGAAACTTAACCCAGGATTCGAAGGATTACTGCCCTCTTGAGGGAAGTTGGGAGTCACGTTTCCTGGGGCAGTACTCACATGGTTGGATCCCCCCTAGAGCCGTGGGAGTCCATACGTACCCCAAGATAGCACTATTGCCATTATACCTGATATAATTAGCAGAGTTAGGGGTCACATTGATGGGGTTACCTAGCTGACTACCACCTGCTGCTGATTGATCATAAGGCCTTCTCTGCCTCTGATTTGGCTGGTTCAAGGAAGCTGTATTTTTAGGCCCCCACATTTCTAGGTCCAAAATGGGGGCAACCTTTACCTCCGCCACCTTAGTAGCAGCGGGAGTGTTGGTTGGTTTGGGATTTCTGATTGGTTTTTGGAATTACTCGGAATTACTAAATAGTTATTTTACAAGTGCAGTTGAACGGATAAGGCAAGAATGTGTGCGGCTATATTAAAGAGGCAAGAACACTTACAAGCTACAATGCAAGATACTAAACAATGGGCATACAGTTTAGAAAATCACCTTTGGGGAAGAAGAACAGTGCAGCAAAATCACATGTGGCAAAATTGCCATTTCTTGATTTTCACTGGTTTAAAATGTGCAAACCACTTAAGAATTGGGCTAAACAATCAAAATCAGAATTCAGCTTTAATGCTGAAGGACAAAAGCACATAACAGGTATGATACTAAGTGAAAGGGTGACTCTGGATGGGTGACAGTATGGGATTCTTAAACGGAAGGGAAAAACCTGATTTTTAAACGGGAGACACTTTCACAGGCAACTTGGTTTTGTTAGAAAAAGGATTTATTCTACTGCTAATATATTTTAGTGGCTAGGTATTTAAAGAAAGACATGGTATGTGAGGAGGTTACTTGCAAGGTTAACCTATCCACGCCACATTCATTGATAATGGGAAATTTAAAATTATTCAAAATAGTACTAAGGACTTACACAAGGACTAAAATGATTAGAAAAGAATTGCGCTAACACATTAAGACTAACTCAGATTTTTCTAAGGACAGGATACACAGAGGATTCCAACAATGTTAAGACGTTGCTAGAATACTTAAAGGATTTCTTATAGGGTTTCTTATAGGGTTGGACAAATACAAGGTAACAGAGCAAAGGA
Source organism: Ambystoma mexicanum (assembly GCF_040938575.1). Taxonomy (NCBI): domain Eukaryota; kingdom Metazoa; phylum Chordata; class Amphibia; order Caudata; family Ambystomatidae; genus Ambystoma; species Ambystoma mexicanum. Next base: position 835,047,054 of record NC_090928.1, read on the forward strand.
TGCAGCTTTTTGGTTACTGGGGAAGGGTGAAACTTGCAAGAAGCACTTGAATTGGGTGGTTTGGACATCTAACTGGGTCACTGGACAGCGGGACAAGGGTCTTGTTCACTGCGCAGTGGTGTCTCTCCTCTAGGGACACAGCGAGGCAACTGGGGTCTGGTCTCAGTGGACAGCGGGTGCATCATCTGGGCAAAGACAGGTCAGGTCACGGGATTCTCCCAAAGGGGACCACAGCCTTTCCTCCGTTCTCCCTGAATTACTGGGATTTTTTTAGGGTTTAATTCTGGATAAATGGTTCTGCCAGGATAGGAGGTTCTGGATCTGGATCAGCTACCCCTGGCCTTCACTGGAGTTTTGCAGGGTGAATGTGGAATGTCTGGATCTCTGGATGCTGATTCATGAATGTCCTGATTTTTGAATGTCCTGACTCTCCCTCAGCTTCCTCCTTTTATAAACCGGATAACATCAGAGGATTTTTACTATGTGGGCAGAACTAAGCTAGACCTACCTCTAAGAAGGGATAGGTCAGTCTGTGGATGTCGCCGCCTCCCTTCAAGCAGATTGGACCCAGGGAAGTGACATCAGTTTTAGTGTGGGTGTTATTATGAGGTGCTTTGTTATACCACAGTTACTTTTGGCAGGATCAGTTATGAGACAAAATGCTAATTTTTACAATTGTTAGCCTCCTGAAACTCAGATAGACAGATCCAATATTTTATAAGGAATCTACCCTTCCAAACCCCAAGTTTGTACGCTGCTGTTTTATCCTTCTGGCAATCTTTCGCCATTTCTATGAAAAAAATGTCCCCTAAAAATCTACAAATGGATACACAGAAGCTTATCAATGTTGGGCATATTTTCATTTAACTTTCATAACTGTGTCATGTACACTTTTTCCAGAAATGTCTTTTTACTGTTATTCGCATCCCCCACATGCTAGGATAACCCACATAGGGCCTCATTACGACCCAGGCGGTAAGTTACCGCCTGGGTCGTACCTTTACCACCATGGCGTAAACTACGTTTACGCCATGGTGGTTGGCGGACTTACCGCCCCATTCCGAGGTTGGCGGGGCGGTAAGTCCCCAATCCCCATTTACCCTTCCCCATTCCCATTTTTGCCCCATAGGGCATAATGGGAGTGGGGAAGGCGTTAATTATGCCACCGTAAATTACGGTGGCGTAATTAACAACATGGTCCCTTAGCGCCATGGATTTTAACACCTGCTAAAAGCAGGTGTTAAATCCGCCATGGCGCTAAGGGACCTCGGAATCAGGCGGTAAGGGTCGGCGCTGTTTACGCCGCCGTAAACCCCTTACCGCCTGGGTCCTAATGAGGCCCATAGTCTTGTTTTAATGATAAACGAGTTACATCAAAATGGTCATAATTTCACATTACTGCTTCTTTAGGTTACTGAAATAAATGCTTTAATATGAAAAGTCTTTTAAATCAAATGGATGGCATTTGTCACTACAGGGCAGGCCGCAAAATGTCCACAGCCAGCATGCCCCCTCTGTGTCAGATCTGGGCAGCAGTGTTGCCTAGCACCCTTTCATTCTGGGAGATGCAGCTGAGGAGAGGTGTCACAAGGAATTCACACTTGCCTGTAACAAGGCCAGTTCCGCTTGATACATTGATCCTGGGTCTGACGAATTCTCACACACTTTCATAGTTTGTGGGGGGGATTCCTGTCCCAGGAAGGTTTAGTTCCTTTGAATTTCCTGCCCACGCCCCTCTGTTCTGCTGTTTTCAAACACACATTTTTTTTCTTCCTTTCTTTCTTTCACAGAAAACAAGTCTTTAGTACATAAGTATAATATACACTTAAACCACCCCAGTTCCACCCATAACATACTGTTTCTGTGCGAGTATCTGGGCTGATTTCACATTTTCAACTTTAAAAAGCATTGTTTCACTGCCTTTGCAAAACAAATTTACACATGCTCATTTTACATGGGGATTTCACAAGATGCAGTTTCTTTAACACACATTTTCAGCAAAGCCTTGACAGATCACATCAGTTTCAGGGCATGGAAAGACGCTGGAAATATTGTCTTTGTAAATGACGCACGGCCAGGGAGTAAAAGCTTTATTTTTGAAGTCTTCTGCATTGGTTACTTTGTTGCAAAAGTGAACACGGTTCGTAGACCTGAAATGGATTTCTCTTCTCTTCACAGATTTTGCTTCACACAACATGCCATTCAGTGAGGAATGCCCCCGTTTGCTCGTGTACAACCTGAATATGGATGAATATGGCTATGTTTTACTAAAACCTAAGCTGGGTGATGTTCAAAAATGAAGATAGCACCAGCGCAAAGTCATTTTCTTTGGCAGTTTGAAGTATATGCAAATCCCAGCACTGCAGCACTGAGCTAGGCGGCCTTTGAATACCTCTTTTTGGATTCCCATGAAGAAAATAAGTGCAGTCCTTCTCTGGGTATCTGTGCTCCATGTCACCCCATATGTGCTCCGCAGAGCCATCACAGCCATTATTTTTGATAACTGCTAAAAATGAACTTTTGAACCAAGGGAAGATGTGCTCAGCAGACCCAGCACAGCCATGATTCTTGTCATTGCTGAAAATGCAGTTTGGTGATGTAGGGGAGTTCTTCTAGGCTAGTAAACGTACCCCACATCTAACCCCAAACCCCATCTAAAAAGTTGCAGTAAAAAGACAGTAAAATAAATATAGTCGGGGCATGGCCAATGTGGCACAGTAGACAGACATGCCTCTCTGTCCCACTCCGAGGCCCACCGCCTAAAAAAGAAATATAATGGTGGCTTACCTCATATTCCCCTCCACTGTTTGTGAGCTTTAGCACCTCCCCTCCTTGGGGGAGAGGCACCATGAGACATTCAAGGTCTTCTCCTAATGAATTAGCGGTCTGTCACGCCGAGGCCAGGCTGAGTAATCATGGCTCCAAGATGGCACCATACTGAGGGAACTGAAAAACCATGGTGCACTTTTCTGTTGATCCATCGGGCTGTAAGTGAGGGGCTGGCTGGGGCACCCTTCATGGACATAGGCATCGGAGATGAGCGGGCGCGGAGAAGGCTATGTTCAAGTTCAGCAAAGGACGTTGGGGCCGGCAAGGCCCTGGATCCATGCTGGCCCTTCAACACTGGCTGAATGCTGGGTGCGGTGTCCCTTATGGGCCCCGCATTGAAGCATAGTGACTTTGGCCTTGAGCCAATCCAAGTCCGATCATTGCAGGGAGAAGCAGTGACTAGTTGCCCAGTATCAGGCAGACTCCACAAGAGATACAGGGAGAATTTAGACCTCCTGCAGGACCAGGTCTGACTGCAGTGCTCTTGGGGGTCCATGTGGCAGTGTCCGTGGTGTCCTGGTGCCATTTGACAGAGAGGAGGTCTGTCTCACTGTCATTGCCCAGGTTCCAGGTGAAATGTCCAACCCTGCTCGCAAAGTGAGGCAAATGAGCATGCAGCCTTTCCTCAATGCGCCTTTTAGACAACCACTGATGCCAAATAAGACTGGTGGGGGAACAAGGCTGAGGTCTGTGCTGTGCCAGCTTTGGCACCACTCACCTCAGACTTTCTGCTATGATCTTTGGAGCCACATGAAAAATCTTAGAGAGCACATGAACTGCAACTCATGGTACAAAAAGGCTTACCAATGGACCCCATCTAGACTCATAGATAGGAAACTAGCTGCTGCTAAAAACCAGCTTCATCTGTTGAGAACGCAGTGAGCAGAAGGCACCTTGATATGACTGAAACAAAACCTCTATGAGCACAGCAATACCCCAGGCAAACTCCTTGAAAACTTGCTGAGGGCCAGGGTGGGATGGTCCTATATACACTCAGTGATGGAAAGCCAGGGCTTAGAATCAGGGATGAGAGTAAGAAAAAGGAGCTATTCAAGTACTTTTACACCAACCTATATGTTTCCAACCAGCCTGATCATACAGAGCAATCCTCATACCTAGATATCATAAATCTTCCCAAACTATCCCCAGCTCCTATCTTGAATTTTCCATAGAGCCAGGGGAAGTCCTGATACTGATAAAGGCCTTGCAGACATATGTGCCTCTTGGTCTGGATGGCCTGACAGCATCTTTTAACAGGTCATTGCTAGCTAAGGCGATGGCTAACGTCTTCAAAGATATTTGAATAGAAGGTGCCCTCCTAGACTTCATGCCAGAAGCACAAGTTTCACGTATTCTCAAACCGAGAAAAGGTCCTAGGCTGTGCTCCTAATATAGGCCAACAGTACTACTCAATTTGGACTAAAAAATCCTCACAAATAGAAAAATTAATGCATACTCTAGTAGACCCGTATCAATCAGAATTTATTTTGAGGAGGGGGACAGCGGACAATATAATACTAGTACTAAACTTGGTCTACTAAGCAGGGAGTAACTCAGTCCACTCTCTCCTGCTAATGCTCGATGCAGAAAAAGCATTTTTTGACAGAGTGGACTGCAGATACCTGAAAGCTACTTTGAAGAAATGTAACTTTGGACCCAGGGTATGCAACATGATTTTAGTGAATTATAAAAATCCAGTGGCATGCCTTATGATAAAAGGGGAACTCAATGCGCTGATCGAACTAGGCAGAGGTCCTAGACAGGGATGACCCGTCCCCCATCAAGACTGTCCCTAGTAACTGAACCCTTTGCAGCGCAAATATACGGTCCAATGGGGATATCTTGGGTATTACTTTTGGAGGTACTCAGCGCAAATTGAACCTATTTGCATATGGTAATTTATTGTCAATAACAAATCTGCAGGAGTGTCTGCCCGCCGTAGAGGAAGAACATCAACAATATGGCCAGATCTCTGGCTAAAGCAAACCGGTCAAAATCCGAAATCAGGTGTCTTAATATCCCACCAGCTCTAAGGAACAAGCTGGGGCTTTTGTTCCAGTACACGTGGATGCCAAAGGCCATACAATACCTAGGAGTAAAGGTTACCGGCAGCTTTGGAGACAAAGTCAACTACTTCCTTCTTTTGCTGGAGATCCAGAAGGATATGAGCGATTGGAAATCTCTGCAGTTCTCTTGGTTCAGGATAATGGCAACTCTTAAAATGAATAACCTTCCCTGACTCCTATGTCTTTTTCAATCAGTTCCCATTCCCAAAACTAATGCTACTATCAAAGAGTGGGAGTCCATGTTGGTTACATTTTTTTGGGGAGGAAGGCCACCTAATGTTAATAAACATATTCTGTATGCGACCTGAGATAAGGGGGGACTCACGTTCCCAAAGCTATTGAACTATTACTGGGTAGTCCAGCTACCCCCGATGGTGGAGTGGGATGGTGGGATGGTGGAGTGGGTACAAAAATATTCAAGCAAAATATGGGTGTTCAAACAACAGTCAATTGCAGGCCGATACCTTTGGATGCAGCCCTGGCTGCCTAGACTTGTGAGGTCACAAATTCTATACAGTAACCTGATAACGAGGGCTACCCTCGAAACTTGGGAGGGGTCACAAAACTAAGGTGCTCTACCACCTTTCCTTGTCCCATCGCAACGTTCATTCATAATACAACCTTACCCTTGGAAAGACTGACACAGGATACAATAAGTGGGCAGCAAGAGACCTCGGCAAGATGGGGGACATGTTTTTGAGGGGGAAGATAAGTCGCTTTGAAGACTGTAAAGCAGCCCCAGGCCTTGAGGAGGGGACAGATTTTGATAATTTCAAGTTCCGCACTGGGACCTTCACCCATCCAATAGGGTGGCCGTAGCAAGAACACCTGCTCCACTACAATCTACATTTCAGCTCACTGTGGATTTTAGGGGCCTAATCTCCAAATTGTACAAAACAATAAATATGCTCACCACGCCTGAGTGCAGATCTTATTGTGTGGGATGGGACAGAGAGGTGGGAACACCTATTGACCGAAGGGTCTGGGATGAGATTTATAAGACAACCAACACTTATTTATGCTTGCATTTAGCTGAAACGCAGATGAAGATTCTTACCAGATGGTACTAGATTGCATCCAGTTAATCCTAGCATGTCTGATAGATGCTGTAGGGGCTGTGGACAAAAAAGGCTCTTTGCTGCATATCCTCTAAGGCTGCTAAACCATACAAAGGTTTTTGCTAGAAATTAGATCCGAAATTAAGAATATATATTTTTTTAAATTTATAATGTGCCTATAAAGCAAATGGTGTTTCAAGGCACAGTAAGACACAATGGGTGTGGGGGAGGGATAACGAATAACAAAAACACGGTCCTACTAGGACTTGTGTCATTCAGATCATGCAAGTGCAGTAACAAGAAGTTCAGGGGAGTGGGGAGGTGGCGGAAGTGCTGGTCAGAGAGGAATGCGCTAATGCTAAGGAGACAAAGGAAGTGCAGGTCGGAGTGGAGGGCACACACGTGCCTGGGGGAAGCAGGAGGATCTGGTGGAAGAGGACTCCTGGTCTAGGCGAATGCTACGGGGAGGAAAGATGGACAAGTGCCACGGAAACACAAAGAGTGAAGGGACTGACAGTCCACATGCTAAGTGTGAGGAACAGGGCTGGATGGGCTCAATAGGGGTGCAGGCCAGCCAGGCTAGTAAAGGGGGATGGAGCCCGGGAATGCAAGTGCAGGTTGTTAGGGAGAATTCTCCAGAATGGCTAATTTCCCTTACCTACTGAGTCCCTCAGCAGCTTTGCTGGATTTCTAGGATTTATTTTTTTCACCTGGTAAGAGTGTGAGCCTTTTTTCCCACTCTTACATGTGTTTTTCCTGTGTGTTTTATATTATTTGTGTTCATAGACTGTGCAGTCTCACCTACTCCACAGGCATTATCTTTTTACTGTGTGTCACAACACACCTTTAGTGCAGTGACACAGGGTTTTATTTTTCAGACTTCACACTTTTAACTCCGTTTTCTGGGACTGACTACTGTCTTCCAGACCATGTAAAGTTGCCATTGACTTTATTAGTCTTTTTCAATTTACAGACCCAATACAAACTATCTTCAATAGAGTACTGGAAAGGGTTAATAGTTATCCCTTTTTGTCTGTTTCTCATTGAACATTATTTCGAAGATTTGGCTGGTGGCAGTGGTATCTACCATTTTTTCCCTACCGCGGACTATGAAAATGGTACTGTTTTAGGCTAAGTTAGTAGACTCGAACTTTAATCCGCTGGACCCCATTTAATTTTATTTTGGTTCCAGCTGGGTTTATTCACCATTTCTTTTTGTAAAGGTCTTTCTCGTGTTCTACTCTGCACGCCAAACCAGGTTGGGTTCCTTTGTTCACCGTCCTTTGGCGGGATTCTTCTCAGAAGCCCTCCTTATGCCTGAGAGTCTGGGTGGGCTGAATGTGAGGGAGGGGTTTTAGGCCCCCTGCACAGGGTCCTTGGAGACCCAAGTCGCACTCTTGTTTGATTGGCTTGGTGACTGTCCCTCCAGGACAGCCACCCTGCTGTGTGAGTGACAGCCAGGCTGTGTGAATGGGGGAAAACTGCATAGCAAGCAGTTCTCTTTGACTTGGAAGGCAGAGTCGCCCCTGGAATGAGAGATCCGAAGAGAAGCTGAAGAAAGAGGACTACTGCCACGACTGAACTCCCGGTGAAGCCCTGCTGCGGGTCTGAATCTTCTACACTTCGATGACAGAGAAGATCTGCAAGGAATCTTCTTCCCCTGAGGTGGTGGGACCAACCAGTTCATCAAACACCAAGCAAGGCCTCCCTCCCCTGGTCGAATCTGCTGTGCATCGCTGCAGTGAAACGGTTAGCCAGGAGGACCCTGTTTGGGTTTTAAGGAGCGCACCTTTTATTTGTTGCTTTGCTCTGTTGCTGGTTTCTTCCCTGGGCCGTGCAGGACCCTCCAGTCTTCCTCCATGTCAGTCTGACAGTCTCTTCATGAACCGTGAGCCTGCAGGATCTGCCAGGAACTTCTGCCTCAGCTACAGCATTCTTCTTCTATTAAGGTACTGTTCAAATCCGGTCGTCCGTTCCGTCCGACCGCGGTGAAAGTGTTTGAAATCTTTCGCCAATCCGAGGGCTTGTCCTTCTCTACTCTTTTAGGTAACTTTTCTTCTGTCCAACTTAATTTCAAACTCTTGGCAAAGACTTAACCGCGAACTACCCTGAGCTGTGTGATTCTCTGCAAAGACTCTGAACCATTAACCATCGCCCAGGCCTATTGATTTGAATCCTCATTGTAGCAAGCCTTTTCTAGATTGCCCTGCCTACTTACTTGTTGGTGCTACTTGATTTTGAATAACCTTGTCTTTCCCTCCCTTTTTAAATTACTGGAGTGCCATTTTGATATTAATATTGATATTGATATTTTATTTCTATTGTGCTCATACACATGTGTTTCAGAGCGCTACAAGGCAAACGAAGGGTAACAGAGGAGAAACAAAAACAACGATCTTACTAGGCCCAGTGACATTGAGAACATGCACGTGCATGCAAGAGGGGGAGAGGGAGAAGTGCATGGAAGGGGGAACAAAAATGAGAGTGCGGCGCATGGAGGAAATAAACATAAATAATAATAAATTAATTAATAAATAAAAAGGCAACAAACAGAGGGAGTGCAGCCACAAGTGGCAGTGCTGGGTTTAAGGCAGCCGGCTGGGTAGGTCTGATAAGTGCAGGAAGAACAAAAAAAAAGAGGGTGGGGGCTGTATGGGTACAGATACAGACCCCAGTGCAAGGGGTGGCCCGGAGACAGTGCGTGCGGGTGGCAAGAGGAGCAGGTACCTGGGCCCGGAGGAAAGAGGGTGGCCAGGTGCATGCTGCCGAGGGAGAGTAGAATCAGCAGGGGAGAGGGGGGGCAAAGGCAGAAGCAAAGAGGAAGGTCTTGAGGTGCTTATGGAACCGGAGATGGTTCTCCTCAAGTTTTAGAGTTGCAGGGAGGCTGTTCCAGAGGGAGGCCCCAGCCGAAGACAGAGATCTACCCCCAGCTCATTTCATTGAGAAATGACTGACCCAGAGGGAGTTAGAGGTAGAGGAGCAGAGTGCTATTTGCTCACACTTCATTTTGAGCTTAACTTGTCCAGAATTCATTGAGTGGTGTATAGTGTATTAAGATTGTGATTTTCTGATACTTTACTTTAGAGATCTGTTTTACAAATGAGTGTGTAAATAAATGTATATTCTTTTATTCAGAAACCTTGAGTCAGTGTTTGTTTGAACCATAGCAATTGCTGTCCTTTGTGTAACTTCTGATACTGCTCACTTTACTCTTGAGATAAGTCTGGCTGCTCAGCCATCGCTACCACTTTACTGTCTAGTACAGGCATGTACCAAAGGTGAATGTGTACTGTCACTTGTAGTCTTAATTGTGTGTGCTGTTCCCAAAGAGTACTGCATATGATTCTGCCTAACACAGGTGGAGGGGGTCAAAGGAGACCGAGGTGCTGGGGCCAACTGGGCGAGGAGGTATGAATCAGAAGGAACCAGGCAGCCAGTCAAAATGCAGAGGAGGGGTACATTAGCAGGTAAGGGGGAGACGGAAGAAAGAAGAGAAAAGGAGGGTCTTGAGAAGCTTCTGCAACTTAAGGAGATGCGGCTCAAGTCTGAGAGGGGCAGAGTGGCCATTCCAGAGAGAGGCCCCTGCAAAAGACCCCACCAATCTCTGCTTGGAAAAGTGTCTGATCGGCAGAGTTGGAGCTAGAAGACAAAGGCGCTCTAGCAGGGAGGTATTTGGCGGGCTCCAAGGCCCCAGAAAGCCTTGTGGATGATGCAGAGTGTCTTGAACATGATCCTTGCAACAACCGGAAGCCAGTGGAGAGATGTTGAAGGTGTATATACCATATGATCCTATGAAATCTGTACTGGGGTCCAGAGATCATTTAGGCACATATGTAACCAGTGATATCCAATCTTGTTGCCCACCTCCTGTTGGGGGTGGAACTGACCATTCTGAGAAACTGGAAGCAAACAGATTATCCATCTGCTGGCACATATTAGTGTGGAGAAACGTGCGGCCAATGTCTGAGACACAACAGCAATATTCACAGCCATGTGGGCCCATTCTTTGAATGTGTGAAAAAGGATTTACATGCCCTGTTAGGCTACATGCACTAAATGTAATAGATATGTCTTGAGTGGTGGTGCGATGTAAGACATTTGATTGATATTTTAATGATTCTGTTCCCTTATAGTACAAAAGGTGGTGATTTTCTGTACGGGTGGGGGAGGAGGAGGAAAGAAAGGATTTACCCACACACTTTGTTTTTCTCCTCTTGGTTCTTGTACTGACTGTATCATTATGCTTGTGTGGATGTGTGGAAAATACTCAAGAAAATCAATAAAAATAGTTCTTAAAAAAATGCAGTCAAAAGGGATTGAATCAGATGGGATGCAATGAAAGTGACTGATACCCTTGACACCAACAACTGCCAAGATCTAAACATGACTTACAGGCAAGCTGGTGCCATAAAACATACCTAAATGACAACTCTGCTTGTTTGAGAATGTGCATAATTGAGCCTTAGGGCACACCTAGAAGACATTTAAAGCATAACGGTTCATATACAATAGACAAACAGTTAATTTTAATCTCCTGTAGATATAAAATATGTTGCACACTGTATGTAGCAATGCAGACGAACTGAGCCATACGGTAAAACTATGTCATTGTATTCTTTCTTATAGGTCTCTCAATGTTATATAGTGGCGTTCTGTCTCTGTGCCTCGCACCACACTTAGGTACCAGATGACTATTTGCAGCAAGCGTGACCGACAAACGAACTTGCCTTATCTGGATACCTGCTTCTACTATTGTCCTTTAATTTTCATGCATCTGCATATTGTTCTTTGTGCATGTATGATGCATGTAAAGTATAGCAAAGCCGTCAACTACAGACAGTTGTCCCAGGTCCTCAAACACTTTAATCCCTGCTACCTTTCCTTGTAGTGCTGCTCCCTTCGCATACGGCTGAGTGCCACGAAAAATTCAGTCCAGTTGTTCACTTAGCATTTTGTATATGCACACACACTGCATGTAAAGTATAGCAAAGACCTCGACTGTAGACAGTTGATAGGGGTGCACAAACCTATTGTCTAAACCCTTCCACCTATGGCATAAAACTGAGTCCCACGAACAATCTGTTCCAGCTGTCACACAGTCTCTACCTATTCAAAACACGTGCACCTCTTTTCTCTATTGACTCTTCAGCTTCTCAGGTGTCTACTCTAGACTACTGTTCTATCTGTTAAATGTTCTGTACAACTCCTTAACTACAACTGCTATTGCATGCACTGCTATGCTGCTTTTCACGTCTCCTCAGACTATGGTCTGTTGAAGGGCCATTCTACCTCCAGCATTTCGAAACCATAGCATATGGATGGAGGCACTATATCAATACAAGCTACCACAACAAATCTCAGAAATTGTAAGAATGAACTGAATGTGCCCTATAGGTGCCTAAGTGTATTGACTCTGCTCGGTGACTTAGGCTCACTTCTTTCCTTGTAAAATATGAAGCACGTTTGCATCTCTTTCCACTGTCAGTCTTGATTCTGAACTGAAGTTGTGGCACCATTTTATGTACTGTTGTCTACTACCTTTGTTGAAGATGATTTTGGGGTAGCCTTTATTAGAGCAGTTAAAAGGGGACCAGTGATATGGATGTGACATGTAATAAGCTGGTAGTAGGTAAGATGGACATTTGTGGCAGCCATTTTAAAATTTATTTACAGGCGATAAATGGAGAATGACTACCCAACTGTCTATCTAAGGAAGACCAGAGTCCAGTTAGTAATATGACTGCAGCACCAATAATGGATATGGACGTGATGCAACATTGCTTCAGTTGAAATCTCGGCAGACATATTTAAGATGCAGATGAATGATACATATGACCTCCATTTAGTTAACACTAGGGGCTGAGCAGCAACTAGCAATTGTTGCTTATTTTGGAGAGGGTTAGCAAAGGAAGGAGTTAGGAATGGAGGATATGAGTACGTTCAGTTTCTTGCTTTTCACAATGTGAATAATGGTCCTGTGGAAGTCTCATTGTCATGAATTATATATAATGACCGTGTACTTGCAGTTATTATGTTCTCCCATTGGAAAAGGACATTTTAGTTATCTTATAACTTTGATATCATTCAGCTTATCTGCATGACATTTTCCCCAAAATACATAGACCTGACTGTGAAATGTATGAGAAAATTGTGTGCAGTTTCATCAAGGGCGGAACAGATGCAGTGACGAGACCAACATTTTAAAAATCTCTAACATTGTAAAAGTTTCCATCACCCTTATAGCTCGAAACACTGGATATATTTACATCAAACTTTACAGAGTAGCTGCTGCCTGGTCCCCAAAGATTGTTTTTGTAAATTTGGTGGAAATCTGCTCTGTGGTTTGTTTCAAATCTGGAGAAAAAAGGTCAACATCGAATTAGTGATGTTTCGGTTCAGTTTCCAGACTTACCTCTGGGCGTCAGCATTCACGGTCCATTTCTGGCAAGCCGATTGGTTGGTTGGGAAACAACCAATGGATTTGGTGGAGAGAAATCCTATTTTTAAAAGGTTGCCATTGCTGTCCGTGGGCTTCTATCAATTTCTTTGGATCCTGCGCTTGGAATCTTTCAAAGAGGGATGCACTGTACTGATGACAACCCTACAGATGTGTAGAAAAGAAAATCAATTTTTTGCTGGGTTCATGGTCCTGAATATATATGTTCCCAGTGATTTGTGTTCACTTTAACTTTTCCACAGTCATCTTACTTGGTGTGCAGCTTCATAAACTATATTTTGAAGTCAGTAAAAAAGAATTATAGGAGGGAGTATTGGGGGATGTATATTTTGATGAAGCCTCTGGGAAAGCAGTGAAACGCTAGGTTAGTGTGTGCTTTGGAAATTTGTTGGCCTTGCGATATTTTATGGGTAAGCATGTTACTGGACTTGGGCCCCATCTTAATTCTTAGAATTACATTTTGGAAGCTTAGCATTTGCTGAAGCAACAGCTATAAGCCAAAAGCTGAAAATGGCTCGGCTTCGAGAAAGTAACAACGTGTGAACTTCCAAAACACGAATATATGTGTAATACTGAGCAAAAAGGAACACCTTGCTGTGGATTACATTTGCACCAGTGCTAAAAAAAAATGGCGCAATTGAACTTTGAAGAGGTTTCTCTGCTTGTCTAATGGGGAATGGAGCTAACAGGTTGTGACCCCATCCATATTACCAACAAATCTTTACAATGCTTTTTACACTAGACTGGCTATTTTACTATGTTTTCGTCTGGCATTAAAAGAAACAGATTGCGCCATAAAGACCAATCTTTTCGTTTTCATTCTTATTACATAAGTAGACAAAAACAAGAATGATTGGTTTGTGTTCTCAGTTGTCCTACCTTGACTCAAAATGTGATGTGATGGAGTCATAGCTGAGTTTGGGGAAAGCTCTATTTGTTCTATTCCATGTCACGCTGGCGTAAAGATGGGAAAACACATGTCAGCTCTGTGGTCCGGTTATATTACACAAGCAGCAAAACTGATGAAAAGTGTATTTTTTTTTTAGCAGTGGTGCAAACGTTAGATAACTGGCATCTGTAGTGCAAAATAACCAGTTTGGGCAAACACGGTAGGTGATCTAGAATACATGGTTTAACGATGAAAATAAAATGGAATGGTTCAACTCTAATCATTTTAAAACACATTTGAAAAATAATTCCACCTCTGCTGTGATGCCGCTCATATTGTTCTCTTCTCTTCACACAAGCAGATTGGTGGCAAAACTGTGACTCAGTGCCCCTGGATTACTTTGTAGATGTATACAAATACTTAAAAGGATGTGAATATCAGCAAAGGGATGTTAGACACATAGAGCTGTCCTTTAAAGGAGACCTTTGCTGTCGTGTATTAATCACTGCCATATCTTGAACACAAGATCTTGTTTGCTAAAAATGACAGTGTCATTTTACAAAACTCCAAATCTGTAGCACAGCAACACACACCGACACCTGGTCCGTGGGTGTGCATGCGTGGATTGTAAGATTTAGAAGACCTCGCCTTCTCCTATAGTCCTTCACTCCCTCTCCCACACGCATGCACTAAAGGGCCTGCATTTTCTATATTCAGTTCAACAAGGGCAACATGACCTTGCTGAAATCACATGAACACTTTGAGCTTTTTTGTACCAATTAGAAGCGCTGGTCACTGTATCCTTCAACACAATGGTACTTGAAGGTGTATACATTGCATTTTGCTTCCATTGAACCATGGGCTGCAAATACTGCCTAGCTTAATTTTCAGGTTCATTTTCTACTTTTGAAATATAGTTTGTCAAAATAAAATGTAAGAGTTCCCATAAAATAGCAAGAAAATGTGTAAGCCAAGGAAACATTATAATTTCTCAAAGCAGTAAGAGAGAGTTTGAATTGGACATTCAGTTTGAAATTAAAGGGATGGTTCGCCCAAAAATTTTTATTTAAAAAATCGATAGGCAATATTCCAAAAAATCGATTGCCAATTTTTTTTTCCAAGTTCCTATGTAAAATTTTGAGCAAATCAAGCTCAAAGAAAGCACATTGGGGCATCCATTTTGTGAAATGGATGCCCGCCGCTGTGCTCCCTTTGGCTTTTGCGGCACTAATGAAGGAAAAACCAGCCAGCTGTAGTAAACAAAAGCTACCACTGGGTGGCTTTTCCTTCATTGGTGCTGTACGCGGAGGATGGGGACCGGAGACTACAGGCAGAAAAGCTGCAGCTGCATTTCAGTAAGTGCTATTTTTTTAATAAAAATAAACACTAGAGGAGCACGGAAAACTTAGAAATAAAACTGCAGCTTTAAAAACATTGTATTTATGTTTGCGGTCGCTTTTGAAGCGACCGCAAACATAAATACAACGTTATTGTGTTTGAAAACGCTGCGGTTTTTCTTTCTAAGTTTCTCAGGCTCCTCCGGCTCGGAGGAACCTGAGAAACTAAGAAAGTAAAACTGCAGCATTTTCAAACACAACCGCATTGTGTTTCTGCCTGCTGTGGCTATCACTTTGGGTCTCCAGTGCTCCCCCACGAGAGCACCGGAGACCCAAAGTGAAAGTCAAGGCAGGCAGAAACACAACACGGTTGTGTTTACATTCCGCGGTGTTTCTGCCTACAGCTGGTTTCCCATTTGGGGCTCTTGGGCTCCCCAAGGGGGGCCCGAGAGCCCCAAATGGGAAATGCTAAATACTGCAGTGTTTCTGCCTAAATCTGCTTTTCCATTTGGGGCTCGAGGGCGCCCCACGGGGAGCTCTAGAGCCCCAAATGGGAAAGCAGATTTAGGCAGAAACACTATGCGGTTGTTTTCTACAATGCTAAATACTGCAGTGTTTCTGCCTAAATCTGCTTTCCTATTTGGGGCTCTAGAGTTCTAGGGGCTGTAGGCTCCTCTGAGCCTGAGAAACTTAGAAAGAAAAACCGCAGCGTTTTCAAACACAATAAACGTTGTATTTATGTTTTCGGTCGCTTCAAAAGCGACCGCAAACATAAATACAATGCTTTTAAAGCTGCAGTTTTATTTCTAAGTTTTCCGGGCTCCTCCAGCCCAGAAAACTTAGAAAAAAAACGCAGCTAGTGCTTATTTAAAAAAATAAATAAATAGCACTTACCGAGATGCAGCTGCAGCTTTTCTGCCTGTAGTCTCTGGTCCGCGTCCTCCGAGTCCCGGCACCAATGAAGGAAAAGCCACCCAGTGGTAGCTTTTGTTTACTACAGCTGGCTGGCTTTTCCTTCATTTGTGCCGCAAAAGCAAAAGCCAGCACAGGAGGGCATCCATTTCACAAAATGAATGCACCCATGTGCTTGCTTTTGCAAATTTTGAGCTTGAATTGCTCAAAATTTTACATAGGGACTTGAAAAAAAAAGCCAATCTTTTTTTTTAATATTGCCTATCTATTTTTGAAATAACAAATTTTGGGGGAACCATCCCTTTAATGAATGCTCGTACTATTTAGCAGTGGCTGCATTGATCTGGGTCACACAGCTCCCAATGTGCTGTCATTTTACTTTCTTACCATGCTACGTTGAAAGGAAAGTCATGATATCCTGTATTATTTCAAGAGGCCATTGATCAGGGAAGTCATTTCCCCAAAACGCCAGGGGTAGTGGAAGTGACATCACATGACCCTTGACCTCTGATGACATCACACGGAGCGATGTCATTTGAGCCCACCCCCAAGTGACATCATGGGAAGTGGTGGCACATGACCATCAGATGCACCTAACACCCGCATTTACAGGCGCTCTTATTTCAGGCAGATATAAGAACCGAAAAATATGCGAGCGATTGAGCTCTCATTTCAGCCAGATATAAGAACCGAAAAATATGCGAGCGACTGAGCTCTAATTTCAGCCAGATATAAGAACCAAAAATATGCGTTTGAAGAACAGAACCCATTACTGCTGCCAGAGTTTCACATTTTGCCCAGAGGAGGGCAGTAAGAGAAGCTGTGGAGAAAAGATGCAATCAAACTATCTATCTAGCGACTCAGCCACGTTGCTCGCCGAAAATCACAGATGAATATAGACTGTTCAGCTCAGCGAAAACCTTCTTGTCCTCCCTATTGTTACAAAGCGTGCAAGCAGCAGCCAATGTAAAATGGTCCAGTTGGCAAATGACACCGAGCATGGGTTCAATGTCATAAAGGTCGAGCTGCGTGCCCTCAGACTGATGACGATGCAGAACCGCTAGATCATCAATATGCTAAACGTATGTAAAACATAAACAAATCCAAAAGATGCCAAGTCACCAACCGTTCACATGAGCATTTTCCAAAGCACTTTCATGATGCTTTGCCCACAATATATACACTAAAACTAAATAAATAAAAATAAAAAAGACATGTTAATGCTCGTTGGGCACATACTTGTCCTTGCTGGCTAAACCAGTGTATGCCGGTATTCTATTCCCATAGGAGAACATACTCATGTTTGCTTTTGACGTAATGCCAGTCACAGCTGTTGGCTTTGCCAGTAATAAATCCCATGCCACAGTAAGACAACAATTCCAGAATGGTTTCACCATTGGTTACTATGGCCACACTCATGTTGGCTTTACCCTTGATGCCCAGTAAAATATGCTATGTCACAGTACGGAAATAAGTCCAGATCGGTTTTGCCAATACAAATGACTCTTGGTAATCCCATACATGATAGCATCACAAAAAAGTATCCTCTTTATTCCCACCTTGCATTTTCCCTTACGAGACATATTTTGGTAGGTAACAAGAGAAAGATAATTTTAGAAACGTGTATTATTTACCCTGCACACCACATCAAGAAACTCTTGACATTTCTACCAAAAAACATTGAGATTTTCCTCATGATGTCTGCAGGAAGATGTTTTAATTTCTCTTTCTCATCAAGATGTGCAAGACAAACATGAGGAACCAAAACTAGCAAAAGTGATTGTGTAGGGGTATAACTCGCACATTACCAAAGAAAACATACTTGTGCTGTTTTGTGCTCCTCATGGTGGCCATTTGTGTTGTAAAACCACCTTTGGCTTTTGAAAATTCAGCCTTCTTACTTTAAATTCACTTGGAAAGAAGGGGAAGCAATTTATGTGGCAATAAGACCCGAGGCAGCGGGCCAATACCACCCCAGGAAATGCCCGGGGCCATAGTTAGCCCTGGGCATTACCGTGGGCTGTTTTGGCCCGCCGCCGAGGGTCTTATTGCCATTAGTACCCCGGCCCGTTAGACCGTGGTACTAATTGCTTTTTTTTTCTGTTCTGAAACATTTCGGAACAGAAAAAAAAAAAAAACGACCAAGAAAATGGCCGCCGCCATGGAAAGGGAAAACGGAGTCCATTTTCCCTTTTCATGGCAGCCATCGGGAGCGGACGCGCTGGGAACACAAGTGTTCCAGGCGTGTCCGCTCCTGAAAAAGGATTAAAAAAAAAGGTAAGTGGGGTTGGAAGGGCGGGAGAGGGAAAAAAAAAAAACGTACCTGCGTCCCCGGCGGGGGACGAGGGAAGCCCCCAGCCATGTGGAGGCTTCCCTCGTCCCCCGTTGGGGATGCAGGAACAAGAAGGTAAGTTGGGGGGGCAGTGGGAGGGAAGGGAATAAAAAAAGACTTACCCGAGTCCCCGGCGGGGGGCGAAGGCAGTCTCTCAGCCGCGGGGAGGCTCGGAGCAGGGATGGCCCCGTTTCGAGCCTGCTCATTGGCTGAGGGGCTGCCACGCCTCTCACAGGGAACAGAGTAGCCGGCATGCACAGCGTAACTGGGAATACCGTGTGGTATGGCTCGCAAATGAGCCAATCACCACACAGTATTCCCTTTGCGCCGCGCGTGCCGGGTACTAATTTTCATTCTGTGTGGCTCTAAGGTGTCAACTGATGGGTCACCAGACCACCGATCACTAATGCTTTTTCAAGCGTGCACGCGAATCACATACACACACGACCAGCATTAATGAGCTATGGTGGTGGGAGTATTAGCTTCTCCCAGTTCACCAACAGGAAGGCTTCAAGAGAGGGCATGCGATTGAGGAAGAGAATGGGGTAAAAAAATGAAGGCTCTCATTCTATATTTCAAGTTTCTGACTGCATACCTGTTCAATTGCTTATAAAACAGTGGGCCTCATGACGAGTTTCACAGTACTGCCGCCAAACCAGGCTCCTTTACCTGGTTCCCTGAATGGGGAATTACCGGGCCATTCCGAGTTCAGGGGGCCCGGTAATTCCTCCCTCAGGGAACCCGGGCCCGGACCTTCCCCATTCCCATTTGAGCCCACATAGGGCTTAAATGGGAATGGGAGAGGGAGCTAACAATGGCCGATTTCGACCGGCACGTGGTTAGCTCCCTGGTCCCCTCGCGGGACCCGGTAACGACGCCTGGTTTTGCCAGGCATCCTTACCGGGTCCTGCGAGGGGACCTCGTAATCGTGCGGAATGGTGTTAACGGGTCTGCATCCATTAGCAGAACCCGTTATATCCTTTTTTGGAACATGTCCATAAGTGCTCGCTTCTCACGTGGAGCTAATGTCCTTTTCCTGGTAGAGCTTAGAGAACCTCTGCGTGCTCTGAGAATTGAGCTTCAACCTCTCAGTGGAAACATCAAGGGCTGACAGGAACCACACACTTGGAAAAAGCAGCACTCTCTTCGGGCAAGGCAACTGGGCACTATTTTCTAACCCTCTACGAAGTAGCCTTTTGAAAATCTGCCCAGGAAACAAATCCACATATGTGTGGCTGGGGCCCTGCAGTCCTTCGAAGATGTCGAAGTGCAGAGGGCACAGGTGGCAGCTATGCTGCAAGCAGCCAAGGCCAGAGGAGATGGAGACGACTCATGTCACTGTGACAGCGCTTTGCAGTCCTGGTTTTTTAAACTAACTAATGCATTCTGGGAACTGAAGTCTTGGTTTTTACAATTCAATAACTGGCTCTAAATGGCTGGTACTATAATTAGCAAGTGGAAAGCCCAAGGCTAGACACGTGGTGTCCCAGTGACGCAAAGTCCTCTGGCAAACACGCCATAGCAGTGTTGTACTGTGTCACTGTTTCCAAAGGGACCTTTGTGACAACGATAGTCGAAATTAAAAACCCTGCCATTCTGTGTTCCCTTCTTTTCCTGATATTTGACGTATATGTTGGGGTAGTCAGGAAGGTTCCCCATGAGCACGAGGGGTTCATGTTGCATATGCCATATTGATGGCTGGGGGTGGCGCGAAATGGGCACGATATTGCAATATCATATGTATCCAGTGTAGTTAATTATGGATGGGAGATGTTACTGTAGGATTACTTTTTTGTTAAGAATAGATACATATCAGATTTGCACGCATGCAGAAAGATAAAATGTTAAAAGCACCAAATGTAACATGAAAACGATTCACAAATGGTGTGCTCCAAAGTACTTAGAAACTGGGAGACAGGGAGGTTTTTAATGTGCATTTGAAGAAGGGGCCTGTCTTGAAAACCCACGGCAAAGGAGAAATAATATTTATTAGACATGCACACTAACAAATGTACAAAGGGAGTTTATATACATCTGCATGTAGTGGGGGTTTGTGAATTTATTTGGACTTTGTAGCTAGCAGTTTGTGTGATAAATATTAGGTAATTGGGAAGTTCTGGCTTTGCAGGCTTGGGGGATGATGGAAAATAATGAGTAATCCAGTGAAAGGTAAGCCGTCAAAAAGGACACAGGTTTATGGCTTAGAAGTTCTTCGGGGAACAGATGTAATCATTCCCATTGCATTGAAGTAGTGCAGAGAGATCTGGTCATTTGGTTAGGCCAGCAATAAAGACGGGGTGAGATGACGCCCAAAGCCATGGTGTCCCATACTTAATTGGTTTCTCAGGGTTGAACTAGGGGCCATACATGCTGGAGTTGTAGTCGTATAAATTAGAATGTTTTAAATGGAGCAAGTAAACGGGGGCGATGAGATTGCAATTGATAATTCAAAGAGAACTTATTTGCTCAGCTTTTCCTCATGTTGCTAAAGTATCTGTACAAAACATGTGCAATTACACTTAAGGTTAAAGGGCTTAGGGCAGTTGTTGCTAGTAATGAATTATGTTTGTTTGGGAATTTTTTATTTTGCCATGATGTCACCACCTACCACAGATGAATCCCAAGAAGGGGCGTACTATGCACATGATCTGAAGATGGTCATAAAGATTGTCGATGACCAATAAAAAGGGAAGACATGAAGAAAGATGGAACTTCTTTGTATATGTCTGGTCCAATCATATGTTTCAAATTGGCCCTTAGTACTTTTTACCTGGGAAGAAAGTCAAAGAGTTCTTCATATGCAACATGTGTACAGCAATATATCCGTGGTTCAAGGCTATGACAGTGCCATGGTAGAGAGCATTTCTCATGAGAGTGTCGATGAGGTGACTGGGACAGATAAATAAAGTTCTGCTGGTGATCTCAAATGTTTCAATGAATTGTCATTATAATGTGAGAAGTGGGGGTTGTGTTGTGACATCACAAATTATAATTAAGGGCGGTGTGGGAAGGTTTGTGGACCCAATTACAAAACATAATGTATGTTTTTCTACAAGGGTTTAATGTGCAAAAACCAATCTGCTTTGTGTGGGGAGATTGTTTATGATGCAAAAGTTACTAATGTTAATTAGCTAGAGTGGTATAAATGTTTTAGATTTAGGGGCATTCCGTTGACACTGTGCCTCGGCCCTGAATAAACCTGTGTTACTTCTTGCCAGCGTACACTCCTTTTTGACTACTTTACTCACTTTTTTTGGTAAGTCCCCAAGGTGATCTCTGACACATTTTTGCAGGCCCCAGCGAGATAGCTCAGCCTTCCAACCAGGCGTGGGGATTCTAGCCGTGCTCCCGGAGGAGTGTGGTACTGCATCCTTTGGCCAGTACTAAGTGCTCAAACAACAAGGAGGTCCACGGATGCAGAGTTCCAGAAGGTCTGCCTGGTCCTGCGCTGCCTTTACTCCGGGTGGGGAACAGGCCTTTAATGGGAGAATTTCTTAAAAGCATACGTGAGTGTACCCGTGCATGAAAGTGCAAGGGGTGGTAGGGATTATTTTATGGTGTATAGCAACGTACCCTTAGAAGTGGTGGAGGGCGATTGATCATAGCAGTCTTAGATTTTAGGTCTGCCGATCCAAAAGAGAACAGGTGGACAGTGGCACATCCGCATTAGAGCAGAGGGTTGGGTAGTAAGTGGTGGACCTTGGTAGACAAGAGCTGAGCATAGTGCAGGCAACTGGTATAGTTGCGTCATTGTATTTTTATGGGGAATTATTTTTAGGGAGACGTACACACTCTGTTTTGTGAGTAGCAACAGTTTATTTTTCAGTGTTGTGGAAAGTGGTTGTAGTATTTGGTTAAAGTGTCTATGGAGATGACGGAAGGGCCAGAGCCAAAATAACGTGTAAATATTTACAAATCTACATAGTGTGAGTTAAAATTGCAATCAATTGAACGGAGAAGTAACTGCTCTTTGTAACGTACAAACGTAGAGCATTATTGTTAAGGTAGTGGGCCTGGGAAGAAGGCCATTTGTGTACTAATACAACATAGCAAGATGTGAGAAGGCTAGTGCATATAAGTGTGGAGTGTGAGGCATGAAAGGGCGGGGCCAGTGGAGAAGGCCAGAGTGGATGAAATAGGGTGAACGAGTAGGTGGTAAGTATACAATTGAGCAAGTAGGATTGATTGAATAAGGTTTGAGAGTTTAAAGGTTTAAATTATAAAGGAAAAGAGGCAAAAGGGATGGAGGAGTACTGAAACAATAATGATTAACGGGGGATAATGGTGTCCTATTGGATGGATGCACTGTTTAATGCCATGTGTAGGAAATTGCCTCAATATCGTCACAAGATAACGAAGTACCAGTTTGAGTGGTTACATGACACAGTGGGGAAATGTTATAGAGAATGGCCAGGAGAGGTAATGTTCGATCAAGATATTATCGACAGTATGTATTCATATTTGTCAGCTACTTACAAAGGTGCAAATCTTAAAAAGAGGCAGGACATTTTAGGGCTTTGGAAGTTGTACGACGAAAAGGAAAAAGAGATTGAGAAGGGGAAAAAAGAGGAGGAGCAGGGAAGTGCACCGCCCCCTCCATATGCAATTTATCCATTACTAAAACCAGCTGCAGGATATACGAATCCAAATGAGTGTCTCAAGATAAGGAAGAAACACATAAAAGGAAAGTTGAGGGTGAAGTGAGTGCCATTAGTAAGGATGAAAATGGGAGGCAGAAATATGTAATCAACATTAGCACCTAGCAGCTGTTGGACTCTGTGTTCAGGGAAGCCAAGAAAGCCATGGAAAGGGAGATAAAGAAAAAAGGAAGAGAACAACGAAAGGCAGCTGATGAAGATGGGTGGACAGCAGGATGCATACAATTTAAAATCGATAACTGGGGGCAGGACTCAGACAATAGTGAAGATGACACAACAGAAGCTGTTGCCACTGCATCAGATTGGGAGGACAGTGGTGATAGCGATCATGGGGATGACGAATTAGAAATGTGCAATGTGACAGATATGACCCAAGGAAGGAGAAGAAATGAAAGAGAAGCGGAGGAAAGAGAAGAGTCATTGGGAGATTGGAGAAATAGGCTTTGGAGTGAAACAATGAAAAAAGCATTAGTGAAATGACCAAAACGTGGTAATAAATGCAGATCTCGCACACAGATGCCCCTTTCGCAGAATGCAAGGGGTGAGGTTCATTACATACCATGGCAGAGAATGGATAAGGACAATTTGGTTTACAGTTCACCTTCATTAATGGCAGGGTCGTGCAAATGGATTTATGTATTTGAGAAAGAGACAGCAGGAATTCCATTGGCCATAGGAGATATATGAGTGTATTGGCAGTGTTGGTTGGGCGAAAAGTGACAAAATATGGCAACAGGCCAGATATGCCGGGGGAAAACTAAGCTCTAACACACATGATGGAGCACCCTTTAGTAACTATCGAGCACATGTTTGGAAGGCTTTAAGGGAGCTATATCCAGATACGTCAGACATGGGTTCAATGTTGGCTCATAAAATGATGCCTGGTGAGGACCCTGCAGAATATATACATTCAAGAAATGTGGACACAGGAAAACCAAATACCATTTTTTTTACCACATATTAGTGAGGGTGCTCGCCGCGGGTGTGCAGACATCGCTAGAGAAAATAGTGGGAATTGAGGCAAAAGGGTTGCCTGTGATACAGGCAACAATCACACATTATTGCAAAGGAAAGCAGGAGAAGGATAAGGAGACAGCTTACAATGCATCAAGAGCAGAAAACAAATGAGTTCCTGAAAAACTGGCTAAAAGAAACATGGAAGGAGCAGTGCTCACAGGGCCAGTTGTTCCACAGGTGCAGCAAGGGGGGCTCCCAGCAGCAACGGTAATGCAACCAGGAGGGTATACCCAAGAACCAACCAATTAACAGAGGGGAACGGTGCAGATGCAGCAACACTGCATTTATAAACATGCAGCAACAGCCAGGGGGTTTGCAGCAGGAGAAATAAATGGTTGCATGAGACCATCTCAGACTGCCTTACCTAGAGGAAGTAATGGTATGGAAGGGCATGATCATATTGGTTGCCACTGATGAAGACAACATGGAATGGTGTTCAATATTATGTACTGAGCCCAAAATTACATTAAAAGGAGTAAGTGACAGAGTTGTTTGCAACAAAAGACACTGAAGAAGGAGAGGTAGTGTTCAACTTGAGCATTCCCTGTCCAGTACACATTAAAGAAAGGGCAGTTCCTCAGATAACTCTGATAACAAGAAATAAAACAAAATATTTGCAGGAAGATTTGGAAAAAGTGGCAAAAAGCTTATGGAAATCAGGACTCCATGATGTAGGTATGCTAAAAGGGGATGGGCCGGGCTATACATATCAAATTTAAAGAAGGAGCACTGTTGCCACGAGTAAAGCAGTATCCCCTTTATCAAGAAGCAGATGAAGGCATTTATGAGACACTGAATGCCCTATGGCAGAAAGGCATAATACAGGGGAGCACATCACCTTGCAACATGGCTATCTATCTGATCAAGTAAGCAAAGGGATGGGTGTAGTGTTTTTTACAGAATTTAGGCCCTCTTATCAATTTTATTGCGGCAGAGAATACAGTGGTCCCAAATACTGCAATGATTTTTTGCAGCATTGCAGCAGAGGCACACTATTTCACTGTGGTAGATTTGAAGAACACATTTTTCTCAATCACACTACATCCAGATTCCAGGTATCTCACTGTGTTTATGTATCGTGGGACCTGGTCTGAACACACTAGAATGCCCCAAGGGTACTGTGAGAGACCTAGCAGTTTTAACATAGTTATGCAAATATATTTGAGGAATTTACAGGTTGCAGGCACAGTGATAATGTATGTTGACAACTTACTGGTGTGCAGCCTGACAGAAGAGGAGTATAGAAAGGACTCAGTGACACTACTGACTTTGCTAGATGACAAAGGATACAAAGTGGACAAAGAGAAATTGCAGTACTGTCAAAAAGAAGTGGTGTACTTGGGTCAGACTGTGTCAGTAGATGGGAGAAAAATAACACCAGAAAGAGTAAAGACCATACATAAAACTCCACAACCAAAAACAGTGAAAGAGATACAGCCATTCTGGGGCATATGCAGATGCTGCGGGGCATGGGTTTTTGATTACTCTACTTACACCACACCATTGTTGCAAGCATTAAAAGAAGCTCAGAAACACAAAACAAACATAAAATGGACAGCGGAAATGGGTGAGAGCTTTGATGAACTAAAACACGAGTTAGCACATGCACCAGTACTGGCTACACCCAATTACAAAGAAAAGTTTTACCTGTTTTCCCACTCAGATGGAAAAGTATTGGCAGCTGTGCTGACACAGAAGAAGGGACAGGGACACAAAACACTTGCATATTACAGTGGAACCCTAGATGCAGTGATGCAGGGTAATTTCCCATGTGAGCATGGGCTTGCTCCTGCTGCATTTGCAATTGAGAAGGCATCAACAATAACTATGGGGTTCCCTGTAATTTTATACGTGGATCATGCTTTATTCGCAATACTGGAAAAAACAAAACCACCATTGACAACTCCAGAGATATTCAAGGTATGAGGTAATACTGACAAACCCTGCAATAGATGTGTTGAGATGCCGGACTATCAAAACAGGAGGGTGCATTGCAGTAAAATTAGAGGAGGGAGATGACATACTTGATTGCATAGCATGCATAGACAGGAGGAAAGGTAACCCCCTCGTTAAGGAGATGTGATTGAAAGGGTGGAAATTATTTTCATTGACAGAAGCTCCAGTATTGATCAGGCCACAGGGCAGAGGCATTTAGGTTCTGCAGTGGTAGGGCACAGACATGGAGTACACAAAGGGAAGGAGACCACTCATCTGGACAGGCAGCACAACTGGTGACCTTGATTGAGGCACTGAACATGTCAAAAGGTCAGGTAGTGAACATTTTCTCTGATTCTGATATGTTACTTCCACGGTGCACCCAGGGCTAGCAAGATGGGAAAGGAGAGGGTTCGAAAGAAGTGATGGTGCACATGTTCAGCATGTAGGATTACTGAGTAAATTATTAGAAATGTTACCACAACCAGTAGTGCTAGCTTTAATAAAGTGCAAGACCCACACAGCAGGGCAACATTTAAATTAGAAAACAAAAGAGAAGACAGAGCAACAAAAGAAGCAACATATCTACCAGAATGAACACATGTGCTGTTCCCTGGTGAAAAAAGGAAACAATACCCCTACTAGCAGTGCTAAAAGTGAGCAAAGAAAAAGATGCATTAACAGAAAACATTAATGCAATCCAATAATGCAGATAATTGAGTTGCAGGGAGAAGCATCAGATGGTGAGTTATGGAAGAGGAAAGGATGTTCTCTATCTCCAGCTGATTTGGTATGGTGGAATTATAGCACAGGGAAAATGGTAATGCCAAAGCAATTGTCGCAGGTGTCATTGGAATAGATTCACTACCCTTCCCATGTATCAAAATATCATGTGGCTGTGGGGATAAGTCAAGACTGGCTTGTACCAAATGTGTATGAGAATGCTGCAGAGCTTGCGAATAACTGCATGATATGCCAGAAGTATTTGGCAGGTCACACATTGAGAACTGTGCAGGAAACATTGCTGTGACTGAAGGCCCCTTCTGGCACTTGCATACTATGTTGATATGTGAGAGAGATGTACTTCTTACAGGTACATGCTTGTAGAAGTGTGTATGTTCTCACTTTGGCTTGAGGCTGGTCCCTGTGCCCAAAATGACACCACTCTGCAGCAACATTTCTTGTGACGGAGGAGTTCCCAAGGTGGGGAATTCCAGATGAAATCTTTTCTGACAATGATCAGCATTTTGCACATTACTTAATTAAGGAAATAAGAACACTCTTGGGATAAAGCATACATTATGCATGGTTTTCCATCCTCAAGCCAGGTGTTTGGTAGAGAAGATGAATGGACAGCTTAAAATACGGTTGGCAAAGCTTACACAACTGCTTGGAAAATCCTGGGTGCACTGCTTGCCTCTTGCTTTATTTGCACTGTGCATTACTCCTAGAGATCATCATTTGACTCCTCATGAGATTGTTATAGGGGGACAATGCATGCGCCTATTACGCCATCATGTACAATCTCTGATGCGCAATCTTCTTCTTGCATTCTGGGGGGGACTTTGATACGTATTTCAAAGAACTTACAAAATCCCCTCGATACATATCCTTGCAGACGAGGCCAAAAACTCAAGCTGGACAATCAGGCGATCAAAGAGGACAATTCCCACAAGCAGCACTTCTTTACCTGGGGGATAAGATATTTGTCAAGAATCACGTTTGCAAATGGAAGGAAGAGTGCTTCACCAGCCCACATACTGTGATCTATTTGACACCCACAAGAGTGAAAATCCAAGGGCGGCGATGATGGCTCCACATCACAGACGTGTGAAAAGACAAGTGCTCTGCTTCCCCAAGCTCAACATGATGGGAAGTATTCTGTAAGTTTTTTTGGCAATTACACTATATAGAAAACCAGCAAAAGAAAATGAAAAAAATACATATAAAGAAAATGTACTAATGAAGAAAAAAAAGAAGTTTTCAGTGTTTTGGAGTGTGATGATAATAATATGTGTAGGATTAATATTCCTGTTCTTTTTGGTTTTAAGACAGAAGAGTGGAACAAAATTGAATACAAATATAAATAGGGGAAAAGGGAGATTCATAATGAGGAAGGTTTTCATCATGACACTGAAAGAGAGTGAGATTGTCATGACCACTATCAAGGGCCACAAGTTGTGCCACAAGCAAGCAACCACAATAGCCCTAAGGGCCTTAAAACTTCTGCAAAAGGGCTCCTGGAGCCAGTCCTGGCGCCTCTGGCGCCAGGCTCATATGCTGTAAGGAAGACACATAGCAGGTTAGATTTCAATTATAAACCTGAGAACTTTAAATCCAATTCCTTCCATGTCACTGAGGTTGCGTTCCTCAGTTTTGTCCTCACGCCAAAAGGAGTCAAGATGGATATGCACAAAGTAGATGCCATCCTTAATTGGCCGTCACCCTCTTCACTCAAAAGAATCCAAAGCATGCTCGGCTTTGCACATTTTTATCGCAGATTCATCCCAGGTTTCTCACAGATAGTGCACCCAATCACTTTGTTACTACGAAAAATAAGAAATTCCAATGGACCGAAGAAACGGAACAGGCCTTTCAGGAACTCAAGAGAAGATTCACCGCCATGCCAATATTATGACATCCTGGCCCAGACGTCCGCTATATAGTGGAAACAGATGCCTGCAGTGTGGCTATGGGAGCTGTTCTCTCTCAAAGCGATCCAGAAATGGGCCAATTGCATCCTGTGGCCTTTTGGTCATGTAAATTCTCATCACCAGAACTTAACTATGCCATCAAAGACAAAGAACTGTTAACAATAAAAACAGCCTTCAAAGCCTGGCGGCAGTATCTATTAGGTGCCAGACATACCATCACAGTAATCACAGATCACCAGAACCATCAATACCTAAAGCCAGCAAAGGCTCAATCTTCACGACAACTGTGATGGGCTTTATTTTTCGCAGAATATGATTACATAATCACATACCAACCGGGAGTTCGAAATGGTTAGGCCGATGCCTTATCTCGCATGGGGGTTGAAGAAAAAACAAACATTACCCTGGACCCTATTGCCATCATTCCAAGTGACAAGTTATTGGGACTTACTACCACATTGACTCTAAGCGAACTTCAAGATAAGAATCAACTATTAACGAACCCCAAGGCCTTACAAAAATGGAACACCTGAAGTGAACATCATAAAGTGCTGGATGGATTACCCTACTTCAAAGGGCGACTATATCTACCAAATAAAGAACTGCAAGAGTTGGTCATATCTGATTATCACGATTCCCTGATTGAGGGCCATCCCGGAATTGCTAAGACTCTAGCCAAGGTTAAGCAAAATTATTGGTGGCCAACCTGGCGTAAAGACATTGCTCAATTCATTCTATCTTGTGGGGTATGCACACAGAATAAATCTTAAAAGTTAGAAACCAGCTGGCCTTCTACAACCACTGGACATTCCACCGGCTCCTTAGCATACTCTCTCCCTTGATTTTATTACAGACCTACCCCCAGTAAAGGATTTTACACCATCCTAGTGGTGGTAGACCTGTTCTCCAAAATGGCACATTTCATTCTGTTCAAAGGACTTCCTAACGCTACCGGTTTGGCTAAGGAATTTCTTGAACAGATTATAAAATTGCATGGTTTCCCATCAATCCTGATCTCAGATTGAGGAAGTCAATTTGTGTCTAATTTCTGGAAGAAATGTTGTATAATGGCACAAATCGACATTTGATTATCTACCAGCCATCAACTTCAAACGGATGGACAAACAGAAAGAACAAACCAGACATTAGAACAATATCTACGTTTGCATGCTGCATCAAGTGGAAGAGAGTTGGAAGGATTTATTATGGATAGCCTAATACACGTACAACAACTCCATACATACCAGCAAAGGACAAAGCCCTTTCTACACAATATAAGGGAGACACCCACATACCTCTGAACTAGATTCCCCCACGGCCTTGGAAATGCCAGCAGTCAAGACCTTGCACATAAGTATAACTCAGGCCTTCAAAAAGGCAACCGAAGAATTACAGCAAGCCAAAGAAAGACAAAGAAATGTTCTGACCAACATCCAAGGAAAGCTCCTGATTACCAAGTTGGGGACGAAGTCTGGTTAGCATCAAAACATGTGCCCATAAAAAGAACCCGGACCTTTTGTCCAAGGTATGTAGGACCCTACACCATCAAATCAGTGATTAATCCAGTGGCCGTCAAATTGGCCTTACCACGAAGCATGCAAATTCATCTGGTGTTCCGCGTATCACTTATAAAACCTGTTCAGCCCGGTACCCGAGTCAAGACACCACCAAAACCAGTGCTGGTCGATGGAGAGCCTGAATTTGAAGTTAAAGACATCCTGGACTCAAAACGTACCAGATCCAAATTATACTATTTAGTGGATTGGAAAGGGTACTGGCCTCAAGACAGAACATGGTAACCAAGTGAACATATCCATGCACCACGTTTGATTAAGCGATTTCACCAGAATCACCCCACCAAACCAGGACCGGACAGGAAGAATACCCTGGGAGGGCCCTTGGGGGGGGGAGTGCTGTCATGAACACTATCAAGGGCCACAAGTTGTGCCACAAGCAAGCAACACAATAACCCTAAGGGCCTTAAAACCTCTGCAAAAGGGCTCCGGGAGCCAGTCCTGGCACCTCTGGCACCAGGCTCATATGCTGTAAGGAAGACATATAGCAGGTTGCTTTCAATTATAAACATGGGAACTTTAAATCCAACATGGAGGCCATCGCATAGCTCAGTTCTTAAGAACCAAACCATGCAGTCTGGTGCTTTGGGAGTGGCTGGGCCTGGAACTACTTTACCTGGAACTACTTTACCTGGGCTATTTAAACCACACCCAAACAGCAGAACACGCTTCATGTTATTCTGCATCTAGCAGCGTGACGCTCACCATGTTCAGCTCCTGGTCTTCAGAAGCTCCCTGCAGTCCTGCAAGAACAAGAACAAGAGCAAGAACAAGATTACTCTGCCTTACCTGTGAGTACACGATCCAGCATCCAGCATTTCAACCATCCCTAGCTCGAAGACCGCAACCTGTGGAAATAAAGAGACAAGGAAAGCATCAACACTCACCTGTGAGTACTAGCTGGATGAATTCCTGCAATCTGCTGCCACAGCCTCCGCTCGAACATCGTGACCTGAAATAACAAGAAAGGGAATAATATTAAAAAGTGTGTGGTTTCGGGACATCGAATTTCATTATTCATACCTGAATTCTGTCGCACTACGTTGCGCTTCCATCCAGAACACCACAGCAGCATCCTGCAAGGGAAAGGGAGAAATATTCAGGTTCGCTTTATACATTTAACAAACGCGCTGCGCTCTATGCATTACTTACCTTAACGGATTCCTGGGCCCAGGTTTCATTGTTCTTTCGTCCACTCGTAGCTCCACAGTGGCCTGTGAGGAGAGGAAGAAGAGAACACAGGTTAGCTTAAAATTGTCATTAAAAGAACACAGCGTTCTGCGCTTTCTCTTACCTAAAGCATGCATCTCCACCCGGCACGCCAGCACCAAAAGACTTTCACACCTGTGAAGAAGGAAATAAAGACATTAATGAAACCTCTGCAAACTACCATATAAGAGTAGACAAAGACTGATAATACATCAAACCTACCTGTCTACAGCAGACTTGGGGTCACAGCAGGCCTGGACCCGAAGTAAGGCGCACTGTACCAGTGAAGTAACTCGATCAGAACGCCAGCAACTGCTAAGCGCCCCTGCACAAGAAACGCAGGACGGATAGCTCACCATACTCGAAAATAAGGTGAGAAAGACTCTGTTGGAGGGGGATCGGTTTAAGGGATGTGGGAGATTCACCCACTAAAGACAGTTATTACAAATCCTCCCTCTTGTATTGCAGATTCATTATTTCCACGTTGGGCAACTACTTATCCAGGGTTCCAGACCTCAGAGCTTTCCAGATGACCGCCGGGGATATCAGGTGAGCGTAACAGGATTCATCAACTGGAAATGTTTCACACAACGAGATGTTATGTGTGGGGAGAGAAAGGTTGAATGGTACTTGCTACATCTTTTCTCGAAACCCACACGTGATAGGAACGCCCACACTTTTTATATCCCAAGCTGTGTTTTATGAGGATGCCTGATGCACCTGTCACTCTGCAAAACTAGATGTTTTTCCAGGGCAAAAAGGTAATGCTTCTGTGGGTGGATGAAGGGGAAAAGGTTTATGAAGACAATTTTGTGAAATTAACAAAATTGATTGAAAATGAGGAAACACAGTGTAAGGTAGTGGAATATGTGACAGGCGATCCTAAAAGAGGGGAATTACAAATAAGAGACCACAAGAGATTATGGTGCACAAGTGAGGAAGGGCAAAGCATACCCTGGTGTCGTAAAAGGCCATTGATGAGGATGGAACGAGCAGTGTGGTATGGGGACAAATGGGAGGGCGAAGAATGCAATGTCATGCTGAGAACAAAACATGGCTGCCAAGGTGAATGACAGTTGCAGGACAATTTGGGGTAAATATGTACATGCATTAATGGACAAAGTAGAATGTCTTAATTAGGTTTTTACTTTATTCTAAATTGTATATGTGTTGATGTGTTGTATCAAATGTTTTAACGATATATAGTATGTTTTATATTGTATATACACAACCTTGTGGTTATATGTATATTATATTAAATACATAAAATAAAAATGCATGCATTAACTTGGTTACATGAAAAGCATCAACCAATTGACATCAAGAACACAATTCCCTCTGTGTTTCAGGTTGAGTGGTTCTATCTACCTGGGCACTAACTCTGGATGCACCAAGGTGATGCGGAATGCAGCACTGATGCAGGGGACTGACATGTTGATGGATGTATGGTGGGCCTGTGGATCGAAGGCTTATGCCCAGCTTCTGCCTGACTGGAGTGGTGTATGTGCCCTTGTCACTTTGCACAGTCCTGCACTGGTGGTGCCTCGATATAGCACGACCATGACGATTGCGTTGCAAGGAAAAATGGCGCAGCAAGAGGAGGAACAAAAATCAATGAGAAGGAAGAAGCAGGAAAATAATTATTTTTCGGAAAAAAGCGCTGAAAGCTTGGTCGCTATCCCATATGAATTCAGACTTTTCTCCAATGCTGCAATGTTTTTAACCTCACTACTGCTCCCAGATGTCCAGGCAGCCACTAATGCAAAGTGGTTGCAGTTCACTCGATATGAGCTGCTGCAGTTGGCAAATTCAACAGCAAAGGGTTTGAATGTAATTAAGGAGGCTTGGTGCCCCTCCAGGACTGGTAAATGCTAGATCTCCTAATGGCTATTGAGGAAAGGGTTTGCGCCAGGTTAGGAAACAGCTGCTGCACAATGATACCCGATGGAGATGCTTCAAATGGAACATTGAAAGCAGACATAACAGAGGTACGGACACACCATGAAGAAACAACCAGGGAAGTTAATGGAGTGCAATCAAATTATTGGTTGCACAGCATTTTCACATGGATACCCACCTTGCTTTCCAGACTATTTTGAGTGACTGTCTGTGCATTGGTGCTCATTCTCGTCAACTTCTCCATCATTAAGAACATTTTTAGATTATGTTCTAACAAGAAAAAAGGGCAGTTGATGTTACCTATAAGTGTTGATTAAAAGGCTACCGAAAAGAAGAGTAGTAATAATAAAGTAATTGTGGAAAATGAAGAAGAGGATGCTGATGGTTGGGTCTTGAAACAGCCAGCAGATTTAAAAAAACTATCAACAATTTTGGATTTCATGCCTAAAGGATAGAGCATGGTGTATATGGGTGGGGGGAACTCTAGATGTTTGGGATGAGATTGGGGGAGATATGACAAGATTGGAAAACATTTGATTCACAAAGATGTGATCTGCTTGAATATAGCTGTCCCACCTGTGTCTGGGCCCTGAATAAACCGGCATTACGTCTTGCCTGCGTACACTCTTTTTTGAATACTTTTGTAATTTTTTATTGTTGAGTCCCGAGACGACCCCCAACACATCTGATCACCCAATTGTTTCCACCGCCATCTCCTTTCCACCCTATGACCTTTCCTCACCACTTGCTTCACCTATTACTAAAAGGAAATGTAAACATTCTGCCATTATACCCTGTCTCTCCGACCTACAGTTCTCACTCTCCTCCTTCACACCCAATACATCCCAATACCTCTCCCACCAACACTGCCTTCTCCAGCTTCCTATCCCTACTATAAGACTCATCATCCTCTCACTTCCCACTGCTTTTACCCGTAAGTGTCAACAACCTCAACCATGGATCACCTCATTCATACGGTCTCTCTGCAAAGACTTGCGTTGGTTGTTGCGCATATGGAGGCATACACACTTGCATGAGGACCTGCAACTCTACCTTTCTGCTGTGAACTCTCTCATGTCCACTCTTGATAGACCTAAAAGGGAATTTTACCTAACCCTCATCGGCTCTCAGTCCAACCATCCTCACCGGTTAGAGGGCACCCTAAATTCACTCCTCACAAGTCTATTTAATGTATGTATTTATTTATTTGGTATTTATAATATGCCTATCCAGCAAATGGTGTTTCAAGGTGCATCAATATAAAGGAGGGGGAAGAACAGGGATGATGAAAAACAAACAATAACGTTCCTACTAGGCCTGGAGATATTCAGATTGTGCAAGTGCTATAACATGAAATGTAGGGGAGAGGGGGTAGAGGGAAGTGCTGAACAGGGAGGAAGGAGAAATGCTATAAGGAGGGAGGGAAGATAATTGTACAATAAGGGCAAAATGAACAGGTTCAAACACAGCACAAGGCTGGAAATCAAGAAACAAAAGCTATGACTATCAACTCCACTCTCAGAGCTAATGACCTAGCTGAATACTTTGTAGTGACTCTCTCCTGGCCTCCATCACACTCCCTCCTCCCACATTTTACATTCTGCCGACTCTACCACCATTCTCTGCCTCCATCCCCCACTTTAGTCACACTAATACTGACAAAGTGCTATCTCTATTGATGAAGGCCAACCCGCTCTTGTGCCCCATCAGACCCTCTTGGTCTTCAGCTAGTCAAGCCTATTACCAGTATTGTGGCCTCTCACCTCGCTGAACTAATCAACCTGTCCTTCACTCTGCTTGCTTTCCCTCTGTTTTCAAAACAGCCACAGCCATCCCTCTCCTAAAAAAGCAAGGGGCTGACTGAAACCTACTGAGTAACTTTCTACATGTATCTTTCCTTCTGCACTAATCTAAAGTGCTTGAAAGGGTTGTGTTCAACCGTTTTACCAATTTCTTAGATATCCACAACCTTCGAGACCCCCTCCAAGCAGGTTTCCACTCCTGTCACTCCACGGAAACTGCACTCATGAATGTGTCCAACTTCATTGCCTCTGGTTTGCTGAGCATCCCAATCCAGGGGCTCCAGGACAAGTTTAGTAATTCTGATGTAGTTCCATTCCAGGGAGCTTTGCTGGAACCTACCAGGGGTTCCTTCACCTCCAGTGACAGAGTTCTGGTTCCAGTGCAGCAACGGTGAGGCCTTGGTTCAACAGCAGTCAACCCCACCATTCCCAGGGAATGGTTAGGGGACAGAATGTTCATCTTTGTGGAATGTTTTCTTTCTTCACCTCACTTACTGAGGACCTTGGAGTGGACTGCACTACGAACACAGTTGCAAAAGTGTGTTGTTCTTCTTCTCGGAGTCCAGGAATAAATCAAAGCACTTTTGAAGGCAAAATGCCACAGGAGATTTGTTCAACGGAAGCCTGCTCTAAGGGGTCCAATTCCCATTAGCACGAGGGGTGGGGGAGCAGCCAATCAGGTTCCATGAAATTCAGGCTGACACTGCTAATCTCAGCCTGCGTTCCATGAATCCCACAGGCTGCCTTGCCCACTGCCGGCTGCCATCTTCCACCCACCCTTCTCCCTTTTTAAAATAAATCCCTGCCCCCCTCCCCTTCGGACTTATCTGTTTGTGCACGCCACCACAGCTTCCCTGCTTCTCTGGGTGCCATGGTCATAGAAGAGGGGCTCCGTACAGAGCCCCGCTTTCTATAACCATGATGGCCATCTTTGAAAGGTATTTTCATTCATTCCAAGGAACATATGCAGAATCCTGTGGCATGAATGAAAATACTTTTATTTTTAGCACACCCAGTTGCTGCTTTGGCAACCCGGGTTGATAATAGCATTAACAGCCCTTCATTCGGGCCTACAACTCGGGCTAACGGGCCTTACCCCCTGTTCTAACCCTTTGAATGGGGTGTTAACACATTATTGTTTAACACTTGCTCTTTATCTTATGACATCACTCCAAGAGTACCTTGCTTGCAGGAAATGGAGAGGGCATAAAAGGGAAAAGAGCCCTAACAGAAAGCTAGGTGGTGGAACCCCTCTGCAGGCAAGTCCATCCTATTCCCCTGCCTGCTGGCTTCAGAGGCTTTCCAGTGATACGAACAATGGTGTAAAGCTGGCTTTGTAATGTCAGTGCTGCTCTGAAACACCGTTCCTAGAAGACCTGCTGGGGAAAGTTTTTATTCCTTGCGGAAAGGTGTGTCCCTCAAAGGAGGAGGAATCAAAGGAGGCAGCATCCTGTCAAATGTCCCAAAGGCATATGTGAAGAGAGTTACCCTCGACACGAATAGAGATCAGTCGTGTTATGGTTAAGCCCTGATCATACAGAGTTGAAACTGATATCAAATTGAAATGTCTTCATAATTGTGTTCTCTTATCTTTCACTATGCCACATCTAGACATGGTTTCTTTTTAAAGATGTATCTGTCATCAGACCAATTAAGGCAGACAGTTATTACAATTTAGATCAGAGTTGCACAAGTTAAATTGCTACCCCTGCTTACAGTGACAGGGACTTTGTCCTAAACCCTACACTTTGCCACAGCAGTGATGGTGCTGTCATTTCAGTAAAATGGTTACAACAAGGCACCTGTGTGCACTGTACTTTTGTCAGGGAGCATTTTGAACGGGGATATTGTTAGAAAATCTGCCTTTCAGAAACAGAAATAGCCACATCGTTACATATCAATAAAAATAAAAAAGCTAGTGGTTTCACACATGCCCCAGTTGGCATTTGTTCACATTCCTCCTGACGAAAAAGGCTGAGCATTACCCTTGCTAAGGGTCAGGCTCATCCTCAAGGCGATAATATCTACTGAAGCCATCTGCATTGGATTGCTGTGTTCCAGGTTTGTGCTGGATGTCTGGGGATGATTCATTGTGTCTACTGTTTAATCTGTTTGCATTTGTAGGTATCCACTGCTACATCATTACTGTACTAGTAATGAAGACTAGCACATTACTCACTTAATAGCACTTCATGTCAGACCTGCATTGGAGTGTTCTTGTCTTTTATTTTCTGCCCCACCAGACCTTTTCAAGGCTTTGGTGGCAGCTGTTCTATCTCTGTGGTCTCCATGTTGTGTGTAAGTGCTCCAAATGGGTGGATAATTCCTCCAAGCACAGGACAGCTATGCCACCCTGAGAACCTTGAGGTGACTGAGGCAGGAGGAAGAAGGGATCTTCCAACAGTTGGCCGGAGTAAGTCATGTTCAAGGGGTGTGGTAGTGCATGTTGGTGGATGTCTGCTGTGTAGTACGCATGCCTACAGGCCATGCTGCTTGTTTGAGCACAGAGCCTTTGAGGGATATTTGAGAGTGTGTGATGTGTGACTAAGAGTTTTTGTCCTACGTAAATCTGACATGACCATGAAACTTTTGGATATATCTGATTGCTGGTGTGAGGAATCTGAGGGTAGTCTCACTCCTATTCCCCTGGGATATTCTGAACAGGTGGCCTGGCAAAGGCCATTGCTATTTTACCCTGACCCTAGTGGTTGTAACAGATTTTATGACGTGGTACACTCCAGACCAGGACTCTTTCCACTGGCAAGGGATGTGGCACACAGTAAAAATGTTTTTAATTTTATTGATTTTGGATTCTGCTTTGAGAGGGCACCCAACGCATCTCACACCACCCTTGACAAACATCCTGTGTCGCAATGGACCATGAACTAGGCTGGTGTGTAAAATAAAATGTTTATTAGTCATACTTATAGATGGCACAACTGTTTTGCACTCCCCCCTGCAACACTCCCCAAACCCCTGCTGACTAAATTCTGTGTGGGTAGGAAGGAGGGGCAAGGAGTCACAAATAGGAGTTAATTTAAATTTGATCTACCACCCCAGAATGGGAGGCCAAAATAAAAACACTTGAAAAAGGAGCAAAATGGCACTCGGAATTCACTGGATTGTTAGAAGTCAGTTTACATGTGCGGTAGAATGGATAGGACATGAATTTGTGTGGCTGTACTAAGGATGCAAGAAAGCTTACAAGCTACAGGGCAGGGAACTAAAGCAACGTGAACACAGGTGAGAAAATCGACTTTGGGAAGGAAAGCAATGCAGAAAAAATCACACGTGGCACAATTGCAATTTCTTATTTTTCACAGATTTTAAACAAGCAGACAGCTAAGGAAATGAGTTTAGCAATCAAAATTGGAAATCTGTTTTTGGGATGGGAAACAAAGGCATTTAACAGATAGGATACTGAAGTGAAGGATGACTCTTTATGGGGGCCATTATGGGTTTCTTTATGGGACTGAAAATTGGATTTATTAATAAAAGCAATCACAAGGGCAAAAATTGGTTTTGTTAACAAAATGATTTGTTCTACTGAGACTGTATTTTAGTGGCTAAATTATTAAAGAAAGACACTGCACACAAGGAGGTTAATTTGCAATTTTACTTTATTTCAAAAATGGTAATTAGGACTTATACAGATAGCTGAAATGATTTGAAAAGAAATACACAAACACATGGAAACTAACACAGATTCTTCTAAGGCCAGAATAAACAGCGGATGCTGACAGTTTGGAAAGTTACTAGGGTTCTTATGTGATTTTTATAGGATTTGGACAGAATGCAAGGTAACAGAGTGGGGTATGCAGTTTTTGGTACTGGGGAGGGTGATATTTACAAATTGCACTTGAGTTGGGTAATTGGGACAGCTTAGCCGGTCTCTGGACTGCGAGGCAAGAATCTGGTCACTAGGCAGCGCCTGGGCTCTCCTTTATGGGAACAGCTGGGCAAAAGGGGTCTGGACTCTGGATTCTCCCAAAGGGGATCAGTGGCCCCTCCTCTTTTCTCCCTGGATTAGTGGGTCTGCCTGGATCTAGATGGGTGGTTCTGCCTGGATCTAGATGGGTGTTTCTGCTTGGATCTAGATAGATTGTTCTGCCTGGATCTGGATCAGGATAGGTGGTTCTGGATCAGCTACCTCGGGACTTGGTTCTGGAGCCTTGGAATCTTGCAGGGTGGATTTTTGAATGTCCTGATTCTCCCTATACCTTCCTCTTATATAGGAAGAATGACATCAGAGAATTTTTACAATGTGGGTGGAAGTAATCTGAACATACCTCTTGGATGGGATAGGTCAGGTTATGGATGTCGCCACCTCCCTGCAGGTGGATTGGTTCCAGGGAAGTGACATCAGTTTTAGTGTGCGTATTTACAATCGTCACCCTCATAAAATTCAGATAGGCAGGTCCCATATTTTATAAGGAATATGCTGGTTCAAACACCAAGACTGTGTGATGCTGCTTCACTCTTTGGACACTATTTCACAGTTTTTAGGGAGAAAAATTGTATCTAACATTCTACAAATGGTTCCATATATGCATAATAGTGTCTGGCATATTTTCTCCAAATTTGATATCTGTGCCATTTATGCTTTCCCCCATGGCTCCCTCTTTGAAGTCCTCCAGTTTGGAAGTAGAGGAACTCATACTTCTGAGTCAATCACAGGGCTTGACTCTTCCTTTGTCCTTGAGAGCATTTCTGCCAGGCAGTCAGAGGCAACCTCTAATTATCACACTTGTCAGGTCCATAGAACAGGGCCCCTGCCCTGGCAGTATCAGTTCACAGGGAGGTGGGACATTGGCCTTTAAACCAAACTGATCTGACAGGAATGCCTGAGCCTCAGCCAGGCTGTTGAAGTTCTTTTTGGGGGGAAAAACACAGACCACAATATTCCTATGTCTTTGCAGCCCCTCTTTCCAAATGTACAGTTGTGTTTCTGTGCAAGCTACAGTATTATTTCCCATTTAGTTTTCAAAATGTCATTTCACTGCTTTGCAAAGGCAGGTTTACATGGGTTCATTTATTTTTCTCATGTTCATTTCACAAAATGCAGTTTTATTTGAATTTGCTTTCTGAAGGCTTTTTATAACTCTGGTCAGATTATGTACACAGGGATGTGCTTGGAAAATGAATCCTTGGTCATTGACATATAGCAAGAGATAGAGAGCTTCTTTTGAAGTACTTTTCGTGGGTTAATTTGTTTCCAAAAGTAAATTCAAGCCGTGTTTCAGTAGAAATCTGAATTGTTTGCCTTTCAAGTTATTTCCCAGCACATCAGCTGCTCTGGGAATGTTTTTGCCTCACTTCTTGCTACTCAGCACAAATAAAACATGCCAGGTGGGGTTTCCATGAAGGGCACAACTTTGTGAACAATGAAATCGAGAGTAATTGGCAAAGCCTTCTTGGGTGTCATTTGTGCAGCTTTTGTATTTAGCATGACAGAATAGAAAAAGGTGATGCCGATCTGAGCATAGGTCATTTCTGGTTGATTTAGATGCAAGAAGCAAATGCAGCCATTCTTTGTAGTGGCAGTGTTTACAGCGTGCCACCCCTGCGCCAGGGAAAGACAGCACAGCCACTTATGGTTCTATGGGGGTTTCTGATGGGGCTAGCAAATGTACCCCACAGGGTGGCAACGTGAGGGAGGAGGCTCCTTGTGGTGGGTGGGGGATCATTGAAAATTGGGAGTGGGGTGTCCTTGGGTGAGAAATGGTATCCCCCTTTCCCTATTGACAAACAAGCTAACCCTCCTCCAACCTTTATGGGCGATTATAACCCAGTTCCCCTCATTTTTCCACATGCAACACTTGACAGTACTGGGACGAAGAAGAGACCACTAAGATCAATGAAGATGACACCTTTTCATCACTTTAGTACTGGGATTAAAACGATGCCTACTAACAGTTGTGAGGGTCAGGCAAGACCCTTTAATTATGGTCAGGCAGTACTGATTGGACATCCACACCTGCAGCCTTTCAAGGGGCTGCAGATGTATAAATGGAGATCAGCCAGAGAGAGAGAGAAGGAGAGCGACCAGGGGATCAACGGAGAGAGCAGTAGAATACCTGTGTGAGGAGGCAGCCCTGATGGAACAGGAGTCCGAGCCAGTATGCCGGCAACAATCCCAGAAGACTTGGGGTGACCTGATGTGAATGGGCCATGTGATTTTCCTAAGCCTGGGAGCCTCCATAAATCAGAGCGAGCAGCAGGAGCTGCTGTGGAGCCGGAGCAGAGAGGACACTGCCCACGTGCCGACAGAAGCATTGAAGCTGCCGGTGTGTGGAGACAGGCACAAGGCAGGCGAGCGGGGATCATGACCGTAAGGTTTTCCCGACTTCAGAAGCAGAAGGGAAGTCGTAGGAACTACTGGAGTAGAAACACAGAAGAACGGTGAGTGCCAAGTGAACAACGGTCCGTAATATGGAAGCAACTCCATGTTTATTGAATACTGAACAAAAGGGAAACATACGTCTGAACAACTAAATGCTTATTGACTACCAAACTAAAGGAAAACGCAACTTTCAGCAATTAAATGCCTATTGAATGCCAAACTAAATGGAAACTTAACATTGAAACGAAAAGGTAAATGTTGAATATCGAACTGAATGGAATTTTAAACCTGAGGAATAAAAGTGAAAATTGGACACTGATCTCAATTGAGTACATGTTGCACAACAATTTAATTCAAACATCAAATTCAAGAGTATTAAAGGTGGAAAAGAACCAAACAGTGAACTTTTATGAGTGAATGCAGTGTGGCAAGGCCACAGCTTGACAGGAGGTGTGTGACACATAGTGGCAGGGCCAAGGGGTTAATAAGAAGAAACCATAGAAATGCAAGAATACCCATAAAGCCAAGAGGCTAATAAAAGGAACTAAGTGAAGGTGACTTGTTGTACAGGATCAAGTGCCAAGGAACCTGTATATGTGTGCTAAGGAGTCCCGGAGCCCTTGATGCGCGACCTGTAATGGGTGGACCATGCGGTCAAAAACTGAGCCTAGACCAGAGAGCTCTGCTTGGTGAAATATAAGGACGCAAAGCAATAGCCTAATGAAATCATTGCATACAAATTGGCAAAGTGGGACAGAAAGAACATTAGGTTGACCTAGCATTTTATTAAGACTTTTTGGAAAGACTGTACCAAGTATAAGTGGCAGCGTTGTAGTCTTGGGGAAGGGAACACTGAGACTTAAAGGAACTACCCTTGTTGTCTTGAGAACCGAGTATCAAGACCCCTTTTGCTTTTGGACTGTGCTACTTGAAACTTGGGGAAGGGATACCCAAGGTTTTGTGTTGAACTGCATCACTTTGAACTGGAGAAAGGTAACTTTAAGACTTTTTCATGGAATTTTCTTATGCTTAGGGAAGGGGAGATGAAAGTAATCCATGAGCTGGAAGAAGCACAGCACTTTCAGTTGAACACTGTTTGTGTGAACGTTGACATCCTGACACATTTGTTAGCTGTAGTTGTGAGGGCAAGGATAGGTTTTGGACACAGACAGACTTTTAAGTTGAACTCTTTGACTCAGACTTTCCTTAGTTTTGCTCAGGTAGGGAAATTCCACCTTAGCATAGGGAAAGTTTGGCATCCAGCCATCATGGCATTTACATTTAAAAATAACTTTGTTTGAACTTTAAGTCTGTTGTCTGTATCTTACTTCATGATGCCTCACACTTGCAAAGCCTTCATTTGGTGCTGTGGAAATCAACTTTCCCATTCATTGGGTCACCGAAAGAGATGACTATACAGATTTGGGCACACAGCGATGCAACATGGTTATGGGCATTCCCAGATAAGCCCAGTAGATAGATGCATCCTGCCTGGTCCCTAATCTGTAGCCCCCCTAAAGTCACTGGATACAAGAGCAAGGTATTCTTTTCATTTCTCTGAGGGAATCTTTGCATCAAGTATAGGAAAAGGGTACGCACACTGCATTGATTTCCGTGCTGCTATCAATACCAGCTAGTGATAGCTAGTAATCCAACTGAAAGGAGAGCTTCAGTTGCCTCTTTCTGGAGACAAGCTTGCATGGTG
This sequence comes from Ambystoma mexicanum, assembly GCF_040938575.1. NCBI lineage: Eukaryota > Metazoa > Chordata > Amphibia > Caudata > Ambystomatidae > Ambystoma > Ambystoma mexicanum. The sequence continues at coordinate 835,089,730 of NC_090928.1, forward strand.
GTCAGTGATCTCATGGGATGTGCTGTTCTCTCTCTTGTGCTGAGTAAGAACATTTTCTCATGTTCTCCTTATTGCTTCAAGATGGGTTTTGTTCTGTTTGTGTATGTATTCTAGGTGATAAATATAGCATATATATATTTGTATACACCCTGATTACTTGTCTAATCATTGGCCAAAATGATAAGTTCCTAAACCCTAGCTTTAAGGTACTCCCTGAAAGGTTGGGCTTGTTGAAGCCTGGATTGACTTGGAGCTGTCATCGCAGTCATTGCTTAGTGGTATGACGTCAAACCTTAGCTTAAGTGAACAACTCAAAGAAATGGACTGGTCAGAATTGATATTTCTCCTCCTATTCATTTTAAATGCAATTATTTGTGTGCTGATTATCTTGTTGTATAGATGAACAGTGTAAAAGGTGGTTTTGTAAATTGAGTGCATTATTATCTAAGGCGACCATCACGTTTCTCATCATTGCTTAGTTGTGATATATTCTTGCTTGATGTGTGAATTGCCATCGAAAGGCTGTTAAAGTGTGACCGCAATTCCCAAGTTGCATTTATGAAATCTTACATCTGTGCTACAAATTTTGCAAATGACTATTTCTCACTAGTTTAATTAGCTTTCTGTCATCTGAAAACACACTTCGAAAATGGAATGGTACAATTAGAGAAAAAGCATTTGAAAGATGCATTATCAATTTAGGTTTAATTATAAATCAGAAATAAGCATACTTATTGACATCTGTCTTTTTTTCAAAGTGGTAGAAAGCTCCAGGAGTGAAGGGTTTGCTTTTGATAAGGCGTGTATGACCCAGATGCATTAACACGTGAGTTATCTTATCACAGAAGACTGACGTATGGTTGTGGACGGTAGATAAGTCGCTGCAGTAAGGGCTCATTTTAGAGGAGCTAAGTAATAAGCTGTGTCATCTATCAAAAAGCTGCCACTGCAGCAAACACCTGGTGCAAGCATAGGAGGATGTGCAAAGATTAGTACAGTGACGACATCGATATGCAGTGAATCGCCAAATGCATTTGACTTTCAATTTAACTTTGAATTGGTATGGACTACTAAAAGAGGCTACATGGTTTGATGTGCCTTCTCCGTTTTCATCACAAACTGCTTGGAAAGCAAGTAGGGAAGTGGGGAAGGGAAAGCAAGTAAGGAAGTGCAGAGGTTGCAGTGTGCTTTTTTAATTGTATTTATTTGAATTTAGCCACTGAATGGCTTAAAAGCGTCAAAGTAGTGGCCGTGGCAACAGAGGGAGCACAGCAAATGTGGCATGGGTAGGACTTGCACTGGCCAAACCATTGCAGGAAAGATATGGATTGGAAGTGTTTGACTGGCTTGTTCCTTCATGTTTTTCCCTGGTCCTGATTGGCCCTGAGTCCCTGTGCCCACCACCTGATAAGTAAGGCCTGTCCCTGCTTAACTCTAGTTGATTGAAGTGCATACGTCTTTCTTTATTAACAGCACAACGTTAACTAACTAGAGCGTTCCCTCTCCCATACATTTCCCCATCACATGACGCTACCCACGTGACACGGCGTCGGTCTCTTAAGGAGATACGGACACTGTGACATCACCCCTGGACAAAATGTCCTTACAACGTTCTCAACATTCTTCGACAGGCGTGCTGGTTTCTTCACGGCTCGTTGGGGCCGGCTGCTGGTTGCTTCTCAAGGATCTTCTTCTGGCCTCTCTGTTCTCTTTGTACCTGGACGAGGTGAGAATCTTGGAGGCATCCATAGTGTATCTCGAGGATCTAGTAAGATCGGTTCGGGATCTGGGGGCTGAAGTCTCTCATTCCCCTTGGTTGCTGTGAGCTTGAACTGTGAACTGTTCCGGGTTATTTCTCGTTCTTCATTCTCGGCCGTTACCATGGTCCCTTTTACTGCCGTGACTTGTAGTGGCTGTGGAGCGAATCTTGAATCAGTCTTCTTGATGTTTGCCTGTTGTACTAACACTTCATCTCCCACTTGAAAGTCTTTTGGGCGTGCTCCTCTTCTTTCATCTGCCTGGATGCGGGCTCGTTCTTTCCACTCCGCGTCTCTCTCTAGGATTTCTGGATCTGTTTCTGGTTTGTTTGACGGGTGTCGTATGATTTGCGTTCAAACTTGGTACTTTACCATGAGTTCGGCCGGGGTCCTGTTCGTGGCCTCATGTAGTGTGTTATGGTAATCTCGAATCATCCTGCATAGGGCCTGATGTGGGTCGACATTTTCCAGTCTGGCTCTTTATAATGTCTTTTTGATCGATGATATGACCCTCTCGGCCATCCCGTTGGCTTGCAGCCATCAAGATATTATTTTCTGGTGCTTGAACCCCAAGTGCTTGGCGAATGTTGCAAAATCGTGGCCGCAGAATGGCAGGCCATTGTCTGACTTGATGACATCAGGTATGCCCCATTCACTCACAACGTCGTCAAAGACAGCTGCGATATGGTCAAAAGCTGTGGATGGGGATCTCTTTACGATTGGGAATCTTGAATGTTCATCGATGAATAAGAGTAAGTATTCCCCTGATTCTAGGGGTCCATAGAAATCCACTGCCACTTTTTCCCATGGGTGCTCTGGTATCTGTGTTGGCTGTAGGGGTATCGGCGCTTCGGCTCTGGCCGTGCACTGGCATGCCATGCAGTTCCTTACCCAACAGTCTACCAAAGCGTTAAGGAAAGAGAACCACACGTGGCAGCGCAGTTGTCGTTTGGTGTTGTCTGCTCCCCGGTGTCCCTCGTGAGCTGTCTTGATTATGTCTGACCGTAGGGCCGCTGGGATTACTATTCTGCATCCTCTGAGGAGTATGGTTTTGTCTTTGACGGCCAGCTCCATATGGACTTTTGCTAGCCTCTCTAGTTCGTCTCGGTTTGCACCTGGATGTGTTGTCAGTGACTTCCTGTAGTCCTTCCATTTGTGTTCAGTGAGATCAATCGCCAGGTCCATGGACGGATCAGTCGCTGACTCCAGTGCAATGGCGTCTAACGATATTGCTGGAGGCAGCGCATTTGTGGTGACGTAGCTTATGTATTCCATATCACCCTGTCTTGGTGTTGGCTTTCCTGTGGGATATCTGGATAAATAGTCGGCTGGGTTGTGTTCACCCACCAAATGATGTATGATCCGATAATCGTATTCTTGTAGGCGAATGCCCCACCGTTCAATTCTGGGGGGCATCTTTGTTCGTGGGTTTCCAAATAGTGAAAATAGGGCTTGATGGTCCGTGATAAGAGTGCATTTTTTCCCTATTTTTTCCCTATTATGAAATTGTGAAAATGTTCACACGCCCAGACTGCTGCTAGGCTCTCTTTTTCTGCTTGGGAGTATGCAGACTCGGGGAGCGCCAGTGCCCTGCTGGCGTATGCCACTACATGTCTCGGGTGGGTGTCAACTCTGTTGGTCTGGGCGAGAATGGCTCCCAGTCCTACTGGGCTTGCGTCAACCACTATTTCAGTGTGCCAGTCCGGGTCGAAATAGGCCAGTTTTCTGGCTTCTGCCAAGGATTGCTTGATTGTGTCGAATGCTTCCTTGCATTCTGCTGTCCAGGCGAAAAGCATGTCCTTCTGGAGAAGTTTTCGGAGTGGTTCGGTGATTGTGGCATAGTGCGGTATATACCTTGCGCAGTATCCTGCCATGCTAGGAATGACCGTACGTCAGCTAATTGTCTCGCTTCCTGTAGGTTGAAGATTGTTGTGACTTTGTCAGGGTCTGGGGTCATTCCGTCTGCGGAGAATATGTGACCAAAACATTTTAATTTGGTTTTGCTGAATCGGCACTTATCAACATTCAAGGTGAGGCCTGCGTCTTGGATGGCCTTGTATGTGGCACAAAGGGAGACATCCTGTTCTTCTTTCGACCGCCCATACACAAGAATGTTGTCACTGTAGTTCAGTGCCCCTGTAACAGGCCGAATGATTTGTCTGATGGCCTTGTGGAAAATTTCTGTGGCTAATAATATGCTGAAATGTAGGAGCTTGCAGCGGAATAATCCGTTGTGTGTGGCAAAGGTGGTGATTCCTCTCGATTCTGGATGAAGTACCATCTGGTGATTCCCCTTGATTCAGGTCGTATTTGGAGAAGAGAGTGTACTTATTCAGTTGAACAAACATGTCCTCAATTCTGGGGCCTGGGTGTCATTCACGCTGAATAGCGGTGTTGGCCATTCGCATGTCCACACAGAGCCTGAGTCGTCCTCCGTCCTTTGGCACTTTTACCAATGGGGAGACCCAAAGGGTCGGGCCAACGCTGGTTCGATTATGCCATCTTCCAGGAGTTGTCTGAGTCCGGCTGACACTGCTGCTTCGAGGTGGAAGCCTACCCATCTTGGATGCTGTGGAACGGGTCGGACAGTGGGATCAATGTGGAGTTTCACTGGGGGTACTTTTAGCTTCCCTAGGCCCTTGCAGATGAGGGGGAATTATTTTACGATGGTGTTTTTTGACATCATGTCTGTATACGTGGGCCCTGCTCGGACATTGAACACACTGTCTCTTGTCTCAAGTGTTGGTTCTGTCGAGTGGATTTTGTCGTCTTCTTGCACGTGTATGTCTATGAGTCCTAGGCAGGAGGCAGTTCTATAGCTGAGGAGGCATCTTCCTTTGGTCGGACTGCGAACAACGTGAATGCTCGTCGTGGTTGCTGTGCATGAGACGACGACCAAAGGAACCAATTGTTTGAAGAGGGGTAGCAGCACCCCATTGATATATCTTGGACTCAGATCGCGTCAGGGCTGGTTTTTTGGGGATCTGGTGGAACTCCTTCTCACCCATAATGTTGACGGTGGCTCCTGAGTCGACTAGGAAACAGAATTGTCTCCCTCCTATATCCACCGGTATCTTGGGTGATTCACATGCTTCTCCTTTATCCATGATAAGATTTTACGTATTCGTCCTGCGGATAACGGTCATACTGATCAACTTCATACTCGAAACTTTGTTGGTTGTCTTCATAGTGGGTATGATGTGTTGGGGGTTCATCATACTCGTCTCTTAAGTGGGGTTGGTGATATGGCCGTGTTTGGTAGGCTTGAGCTTGTGGGTTCCTGTTGGGTATTTTGAACTGAGGGGCGACAGGTGGTCTTTGTGTCGGAAATGGTCTGCCTTCCCTGCAAACCGACTGAAAGTGTCCCTCTCTGCCGCAGTTGCCACATCTCTGGGACAGTGCAGGGCAAGTTCCTGCATGAGGGAAAGCCATCCCACAGTGGTAGCATTGGTGTTGGGTTCTCGGCGTCATTGAATAGTTGGGGCTGGGGGCTCTCTTCGTTGTTCTGGTGGCATTGGACTGCATTGCTGCTATCATTTCATTTTTGTCCTGTTTTGTCGCAGTGGCGCCTTATATCTGTGAGACTTGTTTTTCAACACTTTCTAAGATCCTAGCCATCTGACTGACTTCTTCTATGGTAATCGGCTTTTTGAGGAGTTCGATTACTCTCAAACGTATGGCCTCATCAAGCGAGAAGGCATGGAATTGGCAGTTCGCTCCTTTTATACGCAGGCGGGTGATGAATTTGTCAACGGTTTCGTCGATCCTTTGCGTGCACTGATTAAATATGTATCTTTCATAGTCCCTGTTGGGCTTGATTACCAGTCTTCTATTCAGTGCCACGATTAGTGCTGGGAAGTCAGCTTGTTCAGCCACTCGGATGGCTTTTAACAGGACTTTAATATAATTTCCTGCTAGGTTAAGAAACATGCTACGTAGTCTTGGTGACTTTTCCTTCCCCGCAGCATCTATAAAGGTATTAAAGTCTTCTAACCACTCAACCCACCTGGGTCCCTTGTCCACTTGTGGCATCATGGAGAAGGGGGGGCATGTGCCATGCCGTGGTTGCTGTGTTCCTGTCATGATCTCTGCTTCCAAAAGGTCAGGGTTTTCCCAACTCCCTTGGAAGCAGATCCATAACCCAGGTTCCGAGTGCCAACCAGTCCCAATTGGGACCTTTTGGACCCAGTCCTGGCGCCAGTGGCACCAGGCTCATAAATATGCCCAGTCCCAGCGCTGGAAGCGCCGGGCTCATAATGCTTGGGTGGACTTACCTGCAGCAGACCATGCTGCTTACTTGCCTGCCAGTTGAGCCTCTGATCCCCTTCTGTTTGGAACTACTTTTCCTGTTGGGTGGGGCTGGAGCCACTCCCTAGATTCAGAACACTGGAACTCTTCTGGAAAGCAGGAACTCTTTTCTTACCTAGGTGTGGCTGTGGAAGGAGACACCGAAGCACTACAGGAGGCTATTTAAACCACACCCGGTGGATGAATCTTGCTTTGCGTTATTCTGCAACCTCTGCAGCAGAACGCTCATCGTGTCTTCTGCACCCGGTCCTGGGCCTAAGGAAAAAGGCTTACCATCCTGAATCCAGTCTTCAACAACACCTATAAAGACAAGAAAGAACAGGTTAGCATTCCGGCATCTGAAAGGCAAAGGCTTACCATCCTGAATCCAGTCTTCAGCAACACCTATAAAGACAAGAAAGAACAGGTTAGCATTCCGGCATCTGAAAGGCAAAGGCTTACCTACTCTTCGTGCGCTCCGGAGGTCTTCACACTGCATTCCGGCATCTGAAAGACAAAAGCTTACCAACTCTTTGCACGCTCCGGAGGCCTTCGGCGCTGCATCCCGCATCTGAAAGACAAAACAAGGTGCGTTTAAAGACATTGGGGAACTTTAATACTCACGTGCCATTACTCCTTTCCACATCTAATCCAGTGGGTATTCCGGCACCCTGCAGCCGCTCCGAACTCGTACCTGCAAAATAAAAAGACAGTTAGAGCGCATCGTGAAGCAGGCAACAAGCGCTTACTTACGTGCTTCCAGGCGCTTCTATTCATCACACGGGCTCCATCTTCAACTCACTTCAGCCCGTCATCCGCCATCGCCGGAACCCTGCAAAACAAGAGACATCATTACTAAAGACTTTAAAGACATTTGAATGACTCGAAACTTACCGTTCGTGCAGTAAACGACGGACAGCAGTCCTCTGAAGTCAAGAGGCCTGCGCTACCTATCCAGTGAAGAAACTGGTTACAGCACCCTGCCCCGAGCCAGATGGAGAGCTCGGCATTCACTTACCTAAGGTGAGAGCGTTAACCTTTGGGGGTCTACAGGAGAGGAGAAGAGGAAAGAGATAGGGACACCCCAATAACCCCAGTTCATTAACCCCATATTTTCTATCTGCAGACATCTTACTCTACACGTCAGGCATACAGTGCACAGAGGTCCAGCCCAAGAGCCAACCGGGTGCTACACATCACCTTTGGAGATACGGTAGTCGCCCAGTCAAGACCAGCGCCTCTGCGAGAATCAGGTGAGCGTTACAGAACGCAAAGCCCACTGCAAAACTCTCGCCCAGGCGCTATGGAAACCTCGGATACTGACCCCCTAGCCCGGTTACTTGGGGAACTAAGGGCAGAAGTGCATGCAGCTCGTCAGGAAACAAATGCTCTAAGAAGGGAACTAATTATTTCCAAGGAGAGAACAGACAATCTTGCTAGACAAGTGCTACAGTCACAAGCCGGACAGACCCCGTTACCCGCATCAGGGGCAAATTTTCCTTCAACATCCTCTATGAATCCAGTGCAGATCAACCTACCCGGGAATGTACCTCTGGCTCCGCCTGAACGATTTTCTGGTGACCCAAAGAGGTTTGCAGTATTTATCAATCAGTGCCGGTTGCACTTCTTATGCCGGCCAGCAGCCTTTCCAACTGATCAAGCAAAAGTAGCTTTTGTACTTTCGTACCTTAGTGGCAATGCGGCAGACTGGTCGATCCCTCTAGTTAATCAAGATGATCCGGTTCTCCATGATTTTCAAGCCTTTCAGCTTAGTATGGAAAAACTGTTCGCAAGACATTCACAGGGGCAGGCCTTGGACAATGAGCTTCTTTCGTTGCGACAGGGTAATCAAGACCTTTTGGCTTATATTGCATCTTTCAATAGACTAATAGTGGAAACTCAATGGCCTGAGGACAAAAGGATTACGCTGTTTTATAGAGGTCTACGTGGAGAGCTCAAAGACGTTTTAGCCCAAGTAGTGAATCCCCCACAAGACTGTTCGGATTATATAGACTTGGTCGTTCAAATAGATCACAGGCTGCAGAACAGGAAGGCCGATCGTTCCAAGTTTGATGCTCGAGTATTTTCCAAACCGCCAACTCCTTCCAAAGGAGTAGACTCCGGGAAACCCATGCAAATAGGGGGTCTGAAAGGTCCTCTAACACAAAGGGAGCGGGAAAGGAGGAAACAGTTGCAATTATGCCTATATTGCGGAAACTCAGGGCACTTTCTTCGAGACTGTCCGGTGAAACCTGCCAAGAAGGCAGTAGGAGCTGCAGTTACCAAAGTTACAAACTCTGAGCAGGGAAACGACCTCGCCCGACAAGAATAGAGGTCCTCTTGCCGAGCGTGAAAACCAGTTCCGTGACCTCGCATTTCGTGATACCTATGGTCCTCATTAGCCCTGATAACCCGGATCGATTACATGCAATTGAAGCTTACGTCGACAGCGGTGCCATCGGCAATTATGTGGATCATGAAATGGTTTTGAGGATGAATCTAACTCTTTGTCCCAAGGATGTAAAGGACGTCATTACTACGGTGGATGGTACGGAGATAGCCTCCGGGCCAGTAACGCATACCACTCAAGAGGTGACGCTAGTAAGTCAAGATGGACACCATGAGAAGATCGTCTTCGATGTGATCAAGGCCCCTCAGTTTCAGATTATTCTAGGAATACCTTGGTTAGAGAAACACAATCCTCTGATCGATTGGCGAGCAAGAACGGTCCAGTTTCCAGAATGTGTCTCTACTTGTCACCCTCCACCTGGTGTTGCACTGGCCGCAATTTCTTCAGAGACTCCCCAGTTACCTCCCGAATACCTAGAATACCAAGATGTTTTCCGGAAGGATCAGGCTAACTCTCTACCTCCTCATAGGTCTTATGACTGCCAGATAGACCTGATACCTGGATCTACTCCTCCTTGTAGTAGAATTTATGCCCTCACCGAGCCTGAGAACCTTCACCTTCGACAATACCTGGATCAATACCTGGCAAATGGGTTTATTCGTCCTTCCAAGTCCCCTGCTTCTTCAGCTTTGTTCTTCGTTCCAAAAAAGGAAGGAGACCTTAGAACTTGTATCGATTATCGCTCCCTGAACCAGATCACCGTTAAGAATAGATATCCGTTACCTTTGATCCCTGAACTCCTGGACCAAGTCAGAAAAGCATGCATATATACAAAGCTGGATCTTAGAGGAGCTTACCACTTGGTACGAGTAAAAGAGGGCGATGAATGGAAGACGGCCTTCCGCACCAAGTATGGGCTATTTGAATATCAGGTCATGCCCTTCGGACTTTGCAATGCCCCGGCCGCCTTTCAATATTTTATGAACGATGTCCTCAGAGAGCTCATAGATGTATGTGTTGTTGTTTACATTGACGACATCCTCGTTTATTCTTCATCGGAATCTGAACATCGGAAACACGTGAAAATGGTCCTCGAAAGATTGCGTCAACACAAACTTTTCGCTAAGTTGGAAAAATGTGTTTTCAACGTGACTGAAGTTGAATTCTTGGGATTCATATTATCACCTGGCGGAGTGCGTATGGATTCGAAGAAGGTCGATGCAGTTCTCAAATGGCCATCACCATCCTCTGTAAAAGGTGTGCAAAGCATGTTAGGCTTCGCTAACTTTTACCGCAGATTTATCCCCGAATTCTCTCGAATAGTCCAGCCCATCACTGCCTTGTTAAAGAAAAACAAACGTTTTGAATGGTCTACCGAGGCGGAACAAGCTTTCCAGGATTTGAAGACTAAATTTATCTCTGCACCAATTTTAAAACACCCTCGCCCCGAACTCCCCTACATCGTGGAAACTGATGCTTCAAGCCTTTCCATGGGGGCAGTTCTATCACAAAAGGACCCGGTAACCAATCAGTTGCATCCCGTGGCATTTTGGTCCCGCAAATTCTCGCCTCCTGAAATCAATTACACGATTACTGACAAGGAACTTCTGGCTATCAAGTCTGCCTTTAAGGCTTGGCGGCATTACCTGCTGGGGGCCCGACACACCGTTACTGTGATTACGGATCACCGAAACCTGCAATATTTGAAAACCGCAAAAGCCCAATCCTCTAAACAACTCCGTTGGGCATTATTCTTTGCCGAGTTTGACTTCATAATTACCTATCGACCTGGTACAAAGAACGGTAAAGCTGATGCCCTTTCTCGGATGGGAGTGGAAGAACACTTGATCAACCCCAAACCTGTACCAATCATTCCCGAACAAAGAATTCTGGGTGTAATCGCCACTGAATCCATAGAGGAAGTTAAGGATAAAGCCAGGCAACTTGTAACTCCAGCAGACATACAGAATTGGCATCTGCAGGGAAAGGACTTTGCAGTAAAGGACAACTTATTGTATTTCCAAGAACGATTATACCTACCCAGCACAGATTTACAGAAAAAAGTAATCTCTTGTTATCACGACTCTTTAATGGAAGGTCATCCCGGTATGGCCAAGACCTCAGAAAAGATCAAGCGCTACTTCTGGTGGCCGTCTTGGAAGAAAGATATCAGAGACTTTATAATGTCCTGTGGAGTATGCGCCCAAAACAAGAGTCAAAAGGAAAGACCAGCAGGCCTCTTACGCCCTATTGACATCCCACCTCGCCCTTGGCATACGCTTTCTATGGACTTCATCACCGATCTACCTCCATGCTCCGGATACAATACGATTCTAGTAATCGTGGACTTATTCTCCAAGATGGCGCATTTCATTCCGCTCAAAGGCTTGCCAACAGCAGCAACTCTGGCCCGAGAATTTCTCGAAAACATTGTCCGACTGCACGGTTTTCCTTCGGTTCTAATTTCGGATCGAGGTAGTCAATTTATTTCTCATTTTTGGCGAAGTTGCTGTCGGTCGGCTCAAATTGATGTGAGACTATCGACCAGTCACCACCCTCAGACCGACGGACAAACCGAGAGGACCAATCAAACTCTGGAACAGTATTTACGCTGCATGCTGCAACAAACTGAAAAAACTTGGAAAGATATCCTTTGGATAGCCGAATATGCCTACAATAACTCTGTCCATTCGGGAACTGGGAAAACCCCGTTTTTTCTTTTGTACGGCAGTCACCCTCGAACCTCGGAGTTGGATCCCCTCCAAGATCTTGAAACACCAGCAGTAGACTACCTGCATTCTACAATCACCCAAGCCTTTAAGGAAGCTGTTTCTCACCTTCAAAGGGCTAAAGAACAATACAAGAAAGGAGCAGATGAACATCGGAAGGAAGCCCCTCACTATCAAGTAGGGGATCAAGTCTGGTTATCCACCAAATATCTATCTCTAAAAGGGCCACGCACATTCAACCCAAGATACCTTGGTCCCTATTCCATCACTACCATAGTAAACCCAGTAGCGGTCAAGTTGGACTTGCCCCCGCACATGAAGATACATCCGGTCTTCCACGTCTCTCTATTAAAACCCGTGCAACCTCAAACCCGACTAACCAAATCTCCAAAACCTATCCTAGTTGATGGAGAACTCGAGTTTGAAGTTAAAAGCATTCTGGACTCCAAGATCTCCAAATCTAAACTATTCTACCTAATTGACTGGAAAGGCTACGGCCCCTAAGAGAGATCCTGGGAACCTGCTGAATATGTCCACGCTCCTCGCCTAATCAAAAGATTTCACCGAACATTTCCTGACAAGCCAAAACCCCCGGAGAAGCCCGGTTTGGGAGGGGCCTTGAGGGGGGGTACTGTCATGATCTCTGCTTCCAAAAGGTCAGGGTTTTCCCAACTCCCTTGGAAGCAGATCCATAACCCAGGTTCCGAGTGCCAACCAGTCCCAATTGGGACCTTTTGGACCCAGTCCTGGCGCCAGTGGCACCAGGCTCATAAATATGCCCAGTCCCAGCGCTGGAAGCGCCGGGCTCATAATGCTTGGGTGGACTTACCTGCAGCAGACCATGCTGCTTACTTGCCTGCCAGTTGAGCCTCTGATCCCCTTCTGTTTGGAACTACTTTTCCTGTTGGGTGGGGCTGGAGCCACTCCCTAGATTCAGAACACTGGAACTCTTCTGGAAAGCAGGAACTCTTTTCTTACCTAGGCGTGGCTGTGGAAGGAGACACCGAAGCACTACAGGAGGCTATTTAAACCACACCCGGTGGATGAATCTTGCTTTGCGTTATTCTGCAACCTCTGCAGCAGAACGCTCATCGTGTCTTCTGCATCCGGTCCTGGGCCTAAGGAAAAAGGCTTACCATCCTGAATCCAGTCTTCAGCAACACCTATAAAGACAAGAAAGAACAGGTTAGCATTCCGGCATCTGAAAGGCAAAGGCTTACCATCCTGAATCCAGTCTTCAGCAACACCTATAAAGACAAGAAAGAACAGGTTAGCATTCCGGCATCTGAAAGGCAAAGGCTTACCTACTCTTCGTGCGCTCCGGAGGTCTTCACACTGCATTCCGGCATCTGAAAGACAAAAGCTTACCAACTCTTTGCACGCTCCGGAGGCCTTCGGCGCTGCATCCCGCATCTGAAAGACAAAACAAGGTGCGTTTAAAGACATTGGGGAACTTTAATACTCACGTGCCATTACTCCTTTCCACATCTAATCCAGTGGGTATTCCGGCACCCTGCAGCCGCTCCGAACTCGTACCTGCAAAATAAAAAGACAGTTAGAGCGCATCGTGAAGCAGGCAACAAGCGCTTACTTACGTGCTTCCAGGCGCTTCTATTCATCACACGGGCTCCATCTTCAACTCACTTCAGCCCGTCATCCGCCATCGCCGGAACCCTGCAAAACAAGAGACATCATTACTAAAGACTTTAAAGACATTTGAATGACTCGAAACTTACCGTTCGTGCAGTAAACGACGGACAGCAGTCCTCTGAAGTCAAGAGGCCTGCGCTACCTATCCAGTGAAGAAACTGGTTACAGCACCCTGCCCCGAGGCAGATGGAGAGCTCGGCATTCACTTACCTAAGGTGAGAGCGTTAACCTTTGGGGGTCTACAGGAGAGGAGAAGAGGAAAGAGATAGGGACACCCCAATAACCCCAGTTCATTAACCCCATATTTTCTATCTGCAGACATCTTACTCTACACGTCAGGCATACAGTGCACAGAGGTCCAGCCCAAGAGCCAACCGGGTGCTACACATCACCTTTGGAGATACGGTAGTCGCCCAGTCAAGACCAGCGCCTCTGCGAGAATCAGGTGAGCGCTACAGTTCCGTATAGGGGCTGGAGGGGCTGGAGCCTGCTGATCTTGGGGCCAGCTCATAGTGAGGTGGTGGTGGTGAGCGGGGTGTGCGTCACTGTTGGTTGTCGGAGCGAGGTATCACCCACCTCTCTCAGGAGTCTGCTGAGCCTGGTTGCGACCGCTGGCGGATTGCCGTGCAGTCGATGTGTGGGAGCACTTCACATGCACCCTGGACGAGTTGTCTTTGCTGATGTGGAATTGTCACAGGAGGCTGAGCCACGTGCAGTTGAAGTCTGGGCCTGAGCGCAGGTGCGCTGCCGCACCGTGGCTTGCACATGTGCAAACGGAGGAGTAGGAGGAGAGCGGCCTCAGGCTTGGCCGGCCACAAGCGGTGCACATGTTATCATTCACGTGGCCGTGTGCACAGAGGAGGGAGGGTGGGCCTGGGATCAGGTATCTGCCGCCGTGGACCAGTATCTGGTTGCAGTGTGGAGGAGGAGGAGGGGCGGGTGTGGGATCACACGCGCCTGCACTGTGGAGCGGGCCGGGATCGGTCCGATGTCTGAGGGAGGAAAAGGCGGGGGGTGCCAGCAGGTTGGAAGTGCCTGCGGCGTGCTTCCGAGCGGGATCGCTGCTGGAGGTGGAAGGAGGAGGAGGAGGAGGAGGCGGTCCTAGGAAGCACCTCGTCGCCAGTTGTTGAGCCCGGATGGGCCTCTAAAAGGAAGACAGACACGCTGAGGTTGTGCATACCTCTTTCTTTATTAACAACACAACGTTAACTAACTAGAACGGTCCCTCCCCCTAACATTTCCCCATCACGTGACGCTGCCCACGTGACACGGCGTCAGTCTCTTAAGGAGACACGGACACTGTGACATTGGTCATTCAATCAAGAAAGCTGGTTTCCTGACTTGTTTATCCACTTAGGTTGTGGGGAACTCACTTTTTCTGTCTGCTTGTGTATAGGTATTGGAGTAGTGGTCCCCAAGGTGTAGCTCGAGAGCAACATGTTGCTTAGGGCCTGCTAACATGTTGCTCGTCAATTGCTGTGGGCTATGATGTGGAGGCCAAGAAGGAGGCACGAGAGGGAAGAGCAGCAATGGCAGTTTAGGCTGAGCCAGGAATGTGTGGGAAGGCTAGCCAATCAGCCTGCTTTGCAAGACAGACATGGCATGTGATATGATATGAAATGGCATTTATAGCGCGCCTATACACAAGTGTTTCAAGGCACGACGAGGCAAGGGAGGGGAAACAGAGGGAAGGCAGAGACAGCGATCCTACTAGGCCCGGTGACATTGAGATTGCGCAAGTGCAGGGGAGGGGGAAAGGGGAAATGTGTGGTGGGAAAGGGGAGGAAGCAGTGCAGTATATAGGATAACAGTAAAACAAATAAATAAATAAAATAAATAATAGTGTGGCCAGCTGGTGGCAAGTGCAAGGGTAAGTGCAGACATCAGCAGACATGGCATTGGTTTATTAGTTGCAGAGCGGATGCTACCAGCAGAGCCCCTGCGTCCAATACCCAAATATACAATCTCTTAGTGTAAAAGACATGAAGATGTTAGTGCGAGTATATCTTATTCTGAGCTAATGATTTTTACTAATTGTCATTATTGTTTTGAGGTGATTTAATTTAAGGTGTGACTTTGGATGTGTGTTTTGAGGTCATGTAGTATAAGGTGTGTGCTATCATTATTTAGTTAGCTCTTTACTGCTGTGTATTAGAATGTTTTAGAATTGTATGTTTGCTAGGTACATTGGTTTGTTGTTCATGTACATTGCAACGATGCACCTATGTACTTGAAGTTTTACTTGTCATTTTCTAGGGTGAGGTAAGGTTTTTATCAATGATGGTTTTAACGTTGGCTTAATTTAATGTTATGTTGAGTGCTTATCTTGGGTTTATGTTTAATAATAGGTTAAACATTAAAATTGTAATTCCGAGTGTCTACTGACTTCTGCAGTCTCTAACTAGTAATCAGACATTTTTTATTTATTTTTTCCACCAATTATTTCTTCAATTTTTTTTAGGGCGTTTTGTCTAAATACTGTGTGAATTGTTTCCAGGACCCAGTAATTCTGCTAAAAGCAAGTTTAGGCATGACACAGAGGTTCATTCTTCCAATTAACAAAGCACTCCACCAATTTAAATGTGCATTAATCTGGTGGTATTGTACACCTACCAGGTTAAATAAATGGAGTACCACAACGGAATGACAATGCATGAGGGGTGTGGACTCATGCATGAACTCCTCTGCCATACTACCCAATGAGGAGTTACCTAACAATATTGGTTCTAATAGGCAGTTTTGTAAGAAGCAAGTCAGGTGTGGCACTTACTTTTTCCCAGCCATGCAGTGATTTGTACGGTTGGCATGTTGGGTTATTTTGGGCTTTTTTTCAAGTACAATTGGGCTTTTTTGGGGCTATTTTTGACTGCAAAACTGTTTTTTGAGTCCTCCCAAGGCTGTCTCTCCACCCACACCTACCTCGAACCCACTCTATCCCCACTCCCACTCTCTCTAACCCCAACCACCCCATGCACACTCTCTCTCCTGCCACCCATCCACCCCCTTTACATGTGATGGTTGGGTTTTGTTTTGGCTATTGTGGGCTACTTTCCATGAGTCCTCCCAAGACTGCTTTGCTCTTCATTTTATCTTCCCCCAACCACCCACCCCCTCACTCTCTCTACCTCCTCCCAGCTAGCCCCCACCACCTTTCTACTACACCCATCCTACCACCACTCTCTCTACCCCAGTCACTCACAATAACCCCACTCTACTAACAAACCCCACTCTCTCTACTGCCAGCCACACATCTGTGATGAATCAACTTCTGTGGCACCAGTGGTCCAGGGATGAATATCGGTTTCTAAACCAACAATCAGCCCCACACCTCTAGTACACCAGGAGGGATCCAAATTAATTGGAAATACAAGTCAATTATAAACCTCCTGGTCCAACTTTGATAACATGGGCAGAACGGCAGGCTTAGCTCTGCAAGAACGTGGATTGTTGCTTAGTTGCAACTCAGCGAAAATACAATTATTACCCAATGATAAAAGGGACTGTCCAGTCAAGGTTGTATACAACTATCTACTTTATTATTATAGCAATAGACAGTTCAAGCACACTACACAATACAACCCACCTTGTAAAGTAACACAGAGGACAGACAGTTTTACGAAGGAACGGGATGCACTCTGGATACTGGCAGGAGGGTGGTTGGTAAAGCAATCAGTCTTAACTGTTCAAGGTTTTTTGGTTTCAGCATCAAGGGAGCAAGGGGTCATACATGTCACTAGGGGCCTTTGTAGAAGGACCAGGAGGACAGAACCACAAAGTTCCTTGTGCTTGAGATTATCTTGATGCTCGACAGCGTCGAGGCGGCCCAGGATGCTTTGCAGCTCCTGCTACAGAGTTGAAGACGGGAGACAGCTGTGGGTATCAGACGGCAGGCAGATCGGCAAGCGAGGCTTGATGGATGGCTGCAAGCTGGCCTATCCAGCGGCTCGGGGTAAAGAATCATTATCTCTGTGCTGGTTGGCAGATCTGGAACACTGGTCGAGGTGTCTCGGACGGCTTTAGTGACTTCAGTGTGACAACAGTCAGTTGTGCAGCCGGTTGAGGTCTGAGGGCTCGACTGACTCGAAAATGTCCTTAAAAGATTGCTGCTGGTTGATGCTTGTTGTGGCACTCCTCCTAGCTACTTTGCAGGGCTCGTGTCATCCTTTAAGGTGGACGGCCCAAAGCTGAGGAGAGTGCAGGCAACAGCCTTGTCCTTTGTTCAGGCACTCTCTGGCACTTCCCACCTAGGAAGCTTTCTGGCAGAACCCAGCAGGGCACGCTGTTTGCTGGCTGGGTACTGGTTCTGGAGCTGCTGGATGGGATCCTCTGAGGTTGGTAACTCCAACTGTTTCCTGTGAGAGGGATCTTGCTGAAATCCTGGCCTTCCTTCACTGGGGGAAGCTGTAGGGCAGACTTTACGTTCAGCCAGGGTCTAAATGTGTCCTTCTTGTTACTCCTTTTGAAGTCGTCGGATGATCTGCTCAGCGAGGGCTCAGCCCTCTTTTAAAGCCAAATGGCCCCCAGTGATTGGTGCAGGCTAAGCCTACCTTAATGAACCAATTATGGGTCCCCACTTGCAATCTTCTGTTATGTGTGAGGTCATAACCAGAGTGTTTTGCAAGAGGAAAGGTAAGGTGTGACAGCATGTACTACTAAATCCCACCCATATTCCTGTCTGTTGTGGATCAAAGTGTCTCTCTGGTTAATTAAGCTCTATGTTGCTCCTGATCAAAGCGCAGGTCTCCCTTGAAGTTTGTGGCAAGAACAAACGTCTGTCTCCCTCAACTCACATACTTCTTCCCATTCACTGTCCTTCATACAGAAGGGTGGGAGCTAGCTTCAAGTTGACACATGGCATATATAAGAGGTTTTAGTGTTCTGCACCCTTCTGTGCCTCTCCCTTCCTGAGATGCTTTAGTGTACCCGTGGCTGTCACATTCCAGCTATATGTGACAGGGAGGACTGCACCTGTAGGCTGTCCCCCCCGGAGTACATTTAGCTATGCGTTTGTCAGGCGGCGAGCATAGGAAAATGTGTGCAAATTAGCCCCATACATTTTCTGAGGTTGATCTCCCATCATTAATTTCCATTACAAAACTTCAAACAAGCCCAGTGAGTGCACACTCCCTGTGCAGATGGTCGAATTCCTCACTACGGCATATCCCCTCTCTCTCTGAAATATCTCCACTCTCTCTGCCCACAAATCAACCCACTCAACCCTCAATCTCTCTACCTTGCAAACCCACCCACCCCTCACTCTCTCTACCTCCTCCCAGCTAATCCCCACTCTCTCTAATCCCACACATCCTAAACAGACTCTATGTAAATCCATTCACCCACAATACCTCCACTCTCTCTACCACCAAACCCCACTCTCTATGCTGCAGCCACACACTATACCCCCACTCTCTCTAACCACCCCCACCCACCCCACAATTCCTCTACCCCATCAACCCCTTCATGCTCTCTACCTCCTCCCAGCTAATCCCCACCACCTCTCTACCCCCACAGGCTCCCTCAACTCTCTATATCTCCACCCCCTAACCCCACTTGTTCTACTCCACCCAACCTACCAACACTCTCTATACCTCTACCACTGTACTCCCACTCTCTCTACCCCCCACCCACCACCTCTCTTTCTGCATACCCACCCTCACACCATACAACCTCTATCTCTATGTCACCAACCCACCCTACCCTCCTGCTCTACCCACACCCACCCACAACACCCGAACTCTCCGCAGCCACCCACCCACCACACCCCCACTCTCTCTGCCCCTCTCTCTCTACCCCCACCCAACAACCACTGTCTAGCCTCACCCACCCCATTGCCACTCTCTCTACCCCAGCCACACAGCCACTCTCTCTCGACCGCCACCAACTCCATTCCGCACTCTCTAGCTCCACCCAACCCCACTTGACCCACACCAAGCCACCCCATTCCACTCTCTCTACACCACCCACCCTACAAGCAATCCCTCTACCCCTACCCATCCCACCCCACTCTCTCTATCCCCACCCACATTACCCCCATTCTCTCTACCTGCCACTCACCCTAACCCAACTCTCTCTGCCCCACCCATCCACCCTAACCCCACTTTTCTATCCCCCCCACCTCACTCCCTCAATGACTACCGTCACCCACCCTACCCCCTCGCTATACTCCAACCCAGCATACCCTCTCTAGCTCTACACCATTCATCTGCCCTACCCGGTCTCGCGACCCCCAACCCTCCTCTCTCTATCCCAACCCACTCTACCCCCTCTCGCTCTAAAAGCACCCACCCTACCCACCTCTCTCTAGCTCCAACCACCCTACCACCTCTCTCTCCTGATCCCTACCCCCCTCTCCCTTTAACCTAAACCATTGACCCAACCCCCTTCTCATTCTACCCTCAAACACTCCAACCCTATTTTCCCCCATCAGCCCATCTGACCCCCTCTCTATACCCCTCTCATCCTTCTCTCACACTCCTGTCCTATTTCTTACCCTCTCACTCTCCACCTTTCTCACTCATATCGCCTCTTGCTCATCATCAATGTCATCCTCTATGCTCCCGTGTTCTATTCCCCTTCTTATTCTCTTGCACAACTGCACCCCTCATCACATCCTCCTTTGAAACTTTGCACTCTCCTCTTTGAGCCCTGGTGCCTATAAATGTAAAATGCAAAGAACAACCATAAATGCCAAAACGATTGGCTTGGTCAGTGCTTATTTTGATTATGTTATGAGAGTGTTCAGAGTGTGCGCAGCAGCATTTCCCATGCCCGGTCTCTACCGACCTGATCCACTGCCTTTCTCCTCCTGTCTTTTCTAACAAATACAACATGCCCAAAAGATACGTTTTACACCTTCATATGTGTCCCAGTATCAGCACAAAAGGAGAATTAAAGTCATGGGAGCAACCCAAGTTCCAAACCAAGTATTCAAATTGAAGTCATATGTCATGAAGTATAATGGGGTAAGTTTAAATTGAAAGTCAAGAAAGCTACAGCGTTGTTTAATACGCCCTGTAATTAAAACTAACAAAAATTACATGTATAGCTCTCTTTATTTCTTAAGAACGACAATAGAAAAGGTATTAGTAATTCACTTGGAGCACGTGGCATATCATCCATGCAATTATCACCTTTTGAAAAATGTAATGTGTCTAAAAAGACCTGACCTGAGCTGACTTGAAATGAGGTATGACAACAAAGCCTTATAATAATATGGAGTGCACCATCTCTGCTGGCCAAGCTATAGACATTTCACAGGACCCCAATTTGTCTCACGGGCGTGTTGCCTTTGCCAGGTGTATAGTGTTTGTCTTGTACCTTGAAACTCATGTGTGTTCTGATGCCATGCTCATGTGTGGGTAATGACACAAACACCTGCATTATCCATCAGTAAAAAGCATTACAATAAATAGACCATTTGAGAAATATATCGCGTGCGGTCCACGATTCACCTTTTTTTATGTCTATGTTTCTAAATCGAGACTATTCGCAGAAGTCATTGGCCAATTAAAGCTGCGTATGAGCGAGGAACTGCAGGTTCTGTTTCCTCCTCTGTAATCACTATGGAAAGATTAGCGTTTTCCAGGAAACGCCTTGCGACCCAAACCTGCACTTGAGAGACTTGGTGCTGCGAAGCTGAGGTTGAGACACACAAGGACATGGGCATTCCACTGAGATAAAAGCAGGGCTGCTGATACAGAGGCTCGGTTCCATGTGACCTGCTGTAGTCTCGTTAGATCCGGCGCTGCTCATTTCTGGCGTTTGTTCCAAGGCTATTGCAGTCTATGTAGCAGCAATTTACAGTGGCCGGCTGTGTTTTAATAATTACTACCCATCCAATTATTTACTGCAGTTCGCCAACATTCACATATGATAAATTAATGTATGTTTTTAATAATCGCGTCTGACTGCGACTTTTCTATCAATATCCACAACTCTTTATCTAATTCAAAACGTCTGCACAGGAATGTCTGGCGTCATGAGTCAGAAGGGATGTGGCACTAAGTGAAGGGTTCACCTAACGGTTCAACTGTGCCCAGTTGCAGTGTTCGCACTGCAAAAGGTCACGTCAATGTGCATCTATTCTACAAAAGCCGAAGAAAGTGAATTTTCACTGCTGAAAAGTGACTTTGCACTGCCGACACAAATCCTGATTCATGGAACTGTGCAAAGTGTATTTTTTTCGTGCAAAGTCCGGGAAAAGTCATTTTGTACTACAAAAATTACTATGACTTTGCCGGACTTTGCACTGCACAAATGCACTTCCATGAATCAGGGTTTGTGTCGGCAGTGCAAACTCACTTTTCAGCAGTGCAAATTCACTTGGAACCGGGCAAATATTCCATGAATTGGGCCCTTAGTGTTCTGCTGGGACAGGTAATAAGTACAAGAGGCTTAGTCGGTCTACATTTAGTGTGTTTGAGCATAAGTTAAAATGGTAGTTGGTAGAAATATCACAGTTTGCAGAGAGACAAGGGGCAAAAAAAGTATCATAGCCCTTACTGCAGAAATGCCAGGTCACAAATCACAGTGTAGCACGAAACATGGTTGGGCACCTTGTGGCAATGCCCCAGTGGGACACTAGGTAGTGATACAGAGTGATACATGTTGTAGAGGAACAGCAGTGCTACCATTTAGTAGTACAAAAGGTAGCAGAAGTTATATTGAAGTATGAATTACGCTGTGGTGGAATGGAGCAGCGCGGATTAACAGACAATCGCATACACTGTTAGCTTGTCGTGTTGGTGTCTAGAGCATAATGTCCTAGTGCCTCTGGTTGCTGGGTGGTACTTTAGCCAACACACACAATACGCAAAAGCAGGCTTCCTGTATTCAAACTGGAAAACGGGATTCAACAGACATATGCATACAATTGGTTCCAATGGAAGCAAAAACATTTCACAAATGCATTACAAGAGTAAAAAAAAACATCAAAGTGTGTAAAAAAAACAAGCAGCATAAGAACAAGGTACACATAATGGGATGGGCAAATAATTAGCCTACCAAAACTACAACATTGTTTAAACACACAAGAACAGTATAGTCAAAAGGTATATACATATACAACATAAATATCACAATGGATTTTCATTTAGTACATATGTATGGAGCTACTTTGAACATATAAAATGGTATGCTGCATCTCTCAAAAGCCATTTGCGTTGCTCGTTCAGCAAATGAATCATGTTTTGTCAATTGAATCATGTTCTTCAATGAATGCTTCATATTTCATACATTAATCCCATTGAATCCATCCCTTGGAATACATCAGCATAGGTCAATTAAGATCTCAGCATTACCAAGAAAACATTATTTTAATCCATCTGGTTTGTTCAGTTTGTACCACTATCACCATCAGGTTGTACACTTTATATCACTACCCACTGATGTCGACGCACCAGGACCAATTATTTCCACGTCTTCATCAGGAGGATTGAACTACACAGATGTGTACAATTATAAACATTGCCCAACTTTGCGGCCGTCATTTCCTAACCCACATTTTATGGAAAGAAACTCAGCTGAACGTGTGAACACCATGTTCCATTTTTCGAGGAAACACCCTATGACACTTCTTTGTAATTTACCATATGGAATGATTTTGCAGATTAGAAAACCTTGCACACAGGTGATACATTTTGACATCCAAGCAGAAGTTGAGGGTTTCCGAAGAAGCTTATTAAACAAAGCTGCAGGAGAGCACGCTGCAATAGTAGAATAGAATAGAAGTAAGAGACTGCTTGAAGTTGTTCAGAATACTTTTGCAAGCAAAGAAATATTTTGAAAAATTGGCACCTATAATGAGTTGTAGATAGTTTTTTTGTTAAGCCTATGTTTGTTTTCAGAAAGGGAAAGGTGAAAGCTTGCAGGCGGGTCCCAAAAGCACCACCAGCGTCATTAAGAAAGGCAAATGTACGGCATGTACATTCTCACAGTGATTGACTTTGCTGAACCACAGGGAAGGTATGGGAATTAAGGACATTAACCACAAACCACATGGAAAACCCAAAATGTTATTTATGCCTTTACATGTATGCTGGAAAAAATCACATGTCAAGTTCAGGTTCACATAAATGAACATTGTTCCAAAATACACACTCTTATCATGAATGTGCCATTGGTGGCTCATTTTATCGAATGTGGACATGATGTTGAGGATCTTATGTGAATTGTTATAGAAAAAGTAACTGCCTCATTGACTGAAACATTCATCCATAAGCTTTCATATAAAGAACAACTATGGATTTACACCTTGAAAGCCATTGACAATGGATTAAACCAGCAGGAGGAATGAGATTCACTTGCATTTAATGGATCCCTTATGAGACATCTTGTACTTTACAAATGGTTATACCTGTGTCAAAAGTGACTATTGGGTGTACTTAGTAATTGTTTGCTCATTTTAACAACATATTTTATCTGACGTTGTGTCTAAACTTGATGCAGTTGTAGGCAAGTTGCAGCGCAGACATTGGTCCTATGTTCATTATGTACATATAGCTGTAGCTGTTTTGACATTTGAGTCAAATCTCGATGGATTTTTTAACTAGTTTACCACTCTTACATAATAAACACAGAAATATGCATTAACTTAACAAATCAATAATTCAACAAAGATTGGCAGTCATTTCTACTGTTTTAATTTCCACTGCATTGATTTTGTTGTCCGTGCCTAAGGCCAAAATCGCCACCGTGGTGCAGAGGATTATTCGGTGTATGTAGCAGTCCTTCTTTGATGTCAATGAAAACAGCACATTCAATCCAACTTGGCGTTCGCGCCAATGTTCTCGATGTGTATAACAAGCAGCATTAAATAACCACAAAATGTCGTTCTGGAATGTTTGTCAACATCCGTTGCTGGCGGTCAATGTGGAAAAGTATAAATTATTAGACCTAGGCTGGTGTATGGAGGCTTTTGCCCATACTTTTTTACACTGCTTTAGAAACCGCTGGCTAAGGATTGTGTGTTGTAGTAACATCTTGGCATTTTTCTTTGCTATTATTCTTTTTTATCCATTACATTTTTCCAATGCCTCAGGTGTGGCGTTGTAAGTACTAGGGTGGTTGGTGATACTTTAAGTTGGTGGTCACACAAGAAGGTGTGGGATGACTAAGCTTGTTTGTGTTTCACAGGTTGAGCTGAGTTTTTTCCCACCCTGAAACTTCAAAGTACAAATTAATTGTTTTAACATTTGGGTTCATAAGATGAGGCAGTTAAGTTAGGAAATTTTTATAATTAAATGTGCCTTTTTGTAGTTCAATCACCCCGATGATGATGTTGCAATAACTGGGCCTGATACGTCGAAACCGATTGGTGATAGTGATACAAATTGTTCAAACCTGATGATGATGTGGTACAAACGGAATAAACCAGGTGGATTAAAATAATGTTTTCTTGGTGATGATGAGATCTTAATTGATTTATACTGATGTATTTGAAAGGATGGATTCAATGGGATTAGTTAAGCAAAAAGCCCTAAGCCACGGGGGCATTATCGAGTCAGTTAAGGCCCTGGGGCCCATAGTTACAGGCCCGACCACTTAACGAAGGCCCCAGGGCATTACCTGACTTGGTAATGCCCCCGTGGTGAGCGGCATATTGCTATTAGTGCCCCAGCCTGCCATAACGGGGTACTAATAGCATTGTTTTTCTGTTTCAAAACGCTGCAGCGTTGTGGAACAGAAATAAAAAATGCCAAAAAAAGGCCACTGGGGAAGTGAAAACAGAGTCCCTTTTCCCTTTCCATGACGGCCATCAGGAGCAGGCACACTGGTGACAGAAGTGTTCCCAGCGCATTCACTCTCGAAAAAGGACAAAAAAGAAGGTAAATGGGGTTGGGTGGGCAGAGAGGGGATTGTTTGGAGGGGGGGAGGGAGAAAACACTTACCTGAATCCCCAGCAGGGGAGGATGGGAGTCTCCAGCCGTGTGGTGGGTCGGAGCGGGAATTGCGCCGTTCCACGACTCCTCATTGGCTGAGAGGCTGCCACACCCCTTCCGCCAGGGATATTAAGGAAGTGGAAGATTCGAGGGATTCTGCGTCAGGTAAAGTCCCAGCGAGGGCCAATCAGATTGCATATAACAATCTGATTGTCCCTCACCGGGTACTAATGCATGAAATATTTAAGCAATAGAACCCGAGCAGCGAGGGCCTTACCGAAGGCCGCGGGGCATTACCAGAGTCGGTAATGCCCCCGCCGCGAGGGTTCTATTGCTATTAGTATCCCGGCCCGCAAAATTTGCATGACCGGGGTACTAAAAGCAATTTTTTTCTGTCCCGAAACGCTGCGGCGTTTCAACGCTGCGGCGTTTTGGGACAGAAAAAAAAAACGACCAAGAAAATGGCCACCACCATGGATAGGGAAAACGTAGTCCGTTTTCCCTTTCTATGGCGGCCATCGGGAGCGGACGCGCTGGGAACGCAAGTGTTCCCAGCGCGTCTGCTCCTGAAAAAGGATTAAAAAAAAGGTAAGTGGGGTTCGGAGGGCGGGAGTGGGACGGGGGAAGAAAAAAAAAAAGTACCTGCGTCCCTGGCAGAGGACGAAGGAAGCCCCCAGCCGTGTGGAGGCGCAGAGCGGGGATGGCCCCCCTCCGAGTCTCCACACGGCTGGAGGCTTCCCTCGTACCCCGCCGGGGGCACAGGATCAAGAAGGTAAGTTGGGGGGACGGGTGGGAGGGAAGGGAAGGGAAAAATAAACAAATAAAAAATACTTACTCAAAGGCAGCCTCTCAGCCGCAGGGAGGCTCGGAGTGGGGATGGCCCCGCTTCGAGCCTCCTCATTGGCTGAGGGGCTGCCACGCCCCCCGCCGGGGACAAAGGCCGTGGAATCCCGATGGAGGGATTCCCGGCCGGGTAGGGGCCTGGCGAGAGCCAATCAGAATGCTTGTTGCATTCTGATTGTCTCTCGCCGGGGTACTAATATTCATTAATTGAAGAGCTAATTAAAAAGCCATGATATATTTATTGAACAAGCCACAAAACTGGCCTTTGAGAGATGTAGGATACTATATGTTCTAATTAGTATCCTACATATGTGGTATTCAAAACTCTTATTATTTTTGTATGTATTTATTTTGTATGTGTACATATCCTTTGAATATAATTTTCTTCGGTTTTTCAAAACATTTTTGTGCAGTTTTGGTAGGCTGATTCTTTGTAGATCTTGCTCCATGTACTTTTTAATTTTACTTTGGTCTTCTGCTGCTTGCTTTTGTACACACTGTGTTGTTTTTTGACATGTGTAATGCAGTTTTTTTTTTTTTGTTTATTTGTTCTTGGTTTAAACAAACCTTTACAAAATCGATCTTACAAAATAACACTTTTTTAAAATGAAAAGAAAAAAAGAACAAAACACTGTTAAGAATTTACAATCAAAATCATAACGAAAGCATCAGAAACCGAACCATATACACATTTAGAAAAGATAAAAACATTTCTAACTCAAATCACATACTGTTTTTAAAAACGTAATTAATCGAATAATCAGAGTCGATGAGTAACCATTTCTCATTCTATACCATATGAACTTAGGGTCATTACAAGTACCATTATCAAATAACTCCATAAAATAATCTGATCTTTGTTTACGCAAATAGGAACATTTCACCAAAATATGTTCTAAAGTCTCTTCCATTTCTGAGATGTTACAAAAGCGACACCATCTCTTTTCTTCCAAAGGATTCCTTAAGTTTAATATACTACGAGTGTACATAACATTAAGTCTAAATCGCATAAAAGAATTTCTATACCTTCTAGATGGATATTTGTTTAAGTAGTTTTCCATAACCATATCAAGTTTCCAGAAAGAGTGTACCTGATTATACAATTTAGAAGCATATACTTTTGATTTGGTAAGAGACCAATACATCCCTTTTAAAATCCTTTTACATTTGTTAGGTTTATTTATCACCGTGCATTTAGCTATACCACAGTCCTCAATCGTGGATTCAATGGATTTATTTAGGTCAAGCATAAAAGGACATGAAGTGTCGATGCCTGCTTCCAAATAAAAGTTTGTGGGGCCTAATAACCTACATTTTCTCCATAACATGCATCTTTTGGTTACAACAAGTGAATGAAGTGATTGTAAACCCAATTCATACCTTAGCACTTCAAAGGGTATACAGCTAGGCAGAAAGAATAATAGACCCCTCCATATTAGACTTTCCAGAGATTTCAAAAAGTCTACAATACCTACATGATAGAATTCCAAACCATAAGTGATCCGCGGGACCACCTTTCTTAAATAAAACTCTCTCATCGGTTTCAAAGAAAACCCCCCAAATTTTCTCTCTAGCATTCTCATCTGTCTTAGGGCCACCTCTGCTTTAGTCTTCAATTGGTTTTTGAGTAAACTGACTGATTCTACGCCTGGAAAACAGTATCCAAGAAACTTGAATGCTTTCTGTATCTTAATTCGTTTACCCTCACAAAACCAAGAGTAAGAATCTTGTTTCTTGTTTACTCGTCCCATTCGTATAATAGTCGTTTTATCAGGATTGATTTTCAAAAACAAATTACGTATAAATTGTTCAAAAATGACAATCAGTCGCTGTAAGCCCACCTTGGTATTGTCCATGAGAATGAAATCGTCGGCATAAGCCAACCAAGATATTTCCTTCCCATTCAATTTAGGCGAAATCAAACCTCCATTTACAAAAGCAAATTGGGCTCCACTAACATACAGATTAAAGATTGTCGGTGCCAACATGCACCCTTGGCGTAGTCCGTTATTGGTTACAAACTCCGTGGATAGATCTCCCCCCGCATTCATTCGTACCACTAGTCTTGTGTCCGTGTACAACTCTATAACGATGTCTAATAAATGGTTTGGCATTTTTAAGGATTGTAATTTGTGCCATAGCCTTTGTCTGTCCACAAGATCAAATGCCTGGCTAAGGTCCATAGATGCAACGTAAGTTTGGCGCTTTCCTTTAGTCCAGGTTTTACTTTGCAGACATTTCAAAATCAACCCACCACAGTCAGTACCACAATTTTTTCTAAAGCCAATTTGATTCATACTCAAGATCTGATTCTGATCCATCCATCTCTGAATATCAATAAGAACCAAAGAAGCAAATATTTTGGAGTCCGAATCTGCAATCGCTATTGGTCTGTAGTTGGTGGGCAATAATCTTGAGCCTTTTTTAAATATCGGAATAACCACAGAGACTCTCAAAGAAAGAGGGATAGTTTTCGACATACACACATCCTTAAATAGAATACATAATATTTTTGCCCACAATAGTGGGTTACATTTCAATACCTTATTACTTAAGTTATTGAGGCCCGGGGCCCCCGTGTTTTTAGATTTCATTATAAGACTCCTAATTATATCCACCTCGCATCTCATAGACCATTCAGAAGATCCCAATCTCAGAAATGCTTGACTTTGTTCATTGGATTTATATAGCTCTGCAAAATGACCCGCCCAAGTACTTTCAGGAATTGGGTTTACCGTTGTCATCACCTGAGATGAATCAACATTGTTCATTAATTGCCAAAAGTTTGAGGATGTCACCCCCCTCATAGCATTCAAAATACTTTCTCCATCGCGTTGGGCAATGATACCTTTATGGCTAATCAGCCAATTTTTATAAGATTGTTTCAGACGTTTAATATCAATCCAGGCACTGGCATCAGTTCTACTCAATTTGCGTAGTCTACGGATCTCCCTATTCAGCTCTCTTTTTCTTTCATATACCTCTATATCCATAGAGTGTCTATGGAGTATGGGTTGAATTTTTTTATCATACTTCATTACACTTTTAATTTTGGTTCCAATAGTAGAATTGAATTCTGGTACAGAGAACATTTGGAGGCGTTGTTCCAACTTAGTGTTATCGTATTCAGCAACCAGAGTCGATATAAATTTATTGGTAGTGTTAAAAGACCATTTTATTCTATTGTTGGCAGTATTGACCAATAGTTCCTTATTGTAACTTCGTTTAGTTTTCTCATAAGTTGTAGATTCAAAGTCCACTATCAGCATACAATGGTCACTCGTCGCCACATTTCTTACTTCTAATTTGGACATTGAATAACTCAGTTTGGCACTCAGAAAAATATAATCAATCGTGGACACACAACCTCTCGCATTCCAAGTATAATGATCATTGGGTATCTGCTTTAGTCCCCACATTTCAGTATATTTTAGCCATAAAAAGCCTCTAAGTTTCTGGTTGCCAAACAAACTAGATGCTACTTGGAGATACAAAAGTTCTCCTGTCAGTTTATCTACGCTACAATCAGCATTAAGGTCACCTGCTATAATAATCTGACCATCAAAGTTTGTTAATGTCCACAGGTCAATTATAGTACCTAGATCGATTAAGTTAGTTTCGAGCTGTTGATCTCTTAATTCATTGGCATTCCAGTATACATTAATGACCAGTAAAGAGAAACAGTTCTACTTCTCACCAACCACATATTCCGTAATGAGAAAGGAGTGACCTTGTTTCTGAGAATTTATCTTCGAGATACTTGAGGAAACTTTAGATGCAGTAAATATACCACCCTTTGGTCTACCTTTTGGTCCCTTTTTGGCATATAGGTCGTCCACCACAAAGTCTACCAAACCTATACGCGAAGTAAGCCAAGTTTCCTGTAACATTAAGAAATCAAAACCATGCAACTCTTTCATCAGTTGTTCATTATTGAAAAGATTGAAGTTGCCTCGCGAATTCCAGCAAAGCAGCTTCAAATTGTGTTTACTAGCTATGCAGTTGTGAAATATTTGTGCTGGTATGTCTCCCATGGAAATCATATTATGCATATGTGCACCTTAGCCAATAAGGCCAGGTCTTTAGCTTTTTCTTGAAAATTCTTTGTTCCTGAACTTGTGTGAATTCATTTTCGTAGGGAGTGTCAGAGTTTGGCCGTGATTTTAGAGTAAGCCTTCTTCTCTGTCTCTATCTGCCTTAGTGTTAGGGAGAATTCTCTCTTTAGGCTGAATTTCCTAACCTAGTGAGTCCCCCAGCAGCTTTGCTGGATTTCTGGAGTTTGTTTTTTTCTCCTGCCAAGAGTGAGACTCTTTTTCTCCCACTCTTGGACATGATTTACGGTGTTCCTTTGACTGTTAATGTGTTTTATGGGCTATGGGGTCCTTTACTCCATGGGGTATCATGTGTTTTTATTATGTGTGTTACACAGCACCCTCCGTGCAGTAACACAGGGGTGTCATAGTGACCCCCCACCATAGACTCCATACCCTGGGACTGACTACTGTCTCCCAGGGCATGTAAAGTCACCATTGGCTTTACTAGTCCCAAATTATTAACAGAAACCAGCACAAACCATCATATTGTGGACGTACTGGTCGGGGCAATTTGATTGCCCCGGGGTCTGTTAGTCGAGGGGGCACGTCTCCGTCCCCCCTGATCGAGTTTTGGCTGGTGGCAGTGGAAACTACTTTTTATATTCGACCGCAAATATTTTCCTATGGGATTTTCCCATTGTTCGAGGCTACCAACTTTAATTATTTAATTCTCATACCTCGAACATACCGCCGGTTTATTTAATTAATATTAATTCGCCGGTTGATATTTTTTGCCAGGACTCGATTCTAAAATGGCGTCTAGGTTCTATTCTGTGACTCCAACCCAAGTCGAGCCCTTTGTTCCACTTTTTGGCGGGCTTCTCCACAGAAGCCTCCAAAAGTGGTGCCACTCTGTCTGGGTACCACAGGGGGTGTGGGAGGGGGTTTAGGCACCCTGGACTGAGTTACCTTGGTAACTCAAGTCGCATCCTTGTGTGATTGGCCCAAGTGGTGAGCCGGCCGGCTCACCACTTAGCATGTTTGATTGACAGCTAGGCTGAGTGAATGGGGGTATGCTGCATAAAAGCAGGGCTTTGGGGACTGGAACTTCAGAAGTCGCCACAGGACCTGAGAATCCGACGAGGGAGAAGCTGAGACGAC
Source organism: Ambystoma mexicanum (assembly GCF_040938575.1). Classification (NCBI taxonomy): domain Eukaryota; kingdom Metazoa; phylum Chordata; class Amphibia; order Caudata; family Ambystomatidae; genus Ambystoma; species Ambystoma mexicanum. The sequence goes on from NC_090928.1 coordinate 835,120,420, forward strand.
CTACCACGACGACACCACCGGTGGAGCCCTGCGGAACCGACTCACCACTTCCCGACGACAGAGAAGATCTCCCGGCTGGAGAGGCTTCTTCCCCTGGCTGGTGGGCACAACCAGTTTTACCTTCTTTCTTTGCACCCCAGACTGGTTTGTGGTCGAACTGCCCGTGCCAAGCACCCCGGCCGCCGGATAGCCACATACCACTGAACTGCGAATCAACAGACCGCTCCTTGTACCTGAGAAACTCCGCGGCTGGTTTCTTCACTGGCAGTGCAACGGACTCCTGTCTTCCTTCCCTATGAGATCTTCTCTTCCCCGGACGAAGCACCAACTTGCATCCGCTGCCAGGAACAACTGCCCCCACTGGAGTATTCTCACCACTTTAAGGTACCGTGTCCGCCAGGCCTCCCTTTCTAAAGATTGCTACAAGGTAATAATAACCCCTTAACCTTCTGGACTGGGCTGGCCGCCTTGACCCTCTAACTGGTCCCTTTCTTTGGTCCAACTCCTTTTTGAACCGTTACAAGACTTTTGTGCACTGCAACCGTGTGACCTTGGACACATTTCGTTTTGATCCTCTTAAAGCGGATCCGGCCCACTGACTCTGAATTCACGGTGTTACTTTGCCTTCCTCTCTTGTGTGTTCGTGAAAAAGTGTTGGGATCTGTTTCAGTTTATTCTCTGTTTTTCTCTCACTTTTTAAAACGAACTATTAGAGTGCCATCTACGTTAAGCGCTCACCGTTGTCTGAAAATAAGTGGGGCTTTACTTAAGACTTGTATAATATTCTTTTAAGGGAGTGTATATCTTTTAGTGACCGTGTTTTTGAATTGCTTACTATTGGTGTCTGTGTGTTTTTCTAGATGTGGTTTTTAAATAAATAATTATGTCTCTTTTACACCAAGCCCCGGTCAGTGTTTACTTGTTCTATTGTGTTCTCTTGACCTATTGTGAATACTCTGTATACTGCCTAACTCTTCTTGAGCGAAGTCTGACTGCTCAGCCACAGCTACCAAGTGAATCTGTGTGGTACAGACTACTACCAAGTGGGTTTACTGCCAAACACCTGTAGTCCTAAATCTTTTGCAGTGGTCCCAGAGGGAACTGCACAGGTTTCTGCCTAACACTTAGTGCATGCTCTTTAGTAGTGCATCGTTATTGAATATCCGTATTCTTATTGGTTGGCATATGATCATATTTCTTTGGATACATTGATCTCCACAGCTGTTATGCAAAGTGTTTTGCAATTGATTCTTTTTTGGACTGGTAGCCAGTGCAATGCTCTTAGGGCTGTTGCTATGTGTTCATTTTGTCAGGTCTGAGTAAAAGTCTTGATACTGTGTTTTGGATGGGATTGGGTTTCTTTGTTCAGTTTGTCAACATAACAAGATATGTATTGTTGGCTTAGTCTATACTTGATGAATCCATTGATATAATGATAAGAGTCCTGTGCAGGTAGGGCACATTCTGCCTGATTGAGTGTAGATGTAGAAGCATTTTTTTACTAAGGGGTTTATATTTGGTTCCAGGGCAAGCTCATTTTCCATAAGAATCCCAAGGTCTGTATCACTTTTTAAGTTTCAGGGAAGGCACCCATTATTGTAGGCTAGGGTGTTGTTGCTTGAGGTACAGCATTTGGTAGAATTATGATTATTTCTGTTTTGCTGAGCAGAGATTGAGGTTGTTCATCGTCATTCATGTGCTCACTGTCATGACCCTTGCCCCTGGCCCTCACTGGCAAGTCAGCCTTCCAGTTAGGGCCAGGTTAAAGGCTTTAAAACCTCATCCAAGACTCTCTTGGAGTCAGTCCTGGCGCCTTTGGCGTCAGGCTCATAACCATCCTGAAGACCAAGATTAGAATGGGACTATTTACTTGGGACTATTTAACTTGGGGGTGTTCAGCCAACATGGAGGCACACACATAGCTCAGGTACAAGGAACGGAGCTATGCAGTCTAGTCTTTTGGGTGAGGCAGGCCTGGGACTACTTTACCTGGACTACTTTGGGTGTGGAAGGCCTGGGACTATTTTACCTGGACTACTTTACCTGAGACTATTTAAACCTCACCCAAATAGAAGAACATGCTTTGCGTTATTCTGCTGTGGGCAGCGTAACGCTCACTGTGTCCAGTTCTTTGATGCCAGCTTACCTGAAACCAAGGACCTGCAGAGAGAGCAAGAACACTACGAAACTTACCTGGAACAGTATCCTGTCTTCAATCTATCGCTGACTTCAGTTCCACTCACCTGACGGTACGTACACCATCATCCGGCACCACATGCATCCTGGAATACCATAACCTGGAAAGAGGAGAAAGAAAGACAGCATTAGTAAGTGTTTACTCACGTTTCCTCCTGAATGAGGGAAAGCCACACAATTCTTACCTGGGTAGTCATCTCCGGGTCAGTATCATTGCTGGAACATTACGGCGCTCGGCAAGGAACATCGCAACCTGCAAGGAGAGAAAAGACACAGGTTAGCAATATAAAAGGTGAAACAGCACCGCGCATCGCGCACTACTCACCGGACAGCATCGCGCACACACCGCTTTCGCCTACCAGCCCATGCTCATCTTCAAACTGCAGGACAACACCAAAATACCTTTCCATACCTAAAAGGAAAGAAGCAAGACATTATTATTCGAACTAAGAGGAACATAAGAACTGCATATAAAGACTGTAAAGCAGCAAACCTACGGAGTCGCAGCAGGCCTGGATTCCCACAGGAGGGCTTGCACCAGTGAAGTAACTTGGTCGCTGCTCGCCCCCCAAATCTACGTGCCCCTGCCATGAGGAGCAGGATGGATAATCCACCTTTTACAATATTAAGGTAAGGAGAAGGCCCAAGGGGGAGGAAGGAGTTGAGGCCAAGGGAGGTGGGAAAACATAAAGACAATCTGGTATTGAATCCAGCTCTCCTATATTGCAGACCCATCTTTCCCCAGAAGCCTTCCAAGGGACCGGGAGAGGGTTCGAGAGTGCAAATCATCCAACCAGGGCTGGGTGGCATCCCCGTGGATACCAGGTGAGCATAACAGAACGCTAAGCCTCAACAATATTATCCACCTGGGCGTCATGGGAACTTCAGAGACTGACCAGTTAGTTCAGTTGTTGGGACAATTACGCACTGAAGTACATTCACCCAGGCAAGAAACCAATGCTCTTAGGAGGGATTTGATTGTTACTAAGGATCGTACTGATGGAATAAGTAGACAATTGCTCCAATCACAGGCAGGACAGACCCCATTGCCTGGTAACATTCCGCCAGCACCTGTACCAACTTTTTCCATCAATCCAATACAAATATCCCTTGCTGGGGCAGTTCCTTTAGCTCCACCTGAATGATTTCCAGGGGACCCCAAGAAGTACGCAACGTTCATGAACCAGTGTTGCCTTCATTTCCTTTGCAGACCTGGGGCTTTTTTTAACGACCAAGCGTGTGTTGCTTTTGTCTTGTCATATCTGAGTGGCAGTGCTGCGGATTGGTCGGTACCATTGGTAAATCAGGATAACCCGTTGTTACGTGACTTTGGGGGTTTCCAGATGGAAATGGAAAAACTCTTTGCTCGTCATACCCAAGGCCAAGCATTAGACAAGGAACTTTTGTCACTCCGTCAAGGAAGTCAAGACTTGCTTACATATATAGAAACATTTAACAGACTAGCCGTTGAAGCTAGGTGGCCTGAGGAAAAAAGGACCACACTATTTCATTGGGGTCTATGAGGGGAACTAAAGGATGTCCTTGCTCAAGTGGTTAACCCACCTAAAGACTGTGAAGAATTCATAAACTTTGTGGTGCAATTATATCACAGATTACAAGACCGAAAAGCAGACCGGATAAGGTTAGACACTCGAGATGTGTATGTCCGGTCAAAGGATAATGTTCCACGTACATTGGAAAACACGGTAGAACCCATGCAAATCGGAGGTGTACAGCCCCCTTTAACTAAAACTGAAAGAGGCAAGAGAAGGCAACAGCAATTATGTTTATATTACAGAAAATCAGGCCACTTCCTCAAAGAATGTCCAGTGAAACCACCAAGGAGAACTGTTGGAGCCACAGAGAAGGAAGATAATAACAAGGAGTCTGAAAACTACCAAGCCTGGCAGGCGTAGAGGTCCGCTTGTCGAGCGAGAAGGATGAGCTACAGACCTCACACTTTGCATTACCAGTAATTTTGATCAATCACCAACAACCGTCTCGGATGCATGCTGTCGAAGCATACATAGACAGCGGAGCAGTTGGGTATTATGTAGACTAAGATCTGGGCAGCAGAGATGGGGCTTCCCTGATGCTCTAAATTGACTACTGAAAAAGTTACTACTGTTGATGGGACAGAAATAGCTTCTGGACCAGTAACCCAATGTACAGCAGCACTAACTCTACTGTGCCAGGATGGACACCGAGAATCTATTGCATTCGATCTCATCAAAGCACCTCAGTTTCGACTAATCTTAGGGATGCCATGGTTGGTAGCTCACACCCCTCTAATAGTTTGTCATGCCAAGAAGTAGGCCTTTTCCGCTGATTGTGCTAGCACCTGTTATTACCAAGAAAAGGGGAAAACAGACTTATGTACATCTGCTACTCCCAGTACGGCGGCAATTGTACTAGGTGTGACTAGTACTCTACCAAATCAATACCAAGATTTTCAAGACGTGTTCCAGAAAGAACAAGCCAATACTCTACCACCGGCCCTACGATTTTCAGATCGACCTCATACCTGGTGCGCAAATTCCTTGTGGTCGAATCTATGCACATACTGAACCAGAAAACCTCAATTTGAAATCTTATCTTGATCAGTACCTGGTAAATGGATTTATCCGCCCATCTAAATCACCGGCAACCAGTCCTTTATTCTTCGTACCAAAGAAGGAAGGAGATTTGAGGACTTGCATCGACTATCACGCATTAAACCTGATCACAATAAAAAAACGTTATCCACTGCCCCTTATTCCCGAATTATTGGATCAAGTCAAAGACACCCAAATCTACACCAAACTGGACCTTAGGGGGGCGTACCATCTTGTTTGAGTGAAGAAAGGAGACAAATGGAAAACTGCTTTTCGTACCAAATACGTCTTGTATAAATACCAGGTAATGCCTTTTGGACTTTGCAATGCTCCTGCTGCATTCCAGTACTTTATGAATGATGTTTTGTGGGAGTTCATCACCGTTTGCGACCTAGTTTACATTGATGACTTCTTAGGGTATTCTGCTACAAAAGAAGACCATGTCAGGCATGTCCGCTCCGTCCTTACTAAACTCTGCCAACATAAACTGTATGCTAAACTTGTAAAATGCTCTTTTCATGTCACTGAAGTGGAGTTCCTCGGTTTTATCCTCACACCAAAAGGTATCAGAATAAATAGGCACAAGGTAGATGCCATTCTTAACTGTCCGTCACCAACTTCATTTAAAGGAATCCAGAGTATGTTGGACTTTGCAAACTTTTACCGCCGATTCATCCCAGATTTTTCCCAAATAGTGCATCCAATTACATCACTATTGAGAAAAAAACAATAAAAAGTTCCATTGGACCAAAGAAGCAGAGAAGGCCTTTCAAGAACTTAAGAAAAAAATAACTTCTGCTCCAGTTCTATGGCATCCTCGCCCAGACCTCCCTTATATAATTGAAACAGATGCCTCTAGCATGGCAATGGGAGCTGTTCTCTCACAAAGGGACCCAGGAACTGGCCAGTTACACTCTGTGGCTTTCTGGTCACGAAATTTCTCACCTCCCGAACTGAACTATGCTATCACAGACAAAGAACTCTTGGCTATAAAATCAGCTTTCAAGGCATGGTGACACTATCTCCTTGGTGCTAGACATACTGTCATGGTCATAACTGAATATCGAAACCTGCAATACCTAAAAACAGCAAAGACTCAATCCCGTCAACTGCGGTGGGCTCTTTTCTTCACTGAATATGACTATGTGATCACCTACTGGCCAGGAGTCCGAAACAAAAAGGCTGATGCCTTGTCCCACATGGGTGTTGATGAAAAGGTATTGTCATGATGACTGCCCCAAGACATCCGGAACAGGTCCATCTGTCAAGGGAACAGGCACCCAAGAAGACACAGCAATTCCCAAAACCCAGCCTAGGCTCATATTGCCAACTTTAAACTATGCAGGTCATCCTGCAAAGAACTCATGTACAGGCCATTATGAGGCCATGAAGGGACTACTTTCCTTTAGGAACTATTTTGCTGCTTGGGTGTGGTACTGGAACTTCTTACCTGGGAACTACTTTTTTGATTCTATTTAAACCACGCCCGAAGAGCAGCACACGCTTCGCATTATTCTGCATCTTAGCAGCGTAACGCTCACTGTGTCTGCAGTCCAGCATCCAGTCTACAGCCACACCCGTCTTGTGTCCGGAGCCGATCCTAGAGAAAAGGAAAGAAGAAGAGAAGGTTAGAACAAGGAGATTCCCATTTAGTCATCATCTTTTCCTGAAGCAGCCGCACCTGTGGATAAAGGAAAAAAACATTAAAATAAACCGCGTCACATTGCCAGCTGCAGTGCCACGCCATACTCACCTGTCTTCGGAGCATCTCCACGACCCGGCGCAACACCTGTTGAATCGCCGGCCGAAACATCAGCATCTGAAAAGACAAGAACAAACAAAAGGTGAGCGGGGTTCCACCAAAGACATTTTTTTACTTACCGCAAGATACTTACTCAGAATTTTACCGCTCGAGGCAGGGCTGGTCACCATCCTACGTTAGACATTTTCGGCAAGGCGCCGCACCTGCAAAGAAGGTCAGAGTCATTGTTGTCTGGAACTCTGCCAAATACCTTCGGATCAGTGAAGTAACTGAACTTCTACGCACCCCTGCACTCCACGCAGGATGGAGAGTTCATCCTTCCAAACAATAAGGTGAGACTTAATGAAGGGGAATACCGGAAGTTTTCAGGGAAAATAGTGTTAGTGTAACCTCTCTACCACGGGTGGCTAATCCCCTTTACTGCTTTTAGGAAAATATTCTTGCGGGACAGGCAGACAAAACTGAGTGGGCAAGTGCAGTCGATCATCACTTCGCTACGAGTCACACTGGTGGAGACCACAGCAGTCCAGCTTCGTTCGACGCCCCTGTGGAATCCAGGTGAGCGTAACAGGTATACATAACTCCAGATCCAGTAGCCATCATTCCAGAAGACAAACTCCTGGCTCTTACGACAACTTTGGCACAGGGTGAACTCCAAAACAAGATCCAACTCTTAATGGATCCCACTTTCTCACAAGAGTGGTGTACTCAAGGAGAACATTACACCATTAAAGACCAGTTACCATATTTTAGGAACCGTCTATATTTGCCAAGTAAAGATTTACAAGAGGAGGTTATTTTGGGTTATCACGACTCCCTGATTAAAGGTCATCCTGGAATTGTCAAAACTCTAGCTAAAGTAAAATGAAATATTGGTGGCCCACATGGCGTAAAGACATCATACAATTTATCAAATCTTGCGGTGTGTGTACAAAACAAGTCCCAAAAGAAGAAACCAGCTGGTCTTCTCCAACCATTGGAAATTCCTCCCGCACCATGGCACACACTGTCCCTTCATTTCATTACAGATCTACCTCCCAGTCAAGGATTCAATACCATCTTAGTAGTTGTAGACTTGTTCTCTAAAATGGCACACTTTAATCCTTTTAAGGGTTTTCCAAATGCATCCAATGTAGCAAAAGTATTCCTGGAGGAAATCGTATGGCTACATGGCTTTCCATCGGTCTTGATCTCAGATCGAGGTGGTTAGTTTGTATCCAACTTCTGGAGGAAATGCTGTTCAATGGCCCAAATTGACATTCGACTATCCACAAGTCACCATCCTCAAACAGATGGCCAAACAGAAAGAACAAACCAAACCCTTGAGCAATGCATACATTGCATGTTACATCAAGTGGAAAGAAATTGGAAGGACTTGTTATGGATAGCTGAATATGCCTATATTAATTCATTACACACCAGTACTTAACAAACCCCTTTCTACACTATATATGGTAGATATCCACGTACTTCAGAATTGGATCTCCCAACCCCTTTGGAAATGCCAGCAGTTAAAACCCTACATACAACTATTTCCCAGGCCTTCCAAGAAGCAGCAGAACATTTACTCCAAGCCAAGAAAAGACAAAAGAAATTCGCTGACCAACATCGTAGTAAAGCCCCTGACTATCAAATTGGAGACAAGGTCTGGTTAGCATCAAAATATGTGCCCATAAAAACGACTCTAACCTTTCGTCCACGATATCTGGGACCTTATTCTATTGAATCCATAATAAATACAGTGGCAGTTAAATTAGCTCTACCACCCACTATGCGGATTCATCCTGTATTTCATGTATCACTCCAGAAACCGGTACAACCCGATACTCGGGTGACAACACCACCAAAACCAGTATTAGTTGGCGGAGAACCAGAGTTTGAAGTAAAGGATATACTAGACACAAAATACACCAGATCCAAACTATACTACTTAGTTGATTGGAAGGGATACGGCCCTCAAGATAGATCATGGGAACCTAGTGAATACATCCATGCACTTCGCTTAAATAAAAAGTTCAATCAGAATTACCCAGCCAAACCAGGACCAGGCCGAAGTTCCACCATGAGAGGGGCCTTGGGGGGGAGTGCTGTCATGACCCTTGCCCCTGGCCCTCACTGGCAAGTCAGCCTTCCAGTTAGTGCCAGGTCAAAGGCCTTAAAACCTCATCCAAGACTCTCTTGTAGTCAGACCTGGCGCCTTTGGAGCCAGGCTCATAACCATCATGAAAACCAACATTAGAATGGGACCATTTAACTTGGGGGAGGTTCAGCCAACATGGAGGCACACACATAGCTCAGTTATAAGGAACTGAGCTTTGCAGTTTAGTCTTTTGTGTGTGGCAGGCCTGGGACTACTTTACCTGGACTACTTTGGGTGTGGCAGGCCTGGGACTATTTTACCTGGACTACTTTACCTGAGAGTATTTAAACCACACCCAAACAGCAGAACATGCTTTGTGTTATTCTGCTGTGGGCAGCGTAACACTCACCGTGTCCAGTTCTTTGATGCCAGCTTACCTGAAACCAAGGACCTGCAGAGAGAGAAGGAACACTACGAAACTTACCTGGAACACTATCCTGTCTTCAATCCATCACTGACTTCAGTTCCACTCACCTGAAGGTACAAACTCCATCATCCGGCACCGCATGCATCCTGGAATACCATAACCTGGAAAGAGGAGAGAGAAAGACAGCATTAGTAAGCGTTTACTTCACGTTTCCTCCCGAATGAAGAAAATCACACACTTCTTACCTGGGTAGTCATCTCCTGGTCAGTATCATTGCTGGAACATTATGGCGCTCGGCGAGGAACATCTCAACCTGCAAGGAGAGAAAAGACACAGGCTAGCAATATAAAAGGAGAAACAGCGTCGCGCATCATGCTTTGCTCACCGTACAGCATTGCACACACCGCGCTTTCGCCTACCGGCCCATGCTCATCTTCAAACTGCATGACAACACCAAAATACCTTTCCATACCTAAAACAAAAGAAGCAAGACATTATTATTGGAACTAAGAGGAACATAAGAACCACATATAAAGACTGTAAAGCAGCAAACCTACGGAGTTGCAGCAGGCCTGGATTCCCACAGGGGGGCTTGCACCAGTGAAGTAACTTGGTCGCTGCTCACCCCCCACAACTACACGCCCCTGCCACGAGGAGCAGGACGAGAATCCACCTTTTACAATATTAAGGTAAGGAGAAGGCCGAAGGGATATGAAAGAGTTTAGGCCAAGGGAGGTGGGAAAACATAAAGACAATCTGGTATTGAATCCAGCTCTCCTATTTTGCATACCCATCTTTAACCAGAGGCCTTACCAAGGGACTGGGAGAGGGTTTGAGAGTGCAAATCATCCAACCAGGGCTGGGTGGCGTCCCCGTGGATACCAGGTGAGCGTAACACTCACTTGACTGGGGCTTTTGGTGAAGGAATTGATAATGCCTGTGTTGGTGGCAATTTGAAGGTGATTTGTGTGTCATATGCTTTTTTATGAGTCTTATGAGTGGGGCCCTGTGCATTCTTAAAGCAGCAGTGATGAGTGTGATCCTCGCAGAACTCTATAGGCTACTTTTATGATTTAAGAAGTAATCCACATGGTTTCATTCTGTCTGTGAGGAAATACCTCATCCACTGTAGTGCTGTGTTGGGTACATTGTCTTCTTTCAGTCTCTTTAATAGTGATTTGAGGTTGACAGTGTCAAAAGCTGCCGCAAATATCTAGCAGTGTAATGCAGTGATATCAATGCCTGCCATCTTTTAAAGTCATCTCAAATAGATTCCATAACTAGGATGTCATCTTTGATGTCCTGGGTGTTAGTCTTAGAAGGGCGCGGTGGAGACGCGAGTTATGGTTGCTTAGCTTACCATAACTGGTGAATTTCTGGGGGGTTTTGGTTTTACTTGTAGCCATAACATCTCTTTAACAAAGTGTTTTCACTGAATTTCATAGGTTTTTATTAGTGCAACTCAACCATAAGGTCCCTTTAGCAAAGTGTGTTATGTGAATTTCATAGGATTTTATGAGTGAAAATGTTTCATGATGTTACATCACTATATATAAGTTATTAATTATTCGTATTTTAAAATATATGAAAGAACTGCAAAGCTCCTTTAACAAAGCTCCTTTAAGAAACATATTTTTTGCAACGCATACCGATGTGTGTCACTTTCAGCAGTGTATGCTGAGGATGCAAGTCATGGTTGAATTGACCAGCGAATGAGGCTCGACCATGACCCAAGCCCCACCAAACCACCCCCGTTATCAACTGCACTTACCCTGAATCCTAGCTCAGCGTCTGCTATATCCTCATAATGTGACCAATGACCAGTGCTCATGGCTTGCAGCCAGACTCAACAATCCATGGGGCATAGGATTCGGCCATATCACATTCCCTAATAGGCAAATCAGAGGAAACATTTGTCCTTGCTAAGGGCCAGGCCCACTGCCCATGCAGCAAAGTTATATCACTATTTTTCTTAATTACTTGTAGACACTTTGAAAAAAAATTAAACACAGGACAGATTTACAAAAGCATGCTTTCTGGTCCTTGCTGATACTCCTCATGCAAGTTTTCTGGAATGCCGTCCAGCACTTCGGGATGCAGCCGCAAGCAGAATTCTTTCCCTATTTAAACGTAGGCCTTCGGCCATGCTGCATGGCCCAATAAGTAAATCAGAGTAAGGATTCATCCTTGCCAAGGGCCAGGACCACTTTCCATTCCACAAAGTTATATCACAATGTTTTGTACTTACATTTTGACACTTTAGAAAAATGAAAACACAGGACAGTTTTGCAAAACCATGCTTTGAGGTCCTTGCTGATGCTCCTTGTGAATGTTTGCTGAAATCCCATCCAGCACTCCACGCTGTAACCACGAACAGAACTTTTTTTCCCATTCAACCTGATCTAGATTTAAAAATACTTGACCACATAACCAGTCCCTGGTGTCCATGTCCACTTTAACCCTATTGCCAGTCCCCTGTGGTCATGGCCAGTAGCCAGATTGTCCGGGTCATGGCCTTTGGCCCTGACCCGAACAATCTGGTTTCTGCCCATGGCCACAGGCTATGTCTCAGTCACCAAAGGTATATCATTATTTTTTGTACCTACATTAGGACATTTAAAAAATAAATAAAACACAGACACATTTGCAAAAGCATGCTTGCTGCAAGTTTGACCACGTTTATGAAAGTGTCAAAATGTACGTACAAAAAAGAGTCTTATAATTTAGTCCACACTTGATAAGAATCCAAACAGACTTTGCACAAACATTCAAGGTCGGGTCTATAACTTTTCTGAAAATCTTTATGGAGATTCGTCAAACAGCAACAACGTTGTACGCCATCTAAAAATGCTGAGAACCTCCTCTTATAATGACCCGCTTGACAGAATCCCACCAAACTTTGCAAAACATGCAAATCTGCATCTATAATCTTTTTTCAAACCTTTGTGCACATTTGTCAAACAGCATTAAATTCATAAGCCTTTCAAAGATTTTGGGACCCCCCTCTAATTGTTCCCCCTCTTGGCGAATCAGCGGCAAACTTTGCACAACCATTCAGGCTCAGGTTTAAAATCATATTGCAACATTTCATGCAGTATCATTGAGTGGCGCCAAAGTTATAAGCCATACAAAAACTACTCTTTGCTGACCCTGTAATGCAGAAATATGCATGGATGTCCCTGAACATCTGGGATGTTCGCAGGCATCAGAGAAGAAAAAACACCCGATTTTGGGCTTTTTTATGGCCATATCCCATCCCATCCCATCCTCATCACTACTCACCTCCCTTGAGATAGTTTCATTAGTTTGACAAGTGCTGTTCGCGAATCCAACCTGGTGTCTGTTTGAAACGGTTTGATGCACCTCACGTTTTTAATTGACCAAGCAGCGAGCACGTATGATGTCTGCGAACATCCCGCTGCTCTCTCATTGGTCCAGAGGCGTCTGCGGACCCCAAATCGGGAAGTGAGTCAGCGGACGTGACACAAATATATATCTTATTTTGTACCTACTTCTTGGTCATTTAAAAAAAACTGGATGTATTTACACCAAATTTACAAAAACATGCTTTTGGGACCAAGCCACTGCTACTGGTGCAAATTCTAGCAGTTTGAGTTGTAGGCACGAGCACATTTCTTTTCCATTGCCTCTATGAGGATTTCCACAAATGTTGGGACCCCTCCTATAACTTTGCCCCCTGGACGAAACCACACTAAACGTCTCAAAATCATTCTGAGGGGGTCATATACTTTATTTTGCAAAGTTTGATGAGGATTCGTCCGGGGGGGGCAAAGTTATCGGCTGGCCAAAAAGTGGTAGTTCTATGAGTTGAGAAACGTAATCATAACTACAGGGCCGCTACCACAGGCCCTGTGATTAACCCTGATGGAATACCCACATGGTGTAGGCCAAATAATTGATTGGTTAACAGAATCAAAGGCCATTTTTAGGTTCATAAAAGGGGCAATAAAAGGTTCTCCTTTAATATTTTGCTTTCACTTACCTGCTGTGGAGCCTCCCACATCATGGCTGTAGGGGCTTGGTGGGAAGCCTCGCTCCCTGCCCCCCATCTCACGAACCGCCCGCCGTCAGCAGGGCCACCATGTTAGGAACCTTGTCCACACGCGGGCGACCAGTAGTTGATTTCCTTGCATGCATGATACACAGAGCGTGTGGGTCGTTGCCTGTGGCAACTACAACTGAAACATCTGGCCTCTGTCTCATGTCGGCTGGTATAAAGGCAGATGTGCCAGCCTGCTCAGAGCATCGCAATCCTCTCCTAACCCTTGAGGTGACACTGCCCTTGTTCTTTCTTGTTCCTGCCTGCTTTGCTGTCCCACAGCCCTTGTTCCATACTGCTTGCCTATCTTTACCTGTCATAGTTTAACAACCCTATTTTGCTACACCCCCCGCTTTACCAGCTACTGACTGTGTGCTACCTCTGTCAGTTCCTTGCACTGTCCTGACACCACATTATTCAGGGGTAGCACCATTCTTTGTGGTGTTGGGAGAGTTTCTGTCTCTCCTGGTTGCAGTCCTAATCTTGCTTGCCAACCTCACCAGATGGGGAAAGCCTCATTGTGGAGGGACACGATTGCCTCCAGTCCTGAATAACAAGCACTAAAGCACAGTGAGGGGATCAGCATTACACTTGTGACAGTCCTCTGATACCCCACCTCACTCTACCTCGTCACTGTCCCCCACCTCCATCTTCCTCGTAACCGTCCCCCACTGCCTCTACCTCCATCCTCCTCATCAAAGTCCCCCAATACCCACACATCACTCTTCCTCATGACACTCCCCCAATCTCCCACCTCACACGTCCTGGTCATCATCCCCCCACTACACCACTACACTATTCCTCACCACAGTCTCCCATAACCCCACCTCACTCATCCTGGTCACCATCCCCCCACTACACCACCACACTATTCCTCACCACAGTCCCCCACAACCCTACCTCACTTTACTTCATCGCAGTCCAACCACTACCACACCTCACTCTTCCCTGTTGCAGTGCCCCACCATCCACACCTCCATCTTCCTCCTCACAGTCCCAAACTACCCCACCACATATTCCTCATCACAGTCCCCCACTACCCCACCTCACTCTTCTGCATCACAGTCTCCCACTACACTACCTCACTTTTGCTCACCACCATCAGCCCACTACCCTAACTCATTCTTCCTTGTCGGAGTGCTCCAGCATCCCCACCACAATCTTCCTCATTATAGTCCACCATTACCCCCATGTCACTCTTCCTCATCACAGTCCCCCACTATTCCCACCTCATTCTTCCCTGCTACAGTCTCCCACTACCTCCAAGTCACTTTTCCTCAACACAGTCCCACACTAATCCCAGTTCACTCTTCCTTGTCAAAGGCCATAACTACTCCCACCTCACTATTCCTCATTGAATTGCCCAATCAGTATTTCTACATTTACTGCCTCCCCCTCTTCTTTGAACCAGTACTACATTAGCAACCTCTTGCACTACCCTTACATTCCCCTTCCTTGTCCCAGTAGCTCAATGGTAATGCATTGCAATACACCACCTCCCTCTTTCTTGTCCCAATACACCATGAATAAACGATTCTTATCTAGTGGACAAAAAAAGATGAAATACTTGATGAACCCGATGTTGGGAAGCTGAAGAGCACATATTGAGAAGAAAGGACATGACATCAGTTATGTTATTAGACAAAGACAAAAAGAGTATCCAGTGATTATAATGAAAACCTTTTATTCGAGGTAATTTTTCCGAAACAAATTTAGCGAAAAAATACAGAGTTAAAAAAAAATATACACATATATGGAGGTGTAAGTCGTTAAAACGGGTGGGGAAGGGATGGGAGGGGGTACTAACATGGGGAAACAGAGGACTTGGTGGGGTGAGCACCGCAATTGAAAAAAATATTCACTATTTTTTAGATAAATTTGTTTTGCTATAAAATGTCTCGAATACAAAGTTGTTGGTAAAATCAAATAGAACTCGGTGGTGGGAGTTATAACATAACAAAACCCTTGAAATTTGGTGACAAACTTTAGTTGAAGTGGCATTATCCTCTACTTTTCTGTAATGAGGAGCATACAACTGACTTTATTTTTGTAATTATGACCTTAGCTCTACTTGTGACAAGCTACTTAGCATTATTTCAAAGAGGTAATGATTATTTCAAACCTTTCATCCATCACTGTTTGATTAATGTTTTTGTTTTCAAAAGTATTTGCTATCAGAAGAAGCATCGCTGTCGTAAATCCATCCCTAAAAAAATTATAAAAAGACATTTTTTAGGGTGGCAGTAACGAGGTATTAATAAAAATGAATGATATTCCGGGTTAATGTAAATTATAATGCATTCTGCGAAACAAATGCAGCTCCTTTTTTGCGGTTCATGACATTCACGTATGCTGCGATTTTATTATCCATGCTCTGCAAACTGATAAGCCCTCTTTCCCCGAAAGAATACTCTGAAATCTTATCAGAGCCAGAAAAATGGATCTTTGAAATAAACAAAACTATTACATTTAGACAATGGTCTCAAGCATTAACGCAGCAATACATCGTTCCTCACTTGTCTTGGACCTCAGCAAGGATGAGACAATGGAAACTAATGACTTCACTACACTTCACTAAAGCTTTATGTTTAAAGATAGAACATTTCATAAAATCAAAACTACATTCCAAAGTAAATAAATAAAAACACATTGCAGCACAAAATTAAGAAATAACATTCTTCCCAGTTGACAAACTATTCTCAATAAACGCATATACAGAATATATCACATTCTTAGCTGGAAAGGAGAGCAACAACCTCTGTTATTGGTATAAGGAATTACTTCATATGGGGGCTGATTCATGGAATTATTTGCGCCGAAAAACGGGGATTTGTGCGCCATTCTGCCCGCAAATCCCTCTTTAACAAATGGGGATTTGGGGGCAGAATGGCGCACAAATCCCTGTTTTTTGTCTCAAATAATTCCATGAATCAGCCCCTAAATCTGTTAAAATAGGGCAAGAAAATACAAGCTGCATTAGGTCGTCCTCTGAGCTAGCAGCACAAACACATGCCCTACTGAAAATACCCCTCTTACATGGTTAAGGAAACCAACTGGAATAATGTTCTGTACAGTAGCACAAGTCATGAATAACATAATGTTTACTGAATAGTTAGCCAGTTCAAATCAGCGCCCAAAGCAGCCATAATAACTGACACCGCGGCTGATGGTTTGGAGAAGCTTCACAAAGATTCACAAAGATCCAACAAGTTGAATTCTAGCTTGAACGTTTTCAGCCATGGGCTGCAGCAACTAACATCAGATGCCTCCAGCGTTGATCATGTCTCTGAAATACATGCTATGACAATATCCATCAGAGGCACAGGAAAGAGGGATAGATGAGGTATGCTGGGGACAATGTATGGCAGTGCCAGAAGTAGGACGGATCCAAATGATCCTGAAGGAGCAGCAACCTCTCCACCAGTCGAGGAACAAGTAAACTCCATGGGAGTGATGTTATCCCCCATCATATCCATCATATCCATCACTGATGATGATGACCGCTGAAATGATGGCAAGGGTGATGCCACTGTGGCCCTACAGCTGTATGGCAGTAAAGGTGGAGGGCAAGGTGTTGATGGTGGTTACAGGTGGTGGATGGTGGGTGGTGAATCTAATGTCTCTTCGATGGTGTGTTGGCCAGGCTCACTGGCCCCTCCTTCATCATGCCCATCATTCTCATCATGGCTTTCATTTTGTCCGCGTACTGGGTTAGAGCACAGAGGCAATCAGCATGATATGTGACACACATGGCAAATGCTTTACATAAACTTCACTTAGATCCCTGTCATATGTACAAATGTGCATGTACTATCAGTTTTCCACTCAGTACTACATTGAGGGAGTTACTGTATTCTGCAAGGATGGTTTAAAAGTTGGCCTTCCTATGTCAACAGTGGTACTCATGCTCTCTGTTTAGTCTGTGGTATGTTCTTTCACCTCTTTGCATGGGATCTGATTACAAGACTGGTGATCTGTTTATCACAAACCACAGTCAGGTTGGGGTGCCAATGGGTCTGGTATATGGCAAATGTTCACCCCTGCTTGCTCTCTATACATAGTGGATGTTCGAAATCATAGCATGATTGGTTGTAACAACGCTAAAGTTGTTGGACCTAACTGTGTTGTTTACTTTTTTTCCCTTTCAATGTTTCCCTGAGCTCTGAGGTGACATCATGGATGAACAATTGGTAGAGACCATATTGTTTTCAAGGGCCTGTGGGGGGTTCAATATTCATGCTGAGTGTCAACATTATAGAGGGAATGCATGGCTCAAACAATACAACAGTATAAAATAAAAGGAGATTATGCAATGAGCATCGTAGTGATGTTATGATTCCATAACATGGACATGCTGCATTGCACATCACTATTCTCATCCAACTATGAATGCACACACAATTTCTGAATGTGATTTTTCTGCCATGAGGACACATGTGACTCTCTGGGGACTGCACACGCTCCTTGCAGGCAGCTGCACACGTGCCTGGTACATGGTAATCCCTTCCTCAACACTATAGGTCCGATTAATGGAAAAAGTCGCATTTACCCCACAAAGCCAGCGCGCCAAAGATGAATTAGCGTGCTCCTGCGCAAATGAGAATATCTGTGCACTCTGAGTATTCACAGAATTTCCCACGAAAAACCACCCTATGTGCAAGGAGCGACCGGAATGCCCACGACACGCCCCCACACAAATCACACAGAAACATAAGTGCCCACTTCTGCCCGACCATCCAGCACCCCGGGGAAACTGCGTGCGATCACTCCGTAACTTGTGTGCAGCGCAAAGGTTACGAGCACCTCGTGACTTGCAAGTTACGTGCATCACCTCGTAACTTACAAGTTACAAGCATCACCTCGTAACTTGTAAACAAGTTACGAGGTGATGCTCGTAATTTAGAAGTTACAAGGCGTTACTTGTAACTTAAAGTTACAAGGTGATGGTCGGAACTTGGGTGGGTCCCCACGATTGTACATACCTTCACCTGTATGATCAACGTTTTGCGGGCTCTTTGTTTCCTGTGGGCCTTTGGACTTTATGCCTACTATTATGTGCCGTATGGGTCCTGGGATTTACATGTGCTTTTTCTCAGACGGATGTTCCATGTTCAAATTCATGAATATGGTTATATTTACACGTCTATGGGCATGCAATTGCTTGGCCGTGTACCGTCTCTCAACACGCCCACATTTTTGCAAGTTCTTCCTCATTCTGCATGTTCCGCCCCATTTTGGTTGATGCATAGGCAGAGACGTGCTGGGCCTGCGCAAACTCCATGCAAGTTCCAGGAAAGTCATGCACAGTCGGTTCCATGAATCGACGAATGGCACGCAAATCCATAATTTTCCACACAAATGTTTCCATGAATCAGCCCCTTTGTTTGTAGAGATAGACACAATCCAACCTCTATGGTTAAGTATGGTTAGGTGATGACTCCATTTAGCTAATAAAGCTGTATAGAGGTCAGCCCAGTGCTCTCACTTGCTTTCAGTGCATCTCCCTCTGCTGAAATGTTTACACCAAATGGCACAAATTGGGAGGATTTGCCATGCGGCAGGGGTGTAGAAAACCTGGCTTTTTAAATTTGTATTATACATAAAATGATGGTAACTCCATCTCTGAAAGGGTAATCTGCTAATTAGATTCCCCTTTTCTAAGATCTATACTAAAATCATAGTGTACATGTGTGCCCTGCTACATCAGCAGCCTGATCTGCAGCACCTGCTCTCCAGTGACACAAAGCAGATACAGAGGTCACGGAGGCCTCCTTGACAGCTTAATTGACAGCAACGTCTCTGCAGCATAGGGGCTGCATTTAAATATGCAGCTCTGTTCCACAAACTATACAACTATGAGCATGCTATCCTGGTGGCATATTAAACTGTAAATATAAGCCATACCTAGGTTTACGGTATGGTGGCTAGTGTATCTCTCAATTATGCCAACCACAGCAATTTAATTTAGCACATGTAACAGCCCTTTCAGCCCAGCTCTGCTTGATAGGATTAAGTGTTTACCCACCAGGCATATTGACTTTGCTGCCACCATCAAGACTAGCCCTGGAGGTTGCA
Source organism: Ambystoma mexicanum (assembly GCF_040938575.1). Lineage (NCBI taxonomy): Eukaryota > Metazoa > Chordata > Amphibia > Caudata > Ambystomatidae > Ambystoma > Ambystoma mexicanum. The sequence goes on from NC_090928.1 coordinate 835,139,614, forward strand.
TCCGCTCATTCCTTTGTGAGGGCAGGTAACATCCTCCCCAGAGAGATAACTCCCCAGGAAGCTGTCCTTGGAACAGGGGTGAATTAAAGGGCACACCCATCCTCGAAATGAGTAGCCTCATACCAGGGTCCTGCATACCAAAGGGGCCTTTGATTCTATTGAGAAGGGAAGGAGCAGAGGAGACAGAGGGAGCTTCCTGCAGCTGGAGGAAGGTTCCACCATCTTGTTTCTCTTGGCCCCTATCTTTCCTTCCTGTCCCCTCCACTTCCTGGTGCACAAAGCACTTTGCGTATGCTGCCAGAAGGAAAAGTCCACTTGTTCCAAGGACTGGGATTGGACCCTAAAAGCAGGCTTGCTTTTGTCCAATCACCTTTGCCTTTAAAAGAAGGTGTCTCCTACTCCTTCCTTAATTCACTTTTGGACACTCAAGGAAGAATTCAACGTGCCTCTGTTGGGATAGCTGATCTTTCCAAAGTCCTCTGCGAGTGAGATGAAAACTGAGTGTACAACTATTCCCTAACCATGGCCAGGGTACATTTGGGGTGACTGCTGCTGGAGCACGACCTGCCTCCCTGCCAGCCACAATGGTACCAGCCAACCCCATGTTAGGGAGACTGAGAACAAGGACTTATCTCAGAGTGGAACTCACAGCATCGTGAGAGCCTTGACAGCCAGGATGGCTGTATTTTTCGCCTCAAACATCAAACTACCTTCAAACTGGGTTCACTACATTTCAACTCCACAGGTCCCTCTGATGCTGCCTTTGGCACTCAACCAAACTCTTTGAAACAATGTGCTTGCATCTCGAGCCAGCTGGATTCACCATCATACATCAAAAACCCTGTCACCTACTTGGCTCCCACCAACTGATCACTGCCGGACCCCAATTCGAACTGCTGGAGTGTCACTCGCTGTCACAAACCAGCAGTTACCAAACGCCTCGACCTCCGCCAACCTCGAAATGGTGCTTTGTAGAACCACAAACCAGAGCATCAGAATCACTGCTTCAAATCATTCCCAATTTTTGACTCAAACCACTAGAATTTCACTGTGTCCAACACTGCACAGGGTTTACCACACATCTTGATCTGTCTCAACCCCAAACTGATCCTTGTGAGCACTCCAACCTGCATTACTCGAACACCACCTTTGAAACGTGGCGTCAATTCAACCTGACTTGACGCCAGCTCACTGCTTGGCTCAACACAATTCGCTGTACCCGAACTTGGCTCAAACCACAGCAGCTTGAAGCCTGGTTTGTTGCTGTTCAAACAACAAGAACTGAAACAAGGTATTATTCATTCTAACCATCCCGCAGGGACCATCATAGAGACTGGTTAGGTTACTTTGATCTCTTTTAGACCCACACACCTATCCTTTCAAAGAACATTGTCATTTGTACTTGCCTTTCACCCCTGATTCATTACTCAGAGTGCTGCACCCTTCTATCTGCATATACTTCACTCTTTTTATGCAGGGGTGGGTTACTGAAGTGTTTTCTGTTTAGTAATTATTCCATATGTATATTTATAGAACCTTGATTGGTTATTCCTTTATTTTGGACTACTCTACTTTGCTGTTTGGGTGGCTACTGAATTACATCGACACCACTCTTGAGAGTATAGCCGTACTGCGGCCCATGTTACTGCAAAAGGCAAGAGAGGTATTTCTCTTAACTCTGTTTCACCTTTATGATTGGGTACACTCTTGGTTTGTATATGTGTGAGAGCTGAGTAGGCCCTTAACCCTCTACTCATCCTGATCACACAAGTAAAATTCCTTCATACATAGTAGTGGTGTGTGGCGTACCCGTTGATCTGTTTACAGACATAGGCCATGATTCATGGAATTATTTGCGTGTGAAATGCGTATTTGCGTGCCATTCTCTGTGTAAATCCCTGCTGGACGAATGGGGATTTGCAGGCAAAAAGGCAAGCACATCCCGTTTTTACACGCAAATAATTCCATGAATCAGTGGAATAGAGTCATCCATTGGCAATATGCACATTTCCATTGCTGTTGCAAGTGTGTGTGTGTGTGTGTGTGTGTGTAATACTTTCAGTGCCACTGTGCAGATTTTAGATCATATAAATGGTCTTGCCAACTCGCTTATGTTTGCCCTCTCATCCTTGCCTATTGTCATGTACGCATGCAGTATACTCACTTTCCACCCCAGTCTACACTCCCCCACATCCCTATAGCAACTCAGGTCAATGACTATCATCACCTGTTGCTGCCACAACGTCAGGTCCGGAGGTGGCAGTGGTGAGTCACTTTCTGTGTCACAGCACTCCTTGCAGTGGTGGGTTACCAGCTTTTGCACACTCCTCTTTGGTGGTGTTGGATTTGGCTCAGTCTGCCGTGGTGGTTGCCTCAGCATTTACCCTGTCCAGGATGTCCTGACAGAGATTGCTGCTCTGTGAGAGTTGGATCTTCCTGCACTCTGGATGAATAAGGCATGGCAAATCATTCACAAGGCCATACAACAGGGACTTGGGCTCATTATCAGAACATTTTGGGTGTATGAACTGTGGCAACCTGGAGGTGTTGGACAAACAATGAGTGAAGAGGGTTGCATGATCTAGCTACAGAAGCACACACTTGGATGACTGCAATTTCAGGGGCAACTGATAAAAAGCATAGGGTACTCTGGGACAAGTCGAGTTGCAGGCAACAGGTGCCAGATGGTAGTGCCAGCAGTTGGGGGACAGAAGTGAGTGAGAATCGGAATGAAGGAAGGGGGCACAGCTGACAGATAGGGGCACATACATTAGGGAGTGGGTCTCAGCTGTCAGTGAGATGCCGCTGCAGTCAATGAGGTGCCACAGCAGTCAGGAAATGGAGCACAGCACTCATACAGTGGGCCATAACAGTGGGGGGTAGGTCATAGCACTCAGGGAGGGGGTACAGAAGTCAGAGAGGGGGCAAAAAGGTCCGGCTGGGCACAGAGGCTTGTACAAGAACACGTTATTGGAGGTTTTTTGAGGCAAAAGAACAAAGGCGCAGAGGTTGATACTGATGGCCGTATGCAGAGCCATTTTAGCAGATTTTGGCGCCCGGGCATAGGCAGCCTTGGGGGCCCCCTCGAAACCCCTTGTCCTACTACCACCCCCAGCTAAAACCCATGCCACTCCCCAAAATACATGCCCCCCTTTCCAACAGGAATTTGGGCTCATCATCAGAACATTTTGGGTGTATGAACTGTGGCAACCTGGAGGTGTTGGACAAACAATGAGTGAAGAGGGTTGCATGATCTAGCTACAGAAGCACACACTTGGATGACTGCAATTTCAGGGGCAACTGATAAAGGGCATAGGGTACTCTGGGACAAGTCGAGTTGCAGGCAACAGGTGCCAGATGGTAGTGCCAGCAGTTGGGGGACAGAAGTGAGTGAGAATCGGAATGAAGGAAGGGGGCACAGCTGACAGATAGGGGCACATACATTAGGGAGTGGGTCTCAGCTGTCAGTGAGATGCCGCTGCAGTCAATGAGGTGCCACAGCAGTCAGGAAATGGAGCACAGCACTCATACAGTGGGCCATAACAGTGGGGGGTAGGTCATAGCACTCAGGGAGGGGGTACAGAAGTCAGAGAGGGGGCAAAAAGGTCCGGCTGGGCACAGAGGCATGTACAAGAACACGTTATTGGAGGTTTTTTGAGGCAAAAGAACAAAGGCGCAGAGGTTGATACTGATGGCCGTATGCAGAGCCATTTTAGCAGATTTTGGCGCCCGGGCATAGGCAGCCTTGGGGGCCCCCTCGAAACCCCTTGTCCTACTACCACCCCCATCTAAAACCCATGCCACTCCCCAAAATACATGCCCCCCTTCCAATCTGAAAATAAAATGAAGGGATTACACACCTCGAGTCAAATTCAACAGATACTTGTCTAATCTTTAAATGGATTATCTAGTTGTTATTAAAATATAAACATTACACATCTCTCTGACCTGTTTCCCCAAGAGGATGCTATATTAAGGACATTTTCACTTTGTTTTTGTTGGCTAATATATTCATTTTGAAAGAAAACAAAGGAAAAGGATTGAACGCAAGCATTTCTTTAACAAAATGAAAACCTAACAGTGCTACCTGAACATTTGTTTTGAAGGCGGGATAAAATACAATTCTACCAATGCACCCCATTGTATTTGGATAGAACTGGAGCATGACTAGTGCTGCATAAATGTCACTTTCAGCTCTCCTACATGAACAGATCTAGGGCACAGCACGCAGACACCTCTACATGCCTTGGCAGGACAGGGGGTGAGTGCACTTACCTTTCTCTAGTTTAGACTACAAGTTCCCTTCTATAGGACAAAATACTTATTGCGGTTTGTAACTCAAGCCCCCATTGGACAGCCTCACCTCTCTCTCGCTACAGGGGCAGGGCAGCAGGGTGTCTCTTTTTCACACTGTCCGACCAGCCCTCCATTTGGGTGGCAAATGACATTGGGATCTTTCCCTCTGGTCTGACTCTGTGGGTCACTATCTGCCCTGCACATTCATGGAGCGCACACCTCAGCCAAATGAGAATCTTATGGTACATAGAGAAAACATACAGAGTGAGCACCCATGTCCAGTAATGACAGAAGGCCATTATGACACTGTTGCTTGATGCCAGCATGGCAGACAGGACTTTTGCTATCTCGGTCGCAGGGACCCGGCGCCTGACCAATTTCCATTATCAAAACACCCTCCATGCTGCCATGCATGATGTTAAAAGAAACGTAACACCAGACGCATGGAAAGGAGATTAAACAATTGGAAAATATCTAATCAAGAAATCAACTTGCTAAGGGAAAAAAAGATGCACTGATCACAGCAATTATTTGGATAAGTATTCCAAGAGCAAATCTATGAAAAGAGGCACACGCCTACCAATGTTGAAGCTGTTAGCATGGCAGCCCAGAGCAAACGCTCTGTAGCGGTGACGTGAGCAGGACGTGTTGATGCAGACCTGTCCCTCCCTATACGAGACATCGTAGGAACTCTGGTTGTATTATCAAAAGGTGAAGTCGCTCGATGGTATTACTGGTAGAAAAAGTTATGCCGTTTTGCTTAATTTACAAGCAAAGAAAGATAAGGTAATAGCTAAAAGTTTAGTTAGCCTTTTCTTTCGCAAATTAATCCATATCAGGGGAGAAATAGCCAGTTGTATTTATAATACCACACCCCTGGGAGAGAATGGCTGCATGGAAATGGATGCATATATTTGTACAAGAGAATGCCCAGGAGTAGGCGAGCAAAATACTTCCACTGGGGGACACTGTATAACATTTCCGCGAGGAAACTGCTGGCGTTGTGGAGAGAAATTCAGTACTCTGTGCCCAATAGCCTGATTGCAGACAGCTGAGATTAAGAAGCCCCATCCTGAATGCTGGGACTGGGGTAGGTGGGCGGAGACTGCTCCTCTGAGCAGAGATATGAAAGCAGCTACTGCAGACGTTAACTATATCCAATTCCATACCCATATAACCCGAGGCAGTCCCCGCACATGCTCTATCGGTCGGGGAGACCTGGCCCCACTTCCCTACCAGCAGACCTGCAAACAAGAGACATTCTGTGCAGGCAGCAGTATGCGCCTGTCTACGATGCACGGCTCTGCAAGCTGAGCTACCATTAGAAAGTCGTATCGGGCAGTCCATCCCTTGACCCCCTCAATCCCTTCTCTGCAGAGATATAGACCAGGTCAGCATTGAAGTCCACAGCACCCTCCTCTTCAGCATCTGCACACAAAACAGCGACTGTGAACTACAACGACAAGCTGCCCTGCGCCTGCTTCTGTTGAGGGTGGTGGTAGCATAACATTGAACAAAAATTGAGGAAACTGCGGTCCAGCCAAATGGGTGTTGTGTGTGGGGCGGGGCAACCATATGTTAGGTCAAAAACAAAGCTCGATTTTTAGTGTGTTTAGTGTTACAGCAGACAGCAGAAAGATGATCCATCTATTGGCATGTCTGGGTATTTATTATTCCGTCTTGCTGTCTGTATGTCTACCGGGTGAGAGAATGAAGACCATTGGGACCCAGTAGAGTCGTGTGTGTGAAGGTTGAGAGAAGTCAAGGTGAGTTGGTGTTTGACGATCCCTCACATGTTATTGATTTCCATTTGTGATATAAAAACGAAAGACACAGCGCGCAGCAGAAGAAGTGTGGTCTATCTATGTGTTGCAGTGGCCAGAGAAGTGGCATGCCTGGATCTGGTGTTTGTAAGATCAAAGCAAAGACTGCGCTGGAGAGCAGAGTCCACAGTGTTATATTGGGCAGAACAGATGATGGTTGTGATGCCGTAGAATTTAAAACACCCTATCTGGGAGACAAAGACTCTTTCTGATGCCAATAGGAAAAATATAGCCAATGTACATTACATTTACCATGATGATCCAGCACACAATGCTTAATTGAACACAGTTCCCAGAATTCAAAGGCAGTGAGCTTGAGTCCTTCCCGCCTCAGGATGTTACCCTGTTGTTGTATAGCCACCCGTGCCTCGGGTGGCTCACATGCATGCATACGCACACGCACACATTCAGAGAGACACGGGACACGATGCTGCATGCTACGCGTCCCGGCGGCAACTGCCCGCACGAGCGCGGTTTATTAACCTGCGCATGCGCGGGTCCCGAACGAGGCTCGTGCATGCGCTACAACTAACTGGGACGTCACATCCCTTATTTTTTCCATCAACAAAACAGTTCAACAACATGGTGCGCTAACAACGCAAAACCGGTAAATTACACACTGGATGATTCCATCACTGGGGACCACCCTTGGAGACATCTGCTCAGTCCCCGGAGCCCAGGACATAATCTTTGAGGTGAGCCGGAAGTCTCCGGTCTCTCCGCACGGGGTACCTCGAGGTGCCTGGCACAGTCCCACGGTTACTGACGTCCGTGGGGGCGATGTCCCCGGTGGGATCCTCGACTGGGGCCTCGGGGATGGTGTCCTGGTGTGGCCTTTCCTCTAGACCTGTGGCCCCCGGTGAGGTGTCCACTTTTTTGGACAACGACCTATTGCGGGTGACCGTACCACGGTCACAGGCCGCTATCACCATAGTTCCTTTCACGTGCGTGACCTTCCAGGGGCGAGGCTCGTAGGGTAGAGACAGTTTGCCCTCGGGGTGTCGGTTCCGAACCAACACAGAGTCACCGACACACACCTCAGTGTTGTGCAGTCCCCGTCTCTCGCTTTCCTTCTGATTGCGCACGGCGCGCTCCTCTCGGATTTTGTCATTGTCTATGACACCGGGCCTCCTGCCCTCCACTTCTGGTATCATTCCCCGAGGGCAGCGCCCGAACAGCACCTCCGCAGGGGCAACCCCCGTCGATTGGTGAGGCGTGGTGCGATATTCTCGCAGAAACTCCACAATCTTTTTCAGAAGGTCCTCACCCCCACTGGCGGAAATCCTCATTACCTTATTCAAGGTACGCATCATCCTTTCAGCCTCTCCGTTCGCTCGAGGCCACAGTGGGGATACCCTGCGGTGACGGATCCCCCTCTGTTGGAGATACTGGGCAAACTGGCTGCTGGTAAACGGCGGTCCATTGTCCGAGCAAAGTATCTCTGGGAATCCATGCGCCGCAAACATTTTGTCTAGGGCCTTCGTGGTAAACTCCGTCGCGGTGGACTCCACTACCTCCACCTCCGGATACCTCGACCACTGATCCACCGCCACCAGAAGATACATGCCTCGACCCGTCGATCCAAAGTCCACGTGGACGGTTCCCCACGGCTTCTCACTCCGTTCCATGGAACTGATAGGTGGAGCCTTGTCTCCTGTGTTGGCTGCCTGACACGACAAGCACTTTCTCACAAAGCTCTACACCATCCCCTCCAAATCAGGAAACCAGACCTTGGGCCGAAGTCTCGCCTTGGTCCTGACGACCCCTTGATGCCCGATATGCGCCAGCTCTAACACGCGCCCCCTTAACGCCTGCGGGATCACGATCTGCCTCCCTCTTAGGATCAAACCATCATCTGAGACCGACAGTTCGTCCCGCACCCTCCAGAGTGCCTGCAGGTCCTTTTGGGCATCGGACTGTCGCCTTGAATTGTTGCGCAGCACCTCTCTCCAGTCGCCACTTCTCACAGCCGCCTTGATGATGCCGAACACCTCATCCTTGGATGACTCCGTCGCTATAGCCAGCCTCGACAGGGCCACCGGTAGCGCTCCATCGACCAAGTGACAGAGCAAACCTTGGCAGTCGGACACACCACTGTCCTTGTCCGTATTCTCTGTGTTGGGGTGTCGTGAGAGATAGTCCGCCGGGTTGTTGGTTCCCGGCCTGTAAATTAGTCAAACCCCATACTCCATTAGGGCTAACATCCACCTCACAATCCTGGGCGGCGCTTCGAAGACACCCCCGCCAATATGGGCAGCAGTGGCTTGTGGTCCGTCACCACTACGACAGGCTTACCCAGGATGTACAGTCGAAAATGGTGACAGCCCCACAGAATTGCTAGCGCCTACCTTTCAATTTGCGAATATCGCATTTCGGTGTTGGAGAGAGCCTTGCTCGCGTACGCGATGGGACGCATGTCCCCCCTTTCATCAGGCTGCAATAGTACTGCCCCAACACCCACGGGGCTGGCATCCACAACAATTTCCGATTCCACGGAGGGGTTAAAGTACGCCATGGTGTCCCCATTGGACAGAGCATTCTTGAGGGCCTGGAATGCCTCCTGTTCCTTGCTCTCCCATCTCCACACGGCGTCGTTCCTGGTCAGCGCCCTGAGGGGTTCAGACAAGGAAGCCAAACCCTTGATGAAGCGCCCACAGTAATTCACCATCCCCAAGAAGCTCCTTACCTCCGTGGGGGATGATGGTGCCGTGGCTTCTCGAATGTCTCTGATCTTAGCTGGATCCGGTGACACTCCAGCGGCGTGAAAAATGAATCCAAAGAACCCTATCCGGTCTTTAAAGAATTCACACTTTTGACGGTGTAGGGTAAGTCCCAGATCACTCAACCTTTTCAGAGTGCTCTCGAGCCTCTTCATGTGTTCGGCTTCCGAGTCGGCAAACACTAAAATGTCGTCACCCATATTCAAGACGCCTTTGAGGCCTGCCAGCGCCCCCCTAATAGTGTTCTGGAAGACTTCTGCGGCCGATGAAATGCCGAAGCTCAGGCGCTTGAATTGATACAGGCCATCATGTGTGGTGAAGGCCGTGATGAATCTAGAGTCTGGGTGGAGCTCCAGCTGGTGATAGCCCGCCCGTAGATCCAATTTCGAAAAAACTTTCGCCCCCTGCAACTCCCCAATGATATCATCGAAGGTCAGCATTAAGTGTCTCTCTCTCTTAATCGCGGCGTTGGGGAGACGCATATCCACACAAATTCTCACTGCCCCAGGCTGTTTCGATTTGGGCACCACCACAATGGGCGAGACCCAGGGCGTCGGTCCTTCCACTCTCTCAATAATGTCCATACTGACAAGCGACCGGAGCTCTTCTTCCACTTTCTCTCGCAGATGAAATGGAATACGCCTGTGCTTGAGAGCAGTTGGTCTGATCGTGTCGTCAATGTGCAGACGAACCGGGGGCGCCTTTACTTCCCAACACCTTCGAAAATGCCCGCAAACCTGTCCAGCAGTGTCTCGATATCCACCTGATAGACCTCTAATGCAAAATGAACCAGGTTCAGCGCTTCGGACGCCGCACAGCTGAGTAGAGAGTGTGGACTCACATCAGTAACGAAGAACCGGGCCTTTATGGTCTTTCCGCCCCTGGATACAGGTGCTACGAACACACCCTTGATGGGGAGCGGAGTGTCTCCCCCAAACGTGAAAATCCTTGCCGTCGAAATGTCCAGCGCGCGAGGGCCAGGAATCTTCTGGTAGTGTTCCGAGGCCCCTGTGTCAATTAGCACTTGTGTCGGCACCCCTTGAATGTTCACGACACATTTGGGCTGTCTTTTACTCTTCGCCCCAGTAGCGATACTCGAGATGAAAAATACTTCATCTTCCTCCTCTTCTTCCTCTTCAGCTAGCTGAAGTCTCTGCATTTCTTGCTCCAAAGCCGCAATGCTCCTCTGCCTTCTCGAACCACCTCCACGTACCCTGGCCAGGCCCCTCTGTGTTGGCACGGGAGCTGGGGCACGACACATACGGGCGTAGTGTCCTGGTCCGTTGCACCGGCCACATGACCTCGATTTGGCCGGACACTCCTCAGAATGGGGCAAATCATATCCGCAATACTGGCAGATCGAACTAGACCCTGTCGGGGGACGAGCTTCCTGTTGTTTCTGACCCCACTTGTCTTTCGACGCAGTCTGTTTACTGATAGCAAATGCCTCCTCCGGTTTCCCAGGGCGCACTGCTGCATCCATCTTGGCACCTCTCGAATCCGCCAGTTCATAGGTTCTGCCACTCTCTAGGATTTGTTGCAGAGTCCAGCCCGGTTCCCTCAACACTTGCCTTCGTAGTTTTCATGAGCTACACCCTTGAAGTACTTGATTCCTAATCATCGACTCCTCATTGTCCGATCGGCACGTGGTGGCCATGAGCCGCAGTCGAGCGCAAAACTGATCCAGTGACTCCTCCTCCCGCTGTTTTTCACCACAGAAGAAAAACCTCTCAAAGTCGACGTTGGAGAGTGGTATAAAGTGATTTTCCAGAGCAGTTTTGACGGCATCATAGGTCACTACCTGCAGATTCAGGGATTCATATATGCGTATGACATCCAGGCCTGCCGAGTACAAAAAAGTGGCCCTCTTCACGTCGTCATTGGTTATCCCAGTCGCTGCAAAGTACATATCAAGTTTTGTTATCCATAGCAACCATCTTGGGCCCAACTTCGAAGGGGGACCGGACACATCAAACTCCTGCATGGGTAACAACGACCCCTGTTGTGCTTTCACCACCACAGTCGCCGCTTCCGCCTCTCCATCACTTTCCGCCATGTCTACAGGTCGCACTGGCACCTCCTTCTGACTCAGAGGCCGCAAACCTGACATGGGTGGGAAGTGTACGTACCTCCCGTTACTGTACGGTGGAATTCAGCCCGTCATTGATCTCCTCCAGCTTTGTGTGTCTTCCTTGTTGCCAGCTGGGCTGTCCAGCCACCTTTTGTTCGGTAGCTCTGTGATGTTGGCTGTCCTCTGGGTGGTAGAGGACTGCCAGAGTTCCAAGAATTCTGTGAATGTGGTATGAGCAGCGCACGAGCACCTTTTCAGTCCGCTACTGCTGCATACCAGATGCTAGGGCACCATGGACTTGTTCCCGCCGGGTCCGTGACTCACCACCGTGTAGCGTTGCCGATGTAAAACACGCTGTGTTCATCAAGCGAACGTTGCGATGGTATCCCGCCTCGTCGCCAGTTGTTGTATAGCCACCCGTGCCTCGGGTGGCTCACATGCATACATGCGCACACGCACACATTCAGAGAGACACGGGACGCGATGCTGCATGCTAGGTGTCCCGGCGGCAACTGCCCGCACGAGCGCGGTTTATTAACCTGCGCATGCGTGGGTCCCGAACGAGGCTCGCGCATGCGCTACAACTAACTGGGACGTCACACCTGTGATGACTTTCCAGGCGCCACAAAGCACCTGACTTTACTCCCCCCACCTTACATATTGCTTTGTTAAGCCAACTCTGAAGAGTACACTAACAGGACTGGACTCACCAGATCTCCTCCTGCCTGAAGTCCACCACATCGGCCTCTCTTTGGTGACTGTCACAGAGGCTGCAGCTCATCCAGAAGGGCTGGATCGGGCTAAGGATGCAAGGGTCCTAGTGAAGCCTCCTAGTGCAGCTTGATGCTATAATATTTGTACTTTACTTGAATCAGGAGAGATGCCTAAAGAGCACATGGGACCTCATGCAGGTTGACTCTGTTGAATGCAGTGGAAGGACGGAAAGAGTATCAAAGTAACGCCCAGCCCAGAACAAGTCAGAAGCTGATATCACTGGCTGACAGAAGCTGCATGGGCCATGGCAACAGGTTTTTGGTTCCTGATTAGTTGATGTGTCATAAGGGCAGAGCCAGCACTGATAGTCTTGAGGCTCATCAATAAAAATATTCTTTTTCTTGTCAATTGTTCCAGGCTCCTCCAGACACAATGGCACTAGGAGTGATCATGTTGCTTGTAATTACAAGCTGTGATTAGTACACTTGAAATGGCATGGGGAGAGCACAGAGCAGACAGAATGTCCACACTTTCTCAACCTCAATTATATTATTGAAGCTTTTTTTCTTCTCACTCGCAGAGGTATGCAGGTGTCCTCTCTAGTCTATTTGACTTCGGCCGATGCGCAGCAGCTCCAATGGTGATGATACACTAACTAAACACAAACACTACATCTCCTGCCCACCCAAACCCCCCCCACCCCCAAAGTGGTGGAGACCATGAAAATAGTAGTGGTACACGGTATACATCCCAGTACTATACCACAACATGACACTGAGAGCAGCTAGAAATATCTCTGTTATATATTTGACTTAATATGCGTTTTTTGTAAGTCTAATAATAGAGCTTCTCATACACAATATGTCTGCTCTCTTATATTTACACATAAGGGAAGTTTCTGTATCTAAATCTAATGCAACCCGTTTACATTCCACAAAATAGTTTGTAGGCGTGCCGCCACAACTACAAATACATGGTTTCCACTGTCATTGCATCCACAGTAAGAACTTGGACCTCACTTTTACAACGGTTGCATGGGGAATTCGGTTTAATACCAGATACTGAATTTCATGTTTTCTGCAATTTCCTGAAAGTCAGATGATTTATACATAAGAAATGCACAGATAAAGTCAAAGACAATGGAAAAAAATAAAAGAAAGGACATGAATCAACAGAAGATTAGGGAAAATGTAAGTTATAACACAGTAAGAAAAACAAGCATGCGAAGCTTTCTCTCAAAGAACGTTTCAGTAAAAACAAACAATAGTTTTCCGGATACACAAAGATTTGTACCGAATCAAATAAGGAGGCATGTAAGCATCTTATATTGTGCCCAATACCTGATTCATACATTCTAAACCTGTGAGATGCCATTTGAATGTGAGCTTCTCAAAGCAGTGGGGGTCAGCTTTTGATGCTGAGGAGCGGGGTTTGAGGACTCCTGAGATGAGCACCAGCATTTTAAACAATTAAAGTTCAATAATGGCTGATGAATAATTTCAGAGTAGGGGCCTAATATCTACCCAAATCAGCATGAGAGACTGAGCATCGTGAGGGGTTCTCCAGGTGTTTGGGAGGGTTCTCCCATGAGAAATGTTTAAGAATAGTACATTTACAGTGCAATTCTTGAAAAAAAGTAGCAAAAAGACATACAATTTACAATGGTTCCCCAAGGGTAGCACAAGAAATACAGTAGACAATAGACAACAGTCCAGAAGAGTATTTTACAATGTTTGCATGATTTTGCACCCACATCTGTACTGTAAATCACTTTGATGTCACACCCACAAAACATGCTAGTCACTTTCATGAAGTACTGCTAATATATGCCAGCACTACCACTGTAAATGTCTTTTGTGAAGTTACCAGTATAACAGCATTGCCACAGTAAATCACTTTTATTAAGCTGCACCCGCAAGAGATAAATGCATTACTACGGTGTAGTGCATTCATAATGTGGGGCCATTATTACATGCCACCTTACAATCTCTACAGAGAAATAATATTTCTCATCTTCCAAAATTCCTGTCTATTCTCCAAGTTCTAAAAAGCCTCGTCAACTCCGTTAATGACTTGCTTCGTTCAGGGGCTACATCTGATTATTATCCTGGGAGCCTCCAACGTCTGGGCACCTAAACCCTTCTGAACCAGTTAACCCTACATAACCCTTTCCATTCACATGTCTCTCCTGATTCCTGCCTGGCCTTCATATGGATAAGTCCTTCTCTCTGATTTGATTACATTTAAAGATCTTGTTATTGAACTACAATGTGTCCTTCATTTATTTAGGACTGACTGCTCCATAAGTCTCTTCTTCATTAAGGACTTCTCCTGTTCACTCAAATACATTTGTGAGAATGAGGTAGAGAGGGGCATGGAATGGCAAGAGGGGTGAAAGAGAGATGATTCGGGGGACACAGTTCAATCCCAAGGCACTTTCCTGAAGAATTTACACCAGTTTACTTTGACACACTTTATAAAGTACCCAAAAACCTGTGGCCCTGCCTGACAACCATTGACAACTCGTGCACTTTGATTCCTGTACTTTTTGCACCCACTTTTACCGTTTTTTGCTTTGTGAGTGCTCTGAAGCTTTTGCTAGGCAGCTTGAGTGGGAAATTTAAACACAATCATACATAAACAATGCCCCTCCTGGAGTCCCAGTCCTATCTTCCAGCCACACTACCTCATACCAATTAAGTTTCCATACCAAAGCCTGCGCCTGCATCCAAAATTCCAGGACAACTTGCCAATCATCATGTGTCATCTTGACTCATGCACAACTTCTCATGTGCCACCAAAGCCACCTTGAATAGGAGATCTATTGCCAAATATAATATCTTAAGCCTCAAAGCAACACCCATTGCCTATAAACTCAGTCTCCTCACCTTCAAAGAGGAATTCATTGGGGGGTGATAGTATAACACTTTGATGAAGCCCCACACAACGCATACGCCGTTCAAACACAGTCATTCATACACACACGCACACTCTGCAGGCGTTACAGAAAACATTGCCAGCATACCATTTTTCTTTTTTTAAATATATCTTTTGGTCTGCTACTTGAAGCTTCTCTTTAGGAAAAGCAGACACTGGCAACAGGAACCAATTCAACAGCAGATGGCACCCTGGAAAAATGTAAACATATGGGTTATCCTTTGGTGGATCTGAACTTTGTTGCTTAGAAACCTGGGCCTATGTGTGTGGCACCTGCATGCACTGTGCCACACACTCCTTGGTGCCTGCTACTTTAAAAACGAAGAGCTCTGTTTGAACTAATATCACCCAGGGGAGGAAGGAGGAGGTGCACAGGCCAATTGAGACAAGCTGAAAGGGGGCAACCAGCCACCTATGTTCCCTGGGAACTCCACTGTCTCAAAGATGTTCCAGGCAATTGCAGATTGGCTGCTGCAGTAGGCTTTCTGCAACAGATGCAAGGTAGCAGAAGCAATAAGATGTTTATGGGCATCACCTCGCTTGCACCAGTGTACATCTTCGTGAATCAGGTATGCTAAGCTTATTCCATGAACGAGTTCTTGAAAAGCCACCTCTACCTCTCTCTTCCTTGAAGGTTATGGATAGAAATATATTAAATAATATGCCAATATTAAACAGAGTGCATTCCTGCCCATAATAACCCATAGACCAACATTTCAATGTTTGCACTAAGTGTGTAAATCAACTTCTTGACCTCTCCCTGTTCCTCTGACGTTTATACTGAACAATAGAACAATAGAATGTCAGGGAAAGAAAAGCACAACACTGCTGTGGAACACACATCACTACATGCTTATAGCAGTCACATGAAAAATACCAAATCAAGACCGACAAAGAAATCATACAGTAACAAAAATATGACTTAATCAGGTTATTGTACAGAAAGTGATAGACACCGGCAGAAATAGATATCCCCCTAAACCCATGACCAGACCAATGTCAAAACAAATAGTAGACCTAGTGTCATGTTTACATTCCTTAAAAAATGTATTGTAATTCACAGTCTACAGGTACACAGCCTAATAGTATACAAGGCCTGGTCCAGTCCTAAACAACAAATGCGTCCTCGGTCATAATGGCAGGAGTTTTGGCTTCAGTCTACTCTCTATCTTAGATGGGCCACCTGGTGCACCATCCCTGCTACTGCCCTGACTTTTCCTCTCCAAAGCAGCAATCAAATTCAATCCAGTCATCCTTGTTACCTGGAATTGTAAAGACAAGGCCGCTATCCACCGGGCTCTCTTTCTACTGGGTGTATACTGTTCCCCTCAGCCCTCCAGGCCCTGCAGCCCAATGACCACCACTCAGGGGTTTGGTTTTCCCTGCAGTAGGATCCAGACATCTTAACCCTGTTGCCCAGCCTTTTCATTGTGGGGTAGAGAGCTGTTTTGCCTTTGTACTTCCCCCCACCCGGCCCTCATCCCAGATTGACTAAAGATTTCAGGAGGATTGTAGTGTTGGGATATTGTTAATGTCAAAGAGGAATATAGTTGAATCTGGCCATCGCTTACTTCTGGAAGCAACAACACAGAAATGGTCCCTTAATCATATGCTTTGAAAATGTAGAATGCTAATACCGACCACCTGGTCGATACACATTTGGAATTGTCAATAACCATATGGTGGCTCACCATAAAGTGCAGATTGGTGGTGGTATCCACAAGGTCCTTGTCCCAACATAATGTGGGTCAAATTCTTGAATGACCTAATGAGAGAAACTTACATTAAGCAATGCAATTGCTGAAGAAAAAGTGGTTAGAAAAAGAGAGTATGTCCAGAGGGAAAAAATCACTCCTCTGAAGATGAGCCTGGATCACACTGTTGATTCAAATGACACATTAGTATATATTTTCAAAAAAAACAGACATCTCTAACTTATAAAAAAATATAAATGAATACTTTTCCATGAGACATTTTAGTTATAAGTGGACTAAGTATCAGTGACAAGTTTTGTGTGTGTTCTGAAATAAAAATCGGCATGGCATATTGTACATTTTTATGTATATAATGGCGTGGTGATCGTGAAAGGCAAAGTCTATTCCTGCTTACCAAGAAAACACTTAACTCCATTCAGACATCATAATGGTACATTTTGTCGGATATATATGTTTACAAAACCGATACTGTGACAAATATATCAAACTCGCTAATAGCAACGTAGGGAAGACAAAACGATACATTTGTTTCCCTTCAACAGTCGGTTTGAAGAGGAGTAGTGGATATTTTGTTAATTTATTTAGGTTTTATTTTCATTAGTCCATACATGTTCTTTCACAGCTAATTCAGAATGCACGTTGACCACTGGATCCTTTTTTTTTTTTTAGCATGTAAGTGAATGGGCGTCTCCATGATCCAGCAATGGCATTAGTTTCTTGGGTATATCTCTTTGGCACTGTGTGTGGGGTTTAGGAAACGTGACTTGTTCATTGCTGTGCAGTTCCCCAACGAGGCGGTAGAGAGAGAGGTGAGGGACGGTGCCTTCATTATTGTTCCTGCATGAAGGCTTAACTGTAAAGCACTGCATTGAAGTCTTTTTTTTATGTCTGTGGTATTTGTAATCACCATGAGTGGTGGTCATCTGAAGACTAGAACTTGTGGTTGCATGGGAGTGCGTACCTGCAGTCCAGGGCAGAGGCTCCAAGCACTGTAGACGTCTGTCTTTTCATGAAGGAGTCAGGGATAGTACAATCAGTAGATAAGAGCCAATAGGATGTCTCCAGTTGGTGAAGACGGTGTATACAATTCACCTTATGCACTACATGCAGTCCACTATGAACCTTAAACGTTCATGCATAAAACACATATGTTCACAAAAACCTAGGTTCAGGGTGTATGAAATCAATTAACACCACAACAGTTTCAGAACATGCACTCTGTGTCTCATTCAGTTGGGGCAGATACAAAACAAGAACACAGAAAATGCTACCATGTGCCCTTTTTCGGATCAGCACCATTCTCTATGTATTACCGGCCTAGTGCGGAACACAAGTGAGGAAACTCCAAAATAGAATTTCCCTGTGAAGTTTACGACTCTGTCCTGGAAAACCTGAAGACCCTTGTTAGGAAAGATGTTTTATTTTTTCTGCTTTCCCTCCATCGACATTAATGGGACACTCAACTATTGTGTTGAACCTTTCTTGAATTTTGGAAGTAAGTGAAGTCTATTTGCTCCACTTACCTTGCTTAGCTCATCTGTTTTTCAGGCACTGATCAGTCCCTATGGCAGCACCTTTGGCTCTCCAGATGTGCTGGACTTCCACTCCCATGAGCCGTAGGCATCATAGTCAATGGTGAATGATCATGGCAGTTGTAGTCTAGAACATCTGGACAAGCAAAGGTTGCAGACCACTGCCCTATAGCTATCAGCGCAAGAGAACTTTGTTCTCCATAGTAAAGCTCTCTGTTTATTTTTTCTGCACACATCAGCTTTTGTGAAGTGCGGTAGGGACACTTTGTGTCCCTTTAACTTTGTTTTTGGTGACTTTGTGGTTGCTCGCATGATATGTCCAGGATGTGCTGATGGCAGTGTATATTTTTGTAGGGCTTCCTTTTTTATAGTCTTGTACACTTTTGCATTTTATCACTTAATGCCAATTAGAGTACCATGTACTCCAAAATGGGCATGCCACTAGATTTTTGCATGCCCTTCAGCCATCTGGTAATTTGATGATTTTATTATTTTCCCCACAAGTGGCATCATTTTTCCTATGGAAAGGGCCAGCTTTTGTAGGGGAAAGTTGTAGCCTGTGTGTGTGGCTGGATGTTGAGGGCTGGGCCTGTCTGGACCTAGTCCACATCCAAGCCAGGTGAGTCTGTTGCTGGACAGATGCAGTGTCTAGAGTCTGCATAGGATTAAACAGCCTTCGCCAGCTTAAATGGTGCTGATCCCTGTCATTGGTGGGTTGGGGGCAACTCAAGACTGGATCCTGGATGAGAGGCTGACTCCTGCAGCCATTCGACAGATCGTCGTTGGAGCCAAACCCCCTATGAAGGAAAGCAGCCAGCTGAATACCCTGAGCTCATTGCTGGAAGATTGTCATCAGCCATTTCTTAACTTGCTGGGGTGAGCCTTGTCTTTCTGTGGTGTTTCAACCCTTGGACCAGTGGGAACAACCAACCCCAACCTCTATTCTTAGACCCAGCCACTGAAAGTGCTTTAGAACAGTCCTGGAACCATCCTGTGGGCTAGCCATACATCCTCCTGGATACATTGCTGCAATGGTCACCATACCAAATTGAGCCTTGGGACTCTGCAGATCATCAGCTGATGGAACAAGAAGCATTTCCCTGAAGTTACAGTTCTCCACCACAAAGAAGGGCCTTGTAGGACCAGTTTCTTTGTTTAAGCCACAAGGGTCACCTTCTGCCATTTCATTTTATTCAAGTGGTAATCACTGTTTACCATCTGCATCAGATACTGGTAGTTCTCTGAGGTCATTGTTGGAGTGGTGGTCCAGAAGTCTGTGTGTCCTGGGTGTCCAACTTTCCAGAAACCAGAGCCGATCCATTAGAGTCCAGAACCTTGAAATAGAAAGACCCAATGACTTAAGTGACCACTGCACCCGCAACCCCTAGTCTTTTTTTTCCAACAGAAACAAGGCACAAACCCAGAAGGTCTTGCGATTTTGGGAACTCCTACGGTGCTCCCTTTGGGAATCGGAGCACAGGGAGTGAGTAAACAGGCCTGTTTTTGGCACTGGTTTCCATTGGGTTGCATGAGTGTAAAGTCCTAACCCTATCTCTCCCTTGCCTATACAGTGCTGTTCTAGCATGTTATGCTCCCCTGGATTGGAAGAGATTGTCTCAAACACTCCCTATGTGTTTTTCCTAAACATTGTAGTACAAGAAAGTGGAGTGTCACACATCCTGCTAAACAGTCGCTTACTCTTTAGTCCCTCTGCTAGAGGTTACTGTATTTGGTTAGGAAAAAATATATATATATCTCCATTTGTAACACTATTTGCTGCTTGTCAAAAAAAGATTATGTATCCATTAATAGGTGCTTGTTCTTTTCATGAGGTTTGGTCATGCAGTTTCTAGCTATTAAATGGTAGCTCTTGTATGGAAGATAATAGACCACCACATAGGGCTCAGGTTAAACAGAGGGGAAGCATTTTTAATGTAGCAAATGCATTTCTGAGAATATCGCTCTCCTTCATCAGGGTGATGCCCCCTATATACAAATCATAGTATGTACATATTACACAGCAAAGAATACGTGTGCATGTATATAATTTAGATTTTACATACCAACGTTCCAATTGTATTATTCAGGATGTTTCAAAAACAAACAATGGAAAACAAACAAACTAGAGATCAACCAAATGTACTCTAAGCACCAGGAAAAAACATCCATGAATGCCATTATATTATTATTTCAATTCATAACATGTTTGTTATACATATGAACTCAAAGGTAATTACCTCAATCTCATCTCTCTTGTGGAATCAAATGAACCATATGCGGTTCAGAAACCAAATCCTCCCTAAAATGGGAGATACACGTAATCAGTCGTGCTGCCAACCTGACTTAGGGGGTAATTCATAGAATCCGGCACACAAGCGGCGCACTCGGCTGGTGCACAGTGTGCGCGTGCGGCAGTCTGCGCCAGCTGCGTGCGCCAAAATCCATTTCCGCGCACAGCGTATTCATGGATTTCAACAACCATAACCAACCGTGGCACAGAGTGGTGCAGCGACCCTGCAGCAGCGCCAGTCGCGCCCCCAACCTCGCCCAGTGCGACATGAACAGCGCACAAATCCCGTACATGGCGCACAAGCCAGTGGACCAGCATACAGCCCCCCAACCATGAAAACGTCTGTAAAAGTCCCCGCGCACCCCTCCGAATACATGTACCCGCTCACGCCGGGGTGCGCGTGGAGAATCACATGCGACAGGCCTTGTGCGAGCGGGGTACATGTATTCGGAGGGGTGCGCATGGAGAATCACATGCGAAAGGGCTTGTGCGAGCGGGGTACGTGTATTTCGGGGGTGCGCATGGAGAATCACACGCGATAGGCCTTGTGCGAGTGGGTACATGTATTTCGGGAGTGCGCATGGAGAATCACACATGATAGACCCTGTGCGAGCGGGTACGTGTATTTTGGGGGTCTGCATGGAGAATCACACGCGATTTAGCTGTGTGAGCGTGGTACGTGTATTCTGAGGGGTGCGCGGGGAGTTCAACACGTGAATTGGCAGTGTGGGTCCTCCCAGGTGTGACCTGTACCCCCTCCCCAGCCCCTGCAGCCAGCCCACACCACAGGGGACTACCCTGCACCCCTGGTCATGTCCCGTAGGCAGCCCATCCACCCTGGCCATGCCCCCCAGCCAGCCCACATGTCACCATGCACCAGTGAGCACCGACTCATGTCCCTCTCTCCCCCACCCCCTCAGCATTGACGGGCACCTGCCAGCAGGCCCCGAATCATGTCCCCCTGCCACCCCGCCCCCCCAGCATTGACAGGCACCTGCCAGCAGGCCCCGACTCATGTCCCCCTGCCCTCCCACCCCCCCAGCATTGACGGGCACCTGCCAGCAGGCCCCGACTCATGTTCCCCTGCCCCCCACCCCCCAGCATTGACGGGCACCTGCCAGCAGGCCCTGACTCATGTCCCCCTGCACCCCCACCCCCCCAGCATTGACAGGCACCTGCCAGCAGGCCCCGACTCATGTCCCCCTGCATCCCACCCCCCTAGCATTGACGGGCACATGCCAGCAGGCCCTGACTCATGTCCTCCTGCCCCCCCACCGTCCCCCAGCATTGACGGGTACCTGCCAGCAGGCCCCGACTCATGTCCCCCTGCCCCCCACCCCCTAGCATTGACGGGCACCTGCCAGCAGGCCCCGACTCATGTCCCCCTGCACCCTACCTCCCAGCATTGACAGGCACCTGCCAGCAGGCCCTGACTCATGTCCCCCTGTCCCCCCACCCACCCAGCATTGAAGGGCACCTGCCAGCAGGCCCTGACTCATGTTCCCACCCAACATGTCATAAAGATGCACATTCATGGGCCTCATGTCCACCAAAATCCCACTGCACGCCACTCCAGTCTTGAGACACCATCAAGTTTCCCATCCACCCCACACTGAAAGGCCTATTTCATGACACAAACCAAAAGTCAACTATGCACATCAACACATGTCCGTCACACACACACACTGGGTGCCAGTGATTGTGTAAACCCACATTGTGACATGCAGTAAACCAATGAGCGAATACCACATATGGAAGTAATAAATCAAAATGTATTGTGCACAAAATGAAGCAAATGGAATCAAAGCATGAAAATAATTTTAAACAATAAAAAAATGTATGTCCAAAAAAAAAAAAGAAGTCACAATCCAAAGTAATCCAAAATAAAGTTAGTCCAAACTCTCCGTCCACCAAAGCAAAACCAAAGGAAACGTACATTTATCAAAATCCATTGATCCATGGTGATTTTAAATAATATTTTCTCAGAAATCCACAGTTCAACTATGTACAACGATTGAAACCAGGGTCCATGAGCCCAACAAATTAAAGAAACCTATAAAATAAACCCTACCTAATGAAGAACTATGTACAAAAAACAAGGGGCATTGTCCAAGCGTCCCGAAAGAAAAAAAAAGAGAAAGGAAACCTAACACTAACTAACTATATACAATGGCAGCGGGCAAGTCCTACGGCTCACTCTGTGATGTTGTGGGCCAGGGCATCATCGAACTCCATGTCAATCTCCTGGAGGCGGGCCTCTGCCCTGGCCCCGAGGTCTCGCAGGGATGCAGTCATGGCCTGTTCCAACTGCCTGCGAGTTGCCTCGAGGCACTCAGCCCGCCTCAACGCCCGGCGCATGGAAAACTCTGCCCTGACATGGTGAGCCGCGCCTCTTCCGCCTGCCGCCGCTCAGCATCTATCCGCTGGCCCAACCGCAGCCACATGGAAGACACTCCCATTCTAGGGTCCTCCTGCCCTCTGGCTGATGCCTGCCCCTCTGATGTTGATGGCCCCGAGCCATCATGGCTCCCACCTTGAGCCTGCTGCTGCTGCTGTCCATGTGCCCTGTCCGATGATGCCTGAACATCCTCCATCTGCTGGTCTCCAGTTGTTGGGGTGTCCACCCCTGCTGGTCAGCTGACACCCGACTGTGGCAGAGATGGGATCTCCACCAAGCTGGCTGTGTTGGTCAGGCCATGTCCACAGGGGGCCCTGGTGGAATCTGGGCTGGAAGAAGGCAGGGAGAACGACTGGCGCATAGTCTCCACAGAGGAGGAGAGGTCCGCCAGAGTGCGTGACACATGTAGGAACCCTCCGACCATGGCCCCTCCCAACTGTGCCACGTTGCCACGCAGCTCTTCGTGATGGTGTGCGTGGTCCCCCCAGGAAGCACGCACGTCATCACGAATGACACGCGTGCGCAACGCGACACTAATCAGGACGGAGACCATACGGTCATGGGGCTCCTCGTCCGCAAGTAGTGGAGAGCCAGATGACGCGGGCCTCCTCCCTACCTGCGGACGGGCCTGGGATGGGGCTTCCCTGCTGGTGCATGGTGGTGCAGTCACAGGGTCAGGGACAGCGACATGCACAGGCCCCTCTGCGGCGACCTGTGCTGCCTCCTGACCCTGGCCCTGGACTGCACCACTTGCACCAGTGGTACTACCCCCACCAAGCCCCATGTGCGGCTCAGTAGCGGGCTCCTCCTCCTCTGTGGAGACCACCAACCTGGATGTCTCTGCACCGTCTTCCGCCATTGCAAGCCCCTGTGGGGGCTCACCCGGCCCTTCCGCTACAGCCATAGTGGCAGACGCGGCACCAGTCCACTCGCGCCCGGATGATGGCAATTCCTGGGAGGGTGGCTGGGCCTTGCGTCACCGCCCGGTGGAGGCATGCCCGCCGCTTTGCTCCACAGCGCCGTCTCCGCCCTCTTCTTCACTCGATGCTGCATAGAGGGAGACATAGAACACAAGCATCAGGGTAATGTACAATAGTCCCCTAGACAGGAAGCAATAACAAATGAGTGGCACCATCAAACGTCACTTCCATCCTGTCCCTCCACAACACATGGGTCAATGCAGGCAACACACATGCAGAAACAGGCACGGCGCATGCAATCAACATCAGCATCCATGTACAAGGGCCTCTATTGACATAAATGTCGCCTTAAAACTCACATGCATCATGGGTCATACTGATCCTATGTACACACATCACCGGAGGGTCATGCATCATGGCTCGTACACCACAGACACAGTGGATACAAGAGTGACTAGACTGCATAAGTGAATCTACAGATCGTCACGGACATGTGTCATGCATCCATGGCGTTTTAACGTCACACACATGCTTCTCAGACACACAGACATGTACACCATACATGTACATGAGAGCAGTACCCATCTCTCACCCCCCATCCATGTCCAAGACCAGGGACAGGCATGCATTCATGTGTGCATTCCGCATGCTGCTCCCCATGTTGCATTGGAACACATGCACCATCCATGTGGTTCACGCATTACTGGTCTCACATGCATTACCATGATGTTCCTGCACACACACATCCATACATGGCCTATGTTACACATACAGGCAAGTAGCTGACTACCACCAGCACACTGCAACATGCCCTGTTTCAAACAGCAATGCATGGCCACTTACCGCTCGACTCCAGATGGGTCTTCCTCTGAAGGATCTGGGCGTGGAGCGCTGGGCTTTTGCGTTCCAGGACCCTCATCTGGGTGTTGGTCAGGCTGACCCGGCACCCCTCTGCATCCTCTGCCTTCATGAGGAGCCGGGCCTTGTTGAGGGTCCTGGACCTGAAGTCCTCCTAGCGCTTCCGGACATGCTTGATGTCGCGGGTTGCCACCCCCTCCGCGTTGATGACAACCACTACATCCTCCCAGATCCTCTCCCGTCCTTCCTTGTCAGTGCGCAATGGTGTGAAGAGGGCATCATAATGCACCAGAACTTGCTCCACCAGGACACAAACTTCCTTCTCACTGAAGCTGGTGGCCTCTCTCTCTCTCTTTGGCTGTGGGTCGCCAGTGGTCTCGGATGGTGTTTGCCCCAACATGGCGACCCCCGAGGCCGGTGTTGGTGGGCAATTGGGTCCTGGGGCTGGGCTGTGGAGTGATGGTATCCCAGTCGGGAGTCTTCTGTTCCAGCAGGGGTGGACACAGCAACTGGACCCCTGCATATGGCTGACGTGCAGGCACCAAATAGCAGGGCACGTGGGCAGCAGGGAGGCAGGCAGCAGCAGATGGCAGGTCGGAACATGCTCGGGGCTCTGGGAGGCAGGAAAATGGTCTTTTGGGCAGGAGTGTGGTCTTCTGTGTGTTGTCGCGTGGCCAGCTTAATACGGAGTGATTTGGCACGTGAAAAAAGTGCACATCAGCGTGTAATTCGAGGAAAGGCCTTTAGCACGTAAGCGCATCTGTGATGTAACACACACGGGCGTTTCCCTCAACACGGGTGCATAGTGGATCAGCAGTTGAAAAAACCACACGTCTGTGTGTGAATGCATGTAATTTGAGGAAAGGGCCTAAGCGCGTAAGTGATGTGACATGCGCAGGCGTTTCCCTCAGCACGGGTTAAAGGTGACCGGGACCAGCAGTTTGCTGTACGTGCCTTTCGTGGAGACCGACGTGCGTGTTGCTACTTGGTGTTGTTTTGCACGCCATCACAAGTTCACAGCAGATCAAGGACGTATCTCTTCTTTTAGCGGGGGTATTGGCTACGCGAGTTTTTCATCATCACGCTAGTCTGATGGTGAGTCGTGCATGCTATTTTTCCCACTGCGGGAGCCCCTGTGTATCGTGTACCCGTTTTCGAGGTCATAGTAGCCTGCGTGTCCCACACGTACGCATTTTTCGTGTTCCTGGGTGCCACCGTGTACTGCGGGAGGTTAATTCCACGCATGCACGTAGGCTGCAGGGGTTGCATGCACGGGTTTACTGCAGTTTTGGGGTGCCTGAGCGTTGCGTGACCTGTCACTGAATCACCGGGGTCACATACAGCCTTGCAGGTGCAGGGGTGCTGTTAACATCTTGCATCCCACCCCCTTCACCCCAATTGCCCTGGACAATTGTCGTGTACACCTCCCATTGGCACTTCTCCATCTGTGCCGGCACTACTCCATCTGTGCCATGGTTGGGAGGCCACCAAAGGTGAGGGGCGCCTCAGCTTGGCATACTCCTCGTGGTGGGGGTGGTCAGGGACGTGGCCAGGGTGACCAGGGAGTCGGGGAACTCCAGGGTGTCCAGGGTGGCCGCAGAGGGGGAAGAGGCAGGGGTGCGCCACTTCCGCACAATGTTGTGCCATGTGTTGGTGCAGTCATGCCACCACCCCTGTGGTTCAGGAAGATGCAGCTTCTGCATCTGGCACTGGCACCCATGTGACTCGGCAGTCCGTCTCATCGACTGCCAAGGGCCCAAGGGTAGTGGTAGCTGCAGGTGCAGCTGTGGACACCACCACCCAGGCTCAGGGTCGGCCAGCGCAGGCTGCGTTGGCACTTGAAGAGTCCATGGAAGATTTCCAACAGGGCAGGAGGAACACCGTAGGTGCACGCAGGGCTGCCCTGACCGAGACACGTGTCACTGGGGCAGTAATGTAATCTGCTGCCCCGACCAGCCAGGTGTTGGCAAGTGCTGGGGCAGATGCAGCCAACAACACCCTGGTTGTGAGTCTACCAACCAGGACAGTCGCGGTCAATGACCCTGCCACAGCAGATGTTGCTGCGCAGGGTCCATTCGAGGGCACCCAGCAGCCACTGACGCAAGTCAGGCCTTTGGTTTTCCTTCCACCTGCCACTCCCTCAATGCACCGCTGCCACTGGCCATACTGATCAGGGCGGTATTTGCCAGTCAGGGTCCGTGCCACTATCCAAGAGGAGGAAGGTTAAACCTGCAGCACAGGTTGGGACCCCACACACAGCCACTACCTCCTGCACGTCGAAGAAGAAGCCTTTCTGTGCGCAGGAACTGGACTTCCGCATGAACAACGTAAGGGACCACAACCGTGACATGCTAGTGGGGCCTAGTTTTCAAACTACGGCTGCCCACCGTGATACCCACTGGAAGAAAGTTGCGGAACATGTGAGTGCATTCGGCCATGAGGTGCGCACGGCGCAAGAGTGCAAAAAGCGTTCGAATGACCTCAAACGCAGCGCTAAGGCAAAGCGTGCCTAAAATTACAACATGACTCTGGTGACTGGCAGTGGGCCGGCACCTGAGGAGGAAGACCTCACTCTGCATGAGTCACTCGTTGCGTAGTTCATACCACCTGGATCGGTCGAAGGAGTGGGAGAGATGCCGGACTTTGATGCCCAGTCCAGTGAGTGTTGCTGCGTGTTTGTCGAGGCCATGTGTGTTTTACTTGTGTGATGTGTTGTGCATGACTGCCACTACATGTCATGTGTACATGGTTCAGATGTGCAAGTAATGCAATGCTTCACTGATGCATGGCTGCTCTGCAGGATGGTGGACATGTGGCGCAGACGGGGACTGTCCTCCTCACCACACTTGCACCCTACTCACATGATGGTCACCTAGATGCCCCTCTGGTCCATGTTCCAGCTCACTGACCCTTCTGCATGTAGCCTGGGGTGTCCTTCCTCTCAGCACTGGGACTATGTCATAGCATGACTGATGTGCATGTGTCCTCTGCCTGCATGTGGGTACTCCACGTAGGCATGCTCCCTTGCCCATCCACCCCCCCTGCACCCCAATATCACCTTTGCACTAGTCTGCATCATTTTGCCGTAATGCAATGGCCTGTTCATGCATCCTGTGTACATGCTAACTACCACCAGCCAACCTGCCAGACACATGCAGTGGGGTACATCCTTTGTACTTGATGCAGGGTGTGTCACTTGGACTGTACAGATGTCAGATGCTCCGCAGGGACATGGGTGCCCATTCATGCTCCATGTGCATTCCATGCATGCCCCTATGTGTCCTTGACTGGATGATCATTGAGTACGTGTCCAGGGTGACCTACATTTAAAGGCATTTCATCAGCCTTCCCATGGCCACTGTGGCTCAGTCCTGAATCACTCACGTTTAGGGTGTGACAGTCTGTGTGGGTCACAGGCCTCAGCCTGTTTCAGGCCCACTGACTCTGCCCAACTGGTGTAGTGTCTTCTGCACATGTGGGTGTACTACTGAGCGCTCATCATGTGGCCGGCTTACTGTCCCATCATCATCTGCTGTGTTGTCAGTTGACTCAGAAGATGCAATTGATGCTGGTCAACACTATCTGCCGATACACAGGTCTCTGGTCATCCTTTTGATACCATGCAAGGCATCCCTGCATTTCCACTTAGGGGGAGGGGTGCTTTGCTTGTAGCCATGCAGCCCATTGCATGCACATTGCACGTGATGCCTGAACTTGACCTTGCACTGCCTTCACGTTTTCGGATACACATCATGAAGTACTTGTACATGTAGATAGTGAGTAACGTACACATGTTCTGCACTGCATCGAGCCACTTCTGAGTGGTATAACATCCTCTACATGCCTAAGTACAGTAGCAATGTGAAGTTGACCCGGCATGCATGGCAGGTCCTCTTTGGTGTGTGACATGTCTGCTTCATGTGTTGTCTGCCTGTGTGATGTCTATGTGTGTGGGTGTTGTGTGCTTCTAACATGTGTATTGATCTTTTTTTCTCTCTACTTTTCAGATGATGACGCAATGGAGCCGAAGGATGGTGTTGTCATGCCAGGCACAGGGTTGTTATCACTACAGCAACCCGGCACAAGTGGGGGTCGTGGGGTGGTAGACCACGAGAGCCCACATGTGCTACAGTCCATCTTGTCTTTGGCTGGCAATGAGTCCAGCCCAGACGAAAACTCTGATGTCCATGTCGAGTTGGATGTGCATCAGGTCCATACGTCAGGGGTGAGTGATTCTGATGTGGACACTCCTCTGTCCGCGACACATGCACTGAGGGGTCAGACAATGGTGGGACCTCCGCCTGTGGTGGATCGGGATGCAGGGTCAACCTCCACACCAGTCGCTGATGGGCCTGGGCCATCACGTCAACGGGGGCATGTAGTCGTGCAGCCGCGAGCGTTACCAACCCAACGAGGACGGCCAGTCCTTGTGTCCCGCAGGTGTCAAGCCCAGCAGAGCGGTGGCCGCGCGCCACAGAGGTATACTGAGTGGGAGCAAGACATGACTGCCAATTCAGAACGCCAGGGGGCAGCAATGGAAAACATCGCTGTGAGCTTGGAGCGTGTGTACCAATCCGTGCTCCCCCCGGCCAGGCAGGTGCTTCTCCGGCAGCGGGCGGCACAGTCCACGACCCGCTCTCTCAGGCTGGGCATGGCGGGCTCAGACAGAGCACGCCGGGCTGAAATGTTGTCTTTACGTCAAGCAATTGCTGCTCACGCAGAGGCACACATGGAGGCCCTGAGGGCTGCGTATGAGTCCCCCAGATCCACTCTGGGTGTCCTCTTGATGTCCCAGAGTGTGCGGTCTGAGGAGAGGTTTGCGCAGCTTGAGCGTACCATCTCGGCTGAGCTACATGCTTGCTGGGAGGTGCATCAGTTGTCCAGCCAGGCCTTGCAGGAAGAACTCTGTGTTACACGTGTTACTTTGCAGAGGAAGCACGCGTATCATGGGAGGTTCTGCATGCAGACCTATGTGTCATCGCCGCACAGAACCAGGCTCACCCGTCCGGCAGACTTGCTGCCGACGAGGGGCAAGCTGCGGCTAGGCGTGGTCAGGCTCCTGTGCCACGTCCTCCGTTTCAGGAATAGCCAGACTCAGATGACAAGGTATCTCCCACACAGGTCGGGCTGTGCAGGCGTTGAGCCCATGGAGTTTTTTTTTCCTCAACATCATCGCATGTACCTCCCCCCTCCTGGGTGCCCCCCCCCCCCCTGGGTCGTATGTGGCCATTTTGGATTTTTCTTTTTAGTTTAGTTTAGTTAGTTAACATTCAATTTGATAGTTAGTTTGATTAGGCAAAGTAGGTTTTTTATAGTTAGTGTAATTAGTTAATATAGTTTAAAATTGCTTGTCTATTGTGCTTTAATGTGACGGTGTGGTGCTTTGTGGCTTTTGAAAGCATCCACTGTCTGTTCCAGCTGGGCCCTTCAAGCTTGTCTCGTGTATGTGTTTGCAGCTTGGGGTCCTGACTCACATAGGCCACTCCTGCTTCCCTTATCCATGGGCTCGCAAGGATGGTTCGGTGTTACAGTCTATTTCACAAGGGCTTTGGACTGTCATATCTGTGGCCTGTCTGCTGCTGTACTACTTGTGTTAATACCCCTAGTAGGGATTGGAGGGGTCTTATCGATGGCATTTCAGCATTAGAAATGGGTGGTTTCAGGAATCAGGTGTCCATTAATTGCCATGCATTGTGTTGTATTTTTATTTTCTTTAATGTACATGTGCTTGATGCACTACATGCTGTAGAGAGTGTCCGCCACCCTTTGCCTGTCAAAGTCACACTGATGGTGGGATGGAATCTGATGTACGTCTCTGACATGGTCCAGTCACAACCAGCATGAAGAGACACACACAGGTGACTTTCCTGCATTAATTTTGTGTTTTGTGCCCTATCTGCAGGAGAATGAGCCTCAAGACCACCTTTGCCGGCAGACATGGGCCAGTGTACGTCTGGCAGCTGGCCACGTTCGGTGGTGCAGACATGCGCATGTGTGCCCTAGCAGTGCCACAGAGCTTGTGCTCATACATCCAACAGAAGCAGACGTGTTTCAAGGATATCCATGCAAGGTGAGCAGCTCAAGGGGCACATACCATAGCTAACCTTCCACTAGGCCTGTTGCACATGCATGCTAAGTAGCGCCACTGATGGTGAGCTTGGACAGTTATTGGTGTTGAAGCACACAGTACAGCTAAGATGAGTTGGTGGACACATGGCAGGTTGCTTTCCAAGTTGTCAGGGGCACATGCAGGGGCTGTCGGACACATCCTCCAGTCCAGCATGCTCCATTGAAGCAGATGTATAAGCCCATTAGCGTTCAAAGCCTGGAAAAATAGAACTGCGCACAGGGTACACCCAGCGAGGGACAGACTGGTGTGCAGTGCATATCATTTTCATGTTGAAATTGACACATGCACTACCTCTTTTACTTGGGGGATGCCAGGACACTACTTGTACTGAAGTCCTACCTTGCTATATGCGTGTAGCTGCTTACCCAGGGACCATTGCATGATGTGTGAATATTGACACATTGCTCTTCCGTTTGCCACGCTCCCACGTGTGCCTGACTTACTGCATTGACAGTGTATGAACCATCACCGGGGGAGTCTTACGTATGGGTACGAAGCAGCAGACAAGAGTGTTTGTTTGTGGAGGAGTTACTTGCTTTGGGGCATGTATGGTGGTGTGTGTGTGTGTTATGGACACACACAGATTAGTAACTCTTACTATCTTTGCAGCATTGAACTGCTCCTGTTACCAGACCTGAAAGTGCGCAGGCAGGAAGCCAGCACTCACCCCAGAGATAAGTCTCTCTTTGACTTCCATTTGAGTCATTTGGTACAATGTGCATGATGTACATGGGTTATCTGATTGAGTATGTGTTATTGTGAATAATAGATTTTTGTCTTTTCCCTACTTTCCCTTGACAATCCAACTCCCCTCTCCCGCCCCTCTTTCCGGTTATCCAGAATGCCAATGCCTGTCCAGTCAACATATCCCTGACCCTCCTTCCCCACCATGGTCTCAGAGGCCTGTGTAAATTTGACCTGGCAGGCGCCCAGACCACGGATGGTGTGGTTGGTTCGTGCCACTCCTGCGCGTGGACACTGGAGCAGTGACACTACCCATCAGTTGGTGCTGCATCATTGTATATTATGTAGCAAACATGGTATACATCCTGTTGTAGCACTGTTTAAGTGTGCTAACTTGGTTGTTCCATCATTGTGCTTGTACATGTGCTTTGAAATGTACTAATACTTCAAGTCATCTACTGGAGACTCTTCAAGTGTTTTTTGCTGCCTACAGGCTTTTTGGCTGGCTTGTGTGTTTGGCTCCTTTGAGTTTTCTTCGATTTGGTATTTTTGCCTGTCAGGGTGGCCTCTGAGGGTGCTGGACACTATTTACACGCAAGGTGGTAGATGGAGACAAACGGGTAGGGTGATCCTGTGGCCAGGTAGACTTCAAGGAAGAAGGCTACATACCCCAGACACAGTTGCTCAGTAGGTCATGGTGATATGTGAATGAGGGAGGGTGTTTGGTTGTTGGACAGTTGTCGTGGCCTGCAGTGTGATGGGTACCCTGACATTGTTATTGTGGTGTCCTATGTACATGATGTGTTCTGCTGGTGAATGCCTGTTCCTGTGTTGTGTTTAACTTTCAGGTGTGAAGGGATTGGTGTGTTTTGACATGCTGGGGTGTGCACATGGGCAATGTTCACATGTGATGTGTAGAGGACACTGATGGTCACTTGATTGGACATGCATGTATTGCGTGCATGTCCCTACTGACAGACAAAGTCGTACTATGCTCCACCACATGTACATCCACCCTTCCATGTCCAAATGTGCACACAGTTTGCCTTCTGGGAAACACTGTGTCCCTTCAGCACATGATCTATGACCATTTGTGGATCCTGTACAAGCGTCAATTGTTTATTTATTTATTTATTTTGTCCTTTTCATGTGATGCTCAAGGTGTGTCTCTGACACAATGGCTGGTCACTATGCTGTGTGCTGAGCAGTGTATTGGAGGAGATGCACACAGCACACGTATTCAGGAGTAGGGATTTTGCCTTGGCCAATGTGCATGTGAACAGGCATTGATTGATATGTTCATGCTACTACTGTTGGAATGCATTTGGGTATGACTTGTTTTGTGTGGGAGGTTGTTGGTCAGTCATTTCATCAGATTCAATGACAGGCATCATTGTGTGAAGGCAATTTCCATTTATCACATGTCACTTCATATATTATTGGTAATGTGTTCGCCTTTTGCTATTGCTTGCCATGTGATGGTGTGTCAAACAAGGGTGATGTGGTTTAGGAGGGTTTGGATGACATACCAGGGATTGTGATGGCCTGTTTTACAGGGGTGTGTGATGCACACCTTGCCTGTGTTCCTTTTGGTCACACACGATTGTTCATGTTTTAGTAGCTACGGATGCACACAATGTAGCACTTCCATGGCAACAGTCTCAGGGTGGTAAGGTTGTGACAGTTGGCTGTTTCTTTGTCATCATTGATTGTCACCTGCTATGTGCCAGGCCTGTGTGCACTCCGCAGGGGTGGGAGTTTAGGTGAAAAATGTAGCCACAAGCTGGGTCTGGGCTGCCTCGCCACGTGGCCTATCCCCTCCCATGGGCAGCGCCTGTGCCTGTTGTTGGGGATGTGGGGGCACCACCATGTCCACCAGTACGCCCTGCTGTGTTGCATCATTGTGCAGAACACATGCTGCCACAATGATCCTGCACACTACTGGGGGTGCATAGAGTAGTTGCCCGCCATAGCGGTCAAGGGAGCGGAAGTGTGACTTTAGCACTCCGAATGTGCGCTCCACTATGCCCCTGGTTGCAACATGGGCAGCATTGTATCTTACTGGTGTAGTGTCTTCTGCACATGTGGGTGTACTACTGAGGGCTCATCATGGTGTAGTGGGGTTCCGGATTGGCGTCATCATGTGGTTGCTCAGAGGGTAGGCACTGTCCCCTGGAGAGGTGATAATGGTTGTGATTATTGGGGTATGTGTATTTGTCTGTGTGTGACATGCATGCATGTACACGGGCATTTGTACTCACCTAGGAGCCATGTGTCGCCATGCTGCCCAGCTTCCAGGGACCAGCTCAGGGCGGACAGTCTGTATATGAAACTGTCATGGGTGGAGCCTGGGTAGTTTGCATAGACAGAGGTGATGATTCCCTTTGCATCGCATACCACCTGCACGTTGATGGAATGCCAGTGCTTGGGGTTTCGATAGATGTGCTCAGTGTCCCTAGGTCGACATAGGGCCACATGGGTGCAACCTATGGCACCGAGCACTTTGGGGAAGTGTGCCACCCTGTAAAAGTCCTGGACTACGGCCTGCCTTTCTCCGGGTGTTCTGGGCATGTATATGTGCCTGCAGACTGAGGGGCATGCAGTCATGATTGCCAACACCTGGTGTAGGCAGCGTGCCTGCGTGGCCCGTGAGACCCCCCCTACTATGGCAGTAGTCCGCTGAAATGACCCAGTCACCAAAAAATGCAGGACATTGAGCACCTTCTCCAAGGGGCTCAATGCTTGGGAGTAGAGGGTGGGGGATGTAAGGTCATCTTCCCACTCCCGGACCAGGTCTAGGATGATACAAGGTGGAAACCTATACCTGCCATAGACCTGGTCGTCAGGCATCCCAAAAAGGCTAGTCCAGGGGGAAAAAATGCGGGCCTGGCTATTCTCCTCCTCCTGCGGTGTCCCACGATCAGTGCTGCGACAAATGGGGCATTCATCATAGCTGTATATGCGTGTTTGTTGTTTGCGCGCACTTTTATACTGTGCGGGGGGACGCTTACGCCTGCCTTCCTGTGGTGGACGTGTTGATGCCTGTGCGTGTCTTTTAGCGTGCGCTTGTTTCCCGTATTCGAATACATGAATACAAGTTGTTCACGTGCGTGTGGGCGTTCCGTGTATTTCCCTGCATTACTTCCCCAGTTACGCCTTCTTTTTCATGCGTTGCTCCCCATTCCGCGTGTTACGCCCCGTGACCTGCCCCTTTTTCGGTGTGTGTGCGCTGATGTTGTGCGCTTTCCCTGTGCGCGTCGCGCACAGCGTTCGGGTTGTTGCAATGACGTGTGCGCCCGCGTGCGCCACGCATGGATTTGTCGCAAAACCAGTGGAAAACACGTGCAGGCCCTTCCTTGAATCGCACGCATGCACGTGCGCTTGCTTTTTCACACGTGCGCCACCTGGCGCCAGCTTGCGCTGAGATTTTCGGCGCACAATTGTTCCATGAATCGGCCTCTTAGTCTTTACTGCCAGTAATATTGATTAGAAAATAAAACTGATTAGAAAATAAAACATAGGTTACATTATGCATCCCATTTATTCGTGATAGCGTGACAGCAGTGTAGAGTCAATCCGTGCCTTTAAACAGAGGTACAAATGTAGAGTTTTAAGTACCGAGATCCTGCTATAAGTTAAATGCCCTCTACACAATCAACAAAGTCGCAGGAGAGCAAGGTTTCAGCTTACCTTCACGTTCGTGCTGCCATGCTGAGGAGAACACGCACGCGTCCTACTAACACATGTTTTTATACGTTGCCATGGTTGCAGACCAAGACGCCTGAGTCTGACGCACCCATGGGTGTCATGACTCAACCGTCTCGTGCCCCAGTCAAGCTGCATCTGCAGGGGCCGGGACGTGCTGCAAACCGGCTGAATCCTGACTATGTTACCCAAAAAAATGTATATGTAGGTCACGCGCTGCGCTGACCAAAATATATTATTAATCTCCTACCGCTGTGGATCGCTATCTCTGAACTTATTCACCCATTTTATCAAGTTAATTAACAGCAGTTAATAGGGGGATGGTCCAAAGAATCATACAATGTGTGCATTAGCGTATCAAACGCCAAAGGTATTGCGTCCTCGCAACCTTCGTCATTATATGTAACCATGGTAGCAGCATAAGACGCCTGAATCTGACGCTCCCGTGGGTGTGTCATGACTCAGCCGTCTTGCGCCCCAGCCCAGCTGAATCAACAGGGGCCGGGACGAGCTACAAAACGTTGTGATCCTAAAAGGGTTACCCAGCCTATATGCGCGCACTGCGCTGACCCAAGTTCAGCATATTTCCATCACATACGTGAATCGCTAATTCTGAGTTTACCAAGCCGTGCTATAAAATTGATTAATCTAAATCTGTTAATATGAGGATAATCCAAAGTTCATAAAGTATTGCTTACTACTTTAAACATATGTGGAGTAAAGGTTATTGGAGTAGCACCAATCAACTGTTGACATTATGTAGCCTAAATGTCTTTACTGATCCCATGTTGTCAATGAAAAGAGCTTAAGTGGGGCTCAAGAGCCAACTTATATTGCATAGTTATGTGACCAGTTGCATCAAAGCTGAAACTGTTCCGAAAGTGCACTTACTATATCTGTTAATAACACTAATAAGGCACAGTAACCTCATGATCAGAACCCTTCTCTATGAGTAATGTTTCGTTACGTCTCTCACTGTAGGTGAATGTTCTCAGTGGCTTAAAAAATACGTTTCATCTTTAAACACAAATTAGAAAAATGAACATAAAAGAACAGATAGACAAATAAAAAAATGTAAAAAAATAAAAAACGGAAAAATAAGCCATCACATCAAGTCAAAATGTAGCATTCTCTCTATAGATAACATTGGTAATTAATCTCATCATTCATCCCAGATGGGTTTAGGTATCCCAGTTTGTCGATCCAAAAAGTCTCTCTCTGGTCTAATTTGAGAAACAAATGTCTGAGAAATTATCCTATGCTTGGAGGTGTGCGCAAAAACAATGGTACCTAGATTTCCTAAAATATTGTTAGGTGTAAACAAAGTTTTGTGAGAGGTATGCATCAGCAGTAAGGACAGAAGGGTAATTTCTCAGAAACCCCTTCAGAAAAAGTGACAATAGATTTGGAAACACCTTCCTGTCTACGCTCCCACCTAGTGTCTAACTGGAACTGGTTAAAAAATCTGTAGTGCATATGAAGAGTTCAAAAATTCCATCCTACAGAATAATCCAAGTTTAGAAATATATGCATTTGGTAGATGATTTTAATGTTCCATAACCAAAAAACGCCACGCCAACACGTGTTTCAACCCTATCTGGGCCGTCTTCAGGGCGTAAACAAATATAGCTGAGATTAGACAAGTATGGATAACAACAATGTAACCAATGGTAAACAGTCCATAAAACAAACATCAATTGAGTTTGTTTGAATCAAATGTGAGTTAACACCATTTCAATATAAGGTACAAACAAACGACATAGAAGAAAGGAGAGAAAGAGGGGATGAGGGAGGGGAAGAGAAAAAAAAAATAATATGATGAGTTGAAGACTCACTGTATTATATAGGTTCATCATATCATCACAAATAAGTCCAAAACATGTGTTCCGTGGTGATCATATTCACATCCCAAAAGGTTAAGAAATTGAAGGTACCTGATATGTCACTAAAAGAGTTACTGGCTGTGTTCAGGATGCCGCTGGGTAATTTAGGCTGCTGATCTGAGGAATATTTTCATGGGAAGTAATTTAGTCAGAAAGACAAAATAAGTCTACTGTTTTATCATAGTCAGGCACTGATATGAGAAAACCTCATAATTTTTAATGCACGTGACAAAATAAGAGTGTTAAGGGGCTTACCCGCCATTCCTAATATGTTGCTTGTGGTGGGATGTATTTTCCAAAAGGCATAATGTTCTGAATCAGGTATTTCAATTAGTAGACTAGTCAGCTTCAATTACAATGCGCTAATGCACGAGAATGAAGAACGGGAGCAAGAGAAAGAGAAAAAAGTGTATTTATGGCCATTCGCGCGTGACCGTATTAGATTGGCTTAAGGTATAAAAGCCAATGATTATCAGATGACTCGTTAGAGTGGATCTAGATAAAATGGCTTGTAACTGTGTAAATGATAAAGTATTGCTGGCTTACCCATTTTAACGCTTCAATGTGTTCAAGGCTGCGAGTTGCTGCCATCTCTGCTGTGTGTCTGAGCGCAGACTTGTGGAATGTGGGTGTTGTCTGTATTGGCCTATAACCGGTCTTGAAGTTAAAGTAACCTATGGTCATGTGATTCTGGGACTCGGAGGTTGCCAGGCATCTCAGATAAGCTCTGCTTTGGTGAGCCGTCCCGCCGATTGATGCTTACGTAAATGCAGTGCTACAATCAACTAAATCGTTGCATATTTTGAACGTAGTAATAGTGCTAATATTTAAATACAGCTAATTATTTACTGGCAATGTTGCCTTGTGTCGGGTTGATGCACTGAATAAACTCATCATTGTCTATTTTACCATCACTGTAGGGCCGTAATAAGTTCTGTACACGGCTATCAGAAAGTCTGGGCAGTGTGTAACTTCCATGTTTAGCAACTGTCCTGAGTAAGCCTGTAGGTAAATAAACACGTACTAACAACTTGGTTGCTAATATTGAAAATGGTGAAATCCAATGGAAAGTAACAAAGACAGTGCAACACACTGGTAATGATAATTGTTCTCCTTTTCAAGGTTAGGGTGGGATTGATGGTATACTTAAAGGCCATGGGATTCAGTGTTTGTGTGGCCTTTCACTAGGTCCGATTGAAAATTAATGAAATGTAATGCTTTCTCTGGCTCAAACTAGTGCGTACGAGTGAATACAAGAATATTAGTACCGAAAGAACTGTTGCAGTGGTGCACCTAAAGGCCAAACTTTCGCATTGAAGATGCTATTATGAATGGTTAAGTCAAGAAATATTTGTAGACAAGAACAGATACAGTGGAACGCCAAAGTCCAGACAGGTGGGGTGGCTGGGGGACAGGTCTACCGTCATGGTGCTATGAATTTAAGTATTTATTATATATATGGGATAAGGCCCTGGTAAATTATTAAAGTTGGTAGATCTCTGAGAATATGAAAGCATCCAACAGTTCGACAAGATTGTATATTTCATTGTACATGTGTCTTGAATTAAATTAGTGTGATGGATCAGTCCCTAGTAATCTTGTCAGATATATATACCTTTTGGGATGTGGCAGCATCAACCAATTCAACAAGTTGCATAGTACTCTGTACATGTGTCTAGGATAGACTTGGTCATAAAAAACCATTTAGGGGCCGATTCATGGAACAAACGTGCGCCGAAAATCTTCACGCAAGCAGGCGCAAGCAGGCGCAAGCGGAAAAAAACAGGCGCACGCGTGCAATTCATGGAAGTCCCTGCGCGTGTACACCTCAGGATGTGCGCCAAACCCGTGCATGGCGCACAAGTCACTGCAACATCCCGAAAGGCGTGCGTGATGCGCACAGTGAAAGCGCACAACCTCGGCGCATACACCAGAAAGTGGGCGGGACACAGGGCGTAACGCGCGGAATGGGGAACAACGCGCGAAAATAAGGGCGTAACTGGGGATGTACTGCAGGGAAGCAGACGGAATGCCCACACGCACTCGAACCACACGTATTCATGGAATCGAATAGGGCAAAGCCACGCACAGCCAAAGACACGCACAAGCTGTAACACGTCCGCCACACGAAGGCAGGCGGTAGAGTCCCAGCGCATCACAAAGTGGCAACATACAGCAATTGGGCCTGTGCGAGCGGGGTACGTGTATTTCGGGGGCGCGCGGGAAGTTACACACGCGATTGAGCGGGGTACATGTATTTCGGGGGTGCGCGGGAAGTTACACACGCGATTGAGCGGGGTACGTGTATTTCGGGGGCGCGCGGGAAGTTACACACGCGATTGAGCGGGGTACGTGTATTTTGGGGGTGCGGGGGAAGTCACACACGCGATTGAGCGGGGTACATGTATTTCGGGGGTTTGGGGGAAGTCACACCCGCGATCTCATCAGGGTACGTGTATTCCAGGGGTGCGCGGGAAGTTCCACACGCGATCTCATAAGGGTACGTGTATTACAGGGGTGCGCTGGGAGCAGCACACGTGAATTGCATGTGTGGGTCCTCCCAGGTGTTCCCTCTACACCCTCCACGGCCCCTGCAGGTGGCTCACACCTCAGGGGCCTACCCAGCACATGTCCTGCAGGCACCCCATCCACCATGGCCATGTCCACCAGCCAACCCACATGTCAACTTGTACTACTGCCCACCAACGCATGTCCCCCTGCACCCCCAGCCACCAGGGGCACCCACCACCAGGCCCCCACCCATGTCTCCCACCACCCCCACCCCCCAGCAGTGCAGGGGCAGCCTCCACCAGGCCCCCACCCATGTCTCCCAGCACCCCCAGCCCCCAGCCACCAGGGGCAGCCTCCACCAGGCCCCCACCCATGTCTCCCAGCACCCCCACCCCTCATAAGTGCAGGGGCAGCCTCCACCAGGCCCCCACCCATGTCTCCCAGCACCCCCACCCCCCAGCCACCAGGGGCAGCCTCCACCAGGCCCCCACCCATGTCTCCCACCACCCCCACCCCCCAGTCACCAGGGGCAGCCTCCACCAGGCCCCCACCCATGTCTCCCAGCACCCCCACCCCCCAGCCACCAGGGGCAGCCTCCACCAGGCCCCCACCCATGTCTCCCACCACCCCCACCCCCCAGCAGTGCAGGGGCAGCCTCCACCAGGCCCCCACCCATGTCTCCCAGCACCCCCACCCACCAGCCACCAGGGGCAGCCTCCACCAGGCCCCCACCCAGGTCTCCCAGCACCCCCACCCCCCAGCCACCAGGGGCAGCCTCCACCAGGTCCCCA
This sequence comes from Ambystoma mexicanum, assembly GCF_040938575.1. Lineage (NCBI taxonomy): Eukaryota > Metazoa > Chordata > Amphibia > Caudata > Ambystomatidae > Ambystoma > Ambystoma mexicanum. The sequence continues at coordinate 835,179,592 of NC_090928.1, forward strand.
CCCATGTCTCCCAGCACCCCTAACCCCCAGCCACCAGGGGCAGCCTCCACCAGGCCCCCACTCATGTCTCCCACCACCCCCACCCCCCAGTCACCAGGGGGAGCCTCCACCAGGCCCCCACCCATGTCTCCCAGCACCCCTACCCCCCAGCCACCAGGGGCAGCCTCCACCAGGCCCCCACCCATGTCTCCCACCACCCCCACCCCCCAGCAGTGCAGGGACAGCCTCCACCAGGCCCCCACCCATGTCTCCCAGCACCCCCACCCCCCAGCCACCAGGGGCAGCCTCCACCAGGCCCCCACCCATGTCTCCAACCACCCCCACCCCCAGCAGTGCAGGGGCAGCCTCCACCAGGCCCCCACCCATGACTCCCAGCACCCCCACCCCCAGCCAACAGGGGCAGCCTCCACCAGGCCCTCACCCAGGTCTCCCAGCACCCACACCCCCCAGCAGTGCAGGGGCAGCCTCCACCAGGCCCCCACCCATGTCTCCCAGCACCCCCACCCCCCAGCCACCAGGGGCAGCCTCCACCAGGCCCCCACCCATGTCTCCCACCACCCCCAACCCCCCCAGTCACCAGGGGCAGCCTCCACCAGGCCCCCACCCATGTCTCCCAGCACCCCCACCCCCCAGCCACCAGGGGCAGCCTCCACCAGGCCCCCACCCATGTCTCCCACCACCCCCATCCCCCAGCAGTGCAGGGGCAGCCTCCATCAGGCCCCCACCCATGTCTCCCACTACCCCCACCTCCCCAGTCACCAGGGGCAGCCTCCACCAGGCCCCCACCCATGTCTCCCACCACCCCCACCCCCCAGCCACCAGGGGCAGCCTCCACCAGGCCCCCACACATGTCTCCCACCACCCCCACCCCCCCAGAACTGTGGGGCACCCACCGCCAGGCCCCCACCCATGTCTCCCAGCACCCCCACCCCCAGCAGTGCAGGGGCAGCCTCCACCAGGCCACCACCCATGTCCAACTCATGTCTCCCAGCACCCCCACCCCCCAGCCACCAGGGGCAGCCTCCACCAGGCCCCCACCCATGTCTCCCAGCACCCCCACCCCCCAGCCACCAGGGGCAGCCTCCACCAGGCCCCCACCCATGTCGCCAACCACCCCCATCCCCCAGTCACCAGGGGCAGCCTCCACCAGGCCCCCACCCATGTCTTCCAGCACCCCCACCCCCCAGCACTGTGGGGGACCTGTCAGCAGGAGCCCACCCATGTCCAATTCATGTTCCCCAGCACCCCAACCCCCCAGCACTGTGGGGCACCTGCCAGCAGGCCCTCAACCATCTACAATTCATGTTCCCCACCACCCCCACCCCCCAGCACTGTGGGGCACCTGCCAGCAGGCCCCCACCCATGTCCAACTCATGTTCCCCACCACCCCCACACCCCAGCACTGTGGGGCACCTGCCAGCAGGCCCCCACCCATGTCCAACTCATGTTCCCCACCACCCCCACCCCCCAGCACTGTGGGGCACCTGCCAGCAGGCCCCCACCCATGTCCTACTCATGTTCCCCACCACCCCCACCCCCCAGCAGTGCAGGGGCACCCACCACCAGGCCCCCACCCATGTCTCCCAGCACCCCCACCCCCCAGCCACCAGGGGCACCCACCACCAGGTCCCCACCCATGTCTCCCAGCACCCCCACCCCCCCAGTCACCAGGGGCATCCTCCACCAGGCCCCCAACCATGTCTCCCAGCACCCCCACCCCCCAGCCACCAGGGGCAGCCTCCACCAGGCCCCACCCATGTCTCCCAGCACCCACACCCCCCAGCAGTGCAGGGGCAGCCTCCACCAGGCCCCCACCCATGTCCAACTCATGTCTCCAACCACCCCCACCCCCCAGCACTGTGGGGCACCTGCCAGCAGGCCCCCACCGATGTCCAACTCATGTTCCCCACCGCCCCCACCCCCCAGCACTGTGGGGCACCTGCCAGCAGGCCCCCAACCATGTCCAACTCATGTTCCCCACCACCCCCACCCCCCAGCACTGTGGGGCACCTGCCAGCAGGCCCCCACCCATGTCCAACACATGTTCCCCACCACCCCCACCCCCCAGCCACCAGGGGCAGCCTCCACCAGGCCCCCACCCATGTCTCCCAGCACCCACACCCCCCAGCAGTGCAGGGGCAGCCTCCACCAGGCCCCCACCCATGTCCAACTCATGTCTCCAACCACCCCCACCCCCCAGCACTGTGGGGCACCTGCCAGCAGGCCCCCACCGATGTCCAACTCATGTTCCCCACCGCCCCCACCCCCCAGCACTGTGGGGCACCTGCCAGCAGGCCCCCAACCATGTCCAACTCATGTTCCCCACCACCCCCACCCCCCAGCACTGTGGGGCACCTGCCAGCAGGCCACCACCCATGTCCAACTCATGTCTCCCAGCACCCCCACCCCCCAGCCACCAGGGGCAGCCTCCACCAGGCCCCCACCCATGTCTCCCAGCACCCCCACCCCCCAGCCACCAGGGGCAGCCTCCACCAGGCCCCCACCCATGTCTCCAACCACCCCCACCCCCCAGGTCACCAGGGGCAGCCTCCACCAGGCCCCCACCCATGTCTTCCAGCACCCCCACCCCCCAGCACTGTGGGGCACCTGTCAGCAGGAGCCCACCCATGTCCAATTCATGTTCCCCAGCACCCCCACCCCCCAGCACTGTGGGGCACCTGCCAGCAGGCCCTCAACCATCTACAATTCATGTTCCCCACCACCCCCACCCCCCAGCACTGTGGGGCACCTGCCAGCAGGCCCCCACCCATGTCCAACTCATGTTCCCCACCACCCCCACACCCCAGCACTGTGGGGCACCTGCCAGCAGGCCCCCACCCATGTCCAACTCATGTTCCCCACCACCCCCACCCCCCAGCACTGTGGGGCACCTGCCAGCAGGCCCCCACCCATGTCCTACTCATGTTCCCCACCACCCCCACCCCCCAGCAGTGCAGGGGCACCCACCACCAGGCCCCCACCCATGTCTCCCAGCACCCCCACCCCCCAGCCACCAGGGGCACCCACCACCAGGTCCCCACCCATGTCTCCCAGCACCCCCACCCCCCCAGTCACCAGGGGCATCCTCCACCAGGCCCCCAACCATGTCTCCCAGCACCCCCACCCCCCAGCCACCAGGGGCAGCCTCCACCAGGCCCCACCCATGTCTCCCAGCACCCACACCCCCCAGCAGTGCAGGGGCAGCCTCCACCAGGCCCCCACCCATGTCCAACTCATGTCTCCAACCACCCCCACCCCCCAGCACTGTGGGGCACCTGCCAGCAGGCCCCCACCGATGTCCAACTCATGTTCCCCACCGCCCCCACCCCCCAGCACTGTGGGGCACCTGCCAGCAGGCCCCCAACCATGTCCAACTCATGTTCCCCACCACCCCCACCCCCCAGCACTGTGGGGCACCTGCCAGCAGGCCCCCACCCATGTCCAACACATGTTCCCCACCACCCCCACCCCCCAGCACTGTGGGGCACCTGCCAGCAGGCCCCCACCCATGTCCAACTCATGTTCCCCACTACCCCCACCCCCCAGCACTGTGGGGCACCTGCCAGCAGGCCCCCACCCATGTCCTACTCATGTTCCCCACCACCCCCACCCCCCAGCAGTGCAGGGGCACCCACCACCAGGCCCCCACCCATGTCTCCCAGCACCCCCACCCTCCAGCCACCAGGGGCACCCACCACCAGGCCCCCACCCATGTCTCCCACCACCCCACCCCCCCAGTCACCAGGGGCAGCCTCCACCAGGCCCCCAACCATGTCTCCCAGCACACCCACCCCCCAACCACCAGGGGCAGCCTCCACCAGGCCCCCACCCATGTCTCCCAGCACCCACACCCCCCAGCAGTGCAGGGGCAGCCTCCACCAGGCCCCCACCCATGTCCAACTCATGTCTCCCACCACCCCCACACCCCAGCACTGTGGGGCACCTGCCAGCAGGCCCCCACCCATGTCCTACTCATGTTCCCCACCACCCCCACCCCCCAGCAGTGCAGGGGCACCCACCACCAGGCCCCCACCCATGTCTCCCAGCACCCCCACCCTCCAGCCACCAGGGGCACCCACCACCAGGCCCCCACCCATGTCTCCCACCACCCCCACACCCCCAGTCACCAGGGGCAGCCTCCACCAGGCCCCCACCCATGTCTCCCAGCACCCACACCCCCCAGCAGTGCAGGGGCATCCTCCACTAGGCCCCCACCCATGTCTCCCAGCACCCCCACCCCCCAGCCACCTGGGGCAGCCTCCACCAGGCCCCCACCCATGTCTCCCAGCACCCCCACCCCCCAGCCACCAGGGGCAGCCTCCACCAGGCCCCCACCCATGTCTCCCAGCACCCCCACCCCCCAGCCACCAGGGGCAGCCTCCACCAGGCCCCCACCCATGTCTCCCACCACCCCCACCCCCCCTGTCACCAGGGCAGCCTCCACCAGGCCCCCACCCATGTCTCCCAGCACCCCCACCCCCCAGCACTGTGGGGCACCTGCCAGCAGGACCCCACCCATGTCCAACTCATGTTCCCCAGCACCCGGACACCCCAGCACTGTGGGGGCACCTGCCAGCAGGCCCCCACCCATGTCTCCCAGCACCCCCACCCCCCAGTCACCAGGGGCAGCCTCTACCAGGCCCCCACCCATGTCTCCCAGCACCCACACCCCCCAGCAGTGCAGGGGCAGCCTCCACCAGGCCCCCACCCATGTCTCCCAGCACCCCCACCCCCCAGCCACCAGGGGCAGCCTCCACTAGGCCCCCACCCATGTCTCCAACCACCCCCACCCCCCAGATACCAGGGGCAGCCTCCACCAGGCCCCCACTCATGTCTCCCAGCACCCCCAGCCCCCAGCCACCAGGGACAGCCTCCACCAGGCCCCTACCCATGAATCCCACCACCCCCACCCCCCAGCAGTGCAGGGGCAGCCTCCACCAGGCCCCCACCCATGTCTCCCACCACCCCCACCCCCCAGTCATCAGGGGCAGCCTCCACCAGGCCCCCACCCATGTCTCCCAACACCCCCACCCCCCAGCCACCAGGGGCAGCCTCCACCAGGCCCCCACCCATGTCTCCCACCACCCCCACCCCCTCAGCACTGTGGGGCACCCACCACCAGGCCCCCACCCATGTCTCCCAGCACCCCCACCCCCCAGCCACCAGGGGCAGCCTTTACCAGGCCCCCACCCATGTCCAACTCATGTCTCCCACCACCCCCACCCCCCAGCACTGTGGGGCACCTGCCAGCAGGCCCCCACCCATGTCCAACTCATGTTCCCCACCACCCCCACCCCCCAGCACTGTGGGGCACCTGCCAGCAGGCCCCCACCCATGTCCAACTCATGTTCCCCACCACCAACTCATGTTCCCCAGCACCCCCACCCATGTCCAACTCAAACACCTGTGTACAGGCGCGTTACAAATGCCATATCATATCATATCATACCCCCACCCCTCAGCACTGTGGGGCACCTGCCAGCAGGCCCCCACCCATGTCCAATTCATGTTCCCCACCACCCCCACCACCCAGCACTGTGGGGCACCTGCCAGCAGGCCCCCACCCATGTCCAACTCATGTTCCCCACCACCCCCACCCCCCAGCCACCAGGGGCACCCACCACCAGGCCCCCACCCATGTCTCCCAGCACCCCCACCCCCCAGCCACCAGGGGCAGCCTCCACCAGGCCCCCACCCATGTCTCCCAGCACCCCCACCCCCCAGCAGTGCAGGGGCAGCCTCCACCAGGCCCCCACCCATGTCTCCCGGCACCCCCACCCCCCAGCCACCAGGGGCAGCCTCCACCATGCCCCCACCCATGTCTCCCATCACCCCCACCCCCCCAGTCACCAGGGGCAGCCTCCACCAGGCCCCCACCCATGTCTCCCAGCACCCCCACCCCCAGCACTGTGGGGCACCTGCCAGCAGGCCCCCACCCATGTCCAACTCATGTTCCCCAGCACCCCCACCCCCCAGCACTGTGGGGCACCTGCCAGCAGGCCCCCACCCATGTCCAACTCATGTTCCCCACCACCCCCACCCCCCAGCACTGTGGGGCACCTGCCAGCTGGCCCCCACCCATGTCCAACTCATGTTCCCCACCACCCCCACCCCCCAGCACTGTGGGGCACCTGCCAGCAGGCCCCCACCCATGTGCAACTCATGTTCCCCAGCCAACATGTCATCACAATCTAGATCCCTGGTCCCTATGGTCAGCCTCCAAATGCAAAACACCCACCCGAGTATTGCATCCACCCACTCATAATTTTCAATTACTTCACAGAACACCAATTGCAAGTTCCGAAACAAACACATTTCCCTCACATACACCCAATGGGTGTCAGTGAATCTCAAAACACATATCATGAAATGCATGAAACCAATGAGATACCACACATTGAAGTTCACCAAAAAAATATGTATTAAAGGAAACATAAATAGAATAAAAAATGAAGAAACAGAAATGTGAATGTACAAAAATTAAAAGAAGCATGTCCGTCAAAAAAAGCAAAACCAAAAATAAAATTCCAAAGTAATGTTGTCCAAAGTCAATGTCCACAAAACAAAATCCAATGGGAAATAAAAAAGAAAGCCATTGCTCCATGGTTAAAAAGTGAAAAAAAAATCCAACAGTGAACTATGTACATGGGAACAAGCCAGGGTCCATTATCCCAACATGCAGGTCACCTGGCATGGGCCGTTGACGCAACGCCACACCAGCCAGGACAGGCTCAACCCGGACCTGGATAGCCACGTCCACAGGCAGAGGAAAGCCAGTTGACGTGAGCTCATCCCCTGCCTGAAAACGGATCTGGACGTAGGCATCCCTGCTGGTGCAAGATGATGCAGGGACAGGATCAGGGACAGGATTGCACACAGGCACCTCCGCGGCGGCCTGTACTGCCTCCTGTCCCTGGTCCTGCACTGCACCACTAGCACCAGTGGGATCCCCACCTCCGGACCCCGTCTCTGGTGCTTGCACGGCCTCCTCCTCCACCAAACCCCCCACCAACCTGGATGACTCCGTGCCATCTTCCCCTGTTGGGCCCTGTGGGGTCCCAGCTGCCCCTTCTGCTGCCGAGGAGTCCAACTCCAACCTCTGCCTCTTGGATCTCCCCCTGGCAGCTGCGGCCTGGGACACGGCACCGGACTCCTCACTCCCCGACGAGATCACAACATGGGAGTGGAGCCGGGCCTTGCGTCTCCGGCTGGTGGTGGGATCCCCGCCGCTGTGCTCCACAGCACCTTCTCCGCCCTCTTCATCAGTTGACGCTGCAGACAGGGAGAAACAAAACACAGGCATCAGGGCACTGTACAATGGACACATACACACATGACAGTTGTACATGAGTGGCATTGGCAAACCTCAGACATGTCATCACAATCCCCAACACACATGTCATTACAACTCGCACACATGAGCCATACCACAGCCATATCGCAACTGCCACCACCATCCATACACATACAACAGCATGAGCAGCCAAAGGTGAGCCAGACATCACATGCAACACAGGAAGTGCACCACACATGTACACACACCACCACACTTGCATGCATGTGTATACCTCTGCCAAGTGTCGCAGTGTTCAGACGGGCATCCATGTCACATCTGCCAATAAGGCTTCCACATACAGATGTCACATGCATACATGTTGCATCACTGTTGCACCCTTGTCAAATACACACACATGCACATGTACACAGTGCTGATACATGCAGCCAAAAACAACATACATGCGTGACATCACGGACATGTCTACTTACACACACATTCATCCAAACATGTGTGCCCACACAACTGCATTTGGCATGCAAGCCTACACACACAAGCACCATCCATGTCTCACACATTCCAGCCCTCGCAGCTCCACGGCCCTGTACATCCCCACCTATACTCGACCCCATACAAACAGATGTGCAACCTGCACACTACTGAATAATCACCACACGCACTGCTCACAATCAGGATGCATGTACACTCACCGTTCGACTCCAGACGGGTCTGCCTCTCAAGGACCTGGACGTGGAGCGCTGGGGATATGCGTTCCAAGACCCTCATCTGTTCTTCCGACAAGTGGCCCCGGCGCCCCTTGGCATCCGCTGCCTTCAAGAGGCGCCAGGCCTTGTTCAGGGTCCTGGACCTGAAGTCCTCCCAGCGCTTCTTGACATGTTGTAAGTCGCGGACTGCCACCCCCTCCGTGTTGATGGCAGTCACGATGTCAGTCCAGATCCGAGTCCGTCCTTCCTTGTCGGCGCGGGAACTTCCGAAGAGGGCATCATACTGCCCCAGGACTTGCTCCAGGACACCAACTTCGGTGGCACTGAAGCTGGTGCCCCTCTGCCTCTCTGGCCGGGGGTTGTCAGTGATCCCAGATGGTGTTTGCCCCGACATGACAACCCCAGAGGCAGGAGTGGGTGGGCAACTGGGTCCTGGGGCTGGGCTGTGGAGCGATGGAATCCCAGTCGGGAGTCTTCAGTTCCAGCAGGGGTGGTCACAGCAACAGCACCCCTGGCTGATGTGCAGGCAGCAAATGGCAGGGCACATGGGCAGCAGGCAGTCAGGCAGGAGCAGATAGCAGGTGGGAGCGTGCTCGGGGCTCTGGGGGGCAGTAGTTCGGCCTTCTGGGCAGGAGCGTGGTCTTCCGTGTGCTTACGCGTGGCCAGCTTGATACGGAGTCATTTGGCACGTGAAAAACCTGCACGTCAGCGTGTAATTCGAGGAAAGGCCCTTAGCACGTAAGCACGTCTGCACGCATACGCATTTTCATTGGACAGAAGGCCCCTCAAGCGCAAGCGCCCCTGTGACGTGACGCGTACAGACGTGCATGGGCATTTCAGCGTGCGTGAAAAACTGCACGTCCGCGTGTAATACAAGGAAAGGGCCCATGCGCGTAAGCGCGCGTGGAAAACTGCACGTCCGCGTGTAATACGAGGAAAGGCCCTTAGCGCGTATGCACGGCAGCACGCATATGCAATTTCATTGGACCAAAGGCCCTTAGCGCGTGAGCGCAATGTTTCCCTCATTGCACGTGATGACAGAACACACATGGATTTCCACCAATCGCGTGTGAAAGTTCCCGGCACCCCGGAACACAGGTACCCAGGCTAATCGTGTGTGGAACTTCCCACGCACCCCGAAACACACATACCCAGGCCAATCGCGTGTACGCTTACTCCCCTCCGATCACACGCGATGACACTCGGACCTACAGTCTTACCACGTATCCGAATACGGGAAACCCGCGCACTGCAAAAGACATGCACAGCCATCAACGCGTCCGCCCACACGAAGGCAGGAGGAGGCATCCCCGCGCACAGCATAAAAGTGTGCGCAAACAACAAACGCGTATATACAGCTACGATGAATGCCCCATTTGTCGCTGCACTGATCGTGGGACACCGCAGGAGGAGGAGAATAGCCAGGGCACGCATTTTCGCACCACGGACAAGCCTTTTTGGGATGCCTGACGACCAGGTCTACGGCAGGTATAGGTTTCCACCCCATAGCATCCTAGACCTGGTCAGGGAGTGGGAAGATGACCTCACATCCCCCACCCTTTGCTCCCAAGCATTGAGCCCCTTGGAGAAGCTGCTCAATGTCCTGCATTTTTTGGCCACTGGGTCATTTCAGCGGACCACTGCCATAGTGGGGGGGGGTCTCACTGGCCACGCAGTCACGCTTCCTACCAGGTACTGGCAATCATGACAGCGCGCCCCTCAGTCCACAGGCACATATACATGCCCAGAACACCCGCAGAAAGGCAGGCCTTTGTCCTGGATTTTTTAAGGGTGGCACACTTCCCCAAAGTGCTCGGTGCCATAGATTGCACCCATGTGGCCCTACGTCCACCTAGGGCCATTGAGCACATCTACTGAAACCGCAAGCACTGGCATTCCATCAATGTACAGGTGGTATGTGATGCAAAGGGAATCATCACCTCTGTCTATGCAAACTACCCTGGCTCCACCCATGACAGTTTCATATACAGAATGTCCGCCCTTAGCCGGGCCCTGGAAGCTGGGCAGCATGGTGACACATGGCTCCTAGGTCAGTACAAATGCCCTTGCACATGCATGCAAGTCACACACAGACAAATATCCAAACCCTAATAATCTCAACTATTATCACCTCCCCAGGGGACAGTGCCTACCCTCTGAGCAACCACATGATGACGCCAATCCGGAACCCCACCACACCACCCCAGGTAAGATACAACGCTGCCCATATTGCAACCAGGGGCATAGTGGAGCGCACATTCGGAGTGCTCAAGTCACGTTTCCGCTCCCTTGACCGCTCTGGTGGGCAACCACCAGTAGTGTGCAGGATCATTGTGGCAGCATGTGTCCTGCACAATGTTGCAACACGGCAGGGTGTCCCCGCGGACATGGTGGTGCCCCCAAATCCCCAACCACAGGCACAGGCGCTGCCCATGGGAGGGGACAGGGCATGTGGCAAGGAAGCCCGGAACCAGCTTGTGGCCACATTTTTCACCTAAACTCCCACCCCTGCGGAGTGCACACAGGCCTGGCACATACCAGGTGACAATCGATAATGACAAAGAGACAGTCAACTGTCACAACCCTACCACCCTGAGATAGTTGCCATGGAAGTGCCACATTGTCTGCAGCCCTAGCTACTTAAACACAAGCTATCCTGTGTGACCAAAAGGCACACATATGACATATGACATGATATGGGCCATAGACAAGTATTCCAAGGTGCAATGAGGCAGGGAGGGGGGAACAAGGGAACACAGAGAACGGTACTACTAGGCCAGGTGTCATTGAGATCGTGCAAGTGCAGGGATAGGGGGAATGGGAAAAGTTCAGGGGAAGGGTGGGGGGGAGTCCAGTACAGGAGAAGTAGCCCAAAAAAATAAAACATAGGTCGCCTGGTGGCAACTACAAAGGTAAGTGCAGACAAGTGCTGGGAAGGGAGGGCTGTAGGGATAGAGAGACAGTACTGCAGTGCAGGGGTTGCCAGGAAGGCAGTGCAAGTGGAGAGTGGCTGGGCCAGGGACCGAGGTCGGTGAGAGTGGCCCAGTTGCAGCTCCTGTGCAGTTCCAGTGAATAATTCTGCAAGGGAGAGGCAGAGAGTAAACAGAAGCAAAGAGGAAGGTCTTGAGGTGCTTCCAGAACTGGAGATGGTTCCCCTCAAGTTCAAGTCAGGCCGGAAGTCTGTTCCAGGGGGAGAACCCTGCTGCGGAGAGAAATCTACCCCCAGCTAGTTGCTCTGAGAAGCGGATGACCCGGACATGCAAGGTGTGCATCACACACACCTGCAAAACAGGCCATGGCCATCACTGTCATGTCACTCAAACCCTCCCAAACATCAACATGACATGGCAAGCAATACCCATACACCAACGCAGTAACGATAAGGTACACATTGCCATGTCCTAAATGTACAGTGGCATCGGACACTTCTGCCTGACCCGGAATCAGATGAAATGACAGACCAACAAAATCTCCCACCCAAAATAAGTCATTTCCAAATGCATTACAACAGTCGTAGACGTAACATCACAATGAATGCCTGTCTACATGCACATTATGCATTGCAAAATAAACATTGCAGCTCATGTGTGCAGTGTCCTACTCCTGCATCACACTGCTCAGCGCACAGCACAGTGAACAGCCATTGTGTGTGATGCACACCCTGAGCATCACATCTAAGTGACAGACCACGTCAAACATCAAATTAGGCATGTACTGGACCCATGATCGGTCACAGAACATGTGCTGCTGGGACACAGTGGGCACCAGAAGGCAAACAGTGTACATGTGGATATGCAAGGGTGGGAGTACATGTAGTGCATCAGAGTGCAAGTGTGTGGTCCTGCAAGGACATGCACTCCACATATGCATGTGCACTCAAGTGACCATCAGTGTTCCCTACACATCACATGTGAACATCCACCATGTGTACACCCCAGCATGTCAAACCACAGCTATCCCCTCGCACCTGAAAGGAAAACACAACACATGAACAGGCATTGATCAGCAGAACACAACATGTACATAGGATACCACCATTACTATGTCAGAGTTCCCATCACACTGCAGGGCAAGGCAACTATCAACAACAAACCCCCCCCCCTCACAAATGACCGTGACCCACTGAACAACTGCACCGGGGTCATGGAGCCTCCAAACCTCAATTCCACCTGGCCACAGGATCACCTTTACCCTTCGTCACCATCTCCCACCTTGTGTGTAAAAAGATGCCTGAACCCTCAGAATCCACACTCATTTCCAAAATCACAAAATCCAAGGCATAAAAACAAACCTGAACACCCTCCAGTAGATGACTTGACGTAGCAGTACCTCACAAAGGCCAAGTACTACCACAATGATGCAACAACCAAGGTAGCACAGCAAAACAATGTCACGACAGGATGTGAGATATGTGCGGTACATGACATAGGATGATGCACCATGAATGGATGTGTACTGTCACAGGTCCCCTGTACAGGCGCGGGAGTGTCACAAAACAACCACCCCCACCATGTCCCGGGTGCCTGCAAGGTCAAACTCACACAGGCCCCTGAGACCCTGGTGGGGAATGAGGTTCAGGGATATGCAGTCGGGACAGGTGTTGACACACTGGATGACTGGAATGAGTGGCAGGAGAGGGGAGGAGGAATGACACATGAAACTAGGGAATGCACGAAAATGTACAACCTGCATGAACACATACACAATCCAAACAAACTTGGACATCCTTGTCATGGCCTTCTGTACTCCAGGCTCAGGGGTGGTACGAACCAACCATCCCCTCTAGGGTTTTGGCACCTGCAAGTTCGGGGCTTACACAGGCATCCGCAACCCCAGTGGGGAAAGAGGGTCAGGGAATGTTGCTTGGATAGGCACGGGAAGCAGGAACACCGGGTAGAGGGTACAGGTTTCAAAATTGCATAGGATCACGGGTGATTAGGGAGAAAAAAACATACCAAATTGAACCACACATACATCCATGCATCAGTACACTCCCCAGCAAGCCTATGCAGAGCGGTTCGTAAGAAAAACAACAAGACACTTAGCTCTGGTTTTGAGTTCTGGCCTCCTGCCTGCGCACTCTCAGGTCCGGTTACAGGAGCACTGCAATGCTGCAAAGAGAGCCACAGTCAACAACCTGTACGTGCCAATTACACAAAAACACAACACCAAACATGCCCCATAGCAACAAACTACTCTACAAACAGACAATCTGTGCTGGATGCTTCGTACCCATATATAACATCACCCCTGTGACGGGTCATACACAGTCAATGCAGTAAGTCAGCCGCTGGTGGGTGCGTGGCAAATGGAACACCAATGTGTCACAATTCACACAACATACAATGTTCCCTGGGTAAGCAGATAGACCCATATAGCAAGCCATGACTACAGAGCAAGTTGCGTACCACCATGACCGAAACAAAGTTGGCAGTGCATTTATCATGAAGTACGTGGAAAAGACATGCACTGCACCCGAGTATGTCCCTTGCTGTATGTCCCTGTGAGCTGCCCCTTTCCATGTCTCGGAAGGCTACATGGTTGATACAAGCGCCTCAATGGACCTTGGTGTACCGGAGGGTATGTGCCACTGCCCCTGCATGTGTCCCAGACAACCCTACTATCAACAGCCATCAGTCCACAAACACATCTGAGCTGCATTGTGTGCTTCAACACCAATATTCGTCTAAGCTCACCCTCAGTGCTGTGACTAAGCCTGCATGTGCAACTCGCCTGGTGCAAGCTTTGCTGTGTCGTGGCCCCCCTGTGATGCTCACCTTGCCTGGAGTTCCTTGGAACATGTCAGCAGTTCTAGGATGTGGGTCTGCAATCACTGTGCCTCTGCTTGCGCACACTTGTGCATGTGGGCACCAACAAACGGGTCCAGAATTCTGTCGTCCAATGGGCCATGTCTGCTGGCAAAGGTGCTCTGGAGGCTCATCCCCCTGCAGAAAGGGCATGAAACACATGATTAATGCTTCAAAGTCATCTGTGTGTGTCTCATCAGGCATCTCATTACTTGACCATGTCAGAGAGTCACATCACAAATCACACCATCAGTCAGTCTTTCACCTCCAAAGTGTGGAACACTATCTGCAGCATGAATTGCAACAAGCACATGTACAGGAAAGATATGAAACATACTACACAATGCATAGCAATCAATGTCCACATTAATCATGACACACCCCATCTAGCAAAAGCTGAACAGTGGACAATGACACCTAAATCATCCCCACTAGGGGTGTCAACACAAGTCACACTGCACCAGACATGCCACAGATATGACAGTCCAAAGCCCTTGTGTAAAATGCTGTAACACCCAACCATCCTTGCGAGCCCATGGATAAGGGAGGCAGGAGTGGCATATGTGAGTCAAGGACCCCAAGCAGCAAACACATACACAAGACAACCATGAAGGGCCCAGCTGGAACAGACAGTGGATGCCTTCACAAGCCACAAAGCACGGCACCGTCACATAAAAGCACAATAGACTAGCAATTTTAAACTAACTCAACTATTAACTAATTACACTAAATATGGAAAACCTACATTACCTATTTAAACTAACTATCAAACAGAAACTTAACTAACTAAATTAAAAGAAAAATAAAAAATGGCCACATATGACCCGGGGGGGGCACCCAGGTTGGGGGAGGTACAGGGTGCTGCTCAACATCCACATGCGATGATGCTGAGCCAAAAAAAAAATCCTCCATGGGCTCAACGCCTGCACAGCACGACCTATGTGGGAGATAGATGGTCGTCCGAGTCTGGCTCATCCTGGAAAGGAGGACGTGGCACAGTAGCCTGGCCACGCCTAGCCGCAGCTTGCCCCTCGTCGGCAAGTCTGCCGGACGGGTGAGCCTGGTTCTGTGTGGCGATGTGACGTAGGTCTGCATGCAGAACCTCACCTGATGCACGTGCTTCCTCTTGCAAGGTAGCACGTGTAACACGGAGTTCCTCCTGCAAGGCCTGGCTGGACAACCACTGCACCTCCCGGCAAGCCTGTAGCTCAGCCGAAATGGTACGCTCAAGCTGTGCAAACTTCTCCTCTGCCTGCTGCCTCTGGGACTTCATAAGGACACCCAGAGTGGATCTGAGGGAAGCATACTCCTCCCTCAGGGCATCCATGTGCGCCTCTGCGTGAGCAGCAATTGCTTGATGCAGAGACGACATTTCAGCCTGGCGTGCCCTGACTGAGGCCGCCATGCCCAGCCTGAGCGAGCGGGCCGTGGACCGTGCCGCCTGCTGCTGGAGAAGCACCTGCCTAGCAGGGGGAGCACAGATCGGGCCACACGCTCCATGCTCTCAGCGATGTTCTCCATTGCTGCCCCCTGCCGTTCGGAATTGGTAGTCACGTCTTGCGTGCAGTATACAGCGGTTGCGGGCGGCGACCGCGTTACCGGGCTTGACCGCTGCGGGACCCAAGGACCGGGGGTCCTCGCTGTGTTGGCACCGCTGCGGCTGCACGACAACATGCCCCCCTCGACGTGATGTCCCAGGCACATCAGTGACTGGTGTGGAGGGTGACCCTGCGTCCCGATCCACCACGGGCGGAGGAACCAAGACTGTCTGATCCCTCAGTGCAGGTGTCGCAGACAGAGGAGTGTCCACATCAGAATCACTCACCCCTGACACATGGACTTGATGCTCATCCAACTCAACATGGACGTCAGAGTCGTCATCAAGGCTGGACTCATAGGCAGCCAGAGACAAGATGGACTGCAGCACTTGGGGGTTTTCGTGACCTACCACCCCACGACCCCCACTAGTGCCCGGTTGATGTGGTGTTACCAACCCTGTGTCTGGCATGACAAGACCATCCTCCGCCTCCATTGCGTCATCACCTGAAAAATAGAGAGAAAAAGGTCAATACACATGTCAGAAGCACACGACACACACACACACACCGACAGCAAAGGCATCCGGCAGACATGTGACACACAACATATGACCTGGCATGCATGCTGGGTCTACTTTGAATAGCTTCTGTGATCAGACCTGTTGAAAGGTGGCAGTTTCCATGGAAGTGGGTCAATGCAGTGCAGAAAATGTGTACGCCACTCACTACCTACATGTACAAGCACTACATGGTGTGTGCCAGGAAATGTGAAGGCAGTGCAATGTCAAATTCAGACATCACGTGCATTGTGCATTCAATGTGTACCATGTCTAGAAGCCAAGCACCCCTCCACCCCAGTACCAAAGCAGGGATGCCTAGCATGGTATCAAAAGGCTGACCATACAACTGTTATTGACAGGCAGTGTTGACTGGCATCAACAGCTTAATGTGATTGAAATTACAACACTGCAAATGATGCTGGGACAGTGGGCAGGACACATGATGAAAACTCCAGAGGCCGCCCACGTGTGAAGAAGACACAAGAGTTGGACAGAGTCATTGGCCATTGAACAGGCTGAGGCCTGTGAGCCACAGAGATTGTCAGGGCCTAAACATGTGTGCAACGCAGGACTGAGCCACAGTTGACATGGGGAGGCCGATGAGATGGCAGGCAATGTATGTAACCAAGGACTCATATTACAGTGATCATCCAGTCAAGGACACATAGGGGCATGCGTGCAATGCACATGGAGCATGAATGGGCACTCATGTCCCTGCGGGACTTCTGACCCATGCGCAGTACAAGTGAGATACCCTGCATTGAGTACTAAGGCTGTACCACATGGCATATGTCTGGCAGTTTCTACGCTGGAAGTTAGCATCTACACAGGACACATGAACAAGAAACTACACATTGGCAAGATTGGAGCAGACCAGTGCAAAGGTGGAACTGGAGTGCAGAGTGGCGGAGGAGGGGCAAGGGAGCATGCCCACATGGAGTCCCGCATGCAGGCAGAGGAGACATGCATGACGGTAGCATTGCATTACTTACACATCAGAACCATGTACACGTCACATGTAGCAGCAATCATGCACAACACATCCCACAAGTGAAACACACACGTCCTCAACAAACACGCATCACCACTCACTGGACTGGGCATCAAAGTCCAGCATCTCTCCCACTCCTTCGACCAATTCAGGTGGTATGAACTCCGCAACAAGAGCCTCATGCGGAGTGAGTTCTTCCTCCTCTGGTGCAGGCCCACCGCCAGTAACCAGAGTCAAGTTGTAATTTGAGGCACGCTTGGCCTTAGAGCTGCGCTTGATGTCATTCCAACACTTTTTGCACTCCTGCGCCGTGTGCACCTCATGGCCGAATGAACTGACATGTTCCGCAACATGCTTCCAGTGGGTGTCACGTTGGGCAGCCGTAGTCTGACTATTGGCACCCACTAGCATGTCACGGCTGTGGCCCCGCACGTAGTCCACGAGGAAGTCCAGTTCCTGCTTACAGAAAGGCTTCTTCCTTGACGTGCCGGAGGTTGTGGCTGTGTGTGGGGTCCCAGCCTGTGCTGCAGGTGCAACCTTCCTCCTCTTGGACTGTGGCGCAGACCCTGGCTGGCTAATGCCGCCCTGACCAGTATGGCCAGTGGGTTTGGTGGATTGAGCCAAGGGAGTGGCAGGTGGAGGGATGACCAAAGGCCTGACTTGGGTCAGTGGCAGCTGGGTGCCCACTAATGGACCCTGCGCGGCAACATCAGCTGTGGCAGGGTCATTGACTGCAACGGTCCTGGTTGGCAGACTCACAACCGGGGTGCTGTTGGGTGCATCTGCCCCTGCACTTGCCAACACCCGGCTGTTAGGGGCAGCAGATGACATGACTGCCCCAGGGACACGTGTCTTGGTCTGAGCAGCCGGGCCTGCCCCTATGGTTTCCCCCCTGGCCTGTTGGAGATCTACCAAGGGCTCTTCCAAGTGCCAACGCAGCCTGCGCTGGCAGACCCTGAGCCTGGATGGCGGTGTCCACAGCTGCACCTGCAGCTACCACTACCCTTGGGCCCGTGGCAGTCGATGGAACGGACTGCCGGGTCATATGGGTGCCAGTGCCAGATGCAGGAGCTGCATCCCCCGGAACCACAGGGGGTGGTGGCATGGCTGCACCGACACATGGCACAACATTGTGCTCAAGTGGCGCACCCCTGCCTCTTCCCCCTCTGTGGCTGCCCTGGACACACTGGAGTCCCCCTACTCCCTGTTCACCACCGCCACGTCCCCGACCACGCCCGCCACGAGTAGTACGCCCAGCTGAGGCGCCCCTCACCTTTGGTGGCCTCCCAACCATGGCACAGATGTAGTAGCGCTGGCACAGATGGAGTGGTGCCAATGGGAGGTGTACACCACAATTGACCTGGGCAATTGGGGTGAAGGGGGTGGGAAGCAAGATGTTAACAGCCCCCCTGCACCTGCAAGGCTGTATGTGACCCCGGTGATGTGGTGACGGGTCAAGCAACGCTCAGGCACCCCAAAACTGCGGTAAAACCATGCACGCAACCCTGCAGCCTACGTGCGTGGATTCAACCTCCCGCAGTATGCGGTGGCACCCAGTAACACGAATAACGAGTACGCGTGGGACCTGCAGGCTACTATGACATCGAAAATGGGTGCGATACACAGGGGCACCCGCAGTGGGAAAAAGAGCGTGTGCGACTCACCGTCTGACTAGTGCGATGCAGAAAAACACGCGTAGCCAATACCCCCGCCAAAAGAAGAGATACGTCCTTGATAGCTGTGAAGTTGTGATGGCGCGCGAAACAACAGGAAGCAGCAACACACGTCGGTCTCCACGAAAGGCACGTACAGCGAACTGCTGGGCCCGCTCACCTTTAACCCGTGCTGAGGGAAACGCACGCGCGCGTCAGGTCACTTACGCGCACGGGCCCTTTCCTCGTATTACACGCGGACGTGCAGTTTTTCACACGCGCATACGCACATGGGCCCTTTCCTCGTATTACACGCGGACGTGCAGTTTTTCACGCGCGCTTACGTGCCTGGGCCCTTTCCTCGTATTGCATGCGGACGTGCAGTTTTCCACACACGCTTACGCGCATGGGCCCTTTCCTCGTATTACACGCGGACGTGCAGTTTTTCACGCGCGCTGAAATGCCCATGCACGTCTGTACGCGTCACGTCACAGGGGCGCTTGTGCTTGAGGGGCCTTCTGTCCACTTACGCGCTAAGGGCCTTTCCTCGAATTACACGCTGACGTGCAGATTTTTCACGTGCCAAATCACTCTGTATCAAGCTGGCCAAGCGTAAGCACACGGAAGACCACGCTCCTGCCCAGAAGGCCGAACTACTGCCCCCCAGAGCCCCGAGCACGCTCCCACCTGCCATCTGCTGCTGCCTGACCGCCTGCTGCCCACGTGCCCTGCCATTTGCTGCCTGCACATCAGCCAGGGGTGATGTTGCTGTGACCACCCCTGCTGGAACCGAAGACTCCCGACTGGGATTCCATCGCTCCACAGCCCAGCCCCAGGACCCAGTTGCCCACCCACTCCTGCCTCTGGGGTTGTCATGTCGGGGCAAACACCATCTGGGACCACTGACAAACACCGGCCAGAGAGGCAGAGGGGCACCAGCTTCAGTGCCACCGAAGTTGGTGTCCTGGTGGAGCAAGTCCTGGGGCAGTATGATGCCCTCTTCGGAAGTTCCCGCGCCGACAAGGAAGGACGGACTCGGATCTGGACTGACATCGTGACTGCCATCAACACGGAGGGGGTGGCAGTCCGCGACTTACAACATGTCAAGAAGCGCTGGGAGGACTTCAGGTCCAGGACCCTGAACAAGGCCCGACGCCTCTTGAAGGCAGCAGATGCCAAGGGGCGCCGGGGCCACTTGTCGGAAGAACAGATGAGGGTCCTGGAACGCATATCCCCAGTGCTCCACGTCCAGGTCCTTGAGAGGCAGACCCGTCTGGAGTCGAGCGGTGAGTGTACATGCATCCTGATTGTGAGCAGTGCGTGTGGTGATTATTCAGTAGTGTGCAGGTTGCACATCTGTTTGTATGGGGTTGAGTATGGGTGGGGGTGTACAGGGCCGTGGGGCTGACACATGCGAGGGCTGGAATGTGTGAGACATGGATGGTGCTTGTGTGTGTAGGCTTGCATGCCAAATGCAGTTGTGTGGGCACACATGTTTGGATGAATGTGTATGTAAATAGACATGTCCGTGATGTCACGCATGTATGTTGTTTTTGGCTGCATGTATCAGCACTGTGTACATGTGCATGTGTGTGTATTTGACAAGGGTGTAACAGTGATGCAACATGTATGCATGTGACATCGGTATGTGGAAGCCTGATTGGCAGATGTGACATGGATGCCCATCTGAACACTGCGACACTTGGCAGAGGTGTACACATGCATGCAAGTGTGGTGGTGTGTGTACATTTGTGGTGCACTTCCTGTGTTGCATGTGATGTCTGGCTCACCTTTGGCTGCTCATGCTGTTGTATGTGTATGGATGGTGGTGGCAGTTGCGATATGGCTGTGGTATGGCTCATGTGTGCGAGTTGTAATGACATGTGTGTTGGGGATTGTGATGACATGTCTGAGGTTTGCCAATGCCACTCATGTACAACTGTCATGTGTGTATGTGTCCATTGTACAGTGCCCTGATGCCTGTGTTTTGTTTCTCCCTGTCTGCAGCGTCAACTGATGAAGAGGGCGGAGAAGGTGCTGTGGAGCACAGCGGCGGGGATCCCACCGCCAGCCGGAGACGCAAGGCCCGGCTCCCCTCCCATGTTGTGATCTCATTGAGGAGTGAGGAGTCAGGTGCCGCGTCCCAGGCCGCAGCTGCCGGGGGGAGGTCCAAGAGGCGGAGGTTGGAGTTGGACTCCTCGGCAGCAGAAGGGGCAGCTGGGACCCCACAGGGCCCAACAGGGGAAGATGGCACGGAGTCATCCAGGTTGGTGGGGGGTTTGGTGGAGGAGGAGGCCGTGCAAGCACCAGAGACGGGGTCTGGAGGTCGGAATCCCACTGGTGCTAGTGGTGCAGTGCAGGACCAGGGACAGGAGGCAGTACAGGCCGCCGCGGAGGTGCCTGTGTGCAATCCTGTCCCTGATCCTGTCCCTGCATCATCTTGCACCAGCAGGGATGCCTACGTCCAGATCCGTTTTCAGGCAGGGGATGAGCTCACGTCAACTGGCCTTGCTCTGCCTGCGGACATGGCTATCCAGGTCCAGGTTGAGCCTGTCCTGGCTGGTGTGGCGTTGCGTCAACGGGCCATGCGAGGTGACCTGCAGTCTTTTCATGAAGAGACTGCACGTCATCTCGAATGGCTCGTTGACCATGTCAGCCTGCTGGGACAGGTCACCCAGGCAGGATTTCTCCGTCTGATGGGGCTTGCTACGACCCCCTCCTCAACTGGACCCCCTACGCGCCAGTCGTCCTCTGTGCCATCTTCCCACCCATCAGTCACCTGGGTGCCCTGTGGAGCTGCCTCTGACGGTGCGGCCAGGCTGGTGGAGGAGGCATCCCTGCCACAGTTGGGATTCGGACGTCCAGCAGGGGTGGCCACATCTACGACTGCATCCCAGCCAGCGGAGGATGTGCAGGCAGCAGGAGGCAGTGCACGGGCAGAGGCACAGCAGCAGCAGCAACGTGGTGGGAGCCATGAAGGCTCGGGGCCTTCAACATCGGAGGGGCAGGCATCGGCCGGAGGGCAGGAGAACCCAGGACAGAGAGTGTCTTCCGTGTGGCAGCGGTTGGGCCACGCCATAGATGCAGAGCGGCAGCGGGCGGAAGAGGCACGGCTCACAATGGTCAGTGCGGAGAACTCCATGCGGAGGGCCCTGAGGCAGGCCGAGTGCCTCGAGGCAATCCGCAGGGGTTTGGAGGTGGAGATGTCGACGGCCCTGCAGACCCTCGGGGCCATGGAGGAGGACCGGCTCCGGGACATTGAGGAGGAGTTCGATGATGCCCTGGCCCGGGACATCCACAAGTGAGCCGTGAAACTAGCCCGCTGCCCTTGTACATAGTTATGTAGGTAGTGTTAGGTTTCATTTTTGTTTTGATTTTATTTGGACCTTTCGGACATTGGCCACATTTTTGTATATAGTTTATTTTATTAGTTAGTGTAGTTAGATAGGTTTCCTTTCTTTTGTTGGGATAATAGACCCTGGCTTGTTCCCATGTACATAGTTCACGGTTGGATTGTATTTTTTTTTCACTTTTTAACCATGGAGCAATGGCTTTCTTTTTTATTTCCCATTGGATTTTGTTTTGTGGACATTGACTTTGGACAACATTACTTTGGAATTTTATTTTTGGTTTTGCTTTTTTTCACGGACATGCTTCTTTTAATTTTTGTACATTCACATTTCTGTTTCTTCATTTTTTATTCTATTCATGTTTCCTTTAATACATATTTTTTTTGGTGAACTTCAATGTGTGGTATCTCATTGGTTTCATGCATTGCATGATATGTGTTTTGAGATTCACTGACACCCATTGGGTGTATGTGAGGGAAATGTGTTTGTTTCGGAACTTGCAATTGGTGTTCTGTGATGTAATTGCAAATTATGAGTGGGTGGATGCAATACTCGGGTGGGTGTTTTGCATTTGGAGGCTGACCATAGGGACCAGGGATCTAGATTGTGATGACATGTTGGCTGGGGAACATGAGTTGCACATGGGTGGGGGCCTGCTGGCAGGTGCCCCACAGTGCCGGGGGGGTGGGGGTGGTAGGGAACATGATTTGGACATGGGTGGGGGCCTGCTGGCAGGTGCCCCACACTGCTGGGGGGTGGGGGTGGTGGGGAACATGAGTTGGACATGGGTGGGGGCCTGCTGGCAGGTGCCCCACAGTGCTGGGGGTGGGGGTGCTGGGGAACATGTGTTGGACATGGGTGGGGGACTGCTGGCAGGTGCCCCACAGTGCTGGGGGGTGGGGGTGGTGGGGAACATGAGTTGGACATGGGTGGGGGCCTGCTGGCAGGTGCCCCACAGTGCTGGGGGGTGGGGGTGGTGGGGAACATGAGTTGGACATGGGTGGGGGCCTGCTGGCAGGTGCCCCACAGTGCTGGGGGGTGGGGGTGGTGGGATACATGAGTTGGACATGGGTGGGGGCCTGGTGGAGGCTGCCTCTGCACCTCTGGGGGGTGGGGGTGCTGGGAGACATGGGTGGGGGCCTGGTGGTGGGTGCCCTTGCTGGCTGGGGGGTGGGGGTGCTGGGAGACATGGGTGGGGGCCTGCTGGCAGGTGCCCCACAGTGCTGGGGGGTGGGGGTGGTGGGAGACATGGGTGGGGGCCTGGTGGAGGGTGCCCCACAGTGCTGGGGGTGGGGGTGCTGGGAGACATGGGTGGGGGCCTGGTGGTGGGTGCCCCTGCACTGCTGGGGGGTGGGAGTGGTGGGAGACATGGGTGGGGGCCTGGTGGAGGGTGCCCCACAGTGCTGGGGGATGGGGGTGCTGGGAGACATGGGTGGGGGCCTGGTGGAAGCTGCCCCTGGTGACTGGGGGGGTGGGGGTGGTGGGAGACATGGGTGGGGGCCTGGTGGTGGGTGCCCCTGGTGGCTGGGGGGTGGGGGTGCTGGGAGACATGGGTGGGGGCCTGGTGGTGGGTGCCCCTGCACTGCTGGGGGGTGGGGGTGGTGGGGAACATGAGTTGGACATGGGTGGGGGCCTGCTGGCAGGTGCCCCACAGTGCTGGGGGGTGGGGGTGGTGGGGAACATGAGTTGGACATGGGTGGGGGCCTGCTGGCAGGTGCCCCACAGTGCTGGGGGGTGGGAGTGGTGGGGAACATGAGTTGGACATGGGTGGGGGCCTGCTGGCAGGTGCCCCACAGTGCTGGGGGGTGGGGGAGGTGGGGAACATGAGTTGGACATGGGTGGGGGCCTGCTGGCAGGTGCCCCACAGTGCTGGGGGGTGGGGGTGGTGGGGAACATGAGTTGGACATGGGTGGGGGCCTGCTGGCAGGTGCCCCACAGTGCTGGGGGGTGGGGGTGGTGGGATACATACATGTGTTGGACATGGGTGGGGGCCTGGTGGAGGCTGCCCCTGCACTGCTGGGGGGTGGGGGTGCTGGGAGACATGGGTGGGGGCCTAGTGGTGGGTGCCCCTGCTGGCTGGGGGGTGGGGGTGCTGGGAAACATGGGTGGGGGCCTGGTGGTGGGTGCCCCTGCACTGCTGGGGGGTGGGGGTGCTGGGAGACATGGGTGGGGGCCTGTGGAGGGTGCCCCTGGTGACTGGGGGTGGGGGTGGTGGGGAACATGAGTTGGACATGGGTGGGGGCCTGCTGGCAGGTGCCCCACAGTGCTGAGGGGCGGGGGTGGTGGGGAACAATGGTTGGACACGGGTGGGGGCCTGCTGGAAGGTGCCCCACAGTGCTGGAGGGTGGGGGTGCTGGGAGACATGGGTGGGGGCCTGGTGGAGGCTGCCCCTGCACTGCTGGGGGGTGGGGGTGGTGGGAGACATGGGTGGGGGCCTGCTGGCAGGTGCCCCACAGTGCTGGGGGGTGGGGGTGGTGGGGAACATGAGTTGGACATGGGTGGGGGCCTGCTGGCAGGTGCCCCACAGTACTGGGGGGTGGGGGTGGTGGGGAACATGAGTTGGACATGGGTGGGGGCCTGCTGGCAGGTGCTCCACAGTGCTGGGGGGTGGGGGTGGTGGGGAACATGAGTTGGACATGGGTGGGGGCCTGCTGGCAGGTGCCCCACAGTGCTGTGGGGTGGGGGTGGTGGGGAACATGAGTTGGACATGGGTGGGGGCCTGCTGGCAGGTGCCCCACAGTGCTGGGGGGTGGGGGTGGTGGGGAACATGAGTTGGACATGGGTGGGGGCCTGCTGGCAGGTGCCCCACTGTGCTGGGGGGTGGGGGCGCTGGGAGACATGGGTGGGGGCCTGGTGGAGGCTGCCCCTGCACTGCTGGGGGGTGGGGGTGGTGGGAGACATGGGTGGGGGCCTGGTGGTGGGTGCCCCTGCACTGCTGGGGGGTGGGGGTGGTGGGAGACATGGGTGGGAGCCTGGTGGAGGGTGCCCCACAGTGCTGGGGGGTGGGGGTGCTGGGAGACATGGGTGGGGGCCTGGTGGAGGCTGCCCCTGGAGACTGGGGGGTGGGGGTGGTGGGAGACATGGGTGGGGGCCTGGTGGAGGCTGCCCCTGGTGGCTGGGGGTGTGGGTGCTGGGAGACATGGCTGGGGGCCTGCTGGCAGGTGCCCCACAGTGCTTGGGGGTGGGGGTGGTGGGAGACATGAGTTGGACATGGGTGGGGGCCTGGTGGAGGCTGCCCCTGCACTGCTGGGAGGTGTGGGTGCTGGGAGACATGGGTGGGGGCCTGGTGGTGGGTGCCCCTGCACTGCTGGGGGGTGGGGGTGGTGGGAGACATGGGTGGGGGCCTGGTGGAGGGTGCCCCACAGTGCTGGGGGCGGGGGTGCTGGGAGACATGGGTGCGGACCTGGTGGAGGCTGCCCCTGGAGACTGGGGGGTGGGGATGGTGGGAGACATGGGTGGGGGCCTGGTGGAGGCTGCCCCTGGTGGCTGGGGGGTGTGGGTGCTGGGAGACATGGGTGGGGGCCTGGTGGAGGCTGCTCCTGGTGGCTGGGGGGTGGGGGTGCTTGGCGACATGTGTGGGGGCCTGGTGGAGGCTGCCCCACAGTGCTAGGGGGGGGGTGCTGGGAGACATGGGTGGGGGCCTGGTGGAGGCTGCCCCTGGTGACTGGGGGGTGGGGGTGGTGGGAGACATGGGTGGGGGCCTGGTGGTGGGTGCCCCTGGTGGCTGGGGGGTGGGGGTGCTGGGGAACATGAGTCGGACATGGGTGGGGGCCTACTGGCAGGTGCCCCACAGTGCTGGGGGTGGGGGTGGTGGGAGACATGGGTGGGAGCCTGGTGGAGGGTGCCCCACAGTGCTGGGGGGTGGGGGTGCTGGGAGACATGGGTGGGGGCCTGGTGGTGGGTGCCCCTGCACTGCTGGGGGGTGGGGGTGGTGGGAGACATCGGTGGGGGCCTGGAGGAGGGTGCCCCACAGTGCTAGGGGGTGGGGGTGCTCGGAGACATGGGTGGGGGCCTGGTGGAGGCTGCCCCTGGTGACTGGGGGGTGGGGGTGGTGGGAGACATGGGTGGGGGCCTGGTGGTGGGTGCCCCTGGTGGCTGGGGGGTGGGGGTTGCTGGGAGACATGGGTGGGGGCCTGGTGGTGGGTGCCCCTGCACTGCTGGGGGGTGGGGGTGATGGGGAACATGAGTTGGACATGGGTGGGGGCCTGCTGGCAGGTGTCCCACAGTGCTGGGGGGTGGGGGTGGTGGGGAACATGAATTGGACATGGGTGGGGGCCTGCTGGCAGGTGCCCCACAGTGCTGGGGGTGGGAGTGGTGGGGAACATGAGTTGGACATGGGTGGGGGCCTGGTGGAGGCTGTCCCTGCACTGCTGGGGGGTGGGGGTGCTGGGAGACATGGGTGGGGGCCTAGTGGTGGGTGCCCCTGCTGGCTGGGGGTGCTGGGAAACATGGGTGGGGGCCTGGTGGTGGGTGCCCCTGCACTGCTGGGGGGTGGGGGTGCTGGGAGACATGGGTGGGGGCCTGGTGGACGGTGCCCCTGGTGACTGGGGGTGCAGAGGGACATGCGTTGGTGGGCAGTAGTGCAAGTTGACATGTGGGTTGGCTGGGGGTCATGGCCATGGTGGATGGTGTGCCTGCAGGACATGTGCAGTGTAGGCCCCTGTGGTGTGAGCCACCTGCAGGGGCCGTGGAGGGTGTAGAGTGAACACTTGGGAGGACCCACACGTGCAATTCACGTGTGGTGCTCCCCGCGCACCCCTGTAATACACGTACCCTGATGGAATCGCGTGTGGAACTTCCCACGCACCCCTGAAATGCGCGTACCCTGCTCGCACGGGCCCAATCGCGTGTGGAACTTCCGGCGCACCCCTGGAATACACGTACCCTGATGGAATCGCGTGTGGAACTTCCAGCGCACCCCTGGAATACACGTACCCTGCTGATGTCGCGTGTGAAACTTCCCCCGCACCACGGAATACACGTACCCTGATGAGATCGCGTGTGGAACTTCCCGCGCACCCCTGAAATACACGTGCCCTGCTGATGTCGCATGTGAAACTTCCCCCGCACCCCAAAATACACGTACCATGATGAAATTGCGTGTGGAATTTCCCGCGCACCCCTGAAATACACGTATCCTGCTGAAATCGCATGTGGCACTTCCTGCGCACCCCTGAGATACGCGTACCCCCAATCGCATGTGGAAATTCCCGCGCACCCCTGAAATACACGTACCCTGCTGAAATCATGTGTGGCACTTCCCGCGCACCCCTGAGATACACGTACCCTGCTCGCACGGGCCCAATCGCGTGTGGAAATTCCCGCGCACCCCTGAAATACACGTACCCTGCTGAAATCGCGTGTGGCACTTCCCGCGCACCCCTGAGATACGCATACCCTGCGGAAATCGCGTGTGGAACTTCCCGCGCACCCCTGAAATACGCGTACCCTGCTCGCACGGAGCCAATCGCGTGAGGTACTTCCCGCGCACCCCAGTGATACACGTAGCCCGCTTGCCGTGCTGGTACAGGGTTAGCACAGCCCTTTGCGCTGGATTGGGTATATTGATGGCTTTTCCCTGCGCGAGAGGCGTTCTTGGGGGCGTAACTGGCGCTGCTGCAGGGTCGCTGCGCCACTGTGCGCCACGGCTGGTTTTGGTGGCTGGAATACATGAATACGCTGTGCGTGAAATGGATTTTAGCGCATGCGGCTGGTGCAGGGATTTGCACGCGCACACTGTGCGCCAGCCGCGTGCGCCACTTGTGCGCTGAATTCTATGAATTACCCCCTTAATTCATGTTCCTGGTTTGATCCAAGCTGTACACATCGTAATTTACAAATCATGCATGCTTCTTCTTGACAAAGTCTCAATTGTCTGTCTCCGCCTCTTCTGTGTGGCTTAATGTGTTTTAGACCCACAAATTTCATGTCGCATCGGTGTGCCATTTGCTGTTCCGTTTGCCAATGCTGTGCAAAAGGCAGTTTGGCATCTTGGCTATTCAAGTTGGCAAGGTGTTCTCTGATCCTTATTCTCAGTTCCCGGATGGTACTGCCAACATACACTTTCTTACACACACATATAATTGCATATATAATGTATTTGGAGCGACATGTAAGGATATTTGGCATGTTACAGCACAGAGTACAGCACTACTGCACAAGTAGCATTACAGCACTACTGCACAAGTAGCATTACAGCACTACTGCACAAGTAGCATTTTTTTTTTTTGCAGCACCACCACAAGGGTGCGGTGCATTGCTATATGGGTTAGCAGATTAACAAGGAAAGACAGGCTATTCAGTCAAAAAACGATTTTAACATATAAGATGCAAATCTATTTTTACAGTTAAAAGCACACGTGTTCATTTAAAAATGCACACTATTTTTCACCTGAAATGCCTATATTGCTAGAGACACATTTGAAAATTAACAGCTAACATATTAACCATTAACCTGACTAATAAAACCTTATTTTAATATAACTCACTAATAAAATGTGTTCTCTACTGCAGAATTAGGCATACTTTGAAAACCAGTTAAATGAGTGTGCAGATTTTTCCTCTCTTCTCTGCCTGATTATCCGTGTTGTTGTGCACAGTAACTGCAGGAGGAAGGAAGTCAGATTTGCAACAATTGCAAATGTATAAGCGAAGCTATTGTTTAAAAGTAGGAGGATGAGAGATGATGGATTTCATTGGAACACGTCATAAAGAGGGCTGAGAGGAAAGTTTTAGTGGGCAGTAGCAGGGAAAAAGACAGGCAGACATCTTTCTGCACTACTGGGGAGAAGACCTGGCTGTGGGGGTGTCCTGCTGCAGTCGAGACTGGGGAAAGCTGAAAGAATTACCTTTCCACTGGCAGAGGCAGTCCTATCTGAAAAAGCTGAGAATTCCAGGCAATGACCCCGGCTTGAGAAGGCAAGCGTTCCTTTTTGTTGGAGTTAAGCCAAGAGAGCCACATTCACAGAGAGAATCCTCTGAACAGATAAGGTAATTACCTAACTGGGGGAGCTGTGTGTGTGCACGAAAGTATGCAGTCAGTGTAGAAAAATGAAAGTCCCGTGCGTGTCTTAATCAAGTGCTAATGTTGCAATTTAAGTTCTGTTCTCCGCCACTATAATTGCAGTGTGTCATTGAAAATGCTTTGATTGTTCCCTTTTATTGCTGTAAAGAATGAGATCATGTCTAGATGCAAATTTTATAATACAGAAAATATTTGAAAACAGACGGGTGGTTTATTTTCTATTTACCATTACAATGCCAATGATGTGGGGAGATTTTTAAACAGTGCAATGGTCATTTTAAGACAGATGTGTGTATGTCAGAATCAGTATGAATAATTGTGAGTGACTGTAGTATAACTTGTTGGAGGTACATGAGCCAACGGGAAGAGAGACTCTCTGAACATAGCTCCCTACCGTATATAAGGTAGTGGAAATTACCACAAGACTACCACATATAGCTCTCTGTCGTAAATAAGTCAGTGAGTTTGCCCATGGTGGCGCACCAACACTATCACTGGAAATTGTGGTTTCCCTAGAATGCAGGTCTGAGGTCTCTCTAGTGATGACACGAAAAATCTAAGCGAAGATAAGGGATTCTGGACATTGGGGCCACAAATAAAATAAGGGAATTATGCTCACCAAAATACCACCAACCACATATACCAAATATGCAGGTCTGGGTGCTGAAATAATGCATGTCCATTGCATTATTGTTGCACATGGCCAAATCTGAATACAAAGAGTGATTATTGCTAAGTTATTTCTCGGCGGTAATAAAATACCGTCAGGCCCCAAATCTCCACAAAATACCCTACATATTTATGGTGCGTTGCAGGCCGGGGAAGTGATCACAGAGTACCTACTGGGCGTGGCAAGCGTGTCTCACACTGCCATTTGCACATTAAAGGGAACCCATTTTATAATAGCAGTGTGCCACTAAAAACGAATTTCAGAATGTCACAAAGGGAAACCACATTCTCAGATCTAGTACAATATTTAGAGGCAAAGTTATTTGCACATGGGAATTGGTCTTCGAACAGTACCTTAGAATGGAGTAACCGCATTCAGGGTGAGGTGCAGAAAGAAAAACTAGACAATATTTTTGCAGAAGGCAGCATAATTCAGGTCTGCCTTACAAGATTATTGAATGCAGCCGATAAAAGTGCAGAGAAAGACTGTTTAATACGGCTATGCGGCAAAATATGGTTTATTTTAAACAAGTCACTGCGAATGCAAGAGAATGATACTCAGCTAATTAACAGGTTAAAGACTGAATTAGATGGGGCAAGTAAAAATCAGGAAATGTTGAGAGCAGAATTGGATGTATGCCAAAAAGACATGCAATTAAAATGCAGAGACTTTGATACTCAGTTATCCAAAAGCAAGAAACAATTTGAAGATAGTGAGCAAGAATTGACACACTTAAAAGCCTTAGTGGATCACATTAGGCAGGATAAAGATGAGGTTGTTTCAGAAATGCAGATTTTACAAAAAGAACATTGCGAAAAAGAAGGTGATCTCCAGAGTGTAGAACAAGAAATGATTAAAATGATTCAAGAAAGAGACAAGAGAAATAAAGAGTTCAATGAATGCCAAATGCAAATGTGCGATATGCAGGAGGCAATTAATAAAATGAGTGATGAAAATAATTATTTGCATGATGAAGCCAACAGACTCCTTAAAAAGTGTAAGGACTTAGAACAGCAAATGTGCATTCCCAGGTCCCAGGAGAGGCGGCAGGGTACCACATTCAATGGAGTGGAGGTGAATTCTAGCTCTGCCCAAAGAGCTAGTGCCCCAGTGACAGGGCCGGTGACTGAACTTGGTTGCAGTGCCCTTGGGGGATTTGATACTCCCATTGGGGGCAGCCACCAATCTCATACACCTGAAAACAGGATTGAATCACAAAATAGTGCAATTCCATGCATTGCAACAAGTAGCCCCATAAAAATAATGAAATCCATTAAAGCCCTGATCAAACCATTTAAAAAGGGAGGTGAATGCTGCATTGAGGATCACTTAGAAGCGGTGCATGACATTTTTAAAGCGCTCCAGATACCTAAGGAACAGTACAGACAATATTTTCATTTAACTTTAGATGCCCCGACGGCCAGCATCATAAGGGGATTAAATGAACAGCAGAATATGACATGGCTGGAGTTTGAAAAAGAAATTAGGCGTCATTTTTCTCCTTTTCAGTCATTGCAGGAGGCAAAGAAAGTTGCGTACACTATTACTGCTGGACCTAATACATCACCTCGCCAATTTTTACAAGACTTAAAAAGAGCATTCTCTCGCTTTGATGTATCTTTTGACTCAAATTCCAATGAGTTTAAAACCGCATACTTCTATGGGCTACAGAAAGACATCATATCCCAATTGGTCCGTGAATTTGACCGTGACAAGTCCCTTGAATGGATTGTACATCAAAGCACCAAGCTATATGAGGTACTCTATTGTCAGGGTAGAGAAAGTGATAAAATGAAAGATACTAGGCCTAAATCTAAAGAACCCTCAGCCACAGTAATGGAAATCAGGTCAGCCAAAATGTCCCTTGAGTCTGCTCAAAGCCAAGGTAAAAATAATGTGACACCTGAACAAAGGGGTAATCAACAAAGATCGCCATTTACTGTACCAATGTTCCAATCACATGATCCTAGTAATAGAGAGAGCTACATCAGCCCTAGATATTTAGGAGATAGACCCCGGGTAAGATACCGGTCTGATATGGCAGGTATGAACAATAACCAGAGACAAAATCAAGATCAAAGAAATGATGGTCCCTACCAGTCATTGGGGACACAGAGCAGATTTGATCCCAGCACCATGATATATGGTAATCAGGATAGGCCCCGATATGTGGATCGATTTACTGATAATGGAAATCAATATAGGGGCCAGTACCCACAATCTGAGAGACAGGACATGAAGCAAAACGTGAACTACAGTCCACGCCAGTACAATGATTCCCCACCAGGGGACTATAATCAAAGGATGGGTGCAACCCGCTCCCCTCCACAAATGAATCAAGAGTTCAGAAACCATCCCAACCGGTATCAATCACCTGAGAGGTATCAGAATAGATCCAATCAGGGGGAAAACAACCAATATCGACCTAGGCCACAGAAAGAGGATCCTAGAGAGGTGGAAAGGTTCCAATGCCTTGAGGCCCAAGTGAAAATGTTAGCTGAGCAAATAGGAAAGCTCTATACAGCGCAAAAACAACCTTCCAAAGAGGGGGCTGATGGCCATAGCAATGACCGGGGGGCTTCCGAAAAGTGACTAAGTACTCATGATAACTGCAGTGCCAAAATGACAGATTGCTCTGATATAATTTTGCATAACGACTCTGAGATGTCTAATGGATTAAAAATGAAAGTACCAGTAAATGAAATTGTGACAGAAAGTGCAAATACTTCTAAAAAAGAGGTACGGTTTAACTTAGAGCTAAATAAAACAGTAAAGATTTGCACAAATGAAAAAGAAACATTAGGAATTCCAAAAGAACAAAGGGACAGATTTAAGAAAAATGACTCATGCATGGGGAATACCAGTGAACAGGGAGTAAGTGGGGATGCCATAGCTCCTTCCCTGGGCAAGCAAAACAATTACCAAACACAGACAGAAAAAGGAAATACTCACAAGGAGGGTACAAGTCAATCACCTGAAAAATTCTTTGAGCCACATATTTTTGAAGAGGCTGAAAGGGCTGGTATTACACTAAATGATCACAAATGCACAGAATTAAAAAATGACAAATTGCTGAATGATGTTGTGACACATGTTCAGTTGGAAGGTTGTAATGTGGTCTCTGATGTTACCCAGATGGATGGGCGAACGGTGGCCACACTCCAAAAAACCTCTGAACATGGAGAAATGAATAAAATATCTCGCACAGAAATGGGTAAAAAGGAGGGAAAAATGTCTTTTCATTTACCAATGTAAATCAACTCTACACGCCAACACGTGTTTCAGCCCTCTCTGGGCCGTCCTCAGGGCGTTTGTATATTACAATTAAGTGTAACTTAAATTGGTTGATATTGCCAAATAGGTGTCCTATATAGGATAGATAGGTTCGAATCTGAAAAAGGCACTGATAACAGTGTTGTCAAGCGTTATCCCGATAAAAGGGGTGTGTTGCTGCAAGTCTATTGTCAGTAAAGTACGAGCGTCATCATAACACGCCTGAATGCGTTCCTGCACGGTAATTTCTGCCTGCAGGCAGTGGCACTCTGTGCTAAGTGAAGGAGTGGCCACTCCTTCACTTAGCACAGAGTGCCACTGCCTGCAGGCAGAAATTACCGTGCAGGAACGCATTCAGGCGTGTTATGATGACGCTCGTACTTTACTGACAATAGACTTGCAGCAACACACCCCTTTTATCGGGATAACGCTTGACAACACTGTTATCAGTGCCTTTTTCAGATTCGAACCTATCTATCCTATATAGGACACCTATTTGGCAATATCAACCAATTTAAGTTACACTTAATTGTAATATACAAACGCCCTGAGGACGGCCCAGAGAGGGCTGAAACACGTGTTGGCGTGTAGAGTTGATTTGCTTTTGTTAATTAAAAATACTTGCTGTATAACCCACGATAGTGTGGCATTGGGTTAATTTCTGCTACAAAACTAACCTTGGATTACTGTCTGGCTAGGGTAGCGCAGATAGGCAGGCATCACCTTTCTTATTGCTTATTGTATAGAAGGGGAGTCGAGAAGTTACCCTTCTAAGCTCTGCTACTGCTGCTAATGACCCGTTTATACTAGAATAACCACTTTTTGAGTGAACCAATCATAATGTGTGCGCAACAACCCATATAAGGGCTTCACTTCTCGGTATCTGTACCTCATTTACCAATGTGCTTAGCCAAAAGTGAAAAAGACCTGAGAAAGGTGAGCCCTGAAATCAGTAAGAATTCACATTTCTTATGTGTATTAGAGGAAGTTGAGGACAGATATTATGCACCCATCACTGTAGAAGAAAAATGCCACACCTTTGCTATGATTGACACTGGCGCACAGGCCACAATTATGTCCAAGGAGCTGGTAAAGAGTATCAATGAAGGGAGGCCTCCACAGAGTCAGATCACAGTGAAGGCAAATCAAGGCCCAGTGCATAACTTTAATGGGGAGGAGGTGCCCATCATAGGTGTAACTGAGGTTGACATAAAAATAGGAAAGCACAGAATGAAACAAGAGGTATTGATCACATCTATTTGTGAAATTCCATTTCTGATGGGGACAGATTGCCTGAAAAGATTGTCTCCTCTCATAGATGGGGTGAATGGAGTGCTGTGGTCCTTAACCAAAAAACCATTGAGGCCTAAGAAACTAAAATCACAAAACAGCAATATAAAAGAATGTCACACCGTTGCCAAAACAAATGATGCTGTGGAGGTATATCTCCAGAATAGCTGCATACCTAGTGTCACTGTTATATTAATGTGTCAAGACAAAGATCAGAGCGACAATGAAAAACTACCTGTACAAATATACTTGGACCCAAGGAAAGATTGGCAGACTGCCATAGATGAATACACATTACGTTTCTACTTAAAAGAGAATACATGCAAACAGAATATTGTTCCTAAAACAGATTCAGAAAAACACATTACCACTCTGGCAGAGATACACATGGAAGATGAGCAACCATGGGTTCACGCTGGTATAAATGATTATCTTAAAACAATAAAAGCCACTTTAGCGCTTGAACATGAAAGGAGTTTCATTAATGAGAAATTGTTGCAAAAAATTATGGAGAGGGAAGAAATCCCGAAATTTAGGATTAAAAACCAATATGTTTCTGGGTTGGACAGTCCAGACTTTGAAAACCGAATTACAGGCAGATGCATGCTTAAAATTAGCATTGGGCAGAAAACAATTTACCATAATGTATGGATAGTGAGTGGAGCACAAAATGAATTTTACATGGGCAATGACATCATGCACAGAATGTGTATGGTGTTAGATTTCCTTAATCAAAAAATATGGTCACGCCTAGGTGGGCCGGCGCCTGAATTTGAAGACAAAAGAAGGGCTTATCATTGTGCACAACTAGTTCCTTATGCAGTCGAATTACAGATGAGGAAAAATACTATTGTTCCTGCATTTACAAAACAGTTTGCAATAACACTGAAATGCAAAAATGGACAGCAGATGAAAGGCTCTGATGCATTTGTATGCCTGAATGAATCCATAAAACAGCAAGGCCTGGATTATGAATACATTCCATTGGTAGACATTGGTGAGGGATCTGTAAAAATCATGGTAAATAATAAAGGTTGTCAGGACGTCCATTTAGAGGAAAACTCCCCATTAGGAATGGCCATACAAAAATCACATTATACGGCAGATTTAAATAACATGGTGATTGGGAATATTCCTGAAAAATATGTAGATGCCAAGGGCGAGTTGCCAGAACACCTGGACTCTCAGCCCAAAGGAATATTTAAAATTCATTCTGTGTATCCTTATGATTCAAATGAGACAGTGTGCTGCCATCAAGAGGATTGCATAATATTTAATTTAAATGAAAATGAAACAGGAAATCAGCCCATTGAAGTGGAAGCTGATCTGCCAAAATATTTGAAAGTGGCAGCTCTACAAAAAGACACAGCCACACAGTTAGAGGAAAGCGCTGAGATTCCTTTACCAGAAGAGTTTCCAGAATTTTCCAGAATGGTAGAAGAGCAGATCTCCTTAGCGGATGCATGTAACAGCGATGAGGATCGACGCAATCTGAGGGAAATATTTATGGAGTTTAAGGATGTATTTGCAAAAGATGCTTATGATTGTGGTTTAACTGATTTACATGTGGCCACACTACCAGAAGGTTGTAGCAGAAATCCAGTGTTTGTACGCCAGTATAGACTACCGCTGGCATGTTTAGAATCATTGGCAGAGATTATTAAAAATTTGGAATCACGGGGAATAATTAGGCCCATTCATAGCACATCCAATACGCCTATTTTAGGTGTGTTAAAGCCAAATGGTCAATGGCGGCTGTGTGCAGACTTAAGAGAGTTAAATAAAAGAGTACCAGTATCTAGATGGCCACTACCATTCATTGATCAGGGCCTAGCTCAGATACATGGTTCAAATGTATTTACCACGTTAGATCTCACATCTGGATATTGGTGTGTGCCATTGGCAGAGGAGATACAACACCTATTTTCCTTTACATTTGACAGGACTCAATATGCCTGGCTTAGAGCTCCGTTCGGGTACATCAATAGTGGGAGTGAATTTGGCATATTTTTGAGAAAGGCCATGCCAGATGCAGCGGAAAGAGGGACAATAGTTTATGTGGATGATGTCTTGATAAAAAATGAAAACCTTAAAAGCCATTTTGATGAAATAAGACATGTGCTTGGCCAATTGCAGAAAGCAGGCGCCAAAGTATCTTTGCAAAAAGCACAATGGTGCAAGAAAAAAATGAACTTTCTAGGGCATGAAGTGACTGAACATGGGCTAAATCCACAAAGGAAGAAAATAGAGGCCATACAAAGATTAAAAGATCCTAAAAATGTGAAAGGAGTAAAAAGTTTATTAGGGATGACAGGCTA
Organism: Ambystoma mexicanum; assembly: GCF_040938575.1. NCBI lineage: Eukaryota > Metazoa > Chordata > Amphibia > Caudata > Ambystomatidae > Ambystoma > Ambystoma mexicanum. The sequence continues at coordinate 835,216,066 of NC_090928.1, forward strand.
TAACAGAAAGTTCATTGAGAATTATGCAGAAATCACTCAACCATTGACTAAACTGCTTAAACTAAATACTCCCTGGAAATGGGAAAGAGAGCAGTCTGATGCAGTGGCTAGATTGAAGGAATGTCTTGTAAAGGCACCATGTTTAGCATACCCCATAAAGGACAGGGATTTCTTTATAGAAATAGGCTTTTCTGAACATTGTATGTCAGCAGTGTTATCACAAAAACACGATTTGAATCACAAAACCATTGCATATGCAAGTAAGGCATTTTCCCAAGTTGAAATGAAATTTAATGAATGTGAGAAGGCCCTATTAACCACTGTGTGGGCGCTACAACATTTTCGCCCCATTGTTCAGGGAGAAAAGGTGATTATTGAAACAAATCATCAACCTTTGCAATTTTTAGAGAGTAAAAGAATTAGATCAGGCAATCTAGCGCAATCCAGAATCACTTCATGGACGCTGGCATTACAAGGTTTTCCCGTAGAAGTAAGATATGGACAAAATAAAAAGAGCCCAATTGCTCAAGGGTTAGCTGACTTACATGACTGTGCAGCTGAACAAATACCAAATGAAATGGAAGTGGAAGCTAGTTTGCAGGAATTTGAACAATCACCACACAAAGCTTTTGATGAAAAAACATGCAAGGATTTGCCAACTGTATATGTGGATGGTTGTGCTTTTCACATTGAAAATGACAGTAATAAACAATTAGTGGCAGGAATAGGAAATGTCTGGTTGAAATGTGAAGGCGTTCCTAGTATAGGGATGAGGATTGGAGATAGGAGCAGTCAGGTGGCGGAATTGGCAGCCATCTATAAAGCAATTGCTACTGCAGTTGATAAAAAGTTCAGTGAAATTGTCCTGGTGACTGATTCTGACTATGCACGGAATAGCTTTGTGGAGTATTTGCCTGGTTGGAAAGCAAGAGGCATGGTTACATACAACAAAAAGCCACTTAAACATGGAAAAATGATACAAGCCATAGACAAATTGGTGTCAGAAAATAATTTAACAATATACTGGAGAAAAATTCGTGGGCATTTAAAAACACCAGGAGAGGATAAGGAGGGAAATGATAAGGCAGACCATCTGGCTAAGATTGGGGCTGTGATGGGAGAATTGCTACCTATTGATTATTTAATGGGTGAAATACAAATTGATGCAGTCACACGTTCTAAAGCACCAAAGGAGGTAGATCAACCGGTGGTGCAGTGGAGTCATGACACGCCAGACCAAGATTTGATTGAGGCACAAAAGAATGATCAAATTTTGGGAATCTATTATAATCATTTGATGGATCCTGAACAAAATCCTTTAACAGAAAATGATTGTATGGGAAAAGAAGAGTTGAGGGTGTTATTAAAGAACAAAACACGAATTAGATTACAGGATGGACTCATGATTAGAGAGTCCATAACAGGGCAAATACAGTGGGTAGTACCCCTTTCATTCAGAGGACTAATGCTACACCATGCACACGATGCCATAACTGCAGGCCATAGAGGTTCACAAAAGACATTAGAAATACTAAAAGATTATGCTTACTGGCCACATATGTCCCAAGATGTAGAATTATATACTAGAGGATGTCTAGTATGCGCCCAATTTAAACCTGCTTCACCAATGCATAGAGCACCATTGATGAAAAGAGGCCTAACTCTCCCATGGTCAGATTTGCAAATAGACTATGTAGGTCCTTTAAAAAGGTCGAGCAGGGGACACCGCTATATTTTGAGTGTGGTATGTTTGATGTCAAAATGGATTGAGTGCATTCCCGCACCAGATTGTAGTGCGCAAACAGCAGCCACATTGCTGGTGAACCATGTGTTCTCAAGGTTTGGGTTGCCACAAAGAATTGAGTCAGACAGAGGAAGTCATTTCACAAGTACTCTAATGAGTAAGGTATGGCAAATACTAGGTGTGAAAAGGAAACTACATATCGCATATCGGGCGGCGTCTTCAGGTACAGTTGAAAGAAGCAATAGGTCTGTTGTGGACATTTTAAAGAAATTTGTGGCAGAAGCAGGTTCCAGCTGGGATTTGCGTTTACCATTGGTTTTGATGGCAATCAGGTCGACTCCTGCCAAAGCAACAGGTGTTAGCCCCCATGAGGTCTTAACAGGTAGGAAAATGGTGTTACCACAACACCTACTATACAGAACACATGAGCAAACTCTAGTGAGTGCATCCACAGTTCATGAATATATTGATGAACTGAGGAGGCATTTGCAACATGCATTTGCTTTTGTGCAGAGAAATCTGGAAAGAGCTGCTGACAGTGCTAAGTCATATTATGACAAAAAGACATCAGTAAAGGAATACAATGTAGGGGATCAGGTGTACAAGTTTCATTTTGGAAAAAGTAAACAGAAAAATTCTAAATTTCTGGCAGCCTGGCAGGGGCCATTTCGAATTATAGATAAAGTATCTCCTGTAGTGTATAAAATTTTGAAAAATGAAGGTGAAACAGCAATAGAGCAGTTTGTCCATGTAAATCAAATCAAACCATGCCATCCCAGACATGAGATCAGGCAGCTTGAGCATGTGGAAACGGATAGAGTCCCTTGAGAAAATAAATGGGTGTGATCAGGAGGCAGTGACAAAGAAGTTAAAAAAAAAAAAAAAAAGTTGATTGTAATGATGGCACATAAACACTGTAATATATGTGAAAATATATAATATAAATAAATAAATAAATAAATAAATAAATGCACATATAACGGAAGCTCGTGGTTGGTGTGCAGAGAGAAAGTGTATTAAATATTGAATGCTGTTTTATATGTTTTTGTTTTCTTTTAACTTTGTTTAATTTCAGAAAAAAGAAAAAAAAAAACGAAGTATTTTTACCGAGCATGTTTTATTTTTGGCAAAAGGATGAAGTTAGTATTGTGCTATGTACTTAATCTGTTTATTTTCTATTTTGATTTAGACAATTAACATTATTTGATCGGAGGTTCCGGGATCAGAGGCCACGGGAGACGATGGAGTCCTGGAGTCCCCTGGATGAAGACCAAAAGATGCCTGCCTCCAGGTGGAGGTGAAGACAAAATAACCGGAATGCCAAAAGAGATGACTACTGTGGATTCAAGATTGCCAAGATGAAAGAGTACTCGAATGAACCGAATAACATCGCTGGCCGGGACATACCAAAAGAGACAAAGCAAAAGTTCCGGCATATGAAGTTCCACGTATTTATTATTTTAATTATTTATTTTAACTTGTTATATTACTTATTTGTTTTAGTTAGTTGTTTTATTTCATTGTTTTTAATTGACTTGGAAAATTTAAACTTAAAGTAATGCCACTTCCACTGAGAAGGCAAATGTGGAACATTTTATGAACTGATGGACTCAGATGAAATGTTAATTGCAAATTTTCATTGATGCACATGAATATTCATTTTGTTGGATTGCTATATTGTAAAAAAAAATAGAACAAGTTGTTTTTAGGAATTGGCTTGGATTATAGCCAAGTTCTAAAAACAAAAGGAGGGTATATGTAAGGATATTTGGCATGTTACAGCACAGAGTACAGCACTACTGCACAAGTAGCATTACAGCACTACTGCACAAGTAGCATTACAGCACTACTGCACAAGTAGCATTTTTTTTTTTTTGCAGCACCACCACAAGGGTGCGGTGCATTGCTATATGGGTTAGCAGATTAACAAGGAAAGACAGGCTATTCAGTCAAAAAACGATTTTAACATATAAGATGCAAATCTATTTTTACAGTTAAAAGCACACGTGTTCATTTAAAAATGCACACTATTTTTCACCTGAAATGCCTATATTGCTAGAGACACATTTGAAAATTAACAGCTAACATATTAACCATTAACCTGACTAATAAAACCTTATTTTAATATAACTCACTAATAAAATGTGTTCTCTACTGCAGAATTAGGCATACTTTGAAAACCAGTTAAATGAGTGTGCAGATTTTTCCTCTCTTCTCTGCCTGATTATCCGTGTTGTTGTGCACAGTAACTGCAGGAGGAAGGAAGTCAGATTTGCAACAATTGCAAATGTATAAGCGAAGCTATTGTTTAAAAGTAGGAGGATGAGAGATGATGGATTTCATTGGAACACGTCATAAAGAGGGCTGAGAGGAAAGTTTTAGTGGGCAGTAGCAGGGAAAAAGACAGGCAGACATCTTTCTGCACTACTGGGGAGAAGACCTGGCTGTGGGGGTGTCCTGCTGCAGTCGAGACTGGGGAAAGCTGAAAGAATTACCTTTCCACTGGCAGAGGCAGTCCTATCTGAAAAAGCTGAGAATTCCAGGCAATGACCCCGGCTTGAGAAGGCAAGCGTTCCTTTTTGTTGGAGTTAAGCCAAGAGAGCCACATTCACAGAGAGAATCCTCTGAACAGATAAGGTAATTACCTAACTGGGGGAGCTGTGTGTGTGCACGAAAGTATGCAGTCAGTGTAGAAAAATGAAAGTCCCGTGCGTGTCTTAATCAAGTGCTAATGTTGCAATTTAAGTTCTGTTCTCCGCCACTATAATTGCAGTGTGTCATTGAAAATGCTTTGATTGTTCCCTTTTATTGCTGTAAAGAATGAGATCATGTCTAGATGCAAATTTTATAATACAGAAAATATTTGAAAACAGACGGGTGGTTTATTTTCTATTTACCATTACAATGCCAATGATGTGGGGAGATTTTTAAACAGTGCAATGGTCATTTTAAGACAGATGTGTGTATGTCAGAATCAGTATGAATAATTGTGAGTGACTGTAGTATAACTTGTTGGAGGTACATGAGCCAACGGGAAGAGAGACTCTCTGAACATAGCTCCCTACCGTATATAAGGTAGTGGAAATTACCACAAGACTACCACATATAGCTCTCTGTCGTAAATAAGTCAGTGAGTTTGCCCATGGTGGCGCACCAACACTATCACTGGAAATTGTGGTTTCCCTAGAATGCAGGTCTGAGGTCTCTCTAGTGATGACACGAAAAATCTAAGCGAAGATAAGGGATTCTGGACATTGGGGCCACAAATAAAATAAGGGAATTATGCTCACCAAAATACCACCAACCACATATACCAAATATGCAGGTCTGGGTGCTGAAATAATGCATGTCCATTGCATTATTGTTGCACATGGCCAAATCTGAATACAAAGAGTGATTATTGCTAAGTTATTTCTCGGCGGTAATAAAATACCGTCAGGCCCCAAATCTCCACAAAATACCCTACAGACAGTTAATGAAATCTGTGATATTGACTTTGAGATCACCATGGCAGGTAGATACTTTGGTTGATGACAAGGCAAATTTACAAAAGTTACATGTGCCACATTTGTGAAGGCCACTGGGTTTGACATTCTTAGATAACCAGTTTTCCTGTCGATTCGAACCAGATTCCAAAAAGGAGGGACACAAAATGTTTCTAAGAGTCGGGCTTTAGAGAAGATAATCCTCGGTTTCTCTGGAATATATGGTACCAAGTCTGGATCTAGAAATAACAGATTCCAATGTTTATTCAAGAAATGATAAACACATTTAGAATCACTGGAGAATTTAGTGATAAAGTTCACATATTGAGGAAAGGTGGTAGAGCTTTTGGCTTGAATACTTGTATTTAAATATTAGCACTATTACTACGTTCAAACCATGTAACGATTTAGCGGATTTTAGCATTGCATTTACGTAAGCAGCAATCGGCGGGACGGCTCTCCGAGGCAGAGCTTATCTGAGTTGCCTGGCAACCTCCGAGTCCCAGAATCACATGACCATAGGTTACTTTAACTTCAAGGCCGGATATAGGCCAATGCAGACAACACCCACATTCCACAAGTCTGCACTCAGACACACGCGGAGACAGCAGCAACCCGCAGCCTTGAACGCATTGAAGCGTTAAAATGGGTAAGCCGGCAATACTTTAGCATTTACACAGTTACAAGCCATTTTATTTAGATCCACTCTAACGAGTCATCTGATAATCCTTGGCTTTTATACCTTAAGCCAATGCAACACGGTGACGCGCGAACAGCCATAAATACACTTTTTTCTCTTTCTCTTGCTCCCGTTCTTCTTTCTCGTGCATTAGCGCATTGTAATTGAAGCTGACAACAAGTCTACTAATTGAAATACCTGATTCAGAACATTATGCCGTTTGGAAAATACATCCCACCACGAGCAACATATTAGGAATGGCGGGTAAGCCCCTTAACACTCCTATTTTGTCAAGTGCATTGAAAATTATGAGGTTTTCTCATATCAGTGCCTGACTATGATAAAACAGTAGACTTATTTTGTCTTTCAGACTAAATTACTTCCCATGAAAATATTCCTCAGATTAGCAGCCTAAATTACCCAGCGGCTGCCTGAACACAGCCAGTAACTCTCTTAGTGAAATATCAGGTACCTTCAATTTCTTAACCTTTTGGGATGTGAATATGCTCACCACGGAACACATGTTTTGGACTTATTTGTGATGATATGATGAACCTATATAATACAGTGAGCCTTCAACTTTGTTTGTACCTTATATTGAAATGGTGTTAACTCACATTTGATTCAAACAAACTCTATTGATGTTTGTATTATGGACTGTTTACCATTGGTTACATTGTTGTTAGCCATACTTGTCTAATCTCAGCTATATTTGTTTACGCCCTGAAGACAGCCCAGATAGGGTTGAAACGCGTGTTTGCGTGGCGTTTTTTGTCATGGAACATTAAAAATCATCTACCAAATGTATATATTTGTAAACTTGGATTATTCTGTAGGATGGAATTTCTGGTCTAATTTGATGTTCGTATTTTCGTGTGGGTTTCTTGTTCTCACTACTTCCAAGATCTGGAATCTGATCTGTGACACATGATGTTTGTTCTCTAGCCAATGTTTTGCTACAGCTGAACCCATGTTGGCATTCCTTATGCATGAGCAATGCTCATTCCAACGTATTTTAGCCATTCTTTTGGTTTTGCCCACGTAGTGCAAGCCACATGGGCATTTGCATAGTCTTTCAATTTGATCTTTTGTCCTGTTCGTGAGTGGCTGACCATGTCACCCTTTGTAACAAAGTTGCAGTTTGTGCAGTGTAAACATGGGAGAGTGCCTTTTCTATCAGTACTGGGCTTCTTCACAGGGGGTCTGTTGGATATAAATTCATCTCTTAAATTCCTGCTTCTTTGGTATGCAAATGTTGGGGGTTCTTTGAACAAAGGTTGCACTCTGGTGTCACAAGTTAGTATTGGCAAATTTTTCTTAATAATGTTCTTGATCTTTTTACTTTGAATTGAAAATTTCGATACATATACAAGATTAGGAGCATCTTTAGTCTTATCTCGAGTGTCCAGCAGACAATCTCTATTCATAGATTCTGCTCTCTCTGAGGCTCGACAAATATCTGTCTCTGTATATCCTTGTGCTTGAAATTTTTTACAAATGTCAGCATGTTCTTGTTCATATTCAGACGGGTCACTGATGATTCTTTTTATGTGTAACATCTGGCTGAATGGTTTGGTTCTGAAGTAGGCTCGGTTGATGAAAGCTTAAACGATGTAGCAGTGGTGGTGCCCGCCATCTTGGCTTCTTTGTCTATTTCCTAAACATTGGAACACTTACAACTACTTGCTGGCACACGCCAATACTTGTGCAACTCTCCCAAAGAGAATCCTAGCCTCCTGATTAGATGTTAATTTTGACTTGTGACTCTAAGAACTCTAGACCCCCTCTTGTATAGCTAGGGAAGGACTTCATAATGTTAGAAACTTAATTCTGAAGTTGTGTATGATGTTTGCTAACTCCCGGTTCTATTTCTTTATTCACCTGCTTTGAAACACTTACAGTATACTGAAAAGTGATTCAAACTGTATCTAACTGTATTTAAAAGTCAGGTGTTGGTGTTCTTGGCAGAGCACACCAGAACTGAATGTGTACATTTTAGTAGTGAATGTTTTAGTGTGTTAAGTACCTGTAGATTTTCATTAATACAAGTATGTCTAAGGCCTAAATAAATAACTGTATTTGAATACATTCTGCCTAACTTGTATTAGTAAGAGTTCTGTGTGTGTGTTCAACTGAACCCTTCAGCACACCCAAGCCCTCCTTGCTGTTCAATCACACTACCCAGACAGAGTTTGCCTAGCCAATAATGTTTGTCTCTGTTCATCAGAATAGGGTGGCCTCTCAGAATCTGTCCAAAGTGCTAATTTGGAAAATCCATATTTATCACCTCTCAATGAGATTAGGAATCTGAGGCTCGCACAGAGGCTAGATCCTTGTGGCCTCTCCCACAAACATTGTAAGGGCAGCCACTGTTGTTTAGATGGTGGCCCCCATTGCTCATCTCTTTCATTCACACGTAAGCACATTATAGAAATGCATATGGATTTCCTGCATGATGCTGTAACAGACAGGGGTTTCCGGGTCCACCTGGATTTCCAGGCCTGTCACTTCATGCAGTGAATCAGGACAATCTGGCAGATAGGGCTGAGATTGCATTAATGCTCAGGCTCGTTTTGGAAGAATCCAGGCTACACGAGAATTAACTTGTTTGTAAATCAACATGGTGAGACAAGGTTATCATTTGCCAAAGAAAGTACTTTGATTCATGGTCGTGTTGCTTATTTACATTCGTGTAACTGTATTGCTAAACAATTGACCATGCCGTGCCCATTCTCTCTGTAATCCAATGACTTCTGCTGTGCAGGGGTACAGAAAAGGAGCAGTGTATAACATTCCTACTCTGCTCCACACGACTACTAAACCAGCTGTGATTAAAATAAAAAAAAGAGGAAACAGGCACAGTCTGACAGATATACCTTCTTTGCCTCTTAAGGTAATGCAGACTGAAGGAAGTCTTCAGGAGGGATATGAGCTAGCAAAAATACTTTAAAAAACAATAGTACTGGGGTATGAAAATAAGTGAATGTCCAAACACGGTTCTTCAAGAAAATTAGACTTTTATTAAACTAAAAACACATGCACACTAAACAAACACACCCTGGTAAGAGAAGATAAAGTGTATGCAGACTTTAAAATGCAAGAGGCACTCTGGATCCATAAAGGAGTTCACTTCAAATGTTCCTCTTAGATGAGTCAGGGAAGGGTCTTTCTCTCCTCCTGGTGCCTTTATCGTCAAGCCAAAGGCTGAGGCCTTTGGGCAGACAATACTCCAATAGAGGCCCGGTGAAATACTTTTTTTTTCTGAAGTCCCAAGATATTTTAATTAAAGGGGTGGTCTCACCTCCTTATATATTCAATCTGTCACAGTGGATTGGCCAATTGAAAGCCTCTGTAAGGGCCCAATCCTTATTGCTCTGATCAGTGTCTTTTCCTGGTGATGTAGGTTGCAGAGTTTTGTTTTTCAGAAGTAAGTGGGGACGGTGTACAGCAAGTTATAGTCCTGGGAAGATTTTCTTCCCTCGACTGCAACTTCTCTCCTGCCTACTGTGACCTTGCCCTCTCTCATCTCTGCCCCGTGCCATGTCTCTACTATTACCACCATGTTGTGAATCCCCCTTTGCTGACAGAACCTTTCCTTTTAAGCACAGGTCATCTTCCTTCACTTGTAGACAGATCCCGATCTCCTCGAAGGTAACACATCTTTTGCAGAGACAACAAAGGTTCTGTTGGAGCTGGTCCAAAATGGTCTGTTTTGGGTCAGGCACATTCCCAAACAGTAAATACACAGAATTGCGAGCACTCACTGAATTGTTGGATGGAGGAACTATACAACTCCCTGTCCGCATCAGCGGTGTTGGCAGTTAGCAAGGTAAGGCTTAATCCATAGTAGTGCTACTTTTGAGGCACCCTATTCTAAGGAACGTTGGCAGGCTGACTATTACTAATATGGCTGCTCCGGGGTGAGCATATCAAAGGTACAGGAGGCGATTTTATGGGGGAAAGGAATTGCACCCATATCCCGGGCATGTAATTTAAATAACAATCTCAAAGTATAATAACTAAATACAAGATCCTTAGTCAAACATGCATTAGAAGTAGCTGAGTATAATACTGACTATGATGTGGATATCTGTGCCCTTACTGAAACGTGGCTACATGAGGCAGCAGAACCATCTCTACTACTCGCTACTCCTAATGATTATTCCATACAATTTGTTAATAGGGAGAACCAAGGGGAAGAAGCGGGGGATCATTTTAAAGAATAGTTTAGATATTTGGGAGTCAGAGGTGGATGGCCTTGTGGGATGTGAAACCTTATGCATAAAGGTTAGGACAGATGCCTCCACAACACTGAACATGATACTGATTTACCGTCCTCCCATCACCATGCCGCTTTGTCCCCCATTTGAATAGTTTGATTTTATCACAGCTGAAATGCTCTTCCAAATGGATTATAAAGGGAGATGTTAATCTCTGGAAAGCGGATACTAATGACGCAGCAGATTTGGAATTAGAAATGTTCATGACAAGTATGGGCTTTATACAGCATATTGATGAACCCACTTATGTTAAGGGCAATGTGTTGTATTGGGTGTCCTCGACAATGTGAATTTGATCAAACCTAACATTGCCCCGTGTCCCTGGTCGGATCAGTTCTTCATTGAGTTTGGTATTGCACAGGAGTTCAAAACTAGAAACAGGGTAATTAAGCAAAACTGGTGTGTCTCGAGAAATTTGAAGAGACTTAATCGTGAGACAGTCCAGGGGTGGATTTGGCTCCCTTATAAGAAACAATTCAATCTTGCATTCTGCAGAAGGAATGACGAATGCGCTCCAGGATGCTCTATAAGATGCAACTAACATTCTTGTGCCACTAAAACCTAGAAAGGTGAACAGCAACACTCATAAGGCCTGGTTCTCAGAAGAACTTAAAGCCTTAAGGGTAGGCATTGGAAAGATTTGTACCTCTGGAAATCATACCAGTGGGAGCATAACAAACTTAGGTATACAACATCAGCTAAGAAATATAAAGATGCTGTAATTTAATCTAAGAAAGACATATATGACATATATTTAGTACAAAACTCTATGGGAAAATACCAGCAAAAATACTGAATGGTGTGCTCGTATTCAGGAGGTCATGGTAGTAAGTGGAGAATTTAAGATCAGTGATGGCTTGGGGGTTCCAGTTTTAAATTTTAGGAGCATTTTCGGAATATGAACTAAGAACTATCTTGCTCAAACTTAAACGGTCATCGTATAAAGGCAATATCTTTCCAGCTACAGCCATTAAGGCATGTTCTGAAGTTGTGATTAGTACCATCACAAAAATGGTTAATGCCTCCCTGATTTAAGGCTGTTTTCCTGCACATTTGAAGGTAGCTTGGATCAACGCTTTTCTTACAAAGCAGAGTCTTCATCCTATGATCCATATAAACTACAGGCCCATAACTAATTCCCCTTTCCGGCTAGAAAATACTGCATAGGGTGGCTTCAAGAGCCACACTATTCTGAACAACTGGCAGTCAGGCTTTCGGCCAGGGTGTAATACGGAATCAGCGCTGTTGGATTTAAAGTTCAATATGATGGAAAAACAAAATCCAAACCATGATGATGATGCCCTTGGATCTGTCAGCCGCATTTGATTTAGTGGATCACCCATTACATTTAAACAGATTTCAAGAAGTGGCCTCAGTGATAAATCAGTGTCTTGGATGCAATCTTTATTAGAAAACAGAACCATGAGGGTGTGCAGTATAACGGCTGAGGCAAAGCCAGTCCCTTTGAGAGATGGAGTCCCTCAGGGCGCCTGTTTGTTGCCAGTTGTATACAATATCTTTACAACACCACTATTTCAGCTGCTAGAGGAAAAGAAGATCTGCTTCTCAAATTGTATGGATGACACCCAATGTCTCATTCCTCTAACTGAAAACTACGAGGAACATGCCAAAATGGTTAAAGAGACCTATAACCTCATTCAGGGTTTGATGTGTATGAGTGGTTTAGCGCTGAACCATGACAACACTGAATTGATTGTTATAGGTTCCAGTCCTAGACTGAATAAACTGAGTGTAGAATATGAAAGCTTCCTAATTGCAGATCATGTAATACCAACTAAAGATAAGATAAGAACGCAAGCGGTCTTATTTGATCATTCCCTTTGTATGAAGGCTCAAGTGAGTATTCTTATTTCCTCATCGGCTTATTATATTAGACTTCTTTCCCATATTTGAGCATTTTTGTCTCAAAAAAGTGGGGAGACAGTTGCCCGAGCAATTTTTGGTTCTAAAATAGATTATTGCAGCAGTCTGCTGGTGGAGATTGGGAAGGGAGAGACCGCAAGATTACAGGTACTACAGAATAGTTCCATCAGAGCCACAATGGGGCTGAGACAATTTGAGCATGTATCTAATTTTTCAGAGACGCCTTCGCTGGCTCCCCGTGGAAGCAAGCATTGAGGTTCGGCTACTCATCATCGCCTATAAATGTCTGCCAGGACATTATTCGGTTTATATGGTGGATAGACTCAACAAAAAAATGAAATCAGGACTCTTACATCGAATGATCTTAAATCTTTAGAAGTACCAAGAGATAATTTGTCCATGGTTAAAAAGAGTGCATTCTGGGTGGCAGCACCCATGAGTTGGAATGCAATGCCCCCTGAGCTCAGAAGTTGCATGTCCTTGGATAGCTTTAAGAAAAAACTTTAAACCTACCTATTTAGATAACTCTTTTTGGCAGTATAGCCTGCACATTCTAGGCCCCATGTTTGTATTGTCCATAACCATCTACTAGGGATTCGTGCTCCTAGTGCCCGAATGCCTCCGGGCCACTCTGATGGCAGCTAACAAATAAAGTAAATTAAAGTAAAAAGAATACCCTGACAGAAGGAGTCACTAGACATCAAGCTGACAATAAAATAACCCAGTTTTGGCCAGTTTAATTTTAGTCCCCTAGATTCCACCATGTAAAAACTGAGCATTGCTTATATGTAGATATGTGTATGCATCTGCCAACATATACACTATAATCTCAGGTCCCCACAGCGTTTGGACAGTGAACGCAGACTTTTTTAAATGCATTGAATGGACCCCAGATTTCGCAAGGGGGATGGGGTTTGAAGATTTGAAAACAATTTTTAAGAAAAAAGCAATGCGTTTGGATTGGATGAATAATTACCTACATTTGTATTCCCTGAATCAGTAAACACAGGTAGCAAGTGTGATACACATGTATATGAAAACATAAACATATTTAATGCATAGACCGAGTCCTGCAGTGCGTGACCTAATGTTGCGGCTGTGCATAAACTAATTCCCACTATTGACAATACAAGGAGTGTATAGCAGCAAAGTGAAATAGAATAGAATTTGTAGAATATGCAAAATAAAGAATAAGCAGCATATAGCTTGACATGTGTTTACAGGGTGTAGGGAGCTTGGACCAAACTATATGTGCATTTTAGGCTGTTTTGTTAGTCGGTATGATTCTATAAAAAACAATTAATTTGGGGTATATTGTTTAGATTCTGACTCTGAATCATTGCACATTGCACTTTACTGCTTGTGGAAGCAAATATTAGAATATTGGAGAAAAAAGAAAAAGTGAATGTTGTGGGTTGGTGAATGGAAGGAAGAATGTTGTGGATGATTATTTATGGATGATTGTTTTAGAATATTTTAGGATTTTGTCATTGTCTGATTTTAGTAAGTGCATGTTACAGAACATTACAGTGATGTGAATCTATTAATGTAACTATTGATTGAATATAATCGAAAAATGTTGGATATAGGCTTATGAAATGTATGTTATTTGATGTTTAACGTTTAATGTATTTTATGTATTTGTAAAGTTCTTTGAACTAAACAAATACATAAATAATAATAGTATGTAGATATTACTCTGCCACCGGTCTCATGGAGAACGCAATGAAAACATTTGAATCAGGGTTGACCATGGTTATTTTTTTTTTGTTGCATTTTCAAAGCGCATCGAGGCGCTGTTATAGGAATTTTTTCATCAGTTGCGTAATTATTATTTTTTTCTTTTCTTTGTTGAGTATTTATAACGCGCTTAAATACCCAGAGGTTTCTAAGCGCGGACCCGGGGCTCGAACCTGTGTTGTTTCATGTCGTTTTGCATGCAAGGCGAACACGTTGCCACTGAGCTACCATCCCGGGACAGTATAGGCAGTTCGCACTTTTGATAGCATCAGACTGTTTTCAGGAATGCATATTGTCTCTTGTATCTGCCATGTTGCCAAACTACAATCTAACTGCTGAGATGGGTCAGTTGACAGGATCAGCAGAGTTGCCTCTGCAGTATACCTTCCAGCATGGAGCATTATGAAAGTGAGTCTGATTAGAAGAGCTCACTTTCACAGACAGAATTAGTAATGTCATTTTCTGTTGCAAAAATCCAAAAACCGATGGGAATTCAGTCACACTCTCCTACACCAATAAGCTGAGGTCCAGGTGCAGGAGTTGCTCATAAAAAGGTGGAATTCAACAGCCAGATGAGTAGTGAGAAACTTGCAAAAGTATTTTGGAAGTCAAAGTTTTAGTGTAGTGTGTTATACAGTTGAAGCACATACTCCAAAATATGAAATGGAACTGTCCCTTGAAGCTATATATTTTCTTTTACGAAACAGTGCTCTTGTAAAAGTTATTGGAGTACTAGTCTTGTTAGCTCCATCACTGGGGGACACTTCCAGACTATGAGTGGATGTGCAGATCTTTGGCCTCCTGCAGGGACCCTGCTGCATTTATATCAACCCTTGTCCATTGGAAGGTGACGAGTCTGGAGCTGCTTCTATGATCACATATAGAATGAAGTGCTTATGGCCAGATTCTTTTGCTTAACATTACCTTATCAAAGCCCCACAGTTTCACCACTCTGGTCAAGACTCTTGCTCCATTGTGAACACCAGACCAAGCCTCAGATAGGGGTAAGCAAAGTCCTCGATTGCTGCAGAAACCACTTCTCTTTCAAAACATGCTGATGGCTGCAGTAACATAGCACCCTTCAGAATCAGCCCTCAAACGGATGCTGGAAGACATCATATCCTAAATCCTGCACACACAGTGGCCACTCCTTGATGTTTGTATGTGTGAAGTAATCTGGAAAGATTGCTAACTAAGGAAATCTGGGAGCTGGGTTAGGTGGCACAGATATAAATAACCAGAGGATTTCTGAAGTTTATAGATTTTGAGTAACAACCCTATGTATTGTTTAACAATATTGTATGCTTTTTCTAACATTCCTAACAGAAAATAGCTTAATTTGTCCTGAAAACTCCTCAAGACTTTCCTCTTCGCTTCCTCCTTCTCTCACCCTCTCCCCTGCTAACCTCCTCTCTTTTCTCTCCTGCCTCACTCCTCCTTCCCTTTCTAACTCTGTTCAGTTTTTAATGGCTGCCCACCTGGTTCACCTTCAGAGCCTCACAGGTCCCAGGCTCCCCACCAGTCTTCGAACTTGCCTCTGGGCCTCTGAACTATGCTCAATACTACTGCACTTGCAGCATACGCTCCATCAGAGGTGTAATCTCTCTGAACTTAACACAGGGCCCTGATGGACTGGGTGCACTTACCCCCACCCCTTGCACATCTGTCTGCAAACTTGCATAACCGGAATTAACTAGGACTTGTAAGTCTGTTTTGTCCCCCCCTTGTCTTCCCTCCATAGTTTGGTTGTGCCTGAAACACTTCATGCACTAACACTAGAAGAAATGCTGTCAGGCCTAGTATGCTAGTTACTTTTTGTTAGATCATTGTGAAACTTCAAAGCCTAAACATGACTACTGTATTCCCTTGCTCCTTCCCACCTAAAACACACTTTTGTCACAGATTTTTTAGGTTTTCCGAAACTTACAAGGAGTAAAAAATATTTGTACCAGTTCCTATAACTAATCTTACGTGTTAATCCTACATAAACCCTAAGTTACAAATCTCCTTCCTATTCTGAACAAATGCAGTATAGGTTGAAACAGTGCTCCTCCCTGTAAGGGTTTTCTAGCTAAGTCAATTTTAGAAAAATAAATGTCAAACCTATTGTGCGCCTTCATTTTCTTTTGTTGTTTTGCTTAACATTTGAGTACATGTATTCAGGGCCATCTTAAGCACTTTTGGGACCCTAGGCACGGACATCTTTGGGGCGACCCCCTCCACCAAACCAAAGGATTAAATGATCAAGAATATCTCGTTGTACCCTTCCCTTTCCTCCCCTCGTCGTGATCACAACCTATAAATTCATATTCTGTCTTGCAGCATGCAAAAGTAAGCATGTGTACTCCCTTTAAGTCCCCTTACCCACTTCATTCTTGCTCTGATCAGAATGATAAACAGTAGCATTTGAAGGCCAACGTTAGCAGTCTACAAAGAGGTTACTTCTGTTCTAGTGTAGATACAGGAGACTATTTATCAGTAGCATCCAGGTAGTAATACAGCCTGTAGTATTAATGCAGCACTGTATGTAAAAGGTACATGTAACCCAGAATAGACAGAGACTCACAGCTGCCTCACAGAATGCAAAAGTGCTCAAGCATGGATAGAGGAGGCCAGCTGGAAGGTGAAAGCTACACATAGCATAGCATGGATAGTGGATGCAGATTAGAATCTACCACGAAGGTGTCTGTTTTCAGACAAACTGAGATTAAAAAGTGAGACATGGTTTACAAATAGTGCTGCCAATAGAGATCAAAGGAACAAATTCCTGGGGTGTGCAATATATCAGTGCTCACTATTATAGTGGAGCAACACTATAGCCAGTGAAACCATGAGTGAGGCTTTTCTGAAGATCATACCCCGAGAAGGATATCACTCTGAAGGGCTGACAATTTTGAAAGGTTTAGGGTCTGGCAATTTTCAGAGGTTAGGCAATACAAGATTAAATGAGATGCCCAGGATCACACATTGGTTAAGGGGTGAAGCTGGGATTTGTGCCAACTGTGCAATTTCTGCATTTGAACACTTTCTTTTCCAGTTCTTATCATGAACTAAAATAATCTCATTTTATAAAACTGGCTGCAAAAGTACACAAATCACATTACGAAACATGACAATCTTTTAAAACAAAATGTTATAGAAGGGTGTTATGCAAAATGGTAATGATTCTAACACAGAAGCATTAAAGGACTGGGAGGACTATTTAACAGAAAGGTTTGATGATAAGGATTATCAATCATTCTGCCCTGATTCATGAAAAAACATTAAAGGAAATAGAGGAACTTAAAGAAACAATAGAAAAATTGAATTTACCAGAGCTGACATTTAAAAACTACCAAATACTAGATGAATATCTGAACAAATTCACTGAAGAGATCAAGAACAAAAAACAGAAAAAATTCATAAGGGATGAAATAGACTACAAAATTGGCAGAATTTACACCTATCAGAGGAAATATGACACTAAAGGAAACACCAAATTCAAAACAAAAACAAGTACAGACAATATTACCACACCAACAGAATCGTCAGAAACTGAAACGAACAGCGAATCAGAAAAAACAAATAGTTCTAAACTAAGTACATCAAAAGACTTGTTAGGCCCCTTGTCTTTTTTGGAAGAATTTCGGAGACACAAATTAACAAATCGACCATATACCCAATGAACAATGTTCCCGAAATCATCTCTAAATCTAAACGTAGGCGGAAATACTACAATAAGTTCCACAAAACCAAGAGGGGAAAGAGAGGAGGATCGAATAAACACAGACATAGGACAAAGAGGAATGCTAACGAGATCCAGGAACAGAGAAATCAGAGGGAACCAGGAAATCTAGTCCTAAACCTCTCCAATCTAAATATTGATGAATCTCTTAAGACAGCACTTAATAGAGGACTGAATTTCAGTCCAGCTAATAGGGCGGATTACTTCCAAACACAAGTAGACCTTTTTAAATTTTGTCGGAAACTAAAACTTAGAAAATACTTCGCAGAATCATCTATGAAACTCAAAGAACGTAATATCCAAGACATTTCACCCCTCACTGTGGTACTAGCAGAAGGATCAGTAAACATAATGAATCTAACAGAAACAGATTTCGCATTGGATACTTTCATGGCGGAACAAAATATAGATCCGTTCCAGACTGAGGAAACACATTTAAGATCTAAATCGAAATTCATACCCAATTTAATGGAAAACAATGCCATAGACCTTTTTCAAAAAGCTGTAAGCAATGATTTACGAAAAAAATACCTTGAAAGCAAGCAAACTAACATCAAATACAATTTAACGAAAGCTGAGAAAAAGGCAATAGATACACTTTCCAAAAATGAGGAAATAGTTGTGAAGTCAGCTGACAAAGGAGGGAACATTGTGCTTATGAAGAAACAAGATTACATAACAGAAGGAACCAGACAACTAAAGGACACTAAATGTTACTCAACATTACAAAAAAAACCAATTAGAGACCTACAAGCTCAATGGAATCAAATGGCAAAACATTGGGAAGAAATGGGCCTACTGACGGAAGAAGAAACAAAGTATCTGGTAATAGACAAACCTGTCATGCCAATAATATATTTCCTTCCAAAAATACACAAAAAGTACAAGACGTTTCCACCATGTAGACCCATCATTAATGGGATAGGTTCTTTAACAGAAAGAATCTCAGAATATATAGACTTATATCTACAGCCCCTAACAACAGGGCTAGCCTCTTATTTACGAGACACGAAACACGTGATACAACAAATGGAGTGTATACCGTGGGAAGCAGAATATTTATTTGTGACGTTGGATGTGGTGTCACTTTACACCAGCATCCAACACACAAAAGGAATGGAAACAACGGAATTCTTCTTGAAAACAAGGTCTATTTCATTTCTTAATCAGAATAATATGATTCTAGAGATGCTAAACTTCGTTCTGTCAAACAACATTTTTTTGTTTAATCAAGTCCTATATAAGCAGGAACAAGGAACTGCCATGGGGGCGAAATTTGCCCCATCATATGCGAATTTATTTATGGGCCATTTTGAATTAATCCATGCCTGGCAACATGAGGCATTCATAGAAAACAAAATTGTCTGGGGTCGTTACATAGACGATATCCTTGTGATATGGCATGGAAACAAAACAAGCCTCCTGAAATACATTGTCTATCTTAATGATAATAATCATAATATCAAATTCACAGAAAAAATCAGCTCAGAAGAAATAGAATTTTTAGATCTACTATTGTACACAGATGGTGACAAGATACTAACAGACTTGTATATTAAACCCACAGCAGTCAACAACAAGCTACATGCACAAAGCAACCATCCAAAACACACCATAAAGAACATCCCATATGGAGAAATGCTTAGAACAAAACGCAATTGCAGCTTGGATACCAGGTACCAAAAACATCTAACAGATCTAAAAGAAAACTTTATACAGAGAGGATATAAAGAAGATTCTCTTAACCATGCAATTTGGAAAGCAGAAAAAGTAACAAGAACCAGCCTATTAATTGAAAAACGGAAAGTAAAGAATAAAGAAATGAAAACCCATTTCATTACAACATTCAGTAGTGAAATATACAACATAAAGAAAACTTTGAATAAACATTGGAACATTCTATTCACAGATGATACACTCAGCACCATTATTGAAGAAAAACCATCAATGGTATTTAGAAAAGCTCCAACTTTGAAAAAGAAATTAAGTCCGAGTCATCCAAGGAACCCAGTAAAGGTCTCCTTGAGTAGTTTTTTGAAAGTGCCGGCACCAACAGGATCCTACAAATGCAGCAAATGTTTAATTTGTTCACACATGATAAATGGAATCAAACAAATTAAATTACCCACTGGAAAAATGATTGACATCAAACAATTTATAAACTGCAGAAGCCAATATGTAATCTATGCTATACAATGCATTTGCAACAAGAAATACATCGGAAGTACGATAAGAGAAATTAGAATACGGATATTGGAACATCTTAGAGCAATCAAGAACGGGGATGCAAGGTACCCAATGGCCATACACTTTGCAAAAGAACACCAACAATCAGACATCAAGGACATCAAAATCATTGGACTGGAAAAAATCGAGCAACCTGAAAGAGGAGGAGACAGAGAACTCATATTAAGGAGAATGGAGTCAAAATGGATTTGTATAATGGATACATGCCATACTGGTCTAAACACAGATCCAGAGATGGCAAACTGGTTATAAAAACACCATTGATTGTATATGTGCATTATCCTAAGTACCTCTCTGTCTACCACTGAAAGCATATATAAGCAACTTGTTGTCCATTTATACATAGAGTCTATATACACTTTACCACACACACTGAAATATAGCAAATGGAAAGTTGGATCCAACGTGTTGATGCCATCACACACGCATAGATATAACAACATTTAGAGACACAACTAAATTAAAGAAGACATTAGTGTTAGCTTAGGGGTTCTTTGAATGTAAATCCATTCTTTTGCAAATTAGCTATGCTACCTGAAAAATTTAAATCCAAGATGGTCGCCGCACGTTTTTTGACGCGTATGACGTCATTGCGGCACATTACGCGATGACGTCATCACGCGACGTGCTTCGCGATATATAAACAGAAGCAGATTTGAGGTAAGATGCATCCGGGAACCACGGATGCACAGAGGCAATCGTACCGAGAGAAAGGAACATCTTTGAATCCATAAGAATCTACACACAAGGTAAACACTATAGCAATATATAATAATTTTTTCTAGAAATGTAAAGGGCTATCTTATAGAGGGTGCATATATTCAATCATAAACTGTATACCAATGCAAAAGCAGAATTCATACTAGTAACAATGGACTAATGCTAAAATGCCATTATATATAAGCTAGGATGGATACCGCACACTGTCTAGGACAGCAAAGACTGCTTTGCTGTTCAGAAATATAACGCATTAATAGCCAGTATTAGAGTGTGAACCAAAGCATGTGAGCTTTGTGCATTTTTCTTATAGAAAAACAGAAGAAAAAAGGGATAAAAAACAAAAGGAAGACATATAGAGAGCCGATGAGAGAGAAAATTGAATACCAATCAATACTTAATCAGAAATATGAAAAACATGACAAGGGTGAGTGTATGTCCTCTTCTCAGATAGAAGTGGTTATGAAACTAGAGGTTTTATGCACTTAAGTCTCCTATAGCATTCCTTCCTTCCTATGGGAATTATGTTGATCATGTACAATAGCCAAAGTTGAAATGCATATTGATAGTTCAGAAGTTAGCTCAGAGTGTTAAGCACTCATTGCAGAGGCATGTGTTTATATGCATATTAGAATAGCACATTCCAGCAAGGCTGGCTGAGCCTTTCCTATGACTGAAGTGTATAAAGCTGCCTGCATATGTACTTGGTTTTGCAGAAAAAAAGGTGCTATTATCAGCAATGTACCTGCACCAGATAGGTGTTACTTTAGAAACTAACAGGTTATCCATATGGTGAAGGTCTATAAATTGGTTTGTTCAGATGGGATGTTGTAAAACCTAGGCAATCACCTCCAATGATGAGCATAAACTGTTAGTCCAAGAGGTGAATAAGTATCCAAATTCAAAACTGTGGAGCCAAAGCGTTCATGCTTGTATCATGGATTTGCCAGCAGACGATACATTGATCCTGGTCAAATCATCTAATATGTCTTACATTATCACTATGCTGTCTTCTTTGAAGTTTGCCTTCTCACATGTTGGTGGCATTGTTTAGCCCATTACATGATCTCTTTTCTAATATTGGCCATTTGAGTGGAAGGGGTGGTAGACAGAAGAGAGCGGATCAAATGTTGTAGGCGTCGGAACGTATGACATACAATCTCGAAATGGCAACAGGAACAACACATTTTTATATTCAAAACTCATCATAAATGATGTCACAATTAGCTATTATATTAAAACTTCTGTTCTAGTCCTGTATTGGATGGTATAATATAGGATATATGGTTATCTATAAGCAAACCTCATTTTAATTGGTTCTTCTATAACTAGTGGCTCCTCCTAAATTCAACCTCCTACAATGGCACATTTCTACTTAGCATCTAACTGATCGGAACTATACGGCAATGGTCGATAAGAAAAACACAAGGTGATTGGACAGGTCTTAGCTCATCCGCTTTGGCCACCTTCAAGTGGTGCCAGGCTTTGTGGTGATGAAGGAGAAAGGGGTGTACCGCTATAATCTGGTTAAAGAAGATACTCCACACTAGTTACAAGGCCTTGGTTTTCACTGTCAGCCTTGTTCTATGGATTGGTGTGCTGCCTCTGTGTCTGGATGCGCTAATGAAATGGCAGGTGCGAAATAGCCACGCCCACAACAGCCCCACCTGTACCCCATCATGATCACGAACGGAAATATAAGATAAGAAATGTACAGTAGACCGTTAACAAAACATTAAGAGCCATGTTGAAGGGTTTTTTCAAAACCTCCGAGAAGTAGTTTGGATTGGATGCAGGTTCCAAGGACTCCCATCCATTCCCCCCATTGGATACCAACATATTCTGAATGCTTCAGACACCTAGCCAATCATGAGATAACTGGCCCACACAGGTGGGGGCCTGAGATTATATTCAGGTGAA
Organism: Ambystoma mexicanum; assembly: GCF_040938575.1. NCBI lineage: Eukaryota > Metazoa > Chordata > Amphibia > Caudata > Ambystomatidae > Ambystoma > Ambystoma mexicanum. Next base: position 835,238,486 of record NC_090928.1, read on the forward strand.
CATGAGGCTAGTGAGCACATTTGCATTAATGAGCCTTTAAGAACCTTTGACTTTTGTTTGTGGGGTACATTTTAAAGCATGAGCATTTCTATTTCAGTCAGTAAGATGCAGCTAGACAATGGAAAAGAGCACTGGCCGCTTTGCAGATTCCCCTTAAGCTTCTTTCCAAAGGGGAAGGCAAGTCAAGGTTTATCACAGTTGAAATCTCATCAATTTCTTAATAAGGTATGCACTTTCGCTTGTGGCAGGTACACCCAACTCACATTGTGTGACTTTATAGCTTCTGTAAATTAGTGCACACAGAATAAAGCTGTTTTCTCGGTTTCATGTGAAAAGCTTCCTGCCAAAAGGACGTTTTCACAGAACATCATGGCGAAAAGGCTGTGGTGTGGCCGCCGTAATCCATGTAATGGATGTTGGGGACAGCCCGCAGCCCCCAAATGCATTATTCCATTCAAGGGGAGCAGGGGGCGCGCCCCTCAACCACTGCTACCCTTGAGCGGTATAATGGAGACACTTTTACTGGGTCACACCACAGTCTTGGAAGGTCTGGAAAAGAAGGCATTGAGGGGGGAAGCAAAGCCATTTCACAGGCCCACAGTTACAAATACATACATTGTTCTAAGCACACAGCACAGTCAGGAGGCAGGAAAAGAAGGCTTTAACTTTAAGCACTGGACAAACAATTGCAACTTCCTATTCTCTCTATCCTAACAAATTATCCCCTGCCCCCATGATCACTCTTTCGCATAGACAAGTGCCTTTTGCAAATCAAATAGTTGCACATTAAGTGTCACAAACCCACAACACATGCACCAGAATGTCATTCACATTTGTGGCATGTCAGATGAAGGACACAGGCTCTTGTAATACATTATCATGTGAATAGGTATTAAAGAAAAGGATGATGCCTATCTTTCCCTATTTCTATTAGGTATTCCCTACATAACAATCTAACTGAGATGAATGTCTTGAAGGAATCTGTCCACTGTCCAAACAAACTCTAACTGACCTTACCACTATCTTAAAAAAAGGCCAGAGAATGACTTCTCCTGGGTTCTTGCTTCTCGCAGTTTTGCTGTTCAATAACTGATTTTCAAATAGTCTCTGTTGACTTCTTCAAACTAGTCTTACAATTCCCTTAATACTTGGTTAATCTTTTGTTCCTTCCCAACATGGGGTTTTCTTGGTTCTGTATGGATATCTTTTCCTTTGTAAGAGGCTTCTGTTAGTTTCTTAATTTTCTCCTTAACTTTCTTTCAAATGTTTCCCTTCTGTTTTCCCAGGGTAAGGTTGTCCAACCTTTCTGAGTTTCTCTCTTGATGCTTATTTCTCTTCTATTTATTTCACAAGCTTTAGTCTCTGTATTGTATGCATCCCTTGATATTCATATACATTTCTTATCCTTATCTTCTGGATTGTCTCTTACAGTTTCATTCTCTTTATCAATGACACTTTCTTTACTTTGACTTCAACCAGTATGATTACTCTTTAACGATTTTCATCCAGTTCCCTGACTTTTGGGATTATGCTCTGAATATTTTGACGCAGAGTTGTTGGAATAGTTCCATAACAATTCCCTTTTCGTTCTCTTGTTTTCACTGTTATATTCCCATTGTCTTGTATGTGACGAGTATGGATACTCTGATAACGATTCCCTTTCAGTTATAACGTTCTCCAAGTTATATTTTGGTCACCTTAACTGGGACGAGTATTAATACTCTTATAATGATTCTGATTCACTTCCCTTGACACTCTCGGGGATACAATTACCGGATTTCACTTTGCTCCACTTGGGCTCTCTCCTTTGGTCATTCAGTGCCTTTTACTCTCTTAGTGTCTCATACTCTGAATCTTCCTCGCTAATTGCTTTTCGATATCGCAGGTACCAACTTGTTACGGGGTCCCAGTCGCTTAATGGTCTCTGCACGGTTAGCAGTATCGCTGGCTGTCTGTGGTTACAGCGGAATTAGCTGCTCCTCTCTCTGTCCTGCTTATAGGACGCTGTGCATCCAACCCTTCACTTTCGGCTTTTTATTTTGTGGGTATCTCGGACTCTCCTGGCTCCTCCCCCTTCTGAGGTTCTATAGCCGTGGGTCTTCCCCAGAGTATCTCCGCCTCTCTCTCCTCTGCCCCTTTCGGGGCATTTTGTCTCCTTTATTCATCATCCTCGTTTCAGTTAAATACATATCTTCATTTAAAGGGATATTCACATTTTCTTGATTTCAGTAATGCATACGTGTTCTTTCTTTGTAAAAGTCCTTATAGGGTATGGTTGCAGAGGTGATGCTAGGAGGATCTTTTGGGAGTTCCTCAAAGGAACATGAGTCTTTGTCCCCACCGGGTGAGTCTCTCCCGGTGAGGTCCCACTTGCCTCTACCGATCTGGAGGATTTTGCAGAGCAGGATCATCTCCCTAGATTCACAGGAGGGCTCCCCCTTGGTGAGAAGGGATGAATTCCTGTTATTTCATCACACATTCCATTCCATGCTTACACATTATCATGAATCATTCATTCATTCATACTCATCTCTTTACTTAGGTTTATTTTTCTTAGTCAGAATTCATCTGATCGGTATGAGAAGCTGATTATCAATCCGATGAAGGGCATTCTGTGGATGGCAGGTTTTCAGCGGTTTCATGCTGTTCCCCCTTTGGAATCTTGATCTTGAATGCAACGAAGGAGATATTGTTTATGATCTCATATCCCCTGTACCAAGAAGGGGGAAATTGTTGCTCCCTTGCTTTATTCATTTTCCTGGTTCCTCAGTATGTCGGCCAAAGCATGCTGGAGATGCTCACACACATTTTCCATGTATTCATGAATGGTAGAGGCCCTGATCAACGTCTGTTCCTGAGTTTAGTATAACAGATGTGATGGCAAGACCATTTTTCTACCGGTCATAAGTTCTAAAGGGGGCTTCTTAGTTGCAAAGTAGTTGTAGACCTCAGAGCTATAAGGAACAGTGGTAATCATAATTCCCGACTGGGTCCAGAATCCCCTAAAAACCTCTTTGAAATTCCTATGATAGTATTATTACATCGCTCAACCCCTGCTGGATTTCCGATTATAGACCATATGAAGGTTTCTCTTTTCTCATAGAATTTCTGATGTTTTAGTCATTACCTCACTGGTAAAATGACCACCTGGGTTGGACTCAATCTTTTGAAGGAGGACAAAATAAGAAAATATTTGGTTCATTAATGACATAGATGCCGTCTGTACCGTGCAAATTGAAACAGGAAACCATTCAACCTATTTGGTGAAAAGACACTTAACGGACAAGCTATAGTTTTTGCCATGTGCAGAACGAATCACTGTGACAACAAAGTAAATGGTGTTGACACATGTGTGGCCAATAAGCTACTTTATGAAGGATCTACATTGTCTTTTGAAAACCCAGGTGATCAGCTGTTGCTACATCATGGGTATTATTTAGCATTATGTTTCATAATGAGATAGATACCATACAACTAATGTACCCAGATTTGGGTATCCTAAACAAAGGTTTATCTTGACTTTTGAACATCTTCTAGAATGTTGTGCCAGACCTTGATCAATATTAGGAAGAAGCCATTGTGACATGTGTACCCTCTTATTCAGCCATTTCGTATTTCATGGGTCTCTCAGGCTCTCCAGTCTCCTCCCCCTTCTGAGGTTACGTCACCCTGGGTCTTCCCCGGCGTATCTCCGTCTCTCTCGCATATGGCCTCTCGGGGCTTTTTGTCTCATATTTTCATTATCCTCATCTCAGTTAAATACATCTCTTCATGTAAAGGGATAGTCACATTTTCTTGTTTACAATAATACATATGTGTTCTTTCTCCATTCAAGTCCTAACAGGGTATGGTTGCAGAGGTAATGTTAGGATGATCTTTAGGGAGTTCCTCACAGGAAAGGGAGTCCTTGTCCCCACATTGGGAGTCTCTCCCAGTGTTGTCCCACATGCCTCTACCCCTAGGGAGTATGTTGTGGAGCAGGCTCACCTCTCTAGCCTCATGGGGGCTGCTCCCTCTTGAGGAGAAGGTATTCACTATTGTATGTGTCACACATTTGATTCCATGCCTACACATTTTCATGAATCATTCGTACTCACCTCTTTACATAGATTCCGTTTTCTTAGTCACAATTTGTCTGATCAGGATGAGAAGCTGATTCATCAATCTGATTAATGGCATTCCAGGATGACAGGTTTATAGCTCTTGCATGCTGTTCACCCTTTGGATTATTGATCATGAATGCAATGGGGGAGACCTTGTTTAAGATCTCATAGCCTCTACACCAAGATGGGAGGAATGTATGCTCCCTTGCTTGATTCATTTTTCAAATTATAGAGGTTAAAACAATCACCTATCCCATATTCGTTTCTGGATGTCTGCAGGTTACAAAAGGTTTTCTGCTTACCGCTGTGTTTCCTTGGTTCCTCTGTGTATAAGCAAAACCATGCTGGAGATGCTCACACAATTTGTCCATGTATTCATAACTGGTAGAGGCATTGATCAGTGTCTGCTCCTGGGTTTAGTATAACAGATGTAAAGGCAAGACCATTTTTCTACCAGTCATAAGTTCAAAAATCTCAGTCACATAAGTAGTTGTAGACCTCAGAGCTATAAGGACCAGTGGTAATCATAAGTCCCAACTGGGTCCAGAATCCTCTACAAACATCCTTGAAATTCCTATAAAGGTTCTATAATATCACTTTATCCCCGCTAGATGCCAGGTGGTAGACCATATGAAGTTTTCTCTTTATTCATAGAATTGCTGACATTTTAGTCATTACCTCACTGGTAAAATGACCACCTCAGTTTGAATCCATGTTTTAGAGAAGGCCAAAATGACCAGAAATGTGGTTGATCAATAACATAGCTGTTGTTTCCACCATGCAATTTGATGTGGGAAGACATTCAACCCACTTGGTAAAAAGACACATAACACTCAACAGGTAGAGAACAAGTCACTGGACCAAAACAGTAAACCTGAAGATCAGACCGTGGTAAGGTCAGTCCTCTCTTCTGTAAAGGAATCAAGTGAGTGGGAGAACTCTGTTGGAACTGAGAACAACAGAAACCTCTTTAAATAAATATGTAGGTCTTGAACTATGTGTGGCCAATAAGCTACGTCACAGAGGATTTCCATCGTCTTTTGAAAATCCAGGAGACCAGGAGACCAGCTATTGCTGCATAATGGGTATTATTTACACAACATGCCCCGAATCATGGGGGCATTACCGGGTGAGGTAATGCCCCGGGGCCCATAGTTATAGGCCCGAGTGAACAAAGGTCCTGCAGTAATACCAGACTCTGTAATGCCCCCACGGCGAGGGGCATATTGCTATTAATACCCCAGCCCGCAAGACCGGGGTACTAATAGTGTTCTTTTTTGGTCCATAATGGTGCAGATTTTCGGAACAGAAAAGAAAAGAAAAAAATGTCCAAGGAAATGGCCGCCAGGAAAGGGAAAACAAAGTCTGTTTTCCCTTTGCACCTTTGTTCCCACGCTGGGAACAGAGGTGCTCCCAGCGCGTTCACTCCCGAAAATGTTTAAATCTGAAGGTAAGTGGGGTTGGGAGGGCAAGAGTTGGGAGAAAAAAAACACATACCTGAATCCCCACCGGGGGATGATGGCAGCCTCTCAGCCGCGTGGAGGATAGCCCCGCTTCGAGCCTCCTCATTGGCTGAGGGGCTGCCACCCCCCTACTGGAAACAATAGCATGGAATCCCGGCCGAGGGATTCCTGGCCCGGTAATGACCCGGTGAGAGTCAATCAGAATATTTCTTACATTCTGTTTGACTCTCGCCGGGTACTAATTAACATTATGTTTCACAATGAGGAAGGTACCATCTACCTACTGTTCCCAGATTCGGGTATCCTAACCAAAGGTCCAGCTTGACTTTTAAACATCTTCTAGAATTTTGTGCATGCCTTGATCAATATAAGGAAGAGACCATCGTGACATGTCTACTCTCTTATGCAATTCCCTTAGGTCTGCGCAGAGTCTCCACTGTCATTTGGTCTTCAGTATTTCTGGTATTGCATTATTTAAAAGTACTGTGGATTAGTCAAATAATCCCATGGCATTCGAAATTCTTAATAATCTTTGTGAGTGATTCCATGGACGCTAGAGGTAAATGCTATTGTATTGCAAATACGTGAGCGATATTAGGGTTAATAGATATGGTTGTATAATGAAGAGATGTATGTCGACATTCATATGAATTGACTGAGAAATGTTTCTGGAAATCAAAAAATATCTGGTTTTGATTTTGCAGTTCTGTGACACAGTCATCTGTCATGCTGATCTTTTCTTCTACCATCTGGCAGAAGCCTGGAAATATTTTTTGAATTACTATTTCTGAGAGATTCTCTAGTCGGTTAGGAAGGTCTTGGCTTATGGCATCTAACTAGGTGGTTGATTCTTGAGTTTCAAGGTAGTTACTTGTGAGTTCGAGTACTATTTCATCCTCCAGCATCTCACAGGTAACATCCTCCACTGCATAACCACAGAGAGTGTAGACCATAAAAGTCCACCCTTGTTGAGTATAAAGGGTTTCTGATCTGCTGTCATTAGTATTGACATAACAATCTTCTGGTAAGGTACCAATGATAGGTTTGACTAAATCCATAGAAAACTGCGTAGAATTAACAGCCATCCAAACTGTGGATCTTGAGATAAAATTACACTTTGGAGATCATCATTATCAAGTAATATTCAGGTGGTGTCATCTTTCAGATCTACTAATGGGGGTCAATGCAGAGACAGACCATGTTGCTGAAGAATCTTATTGTAGTTAATAAAAACACCTTCATTTGCACCCTGCATTGTGCCCTTAGCCAATGGAAATGCTCGGCTGATGGGCTGTATTCACCAAGAACAGCCCGCGCTCTTAGCAACCAGCACCCTTTACCATGCTCCTAAGTAAATTGCTTCCCTGTAAGGCAGCTGTGCAATGGAATGCCATGACAAACCTTGGATGGGTGATTCAATGACTCCTTATTTTAATTTTAATTTCAGTAACCCCATCTACTGGTGTCTGTTTCCCATCGAAGCAATGCAACTGTCCAAGGAGAGGTTTAAGGGTAAAACTGTGACTTTTACCTCTTCCTTAGTTCAAAGTTTCGAGCACTTTTCTAGATATCAAGGTTGCCTGAGACCCAGTATCTAAGAGAGCTGATAAGTCCCACTGTCCCTGAACTTGGATATCAATGAAAATCCTTTCATCTTTCATCTCCTACTTAAAGAAAAAGTGTGAATTAGTGGATAATTCGGACTGCATTTTATTGCTATTTGGGATTTTGGGATTTCATAACCTTGACTTTGGGCAGCCCCCAGACATTCTTCTTAGGGTCAGGCTCATGTGAGTTGGCCAAGGACTCAATAGGAATGTAAATACTGTTTGAAATGACAAATGGGATGGGAACCCTCCCCCTTTCCTTAGGTACCACATTATCACCACTGCTTGAACTCTCAGGCCTTGAAAACCCTAGAGGAAGGAATTTCTTTTTTGTTTTGGGGTTTCTGTTGGAATTATTTTGTTTGGTTTATCTTTGGTCTCACATCTCTGCATTTATTTGTTGCTCTATTTATTTCATTCTGTGGTCTTATTAGACTGGTTTTAACTTGGATTATCTGTATTTTTGGAGAAGGCACTAGATCTGGGAAAGAAGCAACGCTAAGTTCTATCTTCACAGAGTTCTCTTTTTTTCAAATGTAATTGTGAAATTTTTCTCCTCACTAAACTTCAGTTTTTTTTTATCTTGTTTTATTTCAAATAATAAAGAGGGTTTACCATTGACCTTTGAACATTTCTCAGCAAATTCAGGGGTATTTTCAAAAATAATTTAAAAAAAATGCTTTCCTAAGGCTCGCCATATGTTTTCTGCTGCCTGCCCCCTTTCCTCTTCTCCTTGCGCATTTTGAAGTGGAAATATTTCCTCTTGTACACCCTGACCCATCGATTTAATCTGGCATAGGTTTCTGTGAGCATTAGAGTCAGACTTTCCTTGTTGGCATGTTATGGTTTGACCAATTTTCTTGGCCAATTGCTTGACATGTCACTGAGGTTGAGAACATCCTTCTGCACTCTCTGGACTGCAGTGTCCTTTCTGGTCATATCTCTATTCTATTCTAGAAGGTTAACTGTCTCTTCCAGGTGAGTCGTTTTGAAAACTATTGGTGCATGTAATGGTGGATGTCCACTTATCCTGGTACTGGGATCTGTTGTCCTGGAACCTAGGAAGAGGAGGAGGTAATTGTCTTGATTATTAGCCCTATGAGGTGGTTATTGGCTTCTTTCCCTGAGAAAAGGCTGACACGGGGAATTAAATCCTGTATTCTGAGCTTTTTTTTTCCACTGGTGGAACATGCCTATAGCCCAGGATAGGATGTGAGCATAAATACTGCAGACTAATGTAAGTCTCCGGTTTTGTGGGATCGGTATTTTGCATGCCAGGTGGAGGATTTATCATCTGGTTCTGGACAGAAGGCCTTCTCTGTTTGTTATAATCCTTACTGTAGAGAAATAGGTCTTTGCCCCCCCTCCCCTCCGTGTCTTGCTCCAAGTAAGGAGTCCTCTGTACCACAAGTACCTTAATTGTTCCAGGAACAGGTGTTTGTTTAGCTTATTTTCTTTGTTTTTGGGAGTTCCTGTGTTCTGTAATTCATAGATCTTCATAACCTGCATGATTATCTCTATTCGAGATTTCTTGAATAATCAAAATCATGGACTAACTGAGTTACTCTGTATTTTGGTAACGCTTGGAAGAATGTGGTTTTGAAATCTCGACTTTCAGTATAGACAAATTGAGAAATTTGGCAAAATGTGTGCTTCAGCTCTAGAGCAAACTCTGTAGGAGATTGATTCACAGAGCTCATTAAGTTGTAGGCTGTCCTGTCAGCTTCTTGGAGACATATTTTAGTTGAAAAATATGTCAAAATGGCCACATTGTAAGAAGACCATTTGTGGTGATTTAGGTCTTCCAGCACAGCAAAGAAACTAGAAAACTAGAAAGAAAACATTCTTATTACAAAATCTATGTTATTTTGACATTCTTCTATACAAATGAAGCCATTATCTTTTTGTACAATTCAAGATGTTACCAAATAGTTCACATTTTTATGATAAGGAGTTCTACAACTTAGTGTGGCCTTAATTAGTTTGATTTGATCTTTCACAAACTGTGATTGTGGTTTTCATTTTCCATACCTCTTCACTTGGAACAAGCTTCCCTCATCAGAATCAGGGGTACTACTTGAATCCCTGTCCCTGCTTGCATATTTTCCATCTTTGTCGCAATGACTGCATGGTGATTTCCTATCGGTATGGCAATGGGGATCATCTCTCTTTTCTCTTTCCCATTGATCCTCTGGGTTATGGGCCTGAATTCTTTTCTGGGGCGGCTGGATACAAGGCATTTTATCACATTGCCACCAAAACACAGTGTTGCCCCATCTATCCAGCAGCTCTGGGACATCACCATTATCCCCGGCATAGAGAAGTTCTTTTAAAATGTCATGGCCAGAAAAAGAGATCCAAGGATCTACCAGCCCTCACAGGGCCAAATAAAATCTTTCCCTTAGCATAGATGCCCTTAGCAATAATACCAAATTCTGGGACGCTTGGGGACAGGCTTTATGTAGGTGGCATGTGACTAGGCTGGCTTAGCCCGAGGGCAGCTGGCCTGAAATCTCTGTCATCAAGCAGGGGGACAGACAGGTTATCAGCCTGTACATCGAGAGAGGGAGAGGGTCCCATGGAACGTTTCTGTCTAGATAATGGGGAGTATAGTCCTGGAGATTCTGGTTCTTATGATGTCAGGCCTTTTATGTGTTCCCCATGTCATGGGCGGGTTAGTCATCTAGGCCAGGTAATATTCTCTACATTCTGAACTTGCACACAATTGTGCTAACCCTTACCCATCACAAAGCCAGCATTGCAGACCATAAATTGCAAAGCAAACAATGAGCTTCACTTCCCATTCAGGAATGTCGAATGTCATAGGAGACGTCAAAGACATGAAATTCAGATGGACCACATGAGATTTCTCACCTTACCCCTAACCAGCAGGTTGAGTTGAGGACACTTGCGGGCAAATGTGGCAGTCAAGGAGGCACAAGGGAGGCAATCACAGGCAATGGGGAACGTAGCAGTGAAGAGGGGGCATACAGTGGACACCGTGAGCAGGACAGCGAGGACATTAGCAGTTAAAGGGATCCACAGGGAGTAGGAGGGGCTGTAGCAAGTAAGGGGGGAAAAGGAGGAAAGGGGTATCAGAAAGCAGTAGGGTACAACAGCAGATATGAGGTTCACAGGGGGGACCAGCAACTGGAATGAAGATGTTTTTGAGATAAAATATACATTTCCTGGGTATTTGGGTCAGGGTTTGCCCTGAGGCTTTTAGGGACGTTTGGGGTGGCTTAAGGTGATCAGAGCAGTGTGGCAGCTAAGGTGGCAAGCAGGATATTGTATGAGCATCTTTCGATCCACGTTCCACTTTGGTTTGGCAAAGGCCCAGAAGAGAAAAAGGCAAGAGGCATCAGCTTTACAACTCATAAATGCGAGGCATATACTTCTTCCTTTTTTGCCTCATGGAAGTTACCAGTGTAGAACTGACGTTCCACATTAGTTAACCGCGTCAGGCATAAAATGAGGAAAAAAAGATTTAACACTGCTCTGAGGTGTTTGCCACTGCAATGTTAACACACACAGGACAATGACCACCAACGCATTCAGGAAACATCTTAAAGATTACTTTTTTTCCTAATTAGAGCTTGCTATCCTATATTCTATCCTGCCTGGTGTGTGGCCTTTCTTTACATCCTTTGTTAGCTGCGCATGCTTACAAAGGTACCCTGGGGCACAGGTATGCTCTTCATGAATTCAGATAACATTTTCACTCTGCACTCAATGCAATGTGCTGATTCCTCCTCTGTATTTGGGTTATTACCTACAGACGTAGTTTTGGGAATTTTCTCACCAGTGCAATGCAGGGCTATCAAATCTTTCCAATAAGGCACCATGTCGCAATTAAGATTTGTGGGAAATCATGTGGTGGAGGGATGGATACGGGATATCTTATTTGTTCCATGCAAAAGTGTTGAAATATTTCGAGGCACTGGGAAGAGAATACTTTTGTGAACACCTACAGGTAAGAGACCTGGCAACATCAAGATGCTGATGGAAGGACAGATGTAGGACTCTCACAGAAAAATTATTATTTCAAAAATTGGTAGAATTAACTGAGTGGTAGCTTGAAGATGCACGATCCTTGCAAGAATGAAATAAGCAGGCAACTTGCAGCTGTAAGGAATATGGAACAGGATGGTGACATCAGAAAGAGTAGAAGAGCTTCTTGGTTGGAGAGCTAATATCATAGACGTAATCACTTACCAAATACTATACCATGACGATATGCCATGTAGAATATAGTGGAAACTAGTAAAACAAGGTAACCTAATAGATGGTGTTCAGAGGAGTGTTGGAGAGGGCGTGCAAAGGAGGGCTAGGCTAGGGGATTGTATTGAGGTTAAATGCCAGTGGGGCTGTATATTTACCATGAGAGAGCATATATTGGCCCAGCAGCAATAGAATGAACCAGCTATTGCTGTTGAAAGTTTCAGTGCGCTCATAAGGACTGAACACTACACAAAGTAAAAGGAGGTCCTTTTTAAGAGCCGCTGGTTAAGCGCCAAGGACGAGCATGCTCGTCCTTTTTGCATAGACTTGCATAATAACCTGGCACTTAAGCACCGAAAGTGAAGGCTAGATTGCGCACTGAAGGGTTTACTGGTGATACTGGCATGCATCTTGTTCACCCTGGTATAAGTAAATTCACCAGTTCTCCAGATTACTAGACGCGAGCTACATAATAAACCACACATATTGGCCATTTATTTTATTATATATAGGGCCTCATCACGAGTTGGGTGGTAACGCCGGCTCTAATAGCGCTGGCGTTATTAGCCCTTCCGCCAAACCCACCGGCGGTATTAGCGCCGGATCCTGGGTTTGGAGGAATGGGAAATCCCAATTCCCCATTGAGCCCATTCGGGAATTCCCCATTCCCTGTTGGGCTCAAGGGGGACATTTCGCGCTTTTACCGCCGACGGATTTCCTGCCGGCCGTAAACGCGCAGAAAATCGCCAAAATCTCGGTACCTTTCCCCCCAGCTCAGAGCTGGGGGGAAATCAGCCGAAGCCGTGATTTGGGGGACCCTTAAATCCGGCGGTAACAGCCACTCGTGATGAGGCCCATAGTCATTATTTAGTAAAGCAAGGAGATTGTGTCGGTGCATTGTACATTCTTTTTTATTTTGTGCCTTTTCAGGGACCCGTCATCCCTCTGATTGTTTACTTTCTGCCTTCTACACTGAGTGAACAATATTTGTGTCTATCTGTTGACTGCCACCACATCTTCAAAGTAGAAAATGCTGCATCTTTCGCCCTCCATAAAGCTGTGAAACGGAGAAAGATACTATCATGCTCGACTTTTTCTTGCCGAAAAGGTGCACACTAGGCTTAGCTGGGATTGGGTTATTTCCATTGTCTTTCTAGAATGCTTCTAATTTCCTCTTCCCATTTGCCCAAAGGCTTGCTTGGTTCTGCAAACGTGCATGGGGATTACCCCATTTAAATTTTGCCCAAGAAGAGTTTCCTTGCATGGATACACTGTGTGCCGCAACGAGCTTCCAACGAACTATGTCAACGATCCCTGTCAGGAGTGCAGCCTGTTTAACTTAGCCCAAAAAACGTAGCCCCGTACCAAGTCTAGGCGGCATACACCATGCAAGTAAAAAAATGCAGGGCGAGCCCATCGCGCCCTCAGGGGACCGCCAAGCTGAGAGACAAAGCATTAGGGTAAACAACGGGTGCGACAGTGGCAAAACCTTATAGTCTGCTTCCAGGTGTGTAAATCTGACATCAGATTGTGCTTTGGAGAGAAAACCTGACTTCCACAAGACTGCTTCTCTAAAATCCAAACACATGTTGAAGCCAGATTGTTTCCACTCGAAATAGAGCACTAAGTGCTCTGGGTCTGCTCTGAAATCATCTGAGCATGAGGTCTCAAAGCAAAAAAACACAGACCCGTCCCACCCGCAGTAAGAGGTCACTAGATCAGGAAAGGAAAATACATAAAGATGTCAAAACCATCTACACAAGCGTCCCTTGATCCCTTCCTCCAGGCAAGAATGGACTTTTCGGAATCTGATGATTGACTGGAAGGAGGAAGATGAAGTTGTGAAGACAGATGTTCCTCAGTTTTTAAGCAAGCCAGAAAAACACCCCAAACAGGGCTGAACTTTGGAGGACTTCATTGCTGTTATGGTCAAACTGGTATATCTTATGGGAGATATTGAACATAACGCCCAAAAGAGACACTCCTGTTGTTGAGATACAACAACCAAAGCAAGCTAGAGCCCATAAGGTCATGATGAAGGAAAGTTGATGAAAACTTCAGAAGACGGAACAAGGAGAAGCAAAAGAGATGTAGTCCTGCCCTGCCAACGTAGATAGGCCTAGTAACCTGAATAGTCACAAGTACAAGAAAAAACCTGAACTGGGTATCCAAGCACCTTTGATGAGTAGCAATTACCCTTGAGATGGATGGGGATGCAGATTGTATTCATACATCAATAATCGAAACAACTCAGGTAGTTTGGCAAAAGGAAATCTGTTTTAATATCAGTTTTCTAAAACAGAGAGTACAACGTACATCAGCACTTGCTCAATCCTCTTACTCAATGATTCGTACAAAAAACTGAGGTTATATTAGATAAAATCATCATCAGTGACGTCTTGACCTGCGTCATTACCAACGCCATCCTCCGTGTCAAACTACAAAAAACTATTGAGGGAAGTGATAGGCTCTAAGTGAATATCTAAGTATAAGTTCCATATCAGTATAGAACAGTGAAGGAAAGTGATAGGGTATTTAACATCAGGTGGGGCAACAAAGCCCTCCCCTTAATATGGCCACTATGAAAGTCACTAAATACAAGATGTTCTATTGGCTACACAAACTATAGGACCCTTAATTACGTGGTCCTCCACAATTGGTTGGCTTCTAACCCCCATCAGTACTTTCCCACGTACATCTAGCAGCAGGCAGGCTGAACATCCAGGTGCGGATGAGCTCGTCTTGGCACTAGCTTACCACCAATTAGCAAATCAATCCATCATCATCTCAATGGTCTAGTGTCAATTAGAGCTTTGAAGCCTGGCCTTCAGTTTGTACTGTGCTCTAAGAAATGTTAAGGAGTGTTGGCACACGCTGCCCTCATGTGTAGATGTGACCACCTCATTCTTCCAGCTTCATTCTTCCACATGATTGGAGACCATGGAATCAAGCCTTTTAGGAGCTGATTCATGGAATTTGTGCACCGAAAAAAGGGGATTTGTGTGCCATTCTGCCCTCAAATACCCATTTGTTAAACAGGGATTGCGGCCAGAATGGCGCACAAATACCCGTTTTTCGGTGCACACATTCCATGAATCAGCCCCTAAGTGTATTAAAACACTATTTTCTAATAGTCCTCTGACGTCTTTTGTTTTGTTCAAGCCTTCTGACTTGTTGCAAAGTGTGGGAAAAATTAGAGGGGGGGGTCCCAACATGTTTAGTTGACATAACTTTAGTGCAATTTGACAAATCTGTACAGAAGTGTGGAAACAGTTTATAGACCCAACTCTGAATGTTTCTGCAAAGTCTAAAGGGATTTTTTCATGAGGGGCTAAATTGTAGTGGGTTCCCAATACATTACTGGTGCCAGTATTACCGGCAATTTGTTGCCAGTAAAGTGCCTGAATTACCTCCAGCCGTTAGCTGGAGGCAATTCAGGTAACTCACAGTCAAATGTGTAGTTGGGCGGTTCGTAAACAAACCGGTATACAGTAATAGCTGCACGTTAATTCTACACCTACCAACTCATAATGAGGGCCAAAGAAATTAAAGTTTGGTTAATATACAAAAACAAATAAGTTATTTAAAATACATAATTACTTTTATAGAAAAAAATGAATATTAAAAGGAAAATATTTATCACAGACATGCCAATTGTATTACTAATATTTTAGTAATTTCTTTTTAAAATAAATTATGAGTTTTTATTCCAAAATAACAGATTACCTTCCAAAGTACATAATTCTTATATACTACTCTTTGTTGTTATAATTTCTGTATGCACTTACAATTGTGCACTGTACACCACATTTAAAGAAACATGGGCAGAATAGAATGTACTGTTTAAGTATGAAATAAGTGCATACAGTTCTGTAACAAAACAGAGTTGTCAAATGTTTTTATTTTTTTTAATAATGATATCATTTATTTCTAAACTTTTCATTTACATATATTCTATTATTATTAAGATAAATTTACTCAAACTTACAAAATCAATCTTACATAACTTTTTCTGTTATACTATTCAAAAATTAAATGATAGTATACACTAGCTTCCTATTATTGCCCAGCAAAATGTGTGTCCATCGTTCTTTTGATTCCATCTGTATATTCGGTGGCAAGAACAGCTCCCTACAAAGATTACACTTCTTGGCCAACACGGTACATTCCATTATTATATGGAAAAGCATCTCAGTAATTTCAGTTTGTTTGCAGAATCGACAATATGCTAGATTTTTTGGCATTTATTTTGTTCTCGCTAGTAGTTCTCGTGTTGGTATCAGATTTAAACGTAATCTCAGAAAAGTGTTTCAAATCTGTGGGTCTGGAAAAAGTGTAAGATATTTTGGCAGATGATTTATTGGTCTTATCTCGCATTCACACTCTCATGTCCATTTGATACTGGGCTTTGAGATGTAGCATGGATATCCAATCATTTCTCAGGATCTTGTTTTTTGCCTGTTGTGGGCGCTGTGTTAAAATTTCAATTGAGATATCTGACCCTCAATGTTTTTCATCCATTCATTCAAAATGGAAACATTACAGAACGTGGGTTTGTGGCGCAAGATATCAATTGCTGGAATCTGGTCTTTGCTCAATATTTTCCTGTATAAGTCAAGTTGCTTCCAGGTCAATATAGACTAGCGAATGCGTCGCAATTTCGGACCGTATTTGTGGCATAGGATAGGAAGAAGGTAGCAACAATACTTTTCTCCAGAAAATAGCTTGTAACTTCTGCCATATTGAGTGGTCAAGTTTAATCATTGTCTCACCTCCATAGGTGCCACTTTCTGCCTATAGAAAAATATAACTGGCTTCATCGAGAATTTTCCAAATTTATCGATGAATATAAGCGCCTTGTCTAGCTAGAGAATGCGCCTTTGATTTGCGATGGACCACCCATTCCATTTCAGTTTTAGATTAGTTGATCCAAATACCCAGATATTTCATTGTAGGAACTTGTGCCATTTTTTATTTTTATTTTGTAGTAACCATGATGGTATGTTGGTTCGTTTCGCCAGCATCTTAGTCAGTGACATAATTTTCGTTTTTTGTGTGTTAATCTTTAGTTCAATATGATTCATATATCTCTCTAACTGGTTAAGACTTATCTGCAGACCTCTTGGGGTTTTATCAAATATAACAATGTCATCCACGTACATCATACATGGCAATTGCACTGCATTATGTTTTGGTGGTGGGAACTTTCATACATTCTTATTCTTTGAAATCTGAAGTAAAAAGGTTGAAAAGGGTAGCAGCCAAAGGGCACCCCTGTTTCAAACCATTCCGAGTTTTTATTGGCGCTGTCACTATTCCATCTATTGTCATGTAGATTTGTATACTGGTGTTACTATATAGTTTTTTTATGGGTTCCACAATGTCTAAAGGATATTTCCAGCGGTTCAGTTTGTCCCACAGTACTTGCCTTTGACCATGTTAAATGAAAGCTGCAGATTGATAAATGACGCATATATCTGTGTTTTTGTTCTTATGGATTCTTGTTTCAGCAGGTTCAGCAGGAACAAACTGATATTTAACCAACTTTTTTTGATAAATCCAGTTTGTCTTACTGCTTGTCTGTTGTTATTCATAGCCCATGTTGATAATTTTTTAAGCAAAGGTTTCTGGAATTTCTGTTTTTTAATGTTTCTAGCATATTTTCTGCATCGCGTTGTACTTCCAAATGTCTGGTTGATTTCATCCAGTTTCTATAGCACTGCTTTTCTAGTTTCATGAGCTTGTATTTACCTTCTTCTGTACCATTTAGTAGAACTCTCAGCTTCTTACGTAATTCTGTTATTTTGTCTTTGTTTTGTGGGTTAAAGCAGTGAAGATGTTGCCTTCTGTTTTTTCTCTCAAAGTTTTGGGTTTGCAGAAATGGACAAAGGAGCCATACGTAATTCAATTTCTTAGTCCCTTGTCAGGTTGTCTTTTCAAATTTGTCTGCTGGATTACCCATTTATCTTTTGGTGAATCGCAGTCTATTTAGTCTTTTGTTGATTTCTAATGATGGGAGTATAAGTTTCATTTTTGTTGAGTTTAGCAAAGTCCATGCTATTGATAACATCCAGTGGTCACTACTATCTGAGTAAGTGTTATCAGTTGTTAGTAATTTCTCCTTGATTCCTTGAGAAATATAGATGTAATCAATAGTTGCAGCAGAGTTTCCTCTCGACCAGGTTGGCATTGAACAACCACTGTCAATCTTTGGACTAGCAGTCAGAAACAAGTATCTATCCTCTATTTCTTTTGTGCATCATCGTGCTCCCGCCGGCAGAATTTTCATGTCTGGCTCCATTCTGGGCATAAAGATGCAGATTCAAGTCCCACATATGATCAATTCAATCTGAGGGTAATTCATAGCTGCTCCATCGATAGCTGTGAATACAGTGGGCCTCCATAGCGGGTTCTAGTACTGAGTTCCTCCAATGAGGACTTACTGGGCTATTCCAACCATGGAGGACCTGGTAAATCCTCATTGGAAAAACCCATCCCCATCCCATTGAGCCCTCATAGGGTTCAATGGGAATGGCGATGGGTTCTCTTCTTCCTTCTTTCCTTCCTCCCTCTCTCTGTATCCCTTTTTTTTTTAAAGTCCGCATTCCATTGCCCTCATAGGGCTCAATGGAAATGGGGAGGGAGCTAATAACGGGCCTGTTAATAACGGAGCCCGTTATTAGCTCCCTGGTCCCCTCGCGGGACCCGCTAAGGGTGCCTGGTTTTACCAGGCGTCCTTACCGGGTCCTGCAAGGGAACCTTGTAATAGGGTGTCCCGTAATGAAGGGTGCTGGTCCCGTACCATCACCCGTTATTAGGGGAGCACCATGGCCATAATGAGGCACAGTGTCTATGAATAATTTGTCATTTATTGCCAGTATAAGTTTAGAATCACCTTTTTTTTTATCATAGTGGAGGGCACACTACCTGATCCTTTTTCATTCTGGGCTTGATATTGTAGGATAGTAATTTGAGCCCACGGATTCAAGTTATTGGATTCAACAATCTCAATGTTTGCATTCACCTTTATCAACGTTAAAAGACCCACTGAGGGTCTTCCTATATTGTGTTGTGTTGCTGTATTGATGAGGGTGATGTATCCATCGCAAACTGGTTGTTGGACTAACCAAGTTTCTTGTATACATACTATCAAGAATTTAGCAAGGTCGCACTTTTCCTTTTGGTGTAAGTGTGCATGTCCTCTCAAGTTCCATGAGCATAATGATGTCAATCCATTTCCTTGGGTCGTTGGTTGTTACATTTGCGGGTCATTCTGTTGATTCATCCTCTCATCTGAATATTGCGTATCTCTCCATATGAAGTGCTTTGTAAAGTTCATTCTTGGGATGTTATACAGTCTGTTGTCTCTATAACCTCTTGACAACATGTTTTTTTTCTCATCTGCTGTTGTACTTGTTGGAGTGCATTGGTCCACATTCTACCTTGATTAGTTCACTCTTCCTTCTAGTTCTTGCTTCACCGTTGGTTTTGAATTGGCATCTTTGGTCATTATTTCATTGAATTTACTACTGAGGAATCCTAGTTGGTATAACTGCTTTTCATGCCGCACATACAGTCCAGTGTCGTCTTAGAGTATAAGTCAATCCATACAATATCTAAAGGTTGGTCATCTATAAACTGGACTAACTTCAGATCTTCAGGATGTAGGGACTGCAGTTGCGGAAGTACGTGTAGCAGACGCAAGATGTTAGTCCTGTTTAGTATCAGCCCATCATGCATATTTTCCATTCTTTCCAATTGCATTCTGGTTATGCTGGGCTGTCTATGTGGATCCTTAAAAATAGGTAATTTCAGTTCAGTTTCATTTTGAAACATTCTCTTCTTATTCCCCCTCCTCATTTCTCCGTGGAGTGTTATCATTTCTATTTTCAATTATGTAGGGACTGCAGTTGCGGAAGTACGTGTAGCAGACGCAAGATGTTAGTCCTGTTTAGTATCAGCCCATCATGCATATTTTCCATTCTTTCCAATTGCATTCTGGTTATGCTGGGCTGTCTATGTGGATCCTTAAAAATAGGTAATTTCAGTTCAGTTTCATTTTGAAGCATTCTCTTCTTATTCCCCCTCCTCATTTCTCCGTGGAGTGTTATCATTTCTATTTTCAATTATAGAGACCTCGTTATCAGATGTTAGGTTGATGAACCCCGAATGGTCATTACATCAGGTGCCTAAGTTGGTATCTGATATATCCTCTTTGAATAGGTCCACATGTAGGGAATCTACTGAGTATCCTTTGTCATATTGATCAATAATTATGAGAGATGTGTTATTCTCATCCATGTGACCTCACTCATCGATTTTTGTTCTATGTCTGTATAGGTTGAGAGGTTGAGGAGAATTTCCTGTTGAATGTGTTGGTCAAGTTGGCTCACCTCTATGTGTTGTGCCTTTGAAGGACATTCTGTATTCATTGATGATCTGAACTCTAGTTTTTTCCTTTGTTCAGTGAAAATGTCCTTTTTTATGTGTTGTTTCATTGTGGTTGTCAGCGGTAGGGATAGATTTCTCAGAAAGGCTCTTGAACCTTTGTTGCTTTTTTTGTTTTTTTAAAATACTTTTCTTGTTTCTGTTTTATTTTGTTATTCATGTTCTTTGGCACGAAAATATCAAAGGTCTCTTTCTGTTTTTGGCCTTTCGCTGTGTTATGCATCTTCTCCACGGCAATCTCTATTCCTTCCTCTATCACCACTGTTTTGTTAGATGTGTCTTCATGCACTTGTGCAATTGTTTTTTCCATCGTGTCACCTTGCATATGCTGGTGTCTCTCAGTCTCTTTTAAATTCTCCTTGTTAGTCGCAGTTAGATGTGTGTGATAAAGACTCTGGACTTGATCTGCTGCTACGTTACTGAAGAGATTGTCCATTTGTTGCACACTTGTTTTTCTGGGCGATAGATCTTTTTTGTGTTATTAGCGTTCAGCGTTGTAAGTCTCACGCTGGTCATCTGAGCTTTTTCGGCCCAATCATTCCTAGCGATCTCGAATAACTGGGTCTGCCACAAAACACTTGCTTCTGCTTCCATATTAATCCGATCTTGTATTCTAGCCATGAACGCCTCCGCGTGTATTTGGTTTGAATGAATAAGAGCCAGTAGTGTGGCTTGATCTTTCGTGGTCTCTATGTTGGATTCATGTAATTTCAAGAAGGGGATCATTGCTTGGGATGCTGTAGCTATCAGCATGTTCTGCAAATCGATCATTGTTGTTGGTATAGGGTCTCCTTGGCATCCTCGCGATGAACTGCAATGACATGTATTCTTCAATTCCTCGCTGCTGCCTGCTGGTCCCTTATATTGAGTGTCTAAAATCTCTGATTTTGTTATCTCAAGTAGCACAAACTTGTCATCTTCAGAGGGTGCTGGAGAGTACAAGAATTTCTGTGGCTGGCGTGGTGGGCTACGGTGTTAAGGTATTATGTCTAACACTGTTCTTGTTGTGACATTTTTCTCCAAAGACCTCTTTCCTTTTCTCATGATTACTCATGAGCATTTCGATTTCTGTGATGTTTAATGATAGATGTGCAGATCATGTAATGGGAGTCTGATTATTTGCTAATGTAGGTACTTGTGATTTTATTCTTTGTGCTTGTTTTTTTTTGCCGTTGTTTAGCCAGAATGGCTTTATTTTTCTGAGTCATGTCGCACTTTATGGGTGGTAATTCATAACTCTGGTCAAAATCTTGTTCTGCCACGCTGAATGATAGACGGCTCACTGATCCTTTCATCTGTGGGAATGGTTTAATATTTGTGTCCTGTAGAGCTCAGACAGCATTTTCTTAGTCTTTAGCAGACTTTGTTTATGCAAAAGAAGTCTTGGATGGTATTT
The DNA here is from genome assembly GCF_040938575.1 of Ambystoma mexicanum. Classification (NCBI taxonomy): domain Eukaryota; kingdom Metazoa; phylum Chordata; class Amphibia; order Caudata; family Ambystomatidae; genus Ambystoma; species Ambystoma mexicanum. Next base: position 835,259,724 of record NC_090928.1, read on the forward strand.
CCATGATCACCCTCTTCCAACAGAGGGTGTATCTTATTGTTCAGATTTGTTTTCATTTGTTCCGGTTTAGTCGCTCCAAGTTTTGCAACTTGCAGGCCTGCTCTATCGAGAGCTAAATGTTGTGAATCTCGATTCACTAACTCCTGGAGGCTGATAGAGGTCTCTCTGTCATTGGTGTATTCATTCCCAGAGCCACCCGCTCCTCCCGTCCCCGCTCATCCAGCAACATGGAGCCAGGTAACAACCCCAGAGCGGACATGGTGTTTTGGCCGCAGTTGTGACCACCCTGAGTTGCTTTACCCAGCACAGGGGAGGTGGGCAACATCTCAAGCATCCAGGGAGAGGTATCCGAAGCCGAGAGTGTTTTTGTTCATTGCCGTGTCAGGGGGCTGCTGGGGGCTACCATGGTGGATGCCGTGCAGAGGGAACGTACAGGGCTAGAAGTGTCGGGCCCGAAAAAGAGGAAAGTAGCACTCACCTTGTTAGTTCAAGTTTCAGCTGATGAGAGGCAGGGAAGATATTCTTATTATTCTTTCTTCCACAGAAGTTTCAGTCATCCTCGCCAAAGACCGCACCCGACTCTGCACCCGACTCCGCGGCAGGGGTCGGGTTATGAAAGAATCAAAAAGGTAGCAATAGAAACAGGACTCCAGGTAGCAGGCACCACATAGACTGCAAAGACTCTGCACCCGACTTGTCAAATTTCAAAATGTAATTAATGAAACCATTCATATCAGTGATGTCATTGTTTATGCCATCAGTGATGTCATCAGTGATGCCATCAGCGAGGTCATCACTGATGTAATACATGATGAAATTAGTGACCATGGCTACAAAAGAAACCTATTAGTGCACTATGTACAGTAGCAAAGGCCAAGGCTGTGGCCACTGTGTCTGGTGAAAGGCCATGGCTAGTGGGCCCAAAATAAATGTATTGGTGCGACATGTGCAGTGGCCACACTGAAGGTAATTTCCACTTGTCATGGCTGAGGGCCATGGCTAGTGGGCCCCATAGAAACCTATTGTTGCAACATGAACAGTGGCCAAGGCCGAAGGCCAAACGCTATGGCTCGTGGGCCCTGAAGAAACGTATTGGTCCAACATGTACAATCGCTATGGCTGAAGAACATGGCTAGTGGGCCCCAAAGAAACCTATTGTTGTAACTTGTACAGTGGCAAAGGCTAATGGCTGTGGCTAGTGGGCCCAAAGAAAACTAATGATGCAACATTGACAAGGCCAAAGGCCATGGCCACTGATTATGACCAAAGGTCATGGCTAGCGGGCCCCAAAAAATGCTATTGTGCAACCATACCAGGGGCCAAGACCGAAGGTTGTGCCCCTGGCCACAGCTAAAGGCCATGGCTAGTGGTACCCAAAGAAACATGTTGGTGCAACATGTGCAGTGGCAACTGCCAAAGGCCATAGCCACTGGTCATAGTGGAAGGCTGTGGCTAGTGCTCCCCAAAGAAAACTATTGGTATAACATGTACAGAGCTCAAGGCCGACAGCTGTGGCCAATGGTCAAAGCCAAAGGCCATGGATAGTGTGCCTCAAAAAAGCTATTGGTACAACATGGACTGTGGCCAAGCAAAGGCCATGGCTAGTGGGTCAGACAAAACCCATTGGTGCAACATGTGCAGTGACCACGGCCAAAAGTTATGGCTAGCCGGCCTCAAAGAGACGTATTGGTGCAACATCTAAAGTGGCCACGGCGGTGGGCCGTGCCCACTTGTCATGACCAAAGGTCATGGCTAGTGGGCCCTAAAGAAACCTATTGGTGCAAGATGAACAATGGCCACTGTCCATAGCTGAAGGCCAGGGCTAGTTGGCCCCAAAGAAACTAAAGTATAACAAATCTCTGGAAATTCAGTGAAAAACCTTTAGTTACATAGTAACAAAACCTTCAGAATTCCCTGACAAATTGTTTTGTTTGAAAACAGTTAAGATGAACAATACACAGCAACAAAACCTTTCAAATTTAGTGAGAAAACCTCTGTTACAGCGATGTTAAAGTGAAAATGCAACCCTACAAAACCCTTGAAATTCGGCAGACAATAAGAACAAGACATAGAACAAACACTCTGCTGACATCTGCCTCCTTCTTGAAGACATTGACCTCGACATTCTCGCTCTTACAGAAACTTGATACAATACCAACTTAGTAATGCTTTTAACTCCCTCCCTCCCTGATAGCTTCAAAATAATCTCCAAGCCTCGATCTCACCGCACTGGTGGGGGGGTTTCCTTAATCTTCCTTGAGTGGATTCCTGCTTCCATCTTACTCACCCAACACTACTCTTCCTTTGAAAGCCTGGTTTGAAAGTTGGTCATCTCTCCCTTCTCCAACCTGACCATTGCTACCATCTACCGGCCTCCAGGTACCACCATCATGTTCCTCTCTGAGTGGTCTGAATTTTGCTCTTCCTCACCTTCATCCAACTCCAAACTCCTCCTGGGTGATTTCAATGCCCAACTGTACTTCCCAGGCTCTGTACCCACTCTCTTCACAGACCTCTGCACCTCTCTTTCCCAACCCACTCAGCTGGACACACTCTGGATGTCCTCATACACTCTGACCTCTCTCTCCTCCAATAGTTACCCCTCTCTCCTAGTCAGACCATTCTTTCCTATCCTCATTCACTAGCATCCGCCCAATGAAACGAGTGACTGATGCTGCCTTCACTTCCACCTTCATTCCCCCTCATCCCCCTACCTCTGATACTACCTCTGACTCTGCTCTCAGCAACCTCCACCTTTCCATCACCAATACCCTTGACATTCTCGCCCCAGTCATGAAGATCTGCCTGAAAACGGCCTCTAAGTGCAAAACCTGGTACGACACTGAACTTGCGCCCCTGAAATGAAAGTGCGTGGCAGTTGAACGGAAGTGGCAAATTTCAGGCTCACCCTCTGACAAACTGGCCTGCTGCCTGCTCCAAAGGCAATCCAGACACTCTATCCTTTCCAAGAAAATAGCCCACAAACAGGCACAGATTCCCGGTGGTTCCAAGAACACAGCTGAACTTTTCAAGATCTGCAGGGAACTAGCCAAACCTCCACAGTCTCCTCTTCCCCTTCTCCTTCCCAGGCCATCTGCAATGCACTGGCCACACACTTCACCACCAAAACTCAGGACATCTTGCTGGCCAACCTACTAACCCAACCCTCACCCCCTTGCTTCCCTTGGCCCCTCACTCTCCTCCTTCCTCTGTCTCCTCCTTCTCCACTGTCACACCTGAAGATGTTTCCAGAGTTGTCTGCTCCATGAAGGTCTCTTCTAAAGAGGTTTCCCTTTGCTCTTCCAGAACATCAAGGATAACATTGGCTCCCTTGCCCCCCGCACTCGCTGATTTCTGCAATCACTCTTTTGACACTGGATCTTTCACTCTTCCCTTAAGCACTCCCTTGTGCGCCCACTCCTGAAAAAACCTTCAGCAAACCATACATGGCCTGCCAACTGCTGCACTATTTCCCCTCTGCCCTTTTCCTTGCTGCACTTGCACGTTCTGAATACTCACAAGGCATAGTGTAATAAAGAGGCACACTGGGATGGAGGTGAGTAAGAGCTTTATTCGAGGCCCCCGGGGTAGTCACAGTGGAGGCACCAACTGGCGAGGCACTCTCAAATGGAATATACATGCACGAGGTTCTAAAGAGACTCGTGCATGTATTACCATAACATCTCCCCCACCTGAGGCAAAAAGAAAAAAGAAAAACAGGGGGGGAAAAAACAGGAAAGTGAAAGGGGAAAAAAAGGGGGGTAAAGTGGGAGCGGCAGAGGGAAGATGGGTAAACTGGGGTAGATTAGTAATAGACATAGTCATTGTTGAAGTTTTGGATGATTTTGCGGTTCCTTCTGGACATTCTTCCAGTGGGGACTCCTTGATGCATGGAGTGAGGTCTATTATTGTCCACATGTTCACGGAGGGATTCTCTTAGGGAATGTGAGGTGTGTTGTGATGGTCTTTCAGGACTGTTGTCCTTAGATGTGCTGGTCTCTTGGATGTCTTTTGTTACTTTTATGAGATCATCTCCAGACCATCTCTTTCCATCATCGAGGATGACAGACTTCCCATGACAACTCACAACTCTCTGTGGAGGTCTGAAGATGGATTCACCCTTGAGAGTTTTCTTCGGTTCTTTGACACATACCCAGTCTCCTTCACGAACCATCATCTCTTTTACTCCATGTCTGGAGTCGTATTGTCTTTTGTATTTTGCTTGTTTTTCTCTTATTGTCTTTTGAAGTAGATCCATGTTCACCCTTGCTTCTCCCGTGTATAAGAACATCCACGCCGGTCTAAATCGGTTGGTTGCAACCCTACCTCGCATGAGGGTGAAGGGCTCTATGTTTGTGGTGGTGTGTGGGGTTGTTCTATACGCATGTAAAGCTTCTTTGAGGGTTTCTCTCCACGGGAGGTTGTTGGCCGTGGCCAGTTGAACTATGCTCTTCACGAGCCTGTTCATGCGTTCCACAAGTCCGTTGGAAATTGGATGGTACAAAGATGTTGTTATGTGGCTGATGGACCTTTTCTTGAGGAATTCCCCAAATTCCATAGACATGAACTGAGACCCGTTGTCCGAAACCACTTCCTTGGGGTCTCCCTCCCTGTTGAAGATCTCTGTCAGGAAATCTGTGACTTTCTTTGAGGTCACATTGTCCTCAGCTATTCCCCATTCTGTCCATTTAGATGTGTAATCGACAAGTACTATGATATATACTTTGACTGTTTCGAGGTTCTCGAATGGACCCATGATGTCGATTGCCAGTTTAGACCACACATGTTTGGGAGGTTCAATAGGCTGTAAGGGGGTCTTTCTTAAGATCTTGGACTTGTCACTCATGGCACACGTGGAGCAATTTTTGACCAGTTCTTCTGCTTCTTTCCACATTCCTGGCCACCAATAGTTGTTTCTCAACTTGTTTTTCGTCAAGCTCCTTCCTAGGTGACCTTCGTGTGCCAGTTGGAGTACTTTTTTTCTGAGTTGGGTGGGTGGGATTACTCGATCGCCTCTGAAGATATGCTCATTGTCAATTGATAATTCTTCCTTGAAGGGAATGAAGGTAGTTAAAGCCTCTCCCGTTTCCACCCAGTCATTAGCTATCGCTTCCCTGATTTCTCGCTGTTCCGGATCAGTATTGGCATTAATTTTCCATTCATCTCTCGAGATGGCAGGGTTTACGACAGCTATGATGTCTTCATCTGGAGATGCAATCTCAGTGTCGATGTTGGTCGATAATCTGGAAAGACAATCTGCTACTTGGTTTTGTGGACCAGGAGTATAGCATAGTTGGAGGTTGTATTGCATGATGTCGAGGAACCAACGTCTTATTCTCGGTGATATAAGGTGAGGGGTTTTGGACTGAAGGACATTTACTAGAGGTTTATGGTCTGTTTTCAGTATGACGGGTAAGCCCCAAATTAGGTTCCTGAAATGCTGAAGAATCCACCTCAGACCCAGAGCTTCTCTCTCAATGGTGGAATAGTTTAGTTCGGCTCCCCTCAGTACTCTCGATGCAAATGCGATCGTCACAATGTTCTTATCTTGTTGCTGTTCCAGGATACCACCCAGTCCGGTTTTACTTGCATCTACGGATATGATGGTTTTGGCTTTACAATCGAACATTCCTAAGGCTGGAGCTTGGTCAATTTGGAATTTGATTTCTTCGAATTCGTTCTTGCATTCAGTGGACCATATGAATTTGGCTGCCTTCTTCAAGATGTTCCTCATGTTTTTGGTCTTATCAGCATAGTTGTTTATAAACTTGGAGTAGTATTCTGTCATCCCGAGGAAACTCCTTAATTGGTCTTTACTTTGAGACTCGGCGATATTCATTATGGTGTCCATGAGTTTCCTCTTGGGGCTGATGCCGTTGGCGTCAATGGAATGGCCCAGGTATGAAACTCGGTCGCACTTTATGTTGCATTTCTCTAATTTGAGTGTGAGCCCACTCTTTTGTATGACCTGTAGGACACCCACAAGTTTTGCGTTGTGCTCTTCTTCTGTACTGGCTGATAGGAGGATATCATCTTGGAAGCAGTGTATGCCATCAAGTCCTCCAAATAGATGTGACATGAGTCTCTGAAAGACTGCTGCGGCTGAAGCGAGTCCGAATGGCATTCTGTTAAACATGAATGCACCGAGAGGTGTGACAAAAGATGTTAGGTTCTTTGAGCTCTCTTCCAAAGCTATCTGGTGATAGGCTGAGGAGAGGTCCAGAGTTGTAAAGTATTTTGCAGGTTTCATGGTCGATAGGAGTTCAGATATATTGGGAAGTGGGTGTCTGTCAACCCATATGTTTTTGTTTAGGTCTCTCAAGTCGACGCACATTCTTATGGAATCGTCCGTTTTTTTTACTAAGACAATAGGGGCAAGCCATTCTGAACTCTCGATGGGCTGTGTGATATTTTCATCGCAGAGGCGCTTAAGTTCTTTCTTCAACGCCTCTTTTGTTCCAAAGGGAATACTGCAGACTCGGTGGGCCACTGGGACAGCACCTCTTTTGAGGATTATTCTGTGTTGGAAACCTTTTAGGAGTCCAATCTTGTCGCAGAACACCTTGGGGAATTGTTTTGCTAGATTAGATTTGATGTCCATATCATTATTGAGCACACTCAGCACGGGGATTTCTTCACCAGGGTGTATTCTTACTCGAAGGGCGGCTTGTTCTTCCCATCCCACAACGGAGGAGCCATCTTTGGCTACAAAGAGTTTGCAATATGTTTCTCTGTCATGGAAATTGAGGTTCACCCACACATATCCCATTATCTCGATGGGTGTTTTTCCATAACCGGTAGCTCTTACACAAGTGCTTCACAGGTCATGTATCTTGCCAGAGAGTACACTCAAAAAGGTCTTGAGATCCACAATGGTGTAGGGGGAGCCAGTGTCTACCATTACGGGTAATGATTTGCCGTTGATTTGCATTTTGACCCAGGGACCGTTGCTCTGTTGTTGGGATGTTACAGTGAGTATTTGTACCGTTTGTTGCATTGAACTGATAGATAACATGTCATTGTGCTCTTGGTTGCTTTCAATGACTCTCACAGAGGACGGTCTGATGAAAGGTCGCCTGGTGAGATCGCCATATCTGGTTGTCTTTCCCCGTGTGTTCTTGCAGACTTTGGCAAAGTGTCCAATCTGGCTGCACTTATAACACTCCATAGCGATGGCGGGGCATTCTTTGTCAGGATTTGCATGCTTGTACCATCCGCACCTCTGGCAGCGCGTTGGATTCTGGGAGTTGTATGGCCTCGCTCTGTTTGAGCCAAATTTCGAACCCCTTGATGGCAGAGCCTTTCTTACTGCTGCTACTATAGGCTCGTAAGGCTCGGACTCAGGGCTGACACATTTGATCTCCACACTGGTCGTGTGGTCGCGTCTTTCCCTCATGCATCGATCTCCCAATTCCATGCTCCTTGCTATCTCCGTGGCTTGGTCCAGGGTGGGATTTTTGGTTTGCCACAATTTTTGTTGGATGCGTGGATCAGCCACATTCAGCACCAAATACTCATCACAGACACCTGTGAAACTGCAGGTTGACATAAGCGCCCTGAGGGACGCTATGTATGAATCAATAGACTCGCCTTTGAGCTGCTTTCTGGAAAAGAACCTGTATCTTTCCAGTACTACGTTGGTCTTGTTGCCAAAATGACTGGTGAGTTTGGCCAATGCTATGTCAAACTTGCGGTTGCCATCTCCTCCCATGTTGCCGGGTTCGGGAAGGGTCCTGAAAAGTCTCAGTGCTTCTGCCCCTATACAGTTCAAAAGGGTCGCCTCCTTGAGGTCATCATTGAATTTGCTGCCCCCAATGGCTCTGAGGTAGACGTGGAATCCATCGATCCATTGTTCCCATGGGCAGGTTGGGCTCCCAGGGCATGGAAGAAACTTGGTGGGAGGCGGTACGCCCTGCATGGTGGTGTGCCTGATTCTAGGTTGTAAGTGGTGAGGAATGGCGTTGAGTGGCACCAGTTGCTGTAGTGATAGGCAGAGGTTTGCAGTACTGTTGGCAGTTAGCAAGGAGGCGCTGGGATACAGTCTTTATAGAATTGCTTGAATGGCAGGGTGGGACCCCATTCAGAGAATGCCCAGGTGAGTTAGCAAGGAGGCGCTGGGATACAGTCTTTATAGAATTGCTTGAATGGCAGGGTGGGACCGCATTCAGAGAATGCCCAGGTGTATCTGTACTGCAGAGTCTTTAGGCTTCAGTGTATGGATGGTCCTTAGTACAGATTGTGACCTCACAATGGGCTGGGAGCGCAGGTTGGCTGGTTCGGGGAAGACCTGATGGAATGTTCAGTTGTGATGTCACAATGGACCAAGATAGTGAGTAATTAGTCCCGGAAGGTCAGAGTAGCCATTGAGAGAATGAAGACTGCTAATGCCGTGTGTGCGTTGCTGGGTAACAGCTAGCAGCTTTTGAAAATGATGCAGGGTTCTGCTCAGGGCAGCGGTGAGGGTTTTACACAAAAAAATGCCAGCAAAAGGAAAGCGCACGTTTCACCTTGTCCGTTTTACACATAAAATGCCAAATGAAAGGAAAGTGTAAGTTTCACTTCGTCCTCCCCCCTCCTCTGACCTGATAGATGGACAGCTCCTGCTGTCTGAAGCACTTTTGGAGTAGGGCAGGAGTGCAATGTGCGCCGCTCTGAACTCCCAGCGGGGAGGAGCGGCACCCTTTACAGTGCAGAACTGAAGGTGGGGGGAAAGGATGTCGAGGCCTCTCTTGGCAGCGCCCGCAGCGGCCTGCCTGTCAGCTGTCAGCAGAAGTCGGCGGCAGCGAAAGGGGGGGGCTGTGCTCGCAGTCAGGTGGCATGATACGCTCCCGGGGGCCTCGGGGTACGGTGCCTCGTCGCCATTGTAATAAAGAGGCACACTGGGATGGAGGTGAGTAAGAGCTTTATTCGAGGCCCCCGGGGTTGTCACAGTGGAGGCACCAACCGGCCAGGCACTCTCAAATGGAATATACATGCACGAGGTTCTAAAGAGACTCGTGCATGTATTACCATAACACATAGTAGGTTCGTCCTTCCTCCTTTTCCCTCCACTGATTTTTAATTATCGTGTTTTTTAATGTATTTCACACCCTTATTCCCTCCCCTCGCCCTGTGGGCACTTTGAAACTGTATTTTGTTTGCTGTATAAGCACCTATAAAAGCAAACAATAAATAAATAGATGGGTATGCATGTATGATATAAGTATTTGTAGAACATTCTTTTGTAGTATTTATTAAAGGATGACATTTAAAATATAAATATGTAATATTTTACAAATATCTTTAATTTTAGTTAATAGCAAGGCAAGGAATTAAAACAGTCCATTGAATAGAATGTACCTGATTGTGGCAAATGTACTTTAGATATTTGTAAGATAATATAATACGTATATACAATACTAAAGAAATGATAATAGAAATAGCGAGAAATAGTATCATGTTGAATCCTGAGTGTTATGAAAATGCTAAATGTACAGATTTACATTTTCTATTGTGCCTAGTATAAAAATAGCATATAAACATATTGTTTCTAAATGAGAAGTATTAAAAAACACATGTAAAACCAAGTACATGCACATATGTATTGTGATTTATTGTAAACATTATAACCATGGGTATTCAAAAAAAATATTAATACTACATATGTACACATATACAAAAGTAGTGAAGCTTAGAAATTGAAGATTGCTTTTAGACATGTAATTGGATTTATGTAGCTTTCTTTACAAAATGAATTATGACTTTGTAATCCACTCTAACACATGACACGTTGAAGGAAATGACTCTTTGCATACTATAAATACTTATTTTTATATGTATTTCACATTGTGGACCATACACTAAATTTAAATAAATTACAGCAAAATAAAATGTACTTTGAAAATATGTGTATATATTTTATGTAAATGAAAATAGTCCTAAAAGTTGACAATGTAATTAATGTAATCAGTGCTTTTATCAGTTGTGTCATATATGTTGTAATTAATGATATCACCAGTGATATCATCAGGGATGTCATCACTGATGCAATCTCTGATGTCATCATTGTGGTTATATGCTGCGCAACAGGGGGCGAGCAGTTAAGGTTGCCTTGCCTGAAATGTCTGCTGAATTTCAAGGGTTTTGTTGCATTAAATTTCACCTTAACGTCTCTTTAACTGATGTTTTGTCACTGAATATACATTATAGTACAGTGGTCACTGCACTATAGTTAAGGTGAGTATCAAGTTCCACAGGAAACTGTAAAATTGAATTGCTAATAACGTTTGACTTGCATTTGGATTTTACTGACATTTTGCAAACAAAACGTTTGTCAAGGGCCCGAAACTGGACATTTTGGTAAAGATTTGATAGAAATTGAAAAGGTTATTAAGAAAGCAAAAGAAACACTGTTTTCAGCCTACTTCCATTCTTTTTTACATAGAGAAAAAGTTAAAAAGTCTGTGCAACACACAGCAAAACGATAGGGGGTAATGGGAGAGGGTTATGGAGGGTAAAAACAATTGAGTGGAGTTAGTGGAAATGGAAAAAATAAGGGGGACACATGTTGAGGACCTGTGAGGACGTAGATGACTTTTTAATACTGAGAAATGTTTCCTGTTATCGTCGGAATCGGCAAAACGGTACTCTACCGCAGGAATTTCTGTTATTGGAAATGATTACTGTAAAATTAGCATGGGAATAAGAAAAAAAAGGTTTCACATCTGCAGTGCCTACATCTACTGGGCAAGGGGCGATGGGTGTTTAGTAACAGCGGGCCCAAAAGAAAGCTATTGGTACAACACACGCAGAGACCACGGACAAAAGCCATAGCTAATGAGACCTCAAGAAACTATGCAGCATGTTCAGCTGTAGCTAGTGGCTGTTGCAGGAGGCCATGACTCGTCGGCCCAAAAGAAAACTATTGGTAGTACATGTGGAGTGGCCATGAGGATACTAAGCTAAAGCAAAACACTTGAAATTCAGTGAAAAACCATTTGTTAAAAGAGAGTTAAGGTGATGATCAAATTTAATGCAGCAAAGCCCTTGAAATTCAGCATTTGCGTTTCAACCAAGTGCACCTCTGAGAACAAAAATGCATCATGCAAACCAAACAGTGATATGGGGTAATGGCCAGCAGAGGGCCACGGAGGAAAAAAGAAATTGAGGGGAGTGGTGGGACTTGGGAAAGAGGAGGGGGCACTTCAGATCAGGGAATTTTCAAGCATTATTGGGTGAATACCGGGGAAATCCCACCTTCATGGGTATGCTGCTGTATGTGTAGTTCATTGCAATTATTGGGGGAATATTGGGGGAATCCTGCGAGATTGGGGAGATAGTAAAAAAAAGTAATTTTGCACCTGCAATGATCACATCTCCTAGGCAGGAGGCAATGGATCTCTAGTGGGCCCCAAATACACTAATTGGTGCAACATGTACAGAGGCCTAAGGCGAAAGGCCATGGCTAGTTGGCCCCAGTGAAACCTAGCCATGCAGCATGTTCAGTGGCCATAGCCAATGGTCATGACTAGAGGTCCCCAAATAAACCTATTGGTGCAACATATACAGTGGCCATAGCCAAAGGCTGTGGCCACTGGCCATGGCTAGTGCGCCATGTAGAAACCTAGTGGTGCAACATGTAGAGTGTCCACGGCCGAAGGTCATGGCTAGTGGGCTCCAAAGAAACCTATTGTTGCAACATGTACAGTTGCATGTCCGAAGGCTGTGACCACACTCCAGGGCCAAAGGCCATGGCTAGTGGGCCCCAAAGAAACATGTTGGTGCAAAATGTACAATGGCTACGACCGAAGGCAGTGGACAATGGCCATGGCTGAAGACCATAACTAGTAGGGCCCCAGGAAACCTCTTGGTACAACATGTACAGTGACTACGGCCGAAGGCCATGGCTAGTGGGCCTGAAGAAACTATAGTATAACAAAATCCTTGAAACTGAGTGAAAAAACTTTAGTTAGGAGAAAGTCAAGGTGATCAGATTTAACGTGAAAAATATATAGCAACATGAAATTCAGTTAAAAAAACTTGGTTAAGACAGTGTTAAGGTGATCAGATTTAACACCAAAAACCTTAAAATTCAGCAATCGTATTCGACCAGTCCACCTTAACTATGCACCCCTTGTTGCGTCAGCGTATGACCACAATGATTACATCTCAGATGACATCACTGGTAACACCACTGATTGCATCACTAGTCACCTTATTCATGACACTGATGTCACTGTTTTCATTAATTACATTTTGAAATATGACAACTCTATTTTTTAACATAACATATTTCATACTTACACAGTACAATGTATTCTGCCTTTATTTATTTAAATGTAACCTGCGGTATGCAATTATGTAGTAAAAGTTACTGATTTATTTTTGCATTGTAACCAAACTTCGAATTCATAGCTTATATATTCTCATAATGCACATGGGCATGTACTTTCCTTTGTATGTGATTCTTTTTTTACAAAACTTGTCATTTAGAAAATAATGTGTCATGTAATGTTAGAAGAAATGTACATTCAAATGTGAACATTGACTATTTTCAGAACACTTGCTATTAAACGTCTTATTTTTTTCTGCTACCTATACTTCGATTATGTTTGAAATAACTGAAATAGATTTACCAGAATCAGGAATTTTCCCTGCAAATAAGTAATGTAATTGTTTACTAATGCATGAAATTCAAACCATTTGTATACCGATTCATATTATTATTTTAAACCCTATAAGTTGATAAGTACTACAGATGAATGTTCCACGTGTAATCATATCATACTTCTGTATCAGTGCAGTGTTCCATGTCATGGTGTTATTATTGTTAAGTGTAATAAAATAAAATATGTATCAAAAGAGGTCAACACAAATATTCTAACTTATTTAATCAGTAATGTCTTATTTGATGTGATTATTGATCTCATCGGTGATGTCATTTATGCTGTAATTAGTGATGTCACCGGTGATGTTGTCAGTGATGCCATCTGTGGCATCATCATTGTGGTCATATGCTGCACAACAGGGGGCTCATTGTTAAGGCAGACTTAGTCGAAATGCGATTGCTAAATTTCAGGGGTTTTGTGCATTAACTCTGATCACCTTAGCACTTTCTTAATGAAGGGTTTTTTCACAGAAAATATATATATATTTTGAAGGAAAAACCTTTAGTTGCAGGGAAGTTAAGGTGAGAATTTAAGGCAACGAAACCCCTGATATTCAGCTAAAGCCACCTTAACTTCACGCTCCTGTTGCGCAATCTATGAGAACAATGATGACATTACAAATAACCTCACTGGTGCCATTGGTGACAACACTAATTACATTGTATATAACTGATTATATCCATAATGGAATCAGACATAACATCGGCTGTAAGTTAGCTCGTGAAAACATTGATTACCTTAATAACAATTTAGGCCATGGACTTGGCCATGATGAACTCTGTGGTAACTGGCCATAACCATACACCATAGTTAGTGGCCTTGCCCCAAGCATCTAGTGTACCACCTCCCAACTCGATCAAGTAGTGACAGATTTTGCACATCACGATAAAATTGGAAAGATCGAGTGCAGGCCAGATGGACTGAGGTTGGATGTTAGTTAGTGGAAAATAGCTGGTAATTCCATTGGAAATCTGTGGCGCAGATGATAGAAACTACTTTGCTCATCTTGCTCCATGTGCTTTGACCTCATGTTTCACAGGAAACTTCCAATATGATTCAACCACTTCATCCCAACAAACAGGGACAAAATGTTGAATTAACGTGGATGTCCACCTTTGCGACAGCTTGGGTGAAGATCCCCTCCACAAAACCTTACCACAGAAACTGAACAAGGCCTCCTCGATCTCCATTTTGCTCTACACATTGCTTTGTCCCTGACGATAAAGCTAAAGCCACCCACACCACCTCATTATCACTGCTGGTTGTAGTCATTTTGAAATGCACGACCATGGAGAAAAAATTAAAACTGTAAAAATACACAACACAAAAAGGGCTCTGGGCCTCATAACGAGTTGGGCAGAGAGGAGAATGCAGCTGTAATGTTATTACCGCTGCATTGTCCGCTCTGTCCAATCCTAGTTTGGCCAGAAAGCGGGAGCTTTACCTCCAGCTTTTTGCTGTAGGTAAAAATATCCCCTTTCTACCCAATTCCAGTGTTATTACTACTGGTGCTATTACCGCCAGTGTTAATGGCGCCCTGCAACTCCATTGGGAATGGGGACTTACCACCCCGTACAACTCGGGACCTGGCACAAATTGTACCAGACCAAGTTGCGGTAGCGCTAATTGCATTGGGCGGTATCCCAGCACAATTAGTGCTGGGATACTTCCCAACTCATGATGAGTCCCTCTGCTACTTAATATCACATTCTTTTTAAAATAACAAGCTAAAATAACAAAAAATGACAAACTTCAAAGCACAAGACAAAGGACAAAGATATAGGAAGAAGAAAGATAAAAAAAGAATGGATAAATCAAAGTAGTGCTTTTAAAAGTTCCCGAAGGCTTACAAAGAGGTTCACCCACACAGAGACAAAAAGCAATCACAAAAAACAGGAAAGAGGTGCTTGGGAAATGGGTATAAACACAGTTACACGATATAGCAAACTAGAATGTGTTTTCCACACGAGTGGGTACGCTCAACCACAATCATGTGTTTGCGCCTAAATAATATACCAATCACCTAAATCAACGAGAAGATGCACCTATACATGGCCCTAGCAGCGTCGAGGGAAGGCCCAATCACTTTGAAAGCTGTGTTCACATGGCTACGCAGCATCACGCTTGTTTTCCACAGCCAATGAAATCACGGGCAGCACTCCACCGTTTAGCCGCTCCAACAAACAGCTCAATCACACACTACTGTATATTGACACGGCCACGTCCCAGCTAGTACGACAAAATCCGTGCATGCAAAATCACGCAATGGGATGTTGAGCTTTATCAATGTCGCTACCTTTCTTCGCGCATGTAGCACTAACCAATCATATCAATGCTATGACTGCGCGACTTCTCACCGAGTCAACAAACGCACCAATCACACATAGCGATGTATTATTGCAGCTACACCCATCCTGTGTCAAAATCTGCATGTGTGAAAGTACCCAATGGGACGTCAAGCTTCTCTAACGCAGGTATGCATCTGTGCACCTGATGCACCAGCCAAAAAAATCAGGCGCTGCGGCTGCACGTCTACACATGATTCCTATCCGCATCACAAGAACATTGATGATCATCATGTTGTAAACCTTGTAAGAACATATCTTTGATTGCATAACAAACTTCATTTTGCTCAATACATTTTCAAAATATTTCATCATAATTAGCATCTGCAACTTTAGTTTGTTGCATTGCAATTGCTACTTCTTCTGTGACAAGCTCAACATCAAGTTGAATAATTGGCTCTCCAAGAACATTGCTACTGAATCTGGACTTCCCTCAGGAGTCTCTTTTGCCAAAGCAGCTGCCAAAAGTTCTTCTTGATGTAGTTCTTTCTCCAGTAACTGCAAGTAATGTAACATTTTTTATATGTTATTAAGCTTTTTTTTAGCAAAAAATTGTTTTTCAAACCTTTAAAAAACTCCAAGCAAATCGCTCTCTACATGCCATCGGAAGAACAACTGCAAAATACAAAAATTAAATAATTCCTTTTTCTCTGCAGTTTGGCAAAACAGTTTTATGTGGTTGATGAGACTTGCCTTCTCATGTCCATGTCATCTTTTGCTTCTATATTTTGATATGAGTAGCGTTCTGCTACTTCATATAAACAAAGATCATTTAACGCTACAAATTGATTTGGATAATACGTATCAATCAAGTTGATTTTCAGAATCTCTGTACTGTCAGGTACTGTTTCAGTTAACTGCTGAATTTCACTCAAAAGCTTCAGTACTTGATTTCTAGTACTAGCTGGACCAAGACTTAACCAAAGTACATTAATGCTACGTCCATACACAGGAAACTAGTTAGCCAATCTGCAGCTTCGTAGCTACGACACTCTCCATGTGAGAGCATCTTCAAACCAAAGTTTAGAATAGTCAAACCAGAATACGGTAACATACACCTTGATTATGTAAAGAAGTAATGGTTTTATTGTAGTGTGAAGAAAATATGACAACATTCGAAGGGTCAGGGGAGAAAAGACATCTCTGGCACCAAAAGTCATCAAACTAATTACAAAGGCTAAAGTGTCCTCATTTGACGGACACTCCTGTCCCCCACCCACCCTTTACACTGATAATTACCAGTCAAAAGTTCAAGAAATGTGTAGTAATATAGACTTTATCAGTAAAATCACAGCCAGCCTAACCCCGCAGGGTGTGTATCCCACGCTTGGGAATTCTCATCCACAGAAGCCCCTTCTTTCTTTAATCAAGTCTGCTTCTCATTTAACTCCACAGATTGGACAAGTTACAACTACCCGAAAACACGCAAGAAATAGCGTGCACACTACCCACAATCAGTCGGAAGAAACTTCGGCTTAATAGACTCAAAATACAGATTGTGTGTTTTTAATTGAAGTGACAATACTCCTGATGAAAGTTCTGCACATACAGATATAGAACAGAAACATGTCGAGACAATACAAATGTTAATTAAATCACCATTGTGAGATGTTAACAGTCTAGATAAGGGCAATACTAGACCAGAGGCTACAAACTTGGGGCCCTCTGGAATACTATAGATCGGATTTACATTGATGTTAGTCTTACCTATTTGGTCACGGTTTGTCACATTTTTATAGTGTTTTATCAAGTGATTTTTGATGAATTTGCAATTATTTATGTCTTTATTAAATACTTAATGTGTCTAAATTAACAGTTGATGTTTAATGATTCTAACTGTTGTGTAAACTTTAGCTATCTATCTCTTGTTTAACTAGCCACTATTCCCCAGAAAATGATAGAGCGAACACCTAGGTGTTCATTTGGGAATCCCCCTTTATATATTGTACCCCCAATTTACAACATCTACGCCCCTTGTGGCTAGCATATGGGATTACCTTTTAATTTTTGACAGCACACCAATAGGTCTGCAACATTTACTGGATGGTTACCTTGACTTTGTGGAGGCCCATTCAATGACAATAAATCCTTCTCAGATCAAAGTGATCCAGTTCTCTCACACAAGGAAAAGATCTACCTATTTTTGGCATGTGTGAGAGGAGAGGTTACAGTGGGTGGACTCCCTCCTTTATCTGGGCTTCCTGATAAATTGGAAAATGTAGGGCTTGGTTAATCAGAAATGGCTTCAAACAAAAACTGTAGGACTGATTAACCAATTACTAAGAATTGACTTGAAATTTGGGAAATTCTCACTCTTACCCTGTATTCGTTTTTACAAGTCAAAAATAGTTCCTAAAATACTATATGAGATTGAAGTTTAGGAACTATTGGTCCTTAGCCATCTGCCCATTTTGGAGGCTCAGATATGGAGAGGCATCCTCCACCTGCCGCCTTCACTCCCCTCTGACGTGATGAGGTATGAACTGGGCCTGACTTCCCTTTTGTCCAGAGCCCAATGGTAACTTTTGGCACAATATAGGAAGATTCACGTTTCAGAAGGTGTCTCATTGTATTTTGATCTTAAAGTGGTCCTCCATGCCCATGGTTTAAGGGTCCTGACAGGTTGGCAGACTATTATTGCCACCTTTTATTGGAACTAGCTAGTTCTCTTCAGGAGTTGGTTGGTAACCGATGTAGGACTAAGAAAGCATTGTATGAGTGGGACTGGGCCTGCACAGTTGAGGACTTCGATGGGTATCCCTTGATGGAGCACCTCCGTAGCGAACACAAGAGATGGGGATGTTGGCCCATTCCTTGTGATGTACCCTGAGAGGGGTGTGCAGAACCTGTTCATACGATTTCACATGAACATCCTGCATACTAAGGAAATCTTATTACATTACAGCCTCAAAAACACTGACCACTCCGATTGTAGGTTTGGTCAAGTGACGGCCCAGAGGGAGAGACTGAAACACTTGATGACTGGTTGTGCTTCCTTGTCAGGGAAAATGGGGCAGGCCTTCAAGAAACAACATGAGTGTCTTCAGGGTATAGGGATCCAGGATCCAGGCACTTTGTGGGAACTATGTTTGGCTGGCTGAACTACTGACATCATGATAGCGGTTGTGAACTTTGTAAATTTTTTTAATCTCTGATACTGTCTGTGTTTGTGGGAGAGAATCTTAATAATTTGAGATGTTGTATATATGTTGTATATATTTTAATCTTATATTAAGTGTATTTTCTTTTGTGCTTTTCATTTTGTACTGTTGAAGGTTATTGTTATTTAACCCAAAAAAATCATAATTCATATAATTATGACCTGGTGGCCACTGAGGTTACACAGTTATGCAGCCACAAGAATTGGATGTCATATTATTAACAGCTTGGTGAACAGTGACTCATGCATGACAGGACCTGGTGTGTAATTATATCTGGCCTGGGTTTTCCCACAACAACCATGCTGGGTCCGAACCAGGAAGCTTCTCTTTGATCTCCTGAGGTGGGTCAATGCCTTCCTGCAGGGAACAGGAATCCTCTGTGTGAGGTACCCTGGGAACTGGTGCTGCAAGGACAATCCTCTTATGACAACAGCCATCTCACAGCAGTTTGCTGATTACTGGATATGTTTTTAAACAGTCCAACAGAGGAAGGGGAGGATTTAGAATAACCCAGAGGATAGGTTTTACTTGTTACTGGGGCTCCTATACTTCCTGCCCCATCTCCCCACTTCCTGCAGATAAAGCACTCCAGGCATGCCATATACAGGCAGCAATCCACTGTATCATTTTGCCTATTTAAGGGGGGGAAGGTTCTCCCCTTAGCTAATTCGTCTTTTGTACTTAAAGTCAAAAATAATTCACAAGAGTCTATTCCATTGAACGTCTGCCATAGAGATTTAAGCAGAGAGCTCTGCAGAAGAGGAAGGTTCTTCTCTCTAGCCATTACCAGGGCCTCAGTGAGATGACCAGCTAGCTGGATAAGGCCTACTGGATAAGGCCTACTGCAACTGTGTGTTTTGGTGGTTCTCTGTGTGCAACTGGTTGTATTAACTCCGGTGTGATGGTCCTGGTGCCCAGGACCCTCACACTGAATTTGACAGTACCCTGAAATTGCTCCCTACAAACCATCCTGCATGAAAAGGGCAGACAAAAGGACTAAAGTTGCCCATGAGACCCTCAACTGGTTGTCCCAGTGACTGCAGGCACAAGAACAGCTGTCTCAAACCATTGAAGTGGATTTCCACAACTTGACCCACTTTCAGGTCAACTCCACTGATCTTCACCTTCTCTCCTCAATTCCAATGTTATGCGGATGACACACAGCTCCCCTTCAAGCTTCCCTCTACTGCCTTCTCTTCTTCCTCTCTTGTTGCTGACTGTATGACTGCTATTCAGGCATGGGGCACTGCTAATTACATCTGCCTTAATGCCAGTAAAACTGATATCCATCTCATTGGGAACCCTGCTCCCTCCTTCCCTCCTACTTTCTGGCCACCCTCCATGGGTCCAGTCCCCTCACACTCTTGTGAGGGAAAAAACCTTACAGTAATTTTCAACTCCTCTCTCTCCTTCTCTCCTCATATCACAGACCTTGCCAAGAAGGCCTCTTCCTCAATCTGCCTAAATCCTCCCTTCTCCCCCTTCAACTATTCCAGAATAGGACTGTGAGACTTACCCTTGGCCTCAAGGTTAAGGACGGCATCTCTCCAGACCTAAAATCTCTAAACTGGATCTTGGTTGTTGCAAGGATCAAGTCCAAGACCCACTGAATAATCCTGGAGAATTATTGGGACCTGGTATCCTGCTACATCCATCTCTCTCTCCATAAATGCCTCCCTGCTGGAGCCCTTCGGTCTTCTAGCTCCAACTCTCTGCAGATCAGATGCTTTTCCAAGCAGAGAGTGGGTGGTTGATCTCTCTCTTCCAAAGGAGCCTCGGAAGCCTCTGTCTGGAATGGCTTCCTTGCCCCTTTCAGGCTTGAGCCAGATCTTTAAACATTGAGCCAGATCTCCTAAAGTTCCGGAAGCTGTCCTTTTATCTTCTTCCTTCCCTCTCCTCCTCCCCTGCTAGTGTACTCCTCTGCCGCATTGAGTCATACAGAGTCATACAGGGCACCAGGCCCTCCTTTCACAGTCTACCCCAAGACCTTGGTCTCCCCTGACCCCCCCATTCCTGAACTGGTCCTACTAGGCTCCCTCCTCCTGTACTAGCCTGGTGGGGTCTGCACTCCTACTGAGAACGGCCTAACACTGTACTCGCACTTAGCATGTGGATCTTCATTCCCTGCACTCCCTGCATTCCGCTGGCACTTGTCCACCTGGACTCCCCTTTACACTCGCCTAGCCCACGGTCCCTCTCCCCACTCCCACTCCCCCAGCACTTGCACCGTCTCTACTCCGACTTAAACTTCCTGATTCGAATGACACAAGGCCTAGTAGGAAAAATGTTCTATTCTTCTTCCCTGCCCCCCTTTTTTGTCTTGTGGCGCCTTGAAACACCATTTGCTGTACAGGCACATTATAAATACCCAATAAATAAATAAAAAGCAACTGGCTTAACACATCTCGACTACCAACTCGATCTTATGACACTGACTCAACTTGCAGGAAGCCATCGACTCACCCATCTCAAATGGTGACTTGGCCCAGCCGAATCATCATCTTGCAACCAACATGACTACCAATTGACCCACTGAGATCAATCTTCTCGACCTGTCTCAAATATTGACTCAACCCACTGGGATTCTGTGCCTTAAATCTTCTCAATGATGACTTGCCATTCGGAAACAGTCCGCACACCGGCACAACTGGCAGTAAAGCGCCTAGACGACTACCTCGACAATGTTGAGTCCCAAAGATAAGAACTAAAATTATTTGGAGAGTCAATGTCCAACTAGTCTGCTTTACAAGGCCTTAGTGCCTTCCAAAAAAGCCTCTATTCAAAGTATGCTGTCTCTGTTTCTTATCTTATGGGGAGGCCAGTAGTGAATGTATTAGTTGTACCCTGTATGGTAGCCCTGGGGCAACGCACATGTCTTGGAAAGTAGAGAATTAACAGCAGAACGTGTTTGATACCCGGTTCATGTCTAGAGGCTGGACTCAGGCATGAAGCGTGCTATAAAAAAGCAATTTCATTTTTTTTGTATGCGTTTTTGTTAGATTCTGTATATGTACAACATTGTTTGGACATTCTTTTATTTTGGTACCACTGTGCTATTATTATTTGTGTTGCTTGCTTCTGTAAAATCTGAAACCCCGCTTTAAGATGATATCCTGCCCTCGGCTCACCTTACCTAAAGAGGTGAAGGAGGTTAACCTTTATGATCGGTTCACTGCAGGTCTAGAAGTAGTGTGCGGCAGAGCAGGCGCTTCAGCCACGATTCATCCCTGCACTCCTCCAGAGCAGTAGTCATTTAGTCAACACCCAAATGGAAAGTCGGGTTTAAATGTTTAACAATACTATGTTTCTCTGACACCACAGCTTATATGTTTAGCAGCAACTGATGATAGTCCACCAAGATCTTTTTGTCTTGACCAGTTTTGTTTTGATTATTTTTATAAACGAATAGTGCTATGTTATGCAGCAAGTTTCTGAGCATACCTTTCACTTGTACTGTTCCTTACAATACGCTACTGGCAAAGTGATTCCTGTCGGGAGTTATGTTTGCTCCCCTTTCACTTCACATATTCAAACCTGAATTCCTTGGTCTAGAAGGATGAATGATTGTTTTGCAATTGGCCTAATCATGTTCTGGTAGTTTGGTCACAAGTACAGAGGCAAGTAAAGGCTTTATATACCTGGTGTCCTTTCTCAAATGGCCATTGTCTTTCTTTGGTCAGTTCTAGCACTAAGCCTCTCTTTGGACTGCTTTCTTCAATTATTAACACAAGAATATCTATATTGGGTTATCGCATATAGCCTGCACAATTTGGACTTCGGGCTGAGATCCATTAATTCTAGGTTGAGTTTATTATTCAGATCTTTGGGCTCTCCTTCTGCAGTGGTTAACTGCAGTCCTTTCATTTGAGTGTTGCCTTTATTGGTTTTATATAAGGCTGCCTTTTGAGTTCCAACTCATACCAGGTATGGCTATCTCTACGTCAAACTCCTTGGTTCTCCACTTACATTGATTTCCAGAAGTTTGTATTTCTCCTCTTGCCAGGCGTTTATGCCTAGCTGAACCATGATGTGCTTGGTCAAAGTTGACGTATTATAGAGATGGATGGGGATATCAGTGATCAAATATTAGGGCCATCATTTTGTCAATTGTTTTGTCTGCTTTCTGTAAAGGCACTTCTCTTGCTCTCCAAAGGCCCCTTGCCTGGTTGGCAATGAGGTTTGCTGTGACAGTTTGCTGTTTCAAGGGCACATGCATCTAATGGTTTTGGATGGTCTCAGAAGTGGGGTTGACACATTCTGATTTTGATTCCTTTTCATAACAAGTGGCATTTGATGATTGTCCTAATGTGGCGCAGCTATGATCAAAAAAGGGGGCACAACATAACGCCAAGCAGGGTCCACTGTTGCCTGCCCTCGTTTGGTTGACCTTGTTCAACAGCCACCTGCTAGTTGTTTTCTTTTAACCTTCAACAGGTCCATGATGCGCAATTTCTGGTCATTGAGGGATTTCTCCCACCTGCTTTGAATTATTATGGCAAATATTTGTCGTTTTTTTAGTACCCTGATTGACAAACGTAATCATCCATATTCATATGTTAATGTTGAATATCTATGAAGTCTTCCTAAAGTTCAAATGTTGAGGAAATAAGTTCCTTATTTTTCTCTCGAATTTTGACTGTTTGCTCGGACTTATTTACTGTTAGCTGGGGCTTATTTACTGTTAGCTGGGGCGTATTTAACCGTTCTCAAGTCAGGCGTTTTTGGTTCCCTGGGTTCTTGCCTTGCAGGTCTCTCTGTCCTGACTGGAAGAAGTTGTTGCTGAGGAAATTATTAAAAGTACTGGATACATTCCATTGTTCTCCTTGTTGTTGACTATATGTTAACCCTATCACACTGTGTTAGTAGGGCCTTTAAGTATGGCTGGAAGTCTGGCTGGTATGCCTTTCAGTTACAGAGGAGGCTGCCTGGGTCAGTAGCTTCGCTGGAGTTTCAGGCAGTGGTGTTAAGGGCCCCTTCAGATCTTCATTGTTTCATGCACTACTCAAGACACAAGTCACATTTTCCGAGGTATTAGCTCAGTGTCTCTGACCTGCTGTTTTAACTTGTGATAAGGCAGATGGCTATCCTAGCACAGGGCCTGCTTGTGCTTGTTTTGGTTTTACCGCTGAAAGGTTTCTGGCTTGATGCATTATCATAGAGCAAGGCCTGTGACGAGGAAGATGGATGAGGGTGTCATGACCCAATTACTTACCTATAATCTTCATTACTACAAGTCCATGTCTTTCTCGTCACAGTGCTTGACATCCCTCCGGAGACCCACTGTAGATGTACACCACTTGCTAATCAGAAAGGAAGCTTTGGTGAGTCGGAGATGCTTTATACCCAGTTTAGGGGAGGCGTACACATTTTTTTAAAACAAAACCAAAAAGAATTTGGATTTCAGCCAAACATTTTTAGGGGGCCTGCGAAGCATATGTTTGCTGGTTGAGGACTCACCTCATAGAGTAAGGACTGTGATGAGGAAAGTCTGGCCTTTGAGTAATCAACATCACCGGTAAGTAATTGGGCCACAAGCTAACTGCAAAATGGTCAGGTGGTAGATTCATGTAAAAAAATAAACATAATTGTGCAGAGAGCTTAAAGTGATGAGTATCTTGCCTGGCGGTGATGCATGCGGATAATACATATATTTAGAACGGATTATAGAAGGCACAAAACAGTGTGGCAATATCACCAGGGCCAGTGCAGCTTGATTATGATGTGTTTGCTTGTCTACATGGCGATAGGCGACAAACATGTAGCACATTCTGCACGAAATGGGATCTCACGGATTCCACGTGCTTTCCAAAGGATGCACAGAACACTGGATCATTAAGTACAATCTAAAAAACACATATTGTTAATAATAGTATACAACTGTTAGGCTGACCGCCGTAAATGTACCAAGTGGTTGTTAGCATGCTCTGTTGTACCTGTTTAAAATTCTATGCGCAGAGGTAATTTGAAATGTACTTCCTTATTCATGAACATTTGTCTCCGTTGCAACATGTGACAAAGTGACGTCAGCTTCAAGCTCGGAATATTTATCTTGGTAGCCCCTCCGCATTGCTGCTGAGGAAGTAATTAAGGTCATATTAAAAGGCATTGCTTTGGAATATGTGGGAGTTTCGAGTTCTATATCTTCAAGGCTCACCCGTTATTAATTTTTATTTATTTTTGGCACTCACACCAATGTCAAAATGTAATCAGCAAATAACTTTGTTAGTCAAAATAAAAACAGGAGAGTTATAAAAAGAAAACACGGGCATGATGGTCAGCAATGTATGAATAAATAAAAGAGTGAAGATGAAAAACAAGTTCAGAGCACTTAGCCTTCCTCCAGGTCATAGTGCCCTTTATAGTAAAGAACATGTTTCTCGTTATTTCTCATTGGCTTAAATGTTTCACTAAAAGGGGGTGGGGCATAATTTACAAAAGCATGAAAAGGAAGCGTGCCAGTTTTCCAGAGACGGGGGTTGAAAAGCAATGGGATATAATGGGAAGACTTGGCTTCTTCGTTATCTCTACAGCTAATTGTTGCAATGGACCAAGAAATATCTGAGGCATGGCATGCGTGTGAAGGTCCTGTGCTGCAAACAGTCAAAGGCCTTCCTGCGCAGGAAGGCAACATGGCAGCCTAACTTTGCCGTTGTGTGGAGAAACATACTATGGATCATGAGTAAAACTGTTAAACGAGCTCATTAGAGACACAACAAAAGAGTTTTCAATTTGCCATTTTCCGATGTGGTAGAGGGCACTACAATGCCCTGCTGTTTTCTGTGTGGTATTTCACCTACCAGTAAAAATGGCCTCATCAACTGAGACACCAATACAATCAGCTGCTCAAAGGGACAGCTCACCTCTGTAGTATGTCACAGCCAGCAGAGCACGCGCAGGAACTATTGTAATGTTTGGATGGTTCCATGCAATGATGTTGCCTGGAAAAAGTCACCAGGTAGTCAATGTTTTTATCCTGACCCCTAAAGTACTTTTCCCAAATATTCAAGGAGGGTTATCATTTTACATCATAAACTCCTATCCTAGAATATTTGGGGAAAGTGTTTGATTTTACTGAGGGTGCAATTTTTGGGACCATTTCCCAGGTGACTTTGACACTGGACACTGTTTGGATGACTCAATAAAGTCTACCTCGGACAGATACACACAGTGAATAAATAAGACTGACCAAAATTGTATCTCTAATGCTTACATCTGGTGACAAAGTCAGCGTTGCAAGCTTTCAACATAAATGTTGTATTTATGTTTTATATTTATTGATTAATGAAGTAAAGAATTGTACGTCTGAAATACATTTTAACTGAGAGATTTGGTATTTTCTAGTGATATAATTTTCTTTAGGAATTTGATCAATGTTTGGCATACTCCAAGGCGAAGTACAATGCTTTGCAGTGGACACTGCAGTGTGCCAACAACATCTTGAACACGTGGTGTTGTACACAAAGCACTGTGGTGGGCATGTGTGGCAGAGGGTAGACAAACCTGGCTAGGACTGGAACACTACATCATCTAGGTAGATCCTGGTTATTCTTCTTGATTTGTAAAGCGTTTACTGGAAGCACAGTTGCCTCCTGGTGCTGTGCAAACAGGTGAGAGCAGAGAGCTTTAATAATAGTATAAAAAACAAGTTTCTGAATGAGGTGTGGGTAGAAGTTACAATGATTCATGAAATAGCACAGAGCTGGAGGGTGAGGCGGACACAACATTAGCAACAGTTGACCAGATTTACCAGGTCGAAAGGAGAAAAATAAGCCGAGTAAATACCAACTGACCAGATTTACCAGGTCGAAAGGAGACAAATAAGCTGAGTGAATGTCTCTTCAAAAAAAGCTCAAAACACGCTGACTGCCATCCAAATAAGCTGCAAAAACAAACAGACACATAAAACAGCATTAAAAGTAAGAAATATAACACAGTAATGCAAGCATGCATTTAGAGAACACAGACATAGTATGAAAGAACAAATAGCTTTCATTATAATTGCATGTTTCTGACAATGAGTGTCCCTTCATTATATTTTGGGATTTATAAAAGCACATTTCTGGTTTTTGGCTTCTCTGGTCCATTGCCCAACTCGGTCCTTGAATCCTTGGAGAGTCCAGTCTTTTCCTTTTGAATGCCAGGACTGCTATTTGTCTGGGTATACATGTACCAACATTTAAAGTGAAACTCCAAGATAGGCGCATGGTGTCACACATGACATGGGCCCACTTGCCAGTTATGCCATGAGAGTTATTCCTATGGTCCTTGGCCCTTCTAGCCCTTGACTCCCTGGTAAGTCACTCTCCTCTCGTCAGTCCCTACTGGTCCTTGGCTCCCGGGTGGGTCACTGTCCTCTTGTCCTTGGCTCATATGGCCCATCACCCCTCTGGTCATTGGCTTCTTTGTGAGTTGCTTCTCTGGTCCATCAATCTCATTGACATTGGTTCCCTGGTGAGTCACTCTCCACTGGTCAGTCGCTCCAATAGACCTTGGCTTCCAGGCAAGTCACTATCCTCTGGTACTCGGGCTCATCTTGCCAGTCACCCCTCTGTCCATAGGACCGTGTGTTCCTCTGTGGACCATCATTTCTCTGGTGCTTGGCATGTGGTAAATGGCTGATTTTGTCAGTTGCAAATTGATTGTGAATGTTAGGTTGCATTGTGCAATACATAATCCCATGTAGAACTGAGTGGTGCTACAGTCGTAGTGTCTTTGAGGAGTCAGTTATCAGTAAGAAGGGAGGTCAAAGGAAGCTAACTAGAAACCGTGGGCCTTATATTTTTTTCTATGGCTTAGTGTTAACTGGTTTAGCAACACCTAACCTAACATTATGCAATACATCAAAACAAGGCATAAATTCTTGATAAATAGTATTTGTCTGCTTTTATAAGTGCACAACATTATCAGCTGTGATGTTTAGAAAGATATAAAGGTTGTCTAGTTGTAATTAGGTGTTATGCAAGATGTGGTAACAGAAACCATCGGAAAACAATTCTACATTCCAACATAACTAACAGCATATCTCTATGCAAAGATCACCCAGTGAAACAATATAGCGTAAACAAAGGAATGTACAGCACCCAAAGAAAAATGTCTACACTAAATGTCCCTAAATAGCACACTAACCCACCACAGATACACCAACACGACTCTTCACACCCCTAAAACACCACAACCACAGACACCACAATCATACAGACTATGAACGATACCAACCTGGAGCGCAATACCAAACTATACAAAACGTACACATCACAGAGAACCCTGTCTTTTCAGATCATGCACACATGAACATTTAAAAAAGCACCCTTTCTTCCTCATACATTAGTCCCATAACCTCCCTTTTGGAGGTCCTGAATCTCCAAGAAACTGTTAGACTGTGCACTATACAAGACTCAATAACATAGCATAACAAGGCATAACAAAGATATTCACTCTTCCCCTGTAGGGCAGTACCCTGGATAGCCCATGCAACTTTGGTGACTTTCAGCAAAAGAGGAGGAAATTAATGCGGGCTCTGCAGAGGACCGTCCTCTATACTAGAATAGATTACATTATTGGCCCGGGAACGCTGTTTCGTTAAACAGTGAAGCTTTTAGCCACTTGAGCACATACATAGGCGGGCAAACAGGTTCAGATTGCACAACATATATTGCCAGGCGTTTCGGCAGTAGTTGTTTTTGCTGGGCAGGGCAGAATTTGCATGTATCCATTGTAGTTAGCTGTGACATATTTTCAAAACACTATGTAGCCATAAAGAAAAAGCAAAAAAGTATTTACGTTGCAGTTGCAGGGGTTAAATATAGGTTGATGTATCATGATGTATTTAGCATTAGTGTGTCATTTTGCACTTTAGGGGACCTGTGAGTAGGCAGTTGACATAGGCAGGAGTATGGAATGGAGTCAGAGATGTGTTTTGGGCAAGACGAGGTCCATGGGCTAAGTTGGATTTTAGGCCATGTTACATGATGTGTTTAATGTGCAGCTACAGATCTGTTCAGGCAATTCTGAAATCAGACCCCATCCTTCCATCCATGGAGAAGTTATGTGGCCAAGGTCACAGACAGCCTCACTGTATCAACATCAGTTAATTGAGACGTGTTGCGCAGTTCGGTGTAACTGGCAATGGAATGTTAGTTCTAGGGAGGATGACTAGCAGTGTGTGACTTTGAAGGTTGAATTTATGGGAGCAAAGCATGAGGTTGTGTTAATGGCCTCACTCAAAGAGCGGCCATCCCATTTGAACTGCAGGCTGCTGCCCTCTGAGAGCAAATAAATATAAGAAATTCAGATTCGAGAGTGGTGCCCCAATCCCATCATTCAGAGACCCCTAGTTTTCCAGAGAGATAAGGGGGGAATATGTGCCAGGGATGTACTGTATTCTGAGACAGAGGCAGCAAGAGGTAATGCCAATACATGTAAATACAAGGTCAGGGAGCTATTTGTTGCACCACTGTGTCTGCTATACTGAGAAGACCATTGTATTACCAAAACAGGCTTGGCCTCACTGTTCTTACTTTGACCAGGTTTTGACAGAGGTGAAGAGTGTTTTATTATTAGAGAAATATGTTATTGTCCTGGTAACCAATTATTCTTCTGAATTTTTATAAGTGATGATATAGCAGGCCATGTGTTTAGGGGAATTGGTTTAGATAAGGTGTGGCCAATCAGTCCAGGGGCTATAGGGAGGTATTGGCATGTTATATAGGTGGTAGCCAATGAGGGTTGTGCGATTATGATGTACTTATTATTATGCACATTTGTGGTTTTCTGCTATAAAAACCTGTAACATTTCCTAGTATGATGATCTCCATGTTGTCAGTGCGGTACTACGAGACCATCTGAGACTTTTGAATGCAATAAAACTTGTTTTCCTTGCAAGGGCTTGCTCTCATTATTTGTGGTGTGGATTCTTTATTGTTCTATTTTGGACCTGCACTACACGTACCGCACTGCACTTGGCACAAATATTTACATTTTAAAATGCAAAAATGCAAAAATGCAGCATACAAATGAAAACACAAAAAATAATATTCATTTAATACAATTCTTCAAAAAACATAATGGTTAAACTACATCAGTAAGACAATAATGACCTAAAACTACTTAAACTACTTGAAGGGCCATACCCATAGCCACGACACGTAAGGCTGGATACTATCTGGGGATATCAGGGGGAAAGAAGTGAGAGAGAATACATAAATTACTCCCATGCGCGTCACCCAAAATCATCGCCATGCCAATGCAACCAGAGGTTAGAGGCGGCCCATCTTGATTATTCTCTGGCCCTGTACCGAAAATATGCAGTTGCTATCTAGGTCACCCAAGAGGAAAGACAATGCAGCATTTACATTATCCTGGAAACCTTCACTTCTGAAAAGGTGATTCATACTTTGCAACCTGGAGATTCAAGAATGAAGTTAGTGAGGTTTTCCTCCTATACCCCACACATCTGCATGTTGGATTTAATAATCCACTCCATCTCTTCATATTGAGGTTAGAGCTAGAGTATCAACTCTTGACAGAGCAAAGACACGTCTGATTTGGGGATTGGCTAGGTTATAAAGGTATGGTTGATGCCCTCCACCTGCTACAAATATGTCCAACCAGCATAAGTGAGCCAGGTGTGCCAAGTTACCTGCATCAGCCCTCTTTTCTCTTGGGCCTTGAACTTCTTTTAAACTTGTCAGCAAGGGCCTGTAGGAAACTGTACAGTGATGCAGAAGGTCCGGGATATTGACTAGGCCCAGCTCATTGAGACAAATACTTTCTATAGAGGGAGATGGGCAACTGAGTGAAATGGTCTTGCCAGACCAAGTCCACCAATTCTATAAACTGTGATGCCACTCTTTTAATGGCATACCTGGCCGAAGCATCCATCACCCTTCTCTGTTGCTTGAGAAAGCCGACATCTGCATATAGAGCGGTCACTGGAAACCTGTTTGGCAGGTAAAGTAGTTTTTTTTTCTCCAAAATTGACATTTGTAAATGCCAACTTGGTCTGCTGACTTATCATACCCCCATACCTCTGTGCCGTAAGCAATGGAGCCTCCAGACTTCCCTCAAAACCGTCTCTGTTTCCAAATCGAAGTTGTCCGTGTATTTCCATATAAAATGACTTATTGACTGCTGTGCTATTGTCGCTTTTCTGGTTATTCGCACCACATGTGCTTTCCAGGAACGCTTTGATGCAACAACAACACCCAGATATATGAAACGTTCAACCATCTCAATGAGTTTGCCTTCCAACTTAAAGAAATGCTTTGATTTCCAGCTCCAGTGATTTTTCCAAGAACCATTACTTTTGACTTAGATTTATTCAAAATCAGATGGTTTCAGGTACAATAGGTTGATATTGCATGGGTCTGTGCTCTAATGGCATCTGGTGCACTGACTAGAGGACTTAGTCATCCGCATAGAGTAGCATTGACATTACATTTCCATCAACGGCAAAACATCTTTTGCGACATTTTCAACAAATGTGGGCATATCATTTATGTACAAGCAGAAGTGGACCGTTGCCAATAAACACCCCTGCTTGACCCCTCTCCCTGTTGATATTTTCCATGAGAGTGGACTTCAAAGACTAAGCCTGACTTGTACTGACGTCTTGTAACAAACAGCACTGATGATGCCGAGCATTGATCTATTTATTCCCATTTATTCCAGCTTTGTTCATAGCCTTTTCCTGACCACCAAATGAAAAGCTGATGAGAAGGGAAGCAGCATATAATGGCATCCTCTTAACTACTGCATATTAATTGCACAGGTGCCAGAGAAAAAATACCGGATCAATGGTGGACCGCTCTGGCCTAAATCCACCCGGGGGCCCAATCGAGAATGGCATTTTCTTTTATCCACCTGCTCAATTTGTGTAAGATTATATGAGAGAATATTTTACAATCAAAGTCAATTAGACTGATCGGTCTGTAAGAGGATACCTCATTTGTAGATCCTTTCTTATAAAGTTGTATAATAGTGAAGTGTTCCATAATGGGTGTATTCATGAAGTTAGATAAATGCTGCTTCTTATGAATATTGAAAAGGTACTTTGAAAAGTTGGGCACACCAGTCATATGATAACTTAAACAACCTCAGCCAGGATCATATTTGGACCAGGGACTTTCCTATTTGCCATGTGATTGATAGATGTGTGTATCATGCCCCATGTGAAAAGTGAAGTTAAATCCTGCCCAACTGAGGAGGTTCCTAACTCAGAGTGTATAGCAAGAATTACGTCTCTATGGATGTCTGATTTTCTTACTGAAGGTTATCATGGTGTACTAATGCAGGTTATGTAATCACAATCTCCCTGTCCCCAAAGATCTGTGAGAAGTAAGAAACCCACTCATCCTCTGAGATATTGGCCTCAATTCTAGATTTTTAATTCAAGAGAACCCAAATCACAAACCTCCAAAAACATTTTGGATCTCTGTCATTTGCGGCTCTTA
Source organism: Ambystoma mexicanum (assembly GCF_040938575.1). Taxonomy (NCBI): domain Eukaryota; kingdom Metazoa; phylum Chordata; class Amphibia; order Caudata; family Ambystomatidae; genus Ambystoma; species Ambystoma mexicanum. Next base: position 835,291,328 of record NC_090928.1, read on the forward strand.
CCAACTTCTGCCAAATGAAATTCCAGAAATCCTTTTGCTTCTGTGCAATAAGGGATTTACAGTTTTTCCTAATCATAGTGATCTTCCTCAAGCCCCCCCCCCCTCGTCTCACTGCAAATTGCAACATGCACTTTAAATCAGATCATTGTTTGTCAAATCAGCCCTGGTGTTTTCTGAGTCATGTAGCCTCCTGGTACTATGGGCTTTCTTGTCTTTACAAACTATGGGTAATTGGGAAACTATTGGTTTGTCATTCTGATGTCCGATATGGACACCAGCCACTGGGCCCAGGATCAAACACTGCTTCACGGACATTTAGAATTCTTGCAGCTCCCTATTCACTTCCACCTGGTTTAACCAATTGGTTGTTTATTCTTCTGGCGTTGGCCGCCATCTCACCCTCACTTAGTTGGATGTATCCAAGGCTAGCAATTCCTCAGCGGGACCCTTACAGGTGAAACACTCTTCTAAATGTTTGGCTATACATAGAGCGTTATGGTTGCTCTCCATCCTGGGACAGATCATACATTCTACAAAATATATAATATACAGGTGCACTCCAATGTTTTAAAGTAAACCACTAAATATCTTCAGAATAAGTGGAAGGGAGCGGGGGAGAAAGCAGCATCCCCTGCACTCCTAATATGCATGTATAACAATCAATAGTTTTCAATGTTGATTTATAATACAAAATTCAATCACACACATTTTTATAGAAAAAAAAAATATTAGACAAAATTGTGACCTCAAACATTGTACATATTTATCACAACGTAATTTCAAATATTCTGTGGATTCCAACAAATCTGTACTCTATGCGTTTCGGGACTACCATCCCTTCCTCAGGAGCTTAAATTTACAATTTGTAATGTTCATCAACTTTCACTGTAGTCAACAGTATCTAGTAAAAGATAATAAAGAGTACAACTCTTTTAGTATATAGCATTCATATCATCATGTAAAGTCACAATATCACAGATATGTATATGTCATGGGCCATCATTCAACATTCAACTGGTGTGGATCCAAAGGGTTGAGTCCAGTTGGCAATCCTCAATTCCTAATTGTAAAATGGTAATGAAGTCTCAACCTATGTGGGTAAGGAAATAATTCCAGTGAAAACACATCTTGTGTGTTGTTACAATACTGCTCACAAAATCTGAAATATGGCTAACAGGGTAATTCATAGAATTTCACACAAAAGTGGCGCACGCGGCTGGCGCACAGTGTGCGCGTGCGAATGTCTGCACCAGCCGCGTGCGCTAAAATTGATTTCTGCGCACAGCATATTCATGGATTTTAGCCTCCAAAACCAGCCGTGGCACAGAGTGGCGCAGCGACCCTGCAGCAGCGCCAGTTAAGCCCCCAAGAACGCCCTCGCGCAAGGAAAAGCCATCAAAATCCCCAATCCAGCGCAAAGGGCTGCGCTAACCCTGGACCAGTTTACAGGGCTGCCAAACAGCAAACGCCAAGCAGAGAACGTGTATTACTGGGGTTCGCGTGAAGTTTCACACGCGAAAGGGCCTGTGCGAGTGGGGTACGTGTATTACTGGGGTACGCGTGAAGTTTCACCCGCGATTTCAGCAGGGTACGGGTATTATGGGGGTTTGCGGGAAGTCTGACACGCGATTGGATCCGGGTACGTGTATTTCGGGGGTGCGCGGGAAGTCTAACACGCGAAAGGGCCTGTGCGAGTGGGGTACGTGTATAACTGGGGTTCGTGGGAAGTTTCACACGCGATTTCAGCAGGGTACGTGTATTACGGGGGTTCACGGGAAGTCTCACACACGATTGGATCCGGGTACGTGTATTTAAGGGGTGCGCGGGAAGTTTCATACGGTAAAGGGCCTGTGCGAGTGGGGTACATGTATTCCTGGGGTTCGCGTGAAGTTTTACAAGCGAAAGGGCCCTGTGCGAGTGGGCTACGTGTATTCCTGGGGTTCGCGTGAAGTTTTACAAGCGAAAGGGCAACGCCCGTGCGCGATACGTCACAGATGCGCTTACGCGCTAAGGGCCTTTGGTTCAATGAAATTGCGTACGTGTGATGACCCGCTTACGCGCTAAGGGCCTTTCCTCGAAGAGCACGCTGACGTGCACATTTTTCATGAGCCAAATCACTCCGTATCAAGCTGGCCACGCATACACACACGGAAGACCATGCTCCTGCCCTGAAGGCCATTTTCCTGCCCCCGAGAGCCCTGAGCATGCTCCCACCTGCCATCTGCTGCTGTCTGACTGTCTGCTGCCACGTGCCCTGCTATTTGGTGCCTGCACATCAGCCATCTGCAGGGGTCCAGTTGCTGTGTCCACCCCTGCTGGAACAAAAGACTCCCGACTGGGATACCATCGCTCCACAGCCCAGCCCCAGGACCCAGTTGCCCACCCGCTCCTGCCTCTGGGGTTGCCATGTCGGGCACATCTCCATCTGGCACCACTGGCAACCCCCAGCCAGAGAGGCAGAGGGCCACCAGCTTCACTGCCACTGAAGTTGGTGTCCTGGTGGAGCATGTCCTGGGGCATTATGATGCCCTCTTCGGAACATCACGCGCCAACAAGGAAGGACGGGAGAGGATCTGGGATGACGTAGTGGTTACCATCAACGCAGAGGGGGTGGCAACCTGCGACATCAAGCACGTCAAGAAGCGCTGGGAGGTCCAGGACCCTCCACATGGCCCGGCGCCTCGTGGAGGGGGGCGGGCACGCATGAGTAACATCCAGATGAGGGTCCTGGAACGCATAGGCCCAGCGCTCCACGCCCAGATCCTTCGGAGGCAGACCCGTCTGGAGTTGAGCGGTATGTGGCCAAGCATTGCTGTGTGAGACAGGGCATGTTGTAGTGTGCTCGTAGGCTGATGCTTGCCTGTATGTGTGACATAGGCCATGTATGGATGCGTGTGTGCAGGGACATCATGGTCATGCATGTGAGACCAGTTATGTGTGAACCACATGGTTGGTGCATGTGTTTTAATGCAACATGGGGAGCTCTATGTGGAATGCACACATGAAAGCATGGCTGTCTCTGTTCCTGGACATTAAGGGGGTGAGGAATGGGTGATGATGTCATGTACATGTATGGTGCACGTGTGTGTGTGTGTGCCTGAGAAGTGTGCGTGTGACTTTGAAACGACATGAATGCATGTGACTTTGAAGGCAACATCTTGGTTTACAGGGGCCCTTCTACATGGATGTTGATGTTGATTGCAGGCGCCAGGACTGTTTCTGCATGTGTGTTGTGTGCATTCACCTATGTGTTGTGGAATGATAGGACGGAAGTGACATTTGACAGTGCCACTCATGTGTTATTGCTTCCTGTCTAGGGTATTTTGTACTGTACCCTGATGCTTGTGTTCTATGTCTCCCTCTACGCAGCGTCAAGTGAAGAAGAGGGCGGAGATGCAGCGGTGGAGCCAAGCAGCGGGGATGCCTCCACTGGGCGGCGACACAAGGCCCAGCCACCCTCCCAGGAATTAGCATCATCCGGGACCAAGGGGGCTGGTGCTGCATCTGCCACAACGGCTGTGGCGGAAGGGCCAGGTGAGCCCCCACAGGGGCTTCCAATGGCGGAAGGCGGTGTGGAGACATCCAGGTTGGTCGTCTCCACAGAGGAGGAGGAGCCCACTACTGAGCCGCACATGGGGCCTGGTTGGGGTAGTACCACTGGTGCAAGTGGTGCAGTCCAGGGCCAGGGTCAGGAGGCAGCACAGGTCACCGCGGAGGGGCCTGTGCACGTCGCTGTCCCTGACCCTGTGACTGCACCACCATGCACCAGCAGGGAGGCCCCGTCCCAGGCCCGTCCGCAGGTAGGGGAGAGAGCCATGTCATCTGCCTCTCCACTACCTGTGGACGAGGGGTCCCACGAACGTATGGGCTCCGTCCTGGTTGGTGGGTTCCTACATGTGTCGTGCACCCTGGCGGACCTCTCCTCCTCTGTGGAGACTAAGCGCCAGTCGTTCTCCACACCGTCTTCCGGCCCAGATTCCACCAGGGCTCCCTGTGGACCTGGTCCGACCAACACAGCCAGCTTGGTGGAGCTCACATCCCTGCCACAGTCGGGAGTCGGCAGCCCAGCAGGGATGGACACCACAACTGGAGACCAGCTGATGGAGGATGTGCAGGCACCATCAGACACGGCACATGGACAGCAGCAGCAGGAGCAGGCTCTAGGTGGGAGCAATGATGGCTCAGGGACATAAACATCAGAGGGGCAGGCATCGGCCAGAGGGCAGGAGGACCCAGGAATGGGAGTGTCTTCCGTGTGGCACCGGTTGGGCCAGCAGATATGTGCGGAGCAGCGGCGGGCGGAAGAGGCGCGGCTCACCATGGTCAGGGCGGAGTTCTCCATGCGTCAGGCTTTGAGGCGGGCAGAGTACCTCGAGGCAACTCGCAGGGAGTTGGAACAGGCCATGAGTGCCTCCCTGCGTGACCTCGGGGCCACGACAGAGGCCCGCCTCCGGCAAATAGACATGGAGTTCAATGATGCCCTGGCCCGGGACTCCACAGAGTGAGCTGCTGGACTTGCCTGCCGCCATTGTATATAGTTAGATAGTGTTAGGTTTCCTTTCGTTTTTTCTTTATTTTGGTTGCGCTTGGACAATGCACCACGTTTTTGTATATAGTTTTTTATTAGGTAGTATTTTTGATAGGTTTCATTTCATCAGTTGGACTCATGGACCCTGGATTGTTCATCTGTACATAGTTCACCATTGGATTGTTCTCTTCTTTTTTTATTTTCACCATGGAGCAATGGTTTTCACTTTCTTTTTTCCGTTGGATTTGCTTTGTTGGACTGTGACTTTGGACACCATTTCTTTTGGATTTCTTTGGATTATGATTTTCTTTGTTTTAATTCTTTTACGGACATGCAGCTTTTCTTTTATCATTCCAATTGTTGTGTGTTGGATTTTGATTACATTCATGTTGTGTTTAATACATTTCTTTCTTCATACTTCGATGTGTGTTATTATCTCATTGGTTTCATGCATGTCATGATATGGGTTTTCACATTCACTTGCACCCATTGTGTGTGTGTGACGGACATGTGTTCATGTACATACTTGCCATTGGGGTTGTATCATGTAATTGCCTTTTCTATGTGGGTGGATGCAATACTTGGTTGGGTCTTTGGGCTGGTGAGGCTGGCCATAAGGGCCACGATTGAGGATCGTCATGACCTGGGGGCAGGGGGACATGAGTGGGGCAGGGGGACATGAGTGGGACATGAGTGGGGGCTTGCTGGCAGGTGCCATGCACTGCTGGGGGGTGGGGGTGCAGGGGGACATGAGTGGGACATTGGTGGGGGCCTGCTGGCAGGTGCCCTGCACTGCCTGGGGTGGGGGTGCAGGGGGACATGAGTGGGACATGAGTGGGGGCCTGCTGGCAGGTGCACTGCACTGCTGCGGGGTGGGGGTGCAGGGGGACATGAGTGGGACATGAGTGGGGGCCTGCTGGCAGGGCCCTGCACTGCTGGGGGGTGGGGGCACAGGGGGACATGAGTGGGAGCCTGCTGGCAGGTGCCCTGCACTGCTGGGGGGTGGGGGTGCAAGGGGACATGAGTGGGAGCCTGCTGGCAGGTGCCCTGCACTGCTGGGGGGTGGGGGTGCAGGGGGACATGAGTGGGACATGAGTGGGGGCCTGCTGGCAGGTGCCCTGCACTGCTGGGGGGTGGGGTGCATGGGGACATGAGTGGGACCTGAGTGGGGGCCTGCTGGCAGGTGCCCTGCACTGCTGGGGGGTGGGGGCGCAGGGGGACATGAGTGGGGGCCTGCTGGCAGGTGCCCTGCACTGCTGGGGGGTGGGGGGTGCAGGGGGACATGAGTGGGACATGAGTGGGGGCCTGCTGGCAGGTGCCCTGCACTGCTGGGGGGTGGGGTGCATGGGGACATGAGTGGGACCTGAGTGGGGGCCTGCTGGCAGGTGCCCTGCACTGCTGGGGGGTGGGGGCGCAGGGGGACATGAGTGGGGGCCTGCTGGCAGGTGCCCTGCACTGCTGGGGTGTGGGGGTGCAAGGGGACATGAGTGGGGGCCTGCTGGCAGGTGCCCTGCACTGCTGGGGGGTGGGGGTGCAGGGGGACATGAGTGGGGGCCTGCTGGCAGGTGCTCTGCACTGCTGGGGGTGCAAGGGGACATGAGTGGGACATGAGTTGGGGCCTGCTGGCAGGTGCCCTGCACTGCTGGGGTGGGTGGGGGTGCAAGGGGACATGAGTTGGACATGAGTGGGGCCTGCTGGCAGGTGCCCTGCACTGCTGGGGGGTGGGGGTGCAGGGGGACATGAGTGGGACATGAGTGGGGGCCTGCTGGCAGGTGCCCTGCACTGCTGAGGGTTGGGGGTGCAGGGGGACATGAGTGGGACTAGAGTGGGGGCCTGCTGGCAGGTGCCCTGCACTGCTGGGGGGTGGGGATGCAGGGGGTCATGCGTTGGTGATCAGTAGTGCAAGGTGACATGTGGCTTGGCTGGGGGACATACCCATGGTGGATGGGCTTCCTGCGGGGCATGACCAGGGGTGCAGGGTAGTCCCCTGTGGTGTGGGCTGCCTGCAGGGGCTGTCGAGGGTGTAGAGGGAACACCTGGGAGGACCCACACTGCCAATTCACGTGTAGGACTCCCCTGCACCCCCGAAATACACGTACCCTGCTGAAATCGCGTGTGAGACTTCCCGTGAACCCCAGGAATACACTGTGCGAGCATGGGTACATGTATTACTGGGTTTGCGGGAAGTCTCACACACAATTTCAGCAGGGTACGTGTATTTCGGGGGGGCGCAGGATGTTTCACACACGAAAGGGCCCTGTGCGAGCGGGGTACGTGTATTCCTGGGGTTCACAGGAAGTCTCACACGCGATTTCAGCAGGGTACATGTATTACGGGGTTCGCGGGAAGTTTCACATACGAAAGGGCCCTGTGCGAGCGGGGTACATGTATTCGTGGGGTTCGCGGGAAGTCTCACAAGTGATTTCAGCAGGGTACGTGTATTTCGGGGGTGCAGGGAACTCCTACACGTGAATTGGCAGTGTGGGTCCTCCCAGGTGTTCCCTCGACAACCTCCACGGCCCCTGCAGGCAGCCCACACCACAGGGGACTACCCTGCACCCGTGGTCATGTCCCGCAGGAAGCCCATCCACCATGGGCATGCCCCCCAGCCAAGCCACATGTCACCTTGCACTACTGATCACCAACACATGTCCCCTTGCACCCCCATCCCCCAAGACTGAGGGGCACCTGCCAGCAGGCCCCCACTCATGTCCCCCTGCACCCCCACCCCCCAGCACTGAAGGGCACCTGCCAGCAGGCCCCCACTCATGTCCCCGTCATGTCTCCCTGCACCCCCACCCTCCAGCAGTGCAGGGCACCTGCTAGCAGGCCCCCACTCATGTCCCCTTGCACCCCCACACCCCAGCACAGAGGGGCATCTGCCAGCAGGCCCCCACTCATGTCCCCCTGCACCCTCATCCCCCAGAAGTGCAGGGCACCAGCCAGCAGGCCCCCACTCATGTCCCACTCATGCCCCCCTGCACCCCACCCCCCAGCACTGAGGGGCACCTGCCAGCAGGTCCCCACTCATTTCCCACTCATGTCCCCCTGCACCCCCACCCCCCAGCAGTGCAGGGCACCTGCCAGCAGGCCCCCACTCATGTCCCCTTGCACCCCCACCCCCCAGCAGTGAAATGCTGATCTCATGACACAAACCAAAAGTCAACTATGTAAATCAACACATGTGCGTCACACACATACACTGGTTGGCATTGCTTGTGTAAACCCACATTTTCACAGGCATCAACCCAATGAGCGAATCCCACACATGGAACTAAAAAATGAAAATTTATTATGTACATGAAATCAAAAATTAAATGAAAGCATACCAAAATATGAAACATGAAATGAAAAGCATGTGAAAAAGATGATTGAATGAAAATGATAACCAATCCAAAAAAATTTGAAAGAAAAACAGTCCAAAGTCACCCTCCAACAACGCAAATCCAAAGGAAATGTTAAAAAAAATCTCCATTGCTTCATGTTCATAATTTTAAAAAAAGAGAAATAAATCCATAGTCCAACTATTTACAATCCATTGTCCGGAAAAAATAAATCCATTGCTCCATGTCCATACTGCAAAAAAAAACAAAAATGAATACATGATGAAACTATATACAATCCATTGTCCAAGGATGTAAAGGGTCCATGATCCCAACCAAACAAATGAAACCTACCTAACTAACTACCTAAATATATAACTATATACAAATTGGTGTGGCATTGTCCATTGACCACAAATAAAAGGAAAACGAAAAGGAAACCTAACTCTAAAAACTATTTACAAGGTCAGCGGGCTAGTCCGACGGCTCACTTTTGGATGTCCCGGGCCAGGGCATCATCGAACTCCTGCTCAATGTCCTGGAGGCGGTCCTCTTCCATGGCCCCGAGGGTTCGCAGGGACGACGACATGTTCTCCTCCAACTCCCTGCGAATTGCCTCGAGGCAATCGGCCCGCCTCAGGGCCCTCCGCTTGGAGTTCTCCGCCCTGACCATCGTGAGCCGTGCCTCTTCTGCCCGCTGCCGCTCCGCATCTATAGCATGGCCTAACCGCTGCCACACGGAAGACACTTCCAGTCCTGGGTCCTCCTGCCCTCTGGCCGATGCCTGCCCCTCCGATGTCGAAGGCCCCGAGCCATGATGGCTCCCACCTTGTTGCTGCTGCTTCTGTGCCTCTGCCTGTGCCCTGGCTCTTGCTGCCTGCACATCCTCCTCCGGCTGGGGTGCAGTTGTTGAGGTTGCCACCCCTGCTGGACGTCCGACTCCCGACTGTGGCAGGGATGTGTCCTCCACCAGCCTGGCCGCAGGGTCAGAGGCAGCTCCACAGGGTACCCAGGTGATACATGGGTGGGAAGATGGCATGGAGGACGACTGGGGCATAAGGGGTTCAGTTGAGGAGGGGGTCGGAACAAGGTCCAGAAAACTGAGGAATCCGGCCCTGGTGAGCTGTCCCAGTAGGTCAACGCAGTCAACGAGCCATTCGAGAAGACGTGCAGTCTCCTCATGAAAAGACTGCAGGTCACCTCGCATTGGCCCATTGACAAAACACCACCCCACCCAGGACAAGCTAAGCCCGGTCCTGGATAGCCACGTCCGCAGGGAGAGGAAGGCCATTTGTTGTAAGCGGATGCCCTCCCTGAAAACGGGTCTGGACGTAGGCATCCCTGCTGCTCCGTGGTGGCCTGTGCTGCCTCCTGTCCCTGCCCCTGCACTGCATCACTTGCACCAGTGGAATCCCCACCTCCAGACCCCGTGTCTGTCCCTTGCACGGCCCCCTCCTCCACCAAACCCCCCACCAACCTGGATTACTCCGTGCCATCTTCCTCCGTCAAACGCTGTGGGGTCTCAGCTGCCCTTCTGCTGCCGAGGAGTCCAACTCCGACCTCCGCCTCTTGGACCTTCCCTCGGCAGCTGCGGCCTGGGACGCGGCACCAGACTCCTCACTCCCCGACAAGATGACAACCTGGGAGGGGAGCCGGGCCTTGCGTCTCTGGCTGGTGGGATGATCCCTGCCGCTGTTCTCCACAGCACTCTCTCCGCCCTCTTCTTCAGTTGATGCTGCAGACAGGGAGAGATAAAACACAGGCATCAGGGCACTGTACAATGGACTGATACACACATGACAGTTGCACATGAGTGGCATTGTTTAACTACAGACACGCCATCACAATCCACGACACACATGTCATTTTAACTCACACACATGAACATTTCAACAGCAATATTGCACCAGGCAGCACTATCCATACACATACAACAGCATGAACAGCCAAAGGTGAGCCTGACATCACATGAAACACAAGGAGTGCACTAGACATGTGCACATGCCACCACACTTGTCTACATCTCCTCCAACTGTTGCAGTGATGAGTTTGCCATACATGTCACATCTGCCATTCATCCTTCTACATATCAGTGTCACATGCATCCATGTTGCATCACAGTTGCACACTTGTCAGATACACATACATGCACATGTGCACAGTGCAGATACATGCATTATGAACCACCATCCATGCCGCAACCATGCCAATGTACATACACAGAAATTCAAACATGTGTGCTCCCACACCTGCATTTGCCAGGTATGCTTACCAACACATACACCATCAATGTGTCTCACAACTGAGAGGACTCACATGTGGCAGCCTCACGCCCATGTTCATACACATCCCTACATGGCCCTACATAAACACATGTGCAACCTGCACACTACTGGCACACCACGACACGCACAGCGTACTATCAACATTCATGTACACTTACCGCTCGACTCCAGACGGTCTGCCTCTCAAGGATCTGGACGTAGAGCGCTGGGCATATGCGTTCCAGGACCCTCATTTGATGGTTCGACACCTGGCCCCGGCGCCCCTTGGCATCCGCTGCCTTAGCGAGGCGCCGGGTCTTGTTGAGGGTCCTGGACCTGAAGTCCTCCCAGCGCTTCTTGACATGATGTAAGTCGCGGACTGCCACCCCCTCCGCGTAGATGGCAGTCACGATGTCCATCCAGATCCTGGTCCGTCCTTCATTGTCGACGCGCGAACTTCCAAAGAGGGCATCATACTGCCCCAGGACTTGCTCCACCAGGACACCAACTTCAGTGGCAGTGAAGCTGGTGGCTCTCTGTCTCTCTGGCTCGGGGTTGCCAGTGCTGCCAGATGGTGTTGTGCTGGCCATGGCAACCCCAGAGGCTGGAGTGGGTGGGCAACTGGGTCCTGGGGCTGGGCTGTGGAGGGATGGAATCCCAGTCGGGAGTCTTCGGTTCCAGCAGGGGTGGTCACAGCAACTACACTCCTGGCTGACGTGCAGGCAGCAAATGGCAGCAAATGGCAGGGTACGTGGGCAGCAGGCAGTCAGGCAGCAGCAGATGGCAGGTGGGAGCGTGCTCAGTGCTCTGGGGGGCAGTAATTCGGCCTTCTGGGCAGGAGTGTGGTCTTCCGTGTGTTTTCGCGTGGCCAGCTTGATATGGAGTGATTTGGCACGTGAAAAAATTGCACCTCAGCGTGTAATTCGGGGAAAGGGCCTTAGAGCGTAAGCGCGTAAGTTACATTACGTGCGCGGGCGTTTCCCTCATAGCACGTGATGACAGAGCACACGTAGAAAAACTGCACGTCCAAGTGTCATCGCGTGTAATTGGAGGAAAGCGCCCGCGTGCACGCGTATCTGACGTGTACGTGTGGGCCGGTTTAAAAGCTACGTGTAGGACGCCATTTACATGCTTTTCGTGGAGAGCGAGTGGGTGAAATCTGAACTTCTTGTCGGTTCACACGCGATTACTTCACAGCGTTTCTAGTTCGTACTCCCTGTTACCTCTGACAGCTCTTTTCTGAATTTTTGTTGGGCCTGTTTCCTCAAACAGAGTTCACTTCTCCTTTTGTCCTGTCTCCTCAGACAGTGTACAATTCTTCTTTTGGCGGGGGTGTTGCCAACATGCACACGTGCGTATTTTTCACGTTCTTTTTCCAGGCAGACGGTGAGTTCCGCACGTACTTAGCAACTGTGCTTGCCCCTTGTGTCGCGTTCCCCTTCAGAGGTCATTGTAGGCTGTGTGTATTACGCATACGCTTAGTTTTGTGTTTCTGGGTGCCACAGTGTAGTGCGGGTTCATTTTTTCATGCACGTGGTCTACGAGGGGTTGCGTGCACGTTAATTTTTGATTTTGAGCTGCCTGTGCGTTGCGTGACCCATCATCTTCCCCCAGGGGTCACAGACAGCCTTGTTAGAGCACTAGGGTACGACTTCCATCTGGTATCCTACCCCTTTGACCCCCAATTGCCCAGGACAATAGTTTTCTGCAACTCCCATAAGCACAACAACATCAGTGCCATGGTTGGGAGGCGACCAAGCGGTAAGGGAGGCAAAGGTGGACGACCTTCAAAAGGTGGGTGTGGTGGGCGCGGTAGAGGACCTGGCCGGGATTTGCAGGGTGCCCCTATACCCCCATGTGTGGAGGAACAATCAGGGACACCCATGCCCCCCCCCATGGTTGAGGGAAACGTGGCTGACACCATCCCAGCTTAGCCCTTATTGGACCAGCCCATTGGACTGTTTAGGTGGGAATGGTGACAAGTAGTGCAAATCTGTTCACAATTATTGCATTTTTAACTTGTCAGATCATTTTACATATAATTTGGAATCGGGACAATATTAGAAGATTATAGGGGACATTACTTCCTGTTCTCACACTTAGTGTGTTTTGTCTTCTCCCCTTTTCCCCTTTTTTCTCTTTTTTCTCTTTCTTCCTTTTTCTATATACATATTTCTGGTTGGAATTGTTCGATATTATTTTTGAAAATTGGATTTCTTCTTTGTGCATTATGTCTCTAATTTGCAATTGCACTGTGCACTTTATGTCTATTCCGCATTGCAGGATTACCAGTAGATAACTATGCACTTTAACTGTAGACATTTAACATTGATTGACTGTTTTTATGCTGTTTTACCATGGATTCAGCACTATGTTTATGTAATTTGACATGTGAATAATAAAGATTGATGGATTTTATACTATCCTTGAGCTGGCCTATCCCCTCATTGAGCTCCTAGATTAAGAGCAATTTACCACGCTTGATCTTTCTAGTGGTACGGTTCCCGTGACCCCAATTTTTTCTTGTTGCTCGGACCAGCCCATTGTGGCACCTGACCTGGCACAGGATGACGCCCTGGCTGACTTCCAGGTCAGCAAGTCTAGGCCACGTGTGGCGGTGCAAGTTCTTGTCACCAAGCCATGTGGATCTGGGGCAGCTATGTCATCTGCTGCCCCAAGTATGCAGGGTGGGGAGGCTGCAGGGGCAGCTGCAGCTCCATCCGCCCCAGCTCTGACTCTCCCAGCCAGGACAGTGTCAGTCCAGGTCCATCAAACTGGCGTTCCCCCTGCCAACATTACCCTCAAACCAATGCCTGCATCAAGACCTATCGTCATTGTGCATTCCCACACTCCTACTACCCAGTCCACCGGTGATTCTGCCCCTACTGACCAGAGCGGCGTAAGCCACTCTGGCTCTGCTCCACCTTTAAAGAAGAGGAAGAAGGGTGCTCTGGCACAACAGGCTGAGACCCCAGACACGGCTACACACTCCGGTACCTCAAGGAAGCCTTGCTTTAATGATCTGAAACTTGATGCACTTGTGGCCTATGTGTCAGCACAGAGCCGCGAAATGGTGGTGACTGCAGGGTGCAAGACCACACCTGGTCAATGTAGGGCACACTGGCAGACCATCGCGGACCGCATAAGTGCCCTTGGATTTGTGAGGCGCACAGCTGATGATTGCTACAAGCGGTGGAATGACCTGAGACGCAGAGCAAAGAACAAGCTGGCCTCAAATCATGCCGCTACTCTGGTGACTGGTGGTGTGTCTCCACAAGAGGACAATGAACTCACTGAACATGAGTCTGTTGCTGGGGCCTTCGTCACAGAGGAATAGATCCAAGGTGTGGGAGAACTACCTGATTATGATGCATTGTCCGGTGAGTGCCCATGCATGTGTGGGTAATGCATGTGTATGTTGTTTGGGTGACGGGTTCTGATTGAGTGCCAGGTGAGGGTGTGTGCCTGAGTGGTATGGGTCACCCATGTGCTTCATCCAAAACATTCAGCGGCCTTGGATTTGGGTGTGACAGTATCCCTTCTGCCCACAGTAGTAATTTAGCGCAATATTACGGCAGTTGCCCTTGAAGTGGCATCTTGCAACAACATTGTTTGTATTTTTCAGTGTTCGGTCAGGCTGATTGTTTCAATTCTCCCACTTTTGTTACGCATTGCTCAGCCCTATTGTCACATTTGTGACATGATTCTGTCATTGATGAACCCCACATTGGCCCACATGTGTTACCTTGTTAGGTGAATGATTTGACCATTCAGGCTGATTGAGTATTGGCCTGATCACATACATTTTTGGGGCCTGTTTGAATGTGGAACATGATAGTTGTTTCCTGTCATGTTGAAGTGCACAACCATTGATGCGTACATCGGCCTGCAATCACTGTATTTTTGTACACTGGATGTGTTGCAGTGTGTGGCACATGCCTATTTTGGCACACTATGTAGCATTGTTCATCTCATCATGTCCATCTCACATGTTCTGTTCTGTCCAATCCACCTGCACCAGGGGTAGAACCCTCTATGGGGATGTCAGTGTTGGTAAGTTCGCCTTTGGCGGTTACGGATGCAGGTTCACACTCCACAACATCTGATCCTGTTCCTGGGCCAGCAGATCAGTGGGGGAATGCAGTCCTGCAGCCTCAGGCAGTGCCGGCACAGCAAGACGCAGATCGCCTTGCCCCAAACAGGTGTGGTGCCCGCCGACGCAGTTGCCGTACGCCACCAGGCAATACCGCATGGGAACAATCAATGTACGGTATGGCAACCCAACAGGCAGCATCAGTTGAGATGATGGCTCAAGCAATGGAGAGGGTGGCCACTTTCATTGTCCCCCTGAAAGGTAGATGGAGCAACTACAGCAGGCAACAGACTCCATTTGCCAATCACACAGGGAGGAGATGTTGGCGTCCAACAGGGACAGACGGGCGGCACTGGAGACTCTACGCCAATCGATATCAATAGAGTCCCAGGGCCACAGGGAAGCCCTGAGGGTAGAACTCCATCACCTCAGGGAGACTCTTGTTGACCTTGAGGCTTCCACTAACTTGAGGACAGAACAGCAGCTGGAGCGGCTCACACGTTCGCTCTAAGCTGAGATGCAGGCAACTCGGGGGGAGATCCGGGCATCACGTCAGGTGTTGCATGGGGATCTCGGCACTATAATCCTCCAGAACGAGACCTTCCACACCCGCATGCTTGCTGCCATGGAGGACCATACCAGGGTTCTGTGTGGGCTGCCTCCCATAGCACCACCACCTCCTGTGGCAGCAGCAGAGGGTGATGAGAGCGACAGCAGCAGTTCTCCCACATTGGCATAGTCGTGCAGGCCATGAGCCCATGGAGGTGTTTTTTTCCCCCAACATCGACACAGGTGGCTGTTGGTGCACACCCTGTCCTCGGTCCTTCTGGGTGGCCGAACCCCCACCCCAGTCCCCACATGGCAATTTTTGATTTTTGATTTTTTTTTTTTTTTTTATAAAGTGTGTTGCCTTGTGTAGCTCCTGTGGGCATCCACTGTATTCCGGCTGGGCACATGCAGGCTTGTCCTGAGTTTGGGTTAGATGCTTGGGTTCGTGAGACACACACCCCTCCTGCTTCCCGTTTCCATGGGCTTGCAAAGGGTGTGGCCAAGTGACAGTGACTTACACAGTGACGTTGGACTCCCATGAGCTGTGTGGGCAGTCTGTAGTCAATACTGTGTATACATTCCTAGTGGATATTGTTGTTGTATTGTACACTGCATGGTGTATTGATATGTCCTTCTGCATCCATGTCTTCCTCCTAATTTGCAGGTTCATTCCTCATGTCTTCACAAGGCCGTCTACTTTGGAGATGGAGTTCATGTTGTAAGCAGTGCACTTACACACTTGCGTGGCAGCAGCACTGTACAGTTGGAAGTGGTCGATGTGCTGGCATAATCAGGTTGTAAGACTACCACTACTTTAACTTAGTACTGTCATGTTTATGCTATGTTTGAGGTTGTGTAGCTGCATTGTATTGTTGGTAAGTATTTGGTCATGTGTGTTGTTAGTTCTACATTACTGGGAGCATATTGTGTGTGGCCAGTTTCCATTAGGGACACTGTACTTTGTGACACTTGTGTCATGTTTTGGGGATTGCTTTGTTTGCTCTCACATAGCATGACATGCCATGGTGTGTTGGGTGGCGGTGCTGGGGAGGGGTTGGGTGACATGGCACTGTTGTCATGTTGTATTTTGCAAGGGGGTAATGAATTTAGCAGCATAGAAGTGTGTCTTTTGATGAAACATCATTGGTGGTGTTTATGTAGGTAGGGATGCACACAATGTAACACTTCCAGGTGACCAATCTCAGGCTGGTATGGTTGTGACAGTTGACTGTCCCTTATGTCATCATCATTGATTGTCAGATGGTATGTGCCAGGGCTGTGTGCACTCCACAGGGGTGTGATTTTAGGTGAAGTAATTAGCCACCAGCTGCGTATGGGCTGCCTCACCCCGTGCCCTTTCTCCTCCCATGCGCAGCGTGCGTGCATGTGGTTGGGGATGTGGGGGCACCACCATGTCCACGGGCAGGCCCCAGCGTGTTGCAACGTTGTGCAGGACACATGCTGCCACTATGATCCTGCACACTGCTGGGGGAGCGTGGTGGTGTTCCGAATTGGTGTCATCATGTGGGTGCTCAGAGGGTAGGCACTGTCCCCTGGGGAGGTGGTGATGGGTATCATTAGTGGGGTTGTGACATTACTCAGTATCTGACATGCATGCATGTGCTGTGGCATATATACTCACCGAGCAGCCATGTATGGCCATTCCGCCCAGCTTGTAGGTCCCGGTTTAGGGTTGACATTCTGTAAATAAAACTGTTGTGGGTGGACCCTGGATAGTTGGCATATACTGAGGTGATGATTCCCTTGGCATCACAGACTACCTGGACGTTGATGGAATGCCAGTGCTTGCGGTTTCTATAGATGTGCTCTGATGCCCTGGGGGGACGTACAGCCACATGGGTGCAATCAATGGCACCTAGGACTTTGGGGAATTGTGCCACCCCGTAGAAATCCTGGATGGCAGTTTGCCTTTCTGCAGGTGTTCTGGGCAGGTATATGTGCCTGCAGACTGATGGGCGTGCAGTCATGATGGCCAAGACCTGGTGTAGGCAGCGTGACTGCGTGGCATGTGACACCCCCCCACTATAGCACTTGTCCGCTGAAATGATCCAGTGGCCAAGAAGTGCAGTACATTGAGGACCTTCTCCAGGGGGCTGAGTGCTTGGGAACACAGGGTGGGTGATGTGAGATCATCCTCCCACTCACTGACCAGGTTGAGAATTATGTGAGGTGGAAACCTGTACCTCCCATACACCTGGTCATCAGGCATCCCAAAAAGGCTGGTTCTGGGTGTGAAAATTCTGGGCCTGACTATCCTCCTCCTCCTCCTGCGGTATCCCACGACCACTGCTGCTAGGAACGGTATATTCATCCTGGCGTCTGAGCTTGTTTGTTGTTTGCACGCACTTTTATGCTGCGCGGGTCCACATACGCCTGCTTTCTGCTGCCGTACGTGTTTCAGGATTAGCGCGTCTTTTTTGGCACACGCATTAGCCCCGTTCGAATCCATGAATACGTGTTTTGAACGTGCGTGTGGGAGTTCCGCGCATTTGCCTCCTGTACTTCCCCCGTGACACCCACATTTTCACACGTTGCTCCCCATTCCGCGTGTCACGCCCTCTGTTCCTCCTACTTTTGTTGTGTGCGCTGCGCTATGTGCGATGTCGCTGTGCACCTAGCGCACAATGTTTGGAGACGTGTGCGCCAGCGTGCGCCACGCAGAATTTTGGCACACATCCTGGGATTTACACGTGCACGGACTTCCATGAATCGCTGTGCGTGGTTTTCACTGTCATTTTTGCACTGGCACTGCGATTCGCATGCTTTTGCATGCTTTTGCACGCTTTCGCTGAAAGTTTCAGCGCACATTAATTCCATGAATCGGCCTGATAATATCTCAAAAATCTCTGCTTCTGAGCATTGTTTAAAATTAATCTCAGGTTTTAGAGAACCGTTGGAGGGGGCATCTGGTACGGATCCATCTTGCATTGAGGTGCTGGGACACAGTTGTTTTCTCTAGATGATTTGTGATGGCCAAGAATGTTGTTGGAAAATTCCTCCTGAATCATTTGACACCAGATAGGGTCTTTCTTGATGTTATGAGTTTCAGTGCTTTTGCCCTCCACTTCCGTTAGAACTCTAAACAGTTTGTGGATCTTGATTTGGCATTGCTAATTCTTGTGTTAAAATGTTCCGTTTCTTCCTCAATATTAGCATTCTTATAGTTGCCATGGCAGTTTTGTCATTAGAGAGAGCCATGGGTGATGGATTTTTCCACCATTCTCTCTCAAGTGTTCTTTTCAACATTCTCGTTTTTTTGTAATCAAACCAGGTGTTTTTTAGGGTCTCAGGTGTTAAATGTTGAAGATTAAAAGTATTTATATCACGGACCGTCACCAACAAAGTTTGTCCTCAGGCTCAAAAGCGGATTTGAAATAATAAGATGGCATGCGGGTTAGGTTAGTCGGGTGAAGAGGGAGTAGGAGAGTGAGAGAGTAGTGGTGTGCTGTTGGTGGCTTCAGTTCGGATTCCACCATGACCTGAGCTTTGGTGTGAGTATCAGACTGGGGCAAGACCTTGTGTGCTTTTGGTGCTGTTTATGTGTTGTTTGTTTGTTGTTGTTGCGTTGAGATGAAATGCAATCGGTATGCTGGGCGAGAGATAGTTGTGTGGATTTTCGGGTGAGTTAGATATGCAGAGATTTGAAGTTGGGTTAGTGGGTTGTATGTCCTGGTTCTAGCAGATCTGGTTTTGTTTAACTAGCAGTCCTATGGGTAGATGTAGTTGCTGCTTTCGTTTCTTGACCATCTAACTGTTGTGGGTGATTTTGCGGTGCATTCCTGGCAGTATTGTAATAAACTTAGTATAATGGGGTTGGGTATATCTATTCCCCCCTTCTGGTTTTGGTGCTGTCGATTGGGTACCCCCTATTTCCTTGCTATCTATTGTGACTTAGGTCTGTTGGAGCTTGGTGTATTTCGGGGTCAGGGTGCTATTGATGAGTCGTCCTGGTCTGCCTATGTATTCAGTCTTTAGTATCATCCTATCATAGCTATCTATCAGTTTGTAGTTTGGTATTGTCACACTCACCTGTGTCTCTGCAGGAGCGATGGATGAGCCTCCCTTGTGCCTGAGTTCTCACTTCCTGTTTCACCCGGAGGGATACCTGTCAAATGCAAGGTATACACTTAGACCCGAATTCACCTGATTCACCTGGGCCCTTCCCTTCTCTTAATTGTGTGCTGTGTTGTCCCCTAAGGTCTTACATTGATCTTTAGTAGGGTGTGCACTCCATCCTGCATTTGCAGGGGTGCAATTCACTCACTCATGTGATTGATGCCAATGTCTGTAGGCTGAGTTCAGATGCCACACGCTGTTTTATGCCTTCACAGCGAGGCCGAGTGTTCACGGCGCCAGTTTCTTCACTGGCCAGAAAGTCCTTCCCACAAGTGAAAGTTGCGCGGAGAATGTTTTGTGTCCAAAATTTTCCGTAATGTCTTTGTTTGCCGATGTTATGTGGGTGAGTAGCGCTGCGTGTAGAAGCTAGCTGCTGGTAGGTATGCGCAGCGCCTGCAATTCGAGCGTGCCTGGTAATGTCTCTCCCTTTCCCTTGCAGGAGAAATTATGTGGTAGTAGCGCCTCGAGTCCGGGTTCAGCGCTACTGGAGACTTGGTGGTTTGGTAAGTAGGCACGGAGGCTTTGGTAAGTATGCACCGCGTTGAGAGAGAGAGCAGCGAAATAAGTGTCCACATTATTGGGGCGAGTGCAATGAATAATGTCTCTTCTTTCTTTTGCAGGGGTTTTTGCACTCGTACAACTGACCTGGATTCCAGCGTCGTGAGAAGATTCAGTGAGTATGCACAGTGTTACTGATGTGCGTGTGTTAACCCAGTTCTTCTTTGTTCTTACAGGTGCTGGTGTAGAAGTCCCCTCTTGACTGGAGATTACTGCGGCGTGGAGTAAGAACAGAGGTTCCTCCGGAGCAGGTAAGCTGAAGCAGAATGATCCAGAGCGGGTAAGCAGAAGTAGGATGATCCAGAGCAGGTAAGCAGAAGCAAGTTGATCCAGCAGGATGATCCGGAGCAGGTAAGCAGAGATGGCTGATCCCGAGCACGGCAAGTGTGTTGCTGATACAGCTCACAGTAAGCAACACGAAGCACTGGAAGAATCTTGGGTGTGGTTTATATAGCCAGCCACACCCAAACACTAGAAAGCTCATGAATTGTCATGCACTTCCTGTTTGTCAACAGGAAGTGGTAACCAGGAAGTTACTACAAACACTACGAAGGAATTAAAGGAGAGATCTGCTATGGATTCTTTGTGTGCCTATGCCAGGCCTGCCAACCCTCCACCCAGCTTGCCCCAACTACCTGCCTGATACCCATGACAGGTATGTTGTAGATTCTCTTCCTTAGATCCTGTTTGTAGTAGATTGCTCGGTGGGATCCGGGATCAGTGTCTTCATTAATGATTGTTTTGGCTATGTGTGTGCCCCTGTGGGCAGTCTTCTGGTTACGCAGTGAAGAGCCAGGATTTGAGCAGTTTCCTGAATAGTAGGTGGTTTCTTGTGTGTTGCGTATGTTCTTTGGTAAGTTGTTCCACGTTTTCGGTGCCTGGTGAGAGAAAGAAGATCCTCTGAGTTTTCTTTTGTTTAAGGGTTTCGGTTCCAGGCGGATGCCGTTGCTTGATCTGAGAGTTCTTCTTGGATGATGTAGGTGTAATTTGTCTCTCAGGAACTCTGTGCCTTGGTTGTGGATTGCTCCGTGCATCATGCACATTGATTTTAATTTGATTAGTTGTTTTATTGGTAGCCAATGTAATGTTTTTAGCACAGGTGTGATGTGTTCTCTTCGCAGTAGTTTGAGAAGCAATCTGGCCACTGCATTTTGTATGCGTTGTAGTTTTTTTAGAAGTCATTCAGGCATACCGAGGTATAGGCTATTGGCGTAATCTACTCTGGACATGACGAGATCTATGAGGGTAATTGTACTGTTGGCGAATGACAGGAACGGTAGGATTCTTTTTGGCGTTTCGCAGGAGAAAGCAGAATGCCTTGAGTAGAGTGTTTACTTGTGGCTGTAGGGTAAGTTTGTTGTACTCAAAGAACAGAAGGTAAAGTAATTACAAAGTTATTCCTGTGGCTGAGTCCCTAGCCAAACATGTAAATGACCCTATCTGTGAATAATCTCGTGCCTCTTGTATCAAGGCCCTAGTTGGTGCTGCTGGGCCGACTACAAAGGGTGTCGAGATTTTCCCTAAACTATCTAAAACACTTTCCTAGTGTCTGATACGTGCACACAAAGATGGAGGTCGATACTTATATCTTTAATTTGTCGCCCCCAAAATGTGTGTCTTATCATAAAAACAAAAAACCAACCCCAAAGCAACTGGTTGTGTAGACAGTTGTCAATGGAAGGGATTTATTTAAAAAGGACATATTTCTCGCCAACCAAAAGTTAAGTTAAAGACCATACGTGTAGACAACAGTTATAATTTCTTTATACAAGCCCTCAATTTTCTTTGTAAGGGAATGGAGCTCTGGGTTATCCACCAGGACAATTGTAACTGTCAACCGGTTTCAGCGGGATTCTCAAGTGACCGCTTTCTTCAGGACGAATACTTTATAATTCTTGTATTCTCAACAATTTTTTCAGCACTGTGAAATATTAGAGGGTGTCTTCTAGGGTCCAAGACTGGATAGTGTGAGCAATTCCTAGTCCTGTATGGACAAAGACAAGAGAAAAGCGGAGCTAGTATCAATCTCAAGTACTAAAAAGTCTATTGAAATGAGTGCTCCTGGTAAATCCACCTGCTGGAGATAATGTTTTTCATACCTCTGTGGTGAAGTCCCAGTATTTGTAATGCATTGTGTGTCTTGAAGAATATCCTTTGCAGCGAAAATTCTTATGCAGTTGGTTCTTGAAGGGGATTCTGTCTCCTTGTTCCTATACCCTGTGGTTTAGACAAAGGACATATATAAGTGCTTTTGTTCCTGACAAGTTTGAAATTATTGTCTACAACGATATTCAGTAATCACATCTTGGTGTGTCTTTTCTTACTAAGGGACTGCTCAAGTTCCATTATTGACTATATTGTTCCCCCATGAGGTTAATGCCTGTTATCCTGTGGCTGAGTACCTCTCCTTTAGCACTGGAGTCAATTGGACCTCAATAAGGTATTTGCCGTAGCAAAGGTGTATTATATCCTGCTTACCTCTAAGTGCTGGTCTGTCCGTGTTCAAAAACTTGTCCGGTACTCCGCCATTTTGTTTGTTACGTATTTATGTATTATGAGTCATATGCACGTGATCCGCGTTTCTTCGTCATGTGATCGCGGAATCGCGTCACGTGTATGTGAGTAAGACGTGGTTTCGGATCCCTGTGTGTGGATGCCGCTACTACGTCTGTTTCGAACGTGATTAAAGGTAGTCTGGTATATGTGGTGTGATCATCTTCCCTGATTCGATTCAGTTTTTGTATGCGTAGTCCTGGTACCACTGGGAAAATGCAGTACGTCTAAATAAGCAGACTGAGGTTCCAGCAGGTGTCAGGCAAATTAATTCAACTGTATTATTGAACCCCATATTGTTAACAAAAAGTACGAATTAGGTATCGCATTGTCACATCTCCGATGCGGGCGTGGCCCAAGGTTACTTGGGAGTTGTAGTGCGTCCAAGGAGTGGACTGCGGTGCGGTAGTAGAGAAACCAAAAGTGTTTCAACCAGTTCCGTGTTGTTTTTTATTTTTGTTTTAGAAAAGTTGAATGAGAGGCCTATAATTCTAACAGCCACAATGATTCAACTTTACACCTTCTTATTTAAAAAGAGGGATGTTTTGGAGGAATGTTGTTTGTTACAGGGGGTGCCACATGGCCGCATCAATGATGTAGACGCGACCAGAAGTTGCATTTTCCGGCAACAGAAATAGCCTATGTGTTTCAGCAGAAGCCCATGTTGTTTCTATTTTGGTTTTCTTATTCAGGTGCCACTGGGCCTTGTAAAGTTATGCAAGCTGCCAGGGGTTACTTGAAAATAGTTGGTTGGGTCTTATATGAACTTATAAAAGCAACCATAAGACATCTTATTTGTCTCCAAGGGAGATCTGGACTCATCAGAGACTATTGTAAAAGGTGTCTATTCCCTCCAGTTCGTTTCTTTAAGCTTGGCAATTAAGTAAGCCCACCATTATAAGACAGCCAGGGTTTGCCAGCAAATCTCCTCATTTAAGCCAATTACATGGCTGCGGGTTCTGTATATCCACTGTTGTTCTCTTTTTAAGAAAAGGGCTGTGATATTGCCACCTCTTTTAGGTATAATCACTTTCTCTATTATGGTCACATATGGTCCACATAAGGTCATCTTCGGTGTGATGTTTCTCAATATAATGTTCCACCAAAGGGGCCATTCTTTTTTGTGTCCTGATATTGGAACGATGTTCTCCTATCCGTGTTTTTATAGCCCGAGTTGTCATGCCAATATATTTCTTATTGCAGGGGCATTGTATGAGGTACACTACATTAGTGGTGTTACAATTGGTCAAATTTCTCTGTTCCCAAGGGTACTTCCAACCTATATCTATGGTTGAAGTACGTTGTGTGTATTTACACACAGTGCAAGATCCACATGGTGTGTGGCCCTGGGGTTTAGGTGTATTCCAGAGAGTGTTTGTGCCAGCAGAGAAAGGAGGTTCTTTGTAAGTATGTACTAGTGAATCTCTTAGGTTTTGTCTCCTCCTTATGGCAAACTGTGGTTCTGGTAATTGCTTCTCGTCTACATTGAGTATATGCCAAGCCTTCCGAATTTCTTTTTTTAAACGGTTGATTATTGGTGAATGATTGAATACCGCTGTAATGGTTCTGTCATCTCTTTTTCTCCTGCCCTGTTGGTTGAGGGTTATTTCTCTCGGTATATTTATTGCCCGCTTTTTTGCTTGTTTGATGATTTTGTAAGGATAGTTTATTTCAAGCAAGTTATTCGAGAGCCTAGTTGCTTGTGTATCATATTCGACTCTTGAGGTACAGTTCCTCCTAAATCGGAGGAACTGTCCAAAGGGTAAGTTCTCTTTCAGGGACCTTGGATGGAAACTGTTATAGTCCAACAGAGAATTTCTGTCAGTGGGTTTTTGAAAAACCGTAGTTTCAAACGTTTGGCCTGTTCTGGTGATTTTAAGGTCAAGGAATGTGGCAGAGGTTCTACTTGCCTCAGAGGTGAATTTGAGGAAGGGATTTAGTCCGTTGATCCACTCAGTGAATTTGTTTAAAGTTGATTCATCTCCATTGAAAAGTAAAAAGACATCGTCGAAGTATCGACACCAACAGATTATATTAGTTGAGAAAGGATTCGTTTCTGAATATATATGATTCTCCTCAAAATTGGCAACATATAGATTTGCTAATGTAGGAGCAAACGTGGCGCCCATAGCCGTTCCAGCTGTCTGCTCATAAAAGGTGTCCCCATTCATGAAATAGTTTTCGGTTAGGGCTATTTCTGCCAATTGCATGATCAATGTCACAGGCATCTCCAATGTCTTAGCTCGTAATATACTTTCAATGACCCTCAGTGTTTCTCCTTGAGGGATTTTAGAGTGTAAAGACTCTATATCCATGGTTACTATGTAGATGTCTTCGTTTTCCAGGCTAAGGCTGTCAAGGTAAAACCAGAATGGCCGTGGTATCCTTTACATAGGATCGCATTTTGCTGACTTCTTCTCTCAAAAAGAAGTCAGTGAACTGTGAGAGGGCTTCTAGTATAGAGCCAATCCCTGATACAATGGGGCGTCCAGGAGTGGGAAGGACGCCCTTATGTATTTTCGGTAGTTCGTAAAAGGCTGGGCGTCTGGGGTGTTTTGGAGTCAAAAAAGCTGATTCTTTTGTGCTTATATGTCCCTCTGCCTCCGCTTCTTCAATGATTGGATTGATCAAATTCCTCAGTCCGCTTATTTAGACGTACTGCATTTTCCCAGTGGTACCGGGACTACGCATACAAAAACTGAATCGAATCAGGGAAGATTATCACACCACATATCCCAGACTACCTTTAATCCCGTTCGAAACGGACGTAGTAGCGGCATCCACACACAGGGATCCGAAACCACATCTTACTCACATACACGTGATGCGATTCCGCGATCACATGACGAAGAAACGCGGATCACGTGCATATGAATCATAATACATAAATACGTAACAAACAAAATGGCGGAGTACCGGACAAGTTTTTGAACACGGACAGACCAGCACTTAGAGGTAAACAGGAAATACTACACCTTTTTACGGCAAATACCTTATTGAGGTCCAATTGACTCCAGTGCTAAAGGGGAGGTACTCAGCCACAGGATAACAGGCATTAACCTCATGGGGGAACAATATAGTCAATAATGGAACTTGAGCAGTCCCTTAGTAAGAAAAGACACACCAAGATGTGATTACTGAATATCGGTGTAGATAATAATTTCAAACTTGTCAGGAACAAAAGCACTTATATATGTCCTTTGTCTAAACCACAGGGTATAGGAACAAGGAGACAGAATCCCCTTCAAGAACCAACTGCATAAGAATTTTCGCTGCAGTGGATATTCTTGAAGACACACAATGCATTACAAATACTGGGACTTCACCACAGAGGTATGAAAAACATTATCTCCAGCAGGTGGATTTACCAGGAGCACTCATTTTAATAGACTTTCTAGTACTTGAGATTGATACTAGCTCCGCTTTTCTCTTGTCTTTGTCCATACAGGACTAGGAATTGCTCACCCTATCCAGTCTTGGACCCTAGAAGACACCCTCTAATATTTCACAGTGCTGAAGAAATTGTTGAGAATACAAGAATTATAAAGTATTCGTCCTGAAGAAAGCGGCCACTTGAGAATCCTGCTGAAACCGGTTGACAGTTACAATTGGCCTGGTGGATAACCCAGACCTCCATTCCCTTACAAAGAAAATTGAGGGCTTGTATAAAGAAATTATAACTGTTATCTACACGTATGCAGGCCGATTCATGGAATCAACGTGCGCCGAAAAAACGGCGCACGCGTGCGAAAACGTGCGATTCGCAGAGAAACAGCGAAAATCGCAGTGCAAGTGCGATTATCGCACAGAAAACATCGCACATCAATTCATGGAAGTCCGTGCACGCGCGAAATGTGGGATGTGTGCTGAGAAAGTGTGCGGCGCACGCTGGCGCACAGGTCAACGAACGCCGTGCGATAAGGCCACAGCGAATTCGCACATAGCGCGGCGCACATAACAAAAGTAGGCGTAACACGGGGCGTCACACGCAGAATGGGGAACAACTCGTGAAAATGTGGGCGTCACGGGGGAAGTACAGGAGGCAAGTGCGCAGAACGCCCAGACGCTCGCCTACAACACGTATTCATGGAATCGAACAGGGAAAAACAGCGCACGGCCAAAGACGCGCACAGGCCCATACATGTCCGCCACACAAAAGCAGGCGGTAGCGTCGCTGCGCAGGAAAAAAATGTGCGCCAAAGTCCTACACGCGCGAGAAGGCCCACACGCGATCGGGCCTGGGGGAGCGTGTGCGTGTATTCCAGGGGTGCGTGTGAAGTCCCACACGCGATTGGCCTGGGCGCGTGTATTTCAGGGGTGCGCGAGAAGCTTCTCACACGCGATTGGCCTGGGCGCGTGTATTTCAGGGGCTCCCGGGTGTTATCACACGCGATCGGGCCTGGGGCAGCGGGGTACGTGTATTCCAGGGGCTCGCGCGTGTTTTTACACGCGATCGGGCCTGGGGGAGCGGGGTACGTGTATTCCAGGGGCTCGCGGGTGTTTTAACACGCGATCGGGCCTGGGGGAGCGTGTGCGTGTATTTCAGGGGTGCGCGTGAAGTTTCACACGCGATTGGCCTGGGCGCGTGTATTCCAGGGG
The DNA here is from genome assembly GCF_040938575.1 of Ambystoma mexicanum. Classification (NCBI taxonomy): domain Eukaryota; kingdom Metazoa; phylum Chordata; class Amphibia; order Caudata; family Ambystomatidae; genus Ambystoma; species Ambystoma mexicanum. The sequence continues at coordinate 835,317,932 of NC_090928.1, forward strand.
CTCGCGGGTGTTATTACACGCGATCGGGCCTGGGGCAGTGGGGGACGTGTATTTCAGGGGCTTGCGGGTGTTTACACACGTGATCGGGCCTGGGGGAGTGTGTGCGTGTATTTCAGGGGTGCGCTTGAAGTTCCACATGCGATTGGGCTGCGTGCGGGTATTTCAGGGGCTCGCGGGTGTTTCTACACGCGATCGGGCCTGGGGGAGCGGGGTACGTGTATTCCAGGGGCTCGCGGGTGTTTTAACACACGATCGGGCCTGGGGGAGCGTGTGCGTGTATTCCAGGGGTGCGCTTGAAGTTCCACACGCGATCGGGCCTGGGGGAGCGTGTGCGTGTATTTCAGGGGTGCGCTTGAAGTTCAACACGCGATTGGGCTGCGTGCGGGTATTTCAGGGGCTCGTGGGTGTTTTTACACGCGATCGGGCCTGGGGGAGCGGGGTACGTGTATTCCAGGGGCTCGCGGGTGTTTTAACACGCGATCGGGCCTGGGGGAGCGTGTGCGTGTATTCCAGGGGTGCGCTTGAAGTTCCACACGCGATCGGGCCTGGGGGAGCGTGTGCGTGTATTCCAGGGGTGCGCGTGAAGTTTTTCACGCTATCGGGCCTGGGGGGGAGCGGGGTACCACTCACCGTCTGCCTTGCGTGTAGAAGAGCGCGTAGCCAACACCCGCTGTGAAGTAATAGCGTGTGAACCCTAACGGATGGAAAACACACGCACCGCACGAAAAGCACGTACAGAGCAGTGTAAAGACACGCGGGATCTCCAAGCCCTGCCAGGGCAACGCCCGTGCGCGAAACTCCACAGACGCGCTTACGCTGTAAGGGCCTTTGGTCCAATGAAATCGCGTACGCGTGCTGACGCGCTTACGCGCTAAGGCCTTTTCCTCGAATTTCACGCTGACGTGCAGGATTTTCACGTGCCAAATCACTCCGTATCAAGCTGGCCACGCGAAAACACACAGAAGACCACGCTCCTGCCCAGAAGGCCGAATCACTGCCCCCCAGTGCCCCGAGCAGCCTCCCACGTGCCATCTGCTGCTGCCTGCCTGCCTGCCTGCCTGCCTGCCTGCTGCCACCGTGCCCTGCCATTTGGTGCCTGCACATCAGCCATCTGCAGGGGTCCAGTTGCTGTGTCCACCCCTGCTGGAACAGAAGACTCCCGACTCGGATTACATCGCTCCACAGCCCAGCCCCAGGACCCAGTTGTCCACCCACTCCTGCCTCTGGGGTTGCCATGTCGGGCACATCAACATCTGACACCAGTGGCAACCCCCGGCCAGAGGGGCAGAGGGGCACCAGCTTCACTGCCACCGAAGTTGGTGTCCTGGTGGAGCAAGTCCTGGGGCAGTATGATGCCCTCTTCGGATCGTCCCGCGACAACAAGGAAGGACGGGAGAGGATCTGGGCCGACTGTGTGGTTGCCATCAACGCGGAGGGGGTGGCAACCCGCACCATCCAGAAGGTCAAGAAGCGCTGGGAGGACTTGAGGTCCAGGACCCTCATAAAGGCCCGGTGCCTCGTGGAGGGGGGCCGGGGCCGCATGAGTTCCATCCAGATGAGGGTCCTGGAATGCGTACACCCAGCGCTCCACGCCCAGGTCCTTGAGAGGGAGACCCGTCTGGAGTTGAGCGGTAAGTGGCCAAGCATTGCTGTGTGAGACAGGGCATGTTGTAGTGTGCTGGTTGTCTGATACTTGCCTGCATGTGTGACATAGGCCATGTACGCATGTATGTGTGCAGGGACATCATGGTAATGCATGTGCGACCAGCAATGTGTGAACCGCACGGTTGTTGCATGTGTTTAAATGCGACATGGGGAGCCCTATGCAGATTGCACACATGAGAGCATGGCAGTCTCTGTTCCTGGACATGGGTGGGGGTGAGGGATGGGTGCTGATGCCAGGTACATATATGGTATCCATGTATGTGTGCCTGACCTGCGTGTCTGTGACTTGTGAATGCCATGGATGCATGACACATGTCTGTGACAATTTACAGATTCACTGATGCAGCCTAGTCATCCTTGTATGCACTGTGATTGGGGTGTACGGGGCCAGATGGATGTGACTGAGGTGAAGTGTGTGCATGTGATAGGCATGACCCATGATGCATGTGAGTACCATTACATTGTATGATTCGAGAGTCCATTGGACATGTATGGAAATGTCCATGGCATGCACCATGACTGTCACTGTGTGTGTTTTGCCTGGACTGACACATGTGTTGTGGAGTGACATGATGGAAGTGTACTTTGACAGTGGCACTCATCTGCTATTGCTTCCTGTCTAGGGGACCATTGTACAGTACCCTGATGCTTGTGTTCTATGTCTCCCTCTACGCAGCGGCTAGTGAAGAAGAGGGCGGAGACGGTGCTGTGGAGCAAGGTGGCAGGGATGCCCCCACGGCTGCAGCGGAAGGGGTGGGTGAGCCCCCACAGGGGCCTGCTACGGCGGTAGACGGTGAGGAGCCATCCAGGTTGGTGGTTTCCACAGAGGAGGAGGAGGCCGCCACTGAGGCGCACATGGGGCCTGGTGGGGGCATCCCTGCTGGTGCAAGTGGTGCAGTCCAGGGGCAGGGGCAGGAGGCAGCACAGGTCACCGTGGAGGGGCCTGTGCATGTCGCTGTCCTTGACCCTGTGGGTGCACCACCATGCACCAGCAGGGATGCCCCGTCCCAGGCCCGTCCGCAGGTAGAGGGGATGTCCATGTCATCTGACTCCCCTCCACCTGCGGACGAGGGGACCCCTGGCCGTATGGAGAAGGTCCTGATTGGGGTCGCGATGCGCACGGCTGTGATTCGTGATGCCGTGCGTGCTTCCCAGGAGGAGTATGCACGTCATCACGAAGAGCACCGTGCCGACGTGGCCCAATTGGGATGGTCCATGTTCGGGGGTTTCCTGCATGTGTCGGCCAATCTGGCGGCCCTCTCCTCCTCTGTGGAGACTATACGCCAGTCGTTCTCCTTGCCGTCTTCCGGCCCAGATGCCACCAGGGCCCCCTGTGGACCTGCCCTGACCAATGCAGCCAGCTCGGTGGGGATCCCATCCCTGCCACAGTCGGGAGTCAGAGGTCCAGCAGGGGTGGACACCACAGCAACTGGACCCCAGCAGATGGAGGATGTGACGGCATCATCGGGCAGGGCACGTGCACGACGGCGTCGGTGGTTTCCATCAGCCTGGATGCCGTCGTGCTGGCACAGGCAGTTGCGTCGGAGGCAGCAGCAGGCTCAACGTGGGAGGCATCATGGCTCGGGGCCATCAACATCAGGGGTGCAGGCATCGGCCGGAGGGCAGGAGAACCCTGGAATGGGAGTGGCTTCCGTGTGGGAGCGTTTGTGCCAGCAGATAGGTGCGGAGCGGCAGCGGGCAGAGGAGGAATGGCTCACAATTGTCAGGGCGGAGGACTCCATGCGGAGGGCGCTGAGGCGGGCTGAGTGCCTCGAGGGTCTTCACAGGGAGTTCGAGCTGGACACTGCATTATCCCTGCGGGACCTCGGGGCCAGGGAACATGCCCGCCTCCAAGCCATTGACCAGGAGTTCGATGATGCCCTGGCCCATGACAACAACCAGTGAGCCGTCGGACTAGCCCGCTGCCTTTGTATATAGTTATATAGTTAGTGTTAGGTTTCCTTTAATTTCTTTTTTTTTATTTGGTTGCGATTGGACAATGCGCCACATTTTTGTATATAGTTCAGTTTTTAGTTAGTTGTGATAGTTAGGTTTCATTTGGTTGGGCTCATGGACCCGGGATTATCTTGTATATAGTTCTTCAATGGCTTGTTTTATTTTTTGGATTTTTTTCATGGACATTCATCTTCTTTTGGTTGTTTTGCTTTGTGGTTTTTCTCATTTCATTTCCATTCAAGTTGATTTTTCAATACATTTTTATTTTCATCCTTCAATGTGTCGTATCATCTCATTGCTTTCATGCATGTCATGTTGGGTGTTTTAACATTCACTTGCAGCCATTGTGTGTGACAGACATGTGTTCATTTGCATTATTTACATTGGGTGTGTGACATGTAATTGCCTTTGACATGTGGGTGGATGTGACAGTTGGTTGGGCCTTTTGGCAGGGGAGGATGGCCATTACGGACATGATTGGGGATTGTTGGGACCCAGGTGCAGGGGGGCATGGATGGGACATGGGCGAGGGCCTGGTGGAGGGTGCCCCTGCACTGCTGGGGGGTGAGGCTGGTGGGGAACATGAGTTGGACATGGGTGGGGGCCTGCTGGCAGGTGCCCCGCAATTCTGGGGGTGGGGGTGGTGGGGAACATGAGTTGGACATGGGTGGGGGCCTGCTGGCAGGTGCCCCACAGTGCTGGGGGTGGGGGTGGTGGGAGACATGGGTGGGGGCCTGGTGGAGGGTGCCCCTGCACTGCTGGGGGGTGGGGGTGGTGGGGAACATGAGTTGGACATGGGTGGGGGCCTGCTGGCAGGTGCCCCACAGTGCTAGGGGTGGGGGTGGTGGGAGACATGGGTGGGGGCCTGGTGGAGGGTGCCCCTGCACTGCTGGGGGGTGGGGGTGGTGGGGAACATGAGTTGGACATGGGTGGGGGCCTGCTGGCAGGTGCCCCACAGTGCTGGGGGTGGGGGTGGTGGGAGACATGGGTGGGGGCCTGGTGGAGGGTGCCCCTGCACTGCTGGGGGGTGGGGGTGGTGGGGAACATGAGTTGGACGTGGGTGGGGGCCTGCTGGCAGGTGCCCCACAGTGCTGGGGGTGGGGGTGGTGGTAGACATGGGTGGGGGCCTGGTGGAGGGTGCCCCTGCACTGCTGGGGGGTGGGGGTGGTGGGGAACATGAGATGGACATGGGTGGGGGCCTGCTGGCAGGTGCCCCGCAATTCTGAGGGTGGGGGTGGTGGGGAACATGAGTTGGACATGGGTGGGGGCCTGCTGGCAGGTGCCCCGCAATTCTGGGGGTGGGAGTGCAAGGGGACATGAGTTGGTGATCATTAGTGCAAGGAGACATGTGCCTTTGCTGGGGGGCATGCCCATGTTGGGTGGGCTGCCTGCGGGACATGCCTGCAGGGGCCGTGGAGGGTGTACAGGGAACACCTGGGAGGACCCACACTGGCACATCACATGTAGGACTCCCCGGCACCCCTGAAATACACGTACCCTGCTGAAATCGCGTGTGGTACTTCTCGCGCACCCCTGAAATACACGCACACGCTCCCCCAGGCCCGATCGCGTGTGAAACCACCCGCGAGCCCCTGAAATACACGCGCCCAGGCCAATCACGTGTGAACTTCTCGCGCACCCCTGAAATACACGCACACGCTCCCCCAGGCCCAATCGCGTGTGAAACCACCCGCGAGCCCCTGAAATACACGCGCCCAGGCCAATCGCGTGTGGAACTTCTCATGCACCCCTGTAATACACGCACACGCTCCCCCAGGCCCGATCGCGTGTGAAACCACCCGCGAGCCCCTGAAATACACGCGCCCAGGCCAATCGCGTGTGGAACTTCTCGCGCACCCCTGAAATACACGCACATGCTCCCCCAGGCCCGATCGCGTGTGAAACCACCCGCGAGCCCCTGAAATACACGCGCCCAGGCCAATCGCGTGTGGAACTTCTCGCGCACCCCTGAAATACACGCACACGCTCCCCCAGGCCCGATCGCGCGTGAAACCACCCGCGAGCCCCTGAAATACACGCGCCCAGGTCAATCGCGTGTGGAACTTCTCGCGCACCCCTGAAATACACGCCGCACGCTCCCCCAGGCCCGATCGCGTGTGAAACCACCCGCGAGCCCCTGAAATACACGCGCCCAGGCCAATCGCGTGTGGAACTTCGCGCGCACCCCTAAAATACCCGCACGCAGCCCAATCGTGTGTGAAACTTCCCGCGCACCCCTGAAATACACGCACACGCTCCCCCAGGCCCGATCGCGTGTGCAACCACCCGCGAGCCCCTGAAATACACGCGCCCAGGCCAATCGCGTGTGGAACTTCTCGCGCACCCCTGTAATACACGCACACGCTCCCCCAGGCCCGATCGCGTGTGAAACCACCCGCGAGCCCCTGAAATACACGCGCCCAGGCCAATCACGTGTGGAACTTCTCGCGCACCCCTGAAATACACGCACACGCTCCCCCAGGCCCGATCGCGTGTGAAACCACCCGCGAGCCCCTGAAATACACGCGCCCAGGCCAATCGCGTGTGGAACTTCTCGCGCACCCCTGAAATACACGCACATGCTCCCCCAGGCCCGATCGCGTGTGAAACCACCCGCGAGCCCCTGAAATACACGCGCCCAGGCCAATCGCGTGTGGAACTTCTCGCGCACCCCTGAAATACACGCACACGCTCCCCCAGGCCCGATCGCGCGTGAAACCACCCGCGAGCCCCTGAAATACACGCGCCCAGGTCAATCGCGTGTGGAACTTCTCGCGCACCCCTGAAATACACGCCGCACGCTCCCCCAGGCCCGATCGCGTGTGAAACCACCCGCGAGCCCCTGAAATACACGCGCCCAGGCCAATCGCGTGTGGAACTTCGCGCGCACCCCTAAAATACCCGCACGCAGCCCAATCGTGTGTGAAACTTCCCGCGCACCCCTGAAATACACGCACACGCTCCCCCAGGCCCGATCGCGTGTGCAACCACCCGCGAGCCCCTGAAATACACGCGCCCAGGCCAATCGCGTGTGGAACTTCTCGCGCACCCCTGTAATACACGCACACGCTCCCCCAGGCCCGATCGCGTGTGAAACCACCCGCGAGCCCCTGAAATACACGCGCCCAGGCCAATCGCGTGTGGAACTTCTCGCGCACCCCTGAAATACACGCACACGCTCCCCCAGGCCCGATCGCGTGTGAAACCACCCGCGAGCCCCTGAAATACACGCGCCCAGGCCAATCGCGTGTGGAACTTCTCGCGCACCCCTGTAATACACGCACACGCTCCCCCAGGCCCGATCGCGTGTGAAACCACCCACGAGCCCCTGAAATACACGCGCCCAGGCCAATCGTGTGTGGAACTTCTCGCGCACCCCTGTAATACACGCACCCGCTCCCCCAGGCCCGATCGCGTGTGAAACCACCCGCGAGCCCCTGAAATACACGCGCCCAGGCCAATCGCGTGTGGAACTTTTCGCGCACCCCTGAAATACACGCACACGCTCCCCCAGGCCCGATCGCGTGTGAAACCACCCGCGAGCCCCTGAAATACACGCGCCCAGGCCAATCGCGTGTGGAACTTCTCGCGCACCCCTGTAATACACGCACACGCTCCCCCAGGCCCGATCGCGTGTGAAACCACCCGCGAGCCCCTGAAATACACGCGCCCAGGCCAATCGCGTGTGGAACTTCTCGCGCACCCCTGTAATACACGCACACGCTCCCACAGGCCCGATCGCGTGTGAAACCACCCGTGAGCCCCTGAAATACACGCGCCCAGGCCAATCGCGTGTGGAACTTCTCGCGCACCCCTGTAATACACGCACACGCTCCCCCAGGCCCGATCGCGTGTGAAACCACCCGCGAGCCCCTGAAATACACGCGCCCAGGCCAATCGCGTGTGGAACTTCTCGCGCACCCCTGTAATACACGCACACGCTCCCCCAGGCCCGATCGCGTGTGAAACCACCCGCGAGCCCCTGAAATACACGCGCCCAGGCCAATCGCGTGTGGAACTTCTCGCGCACCCCTGTAATACACGCACACGCTCCCACAGGCCCGATCGCGTGTGAAACCACCCGCGAGCCCCTGAAATACACGCGCCCAGGCAAATCGCGTGTGGAACTTCTCGCGCACCCCTGTAATACACGCACACGCTCCCCCAGGCCCGATCGCGTGTGAAACCACCCGCGAGCCCCTGAAATACACGCGCCCAGGCCAATCGCGTGTGGAACTTCTCGCGCACCCCTGTAATACATGCACACGCTCCCCCAGGCCCGATCGCGTGTGAAACCACCCGCAAGCCCCTGAAATACACGCGCCCAGGCCAATCATGTGTGGAACTTCTTGCGCACCTCTGAAATACACGCGCCCAGGCCAATCGCGTGTGGAACTTCTCGCGCACCCCTGAAATACACGCACACGCTCCCCCAGGCCAGTTCGCGTGTGTTACTTCTTGCTCTGGTACAGGGTTGGCGTAGCCCTTTGCGATGGTTTTGCGATCTTGATGGCTTTTCCTTGCGCGAGGGCGTTCTTGGGGGCGTAATTGGCGCTGCTGCAGGGTCGCTGCGCCACTCTGCGCCACGTCTGCTTTTGGAGGTGGGAATCCATGAATACGCTGTGCGTGGAAATTGGTTTTATCGCACGCGGCTGGGGCAGACATTCGCAGGGGCACGCTGTGCGCCAGCCGCGTGCGACACTTTTGGAAGGAATTACATGAATCGGCCTGTAAAGATATAAGTATCGACCTCCATCTTTGTGTGCACGTATTAGACACTAGGAACGTGTTTTAAAGAGTTTAGGGAAAATCTCGACACCCTTTGTAGTCGGCCCAGCAGCACCAACTAGGGCCTTGATACAAGAGGCATGAGATTATTCACAGATAGGGTCATTTACATGTTTGGCTAGGGACTCAGCCACAGGAATAACTTTGTAATTACTTTACCTTCTGTTCTTTGAGTGTGATAATAGTTTGGCATAAACAGGAGGGAACTGCTGTTTAACTCCCCTTTGTGGTTACTCTAAGTTTGTAGTACATCAGGACCCCCAGGTTTTTTTACAATCGACGATGGTGCTGGGGTTGTACCGAGTTCCCTTGGCCAAGGGATGTAGTGGTTGTCTTCTCCATTTTTTGTGATGATAATTATTTCTGTTTTGCCTGGGTTGATTTAGAGGTCATGAAGGCAGTTCTTTAGTGTAGTGTTTTCTTCTTGAGTGTCTTATATTTTGAAGACTATTTGTGTGTTGTCAGCGTAGTTATAGCAAGTGAGGCCATGTCTTTTCATGATTTTGATTAGTAGAGATAGGTAGATGTTGTATAATAATGGGGAGAAGGATGATCCTTGTGGTACTCTGCATGTGGGGTCTCTTGGGTTGGATTTGAAAGGTTTCATCCATATGGGTTCTGTTCTGTTCGTTAGGAAGGATTTGATCCACAGTAGGCCGGTGTCTATTATTCCAGTCTCTCTAACCTTGCGATGAGGATGTCATGGTTAACTGTGTCGAATGCCGCAAAGAGGTTTAGGAGTATCAAGGCAGTATTGTTGTCTGAGTCTGTGTTTGCTTTTAGGTTGTCCCATATTGAGAGGAGAGCTGATTCCGTTCCTCTCATTGGTCTGAAACCAACTTTGACTGGTCTAGTAGGCAGTGCTCTTCTATGGATTCTTGGGTTGTTTTGTATATGTACGTTTCAAGCAGTTTGGCTGTGTACGGGATGTTGAAGATGGGTCTGTAGTTGAAGAGGTCCTCTATTTTTCCTGCTGTATCTTTGAGTAGTGGCCTGATGTATGCTGATTTGAAGGCTTGTGGCACTTTCCATGTTGAGATTGAAAGGTTGAGGACATTCCTGTGGTATTCCATGGGAGTTCCTTGTTTGAGGATTGATTTGTATATGTCCGGGGGGCAGGGATCCTCAGGGGAACCTGTTTTGTTGCTTTGATTCACGAGTTTGACGAAGGTCTCCACTGATTTTTCAGGGGAGCTTCGTAGTTTGTTCGGATTTCCTCGTGAGGATAGGTGGGTTCTGTGGTATGATTGCATGGTCTGCTTTGTATGGTTTGTTGGATGGCAATAATTTTGTTTTTGAAGTGGTCTGCTAGGTCATTGCATAGTTTCATCGATGGTATTGGCATGTTGTTGCAACCAGGTGGATTTTTTATTTCATTTATGATTTTGAAGAGTTCTTTTTGGGTTTTTGGCGCTTTGAAGATTTGGTTGTTGTAGTATAACCTCTTTGATTTTTGTATTTCTTTTTTGTATGAGTGGATGTGTTGTTGAAATTCAGTTTATTTCCAGTGTCATTTTTGATCCTCCATTCTAGTTCTAGTTTTCATTTTTTTATTTTCATGACACTGAGTAGTGGGGTGAACCATTTTGCCATTGCTCTTTTACGTAAAGGAGTGAAAGGTTTTTCTTTGGCGATTTCGTCTATCGTTGTTATGATCCAGGTGTGTAGTAGAGCTACTTTTTTGTCCAGGTCATCTTCTTCCATAATTGTTGCTTGTGGTTTGCTGAGTTTCAGAAGTTCAGTTAGGTTCCAGTTTCTTTTCATGGTGATCGGTGGTTTGTCTTGTTGCTTGTTTATTGGAGTGGTCATTGTGATTACGAATGGAATGATGAGGTGGTTGCTCCAGAGTATTTGAATTGGGGGTGCCGTGGTAATAAGTTCTTTATTGGTGAAGATTGCGTCAAGTGTATGCCCTGCCGGGTGGTTGCTCCTTTGACTAGATGTTGTAGATTCATTGCTGCTAGTTGGCCGGTTAGAGATTTTTGTGTGGTTGTGGTTTCTTCATTGAACCAGATGTTGAAATCTCCGAGGACGATCAGATGATTATGCTCGAGGACTAGGATGGTGATTGCTTCTGTGAAGGCATCTGCGAAAGTTACATCGTAAGTTGGCGGTCTTTAAATCAGTATAAATTTCAGGTTTGTTTTGGGGTTTACTGATAGGCGTAGAATTAGGAATCCGCATTTATCGATGTTTAGTGGGTCTTCCAATTTGATAGCCAGGTGTTTCTTGTGGAGGTGGTCAGTCATAATCTCGAAAATAAAATGTCGAAAGACAAAAATGTCGAAAAAAAAATGTCGAAAAATAAAATGTCGAATTATTTTTTTTTTCTATATTTTTTTTGGGCTCTAGTATATATATAAAAAATAGGTTAAAAAAAAACAAAAAAAGGGGTGGTTGTGGGGGAACCCCCCCATTTTCAAACAAAAAACGTCATTAAATTCTGACTTTCGAGATTTTGCCATTCGAGATTATCACTATGAACCTCTTGTGGATGATTGCCAGTCCCCCTCCTCTTTTGGTTTTTCTGTTTGCTTGAACGCATTTGAAGTTTTCAGGCAGGCAGTTGTTGAGGATGATCTTGTAGTTGTCATCTAGCCATGTTGCAGTTACAAATAGGATGTCAATTCCTCCATCACATAGGAGGTGGTATATTTCGGTGGCATGTTTGGACATTGACCTTGCATTGATTAAATTGCAGTGGATTTTTTTGGTGTGATTTTGCTTATTAGTTGTTCCATGTTTTGGTTTGTACTTGTTCAATTGGGCAGCTTCTGTATTGACATTGATTGGATGAAGATCAGCGAACGCTGCTTCTTCATTGAAGCAGTCCGCTAGATTGATAGCTTGGCTGTTCAATCACGGTGCTTCTATAGTGATGCCGATTGGTTGAAGATCTTCTTCATTGAATCGGTCTGTTAGATTAGTGGTTGGGTTGTTGGTCACTAGGGCTTTGTCGTCTTGTCTGGTATGTTGTGGGTATCGATGGTTCACTTCTGTTTTTGTGATGTATGGGTAAGGGGATTGGAATCTTCCCACTCTTTTCTTGGGCACTGCTGTCTTTTTTTTCCAGCTGTTTGGGGGGATTATTTTCTTGTTTCGAGATGTCATTGTTTTTGAGGTATCAAGGCTCTGTGGTTGTCGCGAGGTATGGTGTAAGATATAAGGATTTTTCTCTTACATATTTTGTTCTGATGATAGTGGTGTTAGGCGGGGTGTTTTCTGCATTTGAGGCCACTTCTACAGGGGGAAATTGGATTTGTGTATCCATATCCATTGTTGCATGATCTTGCTCCCTTTCTCAGCGTCCATTTCTGCATCAGGGCATTTTGGTTCTTGGTGCAGAGATAACAGGGCAAGTGGTCATCTGTAATGTCTTGTGCTAGGACAATATTGGTGTTTCCTCTAATCTTGATATGCTTGGGTGCTTTTGGCTGCCGTCTGTCCTTCCGTCGGTGGGTTAGGTGTGTTTCCTACAGATGCACTGTCTGGGGGGTTTTGGGAGAGTACTGGGAGTTTGGTTGTCGAGCGATCTAGGACTCAATTAAGGTAGGTATTGATGGGGTTGTCAGGGGTATTGGTGACAGGATGGTGGGACCTAGCTTTGACTGATGTTATGATAGAGAGTGACACGCCTCAATGGGGGACTTGAACGGCGAGAGAGAGGCCCGTGTTTCAAACCGTCTCAGGTAGTAGTTTGAATAGCTAGATTTGAGACTCCTTGATAACTGGAGGAAGGTCTAGGTTTTAGAGAGTGGCAGGCAGTAATATAAAACCCAGATCTGAGGCGACCAGACAGCAGGATGAGGCCTAGGCTTCAGATAGTGGCAGGCAGGATTTGGGATGTCTAGGATTAAGGGTAATGTGTTCAAAGTCCTAGAGTTTGACGTGCGTTAACATTAAAAGCATTATCACACTGTGGACTATTCTGGATGTGAATCGTGTTAATCTCAACAAATTTGCTAGTGTTCGACTCAGGCTAGCAATTACAATATTATAGCAATGTGTAGCAGGTTGGCAATTACAATACTATCACAGCGTGGAGAAGGCTAACAATCACAGTACTATCACAATGTGGAGCAAGTTAGCAAGCAGAATACTATCAAAGTGTGGAGCAGGCTAGAAATCATAGTGCTATCAAAGTGTGGAGCAGGTTAGCAATTACAATACTATCATAGTGCGGAGCTGGCTAGCAATTACAATTCTACCACAGTGGGGAGCAGGCTATCAATCACAATACAATCACAGTGTGCACCCTTCTAGGTGTGAAGCAGGTCAATCTCAACAAAGTAAATAGTGTGCAACGCACCCTAGTAATTACAATAAGAAGGCAGGGTGGGGGCAGGCTAGCAATTACAATACTGTTACAGTGTGGAGCAGGCTAGCAATTACAATACTTAACACAGTGTGGGCACTTCTCGTGTGAATATAGTTAATCTCAACAAATTCATTAGTGTGCAACGCAGGCTAGCAGTTACAATACTATCACAGTGTGGACCCTTCTAGGTGTGAATCAAGTTAATCTCAACAAATCCACTAGTGTGCGATGCAGACTAGCAATCACAATGCTATCACAGTGTGGAGCAGGCTAGCAATCACAGTGCTATCAAAGTGTGGAGCAGGCTAGCAATTACAATACTATCACAGTGTGGAGCAACAGTGTGGAGCCTTCTTGGTATGTATCTAGTTAATCTCAACAAATTCAGTATTGTGCAACACAGGCTAGCAGTTACAATACTGTCACAGTGTGGAGCAGGCTAGCAATTACAATACTGTCTTCTTGGTGTGAATCTAGTTAATCTCATACCAATTCAGTAGTGTTAAATGCAGGCTAGCAGTTACAGTACTATCACAGTGTGGACCCTTCTAGATATGAATCAAGTTATTCTCAACACATCCACTGGTGTGCGATGTAGGCTAGCAATTACAGTGCTATCACAGTGTGGACCCTTCTAGGTGTGAATCAAGTTTATCTCAACAAAATCACTAGTGTGTGATGCAGGCTAGCAATTACAATTCTATCAAAGTGTGGACAATGCTAGAAATTACAATACTATCACAGTCTGGAGCAGGCTAGAAATCATAGTGCTATCACAGTGTGGAGTAGGCTAGCAATTACAATACAATGGCAGTGTGGAGCAGGCTGGCAATTAGAATACTAACACAGTATGGACCCTTCTATGTGTGAATCTAGATAATCTCAACAAATTCACTAGTGAGCGACAGAGGCTAGCAATTACAATTCTATCACAGTGTGGACACTTCTAGGTGTGAAACAAGTTAATCACAACAAATTCACTACTGTGCGATGCAGGCTAGCAATTACAATGCTATCGAAGTGTGGAGCAGGCTAGCACTTACAATACTATGGCAGTGTGGAACAGACTAGCAGTTACAATACTAACACAGTGCAGACCCTTCTAGGTGTGAATCTAGTTAATCTCAACCAATTCAGTAATGTGCAATGCAGGCTAGCAGTTACAATACTATCACAGTGTGGACCCTTCTAGGTATGAATCAAGTTAATCTCAACAAATCCACTAGTGTGCGCCGTAAGCTAGCAATTACAGTGCTATCACAGCGTGGACCCTTCTATGTGTGAATCAAATTAATCTCAACAAAACCACTAGTGTCTGATGCAGGCTAGCAATTACAATGCTATCACAGTGTGGAGAAGGCTAGAAATTACAATACTATCACAGTCTGGAGCAGGCTAGAAATCACAGTGCTATCACAGTGTGGAGCAGGCTAGCAATTACAATGCTATCACAGTGTGGCGCATGCTAGAAATTGCAATACTATCACAGTGTGGATCCTGCTAGAAATCATAGTGCTATCACAGTGTGGAGCAGGCTAGCAATTACAATACTATGGCAGTGTGGAGCAGGCTAGCAATTAGAATACTAACACAGTGTGGACCCTTCTATGTGTGAATCAAGTTAATCTCAACAAATTCACTAGTGTGTGATGCAGGCTAGCAATTACAATACTACAGCAGTGTGGAGCAGGTTTGGAATTACAGTATTATCACAATGTAGGTTATTTTGTTAAGTGGTAGGGGTTCCAGTGTAGAGTAATTGCTCTATCCTTCACCCTGGCCACTCCTACCTTGGTGGTTGTTTCTCATTGACAGCTGGCCACTGGCTTCCCCTGCTGACACCTGCAAACACAATCTGGAGCCATCTCTGTGGGAGCCCCCCTTTGCCTTGGGGCCCTTAGACGCAGGGGCTGTACGGGCAGAGGGCTGCCATGGTAAGGTCAGTTATGACTAGGTGGATGTACCAATCCGGGGAGGTGGGTGGGCAAAAGCGGGACTGGGAAAAGGCCAGAAAAACAAAGGACTACACCCCAGTGACTGCTCACTCTAGATGCAGGCCAGCACAGAAAAACAGGGTCTGAAGCCACAAAATCAGTAAAGAAACCCATTAGAATAGCACACACTGCTCAACAAAAATGATTGAAAAAACACTCAAACCCCTCCACTAGAGTACATGAAACAGGCCAAAAATGGATTGCAATTTTATTTATTTTTTTCTGGGGCTAGCACCTCAATTACAGAGGAAATAGCAGATCACATTTGTATGACCAAAGCTGTAACATTTACAAAAGTGCCAAGAGGGAGCAGTTTAGGTTTAGGGAGTGAAATGAAATTGAATGAGGTAGCATTCCTAAAAGTACAGCATTTTCCTCAAAATTCTTGCCAGCTTGTCCAAGCAAATGGGTGAATCAGGTCGGCACACTGTGAAGTTAATCATAAGGTGATCTGACTATGGACAGATCGAACATACTGTGTTTAAAACATCCAAGAAATGCATAATAACCCAATCAGTAGTATGACCATCCCTATGTGTTGGATCTTTGATCCATTGGGTGTATCCAATAGCATCCAATGCTTCAAGTAGTGAGTTGGCCAGTCTGTGTTTCTTGTCCTCTGCCCAGTTAAAATGCCCATAATAATAATGGGAGATTTGGGCTTAGTTAGATTATTGACAAGGGCCAAATGTTGCTCTGAGAAGGAGGACATGTTCTTAGGAGGTTATAGATGATGAGTATAGTGTAAGAAACTAATAGTGGCAACAGTAAAAAACAGACACTAGGGGTCACAGTTCAAGAGTGTTTATTAAACTGTATGTGCAGGTTGGGAAAACGCCTAATCTAAAACTAAATTTACGATGGGAGCAAGCTACGACCATCAAATAATAATAATGCAGTCCTAGTGGCGTCATGTCAATTTAAAGGGCCTATACAAATAAAAAACATTTGCCAATAGTTACAACTAAATACAAAAAGAGTGTGGGATAAGATTCACAGGAAAGAAAGAAGTGTTCACAAATGATAAGTCAGGATATGATAGCCAGGTTTCTCCCTTCCCCATGTTTTGAGCATGGGGCAAGGCAGGATTCCTGAGCACAGCACACTCTCAAGCTTTCCCAGCATGAGACAACAGTTCCGTTTCAGCTATCTGGACCTTCAGTGGTTATGTCTTTTTTCTACAAAAAGTCTCTTGCCTCCGAGGACCTGATATGTTCAGAATAACAAAGTTCCTTTCCAAATGTACGTTGGGTGATGACTTTTCACCCCTGGGTCCCCCTCTTCCGGACACAGACCCCTCTCGAATATCAGCTTCCATCCGTCGGGTTCACTACTGCTTTTTTTCTCAAAACAGTTTCACCTGTGGCATTCACAAACCTTAATGTCTTTTTAAACAGTTCGCTGTGGAAATCCCTCTGTCAGGTTCACTCCAGTCAACACACTGTTCATTGGGACGTCAGACCTTTCCCATTTCCATGGGCATCCCTCCGTCGGGTTCACTCTTGCCAAATCTTGCCAATCACTCAGTTCTTTTTCTTTTCTCATTATGCAGGATTCATCTCCCTTAGCTTTCGTGCAGGTCAAAGACTTTCAACTGTACAGTGGGTTTTGCTAGACCCCTGTATGACCACTTTGACCTTTTCCTTGAGGCTCTCCTAGGGCCTTCTGGTATTGGTAGTTTCAACAAACATGGGATCAACCAGGGTCTCTCTAATGAGCACCCACGTGGTACCAGCCCCTCTGCAGCTGGTTTTCCCTTAATGTTAACAGTTCTTTGAACTTTCCTTAATTTGCCATTTGCAACTTTCTTTCAACACAGTTCAGTTTCTAATCGGCTGGAGTCAAGGCCGGTACCACGGTAGCAAGTGTCTCTTCCTGTTCTGATTATCAGTGTAGGCGTGCACCAGGTACCAATGACACCTGCTGCAACGTGCTGGCTACTGTTCGCACTCTTACGATTCCTTCCACGGAGGCTTTGCGGGTCTGAGTCGGAAAGGGCAAGGTTGCTTCTCTCCTTTCCACGCTTTCGGTTCTCGCTGGCTTTCTCCTCTTGAACTGCCATGCTTGGATAGCTGTCTCGTTGTGTGCTCTCGTGCTGCACCTTTTACACCTGTGGAGAAGGGAAAGGGTCGTCAGGTGTGTGTGGGTCTGGTCAATTGCCCGACTCTGCCTGACCCTGCTGTTGGGACATGTCAAGTAAACAGCTCTAGAGTTAGTCCATTGTCTTTTGTGGTGTAAGAAAGTGTTTGTGTCAGAAAAGGAGGGGTTGAGTGTCTTAGTATCCTATATGGTAGGCTAGGGAAAAGGTGTTATAAGAAGGGGGATGCCGTATCTCTCCGATCAGTGTCCCCTTTCCACTCACTGAGGACCCCCCCATCCAGGTGACCCTCCCTCACTGGTCCACCCAGAGGAACTGGATCCAATAGCGATGGCCATGTCCTGGCCACCTGGATTATTATAATACATGGGGCTCCTGGTTACAGCCCTGCTCTACCAGGGTGGGTGAACGTTAAAGACAACAAATGAGCAAGGTCACAGAACCCCATACACACACTTCTGTTATGGATCACCACATGGTGACAATGTTTGCCATGTAGCAAAATTAATGCATGAAATGAATTAATATTCAATTTACAAGTCACAGGAAACGCAAGCATTTACATACGATATCTATACATGATACAAGTTGTGCTCACCCAAAGTCAGTACCTTGGATTGTGATTAAAAAACAAAGACATTCCCATATATCCTATCAGGATTAACATGAGAGACAAATGTACATTAAAAATATAAGGTACTTCAATGCACTAATCTGAACAGTGTATATGTTGGACACTGGGACTTAGAGTAATATCGTCAACACAACTGTGTTTCGGCCTAGTAGAGCTGGGTTATATGGCTGCTGTTGTGTCGGCCTTCATCAGGAAGGAGCAAGTTTATAGCAAGAGCATCCTGTGGACTTGTGTTTAGTTGAAATCACGGTGTGGAGGTAGAAATCTCTGGACGTCCATATGGTTTGGACAGAAGGATTCAGAGATCCAGTGCGGGTCCAATCCCGCTCTTCCTTCACAATCCATATATATCGGCATGTGGCAGCATCTAGGTGCTTGTGGGTCCATAAATGCATGGCGCATCGTCAACACATAATAAGAGCACGCCTAGTTACGCTGGCATCCTGGCATAGGTCCAGACACAGTGTGGCGAAGCCTCCGGCCGTTCGTTATCTAACGTTATCTAACAAACGGCCAGAAAGTCACTGCAACAAATGGAAGGCAAGAGTGTATTCACTGCAAGTAGTGGGGACGTGTTAGCTGCTGGCCACCTCAACTAATACATTAGGGGGCGAGTAGTGACGGTCATCCCCACGGGCAGTGGAGGCAGACCTGTTGCATGCCAGCGCTATGGAGAGCAAAGGTGTGTGAACTCACTGTGGTGATGCTCACAGCCAGTGGTTCAGGGTTTCAGTGTGCCCCACCCTGTAAGGGTACATTTAGGAAATTGTCTCGAATTGAGAGGCTAAAATGGTGGTGGTCCTGTTGCACTGAGCGATGTAAGGAACTCATGGTGGCAACAGCAAAGACAGACACAAGTGATCACAGTTTAAGGGTGTTTATTGAACAATAAATGGAGGATGGAAAAACGCTTAACCGAGACCTAAATCTAAAATGAGAACAAACTTTGACCATCAAATAATAATAAGGCATTCCTAGTGGCGTTGTGATAAATGAAAGGGCCGATACTAAGAAAAACCTATTGCCAATCCTTATGCAAAATACAAAAAGAAGTGTGGGATAATGTTCTCAAGAAAGAAAGAAGTGTTCACAAATAATATGTCAGCATGTGATTGCCAGGGGTCTCCCTTCTCCATGTTTTGAGCACGGGACAAGGTGGATCGTCTGAGCACAGCACCGACTCAAGCTTTCCCAGCACGAGCTCACAGTTCGGTACCAGCTATTAGATTCTTCGATAGTTAAGTCTCTTTTCAATAAAAAGTCTCTTGCTTTCGAGGGCCTGATGTATTCAGCAACAAACAAACAAAGAGTTTCTTTTCCAAATAGACTTTGGGTGATGACTTTTCAACCCTGGATCTCCCTTGGTTGGGCATGGACCCAAATGACAAGGGGGACAGTTCACTTCCCCTGGCCTTACAATACTTCTTATTTTCACAAATTGTAATGTCTTTTTAAACAGTTTTTTAGCGTTTAGCCCTGGGTTTTTTTGGCCTCCTTCTGCCAGGGACACTCTGTTTACCTTTTGCAAAACAGTTCACTGTGTACATTCCTCGTTCGGGCTTACTCCTGTCAACACACTGTTCAGAGGGACTTCAGGCATCACCCCTTTTCATTTGCATCCCTGTGCCAGGCTCACTCTTACCAACGTTTGCCAAACCGTTCACTATGGCTTTCCTCCCATTCACAAATCTTAATTGTTTTTTAAACAGTTCCCGTGGACATCCCTCTGCCGGGTTCACCTTTCTTGGGACTTTAGACTTTGCCCATCGCTATGGGCTTCCCTCCTCCGGCTTCACTCTTCCCACTTTTGCTAAACAGTTCACTGTGGACCACCCTCAAATGGGTTCACTTCTGTCAACACACTGTTCTAAAGGACTTCAGGCTTCACCCCTCTTTGTCAGCATCCCTCTGCTGGGTTCACTCTTGCCATCTTCATCAATCATGCCTTTCATAATCACCTGTCGGTCAAAGTCTTTTGAATGTACAGAGGATTTTGCAAGACCCTTGTTTGACCACTTTAACCGTACCTTTACAGCCTTCTCAAGGCCTTCTGATATTTGCAGTTTCACTAAACATAGGATAGACAAGAGTCTCTCAAGTGAGCACCCACATGGTGCCGAATCCCTCTGCAGCTGAGCTCCCCTTTATTCTTAACAGTTCTTTGAACCTTCGCTCAACTTACTACTTTGCGACTTTCACTCCGCACAGTTCGGTTTTCATCGAATCTCCCCTCGGTCACCGGCTGTGATGAACTGCTTGGCTGTTCAGAGTATCTGGAGTCAAGGTCGATACCACGGAGACCAGCCTGTTTCCCCGGCTTGGTTATCAGCGGACGAGGGTCTCATGTACCGCTGACATCTGCTGCAACACACGCTAGCTATTGTTTGCAGTCTTATGATTCCTTCTGTGGAGGGATCACGGGCCTTGGTCGGAAAGGGCAAGGCTGCTTCTCTCCTTGTCACCCCCCCCCCGGGATGCGCCGTCTTTCTCCTCCTCTTGAACTGCCATGCTGAGTTAGCTCTCACGTTGTGCGGTCTGCCTTGCTCGTACTGTGCTCTCTTGCTCCATCTTTCATCCCTGTGGGGAAAGGAAAGGGCCGTCAGGTGTGTGTGATTCTGGTTAATTTCCTGACTCTTTCTGTCCCTTGGGTTGGGACATGTCAGAAACACAGCTTTATTAGTCCATGGTCTGTGGTGTGCGAAAGGGTTTGTATTGCTGAACGGAGCGGGTCAGGGGGTATGAGTGTCAGAGTATCCTACGGGGTAGAATGGGGAAAAGGTGTCGTAGGGAATTACAACTCTCACATCAGGAGGGTTGATGACCTTAGAAGGGGGAGAATGGAACAGATGGAATGACGGAATATTATGGGAATATTATCGTGAGATGGACAGGGGATTTTGTGGGTGGTTTCGGAGGAGGATATCAAACGTGCTATGGAAGACCTGATGGGGCCTCAACAAGACAACCCCAGAGGGGACGGCAAAGAAGGGCCTAACTTAGGCTGAGAGATCAGGGGCCTGAAGGCAGATGTGGAAAGGCATAACATTCAGGGGGCCAGGAAATTCTAGAAACTCAACACCCCCTCCCCTCCCAAGGCTATCACATGAGAGGGGCCCAGCGGACCATCATGGATTTTCTGTTCTTTGGGGTGTCTGGACACCCTTTGCTTTAGATCTCTTCAGGCCTGGTTGTTTCAGAATTGGGGGAGTTTGGGGGGGGGCGGGGGGTGGGTGGCTTAACGAGTTTCATGTTATGTCAAGTTCAAGAACAATTTCCTCTTTTCTCACTGTTGATTGTTTGCATTGGTTACGGGGGCAATGGGGAGTTGTTTAGGGGGTGTGGGGGGAGCTGATGAGATTGGTCCGGTCGGAGAGTGCTACAGGGGGCACAGGGGCTCAACGCCATTGGAGGAGGGTCATAAGGGAAGCTAGCGAGGCCAGGGCAGGGGCACATCCCTGGTTCAGCAGATGTGTGGTAATTTCCAGAACACGTGGTCGAACACCTCGGGTGGGGGGCGATAAGGGGAAGGGAGGGGCTATGGAGGTGGAGAGCAGGGAGGGTGAGGGGAGCTAGAGGGGGCCAGGCAGTGGCTCATGTTGGAAAGGGAGATGAAGCTCAAAGGTGGCCGGAGTGGACGGTGGCGACCAGTACTGAGGAAGTATGGATAAGGTGAGGGTTGCCACTCTGAATGTGAAGGGACTCAACTCTCTCAAAATAAAAGGTCTCTGCTTAGCAACATGATCCACAAGAAGTGTCTGGCGGTCCTCTTTGTGCAGGAGACCCATTATAAGCAGGGGGCGGGGTTTGAGTTAAAAGGCAGGGATATCGAACGTGCATTCTGGGCATCGCATAAAGAACGATAGAAGGAGGTAATGGGTATTTTTTTGGGAAAAGCATTCCAGCTGACAGACATTCAGGTCAAGAGAGGTTTTTGTGGTCAGTTTTGGGGGGATTCAGAAACGTTACGGGGATCTCAGGGTCACCTTGGCCACACTGTATGCCCCCAACGTGGGCCAGGTGAGATTCCTTAGATAGGTGGTTGCGCTGCTAGATGACTGGGCCGAAGGCGCCACAGGTGGGGGATGACTTTCATGTCATAGCGGACCCGTCTCGGGATTGGTGATCAGCTAAGGAAGGAAGCCTGAGGAAGCTGAGCAGGGAGAATACAGATTTTAATCATCTTGTTGAAGACCACTTTTGGGCGGACATCTGGCAGTGTCACTTCGTGGGGTCTAGTGCTTACTCCAGTGGTCTTCAAACTTTTTATGCCAAGGCCCCCCTGAGCAAACAATAAATGGTTCGGGACACCCCTGCCCACCCCTCTGTGTTGGTGTTACTTTTGGTCATGGTCTCACGTGGTCTAGATCGAACGCAGAGCAGATGCATGAGACCATGACCAAGAGTTTCTAGAAGGGATCAACCCGTGACCCATAATCAACAAGCAATAAATATAACCTTCCGATAACCAAAACGCTATATTGCCCTGATTGAAAAAGGCACAAGAGATGCCGAAACACGTGTCTCAATAGAGGGCGTTTCTTTTCTTTGAAACCATCAAATAAAAACACCATATAAATCACTCATATTATTTGAAATAGAGTTATTATCTTCTTTTACAAACAGTGGCACAGAGCTGTGTGAAATGCCACATTTGTGTTCACATAAAATGTATGCTTCACTGCTCTGATTGTGTGCAGATTTGTTTTGCTGAGATAATTTCACATCCAACAAACTAAAGCCTCCACTCACCCCAGCACTCGGTGGCAGGTGGCAGAGGAGATTATGCTGCAGACCAAGACCCAGACTCCGAGCCAGTGCCAGCCTTTCCTTTCTCTTCCCTTCCTCTAGGCTTGAAGAAAGAAGCGGGTCCTTTGCACAAATAAAACATATAATATACACTGTACGGACAATGAGAAACAATTTTTACCACCTTTAACGAACACTTTTTTAAACATGAGAAAAATAAGAGCAATTATGATAAGAAAAGCCTAAAATTCGGTATGGGCATAAAAATGTATCCCTAGAGTCACAAATCCTAAAAAAGGTGTGTGATTAATAGCGCTGTAACTTCTGCAAAACATGTCACCCTGCTCCTAGTGGAAGTGCATTGGGTTTGTCGATATTGCAGCCCCCTCCCCTGCTCGTGCCTTGCCGCTCAGCTGTTTTGATGGTCAGTGTGTGTGTCCCCGGAAATGGCCAGCTGGTACTATTTATCCGTGCATGTAAGAATGCACCGCACTGGTTGTGCACATACTACACATACCTTCTTGCTCACCGCGACCCCCTCAATAGTACTACTTTTCATCGTGCACTACTGTATAAGAATCATATTGTAGGTAATATTATTTATGTGCATAGGGAAACATTTTAAAAGTACAGTAATTAATGGCCACATATGTCATCCGTGGGGGCAAGCCTTGATCCAGTTTTGAGAGCTGATTATTTGAAGTTGTTGAATGAGGCTTAACAAAAAAAAAATGAGAAAAGCCTGCTTTCCATTAAAATCTGTTTCATACTTTAGGTTTGTGAATTTATGTTCCCACAACCAAAGAGGCGATGGGTTAAAACAGAGAGTGACTCCAGCACATTCTAATGCCAGAGGAGAGAACTCTCAGTATGTTAAGCTGAGAATCCTTAACCCTGATCTGAGGTTATGCTAATCTAGGACAACACAGCAGATGTTGCTTTCAAGGTCCAGGGAAAGGACATTTGGCAAGCTCTAATCCTAAAGCAATGTGCTTTTCACTTTTGTATGTTTAAATACCACTCTAAAGTATAACTGACTAAATGTGCAGTCTTTATGTTGTGTACATGCAGCATGCCTACAGTAGTAACTGCAACGAATGATTTCAAAGTATTTGATACCCTCTGCTAATGTATTGTTTTTTAAAGAACATGCATGTGGCTTGTTCTCCAAAGACATGTACATGTATTAATAGGTACTAATCCACTGGCCTTTGTACAGATTGCCACAGTGTCTCTTTACATGAAGTTATCTTTTCGAATTCAAGACAAGCTGGGTATTTTACATTTTTTGTGAAGACCAGCAAGCTTGGAATGTAGTGAGGGCGAGTAATACCCCACATTGGGTTTCCACAACATAGTTAGCATGGTGGATTGCACCCACCTATATAAGCACCAAAGGCCAGTGTGCATGTGCACCTCAGCTGGTGAATGCAGCACATGATCAGCCTTCAGAAGATGTATGGTGCATTGCCTATGTTTTGCATTATGCTCATTTGTGCATTACCCCCATGTCAGCACCATGTAAATCTGCATCTATTCTCACAAACCTGGGCACCTTGGGCAAACCCAACATCCCTGCATAAAGCATCGACACATACATGAAAAAATGTTTGCATGGCATCATGTTATAAAATATGGATGATGTTCATGGCATGGATGTCATTTGGGGGTCACCACAGGTAGCAGCTGCTGCTACTCCCACCTTGCTCTTGTCACCTCTGCCAGCCAGTGCCAGCATCAGAGACACACATTGAGGGCCTGTTCTGTTCTGAGACAGGGCACCGAGCAGCAGCTAACTCATTAAAAGAGTTCTGACGTCTTTTTTTGTTTACTGTGAGCTGGAGTTAGGTGGTGCCAGCCAGACCGTGCAGAATTTTTCAAGGCCTTTACTCAGAAGTAAAAAGACATTAAAACCAACCACAAGGATTTCCTCTTTGTTTTTGGGCGCTCTGCTCTCAATGTTTGTATACAGATCCATTCAAAGGTGCCTGACGGCGCCTTCAACATTTTCAGAACAAGATCCTTGACTGCTTGGTGCCACAATTGTTATTCTTCACTTTACTGCTGCTGCTCTTCTTCCTTTTTTAAAAGAGACACATGGCCCTCAAATAGGGCAGCGACCTGTTGTGCTCCTCTTCCAGCAAATGTAGCCACACAGTTGTGAGAATCGGATGTGGCTGGGGGAAGAAGACTTCTGCCCTAGTCTGCACAGTTTGGCATTAGGATGCAGATGGGCCTCATTATACGGACGGCGGTAAGGGTTAACGGTCACCGTTAATGGCAACGGTGACCGTTAACCCTTACCGCCGTACTACGAGGTCCCTTAGCGGGTTGGTGCTCTAACGCCTGCTTTTTGCAGGTGTTAAAAACCAACCCGCTAAGGGACCTCGGAGCTAATTACGGCACCGCAAAATTGCGGCACCGTAATTAGCGCCTTCCCCATTCCCATAGAGCCCTATGGGGCAGAAATGGGAATGGGGAAGGGCAATGGCGGAAGGGGGATTTACCGCCCCACCGACCTTGGGATGGGGTGGTAATTCCCCTTACCGCCAAGGCGGTGCCGGTAATTTACCGGCATGGTCCAGGGTGCTAATAGCACCCTGGATCACCGCCTTCCGTGTAATGAGGCCCACTATATTTTAACAAGAGTCTATGGGCCTCATTACACGGTAGGTGGTAAGGGTTTACCGGTACCGGTATTTTACCGGTACCGGTAAATCCTTACCGCCTTACTACGAGGTCCCTTTGCGGGTTGGGAAATTTAACGCCTGCTTTTTGCAGGCGTTAAAAACCAACCCGCAAAGGGACCAGTGGAGCTAATTACGGTACTGCAATTTGCGGTACCGTAATTAGCGCCTTCCCCATTCCCATAGAGCCCTATGGGGCAAAAATGGGAATGGGGAAGGGCAATGGTGGAAGGGGGAATTACCGCCCCACCAACCTTGGAATGGGGTGGTAATTCCCCATTCCACCAAGGCGGTGCCGGTATTTTACCGGCATGAACCATGGCGCTAATAGCGGCATGGTTCACCGCCTACCGTGTAATGAGGCCCTATATATGCAAGTATGTACCTTGCACATGGTGACTATACTGGTCGTCTGGTGGATACTTTGTCATTCAATAACATGGCACTTCCCCCTCGCCCTTCCCCTGCCCTTTGCGTTGCCGCACTTGCACGATCTGAATGACACTGAGCCTAGTAAGATCCTTTGTATTGTCCTCCCTCTGTCTTCCCTCCCTTGTCTTGTTGAGCCTAGAATAACTGTGTACAGGCGCTTTATAAATGCCATATCATATCATATAATTGTTGTGGCATTCAAACTGCCCTTTGCATGTGTTGGTAGTTGTGGTGATTTGAAGCTGTATACCACTCATGATGACTATTACAGGTGTCTGCGGCCATACGCACATATGGATACACTTGACATATAATGGCACCGCCTAGGAATGCAGTGCTCTATTCAGTATACCAAGCGCACAAAGTTGTAATGAGCATAATGACAGAAAATTGTAATATGCAGCAGTATTGGTTTGTCAAGAAAATAACCCATGCCTATGTTGGTTCTGTTGGGTGCACCCAGATACCATGCCCCAATCCATGGCATATCAAGGCAGCGCACAGCACACAAAATAAGGATGACAACTAAAATAGTGTTTTGTCTACTTTAGTAGCAGCATGTTATTAGCTTTATCACATTTAATATGTGTTCTCATCTGTGATTTCACTTCCTGTGATGTCATCTATGTCAAAAGATATGTGACATAACTTTATGTGATGCTGTAGGGGTTGCTCGTCAGGTGATGCCCCTTCCGGCAATGTCACCAGGCGCCTGATGTTTATTCCCCCACCCCTGGCATCTTGCTCAATCAGCACCCCTGGTTCACAGCACTGTGCCCTGCATTCGTATAGGTCACTGATAATGATCATCTACCACCAGTAAGGGTACATATCTGATGCATGAGCAGATATATGAGCACATGTGGCAGGAGTAATGCAAAATGCCTACCTTTCATGGGGTCTCTGGTTACCCATTGAATTGTTGGCTCCTGTGCCCAGTATGTCATCATGACTTGGTCCACAGGTACAATACTAACCACATAAAGACTTACACTGTCAATAGGAGGGTATATGGATACTTATATTCCAGGTAACGCTACTTGCACAAGCGCAGGGGGTTGAGGCCCTGCTGAGAAAATGTGCTGATTGTTGTGTTGTGCTGCCTGAGGAACAGCATGGCTATAGGCTAGTAATTGCCTATGCCACTAGAGAAAGCGAGTGATGACATGTTGATTACAGCAATGTACCAAATGAGACTCTTGGAATGTGTGATGGCGCAGATGGTGCTATGATCAGAGACATGTCATTCCTAATTTCTTCATTGAAATACATCATACATAACTAAATGGAAAACTGCTTTGATGTTCCATTCCCAAACCTACCTAACCCTGAATGTGTAAAAAATAAAGCTTTCCTTCCACAACACAACACGCCTGCATCTCAACTACTTCCCTCCCACTCCCGTATTCCAACATTCTATAGATCACATCCCAATGCATAATGCTAATACTGCAATAGCAACATTTTCCAAAACGCATCCCAAAATTGTCCTGATCCAAGAAGATCATTCCTCAGAACTCATGCAATATACATCCTACCCTCCTCCTAAGCCTAATAAAATCTAGACTGGCTACTACCCATGCTTTGTTGGGACAGGAGGATATAGTGTGAGAGTGAAGGGGGTTCAATGGTTGGTATTGTAGGCCAAGGAACAGAGGATTGAGTGGACAGTCACTAAGCTTGATAGTTCTGCAATGTATTCACATCAGCCTCTGCTAGTATGTACTACATGCCACCTGTAAGACGGTCTAGGGTATTGGATTGTGCATTGATTTTTAGAGCACGAACATGGCCCGGATCCATCAAGTCGCTAACTGCCACTCATAGGGGAGGGTGAGCTACTCATGTCAGAAATTCAAAAGAGATGTGTTTTTAATTTAATGGTTATCACATGGGTTGTCAGACACTGTTCACTTCAGCGCTCACGAGCTGCTTGCAACCTTAGCTTCAACACAGACCGGTCTGGTATCAGTCTCCTCAACTCACCAGTTGTGTTAATTTCACTTGTGCTGCTTTGTTATAGGAGCCAAGGACAGCAAGACAGCAGCAGGCGATTCTACCTGCCTTCATTATCGACACAGGAAAGCCCTGGGTACCTCCGACACACAATGCAGGATTCTTCAGCCTGGTTTCCTTGTCTTATACTTTCTATTCTCAAGGTTTCTTGAAAGTAACAGTTCCTCGTCGAAAAGGTCAAGGGCACTTCCCTCCTTGCGATCCCCTTCTGTTTTGCCATCTTTCTCCTTGTGTTAAACTGCCATCTTCGAACTGCTGCTTCCTCATGTGCTTTGTTTCACTCAGTGGGCCTCATCACGACCTCGGTGGTAACCCTTAAATCCGGCGGTAGCGCTATTACTGCCGGATTTAAGGGTCCGCCGAATCAGGGCCTCGGCAGATTTCAACCCAGCTCTGAGCTGGTGTGAAATCCGCTGAGAATTCGCACTCATACCGCCGGCGGGAAATCCGCCGGTGGTATGAGCGCGAAATTTCCCATTGAGCCCAATGGGGAATGGGGCATTCCCGAATGGGCTCAATGGGGGATGGGGACTTCCAAGTCCGCCCAACTCTTGATCCCACGCTATTAGCGCCGGGGGCTATGGCGGTCGCGCTAATAGCCCCCGCGCTAATACTGCTGGCGTTACCGCCGAGGTCGTGATGAGGCCCAGAGTGTGCTCTTGTGCTCCACCTTTTATCCGTGTGGAGAAGTGTAATGGAAGTCAGGTGTGTCTAATGATCAGTAATTGCCTGAACCTGCCTGACTATTGTATTGAGACATGTCAGGTATACTGCTAAGGTGTTAATCCGTTTTCTCTCATAGCGAGCTGACGGTGAGAAAGTGTTCATGTTGTGAAGGGGGGTGGGATTGAGTTCCTAAGTATCCTACCTGATAGGATGGTGTAAAGGTGTTACAAGGAACGGGGATACTGCATCTCATCATCCCGTGTCCCAGTCCCCGAAAACCCCTCACCCATATGATCCTCCTGCAGTGGTCCACCCCCAGGAACTGGATCCAAAAGCGATGGCCGTGTCCTGGGCACCTGGATGATAGATCCCCACGGACTAGCGGGAGAGACAGCTTCAGGTTTCTCACATGCCCTTCCCCTATGCGATGTAGCCACATCTGTTTCACAAGGAAACCGAGAAAGGAAATCTACGTTTCTTGGTCTTTGCCTTTATTTGTGCTCCACAGTGAAAGAGAAGGGTTGCAGGTCTAAGAACCATTGCATGACTCGAAAGTTAGAATCTTTTCGCTGGCTAATCCATACTAATGGAGAATGATCTCTAAAGAGTGTGAACTTCCTTCCTAGGAGGTAGTATGTAAGGTGGGTAATGGCCCACTGGATGGCAAGGGCCTCTAATTCCAGGTCAGGAGGATTGAGTGAGAAGAGTTTGCGACTAGTGAATAAGATAGTGTGTTCCAATCCATCGCAAATTTGTGACAAGACTGCTCTTAGGCCTGTAAAGGAAGCATCTATTTGTACCACAAACTCCTTCGAGAAATCTACTACCTTAAGGACCGGGTTTTGGCACAGGGTTTGTTTTAGATTTTTGTAACATACATCGTCCTTGTCAGTCCAATGCATTTTCGGGGGTTTGATGTGCTTTCATTTGTCTGTCAGCCTACCTATCCTGTCTGAGAAGTTAGGGATAAACCTATGAAAATAACCGATTAACCCCAAGAATGTCCTTTTAGTTTTGGGCATGAGGGTATCTAGGACAGTTTTCACTTTTCGGGTTGAGGTTGGACACCACAATTCCCTACAAAGAAGCCAAGGTATTTCACATCCGATTGAGCCAGCTTGCATTTGGACGGATTGGCAGTTAGGCCGGCTTCTCTGAGGGCTCTCATAATAGTAAAGAGATGGACAAGATGGTCTTCCCAAGTTTTACTATTAATGACTATATCGTCAATATAAGCCCCACAGAAATTGAGTAGGGCTGTAATATTTTGTCCATAAGTCATTGGAAAGTGTCAGGGGCCATGTGTATGCCAAAAGGGAGGACTTTGAACTGGAATAGTCCCAGGGGCATGGTGAAAGCTGTCTTTTCCATGATCAGACCTCCAAGTACCCCTTGGTTAAGTCTACGGTTGATAAGAAGGTGGCATTTCTGGGTTTATCAATCAATTTGTCAATGCGCGGCATGGGATAGGCGTCAAAGTCAGAGATGGCGTTGATTTGGCAGAAGTCTATGCAAAACCTCCAGCAATGGTCAAGTTTTGTGACCAATATTATAGGAGAGGACCGTGGGCTGACCAGGGTTTGACGATATTCAGCCTTAGCATTTTGTTCACTTCCTCATCCACTATCTGAACAGGCTGCCGGGAGTTGATATATGGTTTCAGATGGACCACTTTTCCCTTGGAAGTTCTTATATAGTCATAAGTGCCTTGCATTCTTCCGGTTTCTGAGAAAATACATCAGGGAATGTTTGTTAGGAAAAGGGGCTAGTTGGGAGTGTGGCAGGCTTGTCTGCGGGCTGAGAAAGTCAGAAGACTACATTTCCCATGAAGACATGGGGTTTTGGAGCACATGTGCATGCGCAAGCCTTCGCGTGCTATTTAAACTCCTCCCTGGCACATGCTGCTTGTTGTTGATTGTTGGTGTTGCAGGCACAGCAGGAGAAGAAAAAGTTGCAGCGCTGATTGTACCTGTGCACCTGGTGGTGAGGGAAGGTGCATGACATGGCAGATGGAGTTGGTGAATTGGCTTCCCCTCTTTCACTCGCAGAGACACAAAGCAGCCTGATCGTGATGGAGGTGTGACCGCTCAAGGCGGGAGCTGGATTGCATGGGCAGGTGCCGTCGGGCCCCGCAGGCCTCAGTTAACTGCACCCAGGTGATCTGTGAAGGTGTGAAGAGCTCTAGGGAAGACTGTAAATCAATCCGATGTTACGAGCATCTTAACGCTATTCCTTTCACAAACGCTAATTAGAGCACACGCAGAGCACGGAGCACTGGGTGTTTGCTGATCCGTTCGCTATGCTGCAGCTCTATCTCATGAACTCTAATCTGTGTAAGCCACCGAAAGCAGGATTTAGGTTCTGAACATTCTTTGCATGCAAACTGAAGTGTGAGGGATGTCATTTCTTGTTCGTGGCTACTTGCTCTTGTCAACTCCTAAAGGGTAAGCATGTTCAAGTCACATTACAAGTCATAAGTGCATCCTATGGAAATCACCTCTGCCAGGTGGCAAGGCAAGGGGTGTCCTGTGGACCAGTTGGGGGTGCTATTTGATATATGTAAATGTATACGTGATTCCCTGCTGTATGTCCGCCTTCATGTTGTGTGCTATAGCTGTTGTCAGGAGGTTATTCTGATGACACATCATGTGCTTATGTTAGTTGGGATAGGTGTCAAAGTCGGAGATGGCATTGATTTGGCAGAGGTCTATGCAAAACCTCCAGGAATGGTCAAGTTTTGAGACCAGTACTATAGTGGAGGACCATGGGCTGAACAGGGTTTGATGATATTCAGCCATAGCATTTTGTTCACTTCCTCAACCGCTATCTGTACAGGCCGCCGGGAGTTGATATATAGTTTCAGATGGACCACTTTTCCCTTGGAAGTTCTTATATGGTGATAAGTGCCTTGCATTCTTCCTGGTTCCTGAGAGAATACATCAGGGAATGTTTGTGAGGAAAAGGGGCTAGTTGGGAGTGCGGCAGGCTTGTCTGCAGGCTGCGAAAGTCAGAAGACTACATTTCCCATGAGGACATTGGGTTTTGGAGCACATGTGCATGCGAAAGCCCTCACGTGCTAATTAAACCCCTCCTCGGCTCGTGCTGCTTGTTGTTGATTGTTGGTGTTGCAGGCATGGCCGGAGAAGAAAAGGTTGCAGAGCCGATTGGACCTGTGCACCTGGTTGCCCCCCCCCATTTGCTGCCTCAAGGTTACCTGTGCATACTAGAATCAGTAGCCCATGCCAACCAAGGTGGAAAGGGTCAACTGCATTTGGCGTCTGTGGTCAGGAAGGAGTTGTGAGATACTGCAGGGGTGAGACCATTTTGTAACTAAATCTTTAAAATCTTTTTCTTGTTGACTGGAAAGCTCTTGGGGAATTAATTTAAAGTTATCTATTTATTCTGGTACCAAACTAGATAGTATCATGGCATTGGTGGCAGAATGATTTTCTTTCCACTCTTTTAATAGATTTACATGGTATAGTTGGGTCTTTTGTTTCCTGTCAGGTTTGGCTACCTTATAGGTACAGGTTGCAGTTTCTTCTAATATTTTATACGGCCCAAGCCACTTTGAGACAAGTTTGTTTTCGGAGGTAGGTAAGAGGACTTATACCTTTTGTCCTATTGCAAATGATCTTAAGTTAACCTTTTTGTCGTAAGTGGACGTCTGTTGTGCTTGGGCTTTTTCCATACAAGACCAGATTTCAAACAAGTTTCTTATGCTCTTGCAATCTGGTAGCTATTTGCGAAAGGAAAATGGGCGCCTCTTCTCTTTCTTCCCAGGTCTCCTGGGCGCATGTCCAGGACAGCGCTACGTTCTCTACCATAAAGTAGTTCAAAAGGAGAGAATCAAGTGGATGAATGAGGGGTTTTTCTTGCTACAAATAGGGCCTAAGGGATCATGCATTCCCAGTCCTTCCCGTCCTTATCTACCAACTTTCTTAGGATCATTTACAGTGTTTTATTGAATCTTTCTACCATCCGTTTTGGGTTGGTAAACTGATGTTCTTAAGGTGGTGAAATGGGTCGATTCCTTGACTTCACGCATGAGTTTGCTAATAAAATTGGATTCTTGATCCATTAGAATTTCCTTAGGAAAACCAACCCTGGAAAAAATATGGTAATAGGTGTTTTAAAAGCTGCTGGGTGGTTTTGTTCTGCATAGGGAATGCCTCTGAGAATCTGGCAGCATAATCAAGGATTACAAGTACATATTTGTTACCCAGTCTAGAGGTTTCCACTGGTCCAATCGTATCCATCCCAGTCCTTGAGAAAAGGACTTCCATTATTGGTAAAGGATTCAGAGGGGCAGGCAAGGGAATATGAGTACTGTTTTTTTCTAATAAATTTGACATGTCTAAAATACGTTCTTTATATCAGCATGGATACCTGGCCAGTAAAACTTCCCACTGATGTGTGCCTGGGTGTCATGGCCTTAGTGCGAGGGCCCAGGCCTTCATCACCCGCATGGTCCACATAGACCCAGTCCTGGCACCTTTGGCGCCAGGCTCATGGAAATGTGTGCTTTGCACTCTCTGTGCCTAAGGCACGTGAATCAGGGCAGGGCGTGGCCATAGAATAGCATTGGGAGGCACGTGCTGGAGTCCTTGGGTGAGGCAAGGTGGCCCACAAGGTGTGGCTAAAGAGAGGGGCCGGAGCCAGCCTATATAAGGCCAGCCCAACCACATGCTCTTGCTTCACATTACCCTGCTTAGCAGCGTGATGCTTACCGCTGTTCTTCACCTTGATTCCGGTACTCCATCCTTTGAAGGCGCACTTACCTGAGTCCAGTCGCTCCATCGCTGAAGGCACACCTACCTGATCCCAGCCGCACCATCGCTGAAGGTGCACCTACCTGATTCCAGCCGCTCCATCACTGAATGCGCGCTTACCTGATTCCAGCCGGCCCATCGCTGAAGGCGCGCTTACCTGATCCCAGCAACTCCATCGCTGTGCACGCACCCTACCTGCATTCTATCGGAGTCGGGGCCTTGTCTCACCCGATTCGGCTTCCATCGACGCGGGAATTTCGCTTCTTCTCCGCTTCAATGTGGTATCTTCCTCCAGAGCCGCTGATCTGTCTTTGAACATCCAGACTCTGCTCCACGCCATCGGACCGCTCCTACAAGGGGAAAAGTACACAACAGGTTAAAACCTCATAGTAACGAACTCTGGTCACATCTTACCTGAGTCTTGACTTCCATCATAACGGCCTCTTACCTGTTGACCTTGAGAGTCCATCATCCTTAGGGGAATCCTAGGTTCCGCTCCACGCTTCCAATATATCATCTTCACAGCTAGAGAAGAGCAGAGACATTACAAGACATCGTTATTACTTACCATTAAGTCAAGACTCATTGTTAAAGACATTATTGAAAAACGAACAATAACTATAACCCAAGACTTATCCTCCAAGTGGATTGATCACAGCCAGTCTGCATCACCACTTCGTGGGCCAGTGAAACAACTAGGCCCATTCAACGCGCCCCTGCTGAAGAAAGCAGGACGGAGAGCCCAGCATTACATAATAATAGGTGAGCTTGCATGGGAAGGCTCTTGCGCACTCCGTTTTGGCACAAAAGGGGGTGAGGGAGTTTGTAATACCTTTGCGCCATCTTCATTACCTCTCCTCCTCTCCCAGGGGGGATATCAGCATCCAGAGCAACATACTCCGCAGCAGCTGGGGAAGACAGCCGATACAGGGGAGCCAAGTCGGGGGAGGGCTCCAACCGTGCCCCAACGCCCCCGCAGAGACCCGGTGAGCGTAACACTGGGACTTAGATTGTCCTAAGTGTCCCATGTTAAATGAGAATGTGCAATCTCTAGTACGATCTTCCAATGGGTTGTGGGGATTACTGAGTTTTACTTAGGCCTTCTGTGGATGTTTCCTTTCTGTACAGTAACCCCTGTCTTAGAAAGAAAAAGGGACTTCTCTTCTCTAATTTCCCCTTCAGAAATCACTTGCAAGAATGCCTCTGCAAGTGTTGAATCATTTCAATGGGCGTAGGCTAGATCAGGAAGAATGGCAGTTTCTTATTCCCTTTTTACTTGAGTGGTAGATGGTTCATCAGCTTTCCCAAAGCCTAAGGTACCTCTCTCAGTATATTTCAGTTCACTCTCTCTAAAATTAGGAAACAGAGCCCTTTCAAGAACTCCTTGTGCAATGTGTCCACACAATGTACTTCAAATGGAATTTCTCCATGATTCTCTGTAGGAGAGCCTTTATGTCTCCCTGGAAGGCACGATCTATGACACCTGCTAGGACATCTAGACTGAACTTCCAGGCCAGACCAGATTATGAAGCCAATCTTATATAACACTCAGGAGGGGTTATCAAAACTAAGTCTGTGGGAATCATTCCTCTTTTCCCTGGAGGGATAATAGCTATCGATTCTTTCATGGAGATAGAGGGGTCTGTGGCTCTATGACTAGGCTTCTGGAATTTTAGGGTTCCCCAATTTGTCTCAATTTACTCACATCCCACCTCTGACACCACATGTAAGGAAGGCATGGAATCAACAGTAAGACAGACACATGTGACCACAGTTGAAGGGTGTTTATTGAACTTCAAAAAGGGTTTGAAAAATGCATAGCTAATCCTAAATCTGAAGGAGCAAGCTATGACCATCAAATAATAATAACGCAGTCCTAGTGGTGTCTTGTCAACATTAAAGTGCCAATGCTAAAAAAAACGATTGCCATTCCTTACCTCTAATAACAAATAGTGTGGGAAAACAATGCTATGTGACAGAAAGATGTGTTCAAGAAATTATATGTCAGGATATTCAGGCATAGTCCTTACTTCCCCACGTTTTCAGCATGGGACAAGGTGGAACACTCGAGCTTAGCACAGTCTCTGGCTTCTCAAGCACGAGGGTGCAGTTCAAACATTAGCATCAGGGCCTTTCATGCCCAAGTCTCTGTGCCTTTCAAAGTATCTTCTTTCAGTGGGCCTGATGCGACAAACAAACAGTACATTATTTTCCTCTCGGGATTTCACACATACTCAATTTCTCAGGTGATGCACTATTCACCTTGGCTCCCCCTCAGCTGGATTCAGATCCCCTTTAACAAAATGCTCGTAGGATTTTCATGTATCCAATTTCTCAGATGATTCACTGTTCACCCCGGAACCCCCTCAGCCAGGCTCCGTTTTAACACAATGTTCAATCAGTCTCCATCTGCCGGGCTAGGATCAATTTAGTTCACTTTACCACAAACTTGCTTTATCCTGAAAGCTTTCCATTGATCTCCCTCATTCGGGCTCGGACCAACTATATCTATTTTGTTATCAACTTGCTTAGCATTATCAACATCGAAGACTTTCGATTGTGCACAGGATTCTTCTTAACCTGTCGCAGGACTACTTTGATGCATAGTTCTTTGCCACTCTTTCACCCTTCTTAACTCTCAGTTTGATACCTTACAGAGACCTTGATATGAGCATGCATGGTATCATATCTTTTGTTTCAAAGTTCAATCACTGATCTGTTGTTCAATTTTACTTGCAATGGTTATCACATGCTTTGTCATACACTGTTCGCTTCAGCGCTCACCATAAAATGTTGCTGCTCGCAACCTTGGCTTCAACACAGACCGGTCTGGTATCAGTCTCCCCAACTCACCGGCTGTGTTGATTTCACTGGAGCTGCTTTGTTGTAGGAGCCAAAGACAGCACCATGGCAGCAGGCGATTCTCCCCACCTTGATTCTGGACACGTGAGGGCCCCAGGTACCTCCAACACTCAATGAGGATTCTTCAGCCTGATTTCCTGGTCTTACGCTTTCTATTCTTGAGGTTTTAAAAGGTAACAATTCCTCATCAAAAAGGCCAAGGGCACTTCCCTCCTTGCTATCCCCTTCTGTTTTGCGGTCTTTCTCTTCATGTTAAACTGCAATCTTGGAACTGCTGCTTTCTGGTGTGCTTTGCTTCGCTCAGAGGGTGCTCTTGTACTCTGCCTTTTATCTGTGTGACGAAGTGAAATGGAAGTCAGGTATGTGTAATGAACAGTAATTGCCTGACCCTGCCTGACTATTGTATTGGGACCTGTCAGGTATATGGCTCAGGTGTTAGTTCCCTTTCTCTCATAGCGAGCTGTCCATGAGAAAGTGTTCATGTTGTGATGGGGGGGATTGAGTTCCTAAGTATCCTACCTGGTAGGATGGTGTAAAGGTTTTACAGGGAAGGGGATACCACGTCTCGCCATCCGGTGCCCCACTCCCACTCCACGAAGACCCATCACCCAGGTGATCCTCCCGCACTGGTCCACCCCCAGGAACTAGATCCAAAAGTGATGGCCATCTCCTAGCCACCTGGATGGCAGAGCACCAGGGATTAGCAGGTGAGACACCTTCAGGTTTCTCACAGTAGCCATAAGGGGAAGGAAGCCGGGCTGGAATGGGTGGAGATGGCACTTGGCTTCAAGAAATTGGGAAAATTGCAGAGTGACA
The DNA here is from genome assembly GCF_040938575.1 of Ambystoma mexicanum. Lineage (NCBI taxonomy): Eukaryota > Metazoa > Chordata > Amphibia > Caudata > Ambystomatidae > Ambystoma > Ambystoma mexicanum. The sequence continues at coordinate 835,354,382 of NC_090928.1, forward strand.
ATTGCCTCCATCACCTTCATAAGCACTGGGAGAAGTGAAATTGGCCGATAGTTCTCCGCCAGTGAAGGGACAAGATGAGATTTCTTAAGAAGTGGAGAAACGATTGCATGTTTTAAAGCCTTATGAATCATCCCAGTTGCAAAAGAGTGGTGTAGAGCTGCTGTAAATAAGGCAATAGCCTCCTCAGAGAGGGCCTGAATGACATAAAAAGTAACTGAGCCTGCTGGTGAGGCTGATCTAAGTTTAGATAGAGCAGAAAAAACCATGTTCATAATCATTGGAACAAATTGAAAGGAGCTAGTTTGATTACTCCCTATAATAGGCTGAGCCAAGTTACACACATTCAGAGAGCCCGACCGGGCAGCCCCAATGGACTGCTGAATCGTGTGGATCTTTTCACCAAAATAAGAGCCAATCAGATCACATTGAACTTGTATATGCAAAGAGTCGGCCAGCGGCCGCATAGGTGCTGAAAGTTCCCTAGCCACATAGCAGCTTGGTACAATGTTCTTCACGGAAGCAGGCTTGTTTGAGCTAACTAAGAGTCTCGGAATACCACAGAGTCCAGGATTTTAGTTTGTTTGTTTGTTTGTTTTATTATTTATAGCGCACACCAGACCCGAGGGTATCAGAGCGCAGAAAAAGGCAGGAGAATTCTCAGCTTGGTTACAGTGCTGTACATATATATACACAATAGGAATGTACATAGGTATGTGCAAAAGTAGACAGAAATGGAACATAATATACAGGTGGAGATATACAAAAATAATATACAGGTGGAGTTAAAATACAACATTTGAGACATGCTATGATGTAGAAAGTAATGGCTGACTATGTACAATGTAGGTTGGTCATGGAGGTCCGTTGGTGGATCGTTATAGATTAGTGGTCATTTTATTAAAACCAATTAATGATGTTCTGTCGGAAGTGAGAGTAGGTTTGGTTTGTTCTTAGGGCAGTCAGTAGGGAATTCCACAGCTGGGCTGCTTTGATTGGGAAGCTACACCCTCTTGTTTTGGCTTGTTTAAATCTGGGTATTGTTAAAAGATTTGAGTTGGCCAGTCTTGAGGGGTGGTTAGAGGATTGTCTTGTGTATCTTTCTGTGAGGTGAGGCTGTCTTCAGACGGATTTTGTCGGTAGTTGTGAGCCAATTGTTCAGTCTCCTTGTCTCAGAGATATTAACTTTTTTAGAGATACCCAATGCCGCTCTGAGGGTGTTATTTAGTAATGTCTGGATTTTGTTAATGATTTGTTTATTGGCACCCAGATATAGGGCATTGCAGTAGTCCAATCTTGAAAGGATCAAGGCTCTGGCCAATGTAATACAGCTAAGTGTTGAGAGGAAGGGTTTGGCCGCTCTGATTAGCTTACATGTGTAGGCCATGGCAGAGGCCAAGGAGTTGACCTGTTTAGAGAGAGAAGGGTGGCGCCTAGATAGAAGCCAAGTGTTTTAACTTCTTTGGCAACTTTGATTATGTTGCCATCCATACCAAAACTAGAGTATTTGTGGCTGAGTTTATTGATGTTGGTGGCGGTGCCAAGGATAAGGAGCTCCGTTTTGTCATTATTCAGGCATAGACCGTGGGTGGCCATCCATGCCTGGATGATGAGGTACATGCCATTAACCAGGGCCAAATCCTTATTATAATCTCCTGTCAATGGTAAGAGGATCTGAGTATCATCTGCATAGTTAGTGTAGGTGATACCAAGACCATCAAGATCATCAAAAAGGGGCTTGGTAAATATGTTGTACATAGTGGGTGACACATATGAACCCTGAGGCACTCCTCAAGTGATGGGGATGGGGTTGGTGGATGCTGTCAGTGAAAAGACCTGCATGGTCCTGTCTTTTAAGAAGGATTGTACCCATTTGATAGCATCCTGTGAGAAGCGTGCGGCCAAGTCCAAATGATTGCAGAGGACTTTGTGATCGACGGCGGTCGACAGATCAAGCAGGAGCAGTAAGGTGGTTTGCCGTTGTCCCTGAGTGCATCGATCTGTGCCTTAAGATCGATCAATGCTGTTTCAGTCCCATGTTGTGGTCTGAAACCTGACTGGCTGACTGGTGTTCAAGATATTTTTGAATTTGGAGGTATGCTATCCCTATCCAGAATTTTGAGCAGGAAGAGGACAGTGGCCATGGGTCTGTAATTGGTGGGTATGGAGGGGTCTAAGGATTGTTTTTTGAGTAGGGGGAGTACCTAGGATTCTTTAAGGTTGTTAGGGATGGTGCCAGTGGCAAATGATGCGTTGATAAGTTTAGAGATGAAGGAAGATAGATCTCTAGCTGCATCTTTAATAATTTGGGCTGGGCAAGGGTCTCCTTGACAGTTAGATGGCTTGAGAGTGAGAATGATTTTCTCAACCTCTAGGGTGGAGACTTTGGGGAAGTTGAAGTGATCGATCCGTTTCTGATTGGAAGTGCGTATGCTATGTTGTTGGCCTTCGTTCTGGCAGTTGTTTTGCTTTTTAGCGATTTTGTCTTGTAGGCTTATTACTTTATTGGAGAGTGCTTCTTGAATGCTGGTACACCAGTTTTTGTCCTTAACACAGGTGTCTGTGTCAAGTATAGGAGATTCAAGCTCTTTGAATATTATGAATAATTATTTTATGCTTGAATTAGCTTGCAGGATTCTTTTGTCATAGGTGTTATGCTTGGCTAAAAGAATTTCCTTCTTGTAGAGGGCGGATATATTGGATAGATTATATTGGATAGATTAGTCCTATTGACATCCGTTGGTGTTTGTCTCCAAGGGGCTTCGCTTTTTCTTTTTTCTAATCTTAATAGTTTGAGGTGTGGGGAGAACCAGGTGTTGAGTTTTTTTTTAGGTTTGCACTTTCTAGATTTTAGCAAGGCAATAGTGTCAAGGGCATTGGTCATTATTTTATTATATTCCTCAACTAAGGTGGAAGGATCGGTAGAATCAGGAAGAGAGTTGAGAGTTGGTAGTATAAAGGGTGTTACTTTCTCAGCTGTGATGTTTTTTTTTAAATTCCTGGTGGGAATAGAGGGGGCCAATGGGTTATTTTTGGGGGATAGCGTTATGGCTTCTATTGAGAAGGCTATAAAATGGTGGTCAGTCCAGGATTGCTGGTTGGTGGATGTGATGGTGGCTGTGAAATTGTGGTCAGCAACCCAATCAAGGGTTCTCCCTTTTTTGTGAGTAGGGGAAGTTACTTTTTGGCTGAAACCTAGCTCGGTGAGAGAGCCAGCGATAAGTTCTGCCTGCTGGTCTTTAGGGTCGTTAAAACCTAGGTTGAAATCGCCTAGTAAAAGGACTTGTGAAGAGTTCTTTAAATTGTCTGGGATGATAGTAGTGAAGTCATCTTTGAATGAGCCGATGGGGCCCGGGAGCCTGTACAGTAGGTGGATAGTAAGGGTGTTGGAGCCGGTGAGGGGTAGTTTGGCGGTCAAAGATTCACATGATAACATTGGATGCAGGTGCTAGTCTTATAGCAAGGTTGGTTTTAGCTATTATGGCTAAACCTCCACCTCTGGCTATTGTTCTGTCAGCTCTGATTATTGTATCGTTCTCAGGGACTGACAACATAATGGCTGGGCCGGCTGCCCTGTGGAGCAAGGACTCAGTGATGGCTAGGAAGTCATATTCCTCAGATTGTAAGATATCAGCTATTTCTGTGGCGTGTGCCACCAGAGAGCAGGCATTGATTAAGGCACCCTTAAGATGTGGAGCTGTTTTATGTATCATTGTAATGGTGGGACCAGAGTGGTAATTTTACTTTCAAGAGATGCGTTGGGTGGTGGGATCTGAAGGAGGCTGATGGGTGAATGGGAGTTCCTAATATTAGTATTGGATATGGACCTGGCGACAGGTTCAAATAGTTTAAGCAGTCTGGATTGAAATCTTTGATTTCTGGTTATGGTGCCGCACGGGGTGTTCATGTTGTGGGTGTGCAGTGGGAGGTAGTTGGAGATGAATGTCCTAGCAGAGTTAAGGTATTTGTGATGAAGTGGTGTCGATGGGTCCTTGGTGAGTGTAGGTGTTTGCTTTGTCGTGCTGAGCAGGGTGTGGATGGGAAATGTGGGTAGGTCGTGGACGTAATTAAGAGCAAGTCTAGGATAGACCTTACTAGGACTTTGTAGATGCCTGTGACATATATGTTGATGTGGCGCCGTCTAAGACATTGCCCTGCCGTGGGTAAGGGCAGGTTCTATGAGCTGAGGGGTGAGGTACAGATTCAGCTGTGTATTTTAGGCGACCAGTTGATGATTTCATAGGAGCCAAAGCCTCAGCAGTGTCAGTCATGGCCTCCACCAGCGCCGAGCAAGGGTATTGGTTCCCATCCTCAATTTCCTTCTGCGTTAGAGGGATCAATAAACTTGCTGCAGAACTAGGGCTAATCCTGCCCCAGTGGCGTCGAATTTCAATGGGTTTAAATCAAGGGTGTTACCTAGGATGTGTGTAGGGAGATGGTTTCTGAGATAAAATGCCAGAAGGGACACTAAATTCTTAGCAGAGGAATCAGCAGGATTGTTAGGCCATAGATTAAAATCCCACATAAACACAATCTTTCGGTGAATCAGTGACAGATCTGCAACCAATTGGGCAAAGTCTGACACAAAATTAGCCATGGGATGAAATGGTTATCAATAAACCAGCAAAACCAGGGTATCAGTGTATCTCCTTCTGCTTGACTTTCGACATTCCACACACAGACATCATTTGCCCAACAGGTTCTTCCCCACCACCACACTGGGTTCCACTCTCCCATTGCACTTCCAGTGCTGTTGAAGAGTCAGTCAACAAAGCAATCGATTGCAAGATGACAGATTGGCAGTTCGAGCAACATCACAACCCTTGTTTGTGGGTGATGGGCTAGCACCTGGATAAGCACAATCCAAGCTGATTAGCACGACTCTACATTTGTTTGTGGCTTGCTGAGTGAACATTAAGTGTTTGTGGAGAATTGAGTTTGGAACCTCTGTTACAATGGTGCTGGTTATGGCACTTGCCAAGTGGTATAGTAATACCCTAGTATAATTTTCCAATAACTGCTGAACACAGTTCGATGTTGAGGTTGTTCAAATTTAATAGTGCGTTGGTCAGGTCGCAGCAACTGCCCATGTTGGTGCAGTCTAACTTGTGTGTAGTTGCTGGGTAGCTTCTAAAGCCTGGCAGAGCTGGGTGAAACAGTGTGGGCTGAGCCCCACCGGGCTTTAGAAGCTATCCAGGAACCCACATTCAGGACCCCCATGCCAACTCATTCACGCCTTGAGAAAGACCCCCGGTTGAAACACGTGTTGGCAATTCTTGACATGCAAATGGCATACACCTGATATGAAACTGTACACAAGTTTGTCTGCCCAACTTGGACAGTTACTGTGACTTGACCAATGCACCATTAAATTTGACCAACCTCAACATTCAACTGTGTCCAGCAGTTATTGGAATGTCATATTAGGGTACTACTACCATATCCAGCTCCATTGTAACCGAGGTTCCAAACCCAATACTCCACTTTCACAATAACTGGGACTTCAGGAGCTCTGTCCCACTAGAACCTCAACACCAGGCTGCAGGAAAAACTTTGGTAAACCTAGAGAGAACAGATCAGCGCGGGGGTCCACTCTTCCTATGAGCTCCTACTATTCCCAACATTAAGTGTTTGCCAGCTTCCTATCCCTCACTGATGCACAGGAATGTTTGTCTATCATTTTTCCGGCACCTTCCCTAACTGAAGAAGGGTCAAAAAAGGTATTATAAGACAAGAAATAGAAAAAACACAAATATTGGCTTATATATGCTAGCCCACACAAATAAGCATAACCAGTGGCCATATTTTAAAGATGGCTGAACTGGACTATGAGATTCAGGACAGGAGTAGAAGATCTAGCCTCCCCAACATGGGCTCTCCCAAAACTCAGTTCCCTGGCTCGCTTTCTTCTTTTCTTGTCACTTTGGGCCAAGTGAAGAATAAAGATGGGTTCCGCTCTTCCACCATCAATCAGAGATCTGCCTGCAGGGGGCAGGTTCATCTTATGCATCTGGCCTGGACTTTCAAAATATTTTAAACAGCGCTGGCACTAATGAGTTAACTGAAATGGTAACACATGTAGCTAATGCTGTGAACACGATTATCAATATTAACACAGCTCTTGTGAATGACTGTGCATCCCCTTCCTATATGATGTTGCTGCTCGAAACATTTTTTCAGGGCCGAACTGCCCTTTTTTCTATTCGTGAGACAGCATTGTCAACTTGAACAAGTGCCTTACTCAACACGAACTTTCCCAAAGATGTGTTATCCTACTTATCTGATTACTGCTACTGCTCCTACTACCATTAGTGCCACGGTTTATTTGCTACATTTTCTGCTAATACGTACACTCTACCTGCTGTAGTTCTACCTGTAACCACTGTGATTGGTGAATCTTTTTTGGTCTCTGCCCGAATTACATTAAGGAGCAGTGGGGATCCCGGGGCTCACCCTATGGCAGCGGTATTCAAACTGTGGGGCGCGGCCATCCAGGGGTCAGCGGGTGAATCCCTGGGGGGCCCTGAGAGCTCAGCATGAAATGAAAAAAAAAATGTCTTTTTTTTGTTTTATTTGTTGTTTTTTTTTTTATTGGAAGAAATGGGCAGGGGTGGCTCACATGGTCGGGCTGAAGCATGAAACTGTCTCATGCAACAATGAAAAAGTGCCCTGCAGTTGTAAATGGATATTCATTCCTTTAGTCACAGACTGGGCCTCATTACAACTATGGCGGTACAGTAACAATGGTGCCGGTACGCTACCGGCACCATTGCTACCGTACCGCCATAGTACGAGTTGTGCTTGCGGGTGCCTGACAGCCCGCCAGGTCTGAACTGGTAGGCCGAGCGGCACCCGTGAGCACAGCTCGTGAGATGCACCGGCACCGTTACTAGCGGTGCCGGTGCATCCGAGCTCCCCATTCCCATTGTGCCCTGTGGGGCTTTAATGGGAATGGGGATCTACCCTTACCGGCACCCGTGAAAGGGCAATTATCAGGTCCGCCTGACTCAGCATTACCCGGTAATTGCCCATTCACGGGTGCCAGACCCGGATGCAACTCCGGCGGCAGCCGTGCCGGTTCTACCGGCACAGCTATTGCCATGGTTAGGGTTGTAATGAGGCCCACTGTTTCAATAGTACCCACGGGGTGCTTTGTGTTAAAATGTAAGTAAATTGTGATATATTCAGCAACAATGGTCAAAATTACTAACTGCATATTAAAGTAACTGATCAAACTGGTCCACATTGGCCAAAAGGTAGCCCATTTTGACTGGCCCACACTAGCATTTTACATTTTTGGTACAGGCATTGCCCTATCGGCCAGTCGGAGCCTGGCGGCTCATCCATAATGGCGAGGGGGCGCCCACCCAGTGGCCCCTCACCCATTATGGAGGAGCTAAGGAGTCAGCCCAGTGAAACAGTGAGCACTCCCTTAGCTTTTTATTTCCAGTTGATGGAGTGCTCCTGGGCTGGCTGAACTGTCTAACACTATTTCCCTTTGACAGTGCAGTTTAGTTCCCCAGCCGCACATGCTCACTGAGCCATGCAAGTGCTGGGGCATTTTGCTTCGCCAGCATTGCATAGCTCATTGGAAATGCTGGCTGGGCACTGCATGTCTGTATGTCCGAGGGGGAGATCCTGTGCCTCCTCGCACATACGGACAGAGCAGCCTGGAGTAGGGCGTTTCAGCACCCACACGCAGGCCAATGCAGAAGGTACGTTTATGTTCAATCTTTTTATTTAAACATGTGTATGGATGTGTGTTTGCTTATGTTATGAGTGAGTGTATGGTGATGGATGCTCGTGTGAATGATAGAGTGATTGCTGTATGAATGTGCAGCGCCTTGCATACACACATAATCATGTTGATTGTGTTAGGCCCAGTGGGGCCCAGGGGACAGGGATGGTATCTTTTTACTGGGCATCTATCATAGATATCCAGTAAAACATGTCATGCCTGCCCCGCTGGGCCCCCCAGCACTAATTGCAAACTGTTTGGCTATTTACTCATTTTTCTGTTAAAAATATACTCTACAATGCAACATTTGAACCCATTATTTAAAAAAGATTCACAGGGGGAAACCCCCCTGAACCCTCCTTTATTGGTTCGGGCTCCCTCACTATGCTCGGTTGCTATGGCATTTTTGGGGGAAATAGTTATGCCCCTCCACTTAAAAAATCACCAGCCGCCACTGGCCCTCAGACTGTGTTGGGAACAAGGTGGGGGGAACCCAGGGACTATGGTGGGAGCACAATAAGCGGGAACCATGGGATATTGGGGGGAGCAGAGTGCGGAGAGCCCAGGGTGTGTGATGGGGTGGGGAGAGACCAGGGACTGGATAGGAGTGGGATGAGGGAGCCCAGCGACTGTGATAGGAGCAGATGATGGCGCTCAATACATATTGTCCTTTTGGCATTTCTGTGGGGTCCCGGCCTGCCCAAATCTTGCTCAGGGGGGCCCCGGACAAAAAAGTTTGAAGACCACTGCCCTATGGTCAGATTATCTTGCCCCAAGCACTTCTCTCACACTCTATGACCTGGAAACCCTACAGCTTTAATATCAAATAATAATATAATGCCAAACAGTTTTGATGTGCTCAGTCTGGAAACTGAGCTTGAGGGTTTGACTGTTTAATCATTTGCCACTGCTTATCTGAGACTTACCTCTGATTTGCAGGGTCCAATGTTCATATTTTTCCTATGCTGAGGTGGATGCAAATATCGGAGCTAATGAGTAATAATCATAATGCCTTGGATGTGAGGCCCATGGATGTGATGACAACTTTGAGTAACTTGAAAAGTGAATCTACAGATATGAGTCGAACACTCTCTGCCCATGAGATTAAAATGCAAGCTATTCAGGAGATCTATGTTTCCAACTCCAATCACAACATGGAAGCACATAGTCAAATTGATCGGGAATCTATCATGGAATATTTTACAACAAACAGTCAACTCAATAACCTCCTTCTTATGTCCTACATGGGGTTTATAGGGCTGTACAGATGTTTTGAGGAATTTTGTGGAAAATGTGTTCACTCATAATCTTGAATTACCACTCCTTGCATATACCCAATGGGCAAATCAAGTCCCCAGGTTTAGGAGTGAAAAGAGGAAGTGAATGAGAGTCAGCTAACTCATTTTTAGACTTATCAAGTCAGAGAGCCAGTTTCTCAGGCCTCCCAAAAAAGGAGGGTGTGGGTTCTTGATAGGGAAATTGAGGTCTCTCTCATTATTTGACTGGGGTTTGATATATTCTATTTTTGGTGTATGGTTAATTTCACTTACTTCATTGTGTTCATGTGTTTTTTTTCTGTGTTGATGGCTGGTGGTCAGGGATGGGGAGTTGGAGGATCTAGTGTTAGACTGGAAACTAATGAGCCAGTGTTGGAAAGACCAAGATTTCATCACATATGAAGAATATCAGTATCTTAATATACATTTTCAAATCACTTCTACTATTTATTTTGTGCCAAATATACACAAACCGTATTTACATCTTCCAAGCAGTCGACGAATTATCAACAGCATTGGCTCATTCATTGAGCACCTTTCAGAATATATAGATCATCAACTTCAACCCTTGACAATATCTCTTTCCTCCTATGTATGTGATACCAAACACATTGTCCAGCAACTGGAAAATCTGTTCTGGGAACCTGAATTCATGCTCGTCACCATAGATGTTTCCTCACTTTATACCAGTATTTTACATGAAAAAGGTCTGCATACTACAAATAACTTTCTCAGAACCATATCCATATCTTACAATGACCAAAACATGATATTAGAAATGTTACAGTTTACTTTGAACAATAACATCTTTACCTTTAACAAACAGCTTTATAGACAAATCCAAGGGACCGCCTTGGGTGCCAAGTTCGCCCCACCATATGCCAACCTATACATGGGGCATTACGAGCTTGAACACGCATGGCGGCACCCATCATTCACGGACAACAGCAAAATAATTTTTTGGGCAAGATACATAGACGACATCATACTCATCTGGATTGGCAGTCAGGAATAATTGGACCAATATTTTGCATATCTAAATACCAATACTTACAATCTTACTCTCACTATGCAAAGCAGCAAAACAACAATACATTTTTTGGACATCAATCTAGATATAAAAAACAACAGGATTTTGACTACTCTCTACATCAAACCATCAGCAGTAAAGAACACATTGTATGCCACAAGCAACCATTCGGCACATGTCATAAACAACATCTCGTTTGAGGAGATGTTGAGAATCAAAACACAACACAAGAAGACTTTGAAAAACATGCAGACCTAATGTAAAACAATTAGATTCAGAGACGGTAGAGCAAATCTTTGGTGAACAAAAGCTATCTAAAAACATCCACCAGGACACAAGCACAATTGCTTCAAGACAAAAAACCTCTCAGGGCAAGAACCCATTTTCCAAAAACTAGATTTATCACCACATACAGTACCAATAGCTATACCATCAAGAACATTGTATCGAAAAATTGGAACATTCTAAGGATTGATCAAGATTTCCAAGACACCTTGGATGACCATCCTACTATAACATTTCGAAAAGCACAAAGCCTCAAAGAAATATTGAGTCCCTCGCATTTTCACGCAACAACAAAACAATCAAAACCTACAGGAACAGCATGGTTACAGAAACCTCAGAAAGGCAATTATAGATGTGGACAATGCCAAACATGCCAGTATTCAGAGAACGGCAAAAAACGGTACAATTGCCCACTGATGACACTAAGGAGATCCAACAACTCATAAACTGCAAAAGCACCTATGTAATTTATGCAATAATGTGTATATGTAAACGGATCTATATTAGAAGCACAACCAGAAAGCTAAAGACACGGATCAGAGAGCATGTAAAATCTATCAAAAATAAAGATATCCGATCACCTTTAGCAATGTATTTTACAAATAACCATCCTGTTGAAGATTTAATTGGTCTTAGATTTAACGGCATTGAGAAAATCAAACCACCACCAAGAGGAGGAAACATTGAACAAATCTTACGCAAACGTGAAGCAAAATGGATTTGTAACATGGACTCATGCCACTCAGGTCTAAATTCGGATCAAGAACTATGCAATTTTTTATAAAGATGCCTCATATTCGTAATTGAAAAACACCAGAAACTTAGCAAGGATCAGCTGTACTCTATAGAACATCCAAATGACGGAACTATTTCATGCTGTGTAACCCTTTTTTCCTTTTATTCTATTCTTCTAAAATGTTTCTAGTACTTATAAGTTATCTTTCATTCTCTATGTTGTCATGCTGAAAGGCATAATTTGTAATTCATTTTCTTCCGTAGGATAGCGAATCTAGTCAATCAAGCATAATAGTTGATGTACATATTACAACAGCTATTAGAACCATAATAGCTATCTCATTCAACCAATTAGCACTCTTTAGACCACACAATGACAAATAGAGGCTCTCTAATAAATAAGAAAACAAAAACAAGATCAAAGGCCCTATCCAATATTGTAAGCCGTTATGAATATTGTTCCACTAAACATTAATTGAAACCATCTCCAACAAATAATATTACGCTACTATAAGACCGATTCCAAACCAAAATGGCAACTGTTACGCAAAAATGTAATGACATCACCGCGTTTGATACGCGATGTTGTCACTACAACGCAATCTGGATTACGAAAGGAAACGTTCAGAATCTCACCATAGATCGAAAACCACTAAAGCAACACAAAGGTAAGACCGTTTGAAACTGTAATCCCATATCAAGATTATAACAAAGCCCCAATGTCAAAAGCAACTTTACTAAATAATTTGGTACGTTCCCTTTCTTTAGGATACACCATCCTGAACTAAGGAAGGTACACCATCCAATTGAGGCTTATAAGTAAGTATTGGCCTGTTATATATTTAGATAATCTAGCAGCTGTACAATCATTAAGTCTGAAAGAAAACAAAGTACAGTTCTGATATACATTATAACTTCATCTCTATGAAACTCTATAGACAAAAAAAGGGACTTGAATCCCCTCTCCTGAAGAACCGCCCCTACAGAGGCGGGGAAACACGTGTTGAGAGTCAGAGTTAAGCTAACACTGCAGAGCACAGATGAGGCAACATTCAGCCATCCAAAAGGGATATAAACACAATCCAAGGCAACTGTATATGCAACAGTGAATTAACTGTGAAGAACATAGTCAAAAGCAGAATCTGTGTCATGCTAATACTGTAGACAGCAGTTCAGACTACATCTAGTCACCTAATAAAGGATATGAGCACAATTCAAGCAGGACTATAACAAATTGAAGACAAATTTGAACTGCTAACTATCCTGCGAATAATATATGTGCAAATGTATGAGCCAAATTAAGTTTGCACAAAACAGAAAAAAGAAATTGAACTGCTATTATTCTGCATACAATTGATGATAAAGTTGAAATGTACAAGTCGGAAGAAACTATTGAACTGAAACAAGTTTGTGAAATTGTAAAAGAAATTGCACTACTAACAATTGCACCCAATAGATGTAAGAGTTGAATTGCACAAGTTGGAACGACTATAACTGGCCAATAAAACCAGTCCTTCAAGGTACAAGTGCACCCACGGCTAATAGTTTTCATTTCTATGTAGCCATAATCCTGACCAGTCACAGGATATAGCCCAGGTTAGCAGCTGACCACCAACATACAATTTCATAACAACATTGGGTATTGTGCCAAGCTGTTGCAGGCTGAATTAGAATATAAAAAAGGAGCTAGTGTTATGCCTTAACTATATTTGCCCAATAAACTTACATGAATAGCAAACAAGATATTGGCAACCACTGACCTGATCCAGGCTGCACCGCTAAATGTGAAGAGAACTGACCTAGTCACCTCTCTGCACTGCTACCAAACTGCAGGAACAGAGAGAGGTTTCCAGGGAAACCCTCATGGGGGAGAAGACCCTGCGCTGTTTCAGTACGAAGGTTCCAGGTGTCTGGAATGGATCAACCATCCGCTGAGGAGGTCCTTACGCCACACGTATATGATTGTTTCTACAAAGCAAGACACCAGATAAGTGGAGAGCTTTAGCCTTCCGATTTATTGTTTGAGAGTAGCGAGTCTTACCCTAAGGTAAATGAGTTCTCTCTTGCTCTTCGGAATGGCGGGCAGGAGCTGTGGTACAATCCGGCCGCATGTCTGAACTGAAACACCCCAAGCAGAAAGAGGTAAGTATGACGGACAGGTTTGAGAGGAACAGAGTGGGAAGAGAATCCTAGAAATCTACTGTGTTATATACACAAAAGTCATAGGGCAAGAGACGGCTGAGAATTGCTGTAGGGGCTTATTGGTGATGTAGTCCGGAAGAACAGAGTACAGACTCTGTATGCTAATTCAAAGAAAGTCGAAAGGATGAGTGTTGAAATGCTGGTGTGTGTAAGATGGGAAATTCTAAGGTCAAAAACCTACCCTGGGCTTCCGGGAGAGATGCCTGCATGAGTGAGCCCAATGATCATGTGAAACCACTCTGTACTGCACAAGGGGCTATGAAACTACGGTATGAAAAAAGAAAAGGAGAGAAAGCCTTGTACGAATGTAGCAGAAAGGAAAGAGAATAGCATTGGAGGTATCAGGAATTGAGCACAAATTAATTTACGGAGCGCGGCCACACGTAGAGTGTAGCAACGCAATGCTTTGTTGTCTGACGGATCTGAAGTTCCTTCCTTGGTGTCGGGGGCTGAGTCTTGAGAACAGGCCATGGCTGAATCCATGTAACGCCGCAGGATGAACATGGCACCATCCTGGGAGGACACCTGCCCAACCCCAACACAAGCTGGTGCCGCAGTGACCAGCGGTGGCGCTGAGTCATCACAGTTAGTCGCTTCCATTCACCTTGGATCAACCTTCGCACTTCTTTGTGACCCCCAAAGGAGTATCTGATGGAAGAAGGGAGGGATGGCTTAGGTTCTTCGGCTTTGGAATTTTGATTGGAATTGTTGGAATGTGTTTAATTGATAAGAGCGGAGGGTTATCCTTTTTGCTCCCTATTCTGTTTATTTGCCCATGCTCTGGTCATCTGTGGTTATCTAGGTGGAGTCTAATTTGCTGGAATATTGTTGGCTTGAATGTTAAGGAAAAGTGGCATATGATTATACCCCAGCTATGCTCCTCTCATTGCTACATGACCTGCAATCCGAAGGCTCACCTTAAGGTATAGAGACCGACATTTCATTAGAGCACAGGAACATGTGAGATTATTATTACATCCTAGGACTATTCTTCAAAGGGTGTTCCTCTGCCTACATAAAATCTGGATGTTTTGAACAAAATTGGATCCTATGGGAAGGTGCTTTTTGATGCTGATTGATGTAGGTAATTCTGAATGTACAATTTTGGACTTATGCACCCACTATTGAACATACTTCATTTTTCTGACTTTTGGCAGTTTATATGTTAGGTTATCATGGGCTTTTTCTTTTTCGGGACTGCCTGTACCACGCCTTTTCATTAGGGTCGTCCTTCTGCTACCTCGCATCTGCAAGCGCCAATGGCCTTTGTTCACAAGAACAGTTTTTGGCTTCCTGGTTACTGGAAGCGGTATACCTTCTATCATCAATGCCACCTCTCCTCCTCCCCTCCACATATTTACCTTTCTGGAATTACCATTGTTGTTGCACCTAGAGCTTTTCCTATTGCCTTGCACAACCCCTTTCTTCCCTCCTTTTTTGCCAGATTTGAATGACTAAGGAATATGAACAATCTGCTCTCGCCTCAAATTCCTGAGGCCTCACAAAGTGACCCTGTTTGTAGTGGCTCTGTATAAATGAACAATAAATACATGTAGATATTTCCAAATGAATTACTACACAAAACCCTGTAATCGCCACCCAGTAGCTCGGCAAACCAGTAATGTTTGTTGTTAACCATACTTCTCAACCATCCGTTGTTAATTTGGGAGTGCCAGAGGGGTCTGCTCTGCCCCCTCCCTTCCGTTTAATGGCTGTATGAAGCCATTTCACGATCTACCGTAAGCTTCGCGTGCAAGATTCCACTGTTAAGTGAATGATACCCAACTGTTCTTTAATATCAGCAAGAACAACACTTTATATAATTATGTCCTTAAAATGATCTTTAGCTCCATTGAAACTTGGGTGAAAGACAATTGCCTTGATCTAAACAGCTGCTTTGGCAATCATTTTTAAATCAGTGTGCTACTTTCTCGCTTGATGCACACCCTTTCCCTTTGCATCGTAAAGTCCTGACTCATGGAATTCCTTTTGACCCTCAACTCCTACTAGCACAACAATTTAATGTGGTGGTTGATAGTTCCAACTACTACCTTATGTAGGCATCCAAATTCAACTCTATTTAGAGGACTCAACCTGGAGTACCATATGTAGGGCCACTATGAGATCAGAGCTGGGCTACGCTAACTCCCTTTGCAACGGGGCTCCGAAATATCCAATCCCAAAATTACAATCCATACAAAATGAAGCTGTCAAAATAGTTAATCACTTTCAATATTGTGCACTATTTTGTGACACCACAACTGATTGTGTGCTGAGGCAAGTGTTTCAAATCTATTTAAAATAGCTTGTCTTTAAATGTAGATTGAAAATGGCACCAAAATATCTGGTATCGAAACAGAAAGCTTTGGTCAGCTTTTCAAAATCTTCCCATAGTTCGAAATGAAACAAGCAGGCGGGAAACGGTTCTCGGTACAAGGAGCTGCCGATTGGAATTACACACCTCCCCCAAATTGAGGAGTGAATTTAAAACCTACCTTGTTCGTAAATATCTGCTATTGTAATGCTATACAGATGTTTCTGCTACCCTTTGTGCAGTTCTACGGTTCTAGCGCCTTCGAAAAGAAATCAACATAACCTAGCATAACATTGGCAGCATTTAAGGTTTAACTGTACAGATGGATATTTAATGACAATTTACATAACACTGTTTGCAGAAACAATTTGAAAAATGGAGGTACAGCTTCTATTGCTTTGTCCATAAATAGGCTGTCAAAGTCTTGCTTAGATGCTAGATGAATAGGAGTTAAGTTGATACAAATCCGGTAAATGGGGATTCTCTGTTCCGCAATAAGCATTTTGAAAACAAGTACATTCCCAAGTAATGCAATACTAATATTCCACAGACAATAAAACCTCTAATTGCATAATAAACCCATTCAAAATTATATAATAGAGCCCCTAAACCTGCCTGCTGGTAGATCCAGCAGAGACAAGAAGAGACCCGCTCCTCAATTTCCTCCAGGGCTTTGATAAAAAGGTATTAAGGGATTTGTCAGACATGTAATCCATTATTTCACTCCATTGTTTTCCTGTGGCGTTCACTGTATTTTTGCAATGTTTAATAGAAGCCTTCCAATCCCACTCCTTTAATAGGATTTAAGCAGCTTGGCATCATGCATACAGTTTCTCAAAAACGTGAAAACATGTTGCCGTGAGCTGTTCATTTGGTACTGATACAACAGTTCTTTCATTGAGCCTCCATCTGCTGAGGATAATTATTAAATGATCTTAAATGATCAGACATTAGGATAAAGGTTTTGCCCGGTTTAAGTCAAATTCTTTCGCTCAGGAGACTAATGCATTTTTCCCGTTTCACTTTCCATTTTATTGCAGAATTCCTAATGGTACGAGCCCTAAATGTCCACTCCATAAAGCGACAACGGTGCATGGGTGCAAATGTTGATTTTACACTGTAACAAGCAGTACAACAGGTAGCCTATGTGACCTAAAACAGTGACAGCACTCTCGTCAAATAATACATTTTGCCACTCAACTTAGACTGAGTCTCAATAAACCTATAGCCTGTTATCATAGTATGACCCCAAATAACAGTTACTGTAGTATTTACTCAAGGCCATTATTTGCAATCCAACAACTGGAATGGCAATGTCGATAGCCGCCTATTAACATTTATTTTACCCCTGCCATCTGATGACTCCAGGTCATTTGTAATGCAATAAGCACGGAGTGCCACAATGGGGCATCATACCTCAATGGGTGTCTGTTCCTAAAATGACCACATCATCCACATTAGCTACAACATAACTGTGACGGTCTGAGGAATACAGGTTAAATAGGAGAAGGACAAGTATATGCTCTTGTGCCAAACCTATTTTATTACAATGTTTGCCCTTCTAAAACGTTCACCATTATACCCATCCAAATCATGACTCATGTCCATATATAGGATTGTACTGATCTTGAGTTAGTCAGTCACACACATATACAACTTTCTCCACAACTTCAGAAGGTCAGTACTATCAGAAGTTGAGCAGGAATCCACAACACACCAGTACAGGTTTGGATTCATTAGGCAAAAAATAGTGTTCTCTAAAAAAAATCAACACTAAGCCTCCATATTTGGTAGAAGAGCCCTTGTACGGGACCAGCCAATAGTTATCTGCCCATACCAGTTTATATGGAACATCGAAGAGGGCTAACAGTCTTTCATTTTCTATCCGGTCTTTTGCCCACTTTTCATTTATAAAAACAGACACCCTTTCCAAGTATTTGGAATTTGGCCGAAGGCATTGCTCAACCAAAGACAGAATGTTTGATGAAGGTCCAGAAAAGCGGATTGGTCAAAAGCACTGTTGTGGTCATAGCACCTGTTAAAGATGCCCAAGACTGATTTAAGCTAACTAGTGTTTTACTAATGGTTAACACCACAAATATCACCACAAACCACAGGTTCACTTCTCCACCCAGGAATCCCCAACCCTACAACTGTTTTCTCACCAACCATTTTTGGAAGGGGTGGCATACAATGATTTTGTGTGTTCCACTCAAATTGTTTCCTGAATTAGTGGGACCATAATATCCCACCTAAATCCCTGGGCCTTTGCAATGATTTCCCAACATGTTCTTCGATCCTTTTTCATGTAAGGCTGGAAGAGTTAATTCCTTCTCTTAGAGACATAATCCATTGCTTTTTCTTAAATATGTTGTTGTCGATCTACTGCATGTTTTTCAGACCACCCAGGGAGAGATATATTTTTCTAATTGCAGCTGTATAGATTATTTTCCAAATTTAATAAAGTCCTGATAGCACTGCTCTTTTTGCCCAGAGACCGTCTTATACAATGTTGATGTTCCACATTATTCCTGAGGGGCATCTGCAATCACTTGAATCAGCACCTCAAATTGTCAAAATGTTGAAAAGAAATCTCTGCATGATTGTATTCCAATATAAATCTGCTAGATACAGTCTTAGGCAGCTAACATGAATCTGAAATCTCCAACAGATGTCTCACAATGATGACCTTCCACTTTATGGTCAACCAGTCTTTTAATGGATTGTTATTCACAGCATTTCTCAACCATGCAGAGCTAAACGAGTAAGTACAAGTTTACACAGACATTGATCAGTGTCTATTCAAGGCTTAATAATCTTTCTTTTACAAAATCTAAAGACGGAGACATCAACAAAATAAAATCGAAAAATATAGAGCATTATTATTTGTAAGACTGGCACAATTGGTCCAAGCAACTCCTTCAGATATTCTGTTTGCATGCTTAATATACATGACTTATGTATTCCATCGTTAGTCTTCCTCAGATTACTCTAACTGCTACCATTGTTGGGTGCAGGCATGGCATGTACACTTACAACAAAGAGCCCGATTCATGTAATATGTTGTGCAGTAAATATGGACTTTGTGCCAAACATCATGCCAAACCCAGTTTGTCGATTCATGGAATCGTATGCGCTGCACTATTTCGTAGTTTGCACAGACTTTGCGCAGGCTCGGCATGGCTCTGCGATCAGCCGAGTGCCTTGTGCAGGACTCCACGCAGGGGGAGGGCGTGGCCTGCACAGGGACCGGAGTTGGGACGGAACACGCAAAATGAGGAAGAATAAGGGAAAAAGTGGGCAATACAAGGGATGGGCTGCAGGCACTCCATAGCACACCCACAAATGCGCATGACAAAGCGTATTCATGGATGTGACCATCCGACATTTTGCCTGAATAAATGCGCACGCAAAGCCCTCTATCTTTCTGCCCAACCGAAGGCAGGCGTACAGACACTTGTGCATAGGATTCACAGCATGGAGGTGAGTTTGCATGTCGGATTTAGGGGTGCATGCACGCAGATGGGGTTCTGATCAAACTTAGGGATACAGCATAGTAGGGTGCAGGGACGGTTTACAGGGGTTGACACGCAGTTTGACCGTGATATGACATGAGTTACGGGAAACAGTGCATATATTCTCAGGGTGTTGTTCCAGTTACGGGGAGCCCTGTGCAGTGTTGCAGAGGTGCTGTCTTGGTTGTGGGGCCCCACGCGGTTTCCACAGGTGCGTGTGTTTGCACTTGCAGAGGCAGGTTAATGTGGCTCTTTCGGCTTGGTGTGGGGGGGGTGTGTCAGGGGCTTTCTGGCCACGACTTCCGGATATGCCTACTTTGCAGGAGCAGTTCCATGAATACGAAGAGTGCGCAGATTTCCTTCTGCATGCAGGCTCACGCAGAGTCGTTCTCGGCGTGCAGGCTTTACAGGATCTCTGCGCACTTTTCCATGAATCGGGGCCAAAATCTCTAGTTGTATTCTCACACAGTATGACTCAATGCGCATGTTTGAAAATCTCCTCTGTTTATAATGTGGCCATGAGAATACAACATCCTCCTATAAGACATTGCCAGACACAAATCACAAATCTATCATTCACGTGCGATAGTCATGTATGAAGAACGTATTTCCTGGAGTACATTATTTTATGCATACCGCCAGGTTGCCACATAGAAGCTTTACACGAGAAAATACTCCACATCTTGTTTGCAAGTTGTTTGCAAGTTGTGTTGTCATTTACACCAATACCCAGCTGTTCGTAAAACCGAGACATTTTAGCATCAATGGGGTCATGCTTTCCTCAAGTATTGTCCAACTGCAAAACATACAAATGGATTATCTATAATTCTGCAAAAGTGGTATGCCACATCAGGTCATTGATATGATGACTGCTTAATATGGCTTTCAACCATCTCCTCCTCAAAATGTTATAATAAACAGAAAAAGAAAATGGACTATAGTTTTGATGTAACGTGGCCAAGGCCACAAGTGCAGAGTCTTTCTCTGGGCCCAGCCTCTTCCATTTTTCCTCTAATGCCTCAACGGAGAGAATCTGTCAGTGGAACTTAAAATAAATTTCTTTAGTTAAATCAGAGACATATTATTCAGGTATTTCTCAAATCCTGCAGCCGTTTTTTTTTTTAACAGACTGTGAGCATAACCTGCAGGTGTTTTAACGATTAAGTATTCCATAGCATGATCTGATTTAAGCAAACGGCTCAAATTAAGGCCTCCAAGTAACTCCCAGTAGACATTTTTTTTTTACATTTGCCTTATCTCTTTGGACATATTGTCAGGGTTACTCCAGTACCTGTTGAGGCCTAGACGATCAAGAACCAGGACAGCATGCCAGTAAAAATAACCATGGAAATTTAAGAACAGAAGTAAACCATACTATGCTCCTAATTAGCCATTCAATAAATACGCAGATGCAAATGTACCTAGTCATCAGTGGTCGAAGTGGGCGGGGGCGGTAGGGAGCGGTGCTCCTCTACTTCTTTTAATTAAGTTTTACTGTTCCTATATTTTTATTTTAAAAAGAAACCGTTCCGGAGCGGTTTAGTTTTTAAATAAAAGTGTAGGAAGAAGTTGAAACTTGCACTTTCAGTGCACTGCACAGGACGTTTCCTTAAAGAGCAGCACATGTGTTTTGGGTTTTTTATTGTGCATGGGAGGGGGCACGGCGATGAAGTCTGTGGGGAGCGGTGCAGGCCAGAAGGGAACATAGTTCCACTACTTCTTTTCATACACTTCGATCACTGCTAGTCATCTTTCTGCATCCAAACACTTATATAGGAAGTCTTTATGTAGATTGGAACTTTGAAAACAATCTGCAACCCAAACTCAAATTAAAACACAACTCGCAAGGAAAAGTCAATTTAAAGTGTAGTGCGTATTTAAAGGTCCAGCACAGGTTTAGGGAAAAGCAGCCAGAGACCCTAGCCATTGTTTCTAAACTAATTATATTTGCTTGCGCCATTTATGATGGGTTATTCTTTCCCCAGAAATACGAATTGGGCGATTATGCTCCTTTAAAATCACTTACTTCAATAAAGAGTATAACCGTAAAAGACTGGTAAAATATGTAACTTACAATAGCAGTGCTGTTAATAAGAATACTCTGAGGGAAAGACTATGAAAAATACTATTTCAAAATTGACTTTTTTCTCGTAACTCTGTAATCAAAATTAAACAGTGCTTTTTTCAATTTTTCATTTTTTCATTTTTTTCATTTTTACAATCAACCACCATAATCAGTCATTTGAAACCGTAAAAAGAGTAGGCAAAAGAGACAACACACTGGCTCCAAATTGGTAGTGTTTGCGCGCTCCAAGTTTGTGGCCCTGGTCACCCATGCATTCTTCTGGAGGATGCTCTAATGGGGATAGTGTGTTTGATGTTTTGCGGCAACCACACGGGGCACGGAGGATCCACGTGGAAAAACTGTTCCGATCAATGCTGTACCACCAGAAATAAGAGACACAAAAGAATTTGCGGGTTCTGCAAGAAATCATTTGGAGGCTGCAGGGCCGGACACTAACCCCCTTATTGAACTTCTATCCAACCTAATCTAATCATCAGCTATGAAGTGCAGCACAGAAGCAGGGGTCACATGAAAATAGATCAAAGATGTAAGAACGACCTCTGAAACTAATGGGGGTCTGCGGGGGAAATCAAGACAAACACGGAATACGCATCCTGCCAGTAAATTGCCTGTGATTGCACTTGCGCAGAACTTGGCTCGAAGTGGAGAAAGATAAGGGAGACATGGGGGGGCCTATTAGACAGAAGCTTTTATAACGGAAAAATCCCATTGGAAAACTCTCTGTGAATCAGAGCCATGTGTCCTCCTTCCAAAGTCTTCAGGGTCCTGGTGCAGAACAACTTCCCCACCACCCCCGCCCCCTCACAAAAGCAGCAAACCACACTTTTGGTGACTTCACAAGTGCAGTAAGCCCATATATATTATAATATTAGCCTGAAATATTATAAACCCTCTTTAGCAAGTCTCTGCAAAATAAAAGGATGTGCAGAGATCTCAACTCGCTCAGATTAGAATTCTCATTCAAACGCCGAGATGGATACTCATTTTATTACTTCCTATCACTAATCCCCCATCTATAAGGTGTGTGCTATTTACCAATGTATCGACTAGGGCACATATGGCCCTCATTACGAGATAGCCGGTAGGAAATCCACAAAAATGGCATGCCGTAGCTACCGTTACCGGCATGCCTTGAGTCCGGAATCAACGACTGAATCCGAGCATGACTTGCCGTAACAAACGGCATACCGGTAACGGCAGCGCCGGTATACCGCTGAAGCACCCAAAAACCCACACAACGGCACCATCAATGCCCTTGGCACTGGCACCGGCATCCCCAACCCGCAAATACCAACACCTGCATACCAGTACCGAAAACTGCGTCATCGCGCTGGAACAGGAAATGCACCAGTGGCCATCTTTAAAAACACAATCCATTGCAATCCTCCAAACACAAGAGTCAAACACAGGAGCTGGAAGTTGAAGACCACAAAGGGACATGTCAGCTACCCGGGGAAACATTCACCGCCGCAAACCTAGTTTTAGTGAGCCGGAATTAAACATGCTTGCTGACACCCTCATAGACAATGCAGCTTGTCTTTAAATGTAGATTGAAAATGGCACCAAAATATCTGGTATCGAAACAGAAAGCTTTGGTCAGCTTTTCAAAATCTTCCCATAGTTCCAAATGAAACAAGCATGCAGGAAACGGTTCTCGGTACAAGGAGCTGCCGATTGGAATTACACACCTCCCACAAATTGAGGAGTGAATTTAAAACTATATAGGCCGATAACAACTGTACCCTTCTTACTAAAGATACTAGATAGAGAAGCCTGCCTGCAAATACAGGCTTATCTAAAAACAAAAATCTACTTGGACTAAGGCAATCGGCTTCCGACCTAGACATGGCACAGAAACTGCCCTAATAGATCTCACTACTCAGATTCAAATTTTAAAAGACAATGGCAAACTAGCACTGCTCTTATTGCTTAATCTGTCAGCAGCTTTTGATTTGGTCAACCACCAAACGCTTTGCCACCACCTGAAATCTGCAGCTCACTTTTCCGACGCAGCCACTGCCTGGATCAGCTCCTTCTTGGCTAACAGAACCATGAGGGTCTTTTCTCCTACTGACTCGGCTGAACCCTCACCAGTCCCGTGTGGTGTCCCGCAAGGCTCTTGGGTGTCCCCAACGCTCTATAATGTATTTACGAAGCCCCTTTTCGATATCCTTGACTATCTGGGAGTCATGTATACTAATTATGTGGATGACACCCAGATACTCATTCTTATCTCTGGCGACTATGAAACTGATAGCAAAACCCTCATTGAAATATACGCAGTAATACAAGCGTGGATGGCACACCATGGACTTTGTCTCAATGATGAAAAAACGGAGTTGATTATCCTTGGTACTCACGCTAAACTAAAAAAATTAAATACTGCTTTCAAATCGTTCACTATTGATGGTAACCCCATCCCTGTCTCTAATAATACTAAAACCCTTGGTATCTACCTCGATGCCACATTATCCTTCACCAAACAAACCAATGCAGTAGCGTCTTCAGCCGCCTACACATGCAAACTTATTACTGCATGTAGGCTGTTTAACTCCACTCCCAACTGCATAACTCTTGCTAGAACGTTAGTCTTGTCCAAAGTAGATTATTGTAATGCCCTTTACTAGGCACTAGCCGCAAAAATATTCACAAACTACAAGTAACTCAAAATAACGCGATTAGGACAGCCCTCAAAATCCCTAAGAAGTCGCATATCTCTGAGACTAGAAGTAATCTGCATTAGCTCCCTATAGAGCACAGAATATCCCTCAAAGATCTTGCCCTTACCCACAAAGCCAGGGCTAACCTCGCACCATCCTAGACCTCTCACCAACTTACCCCACACACATCTACAAGACCACTTAGAACAGCTCAAGTTAACACTATGTCTATACCAAGATTCAAACTCCATAACTCGGGAGGAGTTAATTTCCCTGTACAAGCCTCAAAGCTATGGAACACACTACCTCTTCCAATCAGGTCTGTAACCTCCATCAACCTATTTAAACGCAACACCAAACGTTGGCTTCATGACCTGGACACATTGACAGCTTAACATCCTGGAGCTTAGATTTACTGCCTACCCACTGTACATATTGTAAATAATATTACTATCTGTCTCACCCTCGGCCCACCGCCTTAATTGCAACATGTATGCTTGTACCTGTAATACCAATGTATGTATTTATTTGAAACCGCAACTATTGTAACTGTTGCCTACTGCTTGCTAATGTAACTGTACTCTTATGTAACATGATCAAAAAACGTACGCGCCCGTATGCCCCTGGGCCTGGTTGTGCTTTATAAATAAACCAAATACAAATACAAAATACAAAACCTACCTTTTTCGTAAATATCTGCTATTGTAATGCTATACAGGTGTTTCTGCTACCTTTTGTGCAGTTCTACGGTTCTAGCGCCTTCCGAAAGAAATTAACATAACCTAGCATAACACTGGCAGCATTTAAGGTTTAACTACACAGATGGATATTCCATGACAATTTACATAACACTGTTTGCAGAAACAATTTGAAAATTTGAGGTACAGCTTCTATTGCTTTGTCCATAAATAGGCTGTCAAAGTTTTGCTTAGATGCTAGATGAATACGAGTTAAGTTGATACAAATCCGGTAAATGGGGATCCTCTGTTCCGCAATAAGTATTTTGAAAGCAAGTACAATCCCAGGTAATGCAATACTAATACTCCACAGACAATAAAACCTCTAATTGCATAGACCCATTCAAAATTGCATAATAGAGCCCCTAAACCTGGCTGCTGGTAGATCCAGGAGAGACAAGAAGGGACCAGCTTCTCAATTTCCTCTGGGGCTTTGATAAAAAGGTATTAAGCGATTTGTCAGACATGTAATCCGTTACTTCACTCCATTGTTTTCCTGTGGCGTTCACTGTATTTTTGCAATGTTTAAAAGAAGCCTTCCAATCCCACTCCTTTAATAGGATTTAAGCAGCTTTGCAACATGCATACAGTTTCTCAAAAACGTGAAAACATGTTGCTGTGAGCTGTTCGTTTGGTACTGATACAATAGTTCTTTCATTGAGCCTCCACCTGCTGAGGATAATTATTAAATCATCTTAAATGATCAGCTATTAGGATAAAGGTTTTGCCCGATGTAAGTCAAATTCTTTCGCTCAGCAGACTAATGCTATTTTCCCGTTTCACTTTCCATTTTATTGCAGAATTCCTAATGGTACGAGCCCTAAATGTCCACTCCATAAAGAGGCAACGGTGCATGAGTGAAAATGTTGATCTTAGACCGTAACAAGCAGTACAACAGATAGCCTATGTGACCTAAAAACAGCGACAGCACTCTCGTCAAAGAATACATTTTGCCACTCAACTTAGACTGGGTCTCAATACACCTATAGCCTTTTATCATAGTATGACCCCAAATTACAGTTACTGTAGTATTTACTGAAGTCCATCATTTGCAATCCACCAACTGGAATGGCAATGTTGATACCAGCCTATTAACATTTATTTTACCCCTGCCATCTGATGACTCCAGGTCATTTGTAATGCAATAAGCATAGAGTGCCACAATGGGGCATCATACCTCAATGGGTGTCTGTTCCTAAAATGACCACATCATCCACATTTGCTACAAAATAACTGTGAAGGTCTGAGGAATACAGGTTAAATAGGAGAAGGACAAGTATATGCCCTTGTGCCAAACCTATTTTATTACAATGTTTGCTCTTCTAGAACGTTCACCATTATACCCATCCAAATCATGACTCATATGTCCATACATAGGATTGTACTGATCTTGAGTAAGTCAGTCACACAAATATACAATTTTCTCCACAACTTCAGAAGGTCAATACTATCAGAGGTTGAGCAGAAATCCACAACACACCAGTACAGGTTTGGATTCATTAGGCAAAAAATAGTGTTCTCTTAAAAAAATCAAGACTAAGGGCCTCATTACACGTTGTGTGGTAAAATCTGCAAATTACCGGCATGGCGCCCTTAACGTGTCCGCCCTCGTAGGAGGGCGCTAATAGCGTACCATTACGAGTACGCGGACACGAGCTTTGCGCCATGCCGGTAATGCCCCTCCAGCCTTGCCGCTAATCTCCCCCAGCAGTCACTTACCGCCTTCCACGACAGTGCAGATAGCAACTCCGCCTTGACGCATCGTGCAAATAGCGGCCACCGCTAATAGCGATGACCGTTAAATACCGGAACCGGAAATAGCATCATCGCACAGGAACGGGAAAGAGCACGGCGGCCATCTTTAAAAACACAATCCATTGCCATCCTCTGCCCCCTGGACCTGTTTGTGTTATCTTGCTGCCTGAGATCCATTGCTACACTGTTTCCATGCCCAAGGCACTAAAAAAACACAGACCGCCAGCGAAAGGAGAAGTTCTCCACTGAGGAGTTAGTGATGCTGACTCAGACCTTAGCGGGCAATGCAGAAGTGGTCTTCGCAAATGACATGCGGCGGGAGACCCTCCTAAAGAAGAAAGCAATCTGGGCCGAAGTGGCAACAAAAGTTAGTGCTGTAGGCACCAGCACGCGCACTGTACGCGAGTGCAGAAAATGATGGGATGACCTGAGACTCAGGGTCAGGATGATCCTGGCCGAGAACCACAAGACTGCCACCGCTGGAGGATCAGGGTCACCGATCAAGTTGAAGGAGTGGGAGGAGACATGCGCAAACCTCATTGGGGTAGAATCTATTGAGGGAGTCGGGAGGATGGAGCACGGCGTGCCAGGCACTTCTGATGGAGGTAAGTGCACTGATGCAAGCATGCAATGTGAATGTACAGGTCCCCACAAATGGCAGCCCTGGATCACTGCATGGATGGCCCGGCATCCACACATGCATCCCACCCTGCGCATGTCAGCGCCAGACCACAACACACACACATGCATACATCAAAAGAGCCAAGTGCCACACACAACACTGCATGAATGAGGCACTGAAATGACACCTCACCTGCCTCCTCCACAATGAAGTTCAAACAGCCCCAAATGCATTCATGATGTAGCCTGCATTGAGTACATGCGACCTTAACCAATGACATCCCCCTTCTTGTCCCCAACAGGGTCACATACAGACAGCGAGGGAGCATCCCAGGCACCCCCTGTGCAAAAGAAGAAAAGGCCACAGCCCAGCGAGGACACACCAACAACATCAAGGGGAAAAAGGCCAAGGCCCCTATTGCAGCATCCAAAACAATTCCTGCGCGCCACTGCCAGTGCCATGCAAAACCCTACTGCCCCGCCTATGGAGGTCCACTCCCCCCCCAAATCACCGCCACCGAGGGTCCACCCTCAGCTGCTGCCAGTTCGGCAGGGGAGGCGGCAGCCATTGCTCTATTGTCCGATGTGGATGAGCCCACAGATCTCGATCTGCCCATGCACACCCCAAGCCCTGCTGTAACCCCCGAGCAATCACCCCTACACACACCTGGCTCGCACGTCACTGTTGACGAGTCCATGGAGGCCTTCAGTAGCCCCCCAGAGGCGGCATCTGCACACCAGCCAGCATCAGGATGCGCGGCAGACACACCACCACAGGCCGCCACTGCCCTTGACCTGGCCAGCGTCATCCAGCGCCAGCAGGCTCTCACAGACCTCGTAGCTCAACATGTGGAGGAGGTTGCCCGTCTCAGGGCTGACCTCGGGGAGACATCCAGGCACTCCAGGGAGGGAATGGAGTCGTGCACAGACAGGCTGTGTGGGGAGCTGATACGCGTCCGGGAGGTGCTAACACGCATCGCAGATGCAATGGAGCACCAATTTCCACCAGGACAGTCTGCCACCTCTTCGACCGCCAGTTCGCGGCAGACAAGCCCACTCAGACGCTCTTCACGCACCACCAGGCGCACCTCCAGCCAGCCCCCAAATGCTGGCCCTGGCAATGAACAATAAGGCGTGAATGTCCATTGACCTCTGTGCATGCCTGGACACATACATTGTTGGAGACTCATGAGGGACAGTTGTGGGGGGTGAGGGGAAGGGTGTGATGGGACAGTTGTGGGGGGTGGGGGAAGGGTGTGATGGGACAGTTGTGGGGCGTGGGGGGAAGGGTGTGATGGGACAGTTGTGGGGGGAAGGGTGTGATGGGACAGTTGTGGGGGGTGGGGGGAAGGGTGTGATGGGACAATTGTGGGTGGTGGGGGGTAGGGTTGCAGGATGGTTGGGGACTTGCAAATTTTTCTGTTTCTGTTCATTAATACACTGTTGTTTGAGCAAAACACAGGCCTTGACTCCTTCATTGTGTATGATCAATTTATTGACGCCAAGGTCCATTGTAAGCTAACATACAGACACCAGTGCATCACCAGCCATATACAGGTGACAGTATGACTACATGTTACTCAAAATATTTGGTTGATCAAATGCTGTCTCACAGCACGTCCCTCCTGGCCATCCTCACTTGCATGACCTGCATCCCCTTCACCTCCATCCTCATCCCCATCATCATGCTCATCAGGTGCCTCCATTTCAACGTCAGGGGGCAGTGGCACATTCCGTCTCATACAAATATTGTGCAGCATGACACATGCCGTGGTGATCTTTGCCACCTTCTCATGGCCATACAGGAGGGCGCCACCAAACCTGCTAATGCACCTAAACCGTGACTTCAGAAGTCCAAAAGTCTGCTCGATGACGAGGCGGGTACGGGTATGTGCACGATTGTATTCTTCTTTGTGCCTGTTCTGTGGGTTCCGTACAGGTGTGAGGAGCCACCTCTTCAGGGGATAGCCAGCATCACCTACATTGGGGGAGGAATGGGTTCCTGTTACTTTTTGACACATGTGTGGCCTGTTCATGTCACATACTTTGGCCTATCATTGTGATTCATGTACACATTCAACTGCATCAATGAATATGGTCTGTGTGACTACTTTGTGCAAAGGTGAGCGCAAGCATGCAAGTAGACATGCCCCATTGATGCCTCCAACAGTGACCGCCATGTCCTGGGTGAGGCCAGGTCATTTGTGTCCCTGTGGGCAAGCACATTTGGTACCACACTGGTGGTGTACTGTCCTTCCGACATTGCTGTTGCCATGCTGAGAGGCAACACTTCAGTGGTGCCATGGGTTTGTGGTGCATTGACATAGCTAGGGGGTATCCCTTTGCATGCATCCAAGGGCACAATGCATTGTTGATGTTGTGCTGTAGGAATGCTGCATGACTATGTTGTCGGCATGGATGACATTTGTGTATTTCGTGGCCTGGAGTGTCGTGCAATGTGGATGAGGATTGATGTTTGATGTCACTAGATTTGGATTGTCAGCTGTGTCGTCTGGCATATACTTGCATGTCCGTTCATCCCAAGTACGTTGCTGCCCTCACAGATGCCCATTAGCGTATATCTGTATGTGCATTTGGGCGACGGACTACAGGCTACACCCAGTTGGAGTATCTATCTACCCCCCCCCCAATGCACACCCAGTTGGAGTATCTATCTACCCCCCAATGCACACCCAGTTGGAGTATCTATCTACCCTCACCAATGCACACCCAGTTGGAGTATCTATCTACCCCCCAATGCACACCCAGTTGGAGTATCTATCTACCCCCCAATGCACACCCAGTTGGAGTATCTATCTACCCCCCCAATGCACACCCAGTTGGAGTATCTATCTACCCCCCAATGCACACCCAGTTGGAGTATCTATCTACCCCCCCAATGCACACCCAGTTGGAGTATCTATCTACCCCCCCAACGCACACCCAGTTGGAGTATCTATCTACCCCCCAATGCACACCCATTTGGAGTATCTATCTACCCCCCAATGCACACCCAGTTGGAGTATCTATCTACCCCCCAATGCACACCCAGTTGGAGTATCTATCTACCCCCCCAATGCACACCCAGTTGGAGTATCTATCTACCCCCCAATGCACACCCAGTTGGAGTATCTATCTACCCCCCAATGCACACCCAGTTGGAGTATCTATCTACCCCCCCAATGCACACCCAGTTGGAGTATCTATCAACCCCCCAATGCACACCCAGTTGGAGTATCTATCTACCCCCCCAATGCACACCCAGTTGGAGTATCTATCTACCCCCCCAACGCACACCCAGTTGGAGTATCTATCTACCCCCCAATGCACACCCAGTTGGAGTATCTATCTACCCCCCCAATGCACACCCAGTTGGAGTATCTATCTACCCCCCCAACGCACACCCAGTTGGAGTATCTATCTACCCCCCAATGCACACCCATTTGGAGTATCTATCTACCCCCCCCCCCAATCACACTGCCATGTGCTTGGCCTGGAACTCACCAAGTAGCCACGAACGTTGTCCCATTTGTCGCTCCATGTAGCGGGGGATAGTTGAGTTCCGCAGGACCATTGAATCATGGGTAGATCCTGGAAATCGGGCACAGCAATGTGTGATTATCTTGTTTGCGTCACATACCATTTGGACATTGATGGAGTGGAATTGCTTTCTGTTTCGGTAGACTACTTCATTGTGATGTGGGATGACCAATTCCACATGTGTACAGTCGATGGCCCCAATGCAACTTGGGATGCCTGCCAGTGAATAGAAGCCAACTTTGGTGTTTGCAATCTCCTGGGCAGTCCGTGGCATGGATATGTGTTCGGGTGCATGCTTCAGGAGGGCATCAAGGACCTGGTTCAGTTTTCGTGAGAATACTGGTTGGGAGATGCCATGCATCTTCCCCACTGTATGCTGGTAGGTTCCTGTGGCCAGGAAGTGGAGCACTGTCACCACCTTGAGTAGAGGGGGGATGGCAGTTCGGATATCTATGAGGCTCACAATGTCGTTGTGTATCATGTCCACGATGCTGGTGATGGTGTCCCGGTCCAGACGGTACAGGGTGTGTATCTGCTCAGGTGTTAGGTTAAATGGACTGGCTCTGATCCGGGGAATTGGTGGGTGCCTCTGTGGTATGATTAGGTGGTGTGGTGGTGCTTGCTGTGCCTGTCTGGCCCTCCTCCTCCTGCCTCTCCTCTGTGCAGCCTGTTGTTGTAGCAGCAGCGCTGCAATCAGGTCCTCCAGGCCATGTAATGCTGCCAGTACTGGAAACATCTTGATGTGGGAAGGGGTGTGATGTGCTTCTTTTGAGCAGCCACAGTCTCCATTGCCTCCACCTGTGCTGATTTTGGCCACCTGTGGCAGGTGTTGACACTGCTTAGTTCTTTTAACGGGTGGTTCGCGATGGCGGTATTGCCACCATGCCGGTAAGGGGTTTTGGGGTATTTACCATGGCGCTATTGCCGTGTGCACTAGTCTTGTGATGGTGTGCTATGAGCGGCATGTCGTTATTTACGGGTTGACGGGTCGCACACACGCGGACTGACCGGTATTAGTGGCACCATAATTAGCGGTGCCGCTAATGGCGGTGAGCCGGGTCGTAATCCGCATGGGCATTTAACGTTACCGGTATTCCATTACCGGTAACGTTAAATACCTACCGCCATCCGTGTAATGAGGCCCTAAGCCTCCATATTTGGTAGAAGAGCCCTTGTACGGGACCAGCCAATAGTTATCTGCCCATGCCAGTTTATATGGAACATCGAAGAGGGCTAACAGTCTTTCATTTTCTATCCGGTCTTTTACCCACTTTTCATTTATAAAAACAGACACCCTTTCCAAGTATTTGGAATTTGGCCGAAGGCATTGCTCAACCAAAGACAGAATGTTTGATGAAGGTCCAGAAAAGCGGATTGGCCATGAGCCCCGTTGTGGTCATAGCACCTGTTAAAGATGCCCAAGACTGATTTAAGCTAATTATTGTTTTACTAATGGTTAACACCACAAAAATCACCCCAAACCACAGGTTGACTTCTCCACCCAGGAATCCCCAACCCTACAACTGTTTTCTCACCAACAAAATTTGGAAGGGGTGGCATACAATGATTTTGTGTGTTCCACTCAAATTGTTTCCAGAATTAATGGACCATAATATCCCACCAAAATCCCTGGGCCTTTGCAATGATTTCCCAACATGTTCTCCGATCCTTTTTCATGTAAGGCTGGAAGTGTTCATTCCTTCAAATAGAGACATAATACATTGCTTTTTCTTAAATATGTTGTTGTCGATCTACTGCATGTTTTTCAGACCACCCAAGGAGAGATATATTTTTCTAATTGCAGCTGTATAGATAATTTTCCAAATTTAACAAAGTCCTGATAGCACTGCTCTTTTTGCCCAGAGACTGTTTTATACAATTATGATGTGCCACATTATTCCTGAGGGGCATCTGCAATCACTTGAACCAGCACCTCAAATTGTCAAAATGTTAAAAAGTAATCTCTGCATGATTTTATTCCAATATATATATCTGCTAGATACAGTCTTAGGCAGCTAACATGAATCTGAAATCTCCAACAGATGTCTCACTATGTTGACCTTCCACTTTATGGTCAACCAGTCTTTTAATGGATTGTTATTCACAGCATTTTTCAACCATGCAGAGCTAAACGAGTAAGTACAAGTTTACACAGACATTGATCAGTGTATATTCTGTTTGCATGCTTAACATACAGGACTTATGTATTCCATCGTTAGTCTTCCTTAGATTACTTTAACTGCTACCATTGGTGGGTGCAGGCATGGCAAGTATACTTGCAACAAAGAGCCCGATTCATGTAATATGTTATGCAGTAAATATGGACTTTGTGGCAAATATCATGCCAAACCCAGTTTGTCGATTCATAGAATCGTCTGCGCTGCACTATTTCGTAGTTTGCACAGACTTTGCGCAGGCTGGGCATGGCTCTGCGATCAGCCGAGTGCCTTGTGCAGGACTCCACGCAGGGGGAGGGCGTGGCCTGCACAGGGACAGGAGTAGGGACGGAACACACAAAATGAGGAAGAATAAGGGAAAAAGTGGGCAATACAAGGGATGGGCTGCAGGCAGTCCATAGCACACCCAAGAAATGTGCATGACAAAGCGTATTCATGGATGTGACCGTCCAACATTTTGCCCGAGTAAATGCGCACGCAAAGCCCTCCATCTTTCTGCCCACCTGAAGGCAGGCGTACAGACACTTGTGCATAGGATTCACAGCATGGAGGTGAGTTTGCATGCTGGATTTAGGGGTGCATGCACGCAGATGGGGTTCTGATCAAACTTAGGGATACAGCATAGTGGGGTGCAGGGACGGTTTACAGGGGTTCACACGCAGTTTGACCGTAATATGACATGAGTTACGGGAAACAGTGCATATATTCTCAGGGTGTTGCTCCAGTTACAGGGAACCCTGTGCAGTGTTGCAGAGGTGCTGTCTTGGTTGTGGGGCCCCACACGGTTTCCACAGGTGCGTGTGTTTGCACCTGCAGAGACAGGTTAATGTGGCTCTTTCGGCTTGGTGTGGGGGTGTGTCAGGGGCTTTCTGGCCAAGACTTCCGGATATGCCTACTGTGCAGGAGCAGTTCCATGAATACGAAGAGTGCGCAGATTTCCTTCTGCATGGAGGCACACGCAGAGTCGTTCTCGGAGTACAGACTTTACAGGATCTCTGCGCACTTTTCCATGAATCAGGGCCAAAACCTCTAGTTGTATTCTCACACAGTATGACTCAATGCGCATGTTTGAAACTCTCCTCTGTTTATAATGTGGGCATGAGAATACAACATCCTCCTATGAGACATTGCCAGACACAAATCACAAATCTATCATTCACGTGCGATAGTCATACATGAAAAACGTATTTCCTGGAGTACATTATTTTATGCATACCACCAGGTTGCCACATAGAAGCTTTACACGAGAAAATACTCTACATCTTGTTTGCAAGTTGTTTGCAAGTTGTGTTGTCATTTACACCAATACCCAGCTGTTCGTAAAACCGAGACATCTTAGCATCAATGGGGTCATGCTTTCCTCAAGTATTGTCCAACTGCAATATTGTCCAACTGCAAAACATACGAATGGATTATCTATAATTCTGCAAAAGTGGTATGCCACATCAGGTCATTGGTATGATGAGTGCTTAATATGGCTTTCAACCATCTGCTCCTCAAAATGTTATAATAAAGAGAAAAAGAAACTGGACTATAGTTTTAATGTAACGTGGCCAAGGCCACAAGTGCAGAGTCTTTCTCTGGGCCCAGCCTCTTCCATTTTTCCTCTAATGCCTCAACGGAGAGAATCTGTCAGTGAAACTTAAAATACATTTCTTTAGTTAAATCAGAGACATATTATTCAGGTATTTCTCAAATCCTGCAGCCGTTTTTTTAAATTTGTTTAACAACTTTTATTTAACAGACTGTGAGCATAACCTGCAGGTGTTTTAACGATTAAGTATTCCATAGCATGATCTGATTTAAGCAAACGGTTCAAATTAAGGCCTCCAATTAAATTCCAGTAGACATTTTTTTTTTACATTTGCCTTATCTCTTTGGACATATTGTCAGGGTTACTCCAGTACCTGTTGAGGCCTAGACGATCAAGAACCAGGACAGCATGCCAGTAAAAATAACCATGGAAATTTAAGAACAGAAGTAAACCATACTATGCTCCTAATTAGCCATTCAATAAATACGCAGATGCAAATGTACCTAGTCATCAGTGGTCTAAATGGGCGGGAGCGGTCGGGAGCGGTGCTCCTCTACTTCTTTTAATTAAGTTTTACTGTTCCTATATTTTTATTTTAAAAAGAAACCGTTCCGGAGCGGTTTAGTTTTTAAATAAAAGTGTAGGAAGAAGTTGAAACTTGCACTTTCAGTGCACTGCACAGGACGTTTCCTTAAAGAGCAGCACATGTGTTTTGGGTTTTTTATTGTGCATGGGAGGGGGCACGGCGATGAAGTCTGTGGGGAGCGGTGCAGGCCAGAAGGGAACATAGTTCCACTACTTCTTTTCATACACTTCGATCACTGCTAGTCATCTTTCTGCATCCAAACACTTATATAGGAAGTCTTTATGTAGATTGGAACTTTGAAAACAATCTGCAACCCAAACTCAAATTAAAACACAACTCGCAAGGAAAAGTCAATTTAAAGTGTAGTGCGTATTTAAAGGTCCAGCACAGGTTTAGGGAAAAGCAGCCAGAGACCCTAGTCATTGTTTGTAAACTAATTATATTTGCTTGTGCCATTTATGATGGGTTATTCTTTCCTCAGAAATACGAATTGGGCGATTATGCTCCTTTAAAATCACTTATATCAATAAAGAGTATAACCGTAAAAGACTGGTAAAATATGTAACTTATAATAGTAGTGCCGTTAATAAGAATACTCTGAGGGAAAGACTATGAAAAATACTATTTTAAAATTGACTTTTTTCTCCTAACTCTGTGATCAAAATTAAACAGTGCTTTTTTCATTTTTTCATTTTTACAATCAACCACCATAATCAGCCATTTGAAACCGTAAAAAGAGTAGGCAAAAGAGACAACACACTGGCTCCAAATTGGTAGTGTTTGCGCGCTCCAAGTTTGTGGCCCTGGTCACCCATGCATTCTTCTGGAGGATGCTCTAATGGGGATAGTGTGTTTGATGTTTTGCGGCAACCACACGGGGCACGGAGGATCCACCGGGAAAAACGGTTCCGATCAATGCTGTACCACCAGAAAGACGAGGTACAAAAGAATTTGCGGTTTCTGCAAGAAATCATTTGGAGGATGCAGGGCCGGACACTAACCCCCTTATTGAACTTCTATCCAACCTGATCTAATCATCAGCTATGAAGTGCAGCACAGAAGCAGGGGTCACATGAAAATAGATCAAAGATGTAACAACGACCTCTGAAGCTAATGGGATTCTGCGGGGGAAATCAAGACAAACACAGAATACGCATCCGGCCAGTAAATTGCCTGTGATTGCACTTGCGCAGAACTTGGCTCGAAGTGGAGAAAGTTAAGGGAGACATGGGGGGCCTACTTGACAGAAGCGTTTTATAACGGAAAAATCCCATTGGAAAACTCTCTGTGAATCAGAGCCATGTGTCCTCCTTACAAAGTCTTCAGGGTCCTGGTGCAAACCAACTGCCCCACCACCCCCAACCCCTCCCAAAAGTAGCAAACCACACTTTTGGTGACTTCACAAGTGCAGCAAGCCCATATATATTATAATATTAGCCTGAAATATTATAAACCCTCTCTAGGAAGTCTCTGCAAAATAAAAGGATGTGCAGAGATCTCAACTCGCTCAGATGAGAATACTCATTCAATCGCCAAGATGGATACTCATTTGATTACTTCCTATCACTAATCCCCCATCTATAAGGTGTGTGCTATTTGCCAATGTATCCACTAGGACACATATGGCCCTCATTACGAGATATCCAGTAGGAAATCCACAAAAATGGCATGCCGTAGCTACCGTTACCGGCATGCCTTGAGTCCGGAATCAACGACTGATTCCGAGCATGACTTGCCGTAACAAACAGCATACCGTTAACGGCAGCGCCGGTATACCGCTGTAGCACCCAAAAACCCACACAACGGCACCATCAATGCCCTTGGCACTGGCACCGGCATCCCCAACCCGCAAATACCAGCACCTGCATACCAGTACCGAAAACTACATCATCGTGCTGGAACGGGAAATGCACCTGTGGCCATCTTTAAAAACACAATCCATTGCAATCCTCCAAACACACGAGTCAAACACAGGAGCTGGAAGTGAAGACCACAAAGGGACATGACAGCTACCCGGGGAAACATTCACTGCCGCAAACCTAGTTTTAGTGAGCCGAAATTAAACATGCTTGCCGACACCCTCGTAGACAATGCAGCTTGTGTTTAAATGTAGATTGAAAATGGCACCAAAATATCTGGTATCGAAACAGAAAGCTTTGGTCAGCTTTTCAAAATCTTCCCATAGTTCCAAATGAAACAAGCATGCGGGAAACGGTTCTCGGTACAAGGAGCTGCCGATTGGAATTACACACCTCCCCCAAATTGGGATGTGAATTTAAAACTATATTGGCTGATAACAACTGTACCCTTCTTACTAAAGATACTAGATAGAGCAGCCTACCTGCAAATACAGGCTTATCTAGAAACAAACAATCTACTGGGACTAAGGTAATCCGGCTTCCGACCTAGACATGGCATGGAAACTGCCCTAATAGATCTCACTACTCAGATTCAAATTTTAAAAGACAGTGGCAAACTAGCACTGCTCTTATTGCTTGATCTGTCAGCAGCTTTTGACTTGGTCAACCACCAAACGCTTTGCAACCACCTGAAATCTGCAGCTCACTTTTCCGACGCAGCCACTGCCTGGATCAGCTCCTTCTTGGCTAACAGAACCATGAGGGTCTTTTCTCCTACTGACTCGGCTGAACCCTCACCAGTCCCGTGTGGTGTCCCGCAAGGCTCTTGCGTGTCCCCAATGCTCTATAATGTATTTACGAAGCCCCTTTTCGATATCCTTGACTATCTGGGTGTCATGTATACTAATTATGCGGATGACACCCAGATACTCATTCCTATCTCTGGCGACTATGAAACTGATAGCAAAACCCTCAATGAAATATATGCAGCAATACAAGCATGGATGGCACACCATGGACTTTGTCTCAATGACGAAAAAACTGAGTTGATTATCCTTGGTACTCATGCTAAACTAAAAAAACTAAATACCGCTTTCAAATCATTCACTATTGATGGTAACCCCATCCCTGTCTCTAATAATACTAAAACCCTTGGTATCTACCTCGATGCCACATTATCCTTCACCAAACAAACCAATTCAGTAGCGTCTTCAGCCGCCTACACATGTAAACTTATTACTGCATGTAGGCCGTTTATCTCCACTCCCAAATGCATTACTCTTGCTAGAACGTTAGTCTTGTCCAAAGTAGATTATTGTAATGCCCTCTACTTAGGCACTAGCCGCAACAATATTCACAAACTACAAGTAACTCAAAATAACACCATTAGGGCAGCCCTCAACATCCCTAAGAAGTCGCATATCTCTGAGACTAGACGTAATCTGCATTGGCTCCCTAAAGAGCACAGAATATCCCTCAAAGTTCTTGCCCTTACCCACAAAGCCAGGGCTAACCTCGCACCATCCTACATCTCTAACCAACTTACCCCACACACATCTACAAGACCACTTAGAACAGCTCAAGTTAACACTGTGTCTATACCAACATTCAAACTCCATAACTCGGGAGGAGTTAGTTTCCCTGTACAAGCCTCAAAGCTATGGAACACACTACCTGTTCCAATCAGGTCTGTAACCGCCATCAACCTATTTAAACGCAACACAAAACGTTGGCTTCATGACCTGGACACATTGACAGCTTAACATCCTAGAGCTTAGATTTACTGGCCACCCATTGTACATATTGTAAATAATATTACTATCTGTCTCACCCTCGGCCCACCGCCTTAATTGCAACATGTATGCTTGTACCTGTAATACCAATGTATGTATTTATTTGTAACCGCAACTATTGTAACTGTTGCCTACTGCTTGCTAATGTAACTGTACTCTTATGTAACATGATCAAAAAACGTATGCGCTCGTATGCCCCTGGGCATGGTTGCGCTTTATAAATAAACCAAATACAAATACAAATACAAAACCTACCCTTTTCGTAAATATCTGCTATTGTAATGCTATACAGGTGTTTCTGCTATCTTTTGTGCAGTTCCACGGTTCTAGCGCCTTAGAAAAGAAATTAACATAACCTAGCATAACACTGGCAGCATTTAAGGTTTAACTATACAGATGGATATTCCATGACAATTTACATAACACTGTTTGCAGAAAAAATTTGAAAAATGGAGGTACAGCTTCTATTGCTTTGTCCATAAATAGGCTGTGAAAGTCTTGCTTAGATGCTAGATGAATAGGAGTTAAGTTGATACAAATCCGGTAAATGGGGATCCTCTGTTCCGCAATAAGTATTTTGAAAACAAGTACATTCCCAGGTAATGCAATACTAATACTCCACAGACAATAAAACCTCTAATTGCATAGACCCATTCAAAATTGCATAATAGAGCCCCTAAACCTGGCTGCTGGTAGATCCAGAAGAGACAAGAAGGGACCCGCTTCTCAATTTCCTCTGGGGCTTTGATAAAAAGGTATTAAGCGATTTGTCAGACATGTAATCCGTTACTTCACTCCATTGTTTTCCTGTGGCGTTCACTGTATTTTTGCAATGTTTAAAAGAAGCCTTCCAATCCCACTCCTTTAATAGGATTTAAGCAGCTTTGAAACATGCATACAGTTTCTCAAAAACGTGAAAACATGTTGCCGTGAGCTGTTCTGTTCGTTTGGTACTGATACAATAGTTCTTTCATTGAGCCTCCACCTGCTGAGGATAATTATTAAATCATCTTAAATGATTAGCCATTAGGATAAAGGTTTTGCCCGGTTTAAGTCAAATTCTTTCGCTCAGCAGACTAATGCTATTTTCCCGTTTCACTTTCCATTTTATTGCAGAATTCCTAATGATACAAGCCGTAAATGTCCACTCCATAAAGAGGCAATGGTGCATGGGTGAAAATGTTGATCTTAGACCGTAACAAGCAGTACAACAGATAGCCTATGTGACCTAAAAACAGCGACAGCACTCTCGTCAAAGAATACATTTTGCCACTCAACTCAGACTGAGTCTCAATACACCTATAGCCTTTTATCATAGTATGACCCCAAATAACAGTTACTGTAGTATTTACTCAAGGCCAGCATTTGCAATCCAACAACTGGAATGGCAATGCCGATAGCCGCCTATTAACATTTATTTTACCCCTGCCATCTGATGACTCCAGGTCATTTGTAATGCAATAAGCACGGAGTGCCACAATGGGGCATCATACCTCAATGGGTGTCTGTTCCTAAAATGACCACATCATCCACATTCGCTACTAAATGGCTGTGAAGGTGTGAGGAATACAGGTTAATTAGGAGAAGGAACAGTATATGCCCTTGTGCCAAACCTATTTTATTACAATGTTTGCTCTTCTAGAACGTTCACCATTATACCCATCCAAATCATGACTCATATGTCCATACATAGGATTGTACTGATCTTGAGTAAGTCAGTCACACACATATACAATTTTTTCCACAACTTCAGAAGGTCAATACTATCAGTGTTTGAGCAGAAATCCACAACACACCAGTACAGGTTTGGATTCATTAGGCAAAAAATAGTGTTCTCTTAAAAAAATCAAGATTAAGCCTCCATATTTGGTAGAAGAGCCCTTGTACGGGACCAGCCAATAGTTATCTGCCCATGCCAGTTTATATGGAACATCGAAGAGGGCTAACAGTCTTTCATTTTCTATCCGGTCTTTTGGCCACTTTTCATTTATAAAAACAGACACCCTTTCCAAGTATTTGGAATTTGGCCAAAGACTATTGCTCAACCAAAGACAGAATGTTTGATGAAGGTCCAGAAAAGCGGATTGGCCATGAGCCCCGTGGAGGTCATAGCACCTGTTAAAGATGCCCAAGACTGATTTAAGCTAATTATTGTTTTAATAATGGTTAACACCACAAATATCACCCGAAACCACAGGTTCACTTCTCCACCCAGGAATCCCCAACCCTACAATTGTTTTCTCACCAACCATTTTTGGAAGGGGTGGCATACAATGATTTTGTGTGTTCCACTCAAATTGTTTCCTGAATTTGTGGGGCCATAATATCCCACCTAAATCCCTGGGCCTTTGCAATGATTTCCCAACATGTTCTTCAATCCTTTTTCATGTAAGGCTGGAAGTGTTCATTCCTTCTCGTAGAGACATAATCCATTGCTTTTTCTTAAATATGTTGTTGTCGATCTACTGCATGTTTTTCAGACCACCCAAGGAGAGATATATTTTTCTAATTGCAGCTGTATAGATTATTTTCCAAATTTAACAAAGTCTTGATAGCACTGCTCTTTTTGCCCAGAGACTGTCTTATACAATATTGATCTTCCACATTATTCCTGAGGGGCATCTGCAATCACTTGAATCAGCACCTCAAATTGTCAAATTGTTAAAAAGAAATCTCTGCATGATTTTATTCCAATATATATATCTGCTAGATACAGTCTTAGGCAGCTAACATGAATCTGAAATCTCCAACAGATGTCTCACTATGTTGACCTTCCACTTTATGGTCAACCAGTCTTTTAATGGATTGTTATTCACAGCATTTTTCAATCATGCGGAGCTAAACGAGCAAGTACAAGTTTACACAGACATTGATCAGTGTCTATTTAATGCTTAATAATCTTTCTTTTACAAAATATAAAGACGGAGACATCAACAAAATAAAATCAAAAAATATAGAGCATTCTTATTTTTAAGACTGGCAAAATTGGTCGAAGCAACTCCTTCAGATATTCTGTTTGCATGCTTAACATACAGGACTTATGTATTCCATCGTTAGTCTTCCTCAGATTACTCTAACTGCTACCATTGTTGGGTGCAGGCATGGTATGTACACTTACAACAAAGAGCGCGATTCATGTAATATGTTATGCAGTAAATATGGACTTTGTGCCAAATATCATGCCAAACCCAGTTTGTTGATTCATGGAATCATATGCGCTGCACTATTTCGTAGTTTGCACAGACTTTGCGCAGGCTCGGCATGGCTCTGCGATCAGCCGAGTGCGTTGTGCAGGACTCCACGCAGTGGGAGGGCGTGGTCTGCACAGGGACAGGAGTTGGGACGGAACACGCAAAATGAGGAAGAATAAGGGAAAAAGTGGGCAATACAAGGGATGGGCTGCAGGCAGTCCATAGCACACCCACAAATGCGCATGACAAAGCGTATTCATGGATGTGACCATCCAACATTTTCCCTGAATAAATGCGCACGTAAAGCCCTCCATCTTTCTGCCCACCCGAAGGTAGGCGTACAGACACTTGTGCATAGGATTCACAGCATGGAGGTGAGTTTGCATGCCGGATTTAGGGGTGCATGCACGCAGATGGGGTTCTGATCAAACTTAGGGATACAGCATAGTAGGGTGCAGGGACGGTTTACAGGGGTTCACACGCAGTTTGACCGTAATATGACATGAGTTACGGGAAACAGTGCATATATTCTCAGGGTGTTGCTCCAGTTACAGGGAACCCTGTGCAGTGTTGCAGAGGTGCTGTCTTGGTTGTGGGGCCCAACGCGGTTTCCACAGGTGCGTGTATTTGCACCTGCAGAGGCAGGTTAATGTGGCTCTTTCGGCTTGGTGTGGGGGGGGTGTGTCAGGGGCTTTCTGGCCACGACTTCCGGATATGCCTACTTTGCAGGAGCAGTTTCATGAATACGAAGAGTGCGCAGATTTCCTTCTGCATGCAGGCACACGCAGAGTCGTTCTCGGCGTGCAGGTTTTACGTGATCTCTTCGCACTTTTCCATGAATCAGGGCCAAAATCTCTAGTTGTATTCTCACACAGTATGACTCAATGCGCATGTTTGAAAATCTCCTCTGTTTATAATGTGGGCATGAGAATACAACATCCTCTTATGAGACATTGCCAGACACAAATCACAAATCTATTATTCACGTGCGATAGTCATGTATGAAAAACGTATTTCCTGGAGTACATTATTTTATGCATACCGCCAGGTTGCCACATAGAAGCTTTACACGAGAAAATACTCCACATCTTGTTTGCAAGTTATTTGCAAGTTGTATTGTCATTTACACCAATACCCAGCTGTTCGTAAAACCGAGACATCTTATCATCAATGGGGTCATGCTTTCCTCAAGTATTGTCCAACTGCAAAACATACGAATGGATTATCTATAATTCTGCAAAAGTGGTATGCCACATCAGGTCATTGATATGATGACTGCTTACTATGGCTTTCAACCATCTGCTCCTCAAAATGTTATAATAAAGAGAAAAAGAAAATGGACTATAGTTTTAATGTAACGTGGCCAAGGCCGCAAGTGCAGAGTCTTTCTCTGGGCCCAGCCTCTTCCATTTTTCCTCTAATGCCTCAATTTAACAACTTTTATTTAACAGACTGTGAGCATAACCTGCAGGTGTTTTAACGATTAAGTATTCCATAGCATGATCTGATTTAAGCAAACGGTTCAAATTAAGGCCTCCAATTAAATTCCAGTAGACATTTTTTTTTTACATTTGCCTTATCTCTTTGGACATATTGTCAGGGTTACTCCAGTACCTGTTGAGGCCTAGACGATCAAGAACCAGGACAGCATGCCAGTAAAAATAACCATGGAAATTTAAGAACAGAAGTAAACCATACTATGCTCCTAATTAGCCATTCAATACATACGCAGATGCAAATGTACCTAGTCATCAGTGGTCTAAATGGGCGGGAGCGGTCGGGAGCGGTGCTCCTCTACTTCTTTTAGTTAAGTTTTACTGTTCCTATATTTTTATTTTAAAAAGAAACCGTTCCGGAGCGGTTTAGTTTTTAAATAAAAGTGTAGGAAGAAGTTGAAACTTGCACTTTCAGTACACTGCACAGGACGTTTCCTTAAAGAGTAGGCGCATGTGTTTTGGGTTTTTTATTGTGCATGGGAGGGGGCACGGCGATGAAGTCTGTGGGGAGCGGTGCAGGCCAGTAGGGAACATATTTCCACTACTTCTTTTCATACACTTCGATCACTGCTAGTCATCTTTCTGCATCCAAACACTTATATAGGAAGTCTTTATGTAGATTGGAACTTTGAAAACAATCTGCAACCCAAACTCAAATTAAAACAACTCGCAAGGAAAAGTCAATTTAAAGTGTAGTGCATATTTAAAGGTCCAGCACAGGTTTAGGGAAAAGCAGCCAGAGACCCTAGTCATTGTTTGTAAACTAATTATATTTGCTTGTGACATTTATGATGGGTTATTCTTTCCCCAGAAATACGAATTGGGCGATTATGCTCCTTTAAAATCACTTACATCAATAAAGAGTATAACCGTAAAAGACTGGTAAAATATGTAACTTACAATAGCAGTGCTGTTAATAAGAATACTCTGAGGGAAAGACTATGAAAAATACTATTTTAAAATTGACTTTTTTCTCCTAACTCTGTAATCAAAATTAAACAGTGCTTTTTTCATTTTTTCATTTTTTCCATTTTTACAATCAACCACCATAATCCACCATAATCAGTAATTTGAAATCGTAAAAAAAGTAGGCAAAAGAGACAACACACTGGCTCCAAATTGGTAGTGTTTGCGCGCTCCAAGTTTGTGGCCCTGGTCACCCATGCATTCTTCTGGAGGATGCTCTAATGGGGATAGTGTGTTTGATGTTTTGCGGCAAACACACGGGGAACGGAGGATCCACCTGGAAAAACTGTTCCGATCAATGCTGTACCACCAGAAATAAGAGGCACAAAAGAACCCGCGGGTTCTGCAAGAAATCATTTGGAGGCTGCAGGGCG
This sequence comes from Ambystoma mexicanum, assembly GCF_040938575.1. Lineage (NCBI taxonomy): Eukaryota > Metazoa > Chordata > Amphibia > Caudata > Ambystomatidae > Ambystoma > Ambystoma mexicanum. The sequence continues at coordinate 835,398,850 of NC_090928.1, forward strand.
AGACACTAACCCCCTTATTGAACTTCTATCCAACCTGATCTAATCATCAGCTATGAAGTGCAGCACAGAAGCAGGGCTCACATGAAAATAGATCAAAGATGTCACAACGACCTCTGAAACTAATGGGGGTCTGCGGGGGAAATCAAGGCAAACACGGAATACGCATCCTGCCAGTAAATTGCCTGTGATTGCACTTGCGCAGAACTTGGCTCGAAGTGGAGAAAGTTAAGGGAGACATGGGGGGCCTATTTGACAGAAGCTTTTATAACGGAAAAATCCCATTGGAAAACTCTCTGTGAATCAGAGCCATGTGTCCTCCTTCCAAAGTCTTCAGGGTCCTGGTGCAGAACAACTTCCCCACCACCCCCGCCCCCTCTCAAAAGCAGCAAACCACACTTTTGGTGACTTCACAAGTGCAGCAAGCCCATATATATTATAATATTAGCCTGAAATATTATAAACCCTCTTTAGGAAGTCTCTGCAAAATAAAAGGATGTGCAAAGATCTCAACTCGCTCAGATTAGAATACTCATTCAATCGCCAAGATGGATACTCATTTGATTACTTCCTATCACTAATCACCCATCTATAAGGTGTGTGCTATTTACCAATGTATCGACTAGGGCACATATGGCCCTCATTACGAGATAGCCGGTAGGAAATCCACAATAATGGCATGCCGTAGCTACCGTTACCGGCATGCCTTGAGTCCGGAATCAACGACTGAATCTGAGCTTGACTTGCCGTAACAAACGGCATACCGGTAACGGCAGCGCAGGTATACCGCTGAAGCACCCAAAAACCCACACAACAGCACCATCAATGCCCTTGGCACTGGCACCGGCATCCCCAACCCGCAAATACCAGCACCTGCATACCAGTACCGAAAACTGCGTCATCGCGCTGGAACGGGAAATGCACCAGTGGCCATCTTTAAAAACACAATCCATTGCAATCCTCCAAACACAGGAGTCAAACACAAGAACTGGAAGTTGAAGACCACAAAGGGACATGTCAGCTACCCGCGGAAACATTCACCGCCGCAAACCTAGTTTTAGTGAGCCGGAATTAAACATGCTTGCTGACACCCTCGTAGACAATGCAGCTTGTCTTTAAATGTAGATTGAAAATGGCACCAAAATATCTGGTATCGAAACAGAAAGCTTTGGTCAGCTTTCCAAAATCTTCCCATAGTTCCAAATGAAACAAGCATGCGGGAAACTGTTCTCGGTACAAGGAGCTGCCGATTGGAATTACACACCTCCCCAAAATTGAGGAGTGAATTTAAAACTATATAGGCCGATAACAACTGTACCCTTCTTACTAAAGATACTAGATAGAGCAGCCTACCTGCAAATACAGGCTTATCTAGAAACAAAAATCTACTGGGACTAAGGCAATCTGGCTTCCGACCTAGACATGGCACAGAAACTGCCCTAATAGATCTCACTACTCAGATTCAAATTTTAAAAGACAATGGCAAACTAGCACTGCTCTTATTGCTTAATCTGTCAGCAGCTTTTGATTTGGTCAACCACCAAACGCTTTGCCACCACCTGAAATCTGCAGCTCACTTTTCCGACACAGCCACTGCCTGGATCAGCTCCTTCTTGGCTAACAGAACCATGAGGGTCTTTTCTCCTACTGACTCGGCTGAACCCTCACCAGTCCCGTGCGGTGTCCCGGAAGGATCTTGCGTGTCCCCAACGCTCTAAAATGTATTTGCGAAGCCCCTTTTCAATATCCTTGACTATCTGGGTGTCATGTATACTAATTATGCGGATGACACCAAGATACTCATTCCTATCTCAGGCGACTATGAAACTGATAGCAAAACCCTCCATTAAATATACGCAGTAATACAAGCGTGGATGGCACACCATGGACTTTGTCTCAATGATGAAAAAACGGAGTTGATTATCCTTGGTACTCACGATATACTAAAAAAACTAAATACTGCTTTCAAATCGTTCACTATTGATGGTAACCCCCTCCCTGTCTCTAATAATACTAAAACCCTTGGTATCTACCTCGATGCCACATTATCCTTCACCAAACAAACCAATGCAGTAGCGTCTTCAGCCACCTACACATGTAAACTTATTACTGCATGTAGGCCGTTTAACTCCACTCCCAACTGCATAACTCTTGCTAGAACGATAGTCTTGTCCAAAGTAGATTATTGTAATGCCCTCTACTTAGGCACTAGCCGCAAAAATATTCACAAACTACAAGTAACTCAAAATAACGCGATTAGGGCTGCCCTCAAAATCCCTAAGAAGTCGCATATCTCTGAGACTAGACGTAATCTGCATTGGCTCCCTATAGAGCACAGAATATCCCTCAAAGCTCTTGCCCTTACCCACAAAGCCAGGGCTAACCTCGCACCATCCTACACCTCTCACCAACTTACCCCACACACATCTACAAGACCACTTAGAACAGCTCAAGTTAACACTATGTCTATACCAAGATTCAAACTCCATAACTCGGTAGGAGTTAGTTTCCCTGTACAAGCCTCAAAGCTATGGAACACACTACCTGTTCCAATCAGGTCTGTAACCGCCATCAACCTATTTAAACGCAACACAAAACGTTGGCTTCATGACCTGGACACATTGACAGCTTAACATCCTAGAGCTTAGATTTACTGCCTACCCACTGTACATATTGTAAATAATATTACTATCTGTCTCACCCTCAGCCCACCGCCTTAATTGCAACATGTATGCTTGTACCTGTAATACCAATGTATGTATTTATTTGAAACCGCAACTATTGTAACTGTTGCCTACTGCTTGCTTATGTAACTGTACTCTTATGTAACATGATCAAAAAACGTACGCGCCCGTATGCCCCTGGGCCTGGTTGTGCTTTATAAATAAACCAAATACAAATACAAAATACAAAACCTACCTTTTTCGTAAATATCTGCTATTGTAATGCTATACAGGTGTTTCTGCTACCTTTTGTGCAGTTCTACGGTTCTAGCACCTTCCAAAAGAAATTAACATAACCTAGCATAACACTGGCAGCATTTAAGGTTTAACTACACAGATGGATATTCCATGACAATTTACATAACACTGTTTGCAGAAACAATTTGAAAAATTGAGGTACAGCTTCTATTGCTTTGTCCATAAATAGGCTGTCAAAGTCTTGCTTAGATGCTAGATGAAAAGGAGTTAAATTGATACAAATCCGGTAAATGGGGATCCTCTGTTCCGCAATAAGTATTTTGAAAGCAAGTACATTCCCAGGTAATGCAATACTAATACTCCACAGACAATAAAACCTCTAATTGCATAGACCCATTCAAAATTGCATAATAGAGCCCCTAAACCTGGCTGCTGGTAGATCCAGCAGAGACAAGAAGGGACCCGCTTCTCAATTTCCTCTGGGGCTTTGATAAAAAGGTATTAAGCGATTTGTCAGACATATAATCCGTTACTTCACTCCATTGTTTTCCTGTGGCGTTCACTGTATTTTTGCAATGTTTAATAGAAGCCTTCCAATCCCACTCCTTTAATAGGATTTAAGCAGCTTTGCAACATGCATACAGTTTCTCAAAAACGTGAAAACATGTTGCCGTGAGCTGTTAGTTTGGTACTGATACAATAGTTCTTTGATTGAGCCTCCACCTGCTGAGGATAATTATTAAATCATCTTAAATGATCAGACATTAGGATAAAGGTTTTGCCCGGTTTAAGTCAAATTCTTTCGCTCAGCAGACTAATGCTATTTTCCCGTTTCACTTTCCATTTTATTGCAGAATTCCTAATGGTACGAGCCCTAAATGTCCACTCCATAAAGAGGCAACGGTGCATGAGTGAAAATGTTGATCTTAGACCGTAACAAGCAGTACAACAGATAGCCTATGTGACCTAAAAACAGCGACAGCACTCTCGTCAAAGAATACATTTTGCCACTCAACTTAGACTGGGTCTCAATACACCTATAGCCTTTTATCATAGTATGACCCCAAATTACAGTTACTGTAGTATTTACTGAAGGCCATCATTTGCAATCCACCAACTGGAATGGCAATGTTGATACCAGCCTATTAACATTTATTTTACCCCTGCCATCTGATGACTCAAGGTCATTTGTAATGCAATAAGCATGGAGTGCCACAATGGGGCATCATACCTCAATGGGTGTCTGTTCCTAAAATGACCACATCATCCACATTAGCTACAACATAACTGTGAAGGTCTGAGGAATACAGGTTAAATAGGAGAAGGACAAGTATATGCCCTTGTGCCAAACCTATTTTATTACAATGTTTGCTCTTCTAGAACGTTCACCATTATACCCATCCAAATCATGACTCATATATCCATACTGATCTTGAGTAAGTCAGTCACACAAATATACAATTTTCTCCACAACTTCAGAAGGTCAATACTATCAGAGGTTGAGCAGAAATCCACAACACACCAGTACAGGTTTGGATTCATTAGGCAAAAAATAGTGTTCTCTTAAACAAATCAAGACTAAGGGCCTCATTACACGTTGTGCGGTAAAATCAGCAAATTACCGGCATGGGGCCCTTAACGTGTCGCCCTCGTAGGAGGGCGCTAATAGCGTACCATTACGAGTACGCGGACAGAAGCTTTGCGCCATGCCGGTAATGCCCAGGTAATGCCCCTACAGCCTTGCCGCTCATCTCCCCCAAAAGTCACTTACCGCCTTCCATGACAGTGCAGATAGCAACTCCGCCTTGACGCATCGTGCAAATAGCGGCCACTGCTAATAGCGGTGACCATTAAATACCAGAACCAGAAATAGCATCATCGCACAGGAACGTGAAAGAGCACGGCGGCCATCTTTAAAAACACAATCCATTGCCATCCTCTTCCCCCTGGACCTGTTTGTGTTACCTTGCTGCCTGAGATCCATTGCTACACTGTTACTATGCCCAAGGCACTACAAAAAACCACAGACCGCCAGCGAAAGGAGAAGTTCTCCACTGAGGAGTTAGTGATGCTGACTCAGACCTTAGCGGACAATGCAGAAGTGGTCTTCGCAAATGACATGCGGCGGGAGACCCTCCTAAAGAAGAAAGCAATCTGGGCCGAAGTGGCAACAAAAGTGAGTGCTGTAGGCACCAGCACGCGCACTGTACGCGAGTGCAGAAAACGATGGGATGACCTGAGACTCCGGGTCAGGATGATCCTGGCCGAGAACCACAAGACTGCCACCGCTGGAGGATCAGGGTCACCGATCAAGTTGAAGGAGTGGGAGGAGACATGCGCAAACCTCATCGGGGTAGAATGTATTGAGGGAGTCGGGAGGATGGAGCACGGCGTGCCAGGCACTTCTGATGGAGGTAAGTGCACTGATGCAAGCATGCAATGTGAATGAACAGGTCCCCACAAATGGCAGCCCTGGATCACTGCATGGATGGCCCGGCATCCACACGTGCATCCCACCCTGCGCATGTCAGCGCCAGACCCCAACACACACACATGCATACATCAACAGAGCCAAGTGCCACACACAACACTGCATGGATGAGGCACTGAAATGACACCTCACCTGCTTCCTCCACAATGAAGTTCAAACAGCCCCAAATTAATTAATGATGTAGCCTGCATTGAGTACATGCGACCATAACCAATGACACCCCCCTTCTTCTCCCCGACAGGGTCGCATACAGACAGCGAGGGAGCATCCCAGGCACCCCCTGTGCAAAAGAAGAAAAGGCCACAGCCCAGCGAGGACGCACCAACAACATCAAGGGGAAAAAGGCCAAGGCCCCTATTGCAGCGTCCAAAACAACTCCTGCGCGCCACTGCCAGTGCCACGCAAAACCCTACTGCCCCGCCTCTGGAGGTCCACTCCCCCCCCAAATCACCGCCACCGAGGGTCCACCCTCAGCTGCTGCCAGTTCGGCAGGGGAGGCGGCAGCCATTGCCCCATTGTCCGACGTGGGTGAGCCCACAGATCTCGATCTGCCTATGCACACCCCAAGCCCTGCTGTAACCCCCGAGCAATCACCCCTACACACACCTGGCTCGCACGTCACTGTTGACGAGTCCATGGAGGCCTTCAGTAGCCCCCCAGAGGCGGCATCTGCACACCAGCCAGCATCAGGATGCGCAGCAGACACACCACCACAGGCCGCCACTGCCCTTGACCTGGCCAGCGTCATCCAGCGCCAGCAGGCTTTCACAGACCTCGTAGGTCAACATGTGGAGGAAGTTGCCCGTCTCAGGGTTGACCTCGGGGAGACATCCAGGCACTCCAGGGAGGGAATGGAGTTGTGCACAGACAGGCTGTGTGGGGAGCTGATACGCGTCCGGGAGGTGCTAACACGCATCGCAGATGCAATGGAGCGCCAATTTCCACCAGGACAGTCTGCCACCTCTTCGACCACCAGTTCGTGGCAGACAAGCCCACTCAGACGCTCTTCACGCACCACCAGGCGCACCTCCAGCCAGCCCCCAAATGCTGGCCCTGGCAATGAACAATAGGGCGTGAATGTCCATTGACCTCTGTGCATGCCTGGACACATACATTGTTGGAGACTCATGAGGGACAGTTGTGGGGGTGGGAGAAAGGGTGTGATGGTACAGTTATGGGGGTGGGGAGAAGGGTGTGATGGCACAGTTGTGGGGGTTGGGGGGAAGGGTGTGATGGGACAGTTGTGGGGGGTGGGGGGAAAGTTTGCGGAATGGTTGGGGACTTGCACATGTTTCTGTTTCTGTTCATTAATACACTGTTGTTTGAGCAAAACACAGGCCTTGACTCCTTCATTGTGTATGATCAATTTATTGACGCCAAGGTCCATTGTGAGCTAACACACAGACACCAGTGCATCACCAGCCATATACAGGTGACAGTATGACTACATGTTACTAAGAATATTTGGTTGATCAAATGCTGTCTCACAGCACGTCCCTCCTGGCCATCCCCTCTTGCATGACCTGCATCCCCGTCACCTCCATCCTCATCCCCGTCATCATCCTCATCAGGTGCCTCCATTTCAACGTCAGGGAGCAGTGGCACATTCCGTCTCATACAAATATTGTGCAGCATGACATATGCCATGATGATCTTTGTCACCTTCTCATGGCCATACAGGAGGGCGCCACCAGACCTGCTAATGCACCTAAACCGTGACTTCAGAAGTCCAAAAGTCTGCTCGATGACGAGGCGGGTACGGGTATGTGCACGATTGTATTCTTCTTCGTGCCTGTTCTGTGGGTTCCGTACAGGTGTGAGGAGCCACCTCTTCAGGGGATAGCCGGCATCACCTACATGGGGGGAGGAATGGGTTCCTGTTACTTTTTGACACATGTGTGGCCTGTTCATGTCACATACTTTGGCCTATCATTGCGATTCATGTACACATTCAACTGCATCAATGAATATGGTCTGTGTGACTGCTTTGTGCAAAGGTGAGCGCAAGCATGCAAGTAGACATGCCCCATTGATGCCTCCAACAGTGACTGCCATGTCCTGGGTGAGGCCAGGTCATTGGTGTCCCTTGTGGGCAAGCACATTTGGTACCACACTGGTGGTGTACTGTCCTTCCGACATTGCTGTTGCCATGCTGAGAGGCAACACTTTAGTGGTGCCATGGGTTTGTGGTGCATTGCCATAGCTAGGGGGTATCCCTTTGCATGCATCCAAGGGCACAATGCATTGTTGATGTTGTGCTGTAGGAATGCTGCATGACTATGTTGACGGCATGGATGACATTTGTGTATTTCGTGGCGTGGAGTGTCGTGCAATGTGGATGAGGATTGATGTTTGATGTCACTAGATTTGGATTGCCAGCTGTGTCTTGTGGCATATACTTGCATGTCCGTTCATCCCAAGTACGTTGCTGCCCTCACAGATGCCCATTAGCGTACATCTGTATGTGCATTTGGGCGACAGACTACAGGCTACACCCAGTTGGAGTATCTATCTACCCCCCCAATGCACACCCAGTTGGAGTATCTATCTACCTCCCCAATGCACACCCAGTTGGAGTATCTATCTACCCCCAATGCACACCCAGTTGGAGTATCTATCTACCCCCCCAATGCACACCCAGTTGGAGTATCTATCTACCCCCCCAATGCACACCCAGTTGGAGTATCTATCTAACCCCCAATGCACACCCAGTTGGAGTATCTATCTACCCCCCAATGCACACCCAGTTGGAGTATCTATCTACCCCCCCCCAATGCACACCCAGTTGGAGTATCTATCTACCCCCAATGCACACCCAGTTGGAGTATCTATCTACCCCCCCAATGCACACCCAGTTGGAGTATCTATCTACCCCCCCAATGCACACCCAGTTGGAGTATCTATCTACCCCCCAATGCACACCCAGTTGGAGTATCTATCTACCCCCCCAATGCACACCCAGTTGGAGTATCTATCTACCCCCCAATGCACACCCAGTTGGAGTATCTATCTACCCCCCCAATGCACACCCAGTTGGAGTATCTATCTACCCCCCCAACGCACACCCAGTTGGAGTATCTATCTACCCCCCAATGCACACCCATTTGGAGTATCTATCTACCCCCCCCCCCCCAATCACACTGCCATGTGCTTGGCCTGGAACTCACCAAGTAGCCACGAACGTTGTCCCATTTGTCGCTCCATGTAGCGGGGGATAGTTGAGTTCCGCAGGACCATTGAATCATGGGTAGATCCTGGAAATCGGGCACAGCAATGTGTGATTATCTTGTTTGCGTCACATACCATTTGGACATTGATGGAGTGGAATTGCTTTCTGTTTCGGTAGACTACTTCATTGTGATGTGGGATGACCAATTCCACATGTGTACAGTCGATGGCCCCAATGCAACTTGGGATGCCTGCCAGTGAATAGAAGCCAACTTTGGTGTTTGCAATCTCCTGGGCAGTCCGTGGCATGGATATGTGTTCGGGTGCATGCTTCAGGAGGGCATCAAGGACCTGGTTCAGTTTTCGTGAGAATACTGGTTGGGAGATGCCATGCATCTTCCCCACTGTATGCTGGTAGGTTCCTGTGGCCAGGAAGTGGAGCACTGTCACCACCTTGAGTAGAGGGGGGATGGCAGTTCGGATATCTATGAGGCTCACAATGTCGTTGTGTATCATGTCCACGATGCTGGTGATGGTGTCCCGGTCCAGACGGTACAGGGTGTGTATCTGCTCAGGTGTTAGGTTAAATGGACTGGCTCTGATCCGGGGAATTGGTGGGTGCCTCTGTGGTATGATTAGGTGGTGTGGTGGTGCTTGCTGTGCCTGTCTGGCCCTCCTCCTCCTGCCTCTCCTCTGTGCAGCCTGTTGTTGTAGCAGCAGCGCTGCAATCAGGTCCTCCAGGCCATGTAATGCTGCCAGTACTGGAAACATCTTGATGTGGGAAGGGGTGTGATGTGCTTCTTTTGAGCAGCCACAGTCTCCATTGCCTCCACCTGTGCTGATTTTGGCCACCTGTGGCAGGTGTTGACACTGCTTAGTTCTTTTAACGGGTGGTTCGCGATGGCGGTATTGCCACCATGCCGGTAAGGGGTTTTGGGGTATTTACCATGGCGCTATTGCCGTGTGCACTAGTCTTGTGATGGTGTGCTATGAGCGGCATGTCGTTATTTACGGGTTGACGGGTCGCACACACGCGGACTGACCGGTATTAGTGGCACCATAATTAGCGGTGCCGCTAATGGCGGTGAGCCGGGTCGTAATCCGCATGGGCATTTAACGTTACCGGTATTCCATTACCGGTAACGTTAAATACCTACCGCCATCCGTGTAATGAGGCCCTAAGCCTCCATATTTGGTAGAAGAGCCCTTGTACGGGACCAGCCAATAGTTATCTGCCCATGCCAGTTTATATGGAACATCGAAGAGGGCTAACAGTCTTTCATTTTCTATCCGGTCTTTTACCCACTTTTCATTTATAAAAACAGACACCCTTTCCAAGTATTTGGAATTTGGCCGAAGGCATTGCTCAACCAAAGACAGAATGTTTGATGAAGGTCCAGAAAAGCGGATTGGCCATGAGCCCCGTTGTGGTCATAGCACCTGTTAAAGATGCCCAAGACTGATTTAAGCTAATTATTGTTTTACTAATGGTTAACACCACAAAAATCACCCCAAACCACAGGTTGACTTCTCCACCCAGGAATCCCCAACCCTACAACTGTTTTCTCACCAACAAAATTTGGAAGGGGTGGCATACAATGATTTTGTGTGTTCCACTCAAATTGTTTCCAGAATTAATGGACCATAATATCCCACCAAAATCCCTGGGCCTTTGCAATGATTTCCCAACATGTTCTCCGATCCTTTTTCATGTAAGGCTGGAAGTGTTCATTCCTTCAAATAGAGACATAATACATTGCTTTTTCTTAAATATGTTGTTGTCGATCTACTGCATGTTTTTCAGACCACCCAAGGAGAGATATATTTTTCTAATTGCAGATGTATAGATAATTTTCCAAATTTAACAAAGTCCTGATAGCACTGCTCTTTTTGCCCAGAGACTGTTTTATACAATTATGATGTGCCACATTATTCCTGAGGGGCATCTGCAATCACTTGAACCAGCACCTCAAATTGTCAAAATGTTAAAAAGAAATCTCTGCATGATTTTATTCCAATATATATATCTGCTAGATACAGTCTTAGGCAGCTAACATGAATCTGAAATCTCCAACAGATGTCTCACTATGTTGACCTTCCACTTTATGGTCAACCAGTCTTTTAATGGATTGTTATTCACAGCATTTTTCAACCATGCAGAGCTAAACGAGTAAGTACAAGTTTACACAGACATTGATCAGTGTATATTCTGTTTGCATGCTTAACATACAGGACTTATGTATTCCATCGTTAGTCTTCCTTAGATTACTTTAACTGCTACCATTGGTGGGTGCAGGCATGGCAAGTATACTTGCAACAAAGAGCCCGATTCATGTAATATGTTATGCAGTAAATATGGACTTTGTGGCAAATATCATGCCAAACCCAGTTTGTCGATTCATAGAATCGTCTGCGCTGCACTATTTCGTAGTTTGCACAGACTTTGCGCAGGCTGGGCATGGCTCTGCGATCAGCCGAGTGCCTTGTGCAGGACTCCACGCAGGGGGAGGGCGTGGCCTGCACAGGGACAGGAGTAGGGACGGAACACACAAAATGAGGAAGAATAAGGGAAAAAGCGGGCAATACAAGGGATGGGCTGCAGGCAGTCCATAGCACACCCAAGAAATGTGCATGACAAAGCGTATTCATGGATGTGACCGTCCAACATTTTGCCCGAGTAAATGCGCACGCAAAGCCCTCCATCTTTCTGCCCACCTGAAGGCAGGCGTACAGACACTTGTGCATAGGATTCACAGCATGGAGGTGAGTTTGCATGCTGGATTTAGGGGTGCATGCACGCAGATGGGGTTCTGATCAAACTTAGGGATACAGCATAGTGGGGTGCAGGGACGGTTTACAGGGGTTCACACGCAGTTTGACCGTAATATGACATGAGTTACGGGAAACAGTGCATATATTCTCAGGGTGTTGCTCCAGTTACAGGGAACCCTGTGCAGTGTTGCAGAGGTGCTGTCTTGGTTGTGGGGCCCCACACGGTTTCCACAGGTGCGTGTGTTTGCACCTGCAGAGACAGGTTAATGTGGCTCTTTCGGCTTGGTGTGGGGGTGTGTCAGGGGCTTTCTGGCCAAGACTTCCGGATATGCCTACTGTGCAGGAGCAGTTCCATGAATACGAAGAGTGCGCAGATTTCCTTCTGCATGGAGGCACACGCAGAGTCGTTCTCGGAGTACAGACTTTACAGGATCTCTGCGCACTTTTCCATGAATCAGGGCCAAAACCTCTAGTTGTATTCTCACACAGTATGACTCAATGCGCATGTTTGAAACTCTCCTCTGTTTATAATGTGGGCATGAGAATACAACATCCTCCTATGAGACATTGCCAGACACAAATCACAAATCTATCATTCACGTGCGATAGTCATACATGAAAAACGTATTTCCTGGAGTACATTATTTTATGCATACCACCAGGTTGCCACATAGAAGCTTTACACGAGAAAATACTCTACATCTTGTTTGCAAGTTGTTTGCAAGTTGTGTTGTCATTTACACCAATACCCAGCTGTTCGTAAAACCGAGACATCTTAGCATCAATGGGGTCATGCTTTCCTCAAGTATTGTCCAACTGCAATATTGTCCAACTGCAAAACATACGAATGGATTATCTATAATTCTGCAAAAGTGGTATGCCACATCAGGTCATTGGTATGATGACTGCTTAATATGGCTTTCAACCATCTGCTCCTCAAAATGTTATAATAAAGAGAAAAAGAAACTGGACTATAGTTTTAATGTAACGTGGCCAAGGCCACAAGTGCAGAGTCTTTCTCTGGGCCCAGCCTCTTCCATTTTTCCTCTAATGCCTCAACGGAGAGAATCTGTCAGTGAAACTTAAAATACATTTCTTTAGTTAAATCAGAGACATATTATTCAGGTATTTCTCAAATCCTGCAGCCGTTTTTTTGAATTTGTTTAACAACTTTTATTTAACAGACTGTGAGCATAACCTGCAGGTGTTTTAACGATTAAGTATTCCATAGCATGATCTGATTTAAGCAAACGGTTCAAATTAAGGCCTCCAATTAAATTCCAGTAGACATTTTTTTTTTACATTTGCCTTATCTCTTTGGACATATTGTCAGGGTTACTCCAGTACCTGTTGAGGCCTAGACGATCAAGAACCAGGACAGCATGCCAGTAAAAATAACCATGGAAATTTAAGAACAGAAGTAAACCATACTATGCTCCTAATTAGCCATTCAATAAATACGCAGATGCAAATGTACCTAGTCATCAGTGGTCTAAATGGGCGGGAGCGGTCGGGAGCGGTGCTCCTCTACTTCTTTTAATTAAGTTTTACTGTTCCTATATTTTTATTTTAAAAAGAAACCGTTCCGGAGCGGTTTAGTTTTTAAATAAAAGTGTAGGAAGAAGTTGAAACTTGCACTTTCAGTGCACTGCACAGGACGTTTCCTTAAAGAGCAGCACATGTGTTTTGGGTTTTTTATTGTGCATGGGAGGGGGCACGGCGATGAAGTCTGTGGGGAGCGGTGCAGGCCAGAAGGGAACATAGTTCCACTACTTCTTTTCATACACTTCGATCACTGCTAGTCATCTTTCTGCATCCAAACACTTATATAGGAAGTCTTTATGTAGATTGGAACTTTGAAAACAATCTGCAACCCAAACTCAAATTAAAACACAACTCGCAAGGAAAAGTCAATTTAAAGTGTAGTGCGTATTTAAAGGTCCAGCACAGGTTTAGGGAAAAGCAGCCAGAGACCCTAGTCATTGTTTGTAAACTAATTATATTTGCTTGTGCCATTTATGATGGGTTATTCTTTCCTCAGAAATACGAATTGGGCGATTATGCTCCTTTAAAATCACTTATATCAATAAAGAGTATAACCGTAAAAGACTGGTAAAATATGTAACTTATAATAGTAGTGCCGTTAATAAGAATACTCTGAGGGAAAGACTATGAAAAATACTATTTTAAAATTGACTTTTTTCTCCTAACTCTGTGATCAAAATTAAACAGTGCTTTTTTCATTTTTTCATTTTTACAATCAACCACCATAATCAGCCATTTGAAACCGTAAAAAGAGTAGGCAAAAGAGACAACACACTGGCTCCAAATTGGTAGTGTTTGCGCGCTCCAAGTTTGTGGCCCTGGTCACCCATGCATTCTTCTGGAGGATGCTCTAATGGGGATAGTGTGTTTGATGTTTTGCGGCAACCACACGGGGCACGGAGGATCCACCGGGAAAAACGGTTCCGATCAATGCTGTACCACCAGAAAGACGAGGTACAAAAGAATTTGCGGTTTCTGCAAGAAATCATTTGGAGGATGCAGGGCCGGACACTAACCCCCTTATTGAACTTCTATCCAACCTGATCTAATCATCAGCTATGAAGTGCAGCACAGAAGCAGGGGTCACATGAAAATAGATCAAAGATGTAACAACGACCTCTGAAGCTAATGGGATTCTGCGGGGGAAATCAAGACAAACAAAGAATACGCATCCGGCCAGTAAATTGCCTGTGATTGCACTTGCGCAGAACTTGGCTCGAAGTGGAGAAAGTTAAGGGAGACATGGGGGGCCTACTTGACAGAAGCGTTTTATAACGGAAAAATCCCATTGGAAAACTCTCTGTGAATCAGAGCCATGTGTCCTCCTTACAAAGTCTTCAGGGTCCTGGTGCAAACCAACTGCCCCACCACCCCCAACCCCTCCCAAAAGTAGCAAACCACACTTTTGGTGACTTCACAAGTGCAGCAAGCCCATATATATTATAATATTAGCCTGAAATATTATAAACCCTCTCTAGGAAGTCTCTGCAAAATAAAAGGATGTGCAGAGATCTCAACTCGCTCAGATGAGAATACTCATTCAATCGCCAAGATGGATACTCATTTGATTACTTCCTATCACTAATCCCCCATCTATAAGGTGTGTGCTATTTGCCAATGTATCCACTAGGACACATATGGCCCTCATTACGAGATATCCAGTAGGAAATCCACAAAAATGGCATGCCGTAGCTACCGTTACCGGCATGCCTTGAGTCCGGAATCAACGACTGATTCCGAGCATGACTTGCCGTAACAAACAGCATACCGTTAACGGCAGCGCCGGTATACCGCTGTAGCACCCAAAAACCCACACAACGGCACCATCAATGCCCTTGGCACTGGCACCGGCATCCCCAACCCGCAAATACCAGCACCTGCATACCAGTACCGAAAACTACATCATCGTGCTGGAACGGGAAATGCACCTGTGGCCATCTTTAAAAACACAATCCATTGCAATCCTCCAAACACACGAGTCAAACACAGGAGCTGGAAGTGAAGACCACAAAGGGACATGACAGCTACCCGGGGAAACATTCACTGCCGCAAACCTAGTTTTAGTGAGCCGAAATTAAACATGCCTGCCGACACCCTCGTAGACAATGCAGCTTGTGTTTAAATGTAGATTGAAAATGGCACCAAAATATCTGGTATCGAAACAGAAAGCTTTGGTCAGCTTTTCAAAATCTTCCCATAGTTCCAAATGAAACAAGCATGCGGGAAACGGTTCTCGGTACAAGGAGCTGCCGATTGGAATTACACACCTCCCCCAAATTGGGATGTGAATTTAAAACTATATTGGCTGATAACAACTGTACCCTTCTTACTAAAGATACTAGATAGAGCAGCCTACCTGCAAATACAGGCTTATCTAGAAACAAACAATCTACTGGGACTAAGGTAATCCGGCTTCCGACCTAGACATGGCATGGAAACTGCCCTAATAGATCTCACTACTCAGATTCAAATTTTAAAAGACAGTGGCAAACTAGCACTGCTCTTATTGCTTGATCTGTCAGCAGCTTTTGACTTGGTCAACCACCAAACGCTTTGCAACCACCTGAAATCTGCAGCTCACTTTTCCGACGCAGCCACTGCCTGGATCAGCTCCTTCTTGGCTAACAGAACCATGAGGGTCTTTTCTCCTACTGACTCGGCTGAACCCTCACCAGTCCCGTGTGGTGTCCCGCAAGGCTCTTGCGTGTCCCCAATGCTCTATAATGTATTTACGAAGCCCCTTTTCGATATCCTTGACTATCTGGGTGTCATGTATACTAATTATGCGGATGACACCCAGATACTCATTCCTATCTCTGGCGACTATGAAACTGATAGCAAAACCCTCAATGAAATATATGCAGCAATACAAGCATGGATGGCACACCATGGACTTTGTCTCAATGACGAAAAAACTGAGTTGATTATCCTTGGTACTCATGCTAAACTAAAAAAACTAAATACTGCTTTCAAATCATTCACTATTGATGGTAACCCCATCCCTGTCTCTAATAATACTAAAACCCTTGGTATCTACCTCGATGCCACATTATCCTTCACCAAACAAACCAATTCAGTAGCGTCTTCAGCCGCCTACACATGTAAACTTATTACTGCATGTAGGCCGTTTATCTCCACTCCCAAATGCATTACTCTTGCTAGAACGTTAGTCTTGTCCAAAGTAGATTATTGTAATGCCCTCTACTTAGGCACTAGCCGCAACAATATTCACAAACTACAAGTAACTCAAAATAACACCATTAGGGCAGCCCTCAACATCCCTAAGAAGTCGCATATCTCTGAGACTAGACGTAATCTGCATTGGCTCCCTAAAGAGCACAGAATATCCCTCAAAGTTCTTGCCCTTACCCACAAAGCCAGGGCTAACCTCGCACCATCCTACATCTCTAACCAACTTACCCCACACACATCTACAAGACCACTTAGAACAGCTCAAGTTAACACTGTGTCTATACCAACATTCAAACTCCATAACTCGGGAGGAGTTAGTTTCCCTGTACAAGCCTCAAAGCTATGGAACACACTACCTGTTCCAATCAGGTCTGTAACCGCCATCAACCTATTTAAACGCAACACAAAACGTTGGCTTCATGACCTGGACACATTGACAGCTTAACATCCTAGAGCTTAGATTTACTGGCCACCCATTGTACATATTGTAAATAATATTACTATCTGTCTCACCCTCGGCCCACCGCCTTAATTGCAACATGTATGCTTGTACCTGTAATACCAATGTATGTATTTATTTGTAACCGCAACTATTGTAACTGTTGCCTACTGCTTGCTAATGTAACTGTACTCTTATGTAACATGATCAAAAAACGTATGCGCTCGTATGCCCCTGGGCATGGTTGCGCTTTATAAATAAACCAAATACAAATACAAATACAAAACCTACCCTTTTCGTAAATATCTGCTATTGTAATGCTATACAGGTGTTTCTGCTATCTTTTGTGCAGTTCCACGGTTCTAGCGCCTTAGAAAAGAAATTAACATAACCTAGCATAACACTGGCAGCATTTAAGGTTTAACTATACAGATGGATATTCCATGACAATTTACATAACACTGTTTGCAGAAAAAATTTGAAAAATGGAGGTACAGCTTCTATTGCTTTGTCCATAAATAGGCTGTGAAAGTCTTGCTTAGATGCTAGATGAATAGGAGTTAAGTTGATACAAATCCGGTAAATGGGGATCCTCTGTTCCGCAATAAGTATTTTGAAAACAAGTACATTCCCAGGTAATGCAATACTAATACTCCACAGACAATAAAACCTCTAATTGCATAGACCCATTCAAAATTGCATAATAGAGCCCCTAAACCTGGCTGCTGGTAGATCCAGAAGAGACAAGAAGGGACCCGCTTCTCAATTTCCTCTGGGGCTTTGATAAAAAGGTATTAAGCGATTTGTCAGACATGTAATCCGTTACTTCACTCCATTGTTTTCCTGTGGCGTTCACTGTATTTTTGCAATGTTTAAAAGAAGCCTTCCAATCCCACTCCTTTAATAGGATTTAAGCAGCTTTGAAACATGCATACAGTTTCTCAAAAACGTGAAAACACGTTGCCGTGAGCTGTTCTGTTCGTTTGGTACTGATACAATAGTTCTTTCATTGAGCCTCCACCTGCTGAGGATAATTATTAAATCATCTTAAATGATTAGCCATTAGGATAAAGGTTTTGCCCGGTTTAAGTCAAATTCTTTCGCTCAGCAGACTAATGCTATTTTCCCGTTTCACTTTCCATTTTATTGCAGAATTCCTAATGATACAAGCCGTAAATGTCCACTCCATAAAGAGGCAATGGTGCATGGGTGAAAATGTTGATCTTAGACCGTAACAAGCAGTACAACAGATAGCCTATGTGACCTAAAAACAGCGACAGCACTCTCGTCAAAGAATACATTTTGCCACTCAACTCAGACTGAGTCTCAATACACCTATAGCCTTTTATCATAGTATGACCCCAAATAACAGTTACTGTAGTATTTACTCAAGGCCAGCATTTGCAATCCAACAACTGGAATGGCAATGCCGATAGCCGCCTATTAACATTTATTTTACCCCTGCCATCTGATGACTCCAGGTCATTTGTAATGCAATAAGCACGGAGTGCCACAATGGGGCATCATACCTCAATGGGTGTCTGTTCCTAAAATGACCACATCATCCACATTCGCTACTAAATGGCTGTGAAGGTGTGAGGAATACAGGTTAATTAGGAGAAGGAACAGTATATGCCCTTGTGCCAAACCTATTTTATTACAATGTTTGCTCTTCTAGAACGTTCACCATTATACCCATCCAAATCATGACTCATATGTCCATACATAGGATTGTACTGATCTTGAGTAAGTCAGTCACACACATATACAATTTTTTCCACAACTTCAGAAGGTCAATACTATCAGTGTTTGAGCAGAAATCCACAACACACCAGTACAGGTTTGGATTCATTAGGCAAAAAATAGTGTTCTCTTAAAAAAATCAAGATTAAGCCTCCATATTTGGTAGAAGAGCCCTTGTACGGGACCAGCCAATAGTTATCTGCCCATGCCAGTTTATATGGAACATCGAAGAGGGCTAACAGTCTTTCATTTTCTATCCGGTCTTTTGGCCACTTTTCATTTATAAAAACAGACACCCTTTCCAAGTATTTGGAATTTGGCCAAAGACTATTGCTCAACCAAAGACAGAATGTTTGATGAAGGTCCAGAAAAGCGGATTGGCCATGAGCCCCGTGGAGGTCATAGCACCTGTTAAAGATGCCCAAGACTGATTTAAGCTAATTATTGTTTTAATAATGGTTAACACCACAAATATCACCCGAAACCACAGGTTCACTTCTCCACCCAGGAATCCCCAACCCTACAATTGTTTTCTCACCAACCATTTTTGGAAGGGGTGGCATACAATGATTTTGTGTGTTCCACTCAAATTGTTTCCTGAATTTGTGGGGCCATAATATCCCACCTAAATCCCTGGGCCTTTGCAAAGATTTCCCAACATGTTCTTCAATCCTTTTTCATGTAAGGCTGGAAGTGTTCATTCCTTCTCGTAGAGACATAATCCATTGCTTTTTCTTAAATATGTTGTTGTCGATCTACTGCATGTTTTTCAGACCACCCAAGGAGAGATATATTTTTCTAATTGCAGCTGTATAGATTATTTTCCAAATTTAACAAAGTCTTGATAGCACTGCTCTTTTTGCCCAGAGACTGTCTTATACAATATTGATCTTCCACATTATTCCTGAGGGGCATCTGCAATCACTTGAATCAGCACCTCAAATTGTCAAATTGTTAAAAAGAAATCTCTGCATGATTTTATTCCAATATATATATCTGCTAGATACAGTCTTAGGCAGCTAACATGAATCTGAAATCTCCAACAGATGTCTCACTATGTTGACCTTCCACTTTATGGTCAACCAGTCTTTTAATGGATTGTTATTCACAGCATTTTTCAATCATGCGGAGCTAAACGAGCAAGTACAAGTTTACACAGACATTGATCAGTGTCTATTTAATGCTTAATAATCTTTCTTTTACAAAATATAAAGACGGAGACATCAACAAAATAAAATCAAAAAATATAGAGCATTCTTATTTTTAAGACTGGCAAAATTGGTCGAAGCAACTCCTTCAGATATTCTGTTTGCATGCTTAACATACAGGACTTATGTATTCCATCGTTAGTCTTCCTCAGATTACTCTAACTGCTACCATTGTTGGGTGCAGGCATGGTATGTACACTTACAACAAAGAGCGCGATTCATGTAATATGTTATGCAGTAAATATGGACTTTGTGCCAAATATCATGCCAAACCCAGTTTGTTGATTCATGGAATCATATGCGCTGCACTATTTCGTAGTTTGCACAGACTTTGCGCAGGCTCGGCATGGCTCTGCGATCAGCCGAGTGCGTTGTGCAGGACTCCACGCAGTGGGAGGGCGTGGTCTGCACAGGGACAGGAGTTGGGACGGAACACGCAAAATGAGGAAGAATAAGGGAAAAAGTGGGCAATACAAGGGATGGGCTGCAGGCAGTCCATAGCACACCCACAAATGCGCATGACAAAGCGTATTCATGGATGTGACCATCCAACATTTTCCCTGAATAAATGCGCACGTAAAGCCCTCCATCTTTCTGCCCACCCGAAGGTAGGCGTACAGACACTTGTGCATAGGATTCACAGCATGGAGGTGAGTTTGCATGCCGGATTTAGGGGTGCATGCACGCAGATGGGGTTCTGATCAAACTTAGGGATACAGCATAGTAGGGTGCAGGGACGGTTTACAGGGGTTCACACGCAGTTTGACCGTAATATGACATGAGTTACGGGAAACAGTGCATATATTCTCAGGGTGTTGCTCCAGTTACAGGGAACCCTGTGCAGTGTTGCAGAGGTGCTGTCTTGGTTGTGGGGCCCAACGCGGTTTCCACAGGTGCGTGTATTTGCACCTGCAGAGGCAGGTTAATGTGGCTCTTTCGGCTTGGTGTGGGGGGGGTGTGTCAGGGGCTTTCTGGCCACGACTTCCGGATATGCCTACTTTGCAGGAGCAGTTTCATGAATACGAAGAGTGCGCAGATTTCCTTCTGCATGCAGGCACACGCAGAGTCGTTCTCGGCGTGCAGGTTTTACGTGATCTCTTCGCACTTTTCCATGAATCAGGGCCAAAATCTCTAGTTGTATTCTCACACAGTATGACTCAATGCGCATGTTTGAAAATCTCCTCTGTTTATAATGTGGGCATGAGAATACAACATCCTCTTATGAGACATTGCCAGACACAAATCACAAATCTATTATTCACGTGCGATAGTCATGTATGAAAAACGTATTTCCTGGAGTACATTATTTTATGCATACCGCCAGGTTGCCACATAGAAGCTTTACACGAGAAAATACTCCACATCTTGTTTGCAAGTTATTTGCAAGTTGTATTGTCATTTACACCAATACCCAGCTGTTCGTAAAACCGAGACATCTTATCATCAATGGGGTCATGCTTTCCTCAAGTATTGTCCAACTGCAAAACATACGAATGGATTATCTATAATTCTGCAAAAGTGGTATGCCACATCAGGTCATTGATATGATGACTGCTTACTATGGCTTTCAACCATCTGCTCCTCAAAATGTTATAATAAAGAGAAAAAGAAAATGGACTATAGTTTTAATGTAACGTGGCCAAGGCCGCAAGTGCAGAGTCTTTCTCTGGGCCCAGCCTCTTCCATTTTTCCTCTAATGCCTCAATTTAACAACTTTTATTTAACAGACTGTGAGCATAACCTGCAGGTGTTTTAACGATTAAGTATTCCATAGCATGATCTGATTTAAGCAAACGGTTCAAATTAAGGCCTCCAATTAAATTCCAGTAGACATTTTTTTTTTACATTTGCCTTATCTCTTTGGACATATTGTCAGGGTTACTCCAGTACCTGTTGAGGCCTAGACGATCAAGAACCAGGACAGCATGCCAGTAAAAATAACCATGGAAATTTAAGAACAGAAGTAAACCATACTATGCTCCTAATTAGCCATTCAATACATACGCAGATGCAAATGTACCTAGTCATCAGTGGTCTAAATGGGCGGGAGCGGTCGGGAGCGGTGCTCCTCTACTTCTTTTAGTTAAGTTTTACTGTTCCTATATTTTTATTTTAAAAAGAAACCGTTCCGGAGCGGTTTAGTTTTTAAATAAAAGTGTAGGAAGAAGTTGAAACTTGCACTTTCAGTACACTGCACAGGACGTTTCCTTAAAGAGTAGGCGCATGTGTTTTGGGTTTTTTATTGTGCATGGGAGGGGGCACGGCGATGAAGTCTGTGGGGAGCGGTGCAGGCCAGTAGGGAACATATTTCCACTACTTCTTTTCATACACTTCGATCACTGCTAGTCATCTTTCTGCATCCAAACACTTATATAGGAAGTCTTTATGTAGATTGGAACTTTGAAAACAATCTGCAACCCAAACTCAAATTAAAACAACTCGCAAGGAAAAGTCAATTTAAAGTGTAGTGCATATTTAAAGGTCCAGCACAGGTTTAGGGAAAAGCAGCCAGAGACCCTAGTCATTGTTTGTAAACTAATTATATTTGCTTGTGACATTTATGATGGGTTATTCTTTCCCCAGAAATACGAATTGGGCGATTATGCTCCTTTAAAATCACTTACATCAATAAAGAGTATAACCGTAAAAGACTGGTAAAATATGTAACTTACAATAGCAGTGCTGTTAATAAGAATACTCTGAGGGAAAGACTATGAAAAATACTATTTTAAAATTGACTTTTTTCTCCTAACTCTGTAATCAAAATTAAGCAGTGCTTTTTTCATTTTTTCATTTTTTCCATTTTTACAATCAACCACCATAATCCACCATAATCAGTAATTTGAAATCGTAAAAAAAGTAGGCAAAAGAGACAACACACTGGCTCCAAATTGGTAGTGTTTGCGCGCTCCAAGTTTGTGGCCCTGGTCACCCATGCATTCTTCTGGAGGATGCTCTAATGGGGATAGTGTGTTTGATGTTTTGCGGCAACCACACGGGGAACGGAGGATCCACCTGGAAAAACTGTTCCGATCAATGCTGTACCACCAGAAATAAGAGGCACAAAAGAACCCGCGGGTTCTGCAAGAAATCATTTGGAGGCTGCAGGGCGAGACACTAACCCCCTTATTGAACTTCTATCCAACCTGATCTAATCATCAGCTATGAAGTGCAGCACAGAAGCAGGGCTCACATGAAAATAGATCAAAGATGTCACAACGACCTCTGAAACTAATGGGGGTCTGCGGGGGAAATCAAGGCAAACACGGAATACGCATCCTGCCAGTAAATTGCCTGTGATTGCACTTGCGCAGAACTTGGCTCGAAGTGGAGAAAGTTAAGGGAGACATGGGGGGCCTATTTGACAGAAGCTTTTATAACGGAAAAATCCCATTGGAAAACTCTCTGTGAATCAGAGCCATGTGTCCTCCTTCCAAAGTCTTCAGGGTCCTGGTGCAGAACAACTTCCCCACCACCCCCGCCCCCTCTCAAAAGCAGCAAACCACACTTTTGGTGACTTCACAAGTGCAGCAAGTCCATATATATTATAATATTAGCCTGAAATATTATAAACCCTCTTTAGGAAGTCTCTGCAAAATAAAAGGATGTGCAAAGATCTCAACTCGCTCAGATTAGAATACTCATTCAATCGCCAAGATGGATACTCATTTGATTACTTCCTATCACTAATCACCCATCTATAAGGTGTGTGCTATTTACCAATGTATCGACTAGGGCACATATGGCCCTCATTACGAGATAGCCGGTAGGAAATCCACAATAATGGCATGCCGTAGCTACCGTTACCGGCATGCCTTGAGTCCGGAATCAACGACTGAATCTGAGCTTGACTTGCCGTAACAAACGGCATACCGGTAACGGCAGCGCCGGTATACCGCTGAAGCACCCAAAAACCCACACAACAGCACCATCAATGCCCTTGGCACTGGCACCGGCATCCCCAACCCGCAAATACCAGCACCTGCATACCAGTACCGAAAACTGCGTCATCGCGCTGGAACGGGAAATGCACCAGTGGCCATCTTTAAAAACACAATCCATTGCAATCCTCCAAACACAGGAGTCAAACACAAGAACTGGAAGTTGAAGACCACAAAGGGACATGTCAGCTACCCGCGGAAACATTCACCGCCGCAAACCTAGTTTTAGTGAGCCGGAATTAAACATGCTTGCTGACACCCTCGTAGACAATGCAGCTTGTCTTTAAATGTAGATTGAAAATGGCACCAAAATATCTGGTATCGAAACAGAAAGCTTTGGTCAGCTTTCCAAAATCTTCCCATAGTTCCAAATGAAACAAGCATGCGGGAAACTGTTCTCGGTACAAGGAGCTGCCGATTGGAATTACACACCTCCCCAAAATTGAGGAGTGAATTTAAAACTATATAGGCCGATAACAACTGTACCCTTCTTACTAAAGATACTAGATAGAGCAGCCTACCTGCAAATACAGGCTTATCTAGAAACAAAAATCTACTGGGACTAAGGCAATCTGGCTTCCGACCTAGACATGGCACAGAAACTGCCCTAATAGATCTCACTACTCAGATTCAAATTTTAAAAGACAATGGCAAACTAGCACTGCTCTTATTGCTTAATCTGTCAGCAGCTTTTGATTTGGTCAACCACCAAACGCTTTGCCACCACCTGAAATCTGCAGCTCACTTTTCCGACACAGCCACTGCCTGGATCAGCTCCTTCTTGGCTAACAGAACCATGAGGGTCTTTTCTCCTACTGACTCGGCTGAACCCTCACCAGTCCCGTGCGGTGTCCCGGAAGGATCTTGCGTGTCCCCAACGCTCTAAAATGTATTTGCGAAGCCCCTTTTCAATATCCTTGACTATCTGGGTGTCATGTATACTAATTATGCGGATGACACCAAGATACTCATTCCTATCTCAGGCGACTATGAAACTGATAGCAAAACCCTCCATTAAATATACGCAGTAATACAAGCGTGGATGGCACACCATGGACTTTGTCTCAATGATGAAAAAACGGAGTTGATTATCCTTGGTACTCACGATATACTAAAAAAACTAAATACTGCTTTCAAATCGTTCACTATTGATGGTAACCCCCTCCCTGTCTCTAATAATACTAAAACCCTTGGTATCTACCTCGATGCCACATTATCCTTCACCAAACAAACCAATGCAGTAGCGTCTTCAGCCACCTACACATGTAAACTTATTACTGCATGTAGGCCGTTTAACTCCACTCCCAACTGCATAACTCTTGCTAGAACGATAGTCTTGTCCAAAGTAGATTATTGTAATGCCCTCTACTTAGGCACTAGCCGCAAAAATATTCACAAACTACAAGTAACTCAAAATAACGCGATTAGGGCTGCCCTCAAAATCCCTAAGAAGTCGCATATCTCTGAGACTAGACGTAATCTGCATTGGCTCCCTATAGAGCACAGAATATCCCTCAAAGCTCTTGCCCTTACCCACAAAGCCAGGGCTAACCTCGCACCATCCTACACCTCTCACCAACTTACCCCACACACATCTACAAGACCACTTAGAACAGCTCAAGTTAACACTATGTCTATACCAAGATTCAAACTCCATAACTCGGTAGGAGTTAGTTTCCCTGTACAAGCCTCAAAGCTATGGAACACACTACCTGTTCCAATCAGGTCTGTAACCGCCATCAACCTATTTAAACGCAACACAAAACGTTGGCTTCATGACCTGGACACATTGACAGCTTAACATCCTAGAGCTTAGATTTACTGCCTACCCACTGTACATATTGTAAATAATATTACTATCTGTCTCACCCTCAGCCCACCGCCTTAATTGCAACATGTATGCTTGTACCTGTAATACCAATGTATGTATTTATTTGAAACCGCAACTATTGTAACTGTTGCCTACTGCTTGCTTATGTAACTGTACTCTTATGTAACATGATCAAAAAACGTACGCGCCCGTATGCCCCTGGGCCTGGTTGTGCTTTATAAATAAACCAAATACAAATACAAAATACAAAACCTACCTTTTTCGTAAATATCTGCTATTGTAATGCTATACAGGTGTTTCTGCTACCTTTTGTGCAGTTCTACGGTTCTAGCACCTTCCAAAAGAAATTAACATAACCTAGCATAACACTGGCAGCATTTAAGGTTTAACTACACAGATGGATATTCCATGACAATTTACATAACACTGTTTGCAGAAACAATTTGAAAAATTGAGGTACAGCTTCTATTGCTTTGTCCATAAATAGGCTGTCAAAGTCTTGCTTAGATGCTAGATGAAAAGGAGTTAAATTGATACAAATCCGGTAAATGGGGATCCTCTGTTCCGCAATAAGTATTTTGAAAGCAAGTACATTCCCAGGTAATGCAATACTAATACTCCACAGACAATAAAACCTCTAATTGCATAGACCCATTCAAAATTGCATAATAGAGCCCCTAAACCTGGCTGCTGGTAGATCCAGCAGAGACAAGAAGGGACCCGCTTCTCAATTTCCTCTGGGGCTTTGATAAAAAGGTATTAAGCGATTTGTCAGACATATAATCCGTTACTTCACTCCATTGTTTTCCTGTGGCGTTCACTGTATTTTTGCAATGTTTAATAGAAGCCTTCCAATCCCACTCCTTTAATAGGATTTAAGCAGCTTTGCAACATGCATACAGTTTCTCAAAAACGTGAAAACATGTTGCCGTGAGCTGTTAGTTTGGTACTGATACAATAGTTCTTTGATTGAGCCTCCACCTGCTGAGGATAATTATTAAATCATCTTAAATGATCAGACATTAGGATAAAGGTTTTGCCCGGTTTAAGTCAAATTCTTTCGCTCAGCAGACTAATGCTATTTTCCCGTTTCACTTTCCATTTTATTGCAGAATTCCTAATGGTACGAGCCCTAAATGTCCACTCCATAAAGAGGCAACGGTGCATGAGTGAAAATGTTGATCTTAGACCGTAACAAGCAGTACAACAGATAGCCTATGTGACCTAAAAACAGCGACAGCACTCTCGTCAAAGAATACATTTTGCCACTCAACTTAGACTGGGTCTCAATACACCTATAGCCTTTTATCATAGTATGACCCCAAATTACAGTTACTGTAGTATTTACTGAAGGCCATCATTTGCAATCCACCAACTGGAATGGCAATGTTGATACCAGCCTATTAACATTTATTTTACCCCTGCCATCTGATGACTCAAGGTCATTTGTAATGCAATAAGCATGGAGTGCCACAATGGGGCATCATACCTCAATGGGTGTCTGTTCCTAAAATGACCACATCATCCACATTAGCTACAACATAACTGTGAAGGTCTGAGGAATACAGGTTAAATAGGAGAAGGACAAGTATATGCCCTTGTGCCAAACCTATTTTATTACAATGTTTGCTCTTCTAGAACGTTCACCATTATACCCATCCAAATCATGACTCATATATCCATACTGATCTTGAGTAAGTCAGTCACACAAATATACAATTTTCTCCACAACTTCAGAAGGTCAATACTATCAGAGGTTGAGCAGAAATCCACAACACACCAGTACAGGTTTGGATTCATTAGGCAAAAAATAGTGTTCTCTTAAACAAATCAAGACTAAGGGCCTCATTACACGTTGTGCGGTAAAATCAGCAAATTACCGGCATGGGGCCCTTAACGTGTCGCCCTCGTAGGAGGGCGCTAATAGCGTACCATTACGAGTACGCGGACAGAAGCTTTGCGCCATGCCGGTAATGCCCAGGTAATGCCCCTACAGCCTTGCCGCTCATCTCCCCCAAAAGTCACTTACCGCCTTCCATGACAGTGCAGATAGCAACTCCGCCTTGACGCATCGTGCAAATAGCGGCCACTGCTAATAGCGGTGACCATTAAATACCAGAACCAGAAATAGCATCATCGCACAGGAACGTGAAAGAGCACGGCGGCCATCTTTAAAAACACAATCCATTGCCATCCTCTTCCCCCTGGACCTGTTTGTGTTACCTTGCTGCCTGAGATCCATTGCTACACTGTTACTATGCCCAAGGCACTACAAAAAACCACAGACCGCCAGCGAAAGGAGAAGTTCTCCACTGAGGAGTTAGTGATGCTGACTCAGACCTTAGCGGACAATGCAGAAGTGGTCTTCGCAAATGACATGCGGCGGGAGACCCTCCTAAAGAAGAAAGCAATCTGGGCCGAAGTGGCAACAAAAGTGAGTGCTGTAGGCACCAGCACGCGCACTGTACGCGAGTGCAGAAAACGATGGGATGACCTGAGACTCCGGGTCAGGATGATCCTGGCCGAGAACCACAAGACTGCCACCGCTGGAGGATCAGGGTCACCGATCAAGTTGAAGGAGTGGGAGGAGACATGCGCAAACCTCATCGGGGTAGAATGTATTGAGGGAGTCGGGAGGATGGAGCACGGCGTGCCAGGCACTTCTGATGGAGGTAAGTGCACTGATGCAAGCATGCAATGTGAATGAACAGGTCCCCACAAATGGCAGCCCTGGATCACTGCATGGATGGCCCGGCATCCACACGTGCATCCCACCCTGCGCATGTCAGCGCCAGACCCCAACACACACACATGCATACATCAACAGAGCCAAGTGCCACACACAACACTGCATGGATGAGGCACTGAAATGACACCTCACCTGCTTCCTCCACAATGAAGTTCAAACAGCCCCAAATTAATTAATGATGTAGCCTGCATTGAGTACATGCGACCATAACCAATGACACCCCCCTTCTTCTCCCCGACAGGGTCGCATACAGACAGCGAGGGAGCATCCCAGGCACCCCCTGTGCAAAAGAAGAAAAGGCCACAGCCCAGCGAGGACGCACCAACAACATCAAGGGGAAAAAGGCCAAGGCCCCTATTGCAGCGTCCAAAACAACTCCTGCGCGCCACTGCCAGTGCCACGCAAAACCCTACTGCCCCGCCTCTGGAGGTCCACTCCCCCCCCAAATCACCGCCACCGAGGGTCCACCCTCAGCTGCTGCCAGTTCGGCAGGGGAGGCGGCAGCCATTGCCCCATTGTCCGACGTGGGTGAGCCCACAGATCTCGATCTGCCTATGCACACCCCAAGCCCTGCTGTAACCCCCGAGCAATCACCCCTACACACACCTGGCTCGCACGTCACTGTTGACGAGTCCATGGAGGCCTTCAGTAGCCCCCCAGAGGCGGCATTTGCACACCAGCCAGCATCAGGATGCGCAGCAGACACACCACCACAGGCCGCCACTGCCCTTGACCTGGCCAGCGTCATCCAGCGCCAGCAGGCTTTCACAGACCTCGTAGGTCAACATGTGGAGGAAGTTGCCCGTCTCAGGGCTGACCTCGGGGAGACATCCAGGCACTCCAGGGAGGGAATGGAGTTGTGCACAGACAGGCTGTGTGGGGAGCTGATACGCGTCCGGGAGGTGCTAACACGCATCGCAGATGCAATGGAGCGCCAATTTCCACCAGGACAGTCTGCCACCTCTTCGACCACCAGTTCGTGGCAGACAAGCCCACTCAGACGCTCTTCACGCACCACCAGGCGCACCTCCAGCCAGCCCCCAAATGCTGGCCCTGGCAATGAACAATAGGGCGTGAATGTCCATTGACCTCTGTGCATGCCTGGACACATACATTGTTGGAGACTCATGAGGGACAGTTGTGGGGGTGGGAGAAAGGGTGTGATGGTACAGTTATGGGGGTGGGGAGAAGGGTGTGATGGCACAGTTGTGGGGGTTGGGGGGAAGGGTGTGATGGGACAGTTGTGGGGGGTGGGGGGAAAGTTTGCGGAATGGTTGGGGACTTGCACATGTTTCTGTTTCTGTTCATTAATACACTGTTGTTTGAGCAAAACACAGGCCTTGACTCCTTCATTGTGTATGATCAATTTATTGACGCCAAGGTCCATTGTGAGCTAACACACAGACACCAGTGCATCACCAGCCATATACAGGTGACAGTATGACTACATGTTACTAAGAATATTTGGTTGATCAAATGCTGTCTCACAGCACGTCCCTCCTGGCCATCCCCTCTTGCATGACCTGCATCCCCGTCACCTCCATCCTCATCCCCGTCATCATCCTCATCAGGTGCCTCCATTTCAACGTCAGGGAGCAGTGGCACATTCCGTCTCATACAAATATTGTGCAGCATGACATATGCCATGATGATCTTTGTCACCTTCTCATGGCCATACAGGAGGGCGCCACCAGACCTGCTAATGCACCTAAACCGTGACTTCAGAAGTCCAAAAGTCTGCTCGATGACGAGGCGGGTACGGGTATGTGCACGATTGTATTCTTCTTCGTGCCTGTTCTGTGGGTTCCGTACAGGTGTGAGGAGC
Organism: Ambystoma mexicanum; assembly: GCF_040938575.1. Classification (NCBI taxonomy): domain Eukaryota; kingdom Metazoa; phylum Chordata; class Amphibia; order Caudata; family Ambystomatidae; genus Ambystoma; species Ambystoma mexicanum. The sequence continues at coordinate 835,428,672 of NC_090928.1, forward strand.
CACCTCTTCAGGGGATAGCCGGCATCACCTACATGGGGGGAGGAATGGGTTCCTGTTACTTTTTGACACATGTGTGGCCTGTTCATGTCACATACTTTGGCCTATCATTGCGATTCATGTACACATTCAACTGCATCAATGAATATGGTCTGTGTGACTGCTTTGTGCAAAGGTGAGCGCAAGCATGCAAGTAGACATGCCCCATTGATGCCTCCAACAGTGACTGCCATGTCCTGGGTGAGGCCAGGTCATTGGTGTCCCTTGTGGGCAAGCACATTTGGTACCACACTGGTGGTGTACTGTCCTTCCGACATTGCTGTTGCCATGCTGAGAGGCAACACTTTAGTGGTGCCATGGGTTTGTGGTGCATTGCCATAGCTAGGGGGTATCCCTTTGCATGCATCCAAGGGCACAATGCATTGTTGATGTTGTGCTGTAGGAATGCTGCATGACTATGTTGACGGCATGGATGACATTTGTGTATTTCGTGGCGTGGAGTGTCGTGCAATGTGGATGAGGATTGATGTTTGATGTCACTAGATTTGGATTGCCAGCTGTGTCTTGTGGCATATACTTGCATGTCCGTTCATCCCAAGTACGTTGCTGCCCTCACAGATGCCCATTAGCGTACATCTGTATGTGCATTTGGGCGACAGACTACAGGCTACACCCAGTTGGAGTATCTATCTACCCCCCCAATGCACACCCAGTTGGAGTATCTATCTACCTCCCCAATGCACACCCAGTTGGAGTATCTATCTACCCCCAATGCACACCCAGTTGGAGTATCTATCTACCCCCCAATGCACACCCAGTTGGAGTATCTATCTACCCCCCCAATGCACACCCAGTTGGAGTATCTATCTAACCCCCAATGCACACCCAGTTGGAGTATCTATCTACCCCCCAATGCACACCCAGTTGGAGTATCTATCTACCCCCCCCCAATGCACACCCAGTTGGAGTATCTATCTACCCCCAATGCACACCCAGTTGGAGTATCTATCTACCCCCCCAATGCACACCCAGTTGGAGTATCTATCTACCCCCCCAATGCACACCCAGTTGGAGTATCTATCTACCCCCCAATGCACACCCAGTTGGAGTATCTATCTACCCCCCCAATGCACACCCAGTTGGAGTATCTATCTACCCCCCCAATGCACACCCAGTTGGAGTATCTATCTACCCCCCAATGCACACCCAGTTGGAGTATCTATCTACCCCCCCAATGCACACCCAGTTGGAGTTTCTATCTACCCCCCCCAATGCACACCCAGTTGGAGTATCCATCTATCCCCCCCAATCACACTGCCATGTGCTTGGCCTGGAACTCACCAAGTAGCCACGAACGTTGTCCCATTTGTCGCTCCATGTAGCGGGGGATAGTTGACTTCCGCAGGACCATAGAATCATGGGTAGATCCTGGAAATCGGGCACAGCAATGTGTGATTGGACATTGATGGAGTGGAATTGCTTCCTGTTTCGGTAGTATACTTCATTGTGATGTGGGACGACCAATTCCACATGTGTACAGTCGATGGCCCCAATGCAACTTGGGATGCCTGCCAGTAAATAGAAGCCAACTTTGGTGTTTGCAATCTCCTGGGCAGTCCGTGGCATGGATATGTGTTCGGGTGCATGCTTCAGGAGGGCATCAAGTACCTGGTTCAGTATGCATGAGAATACTGGTTGGGAGATGCCATGCATCTGCCCCACTGTATGCTGGTAGGTTCCTGCGGCCAAGAAGTGGAGCACTGTCACCACCTTGAGTAGAGGGGGGATGGCAGTTCGGATATCTATGAGGCTCGCAATGTCATTGTGTATCATGTCGACGATACTGGTGATGGTGTCCCGCTCCAGACGGTACAGGGTGTGTATCTGCTCAGGTGTTAGGTTAAATAGACTGGCTCTGATCCGGGGAATTGGTGGGTGCCTCTGTGGTATGATTAGGTGGTGTGGTGGTGCTTGCTGTGCCTGTCTGGCCCTCCTCCTCCTCCTGCCTCTCCTCTGTGCAGCCTGTTGTTGTAGCAGCAGCGCTGCAATCAGGTCCTCCAGGCCATGTAATGCTGCCAGTATTGGAAACATCTTGATGTGGGAAGGGGTGTGGGAAGGGGTGTGGTGTGCTTCTTTTGAGCAGCCACAGTCTCCATTGCCTCCACCTGTGCTGATTTTGGCCACCTGTGGCAGGTGTTGACACTGCTTAGTTCTTTTAACGGGTGGTTCGCGATGGCGGTATTGCCGCCATGCCGGTAAGGGGTTTTGGGGTATTTACCATGGCGCTATTGCCGTGTGCACTAGCCTTGTGATGGTGTGCTATTAGCGGCATGTCGTTATTTACGGGTTGGCGGGTCGCGCGCACACGGACTGACCGTTATTTGTGGCAACGTAATTAGCGGTGCCGCTAATGGTGGTTAGCCAGGTCGTAATCCGCATGGGCATTTAACGTTACCGGTATTCCATTACCGGTAACGTTAAATACCTACCGCCATCCGTGTAATGAGGCCCTAAGCTTCCATATTTGGTAGAAGAGCCCTTGTACGGGACCAGCCAATAGTTATCTGCCCATGCCAGTTTATATGGAACATCGAAGATGGCTAACAGTCTTTCATTTTCTATCCGGTCTTTTACCCACTTTTCATTTATAAAAACAGACACCTTTTCCAAATATTTGGAATTTGGCCGAAGGCATTGCTCAACCAAAGACAGAATGTTTGATGAAGGTCCAGAAAAGCAGATTGGCCATGAGCCCCGTTGTGGTCATAGCACCTGTTAAAGATGCCCAAGACTGATTTAAGCTAATTATTGTTTTACTAATGGTTAACACCACAAATATCACCCCAAACCACAGGTTCACTTCTCCACCCAGGAATCCCCAACCCTACAACTGTTTTCTCGCCAACCAAATTTGAAAGGGGTGGCATACAATGATTTTGTGTGTTCCACTCAAATTGTTTCCTGAATTAGTGGGACCATAATATCCCACCAAAATCCCTGGGCCTTTGCAATGATTTCCCAACATGTTCTCCGATCCTATTTCATGTAAGGCTGGAAGTGTTCATTCCTTCAAATAGAGACATAATCCATTGCTTTTTCTTAAATTTGTTGTTGTCGATCTACTGCATGTTTTTCAGACTACCCAAGGAGAGATATATTTTTCTAATTGCAGCAGTATAGATTATTTTCCAAATTTAACAAAGTCCTGATAGCACTGCTCTTTTTGCCCAGAGACTGTCTTATACAATGTTGATGTTCCACATTATTCCTGAGGGGCATCTGCAATCACTTGAATCAGCACCTCAAATTGTCATAATGCTAAAAAGAAATCTCTGCATGATTGTATTCCAATATAAATCCGCTAGATACAGTCTTAGGCAGCTAACATGAATCTGAAATCTCCAACAGATGTCTCACTATGTTGACCTTCCACTTTATGGTCAACCAGTCTTTTAATGGATTGTTATTCACAGCATTTCTCAACCATGCAGAGCTAAACGAGTAAGTACAAGTTTACACAGACATTGATCAGTGTCTATTCAAGGCTTAATAATCTTTCTTTTACAAAATCTAAAGACGGAGACATCAACAAAATAAAATCGAAAAATATAGAGCATTATTATTTTTAATACTGGCAAAATTGGTCCAAGCAACTCCTTCAGATATTCTGTTTGCATGCTTAACATACAGGACTTATGTATTGCATCGTTAGTCTTCCTTAGATTACTTTAACTGCTACCATTGGTGGGTGCAGGCATGGCAAGTATACGTGCAACAAAGAGCCCGATTCATGTAATATGTTATGTAGTAAATATGGACTTTGTGGCAAATATCATGCCAAACCCAGTTTGTTGATTCATGGAATCGTCTGCGCTGCACTATTTCGTAGTTTGCACAGACTTTGCGCAGGCTCGGCATGGCTCTGCGATAAGCCGAGTGCCTTGTCCAGGACTCCACGCAGGGGGAGGGCGTGGTCTGCACAGGGAACGGAGTTGGGTCGAACACGCAAAATGAGGAAGAATAAGGGAAAAAGTGGGCAATACAAGGGATGGGCTGCAGGCAGTCCATAGCACACCCACAAATGCGCATGACAAAGCGTATTCATGGATGTGACCGTCCAACATTTTGCCTGAGTAAATGCGCACGCAAAGCCCTCCATCTTTCTGCCCAACCGAAGGCAGGCGTACAGACACTTGTGCATAGTATTCACAGCATGGAGGTGAGTTTGCATGTCGGATTTAGGGGTGCATGCACGCAGATGGGGTTCTGATCAAACTTAGGGATACAGCATAGTGGGGTGCAGGGATGGTTTACAGGGGTTCACACGCAGTTTGACCGTAATATGACATGAGTTACGGGAAACAGTGCACATATTCTATGGGTCTTGCTCCAGTTACGGGGAGCCCTGTGCAGTGTTGCAGAGGTGCTGTCTTGGTTGTGGGGCCCCACGCGGTTTCCACAGGTGTGCGTGTTTGCACCTGCAGAGGCAGGTTAATGTGGCTCTTTCGGCTTGGTGTGGGGGTGTGTCAGGGTCTTTCTGGCCACGACTTCAGGACATGCCTACTTTGCAGGCACAGTTCCATGAATACGAAGAGTGCGCAGATTTCCTTCTGTATGCAGGCTCACGCAGAGTCGTTCTCGGCGTGCAGGCTTTACGGGATCTCTGAGTACTTTTCCATGAATCAGGGGCAAAATCTCTAGTTGTATTCTCACACAGTATGACTCAATGTGCATGTTTGAAAATCTCCTCTGTTTATAATGTGGGCATGAGAATACAACATCCTCCTATGGGACATTGCCAGACACAAATCACAAATCTATCACTCACGTGCAATAGTCATGTATGAAGAACATATTTCCTGGAGTACATTATTTTATGCATACCGCCAGGTTGCCACATAGAAGCTTTACACGAGAAAATACTCCACATCTTGTTTGCAAGTTGTTTGCAAGTTGTGTTGTCATTTACACCAATACCCAGCTGTTCGTAAAACCCGAGACATCTTAGCATCAATGGGTTCATGCTTTCCTCAAGTATTGTCCAACTGCAAAACATACGAATGGATTATCTATAATTCTGCAAAAGTGGTATGCCACATCAGGTCATTGATATGATGACTGCTTAATATGGCTTTCAACCATCTCCTCCTCAAAATGTTATAATAAAGAGAAAAAGAAAATGGACTATAGTTTTAATGTAACGTGGCCAAGGCCACAAGTGCAGTCTTTCTCCTCTAATGCCTCAACGGAGAGAATCCGTCAGTGAAACTTAAAATAAATTTCTTTAGTTAAATCAGAGACATATTATTCAGGTATTTCTCAAAATCCTGCAGCCGTTTCTTTTTTTTTCTTTTTTTAACAACTTTTATTTAACAGACTGTGATCATAACCTGCAGGTGTTTTAACGATTAAGTAATCCATGGCATGATCTGATTTAAGCAAACGGTTCAAATTAAGGCCTCCAAGTAAGTCCCAGTAGACATTTTCTTTTACATTTGCCATATCTCTTTGGACAATATTGGACAATATTGTCAGGGTTACTCCAGTACCTGATGAGGCCTAGACGATCAAGAACCAGGACAGCATGCCAGTAAAAATAACCATGGAAATTTAAGAACAGAAGTAAACCATACTATGTTCCTAATTAGCCATTCAATACATACGCAGGTGCAAATGTACCTAGTCATCTTTCTGCATCCAAACACTTATATAGGAAGTCCTTATGTAGATTGGAACTTTGAAAACAATCTGCAACCCAAACTCAAATTAAAACACAACTCGCAAGGAAAAGTCAAATTAAAGTGTAGTGCGTATTTAAAGGACCAGCACAGGTTTAGGGAAAAGCAGCCAGAGACCCTAGTCATTGTTTCTAAACTAATTATATTTGCTCGCGCCATTTATGATGGGTTATTATTTCCCCAGAAAAACGAATTGGGCGATTATGCTCCTTTAAAATCACTTATATCAATAAAGAGTATAACTGTAAAAGACTGGTAAAATATGAAACTTAGAATAGCAGTGCTGTTAATAAGAATACTCTGAGGGAAAGACTATGAAAAATACTATTTTTAAATTGACTTTTTTCTCCTAACTCTGTGATCAAAATTACACAGTGCTTTTTTCATTTTTTCATTTTTCCAATCAACCACCATAATCCACCATAATCAGTCATTTGAAACCGTAAAAAGAGTAGGCAAAAGAGACAACACACTGGCTCCAAATTGGTAGTGTTTGCGCGCTCCAAGTTTGTGGTCCTGGTCATCCATGCATTCTTCTGGAGGATGCTCTAATGGGGATAGTGTGTTTGATGTTTTACGGCAACCACACGGGGCATGGAGGATCCACCTGGAAAAACTGTTTCGATCAATGCTGTACCACAAGAAAGAAGAGGCACAAAAGAATTTGCGGGTTCTGCAAGAAATTATTTGGAGGATGCAGGGCCGGACACTAACCCCCTTATTGAACTTCTATCTAACCTGATCTAATCATCAGCTACGAAGTGCAGCACAGAAGCGGGGGGTCACATGAAAATAGATCAAAGATGTAACAATGACCTCTGAAACTAATGGGGGTTTGCGAGGGAAATCAAGACAAACACGGAATACGCGTCCTGCCAGTAAATTGCCTGTGATTGCACTTGCGCCGAACTTGGCTCGAAGTGGAGAAAGTTAAGGGAGACACGGGGGCCTATTTGACAGAAGCGTTTTATAACGGAAAAATCCCATTGGAAAACTCTCTGTGAATCAGAGCCATGTGTCCTCCTTCCAAAGTCTTCAGGGTCCTGGTGCAGACCAACTGCCCCACCACCCCTGCCTCCCCCCAAAAGCAGCAAACCACACTTTTGGTGACTTCACATGTGCAGCAAGCCCATATATATTATAATATTAGCCTGAAATATTATAAACCCTCTTCAGGAAGTCTCTGCAAAATAAAAGGATGTGCAGAGATCTCAACTCGCTCAGATTAGAATTCTCATTCAATCGCCAAGATGGATACTCATTTGATTACTTCCTATCACTAATCCCCCATCTATAAGGTGTGTGCTATTTACCAATATATCCACTAGGGCACATATGGCCCTCATTACGAGATAGCCGGTAGGAAATCCACAATAACGGCATGCCGTAGCTACCGTTACCGGCATGCCTTGAGTCCGGAATCAACGACTGATTCCGAGCATGACTTGCTGTAATAAACGGCATACCGGTAACGGCAGCCCCGGTATACCGTGAAGCACCCAAAAACCCACACAACGGCACCATCAATGCCCTTGGCACTGGCACCGGCATCCCCAACACACAAATACCAGCACCGGCATACCGGTACCGAAAACTACGTCATCGCGCTGGAACGTGAAATGCACCGGTGGCCATCTTTAAAAACACAATCCATTGCAATCCTCCAAACACAGGAGTCAAACACAGGAGCTGGAAGTTGAAGACCACAAAGGGACATGTCAGCTACCCGGGGAAACATTCACCGCCGCAAACCTAGTTTTAGTGAGCCAGAATTAAACATGCTTGCCGACACCCTCGTAGACAATGCAGATGAGGTATTTGGAATTGACCTGCCCAGGACAGCGCAGCTGCACAAAAAGGAGATCTGGACCGAAGTGGCCAACAAGGTCTCAGCAGTAGGCACCGCGCCCAGGACCATAAGGGACTGCTGCAAACGCTGGGACGACCTGCGTCTCAGAGTGCAAAACTTATTGTCTGCTGAGCGCAGCCAGGGGCAAGCCACTGTTGGTGGACCACTTTCTTCCCTCAAACTCCACCCCTGGGTGGAAAGATGTGCCTCCATCCTTAACATGGCCAGCATCGAGGGTGTGGGTGATGCTGAGCATGGAGCCACCACATATGGAGATGCAGGTGAGTGTCCATTACTAACATCACATAGCCACTCCGTGCCCTGATCACAAATAATGCCATGTGCATGACTGTAACCAGATACCTGATGCCCTGCAAGGCACTGATCAGACCCTCAAAACAGTATATCTTCCCACCATGGAGACTGTCCACAAGCACGACAGGCACACAACACATGTTCCATGCCATGCAGACAGACCCACCGTCTGCATGTGTCAACACACTTCACCGAGGTCAACATGGCCCCTGTGCCATGTGTCAGTATGGCACCAACAACACCTGTCCACAATGCATGCACCATTGCAAACATCCCAATGTGCGCATCCAGTGTCCCCACTGTAGCTGATAACATCCCAATGGCCCTACTTACACTTCACATGCAGACTACACAAATGCACAGTCCAGGGTTGCATATACACAACATAAATGGCCGAACACAACATCAACCCATCCCACATGCACATACCAAATTGTGTACACATCATGATTTACCAACACTGCTCCACCCCTGCACATGTGTACTGCCCCCACCATGATTCAAAGCATGCACAACACTGTAAATAGTACTAAGTGTGATGGCTGTTGCAAGGTTCATAGCACAACAATGAAGTACCCCTAAATTGGCACCCACAGGCACCTCATCCGACAGCGAAGGAGAACTCGCAAATATCCCAACCGCTGCTGTACATCGACACAGGCACAAAAAGACAGCTCAGAGCCAGGAACCAGCACGCAGCCAGGAACCAGAACGCAGCCAGGAGCCAGCTCGCAGCCAGGAACCAGCACGCAGCCAGGAACAAGTTCGCAGCCAGGAACCAGCATGCAGCGACGGCCGACCAAAGTCCACGGCCTCCACGTCATGTCTTCCCAGCCACCCTCGCACACCTGTCAGCCTCAAGAGCCATGCGAAGACACCTTCAGGCAGGCAGCAACTGCAGCACTGCCCTGAATCTGTGTCCGACCTGCCACACCGCACCACAACACAGGGCATGAGTGAGGCTACACAAGATGAGGAAGCAGCATCACCGCCTATTGAAATTGAGGATCTGCCTCATTCCCCAGCAATGAGCATGCCTGGCGATCGCATTTCACCCATACAGAGTATGCCCGAACTTCAGGATTCAGACACACCAGACATGCATAGCACACAACGTGTCACAGCTGCATCCAGCAACATGGAGGAGACCGGACCGGTGACAATGACAATGGGCACCATGAGCCACAACCCAGGTTCAGCCCAGCAGCCCCATGCAGCCCACCACCCATGCCCCTTGCCAAAATGGTGCACATTCGCAACATTGAAGCCCGCCTCACCTGAACTGAGGAGCGCCAGGAGGTACCTCACTGAAGCAGAACTCACAAGGCAGACCATTCAGGACAACACAAGAAAGACTGGAAGGATGCTGGGTCAGGCAACTGAGGCTTTGTACCAACTGACCAGAAGGGTACGTGAGGGCAACAAAGTCATGTCCTCAACGGCAAAGTCCATTAACCTCCTAGTCACGGCCACCTCCAAACAGCGGCACATTATAACGCTGCCAGTCGATCCAGCAAGTGCTACGCCCAGCCCTTCGACACATGGCAGCCCCTTGCACCGCTCATTGAGGCTGACCCATGCAATGGGACCCCAACCACCAACTCCAAAAAGGGGCGCAAGTAGGCCTTTCACTACAGCGCCAGGCAGTGGGAACCTGTTGTTGAAGGGATGTCTTTGGCATTTCACATACGACATTGGACGTTGTTTTTCACTTTGTGGGGTTGGTGAATGCAAACAGGTGTTAAAGGGGAAGGGTGTTTTGGGCAATTTCTGGGGGTTTAGTTGTAATTGGGAGTTGTAACCATCTTAATGGGACTTGGATGCATGTCCAACCTGTCCCATTTTGTGTCTAGTTCACCAGGCAGTAATACACGTGTGTTTGAAAGCAATACAGTTGTCTGTACATTATTCAAGGGGTGTATGAGTATCTAATGTAACACAATGCAACGCATACATTATGGCAATTACAAATTCCCATGTGTGATCATCCATCAGAAATAACTTGCAACCAATGCCTGTCGTGTGGCCTGTCCATCATGGCCATGGTGATGCTGAGGCTGTCCTACATCCTCATCATGATCATCGTCATCATCGTCCTGTGGCCCTATATCCACGTCCGGGGGAATGGGCACATTACGACGGATGCACATGTTGTGCAGTATTGGACAAGCAATCACAATACGTCCCACCCTCTCGGGACCATAGATGAGGGCACCCCCAGACCAGCTTATGCTGTGAAAGCGACTCTTCATTAGGCCAAAGGTCTGTTCTACTGTGACGCGAGACCTTATATGTGTGCGATTATATGCCTCTTCATGTCGGTTACGTGGACATCTGATTGGGGTCAGCAGCCAGCCCATCAGTGGATACCCAGTGTCACCTGCATGTTGACAAGAGAGAGGGTACCGGTGATGATTTGCTTCGTTTGACGAACATGGGTGGGTGTATTCTGTTCAGGCATGATTTTCAGGGATTCAATACTAGCTGCGTGAACCAGTGCTCCAGGATTGTGGTTTGCTGTGTGATGTACACACGCCCAATATGGCCCACCCATCAGGCAGATTCCCACTGCTGGCATATTCCCCGCCCCAATTTTACCCCACATGGCCCACCCATCAGGCAGATTCCTAGTGCTGGCAAATCACCCACCCCATCATCAATGCGTCTGCCCCTGTGGCCTAACTCACCCAACAGCCATGTATGGGGTCCGGCATGTTGGTCCATGTAGCGGGCAGCGTTGAGGTCTGCAGGACCAGTGCATCGTGTGTCGAACCAGGGTATTGGGCAGAGCAGTGTATGATGATTTTGCTGGCATCAAATACTATTTGGACTTTTATCGAATGTAACTGTTTCCTATTTTGGTATACCTGCTCAACAGCATGCCCCACCACCAGCTTTACATGTGTGCAGTCTATCGCACCTATGACATTTGGCATGCCTGCTATGGCATGGAATGCTACTTTGGTTGCATAGATCTCCGCGGGGGTATGTGGAATGCTGATGTGGTCACGTACATGTTTGAGGAGTGTCCCAAGTACCTGCATCAGCACACGGGAGAAGCAGGGTTGTGATATCCCACGCAGTTGACCCACTGTGTGCTGATAGGTTCCACTTGCCAGTAAGTGTAGCACACTCACGACCTTGGGCAGGGGGGGGAATGGCTGTCCGTATGTTGATAATGCTCACAAGGTCATCGTGTATGAGTTCCAATAGTGCGATGATGGTGTCTCTGTCCAGCCGGTACAAGGTGTGGATTTGTGATGGGGTTAGAGTGAATGGGCTGACACGTTCTCTGGGGATTGTTGGGCACCTGCTTGGTACAATGGCCTGCACATTGGGCATGAGCTGTCCCCCTGTGGCCCTCCGTCTCCTCCTGTGCATTTGTTGCATGGCCTGCCTCACTGACTCCTCACAGAGTAGCTGTTCCTGCATGTACTCCACCTCCAGCAGGGCTAGTGCTAGTGGTAGCATTTTTGCTTTGGAAGGGGTGTGGTGTGTGGGTGTGCTGCCTTTGTACTGTGGCTGGGTTCAATGGTGTGCACATGTGCTGATTTATTGCACCTGTGGCTGTTTTCTGCCCACTGATCCCTGTTAACGTCTGCCCTGCGATGCTGGTGTTTCTGGTATGTGGATTCTGTTATATGCATGTCCATGCACCTCTGAATGTGCACTGATCTACGGCATGCTGGGGTTTCAGGCACAGCAGGTGTGTGTCAGGGATGCTACTGGCATTGGGGATGCCGCTCACGGAAGGCCCTGTGCCGGTGCTGTTGCTCATGACCTCACAGGTCATAAGGATCCGGTCCGGTAATCGATGCCAGTATTTCCGTACCAGCATCGATTTTACCAGACCGGAAAGCTTGTAATGAGGCCCATTCTCTCTCACAGTGCGGGAAGGGGGAGGCCCAGGAGTCACTCTCACTCAAGTTGAATCCCTTTCCTGTGGCCATGAAAATAATTACTACAAGGTAAGAGAGCAGCTGTAAGGTTCAGACATTCATGGGATGAATTGTTATTGTAATTGTTTATTCATTTATAGTGCACAGCGGGCCCTTAGGCATCTGGGCGCAGTACAGGTTGCATAGTTACATATGACATGGACATTTAGTACAGATAAATACAGATACATTTAGTGGGAACAATGTACATATATTCAATAGATAGATTCCTATGGTTGCGGTTTCTAGCAGGAAGAAAGGAACAGAGGTCACAGGTCATTGGAGTGCAGCCACCTATTGACGCTAGTCTTGAATCAGTGGAAGGGAGATATGGCTCTTAGTGAATCAGGGATAGACTTCCATAATTGCGCTGCCAAGACTGGGAAGCTACGGCCTCCTGTTTCCTTTGTCTAAAATTGGGTATTCCTAGGCTGTTGGTTTGTGCTTTTCTGAAAGGTCGTGCTGAAGTGTGTTTGGTGAATCTGTCAGTGAGGTATAGTGGAGCCTTGTTGGAGAGACATTTGTGCATGAGGTTGAGTGATTTGAAAGTGATTCTGTCATTTATGGAAAGCCAATTGGTGGTGTGTCTCACGTGCAATATATGCTGTTTTATGGGGATGCCTAGATCTTAGGGCATTGTTTTGGATTGTCTGGAGTTTGCTGGTGTTGCGTTTACTTGTGCCTAGATATAAGGCATTGCAGTAGTCCACTTTGGAGGGGATTAAGGCCCTTTCAATTGTAATACAGCTTTCTGTGGAGAGGAATGGTTTACATGCATGGATCAGTTTGCATGTGTAGTTGGTGACAGAGGCAGTGGCGTTGATTTGTTTATTTAGGTTGAGAGCAGAGTCCAGAGAGAAGCCTAGGTTCTTCACTTCCTTGGATACTTTAATCTTGATTCCATCAATGAGGACAGAGTTGTATTGTGTGGATAGTTTAGTCAACCTGTTGGGGCACCCAACGATTAAAAGCTCTGTCTTTTCATCGTTGAGGAATAGACCATGTGTGGCCATCCATGTTTGTTTAATTAAGTAGATTTTGTTAATCATGGTTACATCTTTGTCATAGGGCCTCATTACACGGACGGCGGTGGACCAAGGTGCTATTAGCACCTTGGTCCATGCCGGTAAAATACCGGCACTGCCTTGGAGGAAAGGGGAATTACCGCCCTATTCCAAGGTTGGTGGGGCGGTAATTCCCCCTTCCCCCATTGCACTTCCCCATTCCCATTTTTGCCCCATAGGGCATAATGGGAATGGGGAAGGTGCTAATTACGGCACTGCAAATTGCGGTACCGTAATTAGCTCCCTGGTCCCTTTGCGGGTTGGTTTTTAACGCCTGCAAAAAGCAGGCGTTAAAGTCTCCAACCCGCAAAGGGACCTCGTAGTAAAGCAGTAAGGGTTAACGGTCACCGGTACCATTAACGGTGACCGTTAACCCTTTCCGCCGTCCGTGTAATGAGGCCCATAATCTCCTAGGATGGGGATGAGAATCTGGGTGTCGTGAGCATAGTTAGTGTATGAGACAGGTCGAATGCAGTGGATAAGTCCAACAGGAGAAGAATGGAAGCTTCTCCTCTGTCTTTCCGGTCATCTAGTTGATTCTTTAGGTCAATGAGGGCCGTCTCAGTCCCATGTCTAGGCCTGAAGCCTGATTGGCGAGTGCCCAATAAATTATTGATCTCCAGATAGGCATGTATCTGGAGATAGGCTGCTTTATCAAGGATTTTGAGAAGAAAAGGTACGGTTGTGATTGGCCTATAGTTCGTGGGAATGTTGGGGTCTAGGTTAGGTTTTTTTAATAGAGGTAGTACCCAGGCATCTTTGAGATTGGTGGGTACTGAACAAGATTTGACGGAGGAGTTGATAAATGTGGAGATGAAAGGAGTGGTCGGTCAAAATCGCGAAAAAAATTTCTCTTTTTTTAATTATATATTTATTTTGGGGTCCGGGATTTAAAAAAAAAAGGTAAAAAAAGGGGGGTTGGGGGGAACCCCCCCCCATTTCAAATAAAAAACGTAATTAAAAAAAAATTAGACTTTTTTTTTCGGCCTTTTTTTTCGAGAATTTTTTTTTCAAGATTTTTTTTTCCGGTCTTATGACAAGTGGTGATCTGTCCATGCACATGGTTCAGTATTTGTTATGCATAATGAGCATTTGATGTCTGCAATCCAAACCAGAGTACGACCTTTTATGTGGATAGGTGCGTTATTCCTGAGAGTGAGGCCTGCTTCTGTGATGGCATTCGATAGGGTGGAGGCATTAGTGTTTTTGGGGTCATTCAGAAATAGGTTAAAGTCTCCAAGAATAGTTTGGGAGCTAGGTTTGGTGTTGGTAGTATAGAGGGTCATTCCCAGACATGTTTTTAGGAGGTCCCAAGAGTAGTAGATCTACCCCATTAGCTCCAGATATATATTTTTATTTTTTTATTGTATTGCTTTTAATGCGCAACACATCCTTAGGCCTCAGTTCACACACAGAGACAAACAATCAAAAGAAGAAGGGGGTGCCAGAGAACTGAGTCAGAGAACCATACGAAGAATGAAAAAGGCAGACAAGTCATTGGTATTACAAACTTAAGTCTTTATTGCCTTTGTGATGCTGAAACAACATGAGATGACTTGTTTGTTAGAAGGGATGGAGTTTCATAATACTGGTGTACAAGCATCAAAACCTGTGCAACCAAAGTTATTCAATTTAAACTGGGGACGGGGGAGTTTATTGCTCTGTTACATTGAAGAGTTCTTATAACGAGAATCTTCTGCAGCTGTTTCAACAGGTAGCCTGGTGCTTTTCCAGAAAGGCATTTATGAGTAAGGGTGAGAATATGCTTAACTACCTGAGTGAATTCATGTCCCTTCCTAGTGAGTTGTGTTTTTCTGATGGAGTAGCTGCCTAATATCCCAAGTGCCCTTAAAAGACACTGGGGGTCATTCCGAGGTTGGAGGTATGGAATTACCGGCACCGGTAAGGGTGCTGATGCCGGTAATCCCTTACCTCCATATTCCGAGGTCCCTTTGCGGGTCCTTCCTTACCTCCTGCTTTTAGCAGGAGTTAAGTACGGGACCCGCAAAGGTATTTCGGAGGTAATTACGGTACCGTAATTTACGGTGCCGTAATTACCTCCTTCCCCATTCCCATTGAGCCCTATCGGGCAGAAATGGGAATGGGGAAGGGCAAAAGGTGAATGGGGAATTACCAGTCCCTCCAACCCTGGAATGGACCAGTAATTACTCCATTCACCATGCCGGATTTGGGACGGTTTCGAAGGCAACCATGGAGCTAATTACTGCATGGTTAGCTCCAAACTCGGAATGATGCCCACTGTAGAGGAGGAGCCAAGTACCCCCCTCCAACTGCCCAGCCCTTAATACCTATAGGGTGGGAACCAAAGTATGTGACGTATGCGGAACAGTTGAACCAGCAAAGACCAGAGCGTGGACTCTGTGCAATACCCATAAAAGTACCAGTTCCTAAGAGAATCTGGGAGGCAAGGTGCCCATTGAGAAAACTGTACCTGCATGCAAGACAATACGATGGCCAATTGAATGAGATTCCAGAAGAAGCAGAAAAGATGAAAGGCAAGGATGAATGGTGACGTCACACAGAAAGAGATAACACATACAGAAGGGACCAGAGAATGTAGATATTCCATAAGGCATCAAGAAAGTATCAAGGATAAGTGGCATCTTGGGATGAAGGTGAAGAAACATATGCCACAGACACAGATGAAGACATTAAGCTAGTTTATATGTTTACAGATGCCACAGAAACGCAAGCAGCAATGTAACCTTGAAAGCTAGCTTCAAGCTTTATAGTAAATAAATCGCGGCAAGCGCCATTATATATATATATATATATATATATATATATATATATATATATATATATATATATATATATATATATATATATATATATATATATATATATATATATATATATATATATATATATATATATATATATTATATATATGTATAGATGCATTTGGGCAAATAAAAGATGGACATTTCCACTACGCATTTTAAAGCAGTGCTGAACATGAACAAGAAGGCCTCACTTCAGTGTGTCGCAGTTAAAATCAACTTTAATTACACATGAATCTCAGCAGAAGGAAATAGACTCCCTTTTTGCCAAACTACCTGAGCCATTTTGATTATTGATTTATGAATACAATCTGCAACCCATCCATCTCCAGGGTATTGCTACTCATCTTAAAGAGCTGGGAAACCCAGTTCAACACCATTTGTTTTTTCTTTTTGTGATTTACCCCAGGTGACTGGACAAATAAACTCTGCTCCAGGACAAGCAAAGATTGTCCTAGTAAATTATTTCTCTTTAAAAGTCCCCAGTTCAGACACTTAGGAAGGGGCAGTGTCATTCTCCATCAGTGATAGGGTCATTTCAGTCAGGGTGTGCCTGGTGCTATCGTCTAATAAAGTGTAATTCCATTCTAATTAACATATTCCCCTGCACATTAATTAAAAGGGCATGTTTAATTTAAGTACCCACGAGTCTATCAGGATGCATGGTGTTTCAATTGGTCTGTTTTCAAGGAGGTTCCCCCCCGTTTCTTTCTCTTCTTTGTGGTTTTGGAATGTCTCTTAGTTGGCGGCAGCCGATGTTATCAAGGAAGGAGTTGGCCTCTTCAGGAGAAAGAAAGAACTGTGTTTTCTCTGCATAGAGGACGCGCAGTTTAGCCGGGAAAAGCATTGAGTATTGCATTTGCTCCTCACAAAGGCGATGTTTTACCCCTCCGAAGGCTCTGCACGATGCTTGCTCTGCTGACGAGAAGTCTGGGAAGATCTGTATTTTGTCACCATCGTATTGGATGTCGCCTTTCTCTCTGGCCAGTTTGAGTATAAGGTCACGGTCTCTGAAATTTAGTAATTTTGCAATGATGGGACGGGGTGCTGCCCCTGGGATCGGGCGGTTGGCCGGTATTCTGTGTGCTCTTTCCACAACAAATAGTGGGGAGAATGCAGATGGTTTGAAAATATCTTTGCAAAGCTGTTCCACGAAGTCCTCCATCTTTGATGGGGCTTGTTGTTCTCTTACTCCCACCAGTCTGATGTTGTTTCGGCTGCTGCGCCCTTCTAAATCTTCATTTTTGGCAGCTATTTCTTTAATCTGGCGCTCCAATGTTGACACCTTGGTCAACAATGATGTTGTATTGTCTTCTAGGTCAGAGACTCTCTGCTCAACAGTGTCTAGTCTTTTATCATGCTTATCAAGGCGGTGTTGGCTTTGATCCACCTTGGACGATAGAGTGTCAATCTTTGAGTCCAGATTGCCTATTTCTTTTATATCGAAAGTTGAAGGATGTGCTAGTTCATTGTCATAGTCCATGTCTGAAGCCGGGGCGGGTTCTTGGTTTGGTAACTTGGGGTTCTTCGCTATAGCCCCAGCCTCAAAGGTCAGTTTCCATTGAGACTTGTCTGTCTTTCCCATACTGCTGTTGCCGCCTTCGCTGCGGTTGTATGAGGTCGATGGAGAGGTGAGGGAATCTTCTAGGCGTTGAGCAGGATGCTGTCCGAGTATGGTTTGACTGCGCTGACCGTGTGCACCGAGTCCCTCTGGAAGGTAGCCCAGTTCTCATGCGTCAGGACAGATCAGTCTTGTGGGCGGTGGTTATCTGGGCCTGGTAGGTATTTTGATGGGCGTTATATCCTTAATTTCTGGTGGGGAGCCGCATGGGAGGGCGGCGTCCTGCTTTCTCTCCAGGTTAGATTTTAATCTTTTGTAGGGTCTGTTGGTGATCACTTTTCTGTGGGGTTTGGTGTGTCGGAGGCTCGCAGTTGCCTGCTGTTGTCAGGGGGCTATGGACGTTGCTTATTTCTTTTTTGGAGTGGGTGCCTTCCTGAGCTGGCAGCATTTAGTATGGAGGCGTGCAGTGTTTCCAGGGGGTGTCGGGGCAGTCCGTGTGTATTTGCAGAGTTAGTGGGGGTTTATCGCTCGTTAGTTTCTGGGGGGGTGTGCGTTTTGTGCCCTCGGTCATAGCCGGTTCAAGGACTTCCGCTGGCTTGTTGTGAGGGGGGGTGTGGACCTCTCCCACCCTCCCGGTTGGTTTTTTGTTCTCACCCGTGGGGCAAGTGTGTTCCTAGGCCCTGGGGCTGCCTTCACTTTAGGGGTGTTGAGGTCCTTGGCTTGGTGTGCTTTAATGGCTACCCCTTTTGGGCTGGGGGGGCGCTGCCCTCTGCTTGGGTCTGCGGCTAGATTCAGTGAGAGCCCTGGGTTAGGATGATGCAGGCTGGGGGGGTGACGCCACTCTTACCTTGTCTGTTATTATGCTGCTTTCTGTAGTCGTGCAACGCTCACAGGCCTGCGGTGTGTCGTGGCTTGCTGCACCTCTTCTCATCTGCGGCTGTGAGCGCTTCCAGTGGCTGGACGGGCTCCTGACTGCCTCTGTCACTTCTGTCTCAGCGGGTCTGGGGGCCGCCTACTGTGTAGCGGGTCAGGTGGGATGGTATCGCATCAGGTGTCCCATGGATCAGGACGGATGCTGTCTGTGGCTGCAGTTGGGCCGGGCCACTGGCGAGGGCCCACATGGCTTCCAGCTCCGTTGTCGGAGCCGCTCAGTGCTGTCGTCGGGCTGCGGCTCCCCCTCCACTTCCCACTGCGTCTGACAAGGGGTCAGGGCTGCCCGCTGCTGTCGTTGGTTTGCAGCCCCTCCCCCACTTCTCCCTGCGTCCGTTGAGATGACGGCGGGCAGCTGTACCCACGAGCTGCAGCTGGCTGTTTTTAGGGCTTCTCAGGTGTCTTGGGGGTTTTCTATTGCATGTATCGTCGGTGGAAGAGGTGTATGCTTGTGGGAAGCACTTTCTTTTCAGGATTTATTCGGGGCTCAGTGCAGAGCTCGCTAGTGAGCTGCCATCTTGGATGGCTCTCTAGAGCCCTCTTATTTGGAGTTCTTTCTAATTAATACACACACACACACTGTGTTAAGCAATCACTTTTGTATTCAATTACACAACATGCATTTTCTAAACCGTTACAAAAATGAGGTTTTTACCTTCAGAAAAGTAAAGGATAACAATGGTTAATCATTTTGCAATATTAAGCAAAGAGTTCGAACAGGTGGTGCTAAATAGATGTTCAGAAGTAAGCACTAATTTCCCACCCCGGCCCCACATTTCTGTGGCCGCCCAAAAGGTGCCAGCATGAAATAGATCATAGAGAAGTTAAAATGGCAAAGAGTAAATCTGAATCCGTGAGTGCATCAACAAACCTGTAAAAGGATACTCAAAGCCATAGGAGGGTGAGAACAAAAACAGTGTGCCAAAGGTACATACTGTTTCACAGCTGTAAAGGTGTCTGATAAAGATATCCATTCAGCCATTTTAAAAAAAGCTGCTGAGTGCTAAGCAAGCAAATGGCATCCCTGCTGGGGTTATCATGTGTTTTTGATGACTTCCTGATGCACACACAGTACTACTAGGAGAACCAACTGCAAACTATGTCACACAATGCATAACTGTAATGTTTATTACCCCAGCATCACCCCAGAGGTAATTCCTCTGATTCTGGGGTAAGTTACCTCGTGTCTCCCAGCACTTGATAATTTTATTCTAAAAATCTTCTCTGTGCCACAGCGTGTTGCACCCACTCCCCCTCCTCCTGTCCCTGTCTCCTGTTTCCTATACCCTCCACCCTGCCTCCCGGCCACTGTGCTCCCATTCGTTGCTGGGCCGACCTGAGTGAGGGTCTTCCCCCTGCCTAACCCCATGCATCATTTCTTGGGGTCATTCCTCTGATGCTGGGGTGAGTTGCCTCATGTCTCCCGGCACTTGGTCATTTTATTTAAAAATCTTCTCTTGGCACCACAGCACATTGCACCCACTCCACCTTCTACCTGCCCCCGCTTCTGGGTTCCTTTCCCCTCCTACCTCCCTGCCTCCCTCCTGCCCACCACACTCCCATTGGTTAGCTGGCCCTTATTAGTTAACCTTGCTAGGCAGCCCCTGCTGTGGCAGCCCCCTGCGGCCAACGACCCAATGCAAATCACAGCTTGAGCTGAAGCAGCTTCAGATTGTGTCTGCTGGTGTCACCCGGGAAGTGAGAAGCCTGCAGTCATCAACCTACGATGACTGCTGAAGTAAGTGCAGTGCGTCCAGGGGGGGAGCAATCACTGCACCCCACTAAGCTGACCCACCCCTCTAATTACTCTAATTTCTCTTATCACACCACCCATAAACATCACAGCGAACTGTATTGTTTAACCATCTGTCACATCTCTCTAGGAAAAACGCATTTTTGCATTGCTGTTGTGTTAACAACGAGGCCTTTTTCAAGTCAAATCTGGGTGTCTTGCACTGCTGCTGTGTTGGAAACTAGTCCTTTTTCCCTCCTCTGGGTGGGATGAATCTGGGTGTTTCTCGCAGTGCGTGTACTTCAACCTAAATGCCTTTTTAACTGCTCTGTCTCTCCACACCCTACTACTTACTACTGTTGGTTACCTTTGGGCCTACTAGTTTCTCCCCATGGCTGTTAATCTCTGCTGTCCTGCTCCCCCTGTCTTCCGTCCATGCTGTTCCTGCATTCCCCTGTGGTGAGTTACCTGCTTGTTCCTCCTATGTGCCTCCTTCTGTGAGAAACATCCCCATCCGGTGCTTACTGTGGTGTGCAGCTCTGAGCTGTACTTCTTTTCCTCCCTCTCTCTACCCTCTTTCCTCCTCGCACCCTTTATGGTGCTCTCAATCTCTCCCATCTTCTCAAACTGCTACTCTATCTCCTATCCTATCCCTCTAACTAAGTCTGGAAGGAAAAGGTTCAAGAGGGATATCCTGGTCTCCAACACAGGCCTTATGATTGCTGATACCTACGTCAACGCTTCAGACAGACTCTCACAGACATCGTCTTTGTCATTCCTGCTCCAGACCAATGGACCCCTCTGTGGCAAAGCCCTCCCAGGGCAAGAACGCAGTGTTGTGTGATGCAGGTGTGCAGGAAGAGGTAGCAACGCAGAGTACAATAGCGCAGCGCAGCCATCGACCATCACAAACCGAAAGGTAAGAAAGGTGCGCAAAGGGGAAACAGCCACTAATGCTATCCATTAAACTTCCCGTCCTTTGCACGTACTTCCACCTTGTCATCTGACACAGCATGCTCTGTCTCTGTGCAACCCTAGGCTCACCCCTCCTGTGGTTAGCCATAATTTGTGTTTGGTGTATTTTCTCTAGGACCCCTCATTTGCAGTTACTATTGTACTGTGATCTGTGTCCTTAAGGCCCTCTCCCACTCTCTAGGCACCCCCGCTAACTGTGAATACATTGGTACTGTGATTTATTTTCTCCTTCGGCTCAATCCTACTCTCTAGGTCCCCCCAAACTGTGGTTACTGCTGTATTGTGAGCTGTGTCCCTTAGGCTCTCTCCCACTCTCTAGGACCCCACCCCACTGGGGCAATGCGTGTATTGTTGAGTGCACCTGTCGGCCCCTTCTGTGTGTTCCCTACTTTGTCACTCCCCCCTGCGCAACCAGGGCTGTTCATCTCTCTTGCGCTCTCTCCTCCTCCTACTTCCTCCTTGCACCCTCTATGGTGCTTTCCATCTCTTCTATCTTCTCTAACTGCTACTCTAGCTCCTATTCTATCCTATCCCTCTCACTCAAAACAGGAAGGAAGAAGTTCAAGCGGGACTTTCTGGTCTCCCTCTCACTGATACCTACATCAGTTCCGCCAGACAAACTCTTACCCACATCCTCTTTGTCGTTCCCTCTCCAGACCTGTGGACCCCTCATATGGTGTCTGTTCTCTCTCCTTTTTCCTCCTCTCCTATTCATTGTGGCACTCAGTGGGAGGTGCTCTTGGCCTCCTTCCACTCATCCAAGACCAACATTAATGTCTATCTGAATGGCACGGTCTTGGTCCAGGGCCCTCAGCCTAATCTTTTCCTTTTTGATAGGCGTCTCCCGCGTCTTATCAACTTCCTTCCTTCTCCTGCTACCCCTACCAGCACCTCTCTGGCTCCGCCGCCACCTTCTTATTCTGCCACTTCCCTGGCACCCTCTGTTAGGCAGAATCATATGCAGAACCCTTTGGGAACACCACACACAATTAAGACTACAAGCCTGTACTAAACAGTAATGTGATAGTGATGGCTGAGCAGCCCGACTTATCTCAAGAGTAAAGTGAGCAGTATCAGAAGTTACAAAAAGGACAGCAATGACTATGGTTCAAGCAAACACTGACTCAAGGTTTCTGAGTAAAAGAATATACATTTATTTACACATAAGTTTAAAGACATTTCTCTATGTAAAGCAGCAGGAAAATCACACTCTTAATACTGTACACCACACCCAATTAATTCTGGACAAATTAATCTCAAAATGAAGTGTGAGCAAAATGACACTCCAGGGTGGGAAAGACAAGGTTATTCAAAATCAAGCAAAACCAACAAGTAAGTAGGGAGGGCAATCTAGAAAAGGCCTACTACAATGAGGATTCAAATTAATAGGCCTGGACCAATGTTAATGTTGCAGAGTCTTTGCAGAGGATCACACAGTTCAGAGTAGTTTGCGGTTAAGTTTTTTCCAAGAGTTTGAAACGAAGTTGGTCAGAAGAAAAGTTATTTAAAAGAGTAGAGAAGGACAAGCCCTCAGATTGGTGAAAGATTTCAAACACTTTCACAGTGGCCGGACGGAACAAACAACCAGGTTTGACCAGTACCTTAAATGAAGAAGAAGGCTGTAGCTGAGGCAGAAGTTCCTGGCAGGTCCTTCATGGTTCCTGAAGCGACTGTCGGACTGACACGAAGTAGGAAGACTGGAGTGTCCTGCACTGCCCAGGGAAGAAACCAGCAGCAGAGCAAGGCAATGAATAAAAGGTGTGCTCCTTAAAACTCAAACAGGGTCCGAGCCTCTTGACTATCCGGTTCACTGCAGCAATGCACAGCAAATTCGACCATGGGAGGGAGGCCTTGCTTGGTGTTTGGCAAACTGGTTGGTCGCACCAGCTCAAGGGATGAAGATTCCTTGCAGAACTTCCCTGTCTTCGAAGTTTGGAGATTCAACCAGCAGCAGGGCTTCACCGGGAGGTTCAGTCGTGGTAGTGGTCCTCTTCTTTCGGCTTCGCTTTGGTTCTCTCGATCCAGAGGCGAGTCTGCCTTCCTAGTCCCAGAGACCTGCTTTTTATGCAGTTTGCCCCCATTCACACAGCCTGGCTGTCAATCACACAGCAGGGTTTCTGTCCTGGCAGGACAGTCACCTAGCCAATCAAATAGGAGTGTGATTTTGGTTTCCAAGGGAACCCTGTGCAGGGGTCCTAAAACCGCTCCCTCATATCCTGCCAACCCAGACATTCAGGCGCCTAAGGAGGGCTTCTGTGCAGAAGCCCGCCAAAGTACAGTGAACAAAGGAACCAAACCTAGTTTGGCGCACAGAGTAAAACATGAGAAAGACCTTTACAAAAATAAATGGCGAATTAACCCAGCCAGAACCAAATACAAGGAAATGGGGTCCAGCGGATTTAAGTTCGAGGCTACTAAGATAGCCTAAAACAGTACCAAGGCTATGTACATAGACCGCGGTAGGAAAAATATGGTAGATACCGCTGCCACCAGCCAAATCTTAATGAAAGGGGAATGAAATAATGTTCCATGAGAGACAGACAAAAAGGGATAACTATTAACCCTTTCCAGTACTCTATGTAAGATGGTTTGTACTGGGTCTGTGAATTTGAAAGGACTAATAAAGTCAATGGCAACTTTACATGTTCTGGGAGACAATAGTCAGTCTCAGAAAATGGTGTTTAAATTGGGAAGTCTGAAAAAGACAACCCTGTGTCACTGCACTAAAGGAGCTGCGTGACACACAGTAAAAAGATGATGCCTATGGAGTAGGTGAAGCTCCACAGTCTATGAACATAAAAATGTAAAACACACAGCAAAACACATGTAAGAGTGGGAAAAAAAGCTCAGACTCTTACGAGGTGAAAAAAATAAATACTAGAAATCCAGCAAAGCTGCTGAGGGACTCAGTAGGTAAGGGAAATTAGCCATTCTGGAGAATTCTCCCCAACACTCACCACCCCCAGACTAAGGGACCGGAGGATTTAATCCACTCCTGGATGAATCTCTTCACTCTAGTCGTTTATAAACATCCTAGAGAGACCATCAGCATGTTGGTGTTAACATCCTGACCTGTGTTCAATGGTGAAATCAAACGCTTGCAGGCAGATTGACCATTTTAGAAGTTGTGGGTTCTCGCCTTTCATTTGCATTAACCATCTCAAGGGTTGGTGGTCTGTCTGAATCACAAAAGTAGATCCATACAAGTATGGTCTAAACTTCTTCAGAGACCACACAATGGCAAAACACTCACACTCTTTGGTTGCCCACCATGTTTCTGCTTCCTTCAGTTTCCTACTGATGAAGCAAATGGGGTGCTCCCTACCTTTCTCATCCATTTGACTAAGGACTGCACCTATACATGTATTAGATACATCTGTCTGCACAATGAAGGGTTGGTGATCATCAGAAGCTCTTAGGACTGGAGCTTGACAAAGGGCTTTCTTCAGGTTTTCAAAGACTTGAGTGCACTTCACATTCCATCTAACCTTTTTAGGGAATTTTGGAAAGGAGACTACATTCAAAGGAGAAGCTATACCCATAGTTCTCAATGAAATTCCTGTAGTACCCAGTGAGACATAGAAAGGCTCTCACTTGGGTTTGAGTAGTAGGGGTGGCCCAGTTTAGTACAGCTTGTACTTTGCTAGGCAATGGCCTTATTTCACCTCCTCCTACCTCATGACCAAAGTAGACCACTTTGCTCTGACCAATTTGACATTTGCTTGTCTTTATGGTCAGATGAGCCTGCTCAAGAGTCTGCGAAACATATCCTAAGTGATCAACATGTTCTTTCCAAGTAGGGCTGAACACTGCAATGTCATCCAAGTATGCTATGAAGAAGTCCTCCATCCCATTCAGAACTCGATTGACCATCTTTTGGAATGTAGCAGGTGCTTTCTTTAATCCAAAAGGCATAACCTTAAACTGGTAGAAGCCTGCTGGGTTTGAAAATGCAGATTTCTTCTTGGCATGGTCTGTTAGGGCTATTTGCCAATAGCTTGATGTCAGATCAAACACACTGAGGTACTTGGCTGCACCAAGTATGTCCAAAAGTTCATCTGTCCTTGGTAAAGGATGGGCATCAGTCTTAGTGACTGCATTTAGAGCTCTGTACTCCACACAGAATCTCAACTCCTTGTATCCTGCCTTTGGTACTAGAATGACTGGACTAGACCATGGACTTGTAGAGGGCTCTATAACCCCAAGATCAAGCATCTTGTTGACCTCTCCTTTGATGTGGGATCTTACATGTTCTGACATTCTTTAACCTCTGCTCTTCACAGGTAAAGAGTCACCAGTTAGAATGTCATGCTGGCCCCAAGGGGTCAAGCCTGGTGAAAGTGAAAACAGGGAGGCAAACTGATTTAACAGAGACTTGCACTCCTCCTGCTGTTCAGATGTCTCATCCAAAGGTTTGCCTCTGAGTAGGTCAGGCAGAAGTTCACTCTCCTCCTCCTCTTAAGCTGAAGCTAGAAGCAAAGCTTCCACCTCTGGTCTCGAGACATATGCCTTCAAATGGTTGGTTTGAAAGACTCTGAGAGCCTCCTTACGTCCGTCTAAGTCCACCAGATAGTTCACCTCTCCAAGTTTGCCCACAACCTGGAAGGGTCCTATCCATTTTTCTGCAAGGCCCTCTGCTTTGTTGGCACCATAACTAGTAAAAGCTGGTCTTGAGTAAACTCAACCATGCTGGCCTTCTGGACATGCCAATATTTGACCAGTGCCTGGGCTGCTTTTAAATTGTCACTAGCTTCTGGGATCATGTGTGACATTCTCCTCCGGAGACATATCACAAAGTCAGTCACTCTGACTGGCTTGGGGAAGGAGCACTCTCCAACCCCTCCTTAAACAGGGCCAATGGACCTCTGACTGGATGGCCATAGATAAGTTCAAAGGGTCTGTAACCAACTCCCTCCTGAAGGACTTCTCTATAAGCAAAGAGAAGGCATGGCAGTAGAAGGTTCCACTTTCTTTTAAGGGGTTCCTCTAAAGCACCTATCATGCTCTTCATGCTCTTCATAGTATGATTAAATCTCTCTACCAGTCTATTCGTCTGGGTATGGTAGGCTGTAGATAACCTGTAAGTGACACTACAGTGTTTCCACATGGTTTGCATGTAGTGGGACATAACATTAGATCCCCTGTCGGATATCACTTCCTTAGAAAACCCTAAATAGTAAAATATAAAAAGTAGAGCCTTAGCCACAGCCTGAGCCGTAACAGTCCTCATAGGTATTGCTTCAGGATACCTAGTAGCATGGTCTACTACAACCAGGATAAACCTGTTTCCTGAAGATGTGGGAGGGTCAAGGGGACCAACAATGTCGATGCACACCCTCTCAAAAGGAACTCCCACCACTGGGAGAGGCACCAAGGGTGCCACATACTTAGCTCTACTCTTGCCAGAGGTCTGGCAAGTGTGGCAGCTCCTACAGAATTTGTCAACTTCTAAACCCATATTAGGCCAGTAGAAGTATAAAGAGAGCCTTTCCTTGGCCTTTTTGAAACTCAAATGACCAGCAAAAGGTATTTCATGGGCCAACTGTAGGAACTGGAGTCTGTTTTCTAGGGGCACTACAATTCTGTTGCAGTCCCCAGGGATAGATAGACTCAGTCGGTTCACAGAAGAGGCCATCTTCCCAGTGCAACCTATGCTTTCCAACTTCATGCCCATCAGGTTGAGAAGCTGCCTGTTGTCGAAGGCCTTCAAGAGTAGGACACTCTCTCTGTCCTCTGCTGAAGTCTGCCCTGTTGGATCCACCTTCTGCCAGTAAAGACTAAAGCTCAGGATGGTCAACAGGATCCAGATCTCCAACTAGAGTTATGTCTTCTTCCAGATCTGATTCTTCAGAAGCTGGTTCAACCACACAGGGTTGTACCTCACACTCAGCCTCAGCAGGTGGAGGAGTCACAGGTGTGACTTTGGACACTCTTGGGGATGTCCTTGTTGGTAGCACAGGGGTGCTATCTGCTTTCTTCTTGGAGGACTTGGGTTTCCCCTTTGCCTCTTTCTTTCCTGAAATAGCAGTGAGCAACTCCTGTGGAGTGGGGGTGATAGTTTCCTCTTTCAATTACCCTGGAGAGCCTCTCAAGGTCCTCTCCCTTGCAGGCCTAGTGAGCTCCTGTTTCCTTTTACTGGGAGGCCTGTGGGTATTAGACACAACTCCAAGAGTTTTCAGGTCATTACCCAACAGGACTCTCCTCTGCACTTCACTCTGCACACTAACAGGTATCTTGACAGTCATGTAATTGCACTGGATGAGAGCTAGTAACTGGGGAAGCATTTGCACAAGGCCTCCAGCTAACTTGGCTAGGTGTTTGGGTGCCTTAGCAACATCCTCCACCTTGAAAAATGATTCATCAACCACAGTTATGCTGGCCCCATTACCTCTGATGGCAGGGGTCTCCTGGCCATTCACAAAAACACTATCTTTATAATACTCTTTAGTATTATCTAGGATGGAATTATAGGCATCTACATTCTGTTGTTCCCACAAACCAGGGACACTAAAGAAACACTAGCTGAGACTCTCATGGGTTCATCAGCCAGTAGGTGAATGTTTCCACTTGCCATAGGTACTTCTTCCTCTGGG
Organism: Ambystoma mexicanum; assembly: GCF_040938575.1. Taxonomy (NCBI): domain Eukaryota; kingdom Metazoa; phylum Chordata; class Amphibia; order Caudata; family Ambystomatidae; genus Ambystoma; species Ambystoma mexicanum. The sequence goes on from NC_090928.1 coordinate 835,456,168, forward strand.
GAGAAGGTTAAGGAGACAGTGTGGACCCCTGAAGGTTTACCCTTGCATCTGGAATCCCCTTTCAATTGGTCAGTTGACCCACAAACATAACTTTTCCTAAATGTTTTGATGAATGGGTAGTTTGTTCTGGCCTCCATCTTGTTTGGGTCCAAATGGTGCACTAGCCTGATTCGGTTTCCCTTGTGGCTTACCCTTATTGTTTTGTTTGGGGCCCACATGTGGAATGGCGTTATTACAATTCTGCTTGTTATCTTTCTTTTGCTGCTTTCCCTCATCCTTCTTCTGAGTTGCCCCAGAATCCTTGTGAGTAGCCCTGTTGGCAACCCACAAGTCAGCAGCCTTAGCTAACTTCTTTGGATCTATCTCCTTAGAATCAGCCAAGTGCTGTCTGAGCTCAGGAGAGCAGGCATCATAAATTGACTCCAACATAACAAGAATTCTCATACCTTCATAAGTGTTTACTCTGTAACCCTTATCCCAACCATCTAAGTTTTTCAAACATACCCAGGTAACCCAAGGGGTACCATCATGCTTTTTGAGGGTCCTAAACCTCTTAATGTACTGGAAGGGGTCTTCCCAAATCTACCAATTAAAACTAGCGTCACACACTCATAATCTATCCTATCCACCTCCCCCAACTCCATCGCAACATCAGATGCAACACTGGAGAGCCTAGAGAAGAGCCAAGGAAGCAATTGATTCCCTGTAATGGCTTGAATCCCATGGTTATCCCATGGTTATAGTCAAATATTGCCAAGCAATTCAAAATAACAAGTTTACCCTCATACATACCAACAATTTCTTTAGCGGGTAATAAGCAAAAAAAGCCAAATTGGAACTCTGTGCTTGCTAACTAGAAAAGGTGATGGGAAGGCAGCAGGTGACCAGAGTGTGTGAGTGGCTTGCCCTGGCACTTCACGGTAAGAATAGACTGGAGGAGGTTTTCCAGTGTCACTGCGCCAACACAATAACTGAGGAGACACTGCTTAAATTGCAGATTTATTGCATGAACCAGTGTACTGCCTGACACGTGTTTCGAGCAATCCTAGCTCTTCCTCTGAGGCTGGTACATCAATTGTAAAATATATTCACGATAAACAGATTATTGCCCATCAAAAAAAAAGGGAAAGAATGTTTTGTAAAAGAAAACAATATCATAGGAAACAGTATTTCATTATGACACAAAAATTGAATGTGTACAATATTACATGATCAGTTGATGAAAGAATGGGGCGTGCGGTATAACAATCCAAAGTTAGGGAAAGGGTTACCAATTAATTAGTATATATTTATCAAAATATGAGTTTCAAGAACCACATTTGAAATTATATAATGGACAAAAATATGGAAAGTAAATGGGTACAAGCAATCATGGATTCGCAGATAATTGTGAATTATGTGAAAAGAAAATTGTAAATACCGTAATTTGCAGATGCAGAAAGGTCCGTAGCGCAAATTATGTTGTGACATGATGCAAAGGCAGAATAATCATGGGAAAGAGAGGGAGGAGAGAAACAAAGCGGTAACACATTCATTAGTCCTCGGGTGAGGTAGTAATTATTCCTCAGTTAGGTGCAAACAATGTTAGTTTAGCTGGATTATGTTATGGTAAGGTATTTTATAGCAGAGACATTTCTGACACGGTCATTTCTGGTAAGGTGTGATAATGCTGTAAGAATACATTATTTAATTAATACACTAGTGTATAAAAACAATTGTTTGGCAGTAGCGAACTTGCGTGACTGCACTTTCAATATCATTTTAATGAGCAGAACCGGTTATAAAAAAGGCAAACATGTACCTTAGTTAGTAATCTTCACAGTTGTGCCAAAGTATTATATGGTATCCATCCTGAATGCATTAGGGAACATTATAGCATGGTTTCAAATGAGTGGGTGCACATTAGATGAAAGCCCAATGTTGCAGAAAGGGAAAAGAAAAGAAATCAACATAGCTGATTAGGAACGTGTCAGATATCTTGCCATGTTACTGTCCCTGGAAAGGCTCAATTATAGATCCATTGTGGATTCACAATGGTCTAAGAAACCATGGTAAAGGGTCTTACCTTGGTGGTCTGCTATACGACACAGCTGATTCTCACGCGAACGCCGGTCTGTGTGTTTGTTAATAATGTCACATTATTATGCACGGTCAATACTTAAACGATGAGTTACTAGCAAGCATGCGGGGAATCCAGGATTCCAATTTTACAATGCCCAGTTGTACTTGGGACACTACACGAAATGTTTGCTGTGATGATGACTTGCTACGAAATAGGGACACAAATTGTCCCAATTGTTTGAGAAGGGACGTAATGTAGTTTTTGTGCAATAATAGTTGGTCTAATGTATGCGCCTGATTAGACCATGAAATGCACTTTGAAAAATAAAATACAAGACTGTATTTGAAAATTGGTTTTGTGTGATACGTGGCTTGTTTGATGATAAAGATATGCCGCAGGGTTTCGAAAGCATACCCTCTCAAACATGTACCCATATATAGAGAAATGATTATCAAGTGAAAGGTGTGTATATACAAATGATCACACCCAGTGAGAGGCACTAATTAGTTCTGGAATATGGATAAAATGACGAATTAGGTACTAAGCTTCATAACCAAAAGGAAAAGATATAAAAGGAAGATGAGTAACTTAAGGAAAGACAGCAAGTTCATGGTCTGTGTTGAGGCCACAATACACAGTCCTATATTGACATATAAGTCTTGCTTCGAGTTTCCGCAGTATCAGTGTTAAGTTACCCCCTCGTGCGGGTAACATCGCTTTTGCAAGTCCCACAAATCTGAAGTTTTGCTTCAAATCCAGTTGATGATGTTTCCGCCAATGATTGGCAAGTGGGAATTTGGCATCCTGACTAGATATAGTGGACAAGTGTTCTCTAATTCGAGGTTTAAGAGGTCTGATAGTACTGCCAATGTATTTCTTGTTGCAGACACAAACAATACAATATACAGTGAATTTAGTGTCACAATTGATAAAGGTTTCGATGTAATAAGTTTGTCTTGGGTCAAACAGTACTTTGTTAGTTTCTAATGCATATGGGCACATTGAGTAATTACTGCATTTTTGAAAACCTTTAAGGTGGCCTTGACTGAGCCATGTAGATGGACGTCCATGCTGATGCATGAAGGACAGGCTCAGTATGTTTTTGAGGGTGGTTCCTTTACTGAAGGTGAAATTAGGGAAGGGATCAATCCATTTGGTGATGTCCACATCCAGATGTAATAAGTGCTAATGTCTTTTCATGATGTTGGATAGTGAGTGACTCTCTTTATTCTATCTGGTGATAAGTCGAATCTTGTTAGGTCCTTGCTTGGTAGCTCCAGTTTTGGGTTGAAGTAATGCATCTCTCTTGTACTTGCTGACCTGTGTAATGGTATCTCCAACTTGTTTTCTGCTGTAGCCCCTTTGTGTGAATCTTGTCTGAATGAGTTTAGACTCTATTGCAAGATATGAAAGCGATGTACAATTTCTTCAAGCTCTGATAAGTTCCCCCTGGGGGATGTTGGAGATAACATGTTTTTATGCCAGCTGTTTACATGCAAAACCAAATTGACTGAAGTACTTATTCTAAAGGTGTTAGTAATGAACCCCCCATTGGTATTCACGATGGTGAGGTCAAGAAAGTCAATGGTACTAGTGCTGGAAGAGCAAGTGAATTGGGTGCCCCATGTGTTAGAGTTAAGAGCATTGACAAAGAAAAGGAGTTGTTCCTTGTTACCAGAGCATGAACACATTGTCTATATATCTTTTCCAAAGATATATGAATGGTTTATATGGATGCTTGGAAAATACATATTGCTCTTCAAAGTAGTGCATACAAATATTGGCTAGTGCTGGCGCAAAACTAGCACCCATTGCTATGCCGATCAGTTGCTTGTAATACGTCTCATTGAAAAGGAAGACGTTATTTTGAAGGGTAAATAGCAGGAGTTGTTTCAGCATTTTAATGTGCACGTAAAATGAAGCCGAGGTTTGCCGAAAGATGAAATCTACACTTTGGATTGCCATATCATGTTTGATTGAAGTGTACAATGATTTAACATCTAAGGGTGACCATCAATAGATTGGGTTTGAATGTTAAGTCTTTGAGTATTTGAAGAACATGCATCGTGTCTCTTATATATGCCGGCGTGGTCAGCATTGCAGGTAACAGGCATTCATTAATATAGATGGAGACTGGTTCCAAGACACCTCCCCTTACACTGACTATTGGCCTTCCTTCAGGTATATCAGTGTATTCCTTATGAAGCTTGGGCAAAAAGTAAATCGTAGGTGTAGTGGGGCCATCTGTGATTAGAAATTGTCTTTCTGTGTCGGATATGACGCCTTTTTTGTGCCACTCAAAGATGATCTGGTCGATTTCTCTTTGGATCAGATTGGTTGGATTTGAGAGCAGTTTTTGATAACAACCCTCCTGGTTGAGGTGGCAAAGTGCCATTGCAATGTAGCCGGCCTTGTTCATCAAGACTACATTGCCTCCTTTATCGGCTTCCTTGATTATGAGGTCTTGGTTTTGGCTAGACCCTTGAAGGCCACTCGTTCCATTTGGCTAAGGTTTTGATGACTCTCAACTGTTGGTCGGGAGAATTTAGACTGATCAATTGTTCTATGAATTTCCTTAATAACAGTTTGATAAAGAGTATCAATGATGTTATCTTGAGTGAATATCGGTGTGAACTTGGATTTGGTACTGAGTTCTTTAATATGCAGATTTTGCTGTTCAATATCTTAGTCACTTAACATATTCAAAATGCTGGATTCCGATTGCGTATAATCATCCTCTAATGACATTAAAATGTGAGCGTTCTTTGAAGGGATTAAATGTAAAGCCACGTGGAATATGCAGCTGCATTCAACATGGCTGAACAAGCAGAATATTTACTCACACGAGATGATGACATTAAGGCACTTTTTGCCCCACACGGCTCTACACTTAATCCCTTCAAAAGAATTACTAAAGAAACAACAGATTTGCACTCCCATTTTGTTAAGCTTGAAAGACTCAGTATTAAGGAAATTAACACATTTTGGGAAAAGACTACATGAGTCATTATCTGAGAGAAAAGAAAATTCCACGAGGTTTGAGAATTGTCATTCTACCTGATTTTGAAGATTCTCAAGACATTTACCTCATTGTATGACCTGTAGGGGTCCCAGTGGACAAAGGTTGAGGCTGTTGAGCAGGTAGAGGAGCAGTAAGGCCTACATTGTGAGACACATCTGCCTCATCTAACTCATCCATAATAACTGACACATTATCATCCTCATCATTTTCCACATTTGCTGGAGGGTTAGGTATTTGAGACCCACTCCCCAGACTTTGTTTTTCTAACAAACTTTCAATTAATTCTGACTTTTTGGCTTTAACAGAGAGATCAGTTTCTCTACACAGATTTTTCAGATAATCAACAGTAACTAAAGAGGGTCTCCTGACTGTAGCTTTCCATATCAGACATGATTAAAGTGTGCTTTTTGTAGTGGTGTTTAGCATTGTGGTTAGTTGATCCAAGGTAATAGCAGCACTCTAAGCGTAAATACTATACTTTATCCTCACCACTGTACACCAGTGTTAGGCAGAATCATATGCAATAGCCTTTGGGAACACCACACACAACTAAGACTACAAGTGCAAGTACAAATTCACCTTTGGTACAAGCCTATACTACACAATAAAGTGGTTGCGATGGCAGAGCAGCCAGACTTACCTCAAGAGTAAAGTGAGCAGTATCAGAAGTTACACAAAGGACAGCAATGACTATGGTTCATGCAAACACTGACTCAAGGTTTTGAGTAAAAGAATATACATTTATTTACACATCAGTTGTAAAACAGTTCACTAAGTAAAGCAGCAGAAAAATCACACTCCTAATACTCTACACCACACCCAATCAATTCTGGGCAAGTTAAGCTCAAAATGAAGTGCGAGCAAAATGGCACTCGAGCAATTCAAAAAGGGAGGGAAAGACAAGGTTATTCAAAATCAAGCAGCACCAACAAGTAAGTAGGAAGGGCAATCTAGAAAAGACTTACTACAATAAGGATTCAAATTAAAAGGCCTGGGCCAATGTTAATGGTTCAGAGTCTTTGCAGAGGATCACACAGTTCAGAGTAGTTGGCGGTTAAGTCTTTGCCAAGAGTTTGAAACGAAGTTGGTCAGAAGAAAAGTTATTTTAAAGAGTAGAGAAAGACAAGCCCTCGGATTGGTGAAAGATTTGAAACACTTTCACCGCGGTCGGACGGAACGAACAACTGGGTTTGAACAGTACCTTAAATGAAGAAGAAGGCTGTAGCTCAGGCAGAAGTTCCTGCAGGTCCTGCAGGCTCACAGTTCCCGAAGTGACTGTCGGACTGACACGATGTAGGAAGACCGGAGGGTCCTGCACTGCCCAGGGAAGAAACCAGCAGCAGAGCAAAGCAACGAATAAAAGGTGTGCTCTTTAAAACCCAAACAGGGTCCGAGCCTCCTGGTTAGCCGGTACACTGCAGTGATGCCCAGCAAATTCGACCAGCGGAGGGAGGCCTTGCTTGGTGTTTGGCAAACTGGTTGGTCCCACCAGCTCAAGGGAAGAAGATTTCCTATCAGATCTTCTCTGTCGTCGAAGTCTGGAGATTCAGACCCAGAGCAGGGCTTCACTGGGAGGTTCAGTCGTGGTAGTGGTCCTCTTCTTTCAGTTTCTCTTCGGTTCTCTCGATCTAGTGACGACTCTGTCTTCCTAGTCCCAGGGACCTGATTTTTATGCAGTTTTCCCCCATTCACACAGCCTGGCTGTCAATCACTTAGCAGAGTGGCTGTCCTGGCAGGACAGTCACCTAGCCAATCAAACAGGAGTATGACTTGGGTTTCCAAGGGAACCCTGGGGCAGGGGTCCTAAAACCCCTCCCTCACATCCTGCCCAACCAGACATTCAGGCACCTAAGGAGGGCTTCTGTGCAGAAGCTCGCCAAAGGGCGGTGAACAAAGGAACCAAACCTGGTTTGGCACGCAGAGTAAAACACGAGAAAGACTTTACAAAAAGAAATGGCAAATAAACCCAGCCGTAACCAAATAAAAGTAAAAGGGGTCCAGCGGGTTTAAGTTTGAGGCCTAAAACAGTACCAAGGCTATATACATAGACCACAGAAGGAAAAATATGGTAGATACCACTGCCACCAGCCAAATCTTAATGAAAGGGGAACGAAATAATGTTCCATGAGAGATAGACAAAAAGGGATAACTATTAACCTTTTCCAGTACTCTATGTAAGATAGTTTGTACTGGGTCTGTGAATTTAAAAGGACTTATCAAGTCAATGGGAACTTTACATGTTCTGGGAGACAGTAGTCAGTCCCAGAAAATGGAGTTTAAAGTGGGAAGTCTGAAAAAGACAACCTTGTGTCACTGCAATAAAGATGATGTGTGTCACACAGTAAAAAGATGATGCCTATGGAGTAGGTGAGGATCCACAGTCTATGAACACAAAAATGTAAAACACACAGCAAAAAACATGTAAGAGTGGGAAAAAAGGCTCACATTCTTACCAGATGAAAAAGAAATCCTAGAAATCCAGCAAAGCTGCTGAGGGATTCAGTAGGTAAGTGAAATTAGCCATTCTAGAGAATTCTCCCCAACACCCTCCCAAGCCTCACAGGCTACCTTGCCATCTCCATGAACCTCCTCTAGTTTGATAGTTTGTCCTGTCCACCCTTTGTCTTCCCTCCCTTGTCCTGTGGAACCTAGAAACACTTGTGTACAGGTGCATTTTAAATACAATATCATATCACATTATATAAATTAAAAGGTATAATTCTTTACATTATATTTTAAATACTAGGTAGGACTTTTACTGTGAAACAGTACTTCAAGTGATAGCATGACATCTATATCTATACCCACAAATGTCAAAATGTTCCTATGTATTGTACAGTTCGACCAACTCTACGGAGTTAACAAACATTTTAAATGACCTTAAACGTAAGCTGGCAAGACTGAGAGCCTAGACCACAGCCACAAAGGTAATATTGTGCTGGAAAGCCCGATACATTGCTCAATTTTACTCTTGGAGTGTTGGGTATTTTGAATAATTGCACAGACAGTAATGATGTAAACAGTATGTACAACTTCATTTGTTATAAAAGGTGGCTGCATTGTGCAACTGCGAGGAATGCGGCTGCTTCCCACACATGAATGTTCAGGGCCAACCTTATCCATTACTCCACTGAGAGAATGCATAGCCAAAGATTCCAAGAACCTAGTCTGGACAACTCAGACAGAGTTTGTTGAAGGGGCAGAACCTGGTGAAGGTGCAGAGTCTGGCAGAGTTGGAGTAAATTTGGGGTTAGGGGTGCATGCACTTATCTGGGCCTAGGGCAGCAGAAAGCCTACATACGCCACTACCTATGACACCTGTGTCAGGAGGCCAAAGTCTATAAAGCCCTTGGTGGGGGGCTCTTTGGCCTGTAACACTGTAGGGGGCCTTGTTACAAAGACTTTCTTTGCTCAGGCCTTTAAATTGGTCCCTCGGCTAATACCAGGTGGCAAGGCTCCTGTCTCGAAATCTATGGCATTAGGTGACACACCTTTAGCATACGATTGTACTACCTCCTGCATCTGCCACAGACTGTTCTACTTTTCTTTCACTAGGACCCCCAATTGTATTGCCACTTCCCTTCCTTTCCCCTAACAAGGAATGCATAATGTTGTCCCGTTCACATATATGAGGTAGTGACGACATACGGAACAATGCTGAGGCTTACAGCATGCAATATATCCGAGGTTGTTCATGGAACCAGCTATACACATTAATGAGAGACACTCGTTCCGTAACACAATGGTTCTAGCGGGACAATCAGGAGCAATCCCTTGGCAACCCCTTTACCTGACACCACTGATGCCATAGTTTGCACAGGAACCATAAAACACACAACCTGCTTTTTTGGTTTTGGGAAACCTCACAAACCAGTCCTAAAAACAGAGCACGGCCTTAGCCCTAAGGTCGCCTGCTCGTCGCCTGCTCCACAGGTTGCTCAGGTACACAATAACTATTATTTTAAATAGAGTATTGCCCCGTAGAATTTGCACAATCATGGTTACTAACATTGGCGCATTAATGCATAGCCAATCCATCTTTTCTTACTAAAGGGATATTCTGCATATAAATATACCATTTAAAAGGACTTCGAACACTTCACTCATGTAAGGGTGACACTAATAGTTGGCACTGCAAGGCCTAGACCCCGGTCACCTAACGCTGCGTTTAGACTTGCCACTGTGAGGAAATCTGGTTTTAAAAAAAAACAAAGTCGTGCATATACGCAAAAGTCCAAACACGTAGATTATGCCCAAAAAGGGCATGGTAATAATAACATAAGCAAGTTTTACCCACAACAGCATAATGCACTATTAATGTTTGAAAATGACCAGCTATGCAGTCCAATCCGCTCAGACCCAAAGGCATTCGAGGCCCCTGCTGCCATCCTGTTTCTGTCCCCTGTCATCGTGAGGTCGGGAAAAGGGGAAACACAGATGTAACAGGCTAGATGCTGAGCAAATGTAACTGCACCTACCTACCAGCTCCAAGGTCTGTTGGTCCTCGTTTACCCAGCAACATGGAAAGTGCTAAACGTATTCAAAACTACTATACTGTACTGGCTCCATTGTTGTTTTCTATATATATAAATGGTCTGTACAAGGCCCTTGTGAATAATGGTGCAGATGTAGCAAATATATGCGGACTAAGTCTCTACCTGTGTTACAGTATGCAGAGGACACTGTGCTGATTGCACGGACCTCGCAAGCTCTGCAGCACCTCGTTAATGAGTGCACTGTTGTAATGTGAGCTTCTGCTCTCCAGCTGGGTGTGTGGAATATTATGGTGACATCACTAGTGGAATGTGTGAGCTGTGAGCTTCTGCGGGTGGTGGTTGGGCTGCAGTAGAGAGAGAGTGGGGTGTGGGTCAAGCTTGATGTTCCTCCTGCTTGTCTTGTTCACAGTGTCCCCCAGGATCCTTGTGTATCTGTGAAGGTACAGAACCTTGACAATAAAGCTGAAGTAACTTACCTGGACTCCCCGAGCTTCACTTTACCACATGGACCATCTTCATGAACTCTCTAGACCTCTATGTGAACACTAACAAGAAGGCAGTATTGCTCTCTAAAAAGTAGACCCTATCTCCAATCCCACAGGTGACAGAATTCCATTACCTTGCATTAGGTTTTTGACAATCCTAACTGGTTGTCCACAAACTGCCAAGCAAACACTGAGAACGAAACACACTCTTGGTGGCATTACAAGATTCACGGGGCTGCGTAAATCACAACCACCGAACATGATATTAAAAATCTATCCAATGAAATCTAAATCTGTCGCACTTTACATGGCTACTTTGTGGGGAATGTCTAATGTGTGTTAGTTACAAACTTGTGAGAACATGCATGTGAACCAATTATTGTGTCTCGCACAATCAGCTCCCAACTATGCATTTGTATTTATTTGTATTTATTTATATATATGATTCAGTGAAAAAACTTTGTTAAAGGGACGTTATGGTTCCAAGTAAAACCGAAAAACCCTTGAAATTCGCCAGTTATGGTAAGCTAAGCAACCATAACTCGCGCCACCACAGTGCACTGCTAAGACTAATACCCAGGACATCAAAGATGACATCACAAACGTCCCTTTAACAAAGTTTTTTTCACTGAATTTCATAGGTTTTTAGTAGCGCAACTTAACTATAACGTCCCTTTAACAAAGTTTTTTCACTGAATTTCATAGTTTTTTAGTAGCACAACTTAACAATAATGACTTTGACTTTATATACAAGTCATATGGAACTGACTACATCTCTTCTTATGAACTTGATGTCCGCGAACTTATTTAATGTTCGCGGACATGTTCGGAGAACAGTACCACTACCTAAAAACTGTGGGGGGGGGGTGGTGGGGTATGTTTGATTGTTATATCATAATATAGGAACATTTAACAAATTTCAAAAGCAGCACACAAACAGATTATATATAGTAATACATAAGAAATGTAACCCATATATTTAACACACTAACCATTCATTTAAATACAATATGTTCTGAAATGGAATATACCACAAGAAGATAAATTGGCTTCCAACATAATTACCTCACAGACACAACAGAACTGAGAACAAGACCAGACCCACTGAATACATAGGACTTATTTTACCAGAAATAGTAAGTGTACTTCATTTTACTCATATATTTATAAACTTTCTGTATTAGATTAAAAAATATATTATCTTTTTTTTTTTTCTCACAGAAATGTCTAGTACTCTGGAATGGCTAGAGGACAATTTCCCACATGAAGAAATGTCACAAGATAGTGAAACTAATGGTAAACACTTTATAATATAAACCATTTATTTATTATTTTTTTTATATACATTTAACATATATATTATTTTTTTGTACAGAGCATACCAAAATAGAAAAAACTTCAGAAAACCCTGTTATGGATAACAGTCTTCATAATATAGAAGAAAAAATGGATGTATTGTTGGCTAATTTTAATAATTTAAAAACATTTGTAGAAAATCATTTCAAACCAAAAACCTCGTACCATTGCCCCACATGTACTTGTCCCTCCTCACCATATCCCAGTCAATTAACCCCAAACCCTCTCCATAATCCAAAACGTTTTGATGAGACTTCTATCCCTTCTTCACCTAATATCAATCATGTTGAAACCCCAAATTCTCCTGTTTTTGTTTCTGTTTCTGCCTCACCTTCTCTGTCATAAATTATTAATATATGTTAAATAAAGTTTAATTTTTATATTGTATTGTGAATAGTTTCCGTTTTTTTTTAAAAAAACAATAAAAGTGTTCTGAAATGTTCGTACATAAACGAAAATGGAGGTGTCCTGAAGAACACCACACCTGTTCGTACTGTTCGCTAGCAAGTTGAAACTGTTCTAAGAACACACGTGGTGTCCTGAAATGTTCGTAAAGAAACAAAAATTAAAGTGTTCTAAAGAACACTATATCTGTCCGTAATGTTCGCTATCAACTTAAAACTGTCCTAAGAACACAATTGGTGTCCTGAAATGTTCGTAAATAAACGAAAATGATGTGTCCTGAACAACAGTACAACTGTTCGTAGTGTTCGCTAGCAACATGAAACTGTACTAAGAAACACGCGGTGTCCTGAATTGTTCGTTAACAAACAAAAATTAAAGTGTCCTAAAGAACACTATACCTGTCCGGTACTGTTCGCTAGCAAGTTCAAACTGTTCTAAGAACGCTATTGGTGTCCTGAAATGTTCGTACGTAAACGAAAATGGAGGTGTCATGAAGAACACTATACCTGTTCGTAGTGTTCGCTACCCAATTGAAACTGTTCTAAGAACCCAATTGGTGTCCTGAAATGTTCGTACATAAACGAAATTACACGTGTCCTGAAGAACACTATATCTGTCCTTACTGTTCGCTACCAAGTTTAAACTGTTCTAAGAACACACGCGGTGTCCTGAAATGTTCGTTTCACGTGTGACGCACTTTTAATTACTTCAGAACCCAAACAGTGTCCGTAGGACATCAATGCGCATGCGCTAACCAATCTCCGTGCACTTGGTGTCCTGCGGACAGGCGCTTCCTTCGCGGACTAGTTCACGAACGGATCATATGACCGCGCCCACGTTCATCGTGTGTCCTGAAATGCGGACACTGTTCGTGTCCCCGAACAATTTAAAAGTACATTTTCAGTTAATCCATAATATTTTTCAATAAAATCTCACCATGGCACAAGTCCCACATAGCAATCTAGTTTCTATATACCTTTTGAAACTTTCCGATCCTTTTTTTGTGTTCGATCTGTCCGCGGACAGTGCGCATGTCCGCGAACCGTGCACAAGCACCCCTATAAAAGACCACGCCCAAGAGCTTATTCCCATTGTGTTTCTGGCTATTCTTCAGAACACATTGATTTTTGCTGCCACCTGCAGACTACACCATCATCGAGATGGCATCCTTGGCTGTTGAACTGCCACTTGGTGCTGCACCTGCTTCAGCATCACCACCACCTCCCCAAGGGCCTGAAGAGGGGAACAGGAGTGAGGATGCGGAGGAGGAAGAAGAGGATGATGAGAATGAGGTAGAGGATAACCCTACTACCCGCACTAGGCGTGAGTCTTGGGTGTGTCGGTTATTTACCATTCATGGTAATGTTCCTAAGGCTTGTGCGAACCGTGTTACCTGCAATGAGTGCAAAATGATACTCAGTCGCGGGAAGCACGGTAAGTACAGCTTTGGGACCACTACTATGAAGCGACACCTGAGGTCATTTCACTCTGGGGCTATTCGCAGGGTTGAACCTTGCGAAGAACCTAGCAGGTTGATTTCCTCTACTTCATCCTCTGTTTCTGATCATGTCACCACAAGGACCACCTCTGTGGGACAGCGTCTTCCTCAAGCTGCCTCACAGGCCATACAGAAGCTGATGACCCTTACCTTTTGAGGGTCACAGTTGTATGTATGTACTGTGACACAGTACTCTGCAGGGGGGAGCGACTTCGGAGTGCTTTTGAGACTATCGTCTCAGAGCACGAGAAGACCTGCTCACTACCCAAATAAAACCCACTCTACATCTTCCTCTCTCAGCTCGCCCTTTCTTATCCCTGTGGTTGGTGTCCCCCCTTTACCCTCCTTTACCCTCCTCTCCTAGTGTGTCGTGTCTGAAAAACCAAAAGAAATACAAAATTACAAAAATCAAAAAAAAAATAAGTTTGCGAACATTAAAAAAATTGGGTTGCTACTCCATCACAAACATTGTAATTTTCTCTGGAAAGAAGTGGTGGCTCTGAAAAGAGCCTTTGGGTGGTGTTTGTAAGTCAAAAATTGTAAATGCTTAACATCTACTTCAAAATCGTTGTTGTAATTCCAAAAAAGGTTGCAATGCATTTTGTACATTTCTCAGAAAAATCTGATTGCCAGCATAAGTAAGATGGACTCCATCTCTGCGAAAAAAGTATGTACTACAAAACATAATATTTTCATTGTGAAAAGAAGACATGCCAAAATCTCTTAGAAAGGCACAAACAGCCTTATTAACACTGTGCCTTGCTTTTTCCATTTGTGGACCAAATGAAGAAGAACGAAGCCACATTTGTCTCTGCGCAATCCGTGAAAATATCACTTGAGAATTAGGAAACATGTCCATAGCCTTCCTAAGTCCTTCTTTCATAGCAAATTGCAAAAAAATTCCAGTCACATGTCCTAAACTGTTCCCTCCACAATGAATTACAATTATGTCTGGATGTTGCTCTGTCTCCAAAGTAGCACAGAGAGGTAGCAAGTCCAACCACTTCATTCCACGTACTCCATGCCAGTGTACTTCCACATGTAGAAATCCAAGATCTACAGCTACTCCACAGCTTTCTGCATGCACCTTCAACCAATGTATCCACAAATCTCCTAAAATCCAAACAATCTGTTTTCTGAAACACACAGCCATAGCTATCTTTTGTTCTCTCAGCAAAAAGAGTATCTGAGAAAATCTCTCCTGGCACAACACACCCACCAAACTTTCCTGACCAATCCCTTTCAGTGCTTATTCTCATTTGCATGACTTCTGAACCCAAAAATCCCCGGATGTAACTCCTGATGTCCGCGAACTACCGCCATGTCCGCGGACATATCGTAACATGAACAGCCCTTCTACCATTTCCACTACACTCTCTCTGCCATTCCCTCATTGGATGTACCTCAAAAATCACATGACCATGCACCAATCACATGCAAGACCTCTACATCTAACTGCATCATCATAGATCAGCACTGCAAATGTACTCTGAATCTCTCTGAGTACAAGTGTCATATCATTGGCAAGCAGCATCTACCAGAAATACTGTAAAAGTCTTCAAGATTTCTACTTGCAGCTCCATGCATATCCATATGCATGAACACAAACTTCAGGTATGCATATTTTCTGTATAGTAGATGAACACATTTTCAAACAGACTTTTACCTTGTAAAATCTGTAAAATGAATTTACTGTACTTTTTTCAATTTCCTAAAATCAACTATCACTTATAAACCTTTATACTATTTACTTTCTTCATACACACACACTCAAATCATGTTAAACTAACATTTTTTAAATGAAATATATAGACTACATATATTCAAACAAAATTGCATGCAAACACAATCTATGTTTAAACCTTTATAAAAATACTTATACAATTTCATATTTTTTGTTTTTATTTATTTATTTACTTAATTACTTTAAATTAGACATGACATTGAGGCGCTATTACCTAGGACAGTTTACTTACAGAAATAGTGGTATTCACTAATATATTATAAATTTCACAAGACATAGTAAAGATATTTTTTTTGCTAGTTAGTCATTCAATACAATTTGTTCATTAAGAACATATCATATGTACTGAACTGATGCAATGTATCTTATGTAAATAAATTAGTTTAATGGTTTTACAGAAGGCACTGAGGATTTCAATAAAAAAAATCAATATCTAAATTAAAAACAGTGCTATATACAAACAAAGTTACTAATTTGAAGCTTTTACAATTGCAGTGAAGACCAGTTTCCTGAAAACAAGCAGCCGAATTCGAAGAAGAAAGAAAAACTAAGAAGTTACCTGTTAATTTTTTAAAAAAGTAAGAAAAATATCACCATAATATTTGTATTATTAATCAAATATACTATAACGTTAATACGAGCTATTTCGTTTTCTAAAAATAGAGATTTTGTACCATTTTGTCCAAAAATGTCCATGTCTTAAACAGCGATTTACAGCCAGAATGGCCCACAAATTTCTATTTTTGGACACACAAATTACCCAACTGAACTACTACAATTTTCATATTCTAGAACAAACAACTGTTTTAATTGTATACATTAGATTTACTATTTGTACTTTTCCACACCACTAGCTTCCTTTTTTTTGTCATCTGAACCCCAGTTTAGTAACACATAAATTCAAGAATACCTATCCCTACTAGTTTTAGTTCCCAATGCACAATCACACACCATTACATACATCTTTATCATCTTACTCAAACACTCATGCACACAGCACACATACATTCCAGAACACCCCAACCCATATCTTCTTTATTTTTTTCAACAGACCCTAAAGAATGCCTACCAAAAGTCAAGTCCGTAGAAAGCAACGCAAAAGTAGAGCAAATGAAAATAAAGGTGTCCAACATAAGCATCCATCTCTAGCAGAATTTGTAAAAAAAAGTTGAAACAAAACAGCTAATACAATCATTAAGTGAAACACAAGAAGTTTCAAGTACAACAACTTCGCTTCCTCTATCAAAATGTAAAACAAACCAAAAAACAATTAACAGAAAATCAGCTATCAGTACAGATAAAACTACTTCTTCAAATTTTAATATAGTGCAAAGTAAGCATACCAAGAAAAGTATTTTAGCCAAAATATACCGTCACAAAGTCCTTCACAATTTTATAAAAACAGGAGAGAAATCAGGTTCAAAGCTTAAAACCTATAGTAGGAAATTAATCTTAGAAGCATTGATGGACAGTGCAATTCTTATCAAAAGAAATGTATTTATTTTACTGGTAAACAAAATGAAACCACTAACAAAACTACTAATAACTAAATTACAAAAAAGACTTCAATAAGCGAAATATCAACAGAAAGAACTTCTTAAGTATCAGCGGATGTGAATGGAATCACACTACAAGCACAGAACCATATTTTAATGAAGAAGCGTACAAACAAAAGCAAACGAATACAATTGCCATACATAGCAGTGGTCTAGGTTATGAAAAAGTGAATAATACCATAATGGAACAAGAAGTACTTCTTACAAAAATATGCCCTGAAAACCTAGAATTACCCCTCCATTCAACTGAATCAGAACGTCTAGTGTACAAATGGCCATGCACGTCAATGTGTAATATTCCCAAACAATGTTTCAAATCTTTACGCCAATTCCTCAATAAATATGTAAAAAGCAAAGACAAAATCAAAATTAAATTACTGCAAAATATAGATACCTGTCCAGTGCGCAAGTACACAGGACTACAAGGACATTCATTGGCCTGCATTACAGGACCTACTTGTAAAACCACTTTCCATGATATCAAAAGGATATCAACACATCATTCAACTATAAGAAATCTAGCCTATAAACTGTACTATGCTAAAAGTCCTGCTTTAGCACTAGAAAAGTTAAATAACATCCTTCTACATGGTACAGCAAAAGACCTACCTGAAGAAATTCACTATATCCAGAAAAAATATTTTGGAAGTGAAAGCCGTTTACAGAATGAAATAGCTTTAAACCAATTAAGCAACAATTCTACACATGGCAACCTTTTGCTAAACACATACAAAAAAGAAATACTAAAATTTAAAAGTACATCAGCTGAAGTACCAAACCATGTATGTGTATGTTGCCGTAGAATTTTTTATAAAAGTAACACAAAAACTGTGGACCTATCATACAAAATAGAAGACAATGAAGATTCTAAATGGTTTGAATTAGCTTTCTACCTTGTAGCAGAAAACAAATATGAAATAACTGAGCCCTTAATACTTTGCAGTTATTGCACTACAAAACTTGACAACAACCAAACTCCTTCACGTTCTATCACAAATAATTTGGAATTATACCCAGTACCAAAACCTCTACAACAACTTAATTTATATGAGAGCATCATAATTCAAACAGTACACCCATTTCAAGCAATAATGCGCCTTCAACCAAAAACAGCAAAATTACCTCCCTCTGAATTGGTAAAAGGCATTCGTGGAAAAGTAGTTTATTTACCGTTAAATCTAAAAGAAAATGTGCATACTCTAGGAGTACAACGTCCAATGCAGCAATATTTAATTATATTAGTAAATGGAGTACCTACACAAGACAAAAAAATATGGCAACAGCTGGTAGATTTATATAAAGTTAGACAAGCCTTCCAATATCTTAAAGAGAATAATGAATATTACAAAGAAATTAATATTGAAGAAAACTTGAAAGATACAACTGAAATAATTCAAGAAACACAAGAAGCTGGTCAATTTGAGCTACTAGATCCTGCTACAATATCAAATACTTTAGACCATTATACAATTCATCCTTTGCACTGTAATGACACCGTACAAGATGTACTGGAAACTTACCAAATGCGTCAAACAAAAGGATCGGCAATCAGTATATGGGAAAAAAGTATAGAAGCACGTGCTTTTCCTCTACTCTTTCCTACTGGCAAAGGAGGAAGGTATGATGATAGACCTATTCAAATATCAGCTTCAGAATACCGCTCATTACGGATGTATTCTGAAGATCCCAGATTTAGACAAAATGTGGAATACATATTCCACCTACTCTTTGAAAGTGAACTAGCAACTTTATGTTACGGAGTTGCACACATATTAAAATCAGGATCACACTTTCAAAATATGACAACTACACAATTATTAGAGAAAGTGCAACAAAAGGATGAGGTTTTACAATCAAATATTACAAATCTATTAGCAAATATGCGTGGTACTAAAGAGTACTGGTTTCGACGTCATGGAGATGTACGTTGTATGATCAGAAACCTTGGCCCACCCACTTGGTTTGTTACATTAAGTTGTGCAGAATATGCATGGGAAGATTTACATGATTTCCTACGTGTTGATCCACAAGAATTTCTAATGTACTTACTATTAGTACTGGAAAACAAAAACATACCTATAAATGAAATCTTCCAGATTTCATACATGTGGAAACATACATGCACTCTGTGCAACAATGTGACATAAGAAGAAATTCCCAATGAACGCTTCATATATATATCAATACCAAATTGTGAATCCATTCCATTTCAGCAACTTGTACAAAATGCAAACCATGGTAGATTATGCTCTACCTGCAATTCAGATAATCGCTCCACATTAG
Source organism: Ambystoma mexicanum (assembly GCF_040938575.1). Classification (NCBI taxonomy): domain Eukaryota; kingdom Metazoa; phylum Chordata; class Amphibia; order Caudata; family Ambystomatidae; genus Ambystoma; species Ambystoma mexicanum. Next base: position 835,475,075 of record NC_090928.1, read on the forward strand.
TAATGCAAACACATTGTAAATACGTAATACTAATGCTTCTACGTTACAATGCAGATGGTACCAAAAACAACTGCAAGCTGACTGGATTCACACATAGTCAAATATCACTTGGTAAGAAAACCTTCACAACAATAGGTATAATCTACCACGCAGGAGCCACAACCAATTCAGGGCACTACACGGCATATATAAAAAAGAAATGTGGATGGTTTGAATGTAATGATAGTACCATTACTCTAAAGCAGAGTTTACCAGCAAATCTTACAAACGCTTATTTGATGTTCTTAAAACCAAAATTTGATAAATAAACTGTATTTAAACCTTTAAGTAAATTTGTGTTAAAAAAATATAAACTGTTAGAATACTCCAAAAGCTATCTAACTGCTCAAAGATTCTCCAACAACTAATCAGATAAATGAATACCACTAAATTAGACCAAAAAATACACAGTTAGAATACGCCAATTGGTATATAACTGTCCCAAAATTATAAATTTGTGTTAAAATAATATAAACTGTTAGAATACTCCAAAAGCTATCTAACAGCTCAAAGATTCTACAACAACTAATCAGATAAATGAATACCACTAAATTAGGCCAATAAATACACAGTTAGAATATGCCAATTGGTATCTAACTGTCCCAAAATTTAACAATATCCAAATAGATAAATCAAAACCACTAAAATATATTAAAAAAATAGACAGTTAGAATACACCAATTGGTATCTAAATGCTCCAAAATTTTATAATATCAAAACAAATGAAGAATCTGTTACTGCTCCAAAACAAATACAACAAAGCAAAGTATAAAGCATTAGCCAGAAACAACAAGTGAACACTGAAAACAAACAAACAAATAAACTGTATCATAACAGAAAAAGGTTTTTTTTTTAATCCAACATGGATTTTTCTTTCTCCCACAGACCCAATGATTTTAGCAACAAATACAGAAACTGAGCAAATTGCACAGTACTCTGATTTGTACTCTACTAAATATGAGGGTCGAAAAAAAATAAAAGTATATTGCTTATACAATGTAATAAGTCATTACAAAATACTAATACTAACATGCTATTTTCTTTTATCACAGAAATGAAGAAGAAAACATGGACTCCCATTACTAGACCAAACAGTAAGTATACAATAATAAGGACAACCATAGCAGCATATCACATCCATAGTATCTAATACCTTTGTTCCTTATACATTTGTTTTTCACCCAAAGTTATAAGCAAATATGAATGTGATATGCTGCGGTGGTTGTTGCCAGGGCATAGAGTCTTGGGTGCATGGCCAAATGGCCATGCACCCAAGACTCTATGCCCTGGCAACAACCACCGCAGCATATCACATCCATAGAGTCAAACATTTCAACTATGATCTATGGGAAACCTTTAATGTCCGCGAACAATGTGAGTGTTCTTAGAACACTTTGAACTTGTCAGCGAACAATACGGACACCGTTTTCAGGACACCCCCTACGAACATTTCAGAACAACGCGATAGTTCTTAAAACACTTTCAACTTAACAACGAACAATACGGACAGCGTCCTAAGGACACCCCCTACGAACATTCCAGGACACCGGGAGTGTTCTCAAAAACGTCTTCAGAACACCCCCATTTTGTTTATTTGCGAACATTTCAGGACACCGCGGGTGTTCTTAGAACACATTCAACTTGACAGAGAACAATACGGACAGCGTCCTCAGGACACCCCCTACGAACACTCCCCGGACACCGCAAGTGTTCTTAGAAGCTTCTTCAGAACACCACCATCTTGTTTATTTGCGAACATTTCAGGACACCGCGAGTATTCTTAGGACAAATTCAACTTGACAGAGAACAATACGGACAGCATCCTCAGGACACCCCCTACAAACACTCCCCGGACACCGCAAGTGTTCTTAGAAGCGTCTTCAGAACACCCACGTTTTGTTTATTTGCGAACATTTCAGGACACCACAGGTGTTCTTAGAACACATTCAACTTGACAGAGAACAATACAGACAGCGTCCTCAGGACACCCTCTACGAACATTCCAGGACACCGGGAGTGTTCTTAGAAGCGTCTTCAGAACACCACCATCTTGGTTATTTGGGAACATTTCAGGACACCGCGAGTGATCTTAGGACACATTCAACTTGACAGAGAACAATACGGACAGCGTCCTCAGGACACCCCCTACGAACATTCCAGGACACCGGGAGTGTTCTTAGAAGCTTCTTCAGAACACCCCCATCTTGTTTATTTGCGAACATTTCAGGACACCGCGAGTGTTCTTAGGACACATTCAACTTGACAGAGAACAATACGGACAGCGTCCTCAGGACACCCCCTACGAACACTCCCCGGACACCGCGAGTGTTCTTAGAAGCGTCTTCAGAACACCACCATCTTGTTTATTTGCGAACATTTCAGGACACCGCGAGTGTTCTTAGGACACATTCAACTTGACAGAGAACAATACGGACAGCGTCCTCAGAACACCCCTATGAACACTCCCCAGACACCGCGAGTGATCTTAGAAGCGTCTTCAGAACACCCCCATTTTGTTTATTTGTGAACATTTCAGGACACCCCGGGTGTTCTTAGAACACATTCAACTTGACAGAGAACAATACGGACAGCGTCCTCAGGACACCCCCTACGAACATTCCAGGACACCGGGAGTGTTCTTAGAAGCGTCTTCAGAACACCACCATCTTGTTTATTTGCGAACATTTCAGGACACCGCGAGTGTTCTTAGGACACATTCAACTTGACAGAGAACAATACGGACAGCGTCCTCAGGACACCCCCTACGAACACTCCCCGGACACCGCAAGTGTTCTTAGAAGCGTCTTCAGAACACCCCCATTTTGTTTATTTGCGAACATTTCAGGACACCGCGAGTGTTCTTAGGACACATTCAACTTGACAGAGAACAATACGGACAGCGTCCTCAGGACACCCCCTACGTACACTCCCCGGACACCGCGAGTGTTCTTAGAAGCGTCTTCAGAACACCCCCATTTTGTTTATTTGCGAACATTTCAGGACACCGCGGGTGTTCTTAGAACACATTCAACTTGACAGAGAACAATACGGATAGCGTCCTCAGGACACCCCCTACGAACATTCCAGGACACCGGGAGTGTTCTTAGAAGCGTCTTCAGAACACCACCATCTTGTTTATTTGGGAACATTTCAGGACACCGCGAGTGTTCTTAGGACACATTCAACTTGACAGAGAACAATACAGACAGCGTCCTCAGGACACCCCCTACGAACATTCCAGGACACCGGGAGTGTTCTTAGAAGCTTCTTCAGAACACCACCATCTTGTTTATTTGCGAACATTTCAGGACACCGCGAGTGTTCTTAGGACACATTCAGCTTGACAGAGAACAATACGGACAGCGTCCTCAGGACACCCCCTACGAACACTCCCCAGACACCGCGAGTGTTCTTAAAAGCGTCTTCAGAACACCAGCATCTTGTTTATTTGCGAACATTTCAGGACACCGCGAGTGTTCTAAGGACACATTCAACTTGACAGAGAACAATACGTCCTCAGGACAACCCCTATGAACACTCCCCGGACACCGCGAGTGTTCTTAGAAGCATCTTCAGAACACCCCCATTTTGTTTATTTGCGAACATTTCAGGACACCCCGGGTGTTCTTAGAACACATTCAACTTGACAGAGAACAATACGGACAGCATCCTCAGGACACCCCCTACGAACATTCCAGGACACCGGGAGTGTTCTTAGAAGCGTCTTCAGAACACCACCATCTTGTTTATTTGCGAACATTTCAGGACACCGCGAGTGTTCTTAGGACACAATCAACTTGACAGAGAACAATACGGACAGCGTCCTCAGGACACCCCCTACGAACACTCCCTGGACACCATGAGTGTTCTTAGAAGCGTCTTCAGAACACCCCCATTTTGTTTATTTGCGAACATTTCAGGACACCGCGGGTGTTCTTAGAACACATTCAACTTGACAGAGAACAATACGGATAGCGTCCTCAGGACACCCCCTACGAACATTTCAGGACACCGGGAGTGTTCTCAAAAACGTCTTCAGAACACCCCCATTTTGTTTATTTGTGAACATTTCAGGACATCGCGGGTGTTCTTAGAACACATTAAACTTGAAAGAGAACAATACGGACAGCGTCCGCAGGACACCCCCTACGAACACTCCCCGGACACCGCAAGTGTTCTTAGAACAGTTTCACTTTGCTTGCGAACAAAACAGACACATATTGAGTCCTTAGAACACCCCCCAGTCAGTTTATTTGGAACATTTCAGAACACCTGTGATGTCCGCAAACAAATCGAACACATAAAAAACACAACTTTCATCCTATCTCATACACTCCCACCCTCCCCAAACACTCCTACACACTAACACACTCTACAAAATACACATTTTGAACAATGTTTCACCGCGCTGTCCGCGGACGTCCGCGAATCCAAGATGGCCGGCGCAATCGAAAAATCTGACGCGCTTCACGCTCCACGCCGTCCAATCAGCGAACACGTTGCATGTCCGCGAACATCACGCAAGACGATTGGCCAATCGGGACACTGTCCGCAGAGCGAACAGGGAAATGTGTCCGCGAACCGAACACAGATATCACTAATTTTTTTTACCTACTTTTTGGTCATTTTAAAAAAAAACTACTGGACGCATTTTCACCAAATTTGCAAAAGCACGCTTTCGGGACCAAGCCGCTGCTCCTGGTCCAAATTTGGTGGAAATCTGTCCAGCGGTTTGGGCTGTAGGCGCGAGCAAAAATGTTTTCCCATTCAGTCTATGGGAAAAAAAGGTTTTGGGACCCCCCTATAACTTTGCCCCCCCTGGAAGAATCCTCACCAAACATATTCAGAGTGACCCACATACATTTGCAAAGTTTGGTGAGGATCCGTCCAGGGAGAGCGAAGTTATAAGCCACCCATAAAGTGCTCTTCCTATGGAAACAGCAACTTAACCATAACTACATGGCCACTACCGTGGCCATGTAATATTTTATTTATAGCGCGCCCATACCCAAGCGTTTCAAGGAGCAACAAAGCAAGGGAGGGGAAACAAGGGGGGACAAGATAACAATTTTACTCGAGCCAGTGACATTGAGATCGCGCAAGTGCAGGGGAGATGATAGGGAGAAAGGGGAAGGGGAGCAAGTGCAGGACATTAAACATCAAGAAACAGAAGTGCAGCCAGCAGGTGGCAGTGCAAGGTTAAGTGCAGAGCAGCAATTGATAGATAGCGCATGTAAGGAGACTGTAGGGTTACAGATACAGTCCCACATGCAGGATTGTCAGGGGTCAGTGCAGGTCTGCAACTGGGAGGACAGGGACCTTGGCCCATGGTTCAGGTGATAGCCAGGTAAGCAGTGCAGTATCAGACAGGAGATCAGCAGGGAAGAGGAAGCTGCTTCCAGAGCCGTAGCTGGTTCTGCTCAAGCTTCAGAGAGGCAGGGAGGCTGTTCCAGAGGGGGGGACCTGCCAAAGAAAGAGATCTGCCCCCAATCATTGCTTGGAATAATTTCTGACCCTCAAGGAGTTGGAGGTGGAGGAGCGAAGGGCTTGAGTAGGAAGGTACTTCAGGAGCGAGTGCTGGAGATATTTTGGTCCCAGGCCCCTGAAGACCTTGTGGGCGATGCAAAGGGTCATGAATTTGATCCTTGCCCCCACTGGGAGCCAATTGAGAGATGTCAGTGCTGGAGAGATATGATCCCTGGATTTGAGACCAAGGACAAGTCTTGCAAGTCCTGTTCTGAATCAGTTGCAGAGTATGGAGAGTAGGCATATGTAGGAAGAGGCTATTACAGTAGTCAATCCTAAAGAGAACCAGAGCTCTAGAGACAGTGAGCTTCTGGGGGAAGGTAAGGAAAGGGAGAGTACCTCTGAGGAGGTGCAGTTGGTAGTTTGACTTCTTAGAGATGTCGGAGATGTGAGCAGACAGCGAGAGTGTGGAGTCGAAAATAAACCCAAGGTTCTTAGCCTCGCAGGTGGGAGCAGAAGGAGGGCCAAGTGAGAATGGCCAGAGAGTGAGGGGATAGAGGGGTGTGGGTGTACCAATGAGGAGGAACTCTGTCTTGCTGGCATTCAGGCAGAGATCGTTGGCGGTGCACCACTCTTGGATTGCATAGAGAAAGTCAGAGATGAGAAAAGGGGAGGAAGAAGAAGTAGGGAGCCTAAAAGCAAGTTGGGTGTTGTCCGCATAGCACTGTAAATTGGAGCAGAAAGCAGCAAAGCGGTGGGCGAGAGATGCCAGATATTGGTTGAACTGCCAGGGAGAAAGGTTAGACCCATTGAGAACACCGTAGGTGGAGAGAGAGATAGAGGAGAGGAAGGATCCAAGTAGGATCTGGGAGGGTCGGTCAGAGAGGAAGGAAGTTAACCAGGCCGTGGCCTGATCAGTGATACCCAGGTTATCATGGAGCCAGTTGAGCAGGATGGCATGGTTAACTGTGTAAAAGGCAGAGGAGAGATCAAGTAAGATGAGGACAGAGGGGTGATTAGAATCAAGGTTAGAGAGCAAGTCTTCACGGATGTTCAGGATAGCAGTGGCTGCTCTGAAGCCAGACTGATGGTTGTGGAGACAACCATCAGATTGAGTATGAAGAATACGCTGGGAGATGCACAGTTTTTACATGAGTTTGCCCAGGAAAGGAGTGATTGAGATTGGGCGATAATTTTCCGGAAGGGAGGGGTCGGCAGAGAGCTTCTTGAGGAGAATGTGCACAAGAGCGTGCTTCAGGGGAGTGGGGCAGATGCCGGAGACAAAGGAGTGGTTGCAGAGGTGAGCCAAGGCTGAGGCAAGGGTGTCAATATGGTCCTTGATGGGTTTGGAAGAACAGGGAAGAAGCTGTTTAGATGAGCTTTTCATAGATCGGACTTGTCGATTAACCTCATCAGGGGAGAAAAGAGGAAAGGCAGAGAAGGGATGGGGAGGCCACAGGTGAGACGGGGGAAATGAGAGCATGGGGGGAGAAGCAGGAGCGGCAGAGAGGGTGGACAGGATGTCCTGAATTTTGGAGATGAAGTGAGATGCCAGGGCCGTACAGAGGGCCTGGGAAGGGACTGGAGAGGTAGAGACTGTGGCAGGATTGGACAGCTCCTTGCAGATTTTGAAGAGTTCGGCTGAGTTGTTAGATGCCGCAGAAAAGCAGGCTTGGATTTGAGCTCATTTCTTAGTGAGGGCGGAGAGTCGGTATTGCCTTTGGAGCAGGCGACAGGCCAGTTTGTCAGAGGGTGTACAAAATGCCTGCCATTTCCTCTCAGCCACCCTACACTTGCATTTAAGGGTGACGAGGTCTGAGTCATACTAGGAATTGCACTTGAATGTAGGCTTTGTGCAGATCCTCATAACAGGGGCAAGTGCATTGAGAGTATCAGCGATAGCAGAGTGGAGCATGGAGAGGGCTGTCTCAGAGTGTGAGTCACCCAGAGTTGCAGGAAGGGGAGAGAAAGATGCCACAAAAGCCTGAGCTGATACACACTTCATGGGTCGAATGACTGAGACGGGTGGTGGCAGTGAGGGGGTTGGCTTGGCCTGGGGGGTAGGGAGAGAGATATGAGAGGAGAGTAGGATGTGGTCGCTACAGGAGAGAGGGGTGGTGAGGGAGAAAGAGAGGGGGAGGTCTGAGGAGATGAGAACATCAAGTGTGTCCCCTGGAGCATGAGTCGGACCAGAGGGAACAATATAGAGAGAGACAGAGAGAGAGAGAGAGAGAGAGAGAGAGAGAGAGAGAGAGACACAAAGGTCACAGAAGAGTCCCGTTGTGGGACATAAGGCATCAAGGTGGATGTTGAAGGAGGAGTAGTTGAGTGGCTGAGGCCAGGAGGGAGGAAGAGAGGTCTGCCCACTCGGAGAGGAAGGAGGTGATCGGACCACGTGGCCGGTAGATAGTAGTCACTGTGAGAGAGTGACCAGGAGAGAGAGCAAGCCTACAGTCAAGGTATTCAAATGAGGAGTAGGCCTGCATCGGAATGATAGAGGCAGGATTCTACTCTGGGAAGATCAAGGCAACATCACCACTGGAACAATTGGATCTGGGTGCAGAGAGGATCTTGTAACCATCAGGAAAAAGAGAATCAAAACTCATGACAGAGCTGGCCGTGAACCATGTCTCAGTGAGACCAAGGACTTCAAGGTTGAGATCTTCCAGGAGACAGCAGATGTCAGAGGAGTGTTTGACAGCTGAGCGAGAGATAAGAGTTGCGAGGTGGAGAAGGTTGCCATCCTTGAAAGACTTCTGGGGAGGGGTACATATCAGAGGTACTCCCTGCAGAGGTGTAGAAGTAGCCCAAAGGGGGGGAGAGGAGGAAGGAGGAGAGGGCAAGGTAGCCAAGGAGGAGGAAGAGGATGCCAAAGTAGCGGCAGAGGGAGGAGGTGAGGGAGCCGAAGTAGGTAGAGAGGGCACAGCAGAGATGAAAGGAAATTGATAAGGCACAGGAAATGTCGATCGAAGAGGAGGAGGATGGCCTGAGGGCCTTGGACCAAGACTGTGCCATTGAGGTACACATTGATGATAATCTTAGAGGAGAGGAAGGAAGCAAGAAGGGCCTTCCACAGAGTGCCACCATTAATGGGAGAGGAAGAGTAAGGAGCGAGCACAGACACCATATGAGGGGTCCATAGGTATAGCGAAGGAACGACAAAGAGGATGCTGGTGAGAGGCTGTCTGAACGAAGCGCTGGTGTAGGTATCAGCTACAGGGAGGCCTGGGTTGGAGACGAGGATGTCCTTTTTGAACTTCTTCCTCCCAGACTTAGTGAGAAGGATAGGATAGTCGATAGAAAAACAGTTGGAGAATATAGGAGAGGCAGACAGCACCATGGAAGAGGTGGAAGAGGGGGAAGAGAAGAGGGGTGAGTTGATAATGAAGAAAGAATGGAAGTGGTGAGGTGTGGGGATGCTAGGGGAGAACACAGGGGGAGTAAGCGGACATGATGGGACAATAGAGGAGCAGCAGGACAGATGAAGCACAATGTGGTCACTGGGCACTGCTAATACAAGGCAGATGAAAACATAGTGTAAACACTGAGCCACTGGACACAGCTAAATGCAAGGCAGGCAGATGAAAACACAGTGTAGCCACTAGGCACAGCTAAATGCAAGGCAGGCAGATGAAAACACAGTGTAGCCAATGGGCACAGCTAAATGCAAGGCAGACTGATGAAAGCACAGTGTAGCCACTAGGCACATCTAAATGCAAGGCAGGCAGATGAAAACACAGTGCAGCCACTAGGCACAGCTAAATGCAAGGCTGGCAGATGAAAACACAGTGTAGCCACTTCGAACAGCTAAATACAGGGCAGGCAGATGAAAACACAGTGTAGCCACAAAGCACAGCTAAATGCAAGGCAGGCAGATGAAAACACAGTGTAGCCAATAGGTACAGAGGAAGTGATGAGCGAGAGTCCAGGAGAGAATGCAAGAGGGTGGCTGGGCCAGAGAGGGGGGAGTGGTGATTGGTTTGTACACTTTCCCACAAGGAAATTCACACTCATGATGCGCTCAGTAGGTCTGAGAGAGTCCAGGGTCAATCACCGCCATGCAAGCATCAGGAGCTCCAAGGCCTCATTTTGGGCTTTAGTGAGACGGCCCGGCTCACGCCTCACAGTTGCTGGGATTGAATGATGAAGGTCCAGGCCAGCCTATCGGAGCGGGGCAGGCTAGGACAGAAGGGCACAGCTTGTGAGCACAATGGGGCGGCCATTTTAGCAAGGCCTTAAGGATTAGGGCCCAGTACAACGTTGCAGTGATTACGGAGTGAACAGGGTGAATACCCAGATGATATTTCCTTCGGTATGATTGCTAACATAGAGGGATGAAATGTAATCAATTTGGCAATTATTTCAAATTTTGTATTTTCTTTTTGCAATTTTGCCACAGTGCACATGGAAAATGCAAGCTTACCCCATGAACATGAAAACGCAGGACTGCCAGCATAGTAGGCAGTAAGACTTCCTTCATGTAGAGAGAGAGTGGCAAGAAGAACAACACCGGGGCCCCGTTTCAGGCCTTAGTGAAATATACAGGTGAAACAGTGCTCTTTTGATCACAGAAGAACTACAATAGATATTAAATCAAATTTGACTGAAAACAGTGAGCTTCTTACAATGGTGTGAGTTTGAGGGGCATTATGACTAGCTTGTGAAGGTGAGTAAATAGAACAGTCACAGGGGACAATACCTAAGCGGACATACATATACCAAGCACAACAAATATTGGACATTTTTAAGTGCAGATTGGCGGTAGGGCCAGCTGTGCTCGGGATGTGACCATGATGGATGAAGTGGTAGAGTGGATGCAGAGGAAGTGAGGGACAGAGTCAGGTTAGAGTCGTTGGAAACATTTTATCTAGCAGACAGATAAGAGATAGATTAAGAGAGTAACTCTGAGGCAAGGAGGTAGGCTTTTAGTTTGGTTTTGATCAAATCCGTGTGGACTGTTTCTCAGATGTCCTGGGGAAGATAATTCTGTACAAGTGGAGCAAAAAGAGAGAAAGAGCAGAAGCGAGAGGAAAAACAGGGAGGGTGAGGGGCCACAAGCTTAGTCGAGGGGGCAGGGCAGATACTACGAGAGGGCTTGTAGAGTTGGATAGAGGAGGATAAATACAGAGGTGCCTTACTATGGATAGATTTGTGAACCAGGAGAAGAAAATGTAAATCTGGCCCTGTTTTGCATCGTCAGACATCCAGCCTGGTGATGTTACAAGGAAGTAGGTGTGAATTGAGGGAGTTCAAAGAGAGTCCTTGTAGTGAAGTTAATGATCTTGTTGAGAGGACAGAAAGCATAGATGGGGAGACCAAAGAGGATACTGGCACAGCAGTCCAGTTGAGAGCAGACAAGAGTGGTTAAGAGATGATTGGCAGTGTTGAAAGGAAGTAGGTGCCTCATGTAACTAATATTTAGTAGGTTGAGGTGAGCTGCTGTTCCAGTTTTGGAGATGAAAGTAGAGAAGGTTTGAGGAGGGTCATATATGATGCTGAGGTTTCTAGCTGAAGAAGAGTACGGCGAGTGTGAGGTGGGAACTGGATAGATAGAGGTGTTAGAGACCTTTTGGCATCGAAGAACAGCACATCTGTGTTGGTACAGTTTAACATCAGAGATTGCAAAGCCATTCAATATATAATGGCAGAGAGACAGTTTGAAATTTTGATAGAGAGATCAGAGGAGAGTTCTGCTGTTGCTGTTCACCAACATCTAGGCATTCATTATTTGGTAGACGATCTGAGTTCGGAACCATCCCTTCACAAGAAATGTCTCTGTTCAAATTCTAAGGCAACCCTAATGCAGTTTATCATCATTAACATCTTGAATAAACCTGGTTCTTTGTCTGTTCCATGGTTCAAGCATATTAATAAGTCTTTCATTAAAATTGATGCTGCATCCCTTTTGCTTACCCCTAGATTATTATATTTAACAACAAGGGTAGCTTTAAATAATCAGATCAAAGATTCGTATTGTGAGTGGTGTGAGAGTCAGGGACATCATTTCACCAAAATGCCAGGGGCAGCGGAAGTGACATCACACAACCCTTGACCTATGATGAAATCACAGGAAGTGATTTCATTTGACCCCACCCTTAAGTGACATCACAGGAAGCGATAAGGTATGACCTTTCACCCCTTGACAAAACAAGAAGTGGCATCACATAGCATTGTTCCCAAGTACACTATAGAAAATATGGTTACGATATTACTGTAATGTGATATACATTTCATACAAAAATATATCACCATATGTATCGTTAATATCTGTGTGTATAGGCCCATATTACCAAATTACTGTGAATGCAAGCAGACGTACAAGGCCAAATGATAATGATTTTGTATTATATAGCACTTATGCTTAAGCGCTTTCTATAGAACAAACATACATACAATATCACCCAACCAGCGTTGCTACTCATTTATCAACCCCAGAAGGATGAACGGCTGAGTTGGACTTGCCAGGATTCAAACCTGCAAACTGCAGATCACACACACATTGCAGCACTGAACGCACAAACCACCTCAACCCACTGAGCTATTTTACCGGCTATAGCTATCTTACTGGCTATAGTGAAACGAGCAATTATAAGTCTGAATGTTCTCAAAGTCAGAATGCAAATTACACTCTGTAGTGGATACCATTAAACTGGTAACTGAGATTTAACAGCAGGCCAGTTCATCTGCAGGTCTGGTGCAAAGGTGGCCACATGTCATGCTTGTGTGGATCTACTTTTCAGACTTCAAAGGCTGGCAAAATACAAACCATTGGGAGGGTTTATAAATGTGTATGAAAGAATTTAGAGTAGTGCAGGGAAGGCAGTGCACTCACACAGCACCCCGTACTCTGGGCACTCGCTACCTTATACATGCAAACAAATATCCTGAACAGCATGCCATGGAGATAGAAAGATACACATTGCACCAATGCATTAATTGTGGCACAATGAAATCAAGGGCCACTTTATGTGCTACAGTCAAACATTTCTAAACTGTACACAAGCTTTTAGCCACACAGATTTTGTTAAGTGACGAGGACACCAAGATGGAATGTCTTGTAATGATCATAACAGAGACAAAGGCAGAAATAAACAAGCCTTTAACTGCTACTTGTGAAAAACAAAATACACAATCAGAAATGGATTCTTATTCTACTCTAAATGCTTTTTTGCAAGTTGTTGTCTACATTGTGAATTTGAGGACTAAATCAGCCACTCACCTCCTAAAGTGTGCCTGAAATAAACCTTCAATGAGTCTAGCAATTGTTTTATAGAATTCCAGAAAGACAAATTATTTGTTATTCCTATACTTTCTTATATAGGGTCACTACTCAAAGTGTTACACATTTGGAACCCACTTTTTCTTTTTTAAGAGGCCTTAACAAGAAAGCCAGACACTCCAGAAATAAAGAGTCACATGGTGCTGGCCACACCCCAGGAGCTTCCACTTATAAAAAAACAAAAAAAGGCTTTTTTTTCTTTCTTTTTTTAGAGTAGCATGGGAGAACTCAGGGGTTGCAGGTGCGACCCCTGGAAAACCCCAAATGACAGCCATAGTGAGAGTATGGACCTGAAGAAACCAGCCTACCCAAAACATGTGCTGGTTGCAGCAATTAATTCAGGATTACCTTCTTGAGAGCAACAATTAAGAGACAGATGACTTGTCACAAGTGCCTGTTAAGGCGATAACTGCACATTGGACAGCCAATGACCAGGATGAAAGTTGCAAAATGTGTTATGCCTCATCTGAAGACATAATGAGAAAAAAAAATGTCTGCGGCATATTATCGTGTTAGAGTTAGAACAATAATACCAGTCCTAAAAGGAGCTCTAATACGTACTGGTAGCTGACACACCATTAGTAGGATGAGCGTTATGATCGTTTCTGAGGCAGGCGCTAAGAATTAGGAACAGTAATGTAACAGCATAAAATAAATTGTGCTTAGTTTGACTGATTTTGTTATTGCTCTGTATGTTGTATGCTAAAGTTGTTTCTTACAAATAGTTTTTATGTATGTTTTATCTAATTTTATTCTGAAATAAACGAACAAACAATCTGTTTCAAAGTTTGAATTACAAGTACAAGTTCCAAATTCGAAAAATTCCAACGAACTGATGTAAAAAAACATTTTTCAATGGTGCAATGTTATTGGATAACACTTTATAATTTACTCCCCAAGTGTTCAAATGTTCCTGTTGATGTACGTCTAGTGAGACATACGGGCACAAGAGCAGGGACAAATATAGACATGGACCCTCATTACAAATGTGCTGGTCTGGAAACAACATGCCTGTAATTCCAATTACCAGCTCTCATTCTGGACCGCCGCACTACAACAGGGGATGCCGGTAACAACATTGCCGGTAATACTGTACACTGTGCTACTGTTGCCGATAGCACAGGTAACTGAAACTGCGGCACCCTCGTGTACCAGTGCTGGAAACTACGGCACCACGGAAAGAAGGCAGCATTACATCAGCCGACTTCCTGGAAACCCCCGGCACCAAAATGCTGCTGCCACTGGGAAAACCTCCACCAAGAATGGGCCGATGAGACTTAAGAACACCAGTTGGCCATTTCCCATGTGGAGCATTTTCGGCATGCAAATTTACTAAAAAAATGAAGGACTTCAAAATTGGCGAAAAAACATGGACATTTCAAACCCTCACCAACTGCAAAACCAAGCAGGTCATTTACTGCATTGAGTGTCCCTGTGGTCTACGTTATGTTGTTCAGACCACCCGCGCAGTCCACATTAGGATTTCTGAACACTGATCCAAAATTAGGTGCAAAACTCTTAAGTACACCCCTTGTAAACCATTATGTAGAATGTCAGCATACTGCAAATTACATTTTCTGGTGTATTTTAGATGACATGAAAAATTCAATGAATGTCTCTCACAGTTTGCTACAGAAAGAGGCAAGAAGGATCCATAGACTGGCAACACATACCAATGGATTGAATGAGGAATACTTCCCGTTGCTTTAATATTCCAAACAGAATAAAGGAATCTGACAATAGCATTGCCTTACCTTGCTGCCAAAACATTAACCAGTAATAGGAGAAGGCGTTCATTGCAAGAGGTAATCATCTCCTTTACACTTTTTTAGATTTTTTAATTTGCTCAGCCATTCATTGCAAATAGAAAAAACTTGTTCTCTTTTTTAACTAGCACCACCACCGCAATCGATTAAGCCAGCCACATTGGATAGTGCTGGGACTTTTATGCCACTTGTTCGTACTGCATTTACAAAGGTGCCACACTCGAGTGATCCATTCTAAGAAACATGTTCCCCTCAATATTAATAAAAATCTAGCATCCATGGAAAATCTTCTTGGTAATAATGAAGCTGGCCCTTTTTTCAGCCTAATTAAATAATTATATCAATCATTATTCAATGATTGATTGACCCACAAATGCAGGGCTATGTAAGTGAAAATAATTTAATACCCATGGCAACACTTTCGGAAACAATGAAGTTTGCCCACTTTGTGCAAATGTAAGTGTTCATAACGATCAAAATCAAGTCGAATTAAAAAAGGCTAGCCTCGGATTGACGAATGAGTGTAGGGTTGAGAAAGGCAGCCCTAACTCATAACGTCATGACATCATCACGCATGGCTTCTGACAAGGGGGCCCATCCTATTTGGCCCAATCCTTGTTATTCACGTCTCCAAGAGTCTGGTTGCCCATAGCAACGACCTGAAACAGTGACGGAGTGATCGAAACGACTGCGCACCGCACCAAGGTAAAGAGGGCTTAGTCAAACTGTAGTTTTTCTCTTCAATAATATCCACTAGTCAAATGTTTCACACATCACAAATCATACAGTTAATGGCTTCTGCCATATTTTTTCTGCAGCTGCGCAACATGTAAACATTCTATGCAGACCAGCTACAACGTACAACGCGGCGCAATTATTTCTGCAATTCCCTGCTTCAACCTAGATTCAGGTAGGCAGACACCCCATTGGTTGCTACTTTAACTCAACCTACAACACATTAACTCAACCTACAACACATTGTGTCTTCCTCATACAGGCACCCGTAATTATATACCTGATTTTCGGAAATAGGGTCCAGTCAAGTAGCAATATCCAGAATATTTCAAAACTTACTATCCGGCAACTCTGGCAGCTTTCAAAATGCTACTGTGGTCTCCTTGTACAGGCACCCATAGTTATATGCCTGTTTTTCTAAAAGTCAAGCAGCAAAATCAAGAACATTCCAAACCTCTCGACTCGGCAACTCTGGCCTTTGTCGACAAGCACCCTCTGGCTCTGCCTTGTATTAGTGATAAACAGGTCTCCGGACCTATGCATTGCTTCATTTACAAAGGTACAGTGGAATTGCCCTCCTGCTGAATTAATCTGGTCAGGTTTTGACTTGTTTCATCAGTCAAGCCAATACTCATGCATTTTTTGTACTACCACTCTGATCCTAAGCCTCACATAGCTTTAATTGTCACAAACAAGAATATTTTGACTATTGTATGTGATTTTAAATCATAATTTTTTGACACCTTTAAATACCTTCTGTCCACAGATCTGCAAGGATATTTGAGCTGTTTCTTTGGCCTCACTGTTCCACATACGCGCTGCGCCGACGAGGTTACCTTCAGCCTGTCCCAATTTGTCCTGCCCACCAAACACAGGTAAGACTATTACAAGGGACTTCAAATAGCTAGACAGTGGGCCTCATTAGAAGTGTGGCAGCCATGTGATGAAAGGTGCTGATAAGGCACCGGCACTGTTCATACAGGGCCGCCACATTACGAGTTCTGCTCGCGGGGGTACTCTGTGCAGAGCGGCACCCGCGAGCAGAACAGAATGGTAGCAATGGTACCGTTATGAACGGTACTGCTGCTACCATCCTCCCCATTCCCACTGAGCCCTATGGGGGCTCAAATGGGAATGGGGACGTATCGGCTCCGGGTCCCGCGAAAGGGAATTACCGGGCCCTCCAAGGTCAGAATGGCTCAGTAAGTCCCCTTTTGCGCGACCCGGAGCCGGACGCAAGTTTGGGGGTAGCCATGCCCTATGCTACCTCCAAACTCAAAATGAGACCCAGTGTAATAATGAGCAAATGCAAAAGCAGCCAAACATTCTGAACTCAATCACTGTACATTTTCTTGTGTCTGCTTCCCCCCAGGGTCCTGTCGTAATCCGTCCTGAGGAAGGCTTCTTTGACATTTCTGCCCAGCAGGTAGCTCTGTTGTTGAAACGTGCATAGATGTCTGATGTATCAAGACCTCTTGTGAACTAAATTGTGATTCATACGCACATGAAGGCAGACCTGCACTTAATCAACAAGCCAATTTATAAACCAGTAATCATTGGCACTTTATGATGTATTACAGTAACTTCTTTTCCTTTTTTCTTGTTGTGTATTCCAAATTGAGTTAATTTTATTGTCTATTCATTCAAAACTATTCATTTTTTGTCCTCCTGTTAAATTTGTCCATTGATTCAACATGTTCTTCTTTCTCTTACAAATTTTCTATATATGTTGTTTGAAAAGTTTTTGTTGTTTTTTATTCTTGGATTTTTTGAATTTTTTTGAACTTCCAAGCACTATATCTAAATCAAATTAGAATTCTTAAATACATACAGTGTGCCCACATGATTGCATCCAGAATGTTTTTGGCTAAAACTGTTTTTGACGTGATATCTGAGAAGTTACATGCACTTGTTTAAATAATTGAAACAATTTTGAATTAATTTCATCAATAGCAGCGTGGACCCCAATGTTATGTCTTTGGTGCCACTGGGAAAACCTTGCCAGAAACACAGGCACCGCAGAGCAGGCGGGAACCAGACCAAGGTGTGCAGGAACAGGCCACAGATGCACCCAATTAACCAGCTGCACACAATGAGCACAGGTACTGCTGAAAAGGACCACACCACACGCAACTTCCAACACAAGCATGCTGCCACTTGCAGCAGCAGTCATGAACATGAAGGTGCTGCATGGATGAATGCAACTCTATGAGCAGGAGGTGCAACAGTGGCAACAGGCCGACAGGTAGAGGAGGAGGAGGAGGATGATGTAGATGAACAATGGGCAGCTAGTAACTCCCCGTAGGGGTGCACCTATACCCTGCACAAGGACCACACCCTGGTCCCTGACTGACAGGCCTATCCACACACTATCTGAACAGGGAGACCATCCATGCAATAGTGGGCCTCATGCAGGATGACATCCAGAGCGTCATTGGCATCTGGACTGCCATACCCCCCTGTTAAATGTGGTGTCTGTGCTGCATTTCCTTGCCACAGGCACATTCCAGCACACAGTCATGCATCATGTGTCCCAGCACATCATCCTATCAATGACACAGGCACAGATGAACGCCACCAAGGTCCACTTTCATGGCCTTGCGAGCATGCCTAATTTTTTAGGAGTAGTGGACAGCACACACATTGAGCTAGTGGCTGGCCATGTCACAGAGGCGGTGTACCGGAACATAGAGCTGTACCGCTCAATGAATGTGCAGGTCATCAGTGATGCGGACATGACAATCACACACTGGTGCACACGCATCGCAGGATAAACACATGACTCCATGGTCCTGCACAATAGCATGCTGCCAGGGTACATGGTGCGTTGCGGTGGACAGCGGATCTGACTATCAGGCGAGTCAAATGATCATCAACATACACACCACATTGCATGAATACTGGGGCATGTGGGGGGATGTGTGCTGTCACCACTGCATTGCCCACAGGCTTCATGTAAATGGAGGGACATAATATGCATGCAAGGGTGGGTGCCCACGAATGGCATATACCTCATGAGTACACGGAAGGACACACCAGCACAATCTGGACCCAGATAGACAGGCACATGTAATGCACCACAGGTACCAGAATGCATCACTCCTATGTCACAAAGCACAGCATATCCTCACTATGCCCCACCAACCACCACCAACCCAACATTGGCAGTCCGACGGTACACATTTTATGACCAGCAGTAACTGTCATAGGATGCTGCAAGGTGATTGATAGTCCGCAAACACACAGACCCAGATGCAAGTGTCGCACATTCACATCCCAACATTCATGCACTGCCCTGTCACCTCAATGACAAGGCTCTCTCACTGTCCCTTTCCATCCAGGTGATTCCGGCTACCCCTTACTACCATGGCTGATGACCCCTGCCAGACATCCACAAAGCTACTAAGAAACAGCTTAAAACAGTGCCCACATCAGAACAAGTGTGACAATTGAGCATACCTTTGGACGCTCCGGTGGGGCACTGATGTAAAAGCCAGTGAATATGGGGAAGATAGTCCTGGCATGTGCCATGTTGCACAATATGTGAATTAGGCAGAACATTTCCCTGTCCCCGAACATAGACATGCCTCCGGCGGATGATGATGACAGCGAAGTGGATACAGCTGCAGACATGCCATAACAGAGGACCACCACAGGGAAGACTGGGTTGGTCGTGCAGCCCACCAGAAACTCATAGAGAACTACTTCTGAGCACACAGCACCTGCACCCAACCATGGCACACACTGCATGTGAATATGAACAAAAATAAAGCACTACACTACACAAATTAAATGTCCGGATGTGAATTTATATGCAAAACCATATGTATTTGTGCATGAACTAACAATAAGAAACATGTGACCCACACCCACCAACTATCCCATCCAACTGACCCTCCCCAACTATGCCCCCCAGCGATCCCTCCAACTATCCCTCACAACTATCCCATCTAAAAGGACCGTCCCCAATTAGGCCTCCCAAACACACCATCCCAACAACACCCCCTAGTAAGCATTAGTGTCACTACATGTCTGTACCTGGCTCAGTTCTTTGGATTTTTATCACCTGATCTGCCCTTTTGTGGAGAGCCTGACAGGCGCAGGGATCAGTGCTCTATTGTGAGCTGACGGTGTGGCGACTCTTGAGGGATGTGGGAACCTGCGATGTCCCTGCACTCCAGTGCCACCTGCAGGGCAAGAGTGAGGGTCTCAGGCAGTGCTGAGATGGCCTTGTTCCCCTCCTGGACCTTCTGTGCGAGCAGGACCTTGGCGTATAAACCCAGTCTCCTCCCTCATCAACCTGGCCTCCTCAAGGTGCTGCACACACATTCCGCCATCTGTTCATGGCGTTCCTCGATTCACCATAGGCATGCATCCATGTCTCTGATGCTGGGGATGGGTGATGGAGGTGGGCTGTGGATGCCGGAGGGGCTGAATGAAGGACGGTGGTAAGGTGTGTACTCAGATGTCCCATCGGTCATGTCCCCGGCCTCCTGCTCGGCATCGCCATCCGTAGATACCCCCATGTATTTGGGGGCTAGTAGCAGCAGAATGGGCATCCTATTGCCTACTCTGTTGGGGCAGCATGAGTTGCTGCAGGGACTGCAGGCTGTGCCTCTTTTGAGGCAGCAGGAGTGCTGCAGCGGCTGAATGCTGTGCCTCTGTTGAGGCAGCAGGAGTTGCTACAGAGGCAGGCAGCATGCTCAGTGGGCCTGAGCCTTGCGTGGCTGGTGCTGGTGTTGCATTGGATGCGTGCATGCATGGGTGATGCATGTGAGTGTGCCAAATGGGCAGATTGCTTGTGGTGCATGCATGCTGTCTTAGAGGGTTTGTGCCTCATGTTTGTGTTGCTTCTCATGTAGTGATTGTCTGCATATGACTTGAACTCATGTGGGCATTTGCGTGTTTGCAAGTTTTGGGGACAATGTTTGTGCACCCTTGGCCAACAGCCATGGTTAGTTGGCCACTGTATGGGTTGGATGTGGTCTGAAGTTGTACATGTGTCGGTGTGTTGCATGCTACATTTGCATGCCCGCTGTCATTGTTTTGTTGCTGCACATTGTACTCACTGCCCTTTCTAGGTGTCCCTTTCTCCAGCCTTTCCC
This sequence comes from Ambystoma mexicanum, assembly GCF_040938575.1. Classification (NCBI taxonomy): domain Eukaryota; kingdom Metazoa; phylum Chordata; class Amphibia; order Caudata; family Ambystomatidae; genus Ambystoma; species Ambystoma mexicanum. The sequence goes on from NC_090928.1 coordinate 835,495,465, forward strand.
TCTCCTATTCCCTCTATCCCTTCAAGGTGCAGCACACCGCTGCATTTCTCTTCCGATGGCAATAATTTGATTAATTAGGTGGTCCCAACACCAGTGGCCAGGCATACCTTGCAGTGGGCCGACAGCAGATTGTCGACCCTCAGACAGAGGTCATCCCACCGCCTATGGCAGTCGCGTTCTGTGCAGTGCACAATTCCCATGGCTGACACCTTGTGTGCCAGTTCCTCCCAGATTGCATTTTTCCTGAGCTGTGTACTGTGCCGGTTTTCCGTGGAAAACAGCTCTGCAGCATACTCTACAATGCTGTATGTTAGGATGGTCAGTTCCTGCTTGGTAAAGCGTGGCTTCTGCTGCCATTTTCTGGGATCCTAGATCCAAGGTCTGCTTGTGCAATATCGGTGTCTGCGTGTCCGGGTGGCTCCAGGAAGTGGGTGATTTTAAGTGGATTGTGTTTTCCAAAATGGTCAACAGAGAGCTTTCAGATACAGCAGTGACATTGTTTCCGGTGCCAGTGTTTCTGTGAGTTAAATGCCGTAAACAGTGTGATCAGCATTGATGCTGGCGACAGCGGCGATTTCAATGACAGTGTTTCCATCATGCCTGTCGCACCATTTCCAGCCTCCTGGAATGCGTGCTCTTACAATGTTGTGATGTGCCAGTGATTACCGTGGTTACAGTTGCCTGGTAATGGTGTCACCGGATCCACAGAATCACCAGCAAAATGCCAGAAAACTTGTAATGAGGGCGACAGCTGCTTCTGCATCAACTGTCCATGCCACCTTTATGCCTAACCACACCACAATACTGAATTAAATGTCACAATTCTGGCACTATTCATACACTCTTTAAATGAGTCCTGTACCCCCTGGAACCCGCCTGTGCAACAGCTGTCACAGCTTATCCATAACTCAGCCTTAGGTGTCCACTGTTCATGGTTATTAGACAGTCTGAGGCATAACGAAACAGAATAAAAAGTATAAATTAACATTATTGTAAATTATCGTTGTGTATCATGGATCGTCCAAGTTTCATGTTAAGTGACCAGTCCAAAAGAATATCAGCAAAGCAGCAGGAACCACAAGTGAAAGAATCATGTTCTTTCTTATGATCAATTGTCCTGAACATAGTGCCATCAATTTATTTTGGTTCTCTGTGACTGCTGATCTTGTAGTCCCGAAGTACCTCTGTTTTCTGCTCACTACCTTGCCTCCACACAATACAACTTTCATCCTGCTTCTCACAGTTTTTCTGACTTTTCTCCTCACCTCTCAAGACTGCAGAAGGAGTGACATTACTAATGCTAGCATGTTACAATGAGAGGCACTGTGCTGGTTGTCTCAGTCGAGTCCTCCCACCATGATACCTAACAGTACTTAACCATACTCACAGTGCTCCACTGATGCAGCCGTTGTTGTCTACAGTATATAGCCGCTAAGATGGATCATCTGGTTGAGCACTTGCTGCTGAAATCTGTGTGTGATCTGCAGGTCGCAGGATGCAATACCGGCAAGGCCAACTCAAACTTTCTTCCTTCCGAGGTCGATAGATGAGTACCAACTCCGGTTGGGTGATATTGTTTGTATGTATGTTCTATGTAGAACACTTAGGCGTAAGCACTCTATAAAACTTATCATTATTCAGTAGCGTCCAATATTGTTCACCAATGGGAAGCTAAGCAGTGGAAGTAACATGAAAAAATAAGGCAAGGTGTTGGTAGGCATAGTGTGGGCACTGGACTCTGAGCCTCGTGCTTAGCACTCGGCCTGCTCTCTTCTGTTACTTCTACTTAAATATAATGACATCTTAAAACCACTTATTGCTTTCTCACTTCACTGCCCGTGCATTCCGTCACCAAAACACTGACATTGACCATTCATGTTTCCGGAAACCATCTTGGTAGAGTTGTATCTTTTAATTGGGAAGTTTTTATGGAAACAGAGGAAACAGCCTTTGTGCTCTAAGCTCATTGGATCACTGCCAAAATACAAGGAGGGCTTCCATCTGAAAGATCTGAGAATAACCCAAGGAAGTGTATTTCTTTCAGAGGCTGCGAAATGGGAAAGATTGTGACCCAGTCCAGAGCAGGGGTCTACAACCGTTGGCTCGCCAGGTGTATTGGAATACATTTTCCAACAGGCCTAGCCTGTGTAGTTAATGGTGAGGGATCATAAGCATTGTAGTCCCAAACATCTGGAGAGCCACAGCTTGCAGAACCCTGGTCTAGAGAGTCGGGAAATGGTTCCAGTATGGTACTATGGAAAAAAGCTAACCACCATCCAGGATTCAAGGAGTGAATGGCTTAACTATCTAAGTTGCTGAAGATACACCCATACCTATAACTGGAGGCACTTGCTTTCTTTAATCCTGAAATTAAGCTACTGCAAAAGGTTTATCGATGGCAGCAGTCCCGGGGGAGGGTGAATTTGAGGTGCCGGGACATTGTTAGGGAGGGGCTGCTCAGAACAATTGCCATAATGTGCATGCTTTTAAATGTTAAAGGCATGGATGTCCAGGTATATGTCTGCATAAGGAGAGGGATGGAAGTGTTGGATGCTGATGCCCTCCCACAAGTGGTGCCACTGAAATGAGTTATAAGAAGGAATGGAGGTCAGGGCAGGAAGTCCCATTGTGTACTAGAAAGGCTGGAGGGAATGCCGCAGGGCAGCTGGAGACCTTGGGAGGAAGAGTGGGTGAGGAACTGGGAAAATGGTCCAGAGTTTAAAAGGTGCTCAAAAGATCTCAAATTAAGATGCATGCAATAGAGGTCTGCATTTAGGCTATACAGGATTCTGGAAAGCATGTGCAGGTGAGGAATTCTGGGTGTAGATACACATTTGAATTGAAAGTTAAGGAGCGGTAAGCTGTTCCAATTGTTTAGCTTGTGTGAACATGGGAGAGAGCTTTGGAGGGAGTGTTTTTTTTAAAGTACCTGGTGAATGGGAATACTCTTGTGCTCAAGAAGAGGCTAGCACTGTTGGGTAGGTTGAAGGAGCAGGTCAAGAATAAGGCATGTTAGAATTTATGGATTTATGGATCATGAGGGTTGTGACATGAAAAGTAAAATTGTGAAGAACTGGAAGTTGCAACATATACACGAGAGGGGGAGAAGAGAACACCCCTCTTTTAGAATGCCTGGGATATCCATATCTATGTCAATATTTAGAATGGTTTTATTGAAATATCCAGGTGAACTAATTCACTAAATACAGGAGAATGTGTGAGTCCCCATCCCACAACTTTACCTTTCCCCTGCCTCTCCTTCCTCTGTTTTTCTTTGTTCATATTGCTGTTTAGATGGTTGTTGGAACTGGACGTGCCACCCATCCCCCGGACCTAGAAGGAAAATATGGGGGAGCTTCATTGCCCCCTGAGCTTTAACTGTATACAGATGGCCTGCAACTTTAATTGTAATTTAATAGGAAGGCATAGATGGTAACGGTGGGTAGTCAGCTGGCTGAAACTTTATAATTGATAATAAAACCAGTTTAAATAATGAAATAATGAAATAATGAAATAAAGATGTGTCATGGCTTAGAGGTCTGGACGAGTCTTGGGTTTGCATTGCCATGCCTATTTTATCTGGTTTGTTTCTTTTGTTGCTTGTATTGTTGCTATGATTTCATGGCAAGCAGGTGTTTGTGACTTTCTAATTTCACTTCATCCACCCACTGCATTTCTCATAAAGAAGAAGAGGAAGAGGATGAAGTAGAGGGGCCTAAGGATATAGAGCAGGGAGACAGGGTAGATCATGTCGCTCACTCAACACAATGATTCTATGACAGAGGCCCAGATCCTCCGTTGACTATAAACATACAGGTGTGTTTGAAAGAATGACAGTGTCAGGTAAAGGTGTATATGTAATAGTTGTTATTGTCTGTCATCTGTTTGTATGTAGGTTATTCAGGAATTTTTATTTCTTCCTGACGTTTGGTTAGGTTAACTTTCAGATGTTTTTTGTATTGGGTCTAGTTTCATTTGTCCACCCAATACAAATACCTTCAGTTCTTTTCACTGGTCAACTATTCCCAGCTTAAATGTGGCTTGTTCCTTTCTAGCATATTTGAAAACGACCTTTAACATGTTGTTATGATTTATTGCCAGATTTTCTTCCCATTAACAGCACAGAACTTTGTGAACTTTGTGTCGCTTCATAACTCGGACATGTAAAGATCCCTGAACATCCAGTACCCTCCTAACTTTCAGGTAGTTGAAACAAGTGATATGTTCGCACCACTTCGATAGTTCCATTCGACTGACTTGCTGAATCTGTGCAACTGTCCTTGCACAGCATTTTGCTGCAATGCTGCCTTGGGAGTACTTTCCAAACATGTTTTGTTGTCGCTGTTACCAAACACTCCTGCCACAAGCTTCAAACAATTGTCATCATTGAAAGCACTCCTTGTGAAACACAAACAAATCAATACTAGGCGACATATATAAAAGCCTAGTAGCCCTTTCCAGCATCCGTTCAAAAGAAGAGAAATACTTATCATAGATGTGTGACTTCAGAATTCATGTATATAAAATATTGCCATAGGAAAGAAGTGAGATGAAGGCAATGACAGAAATGCCAGCCCACTGCTCCTACTGAGGAAGCTAGAAAAGAGCTGCATCCTTGTACCATCAGAGTCCCCATGCCATACTGCAGTGTATCCTGTGAGAAAAGCAAATGGGGGTCATGGTGTTTCCTACAGGATTTAAGGCCTCTTAACCACGTTGTAGAAGCAGAATATCATTTAGTTGCAAACCCAGCAACAATTTTGTGCAGCATTTTGGCAGAAGCTGCCTGCTTCATGGTCAATGATTTGAAGACACAGTACCACAAAACCCAGACTCACAAGACTTGGACAGCTTTATGTATAGAAACCAGAAGTGGAAACATACTCATCTTCCACAAGGGTACTGTGATTCACCATCTAACTTTAACAGAATGATACAGGTGATACAAGTGATACAGGTGGACTTAAGCAAGATGCAGATGGAGAGCACAGTTCTACAGTACGTAGATGACATCTAGATTTGCAGCACCACAGAAGATCAGTGTAGGAAGCCCTCAGTACACATTCTGACGGTGTTAGCTGAAAAGGGATACAAGGTGGACAAAGCCAAGTTACAGTACTGTCAGAAAGAGGTGGTCTACGTTGGACAAACAATATCCCAAAATAGCCGACAGATCACCCCAGAGAGAGAAGAGACAATACACAAAACACCTAAGCCCACAGCAGTGAGGAGACTGCAACAGTTATTAGGGTTATGCAACTATTGCAGAGCATGGGTCTTTGACAACAGCACCTACACGAGGCCACTACTGGGCACTCTGAAGGTCTTTGACAACAGCACCTACACGAGGCCACTACTGGGCACTCTGAAGGAAGCACAGAAAGGAAACAAGACACTGACATGACTGAGACATTCGAGGAACTGAAGGAAGCAATAAGCACAGCATCATTGCTAGGGATCCAAGACTACAAAAAGAAATTGATTCTATTCTCTCACACTGACAGTGTAGTGGTGAAGGCAGCACTGACACAAAAGACAAGCATGGGACACAAGCCAAAAGTTTACTACAGTGGGACACCCGACCCCGTAATGATAGGAATGAACAAGAGGGGTCCCAGGGACACACTGTGTCAGAAATGCAAATATTAAATACAAAATTGTATTTTATTTTGTATGGTCGGTTAGCCTCACATGTGTTTCGAGCCTAACTGGCTCTTCATCTGAGGCTGATAATACACAGTAAAGTACACAATATTTAATGTTGACACATATTGAGATCGAAATGAAAAAGATATAAACAAAGGGATACATTAAAGAAAGTCATGACAACACAGTAGGTGGCACAAGGAGCAGTAAGTCAAACATATGGCAATCGAAAAACAAAAATTATATTATGAAAGATAATAGTAACAAAATGTGGGCAAATATTCAACATATTGATGCAGATGAACAGATAATTAAGTAATTCCCACATTTACACAGCACAAACCAAAAATTCTAAATATCAAGAATCAGGACAATTATGAGAAAAAAAAAAGAAGGGAAACAGAGAGAACAAAGCAAAGCAGACATTAGTGATATGCATAATAATGCAGCGTGATCAATAGCATTTATTTGCCAAGTTGCAATATTATTTTGTACCTTAATGTTGAAGTGGGGAATTTCTAGTCGAAAAAGGCATACATTGCCAATTCTTGCATCAGAGAGAACAGATTGTAACTAAAAGATTAGTTAAAGCCAATCATTAATGGAAGGCTTATAGGAAAGTAAATAACTAGATTGCAAAAAGCAACATACCTCTTAAGCTTTGCAGATGCGGTAGAGGCTGAATAAGGGGAAAATAATGACAGAAACCGCTATCAGCAATAGACCATTGCATGTTTCTTAAATTACAATGAATGACTTAAGAATTGCACTTAAGGTCGGAATACTGCAGAAGCCGAAGAGCACTCTGACTACACAAAGAGTGTCAGGGTACAAGGTGATACTATCAAATGTAAGACTGAAGATAGTGGGATGCAGGATTGTCAAGCCAGCCACAATTCTAGCAGATTTCCTACAGACTATGCACACGACTGTCCAGCAAACATACAGATGTTAAGTGACACTTGCAAGGTAGAGGAGGATGCACTTGAGGGGGAGACGTGCCCTAACTTGACAGTTCGTCAACAATTGATCAGACAGATGGGGTCAGGCCTACAGGGACTGCAGTAGTAAGACGTAAGGAGGATGGGAAAAGTGAAGTACTAGCCAGTGCTCGACTACCATCCCATTACTCAGCACAAGCATCAGAACTAGTGGCCCTAATACTAGCCATGTAACACAGCATAGAGAATGAGGTGACATTCTGTTCCAACTCCACCTACGGGACGTCCACAGTACACTCTGGACTGTCACGATGGTTCAGGAGGGCGGACAGAACTCGTGCACTTTTACTGGGCAGATTGATTGTTTGAAGTAATTGCTTATTCAACACAGATAGCAATAGTGAAGTGCCAAGCCCATACAAAAGGGGAAGATCCCATCTCAAGGGGAAATATAGCAGCAGACTTTGAGGCAAAATGTGCAGCATATTTTGGGGAACCATGGGAACTAGGAGCAGCTCCAAATGCGAGAGAGTGTACCAGCAATATGGTACTCAAGGAGGGGTATAATGTACTGCCAAAAGCACAGATCATGGAGTTGCAGGGAGCTGCACCCAGGGAAGAGAAGGAGCTATGGACAAGGAGGGGATGTGCAATGTCTCTGACAGATTCCCTATGGTGGCAGGATAACACAGGGAAAGTGGTGATGCCCCTAGCATTGTTGAACATGGCATTGACACAATTGCACTATCCAACAGACAAAGGGAAGGAGGTCATTGCTACACAAATTGGAGAAACATGGTTCTGTCCTAACTTGGTGGAATACGTGGCTGAATTGGTGAGCAATTGTTTGATTTGCCAGCAGTTTACAGTAGGGCATACTCTGAAATTTGTGAGAGGCGCCACACCAAGGCCAGTTGGCCCATTTCAGCATTTACATGTGGTTTATGTAGACATGATACTGCTACATGATAGTGGTTGTCTGCCCATTCTCGAGGGGGATTGAGGCAGGCCCATGTCCCCATGCTGACACCCTAAGAGCACCAAGTGCCTGATCAGGGAAGTATTCCCAAGATGGGGCATATGTGAGGTCCTGCGGTCTGACAATCGGCCTCACTTCACTAATGAAATGTTCCAACAAACAGCACTGTTTGGAATTCAACACATGTTTGCCTGTGCGTACCACTCGCAAGCAAATGGGGTGTGTGAACGCCAAAAGTAGTGCATAGCCGAGACACAGCAAAGGACAAAGAGAAATTAGCTGCACTGCTTACGACTTGCACTGTTTGCATTGCGCAACATGACTGGGTCCGACCACCATTTAATGCCCCATGAGGTGGTGATGGGACGGCGCATGCATCTCCACCTGGCTCCTCCCACAAGAGCACTGAAGGATTGTGAGAATAGTGCAGATGTTTTAGGGCAAGAAATGCATGACTATGTTACTTTTTTGGTTGCTAGCACTTCTTTTATCTCTCACCAGATACAATGACACCGGGGAGGCCAGAAGACAGCGAAGAGAGCAACTGCGACAGCGCACCACAAGACTCTGGATTTTAAAACCCTATAACACGCCTTCACTGGAACGCTTCAAGGTACCTTAAACATAAAATCGTTTTGAATGATTGTGTAACAAATACTGTGCAACAAATTCTCAATCTACAACAATTTCAGCATATACCGTCGTCTGACATGTAACCTATGTATGTAACCCTATGTATGTAACCATGCGTAACTAAGTCTGCCACAAGTAACAGTGCCATAATGCCTTTGGGCTGTATTTGCGCTACACAAATGTAAAACAATAAATATATAAAATAAATATAAATGTGGGGGACATCCTCCTCCTCAGGAACTTCGTCCAGCACTGGAATGCGCCAAGGTTCACGGGTCCACACATCATAGCGAAAGTGGCTGACCGTGCTATCAAACTAGAGGGAAGCTGGTCTGGAACCACTTGGCAGATGTCAAGCCCTACAAAGCAGTCACCTCGCCTGGCAACCAGGTCATTGTGACCGCTGGGGCCAACGTTCAGCACCTAGGAGAGCTGCAAGTATGTTCTGAACTTACACGACCGGGAGGAGGACATCCAATGGTCACTGGCTCGCGAGCAGCAGAAGTAGAGCCCAGACTGCTTGTGGATTAGGGCACAGTGTCTGTTTCTTATTTTACTTTTCTGCACACAATCTATGTGAAAGCCAATGTAATTGTTGATGATTATCCATATTGCCTTCTGCCCATCACCCAGATAGCTTCTCAAACCAATTTGTACATACTGTAAGGAGACCCAGCAGATTCTGAGCCCGATCACCCGGAGTGTATTATCTTGCCTTTGTGAAGTACTTGGCCCAAACATACCCGCATCTTGAGCACGGTGAACTCCCAGTACTCGGCACACTGAGAGACCCATCAGTAAGAAAAGTGTGGTAACAAGTGTTTGCCTTCGCCATAAGTGATTATCTGGTTAGCAGGGCTTAAGAAGTACTTACACCACTAACAAAGTAAAGCATTTTCTTTGTGCATTTAGGCAGGCAACTATATCTTCAAGCTGCAAGGATCAAGCATGAATGTGATGGTTCTGTTGGTCTTACTTATTCCTCGCAGTGTTATTGTATTCGTATTTGGGGAAATTACTTGTGTTGCTAGTGCTACCGCTGTACCCTCTACTAACATTCCTCAAACCCATGCAGTTGGAACGACCATGTTAGGTGGATAGGAGAACACTACTGATAAGGTAAGGAGAGGTAAGTGCACTGTTGACACAGACATGAAAGGGGTTGACATGTATCTCAATGGCACTGCTTGTGTGTCTAATAACATGTGGTACAAACACATGACAAAACTAGGTAAGGAAACCACTGGGGGGAGCTGTTATGTTTGCTCCTTAATCCTCTATGCTATGAGTGCCTCCTGATCATTCATAGCAACTGAAATATCAGTGGCAAGAGCACAATGCCTAATGTATCTCTGGATGGTGACAACTCAAGAAAGATTTCAATGGAATACAGCAACAGTGAGATGGATGTTGAAAGCAATGTTTCTGTAGGAAGATAATTACATAAAGACATTAGACATGATGAATAATTATTGGCAGCTCGATGAAGCAATCCAGTACATAACTGATGTACCTGACAAAGGAGAAACAAAGACTATTCCCCGGAAGGAACTACCATGTCCATGGACAAGAGTGAAGGAGTTAGGAGGAGAGCCACATTGCTGGGAAAGACCACAGATACTAGTGTATGGCCAAGTGTACATAGAAGATGGATGGAAGGATGGAGTGGTGGGAAGCAAAGCACTGACACTAGCACAGTCACCAGTGAACAAGGTGCAGGAAGAAAACGACAAGTGACGGAAGGAATTGGAGGCGAGTGCAAAGTTACTGACATGGGTGAAGAATGAAGCTGGTCCAATGCGACAATATCTCTGAAGACACCAGCATTGTGCTACCAGGACAATGGTGAAGTTGAAGTGGGCGAAAACATGAAATGCAAAAGCACTGGACAATATGCAGCTATGAAGGCAGGAACCGCAGTGCTGATGGATCACTACTGGGCTTGCGGAATAAAAGCATACGAGAAGCTGCCATCCAACTTGGGAGGAGTTTGCTCACTCGTACACATCAACATGCTTTGTTGATCGTGCCAAAGAAGGATGTGAAGCTCGGTGAGTTCCTGAAAATGGACAATAACAAAAGAAAGAAGAGGTTGATTGAAGTGGTACCAACAACCAAAGCAGAGAAGGCAGACAAACCAGGCGAATTCAGCAGAGTAAAGAGAGGTGGAAATTACTTCTCAGAAGCATCAGAGACCATAATAGTTGAAATTCCAGCAGAACACAGGCTTTTCAACAGGACCAAATGTACACAAATGGGAAGTGGTTACGGATCACCTGCTGGGAGCTGATGATAACAATCAATTCCACTGAGAATGGGTTCAATGGAAATAAAGGAAGAGCTTCGAGCAATAAGGTTGGTGATGCTCCAGAATAGATATGTTCTGGACCTCCTCACAGCCATGGAAGGAGGAGTTTGCTCAAAGATAGGGAGTTGCACATTCATACTTTCCAATGATGAAGATAATGGAACACTATCAAATGCAGTGGAGCACCTAGCGTGGATGCATGTCAAGATGGGAGGAGAAGCAGGGGGGCAGGAAAGAACCAGAGCTGGATCATGTACATATCGTCATGGATACCATCATGGCTGTCAGATGGACTAAAGGTGATAATGGGCGCATCAATACTGGCAGCAATGTCAATGTGTGGGATTAAAATCTGCATGGGAAGTTGCAAGAAAACAGTGGAGGACACTATCGGGAAGAAGGTCCTGATGGATGTGAATATAGGAGGAGCAAAGGACCAGATTGTGGCAGAAAGGAACACAATAAGAGAAAGAATAGCATAATGTGAACTGTTCCCACTTGGAGCAATGAAGCTGGACAACCCATTCGATGTAAAGTAGTATGAAGGGAAGTGGTTTTGGTGTAACCACAAAGGAGTGTGCTGTTACATGAACTGGTCATTTGATGATTACACAAACTACAATGGGCACGTCAGAGGAATAACAACGATATGGCAGCCAAGAGCAAAAGGACTGTCGTATAAGGATGTGGCAGAGGGGGGACTGAAGAGGGATGGGGAAGCCTACCACACCTCCCCCTCCTACTAAATCCATTACAAGGAAGAGGGCCATAAATCACTGCAATCACCTGTTCTATTTTGGATGAATTCCCAATGGACCCACGATTGACAAGTACGTCGAGAGGTACCACTTCCGCCTGCCATACCTACACCGGGACATACAGATCTATTCATGAGTGGATGAAGAGCCACATGCTATGATTAAAGACACCTGTATGGACAGCTTTCACTAAAACCCAAGAAGCCATGATGCTAACTTTGTTAGAGACACCACGAAATAACAACATTAGACATGAAGTACACGTGCCATCCGCACTTCGGGGCACAAACACACTCCCGAATACATGAAGAACACAAGCATACAGTTCTATAGTTAGAGGACAGATACATTACATATTGTCATTGGTTTTATTATTTTGCCTTTAGTCAAAGGCAGCAATGCAGAAACCACAAGACAAGAGATCCTGAGCAAGGCTTGCAGATATTTAAACATGAATAACCCTGTGGAGCTGCAGGAGCACCTATGGGACCTGACAGAGCCAAGTGTGACTAACCTATGCAAATGTAGTATAACATGGACACTGTAGAAACCGCATTATAAGGATTAGGAAATTACAGCAGGCATCAAGCCTCTGAGCAAGAGATGGGCTGAGCTGATTCAGGCCAGGCAGAGAGCAAAACATGTGAGACAGGACCCGCAGCTAAGGTCAAGAGATACAGATTAGCATTCCAATCCCCAGATGACAAAGGGACTATCTGCAGAAAATACTAATAGATCCTCATAATTCAGAGCTGCTCAGCTCAAATTCGTGGTCTCTGAACATGTGATGCGGCCGAAGCAGACAATGGACAGCGATCGACGGTTGCAAAGAGAGCCACTCCCAGCTGAAAACAAGCACAGACGGCGACATTTGTTGAAACATCTGAGGCACATGAGCGAAAGGTGGTACACACAAGTTACAATGCAGACACATAGCAATTCCCATCACCCTGAAAAGGTGCATGGGGTGCAGAGAGCAAGTTCAAGTCCCAAGCCTGGGGCCGACAGCATGGACCAATCACAGTTTAGTATCCAGGGGTGGATGAAAGGGGGACACCTGCCAATGATGAGACCATTACTCTGCAACAATGTAGAAAATAACCGTCATGGGAATGGGACAGGCCAGCCACATGACATATGAGGGCCAGTAGAATAACATCTTTAATGTCCCATATAGAATGTTCAATACCCAACCCAAGTTGCGACAAAGTGCTGACGACATTTGGAAGTAAAACCGGCCTGCGAGCCGAAGATGAGCGAGATGTGCATTGTTATTTCCTTGTTCCAGTGCTGATCCCTGTTGGTTTTGTCTGTAATAAACCGTAGTTTGAACTTGCCATTGACTGAGTCCTCCATGTATCCAGGGGGAGGATGTTGGGCCTTCCAAGTCTTTGGACGTCCAGTGACCCCATGGCATACCTGGGGCTATGGCCCCAACACTACCATCGCTTTGCCCAATTTATCTGGCAAGTCTTCATGTCTAAGCCTGGTTTTGAAATTCCAATGTCTAATAAAAATGTACTTGTCATTTGAGATTGCCCTTATGATGTGTTTAAACAGTAAATCCAATTTCGAAACCTAGGGACATAATGAAAGATACTCAGTGACTCAGACATTGTCAAATCTATCTGCAGCACCAAGATGATCAAGTATCTCTGACAGAACAATGTTATCTTTGAATAGAGTAGAGCATATGGGTATATGAGCATTTGTCTATATTTCAATTACAGAATTGGTCAGATGGTAAAGGTTTCATCTTGAACAGTTGATCCTGTGCCTGATGTAGTCTGTAAAAGATATGTTGTTGACTCAGACAGTCCTGTATATTGACATTAACTTTTGGAATATCCAAGAGACGTCTGATTCACTTTTCGTCAATTCTCTTGCAAAATGTGGCTAATAAAAGAAAGCTGCTCCTTCTCATTACAATCTTCTTTACAATTGACTCCCGTTGCATATATTGACTCTGTGACTTCTTATCTTTGAATGTTCCTATTGCAGATATAAGACTAATCTAGCTGCAAATTTCCCGAGCAAGGAGTTCATATTTCCTCTGTGCTTCCTGGAAGAAGCCGAATGTACCATCTAATATTTTAGCTTCTGGTTGTCAGTGGCAGACCACTTATGCTAACTAACAGGTCTGTGTGAATGAAAATATTAGGGTTGTCCCTGATTGGGGCAATATTTATCCCCTTTAAGTTGCATCACACATTTCTGCTTCTGACTGGAGTCTCTCCCTTTCTATTTTTAGGTTTACTCTCTGAGTTGAATTGCCTTATAAACTCCATTGCTCAGTAAATAATTTTAGATTCCTCCTGCTAGTTCATTCTCCTATTTATCACTTTCAGGGCTATGCTCTATGATTAATACTAGCTGCTTTCCCATCTGCTTCACTGTGACACTCCTTTGATAGCCCTTGGTATTTGGGAGCCTGACAATGTCTTGTTGAGCCAATGTCTGAGGTCTCATGAAGGGCAGCAGAAGCCTTTATCCCCAACACAGAACTGCATCACTGAAGCTATTCTAATTCAATTTGCTCTGAATCCAACAATGCACATTTGCAATTACATAAAGTATTTTTGACAGGTCCATAATTAACTAGTAGAGACTTCTCCACAGACCCAATTTGAAGACATGACAACATATCCATATCTTTTCAAATGTGTTGAAGTGCAAAGCCCATGTTAAAGCAAACCATTTCTGTCATGTTTTGTGGAAAGTCGATGCTCACATACTTAACAAATGCTATCCCCAGTTGGACACCCCTTATACCCCAGGCTTTGCCCCCATGTAGGCAAACGTCAAGATTCACCTTTCCCAATAAATCATATAGGCCAAGACTTCCCCAAAGATCAATATAATTTTGAATATGGATTTTAGCGAGTCTTCAGGGTGTTCCATGCAAGGGAGCGTGTCATCTGCAGTCATCCGCTGTGACAAAATGGCTTCTGCTCTGCAGGTTTACAAGGATGAGTAGTGACTAACATCCCACTCAGCCCCCTACTTCTACAAACAAATAGTGATCCCAAGTATAGAAGCAAAACAGGCACAGGCACAGCTAAAAGATATACATCTTTCATCTTTTGTGGTAACATGATCCAAGGGAAGGCTCTACTCTCAGAAGGGATACAAATGTGAGACAGTAACAACCGACAAATGTATAATACAACAGTTCCAAAATAAAAAAATCTCTAATCAAGGTGCTATAAAATATATAGCTTAGTCAAGAAAATCAACCGTACAACTATTAAAAACAAAAACACTGAACAAAACTGCCAAAGTCAGCAGGACCGCACTCCAGGGTCGGGAGATGCCGGAGAAACTGTAAGTGGATAACACCAAGGTTTATTAGTAAAAAACACAGCAGAGGCCGGGTACAACAGGGACAGAGTGTCCTGGATGACACTATCAAAACCCATCAATGTAAAAGAAAACAGAAGATGCAGAACATGAATGTATAAGCACTCTAGAAATAGGCAAGAAATGCAACAATGTCATTTAAAAGAATATGTCTTGATGGAAAAAGGTGCAAAAGGGACTTAACCAATCTCTACGGTCCCAAAAGGTGAACTGAGCGGCAGGGTCACCTGAAAGTACTTAATTCCAATGCTAAGGGGTTCAACAGTGTCTACCTAGGCTTCAAAGTGCTGTAGATGCACGTTGAACCAGGTTCAGGTGTATCGCATCGTACTGGTTCAAGTGGCATGCTGTCATCGAGTCATTTTGTAGCGGGTGTTCAGTGTAGTTTGAAGATGGTGTTCAAGAGATGCAGTTTGGATGGCTCACCAGGTTCAGTTTGAAGGTCAAGTTCGTTTGAGACATTGCTAACAGCTGGGTCAGGTAAACGAGGGTTGCAATGCTCCAGCTGTCTGAGTTGAAGTCCAGCGATGTGATCCTGATGGTCTGATTCGAAGTTTGAAGCCGTCCGCAGCTGCAGGGCTGATTATGCGTGACAAATAGGTGACTATCTCTGTATGGTGCAATGCTGCAGCAAGTCCGTTTGACAGATGCAAACATTGATCATTTGAAGTTCGATTGAGTGGCAAAGGCAGCTCCAGTGGGTCCTGCTGGTTCAAAGGCAATGAACATTGCTCAAGTTTGACCTATTTGATAGGTTCAAGGCAATAAAAATAGTAATCCTGCCTGTTCTGGCTCTCGGATGCCTTGAGACCCACTGCAGTGGTCTCCAGAATAAGGTGAGCCCCTTTCAGTCCCTCCTGTTGCAATCGAGGGAGGTTTCCAAGCAGAGTGGCAGGCCTTGGACTACAAGAGTCATCCCCAATGTGCCCTAGGAGTAGGTATGGAGCAGAGCCTGCCTCTGTCTTGGAGCACTCCTTCTTCACATCAATGGCTAGGGGCTTTGGCGAGATCAACTCTCCCAAAGAGGACCAAATTAATTGTTTAGTCTTTGAAGGTCCAACAGTGAATCAAAGAATGAGTAGACGACTTCAGCTTGTGTAAGCAAAATGCCAGAAACAAAGAGGAACTCCATATACTCCGAGAACTGAATGGAGTGGTCAAAGAACTATAACAACCAGGTGTTCCCGTGAAAAGGAAACACTTTTAAGTAATTTGAGGGCTCAAGGCATTTATAAAGTAATCGTGATTGAATCACACAAAAGATGGAGCCTATTCGACTGTTAGCATATACAGTGCAAATCGTTGAACAAGGAAAACAATAAATAATTAATGGATTAAGCATAAACATGTTTTTTATTATTAAAATGTTAAGGAATAGATTAACAAACAGACAAATTAACAAAAAGACATTTGATGGTCAGTTAATAGACAAACAAATTAACAAAGTGCATTCATATATACATACACCTATGCGGGCATGAACATACCAATCTAGAGCTGATGATTGAAAGAAAAACACTAGCAGTGAAAAAAGCAAATTGTATCCAAAGCAGTTTCGCTTGTCGGCATATGCATTTAATAAATATGCACATCCGTTTAGTAGTTGAAAACTATAGAACAAACTGAAATTGTTGAGAAGGCACAAAACAGCACCCAGATTCAACTTATAATGAAGCAAGCACAATGCGCTCCTTGTCCATACAGGCACGTACTGCATACTATCACAGTATTGTGTGCTTACTGTTCACAGTCGAGATTGACTCCTTTAAGTTTTATGGTATGAAATGTCACCCATTCACTTCATGGATTGATTCGAAATATACCAGACGTCACAAACAGCGCAGGTGACTTATCCTTTTAGCGCACGTTAGTTGTTTGCAACATGTCTTGCAATTATTCTTTGTTTTCTAAGCTCATTGCTGCGTAATGTTTTAGTAAAAAGATGCGCCCTACGTCGGATACAGTCATATAATTACATATTTACATTGTCACGAACAAATTGTGTCACACTCTTTAGTGAATGTCCTGGTCGTCCTCCATGGCCTCCTAAATTCTTTTGAGCAGTGGCAGAAGGATACGTGGTATGTGTCAGTGAGCCGCCATTTCTGCGAATTAAAATTTCTTCGACAGCAGTCAATTGAAAACCCAGCTGTGAGCGTAAACCAGACTTTTCCATCGCTGCACAAAGAGCTGCCAAGTTATTACAAGGATAGATTAGAAAATGTTTCACGAAACACTAACTGCAGAGCAACAAATCATTTCCCCAAGGATTGCAGGTATTATCTTTGACCTTGCAGTCAAGTAGACATGTGCCAGATACCATCATGAGGAGTCTAGGACATCTGAGGATTCCAGCATGGCTTACAAAAAACGTGAGCAACATGCTCTGCACTTGAAGTGCTACATTTCATAGGCCTAGATCTCAACACTCAGAGCACTCAACCATACATCAACTTTCTCACAGGCTGCATTCCATGTCACTCATCCAACATTCCATTCACTACTGCAAAGGTAAACAGGGAAACGGGGTCACTACACACTTCTTATATTCAAAGATACATAAATATGGTGTACAGTAATTGGCTGACTCTTTTAACCTCACATTTCTCCTTGTTGTGAAGGATTCCCATCTGGCAAGGGTGTAGAAGCCCTAGTTTTACATTTTTTTAAAACATAAAATTATGTCCGGGAGGATAGCTCAGTGACAATGTGCTCGCCTTGGAAACAAGACAACACGAAGCAACACGAAGCAACGCAGGTTCGATCCCCGGGTCTATGCTTAGAAACCACTGGGTATTAAGCCTGTTATAAATACGCAACTAAGACATATTCCTGTAACAGTGCCTCGATGCCCCTGGGCTGTGTGAGCGCTTTAAAAATAAAATGATGCGGGCAATACTCTTTCAGCGAGGGTGGTGTACTCGACAGATCCTCCTCTCCACAAAACTCCATGCCAAAAGCATATTACCCACCTGTCTCGGGAGGTTAGCTGTTAGGCAAATTTGCAGGCAGTACCCTCTGGACCACTACACACAATTAGGACTACAGGTGTTAGCCAAACCATCCTTTGATATACGTCTGTACCGCACCATTTTTGGTAGCGAGCTGAGCAGCCAGGCTTATCTCAAGAGTGAATGTGAGCAGTACAAGTACTTACACAAAGGACTTTCAATCACAGTGGTTCAAGTAAACACTTATACTCAAGGCTTCTTGGTAAAAACACTTATTAATTTATTACACAATCATTTAGAAAACATTTCACTAGGAGAAGGCAACCTAATATTATAAAGCAATACACTTCAATACAAAATTCTAAGCTTTTGAGACAGTTTGGGCTCCCCTGAAATAGGAGCCAAATAGCAGTTCAGTACTTAGAAAGGAGCAAAAGGCACAAGGTAAGTAAAATAGATCATATATACTTTTTGGACAGTGCAAATAGTTTCAGTTCATCAGAGGAGTTTAATTCAAGTCAACAGACCAGGCCAAAGTCAATGGGCTAGTGTTCTGGATAGGAAAGTGCAGTTCTGGTATCAAATGGTAAAGTCTTTGCGAAAGTTCTTGGAAGTAGGCGAAAAAGAATCATATGTCGGGTCAGAAGCTCATTAGGCCTGCAAGTTGGGAAAGTTTCACAAACGTTCACCTCAAGAGTGGCGTTCTCTCAATCGGGTTGGCACAGTACCTTTGTATGAAGAAACAAATGCTGCTGAAGTCGGAGTTCCTGGCAGGTCCTGCAGATCTCGCTCTTCCTGAGCCTAAGTCGTGGGGACAAGAGGGAGGACATCGTGGGACTCCTGCACTGCACGGGATCGTCGAAGAAAGCAAACAAAATGGAGTCACTTCAGTTCCAGTAGCTGTAGATTCAAGAACACAAAATGGTGTCCCTCTCCCTGGTTAATCCTAACCAGCCTTGAGAATGGTATCCAGGTGTCTTACGAGTTGATTGGTCCCACCAACTCAAAGGAATAAGCCATCCTTGAAGGAGCTTCTCTGTCGAATGGAGTTTGGCGATTCAGACCTGCAGCATGACTTCACCAGGCAAACCAACGGTCCAGGAGTTGCAGCAGCTGTCCTCTTCCAGCTCGTCTTCAGTTCTTTCGTTTCAGTGGTCGACTCTGCCTTCCAGTCCTGAAGACTCGCTTTTTAAACAGTTTACTCACATTCATTCCAGCCTAGCTGTCACTCACCCAGCAGAGTGGCTGTCCTTGCCAGACAGTCAGCCAGCCAATCACACCAGAGTGCATTTGGGTCTCCTCAGAGACTAAGCACAGGGAGTTTTGGGCACCTCCTTCACTTACTGCCAACCCCAGACACTAAGATGCCAGAGGCGGTCTTCAGTCCTGAAGCCCTCCAAAAGCACAAGAACAAAGGGACCAAACCTGGTTTGGCGCGCAGACAAACACTAGAAGAACCTTTGCAAAAAGAAATGGTGAAAAAAGAAGACCGGGACCTTTTTAAATAAATGAGTTTAAGCCGCCAACTTGAAAAACATGTCTTGCATGATTTTTAGCTACCGGTGTTCACGGATAGGAAAAATCATGGTAGTTGGTTGTAAAACCACTGCCACCAGCCTTTTCAATAGGAAAGGTTAGCATGTGACTGCTACATGAGTATTTAGATACAGGGGATACTATGTAAGCCATCTAGCACTCCTTTGTGAGATGATGTGTGCTGGGTCTATACATTTGGAAAGACTAGTAAAGTCAATTTCACTTTACATTCTCTGGGAAACAGTAATTAATCCCAGAGAAGATATTGAAACCTTTGGGGAGTCTAAAAAGACAACCATGTGTCTCTGCACTGAGGGTGCTGTGTAACACACATGAAAAGATGCCTTATAGAGCTATCTTAAAACTCCATAACCAAGAGAAATAAACACATAAAACAAACAGAATTAAAAAGTACAGCGTCCCAAAGTTCAGCAAAAGAGCTGGGGGTCTCTAAGGTACAGAGGAATTAGCACATTTTGAGAATTCGCCCTAACAATAGCTCAGGGGCAACGTGCTTGCCTTGGAAGCAAAACAACATGGAGCACCACAGGTTTGAGCCACGGGTCCGCGTTCAGAAACCTCTGGGTATTAAGCGCGTTATAAATAACCTATCATATCACGTAGGGCCAGTTGCCTCAGAATTTTTATCTGCAGCCCCTGCTCTTCCATGGCACAGATATGTTCCAGGACACATGTTCCTTCTTGACAACTGCACTATCAGCCCAAATCACTGCAGCACGTTAGCTGCATTTAAGGTTTGCAACCCTGTTCCAAAACCCATGTTTGAGAGTTTACTGTTCTGGTGGCATCTCAAACTTCAAACATTTGCCATATCTGAGTTACGGTAGAGTGGATTATATTTCCCATACATGTTGCAGCCACATCCAACTGATATCACAAGTGTCAGCCCTGTGAACCCGCTCAGCTGTGCAAAGATTATGTGTATTCCTCACAGCCAGACTGCCCATGCTGCTGCCGGCAACACCATATCGTTGGGGGTTGCCTTTGTGAGGGCAGGTAGCACCCTCCCCATAGCTAGCAAGACGGAGATCCTCCTCATCGGCACACCTTCACCATCCTTTCCCCTCACTCTCTGGCCGGCCTCCCTTGGCCCTCCTCCTACACCCACCTGTGAGGCTAAGAACCTCAGGGTCCTCTTTGACTCCACACGTTCCTTCTCTGCCCACATCTCTGAGGTCTCAAAAAAGTCAAACTTCCTACTGCCCCTCCTTAGAGGTACTCTGCCTTTCCTCTCCTTCCCCCAGAGGCTCACTGTCTTCCAAGCTCTAGTTTTCTCTAGGTTGGACTATTGTAACAGCCTCTTTCTGAATCTACCTGCTTCTACTCTCCGCCCTCTGCAAATAATCCAGAACAGGACTGCGAGAATTGTCCTTGGCCTCAAGCCCTGGGATCGTATTTCTTCAGCTCTGAAATCCCTTCATTGGCTCCCAGTGGATGCAAGGATTGAATTCAAAGCCCTCTGCATTGTCCACAAGGCTTTCTGGGGCCTGGTTCCAAAATACCTTCAGTTATCCCTCTCCAAATACCTGCAGAGGGATAGCTCGAGCTCTTCACTCCTCTACCTCTAACTCCCTCAGGGTCAGTTATTTTTCAAAGAAAAAATCCGGGGGTAGATATCTGTCCTCGGCTGGGGCCGCCCTCTGGAACAGCCTCCCTGCCACTCTAAAACTTGAGGAGAACCATCTCCGGTTCCGGAAGCACCGCAAGACCTTCCTCTTTTCTTCTGCTTTCTCTCCTCCTCTCCCCTGCTGATCTGCTCTCTCATGGCACTGTGCACCTGGCCACTCTCTGTCACCTGGGCCCAAGTACCTGCTCACCCTGCCACCCTCCTGCACTGCCTCCTGGCACACCTTGCACTGGGGATTGTATCTGTACCCATACAGTCCCCCACACCCTCCCCATTGTCTTCTTTTTCTGCAATTATCAGACTTACTCAGACTGCTGCTGTAAACACAGCACTTGCCACTTGCTGGCTGCACTACCACTGTTTATTGGCTCTATTATCTATTTATTTCTATTTATTATTATGTATCTGTTCTCCACTGCTCTGCACTTTCCACTCTCCCCCTTCCATGCACTTTTCCCCTTTCCCTTTCCCATGCACTTGTGCGTTCTCAATGTCACTGGGCCTAGTAAGATCGCTGTTGTGTTCTCCCCTGTTCCCCTCCCTTGCCTTGTCGCGCTCTGAATCAATTGTGTATGAGTGTGATACAAATAAAATATCATGTCATATCATAGGGACAGCCACTCCACAGGAAGCTATCCTGGGAACAGGGCATACCTATTTACTAAGTATAAGCCTCAGACCAGAGTGCTGCATATCAAAAGAGCCTTTTAATCTACCTACAAGGGAAAGAGGAAAGTGGTAGGGTTAGTGTAGTGTAAACAAAGGATGCTCCTTACAGCTGGAGGAAGGTTCCACCATCTTGTTTCTTTGTGCCTCTATCTTTTCTTCCTATCCCCTCCACTTCCTGTAGTGTAAAGCACTTTTGGTGTGATGCCAGGAGGCAAAGTCCACATGATACAAGAACAGGGATCGGACACCTAAAGAAGGCTAGCTTTAGTCGAATCGCTTGTGGGTTTCTACCTTTAAAAGAAGGGGGTCTACTACACATTCTCAGATTGACATTGGAACAAACAATTAAGAAAGAATCACTTTGAACCTAATTGGGAAAGTTGACTTTCCAGAGCCCTCCACAAGTGAGGTGAAGACTGAGTATCCAGGGCAGAGGCACACTCTGTTCCCCACCCACTCCCAGGGTAGATTAGGAGTGACTCTTGTTTCTGCAACTAGACCTGCATCTCTGCCAACCACACTGCTGCCCATGCCCTCATCATGATTAAGGACTTCTGACTGTGGGGACCAGCCTTCCCCAATGGGAGCACGAGAACAAGGACTGAACTTGTCTCTGAGACCACAGAATATGACTCACAGCACCCTGAGAGCCAATACAGCCACTATCCCACCTTTTAATTGCATTGAACCAGTCAAACCGCCTTCAAACCAGGTTCACTGCATCTTGGTCTCTAAAACCCACCAGTGCTGCCTTTGTTACTCGATCAGACGTTCAAACCCCTGTGCTTGAAATCTAATACCAGCTTGAAACTACATTGTGTCCTCACAAAGCATGTCCCCTGCCTGGCTCCATTTGAATGCTCATCACCAGACCTGACTCAACCTGCTGGAGTTTCAAACATCACCATTACTGAACAATTCGACCAGTGGCAGAGCAGGAGGGATCAGGGGAGGCAGGCGCTGTTAGGCAGAATTGCATGCAGTACCCTCTGGGACCACCACATATAATTAGGACTACAGGTGTAAGCAAAACAAACCTTTGGTCTGCACTACACAGTTTGTGGTAGCGAGCTGAGCAGCCAGGCTTATCTCAAGAGGGAATGTGAGCAGTACAAGGGTGTTACACGGAGGTTGTACAATCACAGTGGTTCAAGTAGACAATTACACTCAAGGTTTCTCGGTAAAACGCTTATTAATTTATTACATAATCATCTAGAAAACATTCACTAGAAGGAGGCAACTTAATATTATACACAAATAAACTTCAACACCAAACCAATACATTTCTGAGTAGATTAGGCTCCCCTGAAATAGTAGCAAAATAGCATTTCAGTCACTTTAAATGGGAGGGTAAAGGCACAAGTTAACAGAATAGATAACAAATACTTTCTTAGGCAGTGCAAATAGTTTCAGTTCACTAGAGGACTGGATTCAATTCAATAGGCCTAGGCCAAAGTCAATGGACTAGTGTCTTGGATAAGAAAGAGCAGTTCTTGAAGTAAACACTAAAGTCTTTGCCAAAGTTC
Organism: Ambystoma mexicanum; assembly: GCF_040938575.1. Classification (NCBI taxonomy): domain Eukaryota; kingdom Metazoa; phylum Chordata; class Amphibia; order Caudata; family Ambystomatidae; genus Ambystoma; species Ambystoma mexicanum. The sequence goes on from NC_090928.1 coordinate 835,518,420, forward strand.
TCAGAAGTAGTTTGTACGAAAAAGAATCATATGTTGGGTCACAAGCTGATTAGGCCTGCAAGTTGGGAAAGTTCCACGAACTTTCACAGCGAGAGATGCGTTCTCTCAATCGGGTTGGCACAGTACCTTAATCTGAAGCAAAAGATGCAGCTGAAGACGTTGGTTCCTGGCAGTTGCTGCAGATCTCACTGTTCCTGAGCCTCAGTCACGGGGACAAGAGGGAGGTCATCGGGGGACTCCTGCACTGCACGGTATCATCGGAAAACGCTGACAAAATGGAGTCACTTCAGTTCGAGTAGCTGTAGTCAAGCACACACGCTGGTGTCCTTCCCCCTGGTTAATCCTAACCAGCTCAGAGAATGGTATCCAGGTGGCTTACACGTTGATTGGTCCCACCAACGCAAAGGAAGAAGTCATCCTTGAAGGGGCTTCTCTGTCGAAAGGAGCTTTGGTGATTCGGTCCTGCAGCAGGGCTTCACTGGGCAAGCCAACGGTCCAGGAGTTGCAGCAGCCGTCCTCTTCCAGCTCGTCTTCGGTTCTTTCGTTCCAGTGGTCAACTCTGCTTTCCAGTCCAAGAGACTCACCTTTTAAACAGTTTTTTCCTATTCATTCAAGCCTAGCTGCCACTCATCCAGCAGGGTGGCTGTCCTTGCCGGACAGTCAGCCAGCCAATCACGCCAGAGTGCATTTGGGTCTCCTAGGAGACTAAGCACAGGGAGTTTCAGGAACCTCCCTCACTTCTTGCCCTCTCCTTATACTCAGACGCCAGAGGCGGTCTTCAGTCCTGAAGCCCGCCAAAGGGGCACGCAGAGAAACTCTAGAAGGAGCTTTCTAAAAAGAAATGGCAATAAAGGAAGACCAGGACCTGTTTAAAGAAAGTGGCTTAAGGCGCCATCTTGAAAAACATGGCTCCCGAGATTTTTAGCTACCAGTGTTCGCGGTCGGGAAAAATCATGGTAGTTCATTGTAAAACCACTGCCACCAGCCATTTCGATAGAAAAGGGTAGCATTTGACTGCTACGTGAGTTTCTAGACATAGGGGATACTAGGTAACCCCTCCAGCACTCTACAGGAAGATAGTGTGCGCTGGGTCTAGGAATTTAAAAAGACTAGTAAAGTCAATGTAACCTTACATTCTATGGGAAACAATACTTTATCTCAGAGAAGGTATTTAAACCTTTGGGAAGTCTAAAAAGACATACCGGTGTCACTGCACTGAGGGTGCTGTGTAACACACATGAAAAGATGCCCATGGAGTTATCATAAAACTCCATAATCAAAGAACACAAGAGTGAAACACACATCAAAATACATAAAAGAGTGCAGAAAAAGGTTCACACTCTTTCCAGGTAAAATAATCAAGTCCTCAAAATCCAGCAAAGTTGCTGGGGGTCTCTAAGGTGCAGGGAATTAGCACATTTATGAGAATTCTCCCTAACAGGCGCCACCCTTGGCTCGCCCCTGGGGCGCAGTGTGCCCCCAGCCTCCTGCTGGTGCCCTATTTGCTGCCCCCCTTGGCACCAAAAGCTGCCTCTGCTACTGGATTCGACCCTGCTCGACCTCGGAATTGCACCCCACCGAACTGTACACCAGCGCAACAGGATCACAGCTTTGAAGCACCACTGACCTTCGTCTCAAACATCTGGACTGTCACGCATCGATGCTGCCCAGTGGTTACCACATCTAGAATCAGGTCGACCTCAAAGAGATCCTGGTAGTCGCTCCAACCTGCCTTCAAACCACTCTGAGCAACCCATGCCGACCCAGCTCAAAGCCTGCGGGCTGCTTGGTCCAGCACAATCCACCGTAACTGAACTAATTTCACTCCTTTTGCCCCACTGCTGAAACCCCAGTTCAAAGCCATCGAACCGACCAAGAAGGTACTATTGACCCATAACTGCCCCTATTATCCATTTTGCTCCCTGAAACTAGTTAGGTCATATGTGCACCTTTATGACCTAAAGACATATCCTTTTTAAAGAACATTGTTGGTGTTGAATTGCCCCTGTATTCATGTGGAAAGTGCTGCATTCTCTCTCTCTCTTGCATCGTCTCTGTCTTTCCACAGGGTTGGGTTTTTGCACAGTGTTCTATTTAGTGTTCTTACAGATGGTGTGTTTAATTGAAGTATATATATTTGTATAGAACCTTGACTGGACATTTAATCCATTTTGATTTGTTGTACTTTGCTCTTTGGATTGCTACTGAACCCATTCAGACCCCTCTTGAGAGTATAGTCTTCCCTCGTCCAAGTTACCACAAAAGGCGAGAAGGCATATCGCTTAACTGTGTCTGTTTTACATTTACGATTGGGATCACTGTTGGTTTGTAGAAGTGTGAGGGTTGAGTAATGGATTTTGCTACTACTCACCCTGGTGCTCATCCAGAACAGTAGTCATTTTATTACACTAGTAGAGTAACATTCCCACTAAATACAAATTGTTGGCAGATGGTGAAGCTCCTTAATGTTCTTATGGACTGGCGCATATGTTAGCATCTAACTGAAGACTTTTGACACTAAAAGTACCTTCAGATGTATATTTGCTCATGATGAGCACTTTGATATAGCTACTGGAATCATAAGATGGTTTATTGTCATAAGTGCCACTATTTTCATTTAATCAATTGTCGGCAGGTGGTAAAATAGGTGATGGAATATTGCACTACATATAAGCACATGTTTTAATCATCATTCCATACTTTGAAGATATTGATATAAGTCAAAATATATCTGTTGTTTCCCTATGAAATTCGTTTTACTCGTAAAACAACATTATGGGTAAAACTAATTAAAAATATAAAGATGCATCATTTTCAATAGATTTATTTTTGCTGTTTTTGTGAAGTCAAGATAACCAGTAGAGGGAATAACAGTAATTGATCAAGGTAGACGTGGTGTTATTATGAGCCTGATGCTATTATTAGGTCACACTCTGACTAAGTTCATAACAAATGTTGAAACTTAGACATTAAAGCGGACATGGCCCATGGGTTTATACAGCACTCAATACCACATGCATCTTCACCGCTCTTTTCTATACCCACAAAAACAGAAGAATTATTCATTCTGCATAGGCTACCAGGCAGAACATGATGAATGGAAGTTGACATTTTGCCCTAAATTGAGGCTATGGGAAGCCAAACTTTATAATGTCTCCGACATTTTCCACAAATCCTAGACGAGGTCTAAAATGACAATATCCTCATCTATTTGCGACATGAGGAAAGGCATGTCAGGAACGTCTATGTAGACACATTGACTAGCATTTTGTGTAATGCATTTCATTTAAGGGGGATGAATGGTGCAAAGGTTTTCTAGGATTTAAAGCGAGCATTTATATTAGCACCTGGGTTTTAGGTTTGTAGGTCGAGGTCACTTTCCTTGATTGCACTTTCATCATGCACTTTTGCTCGTCTTTTTCTCAAATGTTTATTAAATGGGGTACCCCCAACACATCCTCTAATCCACACACCACCACCCACCACCCCTCAACTACCTACACCCACACACACACAATATATATATATATAAAGAGGAAAAGATGGGAGGGGAGAGATATCGGGGAGAAGGGGGATTGTTTTCTAGTTAAATTTGAAAATGACTATAAAAACAACTTTAAAAAAGCAAATTGGAGGACGTGACAAGGAAAACAAACGCAATGCCACCCGCTGCCATGCATCATACATATTTTGATCGTACCATACCATTCTGTCACCAAAAGATCCAAACGCTTGACATTATACCCTATTGCATTGTATTGATTGAAAGTACTTGCTCTAGACAATAATAACCATGCAACTAACCGTTAAATTTGGGTCTGTCCAGTGTGAGGTTTGTGAGGCAGCTGATGGAGCTCCTTCTGGTGATAATGAGCCTCATTCCGGCTGCCTCCAATACCGGGTCCGGGTCCGGGTCCGGTCTGGTTGGATGAGGACTTATGGGTCATTCCGACCCTGGAGGACCGGGAAAGACCCCATTCAACCAACAATTCCCCATTCCCATTTGAGGCCCCATAGGGCTCAGTGGGAATGGGGAAGTCACTAATAACGGGCCCGCGAATAGCAGGCCCGTTATTAGCACCCTGGTCCCTTTGCGGGACCCGTAAAGGATGTGTGGTCAGACGACACGTTCTTTGCGGCTCCCGCTAAGGGACCTCGGAATTGGGCAGTAAGTGGTTTTTCCGGCACCAGTCTCCTTACTGGTGCCCGGTATCCCTTACCGCCCAACTCAGAATGACCCCCAATGTGTCTGATACATGCTTGATCGCTCAGTGAGACAGACTCGTGAATTCGGATATAAACATCACTTAAATGTGAAAAAAAGATAAGATGAAGCACCTTAAAATTGAAGTAATAAACATTGATATGATATTTATATCACGCTTAGTATCCAGAGGTTTGTAAGCACGGACCCAGGGATCGAACCTGTGGTGCTCCATCTCGTCTTGCTTTCCAATGCGAGCGATTTACCGCTGCGCTATGCTCCCGAGCCGTAAGTTGGCATGTGACATTAAACGGAGGAAAACGAGGGAATGAAAAAATACAGTAGAGAGGTGACTGGGGCAAAATGGGAGCTTCCTCCCATTTTGCAATAAAGAAGGAATATCATTTAAAAGAACAAAGCGTTGAGCTGCTTTAGGCAAAAGGCCGAAACAAAACATGTTTGTGAGATGGCATGCATCTAAATGGCTGCAGGGGCTGGGCTCGCTTTGATTGACAGGTTATTCAAATGCCATGCTCTTTATGACATTTACCTAGGAAAATTAAGAGGAAGGTGCTGATATGCAAGGCTGGATGCTTAAAATAAGAATGGGAATTAGGCCTAGTGGACATTTTGAAGTGTATTTTGAAATATTTGCCCAGTTATTCGAGCTGCTGTAGGTCTTTTGGATTCTGTTCCTTTGAAGAAGGGGGTATGTGAGGTTGTGCTTTGTTTTTATTCTTTATTCCCGGAAATTTCAGCAACTGTGACCGTCAATAGAAAAAAACGCAACACATTAAAAACATGCTAATTGTTCTGCTTGTTTCTTGTTTCTGTACACAAAATGATATCAATCCCTCCTTATATGAAGGTTGTGCTAGGCTATGATTTGAGACTTTAAAAAAAGCTCATTAACATCCACTTTAATTAAAAAAGGCCTACTTGTCAACAAGGATAAGTCAACTTAATTGCAGACTCTTGACTATCATACATTATATATTTTGTAAACTATGAAGAAATATTTGTGCTGGGGGCGTTTTTGCGGTTTATTTTATTTGTTGTTTTCGTAACAGCAGAACAATGTAAGAGGAAGCAGGCCAGACAACTCATGTTATAAATAGCAGACATCCATTTTTCCAGGGCGATATCACTGGTGTCATGTTAACTTTACTCAGTTAAAAAACAATCTCAAGGTCAAGATACACATGTACCTAAAATAAAATCAAGCAGAAAGAACACGGCTAACACTTGAATTGAAAACGAAAATGTTTCTTGCACACAAATAAAAAAGTAATATCCTAGGAAAAAATCCAAGTTATCGACAGCATCTTGCCAGTTATAACGCTGCCCGCAATGCATTAGGATTTTGTGGTCAGTTACCACCATTGTGAAGTTGTTCACAGAGTGACATATGATAAAAGCACTGAGAAAGCTCCTCTTCCTCAAAACCATATTCTGTGATGCTTTTATCCTGCCTTCTACGACAGTAGCACTTTTATAATTATTTCAGTAATAGCCATGGCTCTAGTCTGTCTTTTAATTATATTTTAGAAAGTGTTTCGTACATTAGACACGCCCTCAAAGATAAAGGGCCTCATTCTGAGTTGGGCGGTAAGGGTTAACGGGCACCGGTAAGGTGACCGGTGCCGGTAAACCCTTACTGCCCAATTCCGAGTTCCCTTAGCGGGACCCGCAAAGGACGTGTGGTCTGCGGGCACATAACTAGTGCCTTATGGGGGCTCAAATGGGGAATGGTTGGTTGAATCAGGACTTACGGGTCTGCACAGGTCGGAATGTCCCGGTAAGTCCCCATTCAACCAGACCCGACCCGGACCCGGGTTTGGAGGCAGCCACGGCGCTAATAGCGCCGTGGCTGCCTCCAAACTCGGAATGAGGCCCAAAGAGTTGTTGGTCGGCTACTCCGACCGACAATGGGCCCTTTAGGGAAGCCTACTGGTATGGGTAGGTTATAAGCTTTGTCTGTCTGTCAGTCGTGGACCCACTAGTGGCCATTTCCAGATGGCAGGACTCCAGTGAGAGAAACAGGAAATGTACTTGCTGAGACGTACATAGGCAGGCATGAAAACAGGCTCAATTTAGTGTGGCAATGTTGCAGCTCACTGGGGGACCTCCTTGGGGACCGCTATAAATATTGTGGAAGGTACTTCATGGTGCAACCATTATCACCTCAGCTCAATGCACATTTCGCGTGGGCGTTGCCAAGTACTGCAAAGGATGGCCATTATTATGGGGTCAGACTGGAGAGGATGAACACTTAAGCGCAGTGGGGAGATGCCCAAAAGGAGGCAGGCACTTAGAGTACTTTATTTCATGAGGATATTTCCCCAGCTGCATTGTTTTATCCCTGCAGCACCTCTCCCGATAACGTGGGATGTAGCTGTATTTTATATTTGGATTTAGTGAATAGAAACATTTTTGACAAAATTATTGATCAACAGACATATGGTGAGGAGGCAGTCCAAGGGGTGGGTGCCTTACAACGTTGATGGTTGATGTCTGATTTGAATTAGCAAAGATCTGTAGTAAATGAGCTCTGGAGCAGAAAAGAGGGACCAAATAAGCAAGATAATACCTACATGAGAGGGGTTGTCAGGGATTACATACAATGGGCCTCATTCCATTCCGGCCGGTATCCTGGCGGTGAGGCCGCCAGGATACCGGCAAATGGGGATACTGTTTCTGCCACCCGATACGACAGCATTGCCGCCGGATTACGGGTGCCAGCAGAGAGGTGTTGATCCCCATTCATGGAGTCCTACACTCCATGAGGGAATTTGCCATTGTTACTGCCACCTGGCTTACCTCCAGCATTTAGATAGATGTAAACCAGGTGCCCCACTGGCACTCCCATAGTCGGGCAGTCCAGTAAAGTTTTATTCTGAACTGCCTGACTTGGAATGAGCCCCAATGTATGCAAGCAGTAGACTTTTATCAATAGGTGAATAAGGTTGATTGAGAGAGGGCTGGCCGAAAGAGCTAGGGGAGAGGCACTTCACCGTCAAAGCAGTGGAGGTTCTTCTTTAGGTACATCTTGAAAGGTGCTACAGTGGGGATGGCTTGGTATCCAATAACAGAGAGATCAAGTGATTAGTAGATAAAACAGTACCAAGAAAGTTAGAGACATGTGCGAGTGCTGTTTCTGTGGAATGGTGCCTGCGGAATCAAGACTGGAGAAGGTTATTGAAATCATGGGTTTCTAGGTATGAAGTGATTTTGTCAAAGACCACATGTTTGAGGTCTTAAAGTACTGAGGGGAGTAGGTAGACTAGGCACTAGTTGGAAGGGTTGTTGGGATTAGCTGAAGCTGAAGGATTTTAAGTGCAGGAAGAACAGTAGTATCCTTGTCACAGTAAGGTAGTGAGGGGAGGAGTGATGAGGAGGCAATTCTTTTTCAATTTTGGAGTGCAAAGAGATCCATGGCGGCAAATGAGGGTTTGGAAGACTGGAGAACTGTTAGCAGTTCAGTCTAATATGTAAGTGCACACTCTGAGATGATAGATGCGCAGGGTGAAGCGGTTGCTGTGTGGAATAAGGAAGGAGGGGTTAGGGAACACATTGTGGTGAGGGTGTCACAAATCTTGCATATTTTAGAAGAGAGAAACAGGAAAAGTTGTTTACTGAGTGGTGGGAATGGGTCATGGTCATGGAGGGCCGAGCTGGACATAGAAGGTTTTGGAGAGTCTGTGGGGATGAGGGCAGAGGGAGGAGGAGGAGGGACGCCCTTATGCCCTGGTTGCCGGATTCACCCTGGACCTCCTCGATTCTGGACGATGCCTTCTATGGCGGTCGGGCCTGAAAACACAGGAGGACTGGATTTAGGAACAGATTTTGTTTCCTCCCACCAGCCCTCTGGACTCGACCTGTTGGCCCACTCCTCACTTTGTTATGATTTCTGGCGTGCTCTCCGTCCTGCCTTCTGTGCAGGGGCACGTAGCTTTCTGCGGGTTGAAGCGACCGAGTTAACTTCACTGGTGCTAACCCATTCAAGTGTCTTTTAGGAGGTAAGTCTGGTTATAGCAGTCTTAAAATGTCTTTGCTATCCTTTCTTGCTATTAATGTCTTTTCTTTGTTTGTTTCCCCTTACGTGCACAGAGGTTCGGTGGGTGCGCTACTTGGATCAGGCTCCTGCCAGGATGATGGACGCAGGAGCGTATGATGGATGGTAGGTTAAGTGCGAAGTGTGGCGTGGTAATGTCTTTTATTGCTAACCTGATTTTTTTTTATTCCTTTTCAGATTGCGATGGTCTTTCTGGTCGCGTGAAGATTTCCGGAGCGGAACCGGTCAAGAAATGCCTCAGCATTGAGGATTTTGTGATTATTGCTGTGAATGCCATGAGTAACCTGTTTTAACCTTGTCCTTCTTTCTCTCTCCCTCCAGGTGCTTCGTTCCAGTGCGTGGTGTCCTGATGATGCTGCTGACTGGATGAAAGACCGCGAGCAGCAGGAATCGACGGATGGAAAGTTGCAGGTAAGCAGAGACTGCTAATGATGTTCTTTTGTCTCCTCTGCAGGTCCGTTATTCAAGGATCGCCGGGTGCTGGTCTCTGAACACGATGAGCATCACACTGTTGGCTGCAAACTAACATGAAGCACGTTCTGTAGCTTGGGTGTGGTTTATATAGCCCTCTGTAAAAGTAGTCCAGGTAAAGTAGCCTGGGCTACCACACCCTAAAACACTGCACCGCACAGTCTGGTTTTTAGGAACTAGACTGTGTGGGTGCCTCCATGTTGGCTGCAGGCCTTCACAGAAAAAGTAGTCCCTTCAAGTCAATGTCCCATTCTGAACATGAGCCTGACGCCAAAGGCGCCAGGACTGACTCCAGGAGAGTCTACAATGACAATGCAAGGCCCTTGGGGTCAAGGGCATATGAGAGTGAGAAGAGGGCTACTTTGCAAGAAGTATGGAGGGTAGGTGAGCAAGACTTGGGGCGGAAGTGAGAGGGAGGGAAGGGTGAGGAAGGTAAACATGGTTAAAGTGGGAGGCAAAGACATTTTGAAAGACCTGGACTGCTGTTTCAATGTAGCAGCCTTTAAGGGGTGAAAAGGCTTGGAGGGAGGAGTTCATACTTTCTAGTTAGTGAAGTAGGGATTCAGGCGGAATTTACATTTGATAATCTGTGTAAATGGATCAAGGTAGGGTAGTTGAGGGATAGAGATAAGGATGGGCAAATAGGCTCATATCAGATTCACGCCTAGCTAAACAATGGGGGATTGCATCAGCCCAAACAATTAAAACATCTGGATCTGAAATGGTTCAAAACTTGCAAAGAATAATTTGTGCTGCTTATGTATATAAAAGTATTTGATGGTTCGACTCAGCTAATACTGCAGTCTGAGATACTGCTGGCTGGGGAAATGTTGCAAAATGGCTATAATTCACTGCCTGGAGCTACTATGTTGCAGGGAGGGCAGACAGACGGACCTTTAGGCCTCTGTGCTTTATTCCAAAGCCATCCTTACTAAAAATGCCCATCTAGTTGACAAGCATTAGTTCATTTTTGCAGTCGAATGCTTTTATTTCAATACAAACATTTTATTTTGGTTTACTTTATTTTAATATGAAAGAAAATGAATCCATACCTGGTTTATTGAGCTAGTGTTCAGTCAGCAAGCTACCAGCTCCATCAGCATCTTTTTTTCTAACCTGGTACCCTGGTACACTTAATTTTTCTTAATAGGCCCCATTAAGTAGCAAGATGTTTAACTGTTTTCTCCAAATGCAGCATTTTCAATTACATTTGTTCTGATTGTTTCTTGTCTTATTTTTTATTTATTTAGTAATTTTGTGAAAAAAATATAAGTGTTAGGGAGAGCCATTGATTTGTGATTGAATACCTTCCAGTTGTCTAAATCGGGGACGTAAATAGGACACCATTGGGTGTGTGTGTGGGGGAGGGATAGTTGGGGACGGGGTGTGGGGAGGGATAGTTGGGTGGGATGGTAGAGGGAGTTTAGGCCTTTTTCACTTGTAAATATTTATATTCACAATACATTTGGTGTTGTCAAAAGAATCCACGACTGGACATTGATCTTTCAGTGTGAATGCATTTTTTCAAGCACAGTGCCCAGTGTGCTCAATGTCCTGTGCCATGGGTGTAACAGGTGCTCAGAAATATTGATCGATAAGTTCCCCACGTGTGGCACGTCCATCCCTGCCATCACAGCGTTAATCAATTGCCTCATCATAATCAGTTTTATCATCCACTGGTGGCAGCATGGGCAGGGGGATGTTGCGCCTGATGCCCATGTTGTGCAATATGGCACATGCAAGCACAATCTTTCCAACCTTTCAGGGCTGTACATCAACGTGCCACCAGATCTGCTGAGGCAGTGGAACCTGACCTTCAGCAGGCCAAAAGTCTGCTCAATGGTGCAGCGAGTACGGACATGGGCCCGGTTGTACGCCTGTTCGTGCATGTTGTGTGGTTGTCTGACGGGGGTGAATAACCATGGCTTCAGGGGATATCCAGCATCACCTGAACGGGAACAGCCAATATCATTGCGTGTACCTGTGAATATCCTTGTAATATCAAGTTTGAACAGGCTGTATAGTGTACATTTGCGACAAATAATATGCTCAAACACAATTGAGTTTAGCTCTCATTCATTATTTTTTGTGTACCAGATGAAATAAAATGATGTTTTATTTATATCACGCTCGTACACAAGTGTTTTAGAGTGCGACCAGGCAAAAAGGGAGGGGAACAAGGGAGAAAAAACTGAAAAACAGCAATCTTACTAGGCCCAGTGACATTTAAGAAAGCGCAAGTGCATGGAAAAGGAAAATGGAGGGAAAAGTGCATGGGAAGGGGGGGAGTGAAAAGTGCGGGGAAGAGCAGAGAAAACGAATAAATATTAAATAGAATAAATAATGAATAAGGGCGATAAACCATGGTAGTGCAGCCAGCAAGTGGCAGATGAAAGTTAGTCAGAAAGGTATATCTGATAAGTGCAGAAGAAAAGTGGGAGGGGGACTGTATGGGTACAGATACAGAACCCTAGTGTAGATGGTGGCCTGGAGGCAGTGCAGGAGGGTGGCAGGGTGAGCAGGTACCTGGGCCCCAAAGAACAGAGGGTGGCCAGATGTACAATGCCAAGAGAAGAAACAGATCAACAGGGGACAAGGGGGGGCAAAGGCAGAGGCAAAGAGGAAGGTCTTGAGAAGTTTCTGGAACTGAAGATGTTTTTCCTCAAGTTTCAAGGTGGCCGGGAGGCTGTTCCAAAGGGAGGCATCAGCAGAAGACAGAGATCTACCCCCAGCTCATTTTTTTGCAAAACGACTAACCCTGAGGGAGCTAGAAGTAGAGGAGCAAAGGGCACGAGAGGGGAGGTATTTACGGAGGGATAGTTGAAGGTATTTTGGACCCTGGCCCCAGAAAGCCTTGTGGACAATGCAGAGGGTTTTAAATGTAATCCTTGCATCCACTGGGAGCCAATGAAGGGATTTCATGGCTCGAGAGATACGATCCCAGGGCTTGAGGCCAAGGACAAGTCACGCAGTCCTGTTCTGGATTAGTTGTAGAGGGCAGAGAGTGAAAGCAGGTTGATTTAGAAAGATGGTGTTAAAGTAATCCAGTCTGGAAAGAACCAGAGCTTGGGAGACTGTGAGCTTTTGAGGGAAGGAGCGGAAAGGCAGAGTACCTCTAAGGAGGTGAAGTAAAAAGTTTGATTTTTTTTGAGACATCAGAGATGTGTGTGGAGAAGGAAAGTGTAGAATCAAAGATAACCCCAAGGTTCTTCGCCGCGCAAATGGGGGTGGGAGGAGGGCCAAGGGAGGCCGGCCAGAGAGTGAGAGGAAAGGATGGAGATGGTGTCCCAATAAGGAGGATCTCAGTCTTGTTGGCATTTAGACATAGATCATTGGCGGCACACCAATTTTGAATGGCGATTAGACAATCGGAGATGAGGGAAGGAGAGGAGGAGGCTGAAGGAAGCCTGAAAATTAGTTGGGTGTCATCAGCATAGCACTGGAAAGTTGAGCAGAACATTGAGATGCAGTAAGCAAGAGTTGCCAGGTACTGGTTGAAAAGCCAGAGTGAGAGGATAGACCCCTGGGGGACACCACATGTGGAGAGGGAGGTAGAAGATAGGAAGGACCCAAGTTGTACCTGGGAGGGCCGATCAGAGAGAAAAGAGGTCAGCCAGGCCAGAGCCTGATCAGTGATACCCAGGTTGTCACGAAGACGATTGAGCAGGGTGGTATGGTTGACCGTGTCGAAAGCAGAGGAGAGATCAAGTAGGATGAGGACAGAGGGAATGTTAGAATATAGGTTGGAGAGCAGGTTTACACAGATGTTCAGGAGAGCAGTTTCCGTACTTCTGGCAGCTCTGAAGCCAGCTTGGTGGTCATGGAGGGAGCCAACAGAGTCGGAATGGAGATTAAGCCGAGAGATGGCCAGCTTTTCCAGGAGCTTACCCAAAAAGGGAGTAATGAAAATTGGGCAGTAGTTTGCTGGACATGATGGATCAGCAGTGGATTCCTTGAGGAGAGGATGCACAAGGAAGTGTTTAAGAGGGGAGGAGAAAGAGCCAGAGGCAAAGGAGAGGTTGCAGAAATCAGCAGGGGCCGGTGCAAGGGTGTCAATGTGGTCCTTAATGTTTTAGAGGATCAGGGATGGACCTGTTTTGATGAGGTGTTCATAGATCGGACTTGTCTAGATATCTCATCAGGGGAGAAAAGAGGAAAGGAGGAGAAAGAGGTATGGGGGTAGCTGAGAGAGGGTCAGCAGGCTGAAAAGGAGAGGGAGGAGGAGGGGGAGCGGAGGAGAGGGTGGACAGGATGTCCTGGGTTTTAGAGATAAAGTGAGAGGCAAGGGCATTGCAAAGATCATGGGAGTTGAGAGGAGGGGTGGAGACTGCAGTAGGGTTGACCAGCTCCTTGCAGATTTTGAAAAGTGTGGCCGAGTTGTCAGATGCCGCAGAGACTTGGGCTTGTGTGTGGGTTCGTTTCTTAGTGCAGACAGCAAGTCAGTATAGCCTTTGGAGCAGGTGGCAGACCAGTTTGTCAGAGGATGAGCAAGAATCCCTACATTTCCTCTCTGTCGCCCTACACTTCTGTTTAAGTGTAGCTAGTTCAGAGTCATACCAAGAATTGCACTTGGCTTTGGACTTCAAACGGATCCTCATGACAGGAGCAAGTGCATCAAGAGTAGAAGAAATAGAGGTGTAAAGAAGAGAGAGGGCTGTGTCAGGGTGTGAGACAGCCTGGGGTGGAAGAGGGGGGGAGAAGGTTGCAGCAAAGGCCTCGACTGAGACACGCTTCATGGGCCGGATATCTGAGAAGATGGGTGGCAATCTAGGAGTGGACTTGGCTTTGGGGGAGGAGATGGAGAGATGAAAGGAGAGGAGGCAGTGATCAATCCAGAAGAGAGGAGTGGTAAGGGGGGTGGAGTGGGGGAGGCCGGATGAGATAAAGACATCAAGTGCGTGGCCAGCCAAGTGAGTCGGGCTGGAGGGAAGGATAGAGAGTGAGAGTGAATCGCAGAGGTCGCGAAAGAGTGAAGATGAGGGACAGGTAGAATCAAGATGGATGTTGATGTCACCAAGGAGGAGAAGTTGAGTGGTTGAGGCCAAGAGGGAAGAGGAGAGGTCAGCCCACTGAGAGAGAAAAGAGGGGATTTGACCAATGGGCCGGTAAAGAGTAGCGACAGTAAGAAAGTGGCTAGGAGAGAGCGAGAGCCTGCAGACTAGGCATTCAAACGAGGAGTAAGCTTGAGTGGGAATGAGAGAGGCAGGGATCCACTCAGGGAAGATAAGGGCTACACCCCCCTCCAGGCCGATTGGATCTGGGAGCTGAGTGGATCTTGTAGCCGTCGGGGAGGAAAGTGTCAAAACTTGTGATATAGCTGGCTGTGAACCATGTCTCAGTGAGACCAAGGACATCAAGGTCGAGTTCTTCTTGGAGGTCACAGATGTTAGACGAGTGTTTAACAGCCAAGCGAGAATTGAGTGTGGTAGGATGGAGAAGGTTGCCAGCCTTAAAGACCTTCCAGGGAGGGGTACAGATCATAGGTACACCCTGCGGAAGTGTGGAAGAAGCTTGAGATGGGGCAAAGGAGGAACCGGAGGAGAGCAAGTTAGCCAGGGGAAGAGAGTAGGGGACAGCTGGTGATGAGAGGAAGTTGATGAGGTGAGGGAACTGCCTATCAAAGAGGAGGAGGTTAGCCTGAGGGTCTTGCACTAGGACAGTACCATCTAGATAGATGTTAATAAAGACGCTGGAGGAGTCAAAGAGATCCATACGTACTTCCCAGCGGGTGCCACCATTAATGGGAGAGGAGGGGACAGGACAGAGTATAGAGATCATATGAGGGGTCCAGAGATCTGGTGAGGGAACAAAAAAGAGGATGTCAGTGAGGTTTTGTCTAGCAGAGGCGCTGGAATAGGTATCAGCGATGGGGAGACCAGGGTTAGAAACCAAGATATCCTTTTTGAATTTCTTCTTACCAGACCTAGTGAGAAGGGAATTAAAGTTGATAGAGAAACAGTTGGAATAGATAGGAGAAACAGATAATGACATGGGCAGGTAGAGAGAGGAGGCAGTAGGAGAAATATACAAGATCAGAGGTATGGAGCGGGCACTTGGGTAGGGCACTTGGTCAGTATGCATGTGGGGGGTGTTGTGCAGTTGCATTCACATGGACTATTCATACACATGAGCTAAATCACTTAGTGTGCAAGTGACACACATGGAAGTAAGTATGTCTGTTATGGGTCATAAATGAAAAAGTACTGTATGTGCATGTAGCACAGTGTCTTCATCATTACCATGATGTGCCAGTGTGATTTAGTGGTGCAGAGGGTATGCAGTCTTCATGACAGACTTTGTGCCGTGACTCACACATAAGGGTGTAATGTGTGAGTGTGGTGAGGACCAGTACGTACAAAATGGTGGAGGAGGATATTTAGGGGTGGGATGCGTTGGTTGGGGCTGACCACTCTAACCATCATCAATTTGGTTTGATATATCTTTCTGTGAAGTAAAGTTTTGCAAGTTTCAGTATGAATTCATTGATTTGTACAGTGTCCGTAATGGAGTCATGTATCTGGTACTTATGAGCTGACTGTAACAGTCAAGTGTGTGCAGCTAGAAGATGTATTGGGGTTGTTAGCCTATGCAGCCTTTGTCTATGTATCATGAGTTGTCGCTTTGGTTGACTGCGTATTTGCTTGTTGTTGTAGTCACAATGGTGTGGTGCATTCTGGTACATGTAGTTACTAGGATTTTGGGGTAGGGAATAGAGGTACTTATGTGTGCACTGTATATTCATCATAAATAGTGGCACGCCTGTCAGGGCCTTCCACTGTGGCATGGTACTACGGTGTTGCCCTTGACTTACACCTACACACTTGCACATTTCATGCACTTACAACGCAGAGTATGTTCCTGTGCACTTCAATGTTTGCAGTTTACTGGTCTGACAATTGTGAGTACAATTTGAACTTGCTATTATTATCCGTCTACCTTCCCCATTTTACACCCTGTACATCCTCTATGCACCTTCACAGGAGTTTGATAATTGACTCCAAAAATTGCAGGAGGAGTAATGATGGTCAAATGCATGCAGTGTGCACATCCAATGGCCATGGGTGTCATACTGGAACATGAGTCAACACTGCACATGCCCTTGGAGTTCGCCTCACCCAGCTGCCAGGTATAATATGCTGGTTACTGCCCCCCTCTAATTCAACATAGCATGTGCCCTTGGAATTCGTCTCACCCAGCAGCCAGGTATGCTATGCTGGTTACTCCCCCCGCCCTCCAATTTAACACAGCACATGCCCCTGGAGTAGGACTCACCGAGCAGGCGGCGGCGTGGAGTTCCGAAGCACCATGGAGTCATGTGTTGAGCCAGGGAATCTAGCACAGCAATGGGTGATAGGTGGCAGGCATCACACACCTTCTGTACGTTGAGTGAATGGTACAGCTTCCTGTTGCGGTACACTACCTCCACAGCATGCCTGGCCACCAGCTCCACATGTATGCAGTCCACCGCACCAATGACATTAGGCATGCCTGCAAGGGCATGGAATGCTATATTTGTGGCATTCACCTTGTCAGCAGTCCAGGGTAAGCTGAGGGTGGTTCTGTATGTGACACAGGAGTGCATACAGCACCTGGAAGAGCACACAGAAGAAACAGGGTTGGGAGATCCCATGTAGCTGCCCCACTGTGTGCTGATATGTGCCTGTGGCAAGAAAGTGTAGCACAGACACTACCTTCAGCAAGGAGGGGATGGCTGTACGGATGTTTATGAGGCTCACAAGGTCATCATGTATCAGGTCCACTATAGTGGTGATGGTGTCCTGTACTGCTACTGCTAATGCTACTGCTAGCATTGTGGTTTTGGAAGGGGTGTGGGATGTGGGAGTGGTCCTTTTGTGCAGTGGCACAGCCCCTAGGGACCACCTGTGCTGATTTTGTGCACCTGTGGCATGTTTCTACACACCAGATTGCACTTAACGCCTGGTGTTTCCGTCATCGTTTTCACGTTGTTACCGGCATGTCCATGCCAGTGATTGCGTGTCCGTGCAGCTTGGGATGTGCACTTACTTACGCCGGTGGGTCACTTTCGATGCCTGTGTTACCAGCATCGAGACTCAGACTATGCAGGTCTGGAAAAAGGTGCCGGTACAGCTATACCGGCACTGCTATTTCCAGACCGGCATACTTGTAATGAGGACCATAGTCTCTTCACCTTGAGAAAACATATTCTCCAAAGGTTTGCACTGGCTACTGAAGTGTCAAATAAATGGAAGGGGAAGAGACATTACAATATTTAAGGGAACAGCATATCTGTGTGGGACAGCCATTATGATTTTTGAGGATGCAGCTTTTCTTTAAGGGATAGCCAGGGATTTGTTTGCGAAGGAGAATCTAAGGCGAGCCATTACAATTTTTTCAGAAGGCAGTTGTTCAGAGAGGGAGATCTAGAACTAATTGCATGCAAGAGATATTGGCCTTCTGTGATTCTGAGAGGGAGAGGCAAACTTATTTTAAAGGAGCCATTTTTCTGTGAGGGAGCGCTGTATAAAAATACATTTACAGAATACCTAGACTGAGAAGATCATCATCTGCTGACAGGTGAAAAGACAAGTAACAGTTGCAGGAGTCAGAACAGGTGCCTATGGAATTGGCACGGGGCACCCATAAAATGAAATGCTTTTCAATGTGATTGTGACAATATGTGCAGAAAGAGCTTCCACTGGAAGTGTAAAAGTTGACTAAGCCATTTCAGCAAAAGTGGAGCAATCTGTAAATGAAAGATCAATGCCTAATACTGCTGCAAGATCATTTTCAGCCAAAGAAAGACGTCTGAGTATTGATGAATCACAAATGAAACATGTACCAATATCTGAGACTGTAGTAGAGATGGATGGAGAATCTGGATCTGATGAGAATCTGATCAGTCATCAAATGAGCAGCTGTCACCTGAAAGAGGAACCACAGGCACATTTGGTGACAGTATAGAGAGATTGGACTCTAAATTAGACTCTGCCGATGCTGATCCTACAGAAAATATTGCAGAAAGTGAAGTAGAACATGCACATTGACATATGAGTAAAAAAGATAGTTGGATAATGTTTCATTATTACAACTCTAGGAGACCTGAAAAATAAAATCCCCAATAGCCTGAAGAAACACACACAATCATGCAGTGATTGCACACTCCAGAACAGACCTCAACACCATTGATAAACTCTAGAAACACAGGCACTTTGTACCAGGTTCTAGCACCAAAACGTCCACGTCCATTTCAACGTTCAAATCAAACCTGAAGCTATTATTAAAGGATAGTTCCGGGACTTTTTTTTTATTGTCCCTACGGTTCGGCCATGTGTTTTTAAGCATAAATCGGTAGATCGTAGAAAACTTTCCTATGGACCTTACCCGACTTTTCGTCCATTAACGCACTCGAAATTAGCCGCCATTTTGTGATAATCCTAACATTTCCACCCATCGACCTGGCTCACCTGCGTTTGCGGCACTAAATCATATCCCCCGCCCCTGAAACAGACTTTATCAAAACATTCATATTCCCCGCCTCTATCCGTGACGTGACTGTGCTGCGTAGGCAAACGCGCCCAGGAGTCTTCTACGCGACTCCACACAGAACCCGGAAACCAACACAGATCAGCTCACAACACAGCGCGCCACAATTCGGAATATGAAACTGTACTTTTAAATCAAACCGCAAGATTGTAAATTTGGTAAAGTACATTTATTTGACATCAAATGTTTAGAGAATATTCAGCGATTTGCATTTTTATTTGCTCACGTTCCAAAAAGTTCGTTTTGAGGCACGCGATGTTCCTTTGCTGTACACAGGGTCTTAGATCATCTCACAATACAGCGCCACAATTCGGAATATGAAACTGTGGTTTAAAAGCAAACGGCAAGATTGTACATTTGGCAAAGTACATTTATTGGACATCAAATGTTTAGAGAATATTCAGCGATTTGCATTTTTCTTTGCTCTCGATCCAAAATAGTTCGTCTTGAGGCAAGCGATGTTCGTGTGCAGTACACAGGGTGTTGGTTTACGATAAAATAAGCTCTTCGGTTGCACTGATAATCGCATGGCTGTTCCAACAACGAGGCACTAGGCCACCACAACGGTCTGTATGTTGCATCTAGCCGTTAGTACCGCGTAAGGGCATACTTGTACTTGGCGATCGTCCCATAAAATGGTCAGGGTGGTAACGTTGTTCACGCGGAGAAGCAACTGGCGGTTGTAAAAGCCATCCGCCGGTGTCTGGTACTCGTGACACATACAATAATGAAGGATGTACCTGTTTTAAAAACATAAAAAATGAAATTAGTCTCACCATCAGATCTTTATTAAAATGATTCATTTTATATATTAGGTCGGGAAATTATTTCATAGCTAGGACAGTGCAACTGGGTATTATACGTCAAGGGGGGGCTGTAGGATACTGAGACAGTCCCCCAGTGCAGGGGTTGACAGGGAGGCAGTGCAGGTGGAGAGTGGAAGGGCCCAGGACCGAGGTCGCAGACAGTGGACCAGTTGTAGCAGGGGAGAGGGAGAGAGAAAGCAGAAGCAAAGAGGAAGGTTTTGAGGTGCTTCCGTAAAAGGAGATGGTTCACCTCAAGATAGTGCGCGGTACAAAACAATATGCCACATAGAACGAACAAGTACAACTTAACCCGTCTTTAAAGCTACTGTATAGTAATTAAATTGCGGTATAAACTCATCTAAAGAGTTACTTACATTATATTTGCATTTTCCATTGTGTCTGTGCGTAGGGCAGCCCCGAAATACCACTCCTTCTATGCCGACGTTATTTCTTCTAATGAACGAACATTAAATGGCTTTCGTTTCTGAAATTATATTCATTATCGTTTCTTACGTTATTGCCCCACACCCCCAAAAAGAAGTCTTTCGGGATGGTCCCGGCCTGTCAAGGTCAAATAACAATAGAACCTTATACTGAGTCGTGGGCCATTCCGGCACCCGAGCAAAAAATCAAAGCAGCTGACCTTCACTTTGAACGAGCACACATTCCTAGTTAGCTACATTCAGTGTAAGGCCATCTCACAGGACTTGAAATTTACACTCCATCTTTGCATTTTGTCTGCGTGCATTTGCAGCCCCAGCGAACCATAAATACGGAGACATTCTATATTTTTTGAAAAATGATTTATATTACTGTTTGGTTTAATTTAATGCGCAAATGAACAAGGGTGGAGAGACACATTGCATGTACACTGAGCAATCACTTCTATTTACACAATACATAGCTACACATATTCAATGGGCCTGCGACATGAGGAGACTCGAGAGAACAGACAATCAAATTACAATCATTTAAACCGTGATGTGTATTTCTCAATGAGCTCTGCTTTAAGTGGACATGGAACAGAGGCAATGTTGGGTGGCAATGCAGTTGTCCCCTGCACAGGTTCGTTCACAACTCCATGTATGTGCCTATCTAGGACATCAACAATAAGTCTCTCAATAAACTCATATTGCATATCCTCAAACACTGGTTTGATCACCCATTGTTTACTTCTTTTAGTGAAGGCCTTATTGTAGCGAAGTGTCCCTAAAGTTCCGGTCGTCCTACTTTGTTGACGGCCAACATTATGGTTATGTGCCAAGACCGCTAGAAGAGTCCGATTTATCATGCCCTCCATGCCAAAATGCAATCGTTTTGGCCGGTACTTTAGGCACATATTGTGGAACACCTCCAAATCTCCTGTGTGGCAGAATTCCGTGAGTCCCCTCAAATCTCTTGTTATAGTTTTATCAAATACAATCTTTTCAATGGCTTTGTGAGTGGGTGATGAAGGAATCAACCACTTCTTCCGTGCCTCCTCTGTGGACAAATGGCCATGTTCACAATTGTGGAAATGTTGATTTGTGGTCCAGCGGTGAACGTTGCTACAGTGTAGCATTACTGACCGCCATTTTTCCAGTAGAATTTCCAAAGACCCTCCACATGTTTTTGAGCTCCACCAAAGATGGTTGCTGATTGACTTGGACCACTGTGAAATACCTTGCATATCTTTTTTTTACCTGCAGCCGACATTTTTTTATTGATTGTTTTTGCAAGATGCCAAACGTCAAATTGGTGATTTATATTTTTGTACTCTTCTCTCATTGTCTTGGCAATTGAAACGTGTCTGTCCGTGGCTATCAGGTCGATCACCATTCCCCGCGATTGTAGTTCTTGCAATGATGCTACAAAGCCAACTTTCTCCATGGCCACTGAGGATGTACTTTGTGACACCTGCACGACCACCGAACTCACAATTTTCTTACTTTCCATGTCCTGAAAGTGGTAGGTGCAGTACTTGGCTGAAAATCCTGGGCTGTCGCACTGTCCATCACCGGCTAGCCTGAACCATTTGCCCGCGAATGTACTATCAATAGACATTTTTTCCATTCTCCAAGCTTCGCTAATGGCTGGAAATAGATAATCGGTTTGGTATTTGTAGAACTGAGTTTTCGCAATGAAATGGATTCCCACAAACTGAAAGAAAGACTCTAACTTTTTAAAACTTGAACCACTAAAAAGTGCGGCCGCTGCACAAAGTAGATTGCCTGCTGGCAGTTGCCCCAGCATGGGTTGTGCAGACCATGAGAAAGGATGATATTTTGTACAGGTGGCATGTATTTTAAGGTTAGTGCCTCGAATTGCACGAGTCACATTAATCAATGGCTCCCCACATACTTCCCCACCAACCGAATGCCCACATTTCATCCTAATAATAATATCAATCAAACAACTATCGAATACAATGAATTTGGCCTCTTTCCTTATACTGTCACTCTGCATCCCAGCTGGTTCGGCCTGTAACGTTGAGGACATGTCACTCACATGAAAGGTAGAATCTCTGATATCGTCTTCCGCTATGTTCAGTGATATTGATGGTGTTTCATTGTCGTCCACTTCATTCTCTTCCATTGCAAAATCTGTTCCTTCTCCGGCGATGGGTGAATAAAACAATTTCTTCAACTTTCTCGCGGTCTTAGTTTTTGCGGGTGTGGATTCTGTGAATTGATCTCCGACTGCATCCGAACTACCAGGAGGACATTCACTATCAATGGCTGGTGGTGGTATAGCTCTGTTGTCAATCACTTCATATTCTTCCCATTGGCACGATGCATCTCCAGTCTCAAGTCCCTGCCAAAAGGTTTGACAAGCAACATCTCTCGTTCGCTTCACTGTCTGTGTAGATCTAGTTCGTACACCCACTCGCAACTAGAGGACAGATTGGAAAAGGGATGTTCAGTTTAAACACAACTTACAGTATTGAACTATTAACAGTGAAAAACAACATAATATAGTGACCAGGACACTAACCTTCTTTTGCTTTCTTTTCTTTGAAACTTTCTTGCCTCGAACTTCAACATCAGGACGCTGTTGCTCCGACTCGTGTGTGCATGTCTCCACTTCCTCTTGCGCTGCAACGACTATATTTTCATGATAAGCACATCCATCACGCACTGACGCTCCATCGACTCCCTGAAACATAGAACTTTCATTAGTATGTATAATAATATTGAAAACACAAAATGTACTTGGGGACCAATACCCACGTACATCTCAATAGCAAAACACGAATGAACGCTTTGTGTAGAACATTCAAACGACAATAATTCACGCAATGTTGATCTAGTTAGATGGAACTGTCAAGATCCATACCTCGGGCTCCTCATAGACTTCCATTGATGATATTATTGAAGATGACGCTTCAGCGACTCCCTGAAACACAGTAATTGCATTAGTATGGTTTTCTATTTTGTTAAAAAGAACATAAACTTTGTGCAGGCATCAACGGCTCATCTAAATAGACCTGCACAAATGATCAGTTGTCTAAAATAAATAATGGATATCTAAATATGATTCGATTTGCTCGATCGTTGGAAGTGTCACCACCCAGAGATCTGCATCAACTACTAGGGGTGATGTTCTTGTAGAAGAAGCTCCGTCATCTCCCTGAAACATAGTACTTGCGTTAATAAAGAAGGAAGTATAGCGGATGTAATCACGTCATATGATTTCGCTTGATCGAACTGTCAGTATCCATACCTCGAAATGCATAAGAACATCAAGGGACGCTGTAACTGCGGTGCACACTTCTGCAAGCTGTTGCGCCGACCCGTAACTGCATGCTCCCCCTTCTTCTTGGACTAATGCTCCATCGACTCCCTGAAACATAGGACTTTCATTAGTAATGAACACAATATTGAAAAAAGAAGACACATAGGAGGGCGACGACAGAAGGACATATCAATGGCTAAAAACGAAAGAAACATTGTGTGTAACAATCACGCTACAAGAATGCAAGATCTGATGATCTCCATCGATGGAACTGTCCGGAAACGTACCTCGAGCATCTGAGTGACATCAACGGTTGTCATCAATGCGTTGGACTCCTCAGCATCTCCCTGAAAGACAGTACTTGCATTATTTTGGATAACAATAATTATAACTGAAAACAAAGACTAGAGGACGAGTACAAGGGTGTACCATTAGGTAAAATAATTACACGATAAATTAAAACTATTGATTTACATGCCTAAAACAAGTCAGTGGCAGAATAGCTAAGTAAGATTACCCGATAGGCGCTTGAAGTGGCTGATGACTGCAATAACGACACGGATGGAGAATCTTCCGCCTTCATATTGAGTGGATACATAAATGGGGAAATTATTGTTAGCTAATGCTACACACTACCGCAAGGCTGAGAGCTAAATACGTAAACTTGACTCACCAGTGGAGGGATGTGGACGAATAGAGTGGGAATAGCGGTTGAGAGTAATTTTCGCTTCGCTCGCGGTGTGTTCTTCTTTAGTAGCAATGATGTGGAGTACATGTCTGAGCTAAAGTGCCTGCTGCAGATGCGGTATCGATCACCCCTCTTGTCCGCAAAGACTTCTAGGACTCTACTTTCAAGCTCAGACGGTGGATATCCGCAATATCGGACCCATTCTCTTATCTGATCTATTGTCTTAGGGAAAACATGCATTATAGTACCTTCAGATTTTTTATGGGTCTTCGAAGGGCAACCGCCAATGGAACAGGCAGGCATTGTGGAAAGTTCTGAAAAGTAAAGATCAACAATTCCATATGAATACCAATGTGTTAAAAAATTAAATGACACATAAAAGGTTCAATGCAAGGTTCGTTTTGGTTCTTGGAACTATACACGTTATTCACATGCGGATAAGTATTTGAATAACTTTAAAAAAATAGAAAAATAATTTGACTAAACTCAGAACATGTGACTAGTTCCTTGCATGTACTGTCTTGAACGAAAAGAAATTGGATGCAAAATGATTATGGTACATGGCCTTACCTTGACGAACAAACAGTTAGATGCAGGGATCAGAGTAGTTTCTTGTCGTAGAACAGGGAGCAGTTCACAGGTTGCAAACTGACGAGTTTGCTCGAAGTGGTCACGGAAGTTCACAGAGACGAAGAGCAGATAACCAGCACCTTCACGGGATGACTAGCAAAGCGCAAAGAAGTTCTCATTAGAAATATGAAGTGGGTTATAAAGAATTCGAAACAGGGGTGTGTTTGTGAATGAATGACGTGTATATGTCGTGGCATTATGCGGTTTGCAGGGGGGCCTCCAGCGTGAGGGGGGATGCTTGGCAGGAGACACGGGGTCTGGAGGTAGACATGGGAACAACAACCCATGCTCTATAGACCACTTTGAAGTGTACATGGTCTTTGGCACCTTTTGGCCTTTATCGCTCCCTGACAGCTCCACTTGCCAGCACAAGTACCCCGGTGCGAACTGCCTTTGATAGGGCGGGGGGGTGGATTGGGGCGGTGGTCGTGCAGACAAGACACAGGAAGACTCGTGAATGGAGACACACTTATGTGGATTGCAGGGGGGCGTCCAGCGTGAGGGGGGATGCTTGGCAGGAGACACAGGGTCTGGAGGTAGACATGGGAACAACAACCCATGCTCTATAGACCACTTTGAAGTGTACATGGTCTTTGGCACCTTTTGGCCTTTATCGCTCCCTGACAGCTCCACTTGCCAGCACAAGTACCCCGGTGCGAACTGCCTTTGATAGGGCGGGGGGGTGGATTGGGGCGGTGGTCGTGCAGACAAGACACAGGAAGACTCGTGAATGGAGACACACTTATGTGGATTGCAGGGGGGCGTCCAGCGTGAGGGGGGATGCTTGGCAGGAGACACGGGGTCTGGAGGAAGACATGGGAACAACAACCCATGCTCTATAGACCACTTTGAAGTGTACATGGTCTTTGGCACCTCTTGGCCTTTATCGCTCCCTGACAGCTCCACTTCCCAGCGCAAGTACCCCGGTGCGAACTGCCTTTGATAGGGCGGGGGGGGTGGATTGGGGCGGTGGTCGTGCAGACAAGACTCGTTTGCCGCAGGGCCTCACCAAGGAGAGGCCATCTAACTGCATGTAAGAGGCAGGCTGCAGGATATAGTACATGGAAGGCAGGGAGTTTATAAATACCTCACCCTCCCAGGAGAATATATGGGTGCAGTTCACCCTGGAGACCCTGGATGCCTAGGCAGTTAGTCAGCAGCAGCCTGGCCTGTGGTGGCAAGGCGGCACGGGCCAGAGGGGGTCATCTCTGTACCCGGTGCCCAAAAGGATGATTTATTATGATCAACCATATTGATTATTTACCTATAACCATGTTTTGTATCAATAAAATCCAACGGCCTTTTATTGACAACGCTTGAACAAAGTGGTGTGGTAAGTATTTTTGGGGGAGGAGGCAAGGCCGGGAGGCTTGATGCCAACCCGCAAAATAACATATGTATGTCTGCTGCATATGGGTTCAACGGTTATGTGGATTGAAGGTGGGCGGCCAGCGTGAGGGAGGATGCTGGCCGGAGACATGTGGTGTGACAAGACAAGGCACAGGAAGACTATTCAATGGAGACACACTAGATTCATTTAAAAAATCAAAACAACCATTGTTAAAATATATGTTGGGTTTTATTTTAGATCTTAATTTCAAATGAACATAAATAATAAACATTACACATTGTAAAGTTCCGGTTGCAGCACATCCAGGGAAAATCCGCGGTATTGTCAACTGTCGCTGGGGAACTGTTGCCTAATGGCAAGTACCGCACAGGCAGGTATTACTCTCCGAACGCGGTGTCCGAGCCTCCTGTGAAGCCACCAAGTGAAGCAACGATAGGCCACCAGCCTGTACCACCTGTGAAAAAGAAAGATGCAAACTGTATTAAAATGACAAAACTTTCTTATCAATGTCGATTCAGGTAAAAAATGTCATTCTGCTTTGAAAAAAATTCTATCTACAAAATGCACAATATGGAACCAATTTACATGCGTTCGAATGATAGGTAGATGTAATTTTATATGTGGGAGACGACCATGAAATAGTAGTGGCATCACTGACATCACAACCAGAGTATACTTACTCGTTACTCGGATTACGCGGACGAACAGTGCCGCGAAGTTCGTGCATAAGCACCATCATCATCCTCAACACGGTCCGTGAGAGGCAGGCTTCCCTGAACTCTGGCAGCTCGGTGATGCATTGCGGACTTGGCTCGCCTTCCGAAATGTAGGCCAAGCACCCGGAATTTTCACGGCAGCAGCAGTTCTCCTCCTCAGTTGGCATTAGCTCGCACCGATTGCACGTGCACCAGGTGGAGACGCCGTCCATGCGACATGGTCCAGGCTCTTCATCCGTTGACTGGTCCTCCCAACTGGCGTCCGAATCCCCATCGTTTTCGCGTGCTTGCCTTTCCAGTAGTTCCTCCTCGGTGTACTCGGGCTCGTACATATACGGCATTATTGTAGCCATTGTGTGGTAAAGAAAGTAAAATAATTTACAGAGATGATACAGGTGTTCACAAGGCCTAGAAGCGGCGAAGGTAGCTGACCAGAGCACAGAAACGAGTCACAGAATACTCAAAGTAACACAGAGAGAGGAATGGAATCGAAAATCTGCTGCTGTGTGTTGTGAAACGGTGTGTTTATACTTATTGAGGAAAGAGGCGTCCTGCCATTTCCATGGCGACACTTCATTAGCTGAGGCGCAGCGATTGTTGACACGAAACGTGCTTTGGCGTTGGGAAATGGGCGGTACGCGTCTGCTGATGTCAGGCTCAGGGGCGGGGGATTTGATTTAGTGCCGCAAACGCAGGTGAGCCAGGTCGATGGGGGGAAATGATAGGATTATCACAAAATGGCGGCTGATTTCGAGTGCGTTAATGGCCGAAAAGTCGGGTAAGGTCCATAGGAAAGTTTTCTACGATCTACCGATTTATGCTTAAAAACACATGGCCGAACCGTAGGGACAATAAAAAAAAAGTCCCGGAACTATCCTTTAAGGATATCTGCACTAAATGTTACCAGAAAGTGATTGAATGAAAGCGGGTAGGGTGAGTCAGTTCAACTTTGCGTCCGCATCATCTTGGCGGATGCCGTTCAGTGACTCTTTCTAACCATCAAACATACAGCACAAAGGCTTGTGGTTGAAAATGGGAAGAATGAGGACAGCACCTACAGATGGGCTATATCTTCAGAATGTCGTAGAACATCACATTGGATGGGCATGTTTGAAAAGAGAACATGCTTTGCCAAAAGCCACACAGTAACTCTAGAAATGAACCAGTTGATTGGTGAATGTATAGCCAAAGACATATAGCCATTCAGTGATTTTAAAAAAGTGACCTCAGAGCAATTAATTACTTTGCACCACACGAAATCATTCAAGCCAGATTTGTTTTCTTCAAATGTTCATGTTCTGCAATCATACGAAAATGTGTGACCAATAGCACATTCGTCCATCAATGAAGTGAAAGCCATACTGTTCTTTTAACAAGCAATATGTGGACCAGCTCCCCAACAGCACTTTACATATGCATCACTGCACATTGGGGGTCGTTGTAGCCTCAAAAATATTCTCCACCAACAAAATATTCAGTGGCATGCAGAAAATGACTACTCTCTGCATCCATTCATTTGACGAACATCACGCTACAAATAATATTTTAGATGTGCGGAACAATATTAAAACAGAATGCCTGCAGCTGCCAAATCAGTGTCAGTGGTAGGCCATCTGATAATGGTGCAAACAGAGTGTCTGCATTGTAAAAGGGGAGATTCCACGTGGTCCCATACTTTGCCCACTGCTAGACTTAATACCATGTTTATTCAACTTAATATTCGAGAATTATCTGTTCCTCCCCTAATTGACTCAATTAGTTCTACTCTCTCTTCAAACAGTAGCCTTTTTAGTGCCAATGAAGATGTTATTGCTGAATATTTTCCTTCTGTTATTTCATCTTCTTTGGATAAGCGATGCCCATTATCTCCATTCATACCTAAGGGCACACCTAACTATCTTGCCCAATCAGGCCTTTTAGAACTCAGCTTTGCTGTGCCCAACGTAATGGATGGATCATTCCTTCTCATCGTTATACTCCATATTTAGGGGCTGATTCATGGAATTATTTGAGCCAAAGAACAGGGATTTGTGCGCCATTCTGCCCGCAAATCCCCATTTGTTAAACAGGTATTTGCGGGCAGAATGGCGCACAAATCCCCGTTTTTCGGTGCAAATAATTCCATGAATCAGCCCCTTAGTCCATTGTTAAAGTTAATTATTTTCAAGCTCTCATTTATTTCATTTATTTATTTATTGGAGCAAATAAACCATGGACGTGACAATGAATTTCATATGAGGGGTTCATCTCCCCAACAGCCTTTTTCAACATTTAACAAGTTGCCAACTCCTCCACCGGCAGATTCCTCCATCAAGTTAAAACTACAAGATCCGTTCTTAATCAATGCCCCATGAGCCTAACAAATGTCTTCACTAAAACTTCTTCTGTACATTCTTCTTTTCCTCATTTCTCAACTAAATCTGAAATTGAAGTGGCTCTTCAAATAATGTCTTGTTCTCATCCAATGGCTGCCCCTATTGATCCTTTACCAGTATGATTGGTCAATCCTAAGGTTAGTTTTTATTTAAAAAAATCCTCCTTTGTAGAAAACCAATCTTAATTCTTCTGATCTGTCCAATTTCTGTTCCATCTTTTTTCTTACTTATTTAAATCTTGAAAGGGATTGTGCATATGCACGTGCAACTTCCCTCCCACTTAGCCCCTATTTTCTACTTTTCATTCTGGTTTTCATCCTGTGCTCTCTACCCAGATTACTATTTTGACTATCCTTATACAATTGTTCACATTAACCATCATAAAATCTCATCTATTCTGGTTTTGTTAAACCTTAGTGCTGCACTCAATACTGTTGATCGTGTGATATTGCGTTGTCACTGGTCTTCTTTTGGGATCGCTGGTTCTATCTGGAATTGGTTTTCATCATCTTCTGAATCATACTTCTACTGTCTTCTGGAAAAGGTCTATGTCTTCACGTTACTCACTTGCTTTTGTGGTGCTTAATGGCGCAGTATGGGGACCTTTTATTATTAAGCTTTATACTATCCTGCTAGCTATAATAATTATGGACATACCTTGACCCACAAATGTTATTTTTTTCCCTTTCCCGGCCCCCCACATCAATGACTGTCTTCTTGCCTATACTCTATTAATTCTTGGGTGGCTCGTCATTTTCTTTGTCTGAATCCACAGAAGACGGAAACCCTTTTTCAAGCTGCTTCTGTTATGAACCCCTCTCATTTAATTTCCTTTCCTCTGCTCACTACAATTGAATACTTCTAAGCATGCTTGTTACTTGGGCTTTATTTATGAGGCGAATCAATCCTGCCACAATCAGATTCTCTCCATTGTGTGCACGTGTTTTAAACTGCTCAATAGTCATAAAATATTGCATCTTCTTAACTTGTCTTCCAAGAAACTCCTGTTACAAACTATGGCTCTTTCAAGTCTCATTTACTGTTGTTCACTCCATGCTGGACTTCCCACTTATGCCGTTTTTCCATTTAACTCTATTTTACATTCTGTGGTTCATATTGTTTTCGCCTTGAGTTTTCTACAAGAATTTCCCCTTATTTGGCTCAGGCCCTTAGGCATTTCTGCACTGGCCCAGCTCCAGCAGGGGGGGCAGGGGGGCCCACCCCCCCAAGAAACTGCTCTGCCCCTCCCTAGAAGGAGGCCTCTGCTCGGACCAAAAGTTGATGCTGCTTGTGTGCGTACCGTTTTCTTTTAGTTACGTTAATGAACGTGAACAAAAGAAAATGGTACATGCACACAGCGCGCACATCGCACAGTGGTCAAGAATAGGGTTAAGGGCAGGTGGGCTGCTATTATTAGATGAGGCCGTTTTTTGTATTCCAAAAAGCAGCCGCAGCAGCCCGCCTGCCCTTAACCCTGGAGCACTGCAGTAAGTGGCTAAGTCACTTACAGCGCACGCAAGCAGAGCAACACAGAACAAGGCTGCTCAGCTGGTGCTGGATTGGCGCAGAGGCTGCCTTGGCCCACGCCTGCGCATTGATTGAGCATTTTCATGTGCCCTCACTATGCGCAGGCGTGGGCCAAGCCTAAACACCCTTCCCTTGCTGGCACAAACATCATACTGCAGTGAATGCAGACATGGGTCTGGCCAGCTGCAGTGTCAGTGCGCCTACAATTGGAACTTCCCAAGTTCCAAGGCTGGAGTCAGTCGGACTCTGAGACACAGAGTAGAATTTCAGTTGCAGCTAGGTGGTGGAGGAGGCAGAGGCCAGTCTGCCGTAGCCCCGGGGTGGCATACTTGTCAACCCTACAGATTTAGGCAGTAGGCTACTGCTTTTTAAGCACTCCTACATCCGACAGATAATCTGAACTTGCAGCCTGCCGTAGAGTCACATAAATGACTACTCACCACTTTAAAAAGCAGTAGCCTACTGCCTACAACCTAAATCTGTAGGGTTGATTTCAGTGACAGATCCTACTGCTTTGTAAAGTGGCGAGTAGTCATTTATGTGACTCTACGGCAGGCTGCAGAACCAAGCATGCACCACATAATTATACATTTTTAACATTTCAACATCTTTCCATGTTGTGATGTTTGATGGGTTGTGTATTTTAGAATGATTCAATGGTGCCAACAATGTATGTTTTGTATTTTCCTGTGATGTCATTGTTATGGGAATTATTATTTCTGAAATTTGAAAAATCCTACATCTTTTTGGTCACAGAATGTTGGCAAGTATGTGGCACTGGCACACTGAAATTCTAACCAGAAACTGGCAGTCAGGGCACTGGCAAAAGACTCAGGACTGACAGTCTTTCAGGTACATCAGAGAAAAAATGACTGCATGTCCTTCTCACTGAAGCCGGTAGACTCTACTGGCAGCCTGTGCTTTCCGAGATGCATGCTGATCGCAATAAAAACAGCTGTGTGCAACATTTCCAAGTTTAGTCCAAGAAAAAACTGTTTCATTTCGACGTTAGTTGACACCTGGCCGGGAATTAAATAGGAAATACTGCACAAATATATTTTAAAGGCATGCACTTTTACTTAAAAAAAATGATTATTTTGAATTAAAAGCAGAAGGACGCACTTTTCACATATTGGAACTTTTTAAGAGAGTGCAAAATCTGATGCAAAGCAAAAAGTCCTTGGAAATTCCAATATACTGTAATTGTGACTATGGAAGAGTTTTCACCACAGTAAGGGAACAGCTCTGCACAGACTAAATCACACTGGTGTCGGGCTACCAGCTTCAGTGAGAACGAATCACAGACTGGCCTGGCAGGGAACAAGGTAGGAAAGGCTGATGCTCTCAATGCTGGGCACTGTAGCTCTGCTGCCCTTCTGGCCTTTTGTATTTGCAACAGGAGGTAGGCAGAGAGACACGATAGTGGGCTAGCGGCTGGTAGTTTGTTTGTTGTTGTTGCTTTCTTGGCTGTGAAGGGTTAGCAATTGACAGGTGCAGAGGGAGAGGTGCCGTGCCTCTTTGAGAGAGATACACCACATGTCAGAATGAGGTGCAGAGAGAGATATATTGCTTGAGAGAGACAGCAATGTGTGGTGGGGTTGGGAGTGAGGAAGAAAAATGGGAGGAGGCGCCGTAGTAGGGTGTGGTGCATTTGACAGTAGGGTGCATGGGACGGTTGTAGTCATAGAGGGAGAAGTACACTGAGAATGAGCAGTTTAAGTAATAGTGTGGTAGTTTCAGAGAGCGTGGTCTATGAGAAATATAGCTAGCAGGGACTCGAGACAGGGTTTACACGAGAGAGCTCAGCTGTTTGGGAGATAGCTGTGCACTGGCAAAACCATTGCTGCAAAAAAAAAAAAATCACAGCAGGTTCAAATATTGCCACAATTTGTGAAGTGCTAAACAACTATGCAGATGCTTTTCCAGGACTGCATGAAAAATATGTCTCTGCACTGGTCATAGGCATTTCAACTGCGTCCTGTGAGAATTCATTTTCTACTATGTCCCGTGTAGTCACAGCCTTTCGGCGCTCAATGCTTCATGATCGCAAAGAAAATCTGACCATATTAGCATACGAGAGTGAACTGGCGGAAAATCTTTGCATGGATGACTTTGTAAGGGAGTTTTCAAAGATAAAGAGAAAATCACCCCTTTAAAACAGTTGTCAAAGGACTATTCTCATTTGTCGAGAATACAGCTTTTGAGAAAGAAATTCACATCTTGTTCATTTTTTCCTCTAGTGTTTTTTTTCAATGTATTTTTGTTTTAGGGGAGTACACCTTAAGTCTAACCTAATTAATCATAAATATTTATGCAGTTTGAATTCTACAAATGAAATTATTTTTAAAGAACACAGATGGGCTGCTTGGTTAAAAAGGCAAGGACAAAACCAACGGTTTGAGGTTTTGTTAGGTATGTGGTAGGCATTTGCTAGGCATTGCTACTATGGTGGTACTACCTGACCATAGGTTTGCAACAGTTCCGGTAAAATGATGTGATTACCTAGACATTTGATAGCAGTGCTTGGCAAATTCCTATGTAATACCTACACATAAGCCACCTGGCTTTGTCAATGCTTGTTTTTAACAGGACTTCAGTGCAAGGAACAGATAATAATCCAGTGGCTAATAGCGCACTTGGTCAATACATGTTTATTACACCATTAGCCATTTACTTCTGCAATACACTCTCAGCAGACTGCTTAGAAATAACTGGCAGACAAAAGTGTGAAATTTCATATTGATAGAGTGAGCTCAAAGAGATCTCAGGGGGATGTGTTTTGGGTGGCTACGGGCAGGTAGTGGGTGTGTCCTTTATCACTTGCCAACTCCCACTTTATTGTACTCAAATACAATAGTTTCAGATTAAAGGTCTCACATCATAGCCCAAACTAAAAATAAAATGGGTAAGATGTGCAGGTATGGACTTTGTAGAGCTCTTAATTTTTACACAAACTGCATGCAGAGTGCCAACCTAATAACAATGCTTGATGCCTGCCCTAACTGAAGATGCCAAGAATGGGACTTTCAGAATGTCTCTTCTATACTTGGGTGTCAGGCAGCCTGACCTGCCTGAAAATGTGTCAAGGCAAGAATGATGACTTTGTTCCTCTTCACTCTAAGGGTAACTCTCATAATGATTCCTACCTAATCAGAATGTATCCTTTGTACTTAGGTGGGTTTAGCAGCTTGCCCTGCCTGCCAGGGACTAGGGCAAGATGGTGAGTATGGGCCGTGTTTTAGTGCTTTCTGTCGTACGTACTTACTAGAGGGTTTCTGACCAAACAAGTATGGAAGACTGCCCGGCCAGAGGATGTCATGGCTGCGGCTGTTTATAAAGTACTGATCCTCATTAGCTCATGCAGTTTGGATAACTGTCCATAGTGCCTGTATGGAAACAGAATCTAACCCATGTATTGTTTGTGCCAGAGGCTTGAAAGCTATATATATGCCGGTCCGATAGCACAGCGAGTAGAGCGCTCGCTTTGACATCTGTGCAGAGCCTGCTGATGCAAGTTCGAATCCCAGCAGGGCCAAACTCAGCCTTTCATCCTTCCGAGGTCGATAAGTGAGCACCACACACCGTGGGTAATAATAAGCAGCACTCAGATACCTGTGGGTTCATAGCGCTATATAAATGCAAAATTATTAATTATTATTATATAATGTAGCTCCGGAGTGGGTTAGGCTACTCTCACACCAACTGGAAATTGGCCCCCCCAATAAGACCTTTGGCCCACCTAGATGATACATTCTGGAGTCGGGCCTGTCTCTACATCGTCGATAACAGCACCAAACTTCAAACAAGCACAGGCAATCTCGCACCGTACACTGTTGCTTCTCGTGTGGATAGCAGAGAGATACACTTCTAGGCCATGTGTGCCTCATCTAAGGCCATCCTTTCTCATAATCTGCCTCTAAAGAGTATGTTTACAGTGGTGTTAGGGATTTTGGAGTAAATACTGTGGTGGTAAATCTGCCTGTAGAAATTCCTCCACTATCTGGTATTTAAGTGGAGTATATACCTTCCGCACTTGAGCACAAGTTCCCCTAGACTTTAAGAACAAACTAAGAACTTGTTGGTGCGGTAAGAGTGGCAATAATTCAATTAATCACAAATTAAATGTTGCTAACTGATTTACAAACATGTTTTACAGCACAGCCAACCCCGTAATAAACCAGTGCAGACAGCAAGCTACCTTTTTATCTGTCGTAAGTCTTCTTTTCAGAACATTGTTGATAAAAGTATTTTTTTCTACTTTTAGTTCCTCTTATTAAGTCGAGTCGACCCCGACTCGACACAGTGCAACATGTCACTGTAGTTCAAAACAGCTTAAACCCATTTCAAACCATAGTGGCCTATTGTCTTGAATTGGATAGATTTGGACCTCATAAGAGTTGAATCAGACATTTATTAACTCTGCTCAGTTCCACTCTGGAGTCACGTCTAAGCAAGCTTGAATGGATGTAGATGAATTGAACTATTTTATAAATTGGGCCTCATTACAAGTTTGGCGGTAGCAATGCCGGTAAAACCGTCAGGCTGCTGCCAAACTTGCAATTTATTCCGGCACCCATGAATGGGCAATTACCGGGTCATTACGACCCAGCCGGACCAGGTAATTGCTGATTCGCGGGCACCGGAATGCATTACTCCCCATTCCCAATGAGCCCCATAGGGCTAAATGGGAATCGGGAGGTCAGATGCACCGGCACCATTGATAATGGTGCCGGTGCATCCGACATGCTCTGCACGCGAGTGCTGGTATGTCCACCAGAACAGACCTGTTGGCCGTAATGGCACCCGCAAGCAGACCTTGTAGTTTGCCGGTCTGGGAACTATGGTAACGGCAAGCTTACCGGTACCATAGTTCCCGGACCGGCAAACTTGTAATGACCCCCATTGTTTGCATTGTTTGAGCCAGCACACAAGTCGAGGACTTTAAGGCTCACCCATCCCTACATACAGACAGTCAAGAAATTAAGTGAAGTGGGAAGTGGTCAGAGGGAGATGGTTGAAAGGAGAGAGGTCAAGATAGAAGTGGGTAGGATAAATAGATTAAGTCCAGAAGGTTACAGTGGAGATGGGTGGGCTGGTTGT
Organism: Ambystoma mexicanum; assembly: GCF_040938575.1. NCBI lineage: Eukaryota > Metazoa > Chordata > Amphibia > Caudata > Ambystomatidae > Ambystoma > Ambystoma mexicanum. The sequence goes on from NC_090928.1 coordinate 835,553,602, forward strand.
GTAGCGAGGTAAGTGAGTGATTGCACTGGAAGGTGTCACCCATGACCATGGTAGCTCTCTCAGAGGGGTGAAATTCCATAAGGTGATCAAAGTCATGGAAGAAGAGGTTGAGATTGCCAGGTGGACAGTACATGAAAATGAAAATAAGAGGAGTAGGAGCAAGGAGTCGGACCAGGATTTGCTCAAAGGAAGATGAGAGAATTTCAATGTAGGAAGAGGAGTGATTATTTTGTTGATTAAATTACCTACCGCTATACCTCACTTGGAGTGGTAAGAATGCAAGAAGGTAGTAGAATTAGCGGGTAGGTATGCTATTTTGTCAGTGTAGTGGGGTGTGTTCTAGGTTTCCATCACAGCAATCACCATTAGTTGAGTTTGGTGGGAGACAAAGCGGTGTGTGAGAAAATAGGTTTTATTTCAGATTGATTGAGCATTGAGTGGGAGAGGATGAATTAAGGATGTCCGGGAGGTAGAAGAGGAAGCTGAAGCAGGTGACTGAGGTTCGAAACATTATCAAAACACCCTCCATGCTGCCATGCATGATGTTAAAAGAAACGTAATACCAGACGCATGGAAAGGAGATTAAACAATTGGAGAATATCTAATCAAGAAATCAACTTGCTAAGGGAGAAAAAGATGCACTAACCACAGCAATTATTTGAATAAGCATTCCAAGTGCAAATCTATGAAAAGAGGCACACGCCTACCGATTTTGAGGCTGTTAGCATGGCGGCCCAGAGCAAACGTTCTGTTGCAGTGATGCGAGCAGGAAGTGTTGATGCAGACCTATTCCTCCATATACGAGGCATATAGGAACTCTAGATTGTATTATCAAAAGGTTAAGTCTTAGCTTAAATTATAAGCAAACAAAGATAAGACAATAGCTAAAAGTTTAGTTAGCCTTTTCTTTCGCAAATTGATCTATATCAGGGGAGAAATAGCCAGTTGTATATATAATACCTTACCCCTGGGAGAGAATGGCTGCATGGAAATGGATGCATATATTTGTACAAGAGAATGCCCAGGGGTAGTGGAGTAAAATACTGCCACTGAAGGACACAGTGCATTGTATAACATTTCTGCAAGGCAACTGAGGGTGTTCTGGAGAGAAATACAGTACTCTGTGCCCAATAGCGTGCCCGTGGGTAATTGCAGGCAGCTGAGATTAAGGAGCCCCATCCTGAACGTTGGGACTGGGGTGGGCGGAGACTGCTCCTCTGAGCAGAGATATGAAAGCAGCTACTGCAGAGGTTAACTCTATCCAATTCCATACCCATATAACCCGAGGCAGTCCCCGCACGTGCTCCATCAGAGGGGAAGACCTGGCCCCACTTCCCTACCAGCAGACCCACAAAAAAGAGACACTCTGTGCAGGCAGCAGTATGCACCTGTCTACGATGCATAGCTCTGCAAGCCGGTAGAAAGGTACAAAAGGAAGCCATCATTGAAACACTTGATGATTTAATGAGTATACTGGGAGAGTTTTTCTCCAAGCCGTCAAAGTCCCTTCTAACACAATCGCTCCGTAGAAACCTGTGGTATGACGGTGACTGTTGCAGGGCAAAGGGCATTTCAATAGGCAGGCCAAATTGGTGACTACAAGGGGCATATTACCTTTGCATGATGTTGAGGAAAAACTATGAGCAGGTCACAAAAGCAAAAAAAATGGAATACCATGAGGGTTTATGGGAGCCTATGCTTAATGAAATAAACAATGGGAATATGAAAGCGTTTTGGGAGCTAGTGACCAAAGGACGACCCATGGAACAGAACTCAATCCAGGGAGCTATTCCCTAAGGCATTTGGCCAAATCATTTTGAGAGTGTATATGAGGAGAACAGAGTGTGGGGGCAGATGACCGAAATATTCGAACCTTGGAGCAAGGTGCTCTGCCCCCGTCTTTAGGGATAGAGGAGGTTAAGTTAGCTCTGGAGAGCCAGAAAAAGGAAAAGATGTCGGCTCAGATATGAACCTGGGTGATGTATTCACTAACGAATTGCTGATCTGGACATCATACTTGACCAGACTCTTTAATCGAGTTTTGACATTGAACAGGACTCCAGTGCCCATCTTCAAGAAGGGAGATAGGAACCATCCAGCCAACTATAGGCCTATCTCCCTCCATGATGCTGGGGGCAAAGTTTTTGCCAAGGCTATATTGAGACATCTTGAGGACTGTGATCAGGTTGCTGGAGTTCTGAATCACTGCATGATGGGATTTCATAAGTGCACCACTACGGTGGATCAGTGCCTGAGGTTATGCCTGATTTGTGATAAATATGCCATTTTGAGATAAACACGTATTTATGCCGTCTTCATAGACCTAAAGATGGCATTTGTTACTGTCCCGAGAGCGAGGTTATGGTTAATTCTGATGGAACTGGATATCCATAAAGAGCTCCTATAGGCTATTGGGACTTTACACCTGGGCAAGGGTGCAAGGATCCAACAGGGTCCTAGCTCTAATGTTTGCTGACAACGAGGTCCTACTGATACCTGTGGGACTGTGTCACCAGCCGGATATCTTTGCGGGCTTCTGCCAGGAAAATGGCCTGACAATCAACATCCAGAAGACTAAGGCTATTGTCCTTGGAGGAAATAGGGCGACAGATTCCCTAGAATTAACCTTGCCCTGGGAGGCTCAAATTGAGCAGGTCCAAACGTCTGATACCTGGGTTTAAGAGTAAATCAAAATTCTACCTGGATGGAGCAGCCGGAGAAGGCAGGATTTACCCTAGCTAGGCAGAGTGGTGCCATAACCACATTTTGCCCTACCCACCCCTGTGTCAAATTTCCATAATGCCCTCGAGTTAGATCTGCAGCCTGTTGAAAAATTGTGTAGGGTTAAACCAGTGGTTTACTGGCTTAGGCTTTGGACCAAAAGGAATGTATTTAAATATTGTGGGGCAATAGGGGATGTATTGAGCCAGGAAAGTGCAATGACCTTGCCATGGTTATTATTCTTAAATAATGAATGGCAAGCACTCAGCCTCTCAGCATCATTAATAGTAATTTCAAGGGTAATGTAGGGCATGCCCTAGTGGCCATAAGGAAAACAGAAATTAGAAGCAGACTGTTGATGTCACCTCGGTTTCGCAGATATTGGTCCATGAAGCCGAATGTGGGCTACAAAGACTATTTGGACCAAATGTAGCTGAAGCAGATGAGGTCTCTTTTTCTTAAGGCTTTGGTTGTTCATACTTCCTCTGGCTTCCTTGAGGTTTAGATGGAACCCTAATGTTATCCCATTCTGCCCTTTTTGTTTAGACAAAAGTGAAGATATGCTCCATTTTCTACTGCTGTGACCGAATCATGATGACCTGAGGAAAGGATCATTAAAACCTCTCTTTGTCTTGCGCTCAGTCAATACCACCGCTGGGGTTATACAACTCTGTCTAGCTGCTGAAGATCAACTTGCTACCCTTGCAACAGGGTGGTATTTGCTCAGGGCTTGGCAGACAAGAGTTACATTTGTGAAATAGTTCCCAGGAAACAGAATGGGCCCCATGGACAGTGTAGTGCCCATATGAACAGTTTCCCTATGGTGCTACTGAAGGCACCTCAATTTCTAACTGTATGAATGTGTCCACCACATGGATTCCTTTACTGGACTGTATAATATGGAACGATCCTTATGCACATTAGTGCTTTAGCAGACTTTATATTGGGTTGTTCTCTGTGACAGGCAGAGTTACCCAATTCAATGGGTGATGTTCATGTGATGATCATTTTTCTTCCTGGATATCTATAGGAATTTGGGTAATATACAGATTATGTACCTGTGTCCTGTAATCCAGAATGCACTTTATGCACATTGTCAATTTCTATACATTTTGCTGTCGAGTATAAGTTGATGCATAGGTATAATTTAATGATACTTACGCTATGACTGTTTAAGCTGTAGATTCCTGTGAATTTATTTGATCTTATGTTATGTTTAATGTTCTGTTTTTGATGTTTTATGTACTGGCTTTAATGGCAAAAATAACAAAATAAAGCAGGACCAAATTAACAGAATTATTGAAGCGTTGCAGTCTAGTGGGTACATTGCTGGCTTTAAAATAAGGATACCTTGGGTCTAATCCTAGCATCCTGCCCAGCCTGATCAAATAACTCAATCTCTGGTGTATCATGTTCCATATCTACTAAAATTGGGAGGACTTAGAAATCTGAAAAATGCAGGTTTGGATCGTGCATACATAATGATCTATATATATATATATATATATATATATATATATATATATATAATGGAAAAACTTTGTTTGTTTGTTTGTTTGTTTGTTTGTTTGTTTGTATGTTTGTTCCTTATACAATTTCACACCATTTCAACAATCTGCACCAAAACTTTTCATAGTTACCTGTGAGGAGCTTCTAGACATCACTGGCTATATTACATGTGAACAACCCACCCCGTTGCCTGGATTGCAGGCCCCGCACACATGAGACGGTTGCCGGGAAGGGGCGAAACATCAAGGTGGGTGTTATTTTAAGCATCTTGATGCGAGGAACAAAACATGAGGTCCCAATAAAAAATCACATTTCCAGGACCTAGGACACTGTTTCTGAGATGCAATGCACGAAATCAGCAAAACATCAATGGGGTCCTAGAAGTGTTGGACAGATCTCATTTTAGGCATCTGGACCCCAGGAACAAAAACTTTAAAAACTTTAAAATGTCGAGACCCTAGGACACACAGGTTCTAAGATATTTGCACCGCAATGCACTGCACCAGGGTGAGACGACAGGTGGGGAGAGCACACAGATGGTCCGAGTATGCTGCAGCACGTCAGCTCTCGCCTCCCCTCCACGTCTGCTCCAGTGTATCATAATCCAGCCACAGGTGTTCATTCTCAGTGGAGTTTACTTTAGAGTGCAAAGCACGTCAAATAATAAGCAACTCGGAACAGGGACATACAGGATCAGTGTTATCATGTCTATCTACCTTTCCCTGGATTTCACCACCTCAACACATGACATGGTTGCCTGAAATCGGTGAAACATCAATGTGGTCATAGAAGGGCCAGACAAAACTTATTTTAAGTATGTTGGCACAAGAAACAAAACTCAGTGGTCCCAAAGCAATCATGTTTCAAGGCCCTAGGACGCACTGTTTCCAGGATATTTCCACTGCAACACACAGCACTGTGCCAGGGTGAGGCAGCAGGTGGGGAAGCCTCACAACACGAGAAACAAAACACAGAGGTCCCAATGTTTCAAGGCCCTAGGATGCACTGTTTCCAGGAAAAGGGCACTGCGACGCACCACAACACACAGCACCGCGCCAGGGTGGGGCGCAATTGGGGAAAACGCACAACAGGTGAGTAAATTGCACAGTAGGTCCCAGTATGCTGAAGCATGCCAACTCTCGCCATCCCTCCACGTCTGCTCCGGGGTATGTAAGCCAGCCACACGTGCCTATTCTCAGTATAGTTTACTTCAGAGTGCAAAGCACATCAAGCAATAAGCGATTTGGAACAGTGATCCATGGGATCATTGATTTTCAGAAATTAATGAAAATGTTATGATGTCTGTCTATAGAACCCATGTTGAGTAAAGGTACTTTCTGCTAGTATGAGCATATAATTAATTCACGCCAGGTCAATTAAATATGTTTTAGACAGTTTTCAAATCTTGGTATTCTCCTGAAACCTTCAAGTTGCCTTCTGTTGCCAGAAATAGTTATATTAGCCTTAGATGTATTTGTTGGTATATGGGTAAATATCAAAGTTTAACACAGGGATGGGTATTTCCTGTATAATGTTGTGGTTATGTTAAAAAGCATTTCTGAAGAGAAACGTTTGCCATTTGCAAGCAGTCAGGGTGGGAGACATTTTGATTGTCAGGATGTAATTTTCCCTTAAAAGAAATTTCCTTGAGTTGGATGGTTGTGATGTGCACCCTAATGTGGCACCTTTGTGTTATTTTTCTGTTGAGGGCAGAACTACTTTTCAGCAACATTCTATCATGATTTGTGCGTGTGGCTTCACTCCATCAGAGTGGTTGGGTGATTTGTCAATGAGTCAGTTGCTTCAGGATGGTCGGATGGATAGTGTTTTCCTGTTCCATAAGGTTGACTGGTTTTCTCAATCTTTCAGAACTCCAGAATCTGATTTCTCAAATTGGGTCAGTACCATCATACCTCAGTGTCTTTGTCAGTGTTGGTTGATTTTCTTGGGGGTGGTTGGACAATACACGAATTTGTAACATTCTCCATTTGCAAAGTAACTCTAGATGTTGTGAGTATGTAAGACAGAATTAATATGATTTTGCAAAAAAGTATGCCAATCGTGATTATTTCTAATTGAATGTAGGGTTTTGGAGCTGCACAAGAGACTCAAATCTGTCTTGGCTCTTCCAAGTCATTCAAGCAGCTACGTTTTTTTCCTTTTACGTAGCAATAGTATTATTACTCATGCAGTGTAACAAGGAAGACCTATCAGATACACTAACAATATAAAGTATTACTTGGTAAAACCAAAATTGCCTGACTATAATTTATAACATACAGAAAATATTATTAACATGTAATGGAGTAGAACAGTATAAACATGTTATACCTATGCACTTTTGCATAATGCACATTTGAGCACTGAGTTATGAGGGTCCCATTAAAAAAGTACAAACAGATCGAAGTAGGGATATTGGGAAAGGCAAGAATGTGTGATTGATCTGGTACATAATATGAACGTGAGTATGCTGAACACTAGAATTTAAAACAAAAATGAAGTAACATGGGTGATCAACTTTACTTGTCCCTAAATGTAGGAGATGACACATTGATACAGACATCACAGAAATAATGATGCACCCGTTCCAATATCTTTTACAACCCTATGGATTGTGTTTGGTACCTCACGTGATCGATCATGTGCTAAATCAATGTTCCTATACCTATACAAGTTATCCCCCCCCCACAAGACAATCCACCAAAAGAAGTACTACAGGCAAAGTTCCTTGTCAGAGCAAACAATATCAGGGACAAACACTAAGGAGACGTTTAAGAAGTACACCTAACTATTTAAAATTATAGTGAAGTAATAGGACATACACATGTAAGGGTTACTAACAACGCCCACTAATCACAGTAACCTTTGGGCATGACAACTGTAACGTGTTTAGAAACTTATCCCCAAAGGTTCAACTGTTTATGAAACACACACCATCTATGACCTATAAAGCAGAATGGTTAATATCACACAATGACATATTTATTTATTTACTTATTTATTTATTCATTTTAACATATTAATATTAAACTAGACATCAGCCTATTACATAATCATTCAGTTTGGCAGGAATTAGCCACGGTCTTACTGGCCACTGGCCAACACAAAGGAACGAGCTGGGGACTTTTAATTCTCACCAAATTGCCTACTTTAGTGTTTAGTTCCTTGGTTTCTTGTTTGACATCTGGCTATTCTTTTATTTTCTCTTTTTTTTCCTTACCTTTTTTCCAAACACTAACCAAACTTGCAACAACTTTCCCATTTGTCTCTAACCAAGGCCTGTTCACCTATTACCATCTGTTCATCCCCTCATCATCTCTGAAAGAAAACTTTGGATAACTGAATGCAGGGCTTAAACAGTCGATTACAATGGGTTAATTCCACTTTAAATTGCTTGTGAAAGCTAATTGTCTCACATCCTTTAAAACTGATTGACCCATCCTTCAATCCAATAGCTTCAGTGTTGTTCAAAGCGGTATGATTATGTTTGAACAAACAGTTTTAAAAGAAAATACTCTTTTGGCCTATACAAACGGTAAACCACTTTCTGTTACAAAATTGTGACATACACTAGTAAAAAGGAAGTGACAAGTATCATCCACACTCCAGCCACCCCCTTCGTAGTACTCAGTACTTTCACGCCAAAGTATGTGACATATGAAGAACAAATAAACCAGCAAAGAGCAGCGGTTGGCTCTGCCCAGTGCCTATTAGAGTAACAGCACCTATTGAAGTACCGACCCGTAAGAAAATCTGGACAGTAAGGTACCCATTGAGAAAACCATTTCTACAGTCAAGACAGAATGACGGTTGTCAGACTGGAATACCCGAAGAAGCCAAAAAGATAATAAAGGAAGATGAATGGTGACGTCATAAATCATCGGACGGACAGACATATAGATGATATGAAACCAGAGAATGCTGATGGAAAACAAAGTCAAAAAGAGATTCTATGGATAAATGATATCTTGAACCCAAGATGAAGAAACGTATGCCATATACACAGTGAATATATTCAGTTAGTTTAAACGTGTACAGATGCAATAAACTGCAATAAGCAAATAAATATTTAAGCTTGCTTATGCTTAGTAGTTAAATAGATTGAGGAAAGCGCCAATATATAAAAGAGGAAAAGGAAGAGGCCAGAAATCACAGTCAGGAAAGTCATTCGCCAAGTCCAACGTGGGAACCGGTCTAAAGGGGCAGCAACAGGGCAGATCAACGCGCTCTGGGGCAAAAAATCAATAACCGACAATATGAAGTGCTGCCAAATCATCAATCTTTCGTCCCATGTCCTTACCAAACCACAAACCTCGCTCTTGTCTCTGGGGCTCAACTTCTGTCCCACGATGAGCTACGACTATGTGCAAGCACGTATCGACTTTTGATACATTTCTGTGAAAATTTAAACTAAAAAAGTTTTTTGCCATCAACTCGATCACTACTAAATATTCGACACCCCGTACTGGAGGTACTGATCTTCTCATTTCGGATATTCCTTCACTCATGGATCTGGCATGCCTCGATGATGACAAATTTGACTCCACCAATGTTGATTTCTCTGATTTTTGATATCAATCCTAATTGGGACATACAAACAAAATTGAAGAATAAATCGAGATTCAACCCTCAATTTCCGGTGGGGGGATGCATTGAGGCATTTCATGACCTTTGCGACAGCGATTTCAGAAAACTTCGACAAAAAAACAGTATTTCTAAGCAGAACCTCACTGCTGTACAGCGTTTGGCTATCAGTGAACTTCAACAACTACCGAATATTGTCATCAAACCGGCCGACAAAGGCTCAAATATCGTCATCCAGGATAGAACCAAATATGTGGCAGAGGCACATCGGCAATTGCTTTCTAAAGACCCCTTTCAAGAAATAAGAACAGAACTTATTGTCCTGTGTACCAAGTGGGCGAGTGAAGATTTATTGGAGGATGACCTGATCAAATTTCTTACCCCCGCATGTTACACCAAACCTACCATCTATTTTCTTCCCAAGACACATAAATCCCTTAATCAGTAGGTCTATTGTTACCTTATGTGGCTCTCTATTGGAACATCTGGCCCAATTTATTGACGAAACTTTGTTTCCATTTGTATCAGTGTTGCCATCCTACCTGAGGGATACTAAGGATTTTCTTCAACATATTACTAATAGACCTTGGGAAGAGGGGTTGATTCTGGCCACACTTGATGTGGTTTCTTTATACACCTCGATCAACCACACTGTTGGTGTTAATGCATGCAAATATTATTTGGACACTCGCTCTCTTAATTATCTTGGACACAGTTCTATGATTTTGGATATGCTTTTGTTTTGTTTACACAACAATGTTTTTCTCTTTGAGGGGTCCTTTTTTCGGCAGGTCAGAGGGACTGCCATGGGAAGTACCTTTGCACCGTCTTATGCCAACCTCACGATGGGGTGATGGGAAGCTACCTTTCTGTCTGATTTGCTCTCATCTTGCTTTCCAACACAGATTGTTTCTTGGTGGTGGTATATCGATGATGTGTTTATTATTTGGAAGGGTTCGGAAAATGAGTGGTTATCTTTTGTCAAAAGCATCAATGACAATAAGGTCAACCTTTGCTTTACTGAATGTCACAGCTATTCTGAGATTGTCTATTTGGACGTTATTGTTATACTGGACAGTACAGGTTTCCATACGGCACTTCAGAAAAAACCTACAAATACCGGCCTGCCACTTCATGCCAACAGCTGTCATCCTCCGGCATGTAAGAAATCTATTCCATATGGCGAATTTATCCGGTATCGCCGTAACTGTACCAATATTACCTGCTTTGATGATCATTGTGCACTGACAGCTGCAGATTTTGTGAGACAAGGGTATAACAAGAAAACCATCGAAATGGCTTATATACGAGCACGTGGAATGTCCAGAGACAAATTGCTGTATGATACCACTCCCAAAGCAATCATTAATGATGAACCAAGATTGATCATTACGTTTGACATGGCTTCTAACAATATTCGGAAAAGCATTCAAAAACATTGGTATGTTCTCACCCTAGACAATGATCTTAGGCCTATTCTGGCCAATCGTCCTACCCTGACATACAAATGTGTGCCCTCCCTGAGAGATAAACTAGTAACCAGTTTTTTATCCCCAGGTGGCAAAAATGTGTCATCTACGACCTGGCTCCCTGCTTCCCCTATCGGGTTTACAAAATGCATGAAGTGCAAAGTTTGTGCACATGCCACTGCCCAGAAATCATTCATACATCCAGTTATGAAAATTCAGCAGAAGATAAAATTCTCGATCAACTGTGATACCATCTTTGTTGGATATGTGCTCTCATGCCCATGCATGAGATGGTACATTGGGAGTACCACATGCAAATTGAAGCTGAGAATTCTACAACATCTCAGAGCTATCAAGAACTCTGATCCGGCGTACCCAATGGCCAAACATTTCAAACATTTCAAACTGGAACATGATAATGATTTTAGTTTGTTAACTTTCTTTGCAGTGGCTCATGTGCCTGCTCACCCCAGGGGTGGGGACCAGGTTTTGAAATTGAGACAACTCGAAACCAGATTTATTCTGGATTTCGACACCAAGCATCCAAAGGGTCACAATGTAGACGAGGAACTATATACTTTTCTGGGCACTTAGGCTTTTATCCCCAGCATCCTTTGACCATCTTGGATTTGTCTCCTTTCTCTGTTGTTCCTTGTTCTTTGTTTTTTGATGTGCATGTCCATTTGGACCTTTATTTCCTGTTCCTTTATAGTTTCTTTAGTTCTGGGATGATTTATTTATTTTCTTCATCCTTTTAAATTTTTGCTGTTTCTATTTTGATTTGGCTATGTACTCTGCAATTTATGGGGATGGATTTGCACATATTTTTCTTCCCATTTTGGGTCTTATTTGCGGTCTTTTTATTCCTCTTTTCTCTTTAGGTTGATGCCTAGTGTGTTGTCCTTCTGCCTTTCGCAGTTGGCTTTGCTGATCTCAGCCTTTTATCCATCTAATGTTATTATTGGCCTATTTTGTTATTGTGTGTATTTTATATTACCAAATAGGATTGTCCTTGCTGCTTTTTGCACTTGTACTTTAGTATGGCTTTGCCACCATGAGGCTCTACAGACACATTGTTGTCTTGCTGCTATGTATGCACTTTATTTGGGAATATTACCTGCATTTGCACTTTGTACAACACATAACATTTGCCTTTGCTTTGTAACACAATAGCGTCCACCACTGCCTGTGTCAGAAGCTGTGGCTGGGTGGTCAAATTAGATCTTTGGACGTTGAATCTTTGGCTTTTATATATGATTAGGCACCCGAATCTTACTATTAATGTCTTTTGCTACAACTGTTTTTAAATATGTGTGTTGATTTCAGCTATGTTATATTTAGGATTTGCTGTTTGTTGCATGTTGGGTGTATTATTGCATTACCCTCTATGATAATGATTTTACCGTCATCTTTGCACTTCCACTTAAGCTCCATGTCCTCTCTATATTACACAGTTGCACTGTTGTTGTTAGCAGCCGTAATGTACTTCATGTACATCTTTATGATTTTGGGTATGCCTTATTCGAGGCGTGATATCTCCATTATTATCTATTGTTAACCAAGGTGTATCAATCACCTAATTGGGGTATTGGATTTTATTATGTGCATGTTTAGTGTAATGTATGAAATTTTGTCACATCGGGCCTCAGACCAGCTATGTTCAATGACTGTGAACATACCTTGTATATTAGGATTCATGCGGGGGTCGTTGATCCAAAACTCCAGGTAGAATCTGACCAGCATTATGCATTGTGCGTTTAGTCTGATTTTATTATTTGTTGTTTTGGCATTCAACACTGGACTGCCCTAGCTCACTTATGTATCCATTAACATCTTTCCATGCACTTTCACCCCTTTCCATCATGGCCGCCTGTATTCCCATCCACAGCCATGACGTGCTATATCAACTGACAGAGTAATAGGACTGCATTCTACTATGTGCATTTTAACCAGTCTTTCCTTTCTCCCCATACGTGATCAAGCGCTCGGTGTAGCATACATACCAACAATTGCTAAAAAACATACCTACAAACTACAACATTAAGAGGTGGGTCACCGCGAACAGACTTATTGTTATTGTATAAAACACAGCAATAGAATTATTTCATATGATCTATCGCAGAGGTGGATCGAAACACAATTATTCCAACAGATCACATCCCTCAACCGGTTTCGACGTCAAAGACTGATTTTGTCCACGTCTTCAACAGGAGATTAAAGGAAATGTGTTAAAAAACAAGGAAATAAGTGCATACATTGAATGCACTGACCTATCATAATACTGAATACAACAGCCATTAATGTCCTTGCCACATGCAACCCACATGATAAAATTATTTAAAACACACTGGAATTTAGTGGTGGCATGTCCATTCCAAAGTATACAGGCGTACCCGTCCCTAGAGAGTTGACCCGGAGCAAAAGGTTAGTGAGGCCTAAACAAAAGGAACGGTGCTTGGTAGTGGAGAGAGGACATCACCAGAAGGGGGACTGAATCAAAATACTGAAGTGCAACAGCCATCAAGCCCCAAATTGCACATGCAGACATACCCAGGAGGGGGGGACTAAATCAAAATACAGAAGTGCAAGAGCCAACATGCCCAAAATTGTCTAAGAGGAATGCACATGAAGGTATGGACAAACCTTGTTAATGTAGTCTGCTGCTTTCAAAGTTAAGTGAATATACCAGAACTGGCCATCACCATTTCATGGGCACAAGCCTATTGAAGGAAAAAAGGCCCAGATAGAATGGAAGGTCATTATTCTAAAAGCTGCAGCTAATGTGACAAAAATGAAAACACCAATTTATACGGACGAAAGAAAGGCTCAACTAGAATAAGGTGCAACCAGTGTGAAGCCTGGAGAACGCCTGCCGATAGACTGACAGAAGGCAATGACTCGATGTTCTTTAAGTGGAGATGCCCCAAGTGAACTTCATAATGGTGGAATATTAGTGTCCACATGACTGCTGTGGTCCTAATGCCATGAGCAAAAGGAAGAAAACAGGAAGGAAAGAATATTACTACTCTTTATGTATGTGAAAATGATAATCATATAGAAAAGGAGAACATATTGGCAAATTACATGTCGGGCACGTCACTTGAGGAAATGCCCTTAACATTATAAGTTAAAAAATCTGTGTCGGGGCATGACTGGTCAAGCCAGTCTATAAGACACTGTCTCATCTAAGTAACGCCCTATCGGGGCAGTCTATCCTTGCCTGGGTGTAACAAAAATGGACATGTATTTGAACAGCCTAACTGTCAAGAAGAGTTTTAATGCCTCACTCATGGCAAAACGTAAGAAATATCACACGTAAATTATGTGGACTAAACCTCGAACACTAAATCAAGGTACTTACTCGTGGGCAACCCTTTCGTACGAACGCCGGCTCTACCATAGTATGCTGGCTAAAGCGTCGCTCAATAGACTGCGCATGCATAAAGAGACGAGCAGGCAGAAATAATAGAATGGCTTGACGCATATGGCGTACTGACTGCCGTAGTTGGAACGCACTGCAATATTGGGTCAGCTGGTGCGAAATAAGTCACGTGGGGCAGCTTATGTGATTAGTAATGAGGGGGCACAATTTGAAAATAATATGGCCAAGTGGTGAGTTGAAGGAAGTATGCAGCATCGACTAGAAAAACCGAAATACTCCAATTACGTTGTCAGCAATCATACAGACAAAGATAGACAGCCTCGCAGCGGGGCAGAATACTCACCCCGCTCGCAAGAATGGATCAATGTCCCCTCAAGAATAGAACTAATCGGGAACCAAGATAATATAAAGGACCTAGCCCAGAGGAAGCAGGGCTGGACAAGAGAGGGAGGGGGGAGGAAGGAGAGAATGGGAATGGACTTCCAATGATGGCAGGTGAGAGCCAATTCTCTCACGAGAGAAGAATAACTCTGACGACATAATTTTAGCTATAATTGAAATCCCATGACTCTAACGTATGAAGGCCTTTCTGCAATGTCTTTAAATTAAAGATCCACATTTGCTCTTTATAGGCCAACTTGTTGGCCATTTGGACAGTGGCATTAGCAGCAATCTATTCAATACAAAAGCATGACGAGTTGTTCAACGTCATGGCCCATTTCAATGAAATGGAGAACTAATGGTGCGGTTAGAGTGCATGTTCTAATTTTAGAATGATGTTTGTTAATGCGCACATGGACCTCTCTTGCAGTTTTGCCAATATACAACATATGGCAAGGGCATTGGATGGCTTAAATAATGTTCTTACTTTAAATGTACTAAAAGTATGTAACTCCCAATTCTTGCCCTCACTCGAAAACGCGGTCATTTTTTGGGAAAACTTACACACCACACATGATACACAAGGATAGTGACCTCTTACCGGGTTAAGGTTACTATCTCTGATCAAATTGTGTTGCAAAGGCAGTCTATTAGCCCGTGTTAATTTCTGACTCAAATTTCTGCTTTTTTTAAAAGCGAATAGAGGTTTTTGCAAATTCAGGCCAGTTGAGTTGAGTTTAAGATCCTCCAGTTCTTCAAAATGATGGCTTTGATAGTATCATTATACTGACAGTAGGTAGAGACACACACCATTTGCTCCTGAACTGGGCCTTTAATCTTGAGTGAGCAGAGCATTGTGATTAGTGTAGCAAACTCTTTTTCTTGAAGGTGTGACCAATTTTTTAGGGTAACTGCGTTGCAGCAATCTAGTCTGAAGAACCTCTGTATGTTTGTTAAACTGCAGGATACTGGTGCAATTACGGCGTAGTCGTAAACACATGCCATATTGGAGGTTACGTAGCAGGTTTTTGGGATGTTAACTCTTATATTGAAGGGTGGTATTGCTTTCTGTCAGTTTCCTATACAGTTCTGTTTGCAGAAACCCTCCTTCTTCATAAATGGATAAATCGAGGAAAGGAATACGAATGGTAGAATGTTCAAAGGTGAAATGTATATCAGCCAAGCTTTGAACAACACCAGTGTATCTACATTGCCCTCCCAAATAACAAGAATATGGTCTATATATCTACGATATGACTTGATATACTTGAGGAAAGGGTTAATGTTGTTAAGCACTTTGTTTTCTTTAAACAAAGCAATAAAAATGCTGGCCAGATTGGGAACAAAATGCATCCCATCACAGTACCTTTGCTTTGTAAAAAGTAGGTGTCTTTGAACTTAAAGAAACTATTACCTAAGACCAGTTTTGCAGCTGTTGTCAGAAAGTCTGTCGGAACCGCATGAGGAAGAGGATGTCTGTCTAGCATGGTGCGCAAGCTATGGATAGCTTTATCTTGTGGAATATTAGTATAGCGGGCTTCTATATCTAAGGTAACAAGGATTTGCTTGGTGGAATCAAAGGCCAGTCCTTCTACAAGATGAATAACATCACTTGAATCTAACAGTGTTGGGGTAGCCATTGCTATCGGTTTGATAAAGACATCTATGTACTTAGACAGCGGTCCTAAAATAGATCCACATCCAGATACAATTGGGCGACCCAGAGGTTTCAAGGTGTCTTTATGCATTTTAGGGATAATATAAAATAAAGGAATTAGTTCTTTTGAATGGTTCATGAATTCCAATTCCTTACTAGACAGAAAGCCCTCTCGTGTAGCTGTTTCACTAAGTTGGCATATTTTTCTCTTAATCATGGCCATTGGGTCACTGTTCATCTTTTGATAATGGCCAGGAACATTAAGTAATCTGAGCACCTCCTGATCATATGACTCAGCATCCCACACAACTATACCACCTCCCTTGTCAGCTGTTTTAATTACTATTGTTGAGGTCTTATGTCAGGGTTTCTATGGCATGAAATTCAGCTAGTTTCAAATTCGGTCCTTTAGTATTTCTTGGGTGCTCAATACATTTTTCTAAAACCTTGAGGACAATTATTTCAAAAGTCAATACTTCCAGGGGACGCTCAGAGGAATTTGGCGTAAAAGATGAAGGTTTCGCCAATCCAGAAATATTCAGTTCAGACGTATTTATTTTATCTGGAAAAAAAATGCACTCTCAATCTGACGTTTGCAAGAAGTTTTGAACCTCACTGGTAAGATGCATGGCACTCGGAGTCTGTGTAGGGACAAACGAGAGACCTTGTTTAGAATCGACAATTCCGATTCAGATAGGACTCATGTAGGTAGAATCTTGGCCTTGACCTAGTGGGGGAGCATTCTGCATCTGCATATAAGTCTGCATGGGGGTTGCTCTGCCTTGTTGGAAATTCCGGCGGCCACTGTGGCCGCCCCTTCCTTGAAAAGGGTTGTTCTCTGAATTCAAGTTAGTTGGATCCTCATTACCCGAATTACTCGACGATATGTCCGAAAAAGTGACACCTCTCTTCCTGCCAGCACAGCTATTCTGGCTACCATATTGTTTCCAGAATGTTTGGTAGCTGAGATCTTCTGCCAAATATGGGTAAAACACCTCTTTTTTGAACATGGAGATATCTTTTTTGAGTATACTTGTCTCTTTTTCAATAGTTATATTTTTAAATTCTTGGAATGATTTCTCCACTTGTTCAAGTTTCTGTTTAGCTTCAGTAATGAAAGAGTTGGTCAGAAACGATTTTTCTTGCTCGAGCACTGTTTCTATAATTTTCTGACGCCCTCTTTGAGCTGTGGTAATCGTTAAAACCAAGAAGCCAAGGTCATATCTGGTTGGATACAATTAAAGAGAAAAGAACAGAGTATCCTGTTCAGAAAAGTCAAGATAAGCCACAGATGGTAGACAACTGGCAGAATTAAATCAAATACATGAAAATACACGAAGAAGAGGCCTATTTTACGGTGCCCAAATCACGTCACAAGGCAGGCAGGAAAGGATGAGACTTTCACACCTGGATCTCTGTCATACCCATACTCCTTAAAAAATCTCAGACCAAGAAGCAGACTCGAGGCCCAACTACAAAGCAGAAATTGACACATGACCACTGAGATGATGATTGATTGTAACATAATTGGAGGGAAGCTAGGGTGCAAATGTACTCCCTTAACCTGGCTGGTCTTTCTGTATGCTGCTAGACATAAGTGGAAAAGTATGAATGAGGTTGATACCAACCCAATCATAGTGGACGTGTAATCTAGGGTCCTATAGAGAGTAGAGCCAATGGGACGTCGTAATTTTATTGACGTTCACAGTGGCCATTTTGAAGGAAGGGCTTAGTTGCCCCACCTGACATTAATTGTCCAATCCCCTCTCCCCGTTACCACATACAGATATAGCAACTATGATAAAATTACCTTCCTATAACCAATCATTGCATGTTAGGTTTTTAAGATTGCATGTCAATGATGACGAGTTTTTGCTATTTATACTGTATTTTTTCAGAAATTAAGTGGAGTTTTGAAACGAGAGAGAAGATCGAGCCGTTGCTGATGCTCATTGTACTCCCCGTTTTTTGTACTTGTCATTAAACGGACTCCCTTTGCCAAACTATTGAGTTGTCATAGTTATTTGATGCATGAGTATGAATCTGCATCCCCATCTATCTCGAGGGTACTGCTACTCATCTTAAAGGGCTGTTTGGAGATCCCCAGTCAGGTGGCTGGCTGGAGACGGTCCAGTTCACTTGGTTGCAGAGGATGGTTAGATTAGATAAGATACTCATCGGCCGTCGACATAAGTAACTTTGGGTCCTCAGCAATATCACAAGTCCTTTGGCAACCGGCTGATAGAACAAGAAGCTCCCCGTAGATAGTGGTTAGTTTAATTGAAAACCCTGCAGGTTAGGTGTGATGGGACCTTTGCTTTCCCCCAAAAAACCCTTCCCACTTTTACGAGAAGCTGATCGAATGAGCGGCACAGAAAGGCGGTAACAAAGGTGGTAATCCTGAGCGTCCTGAGAGGAAAGTTGCATGCCTTAAACACAATTAAAGGGAAGGTAAGGGAGGGAGGTGGGAGAAATATAACATCAGAGTAAGAGTATAACGTAAATGTATATATAAGGGGAAAACATTGACTCGAGTGTGACCGAGCAATATGAAGAGATATCGTGAGTGTGGCCATGATAAAAGTATACGCCCAGTGCCTGGGTTTTAAAGAGCACTAGAAGAAGCCTTCATTTAAAGTCCTGATAGATAGGATGATGTAGGAGACCAGATCGATTAAAAAGAAATGGGCTTAAATTCCATGTTGGAATATAAATAGTAGCAGGATGCATCTGAGGAAGCAGATGGCATGACATTTGTGTGGCCGGCCAGAGTCTGTCTGTCTGTTTTATGTGTTTTAGTAAATGTATGACTTCATAAGTTAAAACATTTTTTTGAAATAGCATGAAAATTGCACGATTGTAGAGACAAAATGTTGCATGGCATGGATTGACGATTGTTGTTAACAAAAGTAAAAGTAAAATTATTGTTGAAAACATGGGATTGGCGCTTGCGACGATTGGTGCTAGCTCATATTGTTGATTTTGTGTGAAAGTATAATAAAGTGTTATATAAAGAGAGGATAAACAAGTTAAGCATGGAAGGCATTACCCCATTGATACACTTGTGCAAACAGTTGCTGAAGCATGCACCTAAGCTTAAACAGTACATTGCAGAATGGGTTAAAGGTACCGCAAACAGAATGTTTATGCCATGTCCCCAAGGTGGCTCGCTATCTAAAAGGGACCTGCAGCACATGACAAAATATTTACATGCCACATATACGTGAAAAAAGTTAGACAAACGCCTAGCTAGTTTAGAGCTTTGGAAGATGTACCAAGAAGAAAAAGAGGAGGTGCCACCATTAGATTGGATACTGAATATATGCACAGAGGGGGGTGAAGAGCCTTCTGCGCCATCCGCCCCATCAGAAACAAAAAGTCAAGCTAGTAAAGGCAAAGGATTGTACCCGTTGAGGGAACTTAAATCAGCCACGGGATATAGCAACCCGTCATATGAGTCGCCTACACAAAGTAGTGACAAAAGCCCAGAAAAGGACAGAGAAAGAAATATTACCTCCAAAGTCCCAAAGAACAAGGAGAGATGCAAAAAGGAAAAGGAAGATCAAGCACAAGCAAGTACATCTCAAGGTATGGGAAGATAGGTAAAGAGATGGAAAGGAGATGAGGATAGGACTGATGAGATAGCATTCACACAGAACGAATGGCTGGGAGGTCTGATTTTATTGAAACTCAATGGGAAAGGCATTGAAGATATTAGACAAAGGGGAGAAGAAGACAAATTAGAAGGCAAAGAGAAGGAAATGGAAAAATGATAAGAGACGAAGGAGCTAGGAAAAAATATAGGCAGAAACGAGAGCAGTTATATCATGACGAGCAGGTCAGAAAACGTGATCATAAGCAGAGAACAGCTGATGATCAGGAAAGAATAGAACAAAGGAGAATAGAAGAAGTACAAAAAATACAGGAGAAGAGAATAAAAAGATGAAGAGATGAGGAAATGCAAAGGGCAAATGACTGAAGAGATGCGAGGAAACAAGAAGAAGATAGGGTCAGAGAGGAAGCGAGGAAGTGTAGAGAATTTGATGACGACATAGAACGCAAGCAAAGACAAAGAGCACGGGATCTCGAATATCTGGAAATGGAGGTTAAAAAACCTGATCCAGTAGTAGACTGGGAAGATATAGAAGAATTATTTCCTGAGTACGATTCAGTACCAGGCACGTCTAGAGTAAAGCCAGAAGATGACTTTGATACCAGAAGTATCCGAGAGACAATTGATAGAATATATGATGAGATGGGGTTAAAAAAGATACCCCATGGGAAAGGAGAGGATGAGCGTCTTGAGAGCACTCAGTTGTATGATACTGAGAACACCTCCCGAAATAGCAGACATAGAGAGCAGTCCTTAGATAGGCTGACTCTAAATAGAAATGAGGAGGATGAGAGAAGTTGCATGAGTTGGGCACAGACAATATTAGATGCAGAAAGAGAAGAATGTGAAAAAGAAAAGACGAGAGAAGTCGCGAAAGACGCTTCTCTAGGGGAAAGGGAATAAGATGGTCGGATTCCACTGGGTCTGCACCTAAGGCACCAGAGTTAGCCATACAATCAGATCGGCATGTAGGACTGTCATACTGTCAGAGGGGGATGTCTCCACCACCATATGTGAGTAGGCTAAGGACATTGCCAGGTAGACGGCGATGCAGAAATATTACCCCTGCGGTGGACAGAAAAATGATGAGAGAGGAAAAAGAGTTTAATGTATCGCAGTTCCCCTTATTAGAAAAAGGAGGAATAAGGCCTCAATATATACTTTGGCCGCAGATGGATAGAGAAAACCTGAAAAATAAGTTCCCAATGTTGACATCTGGAGCCGGAAAATGACGGGAGGGACCCCTTTATCTATAGGGGATATAAAGGGTCTTTAAATCGCCATAATTGGTGATAGAGCTGATGATGTATAGAGATGTGCAGGTTACCCTGGGATAACTACAGTTAATACTGTGCATGACGGAGCGCCGTTTAACAATTGCCGGACCGCAGTATGGAAAGTGCTCTGAGTGCTATACACAGACACTTCTGATATGGGAGCTATAATGACACGCAAGATGAAGGAGGGAGATGATCCATTGCTTTATATTCAGAATTTCCAAGATACATGGGTACTGGAAATGCGGGAATCTTGGGGGAAATCTATATCCGTGTTTTACCATACATTATGCCAAGGCCTGCCAGAACAGGTACAGAAGCAGCTCAAGAAATTGGTAGCGATTAAGGCTAAGCCATGATCTGAAATACAGCTGACCATCACGCACTAGTGCAGGCTGCTGCAAGAAGAAAATCACGAAAAGGATGCTGCACGAAAGGGCAAAGAGGCTAAATTAGTGTAGAATAAATTATCCAAATATGCCGTTGAGGGGGCAATGATAACTAGTACAGATGGTTCAAATACCCAGCAGGTCAATAACCAAAGGCAGTTTGATCAAAGCAATAATGGGTTTTACCCAAGAGGAAGAGGTTTTCGAGGAATAGGATGGCAGAGTAATCAGGGAGGTTTTCAAAATATGCAAAGCGGAAACCAGGATATGCAAAATGGGCAAGTAATCAGACCACCGCCAACACAGGGCATCCAGCACATATGTGCAGAAGCCAAGAAATGGTACAAAATGATCAATTCACAAGAGGGGGGATGGTGAATCCATCTGCATTCTCACAGCAGAATAACACGGTACAGCAGCAGAGGTCGAAGTGGGTGGGAGCAGTCAGGAGCGTTGCTCCTATACTTTTATTTTTAGGTTTCACCGTTCCTATACCTTTATTTAAAAAATAAACCATTCTGGTTTAGTTTTAAAATAAAAGTGTAGGAAGAAGTTGAAGCTTGCATTTCAGTGCACTGCACTGCACATTCCCATAAATAGTAGGTGTATTTGTTTGGGGGTTTGGATTGTGTGTGGGAGAGGGCACAGCAATGGGGTTTGTGGGGAGCGGGGCAGACCAGCAGGGAATATAGTTCCACTACTTCTTTGCATACACTTTGACCACTGTACAGCAGCAAGCACCAAGAGTACAGCAAAGCTTGCAACCGCAGCAGAAGGTGACCCATTTTCCACAGGGACAGTCTCAACAGTTGCCAATGCAACTGTTACAAACAAGAGGCACAGGACAGGTACTGAATTCTGGAATGGGAGATGCCACAGGTGATGGAGGAAATCCATTCACTCAGAGTGGGACAAGATTATATATGGACTAGGACAGCTCACTGAGAGACCTGATGTGTTCTGTCCTATCAGTGACACCGAACCCTCACGAGGAACCAAGGGTAGATGTCTGTATAGGGGATAAAGAATATTATTTCTTAGTTGACACGGGTGCAACATGCTTGTGTATACGTGAAGACAAGTTTTCTTTGTCCGGCGATACCATAAATACTCAGGGCTTTACAGGAGCAACAAGTCGTGTTCCTTTTACAAAAGAACTTCCAGTTTCCATAGGAGAATGTGACATGAAAGTGCCACTGCTATATTCAAGGCAGACTCCTATAAATATATTGGGACGAGACCTAATGACAAAGTTAAACATGACAATCTCATTCACAGAGAAGGGCATAGTATGTTCAACTCCAGGAATGCATTATTTGAACGTGTCCAAAATGATTAGAGCATACGCAGGACAAATGGCTATGAGAGCTATTCCTTTGGAACCAGAGATATTCGCATATGGGGTGTGCATGTTAATGTCATGGCTACCAGGCCTTGAAGACAAAACAATGAGAACCCCAGATGAGTTTCTGTTCAGACCAAGAATACCTATCCATGAGGAAAGGGGACAAGTGTTTCCCTTAACAATACAAGCAGCCATAGTGCGAGGAGAAATTGCTTTGCTTGATGGTTGTGATGATGAAGGCAGACAATGGTGCGCAGTAATTGTCTTCGGGGAAGGTTACAGATTGACTGACATCACTGATGACGATCTATTTGACAAACAAACAGATGAAGATTAGATGACATTTGAAGTAGATGTCATTTATTGGGGTACCTGTCTCAGTATGGACTACAGGCCCTTATCACATAGGCGTGCTGAAAGGAATCGAAGAAGGGAATATTAAATTGAAACCAGGAGCAATTTTACCAAGAGCACAACAGTATCCCAGGTCTAGGGAGGCAGATGAAGGGATTTTTAAGACAATTTCGCCATGATGCATCAGGGCATCTTAGTGACATCAGAGTCGTCATGCAATACTTTGATTTAGCCTGTGGAAAAAGGGAAGGGGAGGTCTTGGAGGCTAGTACAAGATCTTCGCCTGACAAACCATAGTCGAGGCTGAGTTCCCTCTAGTCCCGAACCAGTCCACGATCCTATGTAACATACCCATTGAATCACAGTATTTCACTATGATTGACTTGAAAAATGCATTTGTCTCGGTCCCATTGCACAAAGATTCGCAGGATTTTTCATCAATTACGTTCAGACAAGTTTGTCTGAAAAGCATAAGACTACCTCAACGGTTTGTGAGTCTCCTTCGATTTACAATAGAGTCCTGCAGATGGATTTAAGCAATATTGCATTAGAAAGTGTTGTTTTGCAATATGTGGATGACATTTTAATTTGCAGCACAACAGAGGAAAAGTGCAGACACGATGCCATTCAGCTATTGACTACACTTGCTGAGAAAGGATATAAAGTTGACAAAGAGAAGTTACAATATTGTCAACAAGAAGTGCTGTACATAGGCCAGCTGATCTCACATGAAGGGAAGAGGGTTACCCCTGAAAGAGCTAAAGCCACACACAATAAAACAAATGCAGAGTTTTCTAGGGTTATGCAATTATGTCAGGGCATGGGTATTTGATTACAGTTTGTATACTAAGCCCTTATTACAAGCCTTAAAGTAAAAACAAGCAACGAAAGAAAAAATAATGTGGACTAAGAGCATGGAGGAAGGGTTTGATGACTAAAAAAGGCCATTTGCACGGCGCCAGTCTTAGGGAT
Organism: Ambystoma mexicanum; assembly: GCF_040938575.1. Classification (NCBI taxonomy): domain Eukaryota; kingdom Metazoa; phylum Chordata; class Amphibia; order Caudata; family Ambystomatidae; genus Ambystoma; species Ambystoma mexicanum. The sequence continues at coordinate 835,577,255 of NC_090928.1, forward strand.
TCCCAATTATGCAGAGGAATTATATCTGTTTTCACACATGAATGGCAGTGTTATGACAGCAGTCCTTACACAGAAAACCACGTTGAGGTACAAGCCCCTGTCATACTACAGTGGGAATTTCGACCCAGTAATGAGAGGTCACTTTCCGTGCGAACAAAGTTTAGCTGCCGCGGCATTTGCCATAGAGAAAGCTACAACCATTGTGATGGGGTGCCCAATGACGTTATTCATCGAGCATGCATTAGTTGCAATTTTATAGAAACCAAAAGGCACGTTGACATCTGACAGAGCTTCTGCTTATGAAGTGGCCATATCAAATCCAGCGATTAAAATAGTTTGATGCAAAATAGTGAACCCAGCTATGTTCATAGCAGAGCCAGTCACTGAAAGAGAGCCAATACATGATTGTGCAAACTATGAAGAATTTTATGATGAGATTCCCAGAGTGAAAGAAAATGCACTGGCAGTAGGAGAAATCGCCTTTGTTAACGGTTCTTCTAGGATCGATCAAAATGATGGACAAAGATATACAGGTGCCGCTGCGGTGAAGCACACGGAAAATGGGGAATTTCAAGTACTTAGTAGTGCACGGTTACCCTCACATTATTCAGCACAGGATGCAGAATTATTGGCGTTGATACTCGCACTTGAAAAATCACGCAGACCAGGAAGTAACGGTGTACAGTGACTCCGCCTATGTGACATCTACAGTGCATGCAGGCTGAGCGTGCTGGAAAAGAAGGTGCTAACTCCAAGCGGACGGCACGCCAATGCAGCACACCACATTATTGGACAGGCCGATTAAAGCACTACAGCTCCCAGTCGGAATAGCGGTCACAAAATGTGCCACCCACACGAAAGGGACAGATTTTATCTCACATGGAAATCAAGCAGCAGATACTGAAGCCAAGCATGTGGCAACCGAAGATGAAATAATAATGAATGTGGAAATGTCTGATGTGCATGAGAACATGATTGTTGCACAAAGTGAGCCGGAAGGCCATAACAATATGCCAAAAACTCAGTTAATGGAGCTCCAAGGAGAAACACCACAGGAGGAAAAGAACCTATGGAATCAAGAGGGTGTTCTTTAAACCCTTCCGAGAGCTTGTGGTGACAAGACAGCACTGGTAAACCAGTAATGCCTATAGCCTTATTGAAGATAGCACTGGAACAGTTACATTATCCAGTGCACATAACAAAAGAGAATTTAGCAGCAACAATTGCAGAAGACTGGTATATACCGAACTTTGCAGAACACGTTGCATTTTCTATGATAAACTGCATAATCCGACAGAAGTTCACAGCTGGGTATACAGTACATGTGATTAGAGGAGTCATCCCAAGGCCAGATGGGCCTTTTCAGCACTTGCATATCGATTATGTCGATATGATTCAAGTATGTAACGGGTACAGGTATTTAATTGTTGTGGTATGTCCATTCGCTAGATGGATAGAAGCAGGTCCATGTACACACCCAGATTCTACCTGTGCGGCCAAATTCCTGGTGAGGGAGGTGTTTCCCAGATGGGGAGTGTGTGAAGTGATGAGGTCAGATAATGGTCCTCATTTTGTTAATGCAGTATTTGAACAGATCAGCTTGCAACTTGGTATAAAGCACAAGTTTTCTTCGGGGTATCATCCTTAAGGGAATGGAAAATGTGAGAAGCTCAACGGCTTGTTAAAGGAAGGATAGCCAAGTTGAAGCTTACTCTGAAGAAGGGATGGTTATACTGTCTTCCACTGACACTGTATGCACTCAGAAACCAACCTGGTTCTGACCACCATCTCACGCTGCACGAAGTTGTGACGGGTTGAAGGATGCAAACACCTTTAACACCCCAAACTAGAGCTAGATGTGATGCTCAGCCAACAGGGGAAGTGTTAGGATTCGAAATGCAAAACTACTTGAATTGCATGACATCTTGTTTTTCTGTAATTTCAAGAAAGCTGCAGCGATGTCAAGAAGGGTGTATGGCAGTACAGAACACAGAAGGAGATGCTACAACAGATAAAGTTTCAGAATTACGTGTACCTCAATTATTCCTTCGGGACACTGTCTTAGTAAGAAATCACACAAGAAAAAAGTGGGACGAGCCAAGGTTCCACGGCCCATTCATAGAAGAGGACATCACACCCTCTGCATTCAAGTTACAGGGAAGAAGAGCTTGGATCTTCCTTGGTGATGTCAAGCCATACATCGGAGAGATCCCTCTGCCCGCACCCCACTGCGAAGAGACTACAGATGACGGGGAAGAACCAGCACGTGCAGACAAGATCCATGACGAGGAAGAAGGACGCATGACCAGTCAAGCAAAAAGCAAGAAAATTTGGTGTAAACATGTGGCTTAGTTCTGGACATTTCCTTTAAGCAAAATAAGAGAAGAAAGACACATAACACAAACACTCTGTGCATCCTAGTTGCAGGGTGAAAGAGAAGATTTGCATTTATAAGCCACAAAATAGCTTGTTGACTTTGGACTTTGGACTAAGGCACACTAAAGCCTTGATAAGAAAAGCTATGCCAAATTTTGATTGAGGATACATAAACTGGAAGAAAATACAGTATCCTGAATCCTTCGACACAGAATCCTTGTTCGGACTCACTTATGGTGTCACGCAATAGAGACCACACCAAAGACATTCTGATCTATTTCGAGTTAGTATTCAGGTCCTACCCGTTGCTGGTGGAAAGCTCACAAACATAACAGAGTTTCTTCAAGATCCTCAAAACGAAAATACAGTAAAGAGGCTGCTCATAGTGGTTGCAGAACAGTTTATTTTACTTCCGGGGTACAGCGAGGACAAGACAAATGTCACTATCAGAGGAGAATAACAGACTAGATAATGCTGTATTTTCTCGCTTAATTGAAGACTTTCCAGAACTTGTGGGGAGACATGCCAATGTCGACGTCCTCACTTTCGTCAGAGATCCGCCAAACACTATACAACTGAGTATGCTCCTGCATAACATTGTGATTCAGGTCGAACTTTCTAGTCATCGAAATCACAGAAGAGTGTAGAAACTTTCCTTCGAGGGAAAGATCTTGGAGGTGTTGCAAAGGACTTCACTTTTGTTTATGCTGACAAAAAAATAAATAAAACAACATGTCGTCTGGAGTCAAGGAGATTAGAGGTATAGACTGGGAATTGGTCTATATGGAACATGAAAATTAAGATTTACTGAACTTATTGCCTCATTTGGAACTTTCGTTAGTGGAAAGAGAACTGTTTCCAGAGACAAGAGACAGTCTATTATTTGGATCAAGAGGATAATCGGTCCAGCACTCGTGACCTACAAGCAGACAGCAGAGTCCAGATATAGTGACACTGTTTAGCATGCATTAAAATAATTAGTTTTGCTTCCTTAGATGATCGAGATGGGAAGCCAAAACAGCAGCATAATCCTCCCCTATGAGGAGAGACATTCATATTGGCCCGGGAACAAATGCTGTAAAACCACCTAGAAGTGTATAATTTAACACATGCATTGTGTTCATTGTCATACTGTTATCATTAACAATTAGATAATTAATTAATTTTATAGGTGCACAAAGCATTCAGATTCCCATGCACCCACCTAATGATGCACGCATGATACCTACAAAGGTGCCCAGACCTTACATAGTCATTCCATTTCCTAGAAAAAATTATAGACTGACTGAGCTTGAGATGGATGTGATAAACAATGACACACACACAGCACTTGTTTTAAGAAATGAATTGAAATGCTGGAGACAGGGTCGGCAAAGTAAATCAGATAAGGGATTGCTGAAAGGTCGACCTACACAGATAAAGAGCACATACACACCTGGTCTAGTGTCACTGGTATCAGAATCACATTTTAGAGAATGGGGAAAGTTTGGACAAACAACGATGAGAAGTTTTACAGCAAAAGAAGTTGAGAGAAAAACTGAGAAAACTGAACTTTTAAAGGGACAAAAGGCATTAGAGAATAAACAAATAGAGACAACACCGGCAAGCACACCTGATCCAATGAGACATGATCATTTTTGAGAGACATGTTCATGCCCAGTTGGTATGTTGAAAGGATGAAGCATATTGCACTGTCTCCTACTCGAATAATGCTAGTGGAAACGCCCGGATCATTGATGGAGATGCCTGAGAATCCTCCAGCAAGAAGGAGCTATACAGACATACTGTGTGACATGCTTGTGGAAGCTCATATCAAAAGAATAAGAGCCAGAAGAAGCACACAAGAAGACAATAACGGATTGAACAATTACCTGGACAGCACAGCACACTTGGGAAACAACATATGGTACCAGCATATGAAGGAAGTGGGAAGGCGTTCTTCAGTGGAAGAATGCTTTGTTTGTGCACTCCTGCCGTACAGCATGGGGAAGTAAAAAATCTTCATAGCTTTGGAGATCGATGACAAAACAGCACACTGCCTATCACACATAGCAATGTGAACGACCAGAGGCCAATTTACAAGAAGTGATGCTTCGCTCAAGTGGGCAACTGAAGAAACTGATCCAGATGAAGATAACTATGTCCAAGACCTAAAGACGAGAAATAATGGCAAAATGAAGAATATTGTGATCAGATATGAGAAACCCAGAGTGAAAGGAGCAGAGATCAGAAGAGAAGCAAACAAAAACCTGAACATCAAAGGAAAATCTACAGAAGAAGTTCGAAGATGGAAGGACAGAGGTCAAATACAAATTTGGGGAACAGTGCTTTCTCCAGATGGATGGGAGAAAGGAGTGGTGATCTGCAGAGCATGGATGATCATTGGATACTATAAAGAAAACATTGAAAATGCACAAATGATATGCAAACCATTATGGCCGAGGCTTGCAAGACTACTGACATGGGTCCAAGACAGAGGAGGACCATTGCAGATAGTGCCTCTGGATAGTTCCAAACTATGCTTTAGAAACAATGGTACAAGAAAAATGGGAGAAAATCAAAACTTTGAACAAATCTTCGATGCTACTGGAATGATGCATGGAACTGCAGTGATCATGGATCATTATTGGGCGTGTGGATCCAAAGCATATATCAGATTGCCGAACAATTGGGGAGGTATATGTACATTGGTGAATGTCCATGTTCCAGCATTGGTGATTCCAAAAAGTGATCTGAATATTCAAAGTTTCCTGAAAGCAAATGCTCACCTGAGGAAGAAGAGATCTGTGGAACTAATGAGCCAAATGAAGAGAGAAAACTACTTCTCTGCCAAGTCGATAGAAGCTTTTGCTGCAATCCCATATGAACATAAGTTGTTCAGCTTAACCTCATCACTGTTCACAACAATTCTGATGCCAAGAATTCAGGTTGGAGCAAATACTAAATGGTTGCAGATAACCAGATGGGAGTTACTGCAGACCATCAACACGACCATAAAAGGATTTAATGCAATCAAAGAAGAGTTAAGAGAAATTCGACTAAAGACGCTCCAGAACAGACATGTCCTAGACATGATCACAGCCGTGGATGGCAGTGTTTGTGCAAAAATCAGAGAATCATGTTGCACATTTATACCTTCAAACGATGATGAAAATTGAACCTTAACAGGAGCTATAGGTATGCTCACACAATTACAGAATCAGATGATAGATGAAGTGGACGAAGTTGATGATGACAGTTGGTTTGGAACACTGTTTTCATGGGTTCCACAATGGATGGCAGATGCATTTAAGTTCCTAGGTGCCCTGTTGGTGATGATATTGCTTGGAGTCTGTGTAATCAATCTAATAATCTCTCAGTGCCAGAGAAATGCAAACAAGGCCATAGGGATGAAAATCATGATTGATGTTGAGTCAGGATGGAAGCCCAAGGAACTGACTGACGAAGACATAAGAGACTGTGAAGGCCAGCATTTATGCACCAGAAGGAACAAAGTTCCTGTATCCTAGAAAACATGGAAAATATGTGGGAAGATGGATCTATTGCATACCAAGTGAAGAATGTCAGCTAATGACATGGAACAAAGATGAGCATGTGAGGACAGCAAGATGCTTGAAGGGAGTTATAAAGATATGGCCCCCAAGGAAGCATCTCTTCAGACCTAGATGTCTAGATCCAAAGGATGAAATTAAAGTGGACACAAAGAAGGAAGTGAGAGTGGTTGATGAATCGCCCAGAAGGGGGAGTGAAGAGGAAGTGCAAGTATCATCCACACTCCAGCCACCCCCTTCTTAGTACCCAGTGTTTTCACGCCAAAGTATGTGACTTATGAAGAACAAATAAACCAGCAAAGAGCAGCTGTTGGGCTCTGTCAAGTGCCTATTAGAGTAACAGCACTTATTGAAGTACCGACACCTAAGAAGACCTGAACAGTAAGGTACCCATTGAGAAAACCATATCTACAGTCAAGACAAAATGACGGTTGTCAGAATGGAATACCCAAAGAAGCCAAAAAGATAACAAAGGAAGACAAATGGAGACATCATAAGAAATCGGACGGACACACATATAGATGATATGAAACCAGAGAATGCTGATGGAAAATTAAGTCAAAAGGAGATCCTATTGATACATGACATCTTGAACCCAAGATGAAGAAACTTATGCCATATACACGATGAAGATATTCAGTTAGTTTAAACGTGTACAGATGCAAGAAACCACCAGAAGCAAATAAATTGTTAAGCTTGCTTATGCTTAGTATTTGTATTTTGTATTTATTTTATTTGTATAGCGCAGACCAGGCCCGGAGGCTACCGGGTGCATTTCTTAAGGCAATGGTTACATACGTTGCATACAATGATGATATATCAACAATAAGTAAGGCATAGAAATAGACATGTGTAGGTGGTACATGGAAAGTCAAGTAATGCATCCTTACTGATGTTATTGCAGCACGTTTTAGTAAGAATCTTAGGCATTGGAGGAGGCGAGCCAACATTTGGCTTTGTGTTTGAAAAGGTTGAAGGAGGGGAGGTTTCTGATAGTCAAGGGGACAGTATTCCACAGTTTGGCTGCCAGGACTGGGAAGCTAGACCCACCGGCTGTTTGGAGCTTGTATCTGGGTATCGTTAGGCTCTGATTCAGGGTAGATCTAAGTGATCGGACTGGAGTGTACATCGTGAATCGTGAGGAGAGATACGTGGGGGCCAGATTGTTCAGGCATTTGTAGGTAAGGGCAAGCGATTTTAGTGAGATCCTTTGGGTGACTGACAACCAGTGAAGGTTCTTCCTGGTATCCGAGATGTGTGCAGATCTGGGGATATTGAGGGCTGCCCTGATGGCGTTATTTTGTATAATTTGGAGCTTGTCTAGGTTACACTGGTTAGTGCCCTGGTACAATGCATTGCAATAGTCAAGTTTAGACATGACCAGGGTCCTAGCCAGGGTAGTGCAGTTATGTGAGGAGAGGAGAGGACGACAGGCTGTGATCAACTTGCAGGTATAGGCGGCGGCGGCCGCAACTGCATTGGTTTGTCTGTGAAGGGAGAGGGTGGAGTCAAGGTAGATTCCAAGTGTTTTTGTGTCTTTAGAAACTTTAGTTATGTTTCCATCAATGTTAAAGGAACTAAACATAGGGTTCAGTTTGTTTAGTCTTTGCTGAGTACCTAGGATGAGGAGCTCTGTCTTGTCATCATTGAGACAGAGCTCATGTTGGGCCATCCAAGTTTGAATGACATGGTAGACATCGTTCAAGGCTTTTGAGTCTAAAGTGTAATCACCCGTGATGGGGATGAGTATCTGGGTGTCATCCGCATAATTTGTGTAGGTAACACCCAGGTAATCAAGCACATCGAATAAGGGTTTAGTGAATACATTATAAAGGGTGGGGGAAACGCACGATCCTTGGGGGACTCCGCACGGGACTGGTGCAGGGTCAGCCGCAGAGGTGGGCGAGAATACCCTCATCTGTCTGTTTGCCAGGAAGGATTGAATCCAGTTTGTGGCCATGTCAGAGAAGTGAGCTGCAGTTTTCAGGTGGTGACAGAGGATTTGGTGATTAACCAGATCAAAGGCAGCAGATAAGTCTAGTAGTAGTAGCATGGCTAGTTTACCTTTGTCTTTGATATCCTCGATTTGGGTCTTGAGATCAAGGAGGGCTGTCTCCGTACCATGCTTCGGTCTGAAGCCGGATTGTCTCATGCCTAGTAGGTTGTTTGATTCCAGATAGTTCTGTATCTGAAGATAGGCTGCTCTATCTAAGATCTTTAGCAGAAAAGGGACCGTTGTGATGGGTCTATAATTGGTTGGAACCTCCGGGTCTAAGGTGGGTTTTTTTAGGAGAGGGATAACCCAAGCATCCTTTAGGTTATTGGGGACCACTCCCGATTGAAAGGAGGCATTGATGAAAGAGGTTATAAAAGGAGCGAGGTCATGAGCCGACTCCTTAATGATAGGGGCTGGACAGGTGTCCCCTTGGCAATTTGAGGGTTTTAGATTGCGGATGATTTTTTCAACCTCCAGAACGGTGAGTGGTGTGAAGCTAAACGGCACCGGGGAGTCGAGGGTTGTTATTTTGGGTGGCCTGGTATTGCTAAATGAAGGGGTGTGGAGGGTGTTTTGTTTGGCGTTGATTTTGGCTTGTAAGGTGGATATTTTGTTAAGAAGGGCATTTTGTATGTTGTTGCACCAGGTGCTGTCCTTAGTGCACGTGTCCGGTGCAGGGGAGGGAGATTCTAGCTCTTTAAGGATTTTGAATAATTCCCTGGTGTTCGATTCTGCCTGGCATATTCGTGTGTTGTATGTCTCCTTTTTGGCTTGTAATATGGCCTCCTTGTAATTAAGAGAGGGGGAGGCTTTGTTAGCAGCACTGGGATGGCTTTTCCAAAGGGCTTCAGCTTTGCGCTTTACTTTACGCATCGCGTTGAGCTGCGGGGTGAACCAAGTGTTCAGGTGGGACTGTTGTTTAGCTTTACGGATTTTTAAAGGAGCTAAGCTCTCAATGGCATTGGTCATTAGGCTGTTATAAATGTCTACTAGGACAGTGGGGTCCTTATCCTTCTGCTGTGCAGCAAAGGTGTTCAAGCAAGGGAGGATAAGAGGAAGCAGTTTCTCCCTGGTGATATCTTTTTTGTTTCTGGTAGGTATAGCGGGGGCTATGGTAGGTATGGGTTGGGGGTTGGTGGCTGGAAGGAGGAAGGTAATAACATGATGGTCCGACCAGGCGCATGCATCATTAGAAGTGACATTGGTGTTACAGTTAAGGTCGGCTAGCCAGTCGAGCGTTCTTCCTTTGATGTGTGTGGGATCACGAATACGCTGCTGGAAGCCTAGGTTGGAGAGGGTGGTGTCTACTTCAGTAGCCATGTGGTCCTTGGGATCTGAGAGACCTAGGTTAAGGTCTCCTAGTAGCAGTATCTGAGAGTTGGGCTTGGTGTTAGTCGACAGGGTGGATGCAACCTCATCTGTGAATGAACCTAATGGGCCTGGAGGTCTGTATATAAGGTGGAGTGTTGCTGTATTGGTAGGAGAGAGTGATAGTTTCACTGAGAGAGATTCTGCAGAACTAAATTGTATGAGGGGAGCAGCTCTCATAACGATTTTGTTGCTGTGAATAAAGGCGACTCCACCACCTTTCGACAAGTTGGAGTGGCGGTCGTTTCTGATGATGGTATAACCCTTGGGTAGGGATAGAGCGAGGAGAGGACCAGAGGCTTCATGTAACCAGGTTTCGGTAATAGCTAGGAAGTCCAGGTTCTGGACCGTGATGAGGTCAGCGATGTCAAGGGCGTGTGCTGTGAGGGATCTAGCATTGATAAGGGCTCCCTTGAGTGCTGCGATAGGTAGGGTGGATGGTGGAGGGCTAGGCGTTGCTGTAGGGGTGGGTAGTGGAAGGGCAGTGCGATTGTGCACAATACTGGGTGGTCTAGGCAGTCTAGTTCTAAGTCTGCTATTCCTTTGTTGTACAGAACATGGGATGTTTGGGGTGGGTTTGGTAGCAAAGTGCTTGAGCCAGAGGGCTGGGTCATTGAGGTAAGGGTTCGATATAGGCACAGGATGGTAGAGCATGATTGATGGGCGAATAAGTAAGATCTTAGTTATACTTGTGCGGTGGCTATCGGCAGTGCAGGCTGATAGTCCTAGGAGGACTATACATATAAGGATAATGCTGGCAAAGGTTCTTGGCTGCATGTCGCAACTTGTATTTCTCAATGTGCACTACTTAGTAGTTAGATTGCAGCAAGCGCCAACATATACATATATACCTCAAAAGCGCTTTATACATGAGTATAATTCCACTATGCACATGAGCAGAATTAAACAAAGGTTACTAAAGGTCCCAAGAGGAGAGTGTTACAGCAAACAAATCGAGAATTAAGACGAAGCAAAACTCAGTTGAAGGTAACCATGGCAAGAAGCCAAGGTCGTATCTGATTGGAAAAGGCCAACAGTGGATACAATTAAAGAGAAAAGAACAGAGCATCCTGTTCAGAAAGGTCAAGATAAGCCACAGGTTGATTGATTGATATTTTATTTCTATCGCGCTCGTATTCAAGTGTTTCAGAGCGCGACAAGGCAAGGGAGGGGAACAGGGGAGAGCAAAACAGCGATCTTACTAGGCCCAGTGACATTGAGAACGCGCAAGTGCATGGGGGAGGGGGGAGGGGAAAAGTGCATGGAAGGGAGGAAGAGGTGGAAAGTGCGAAGCAGAGGAGAAACAGATAAATAACAATAAATAAATAATAAAGGCAACAAACCGTGGTAATGCAGCCAGCAATTTGCAAGTGCTATGTTTAAGGCAGCAGACAGGGTAGGACTGATAAGTGCAGGGGGGGCTGTATAGGTGCAGATACAGACCCCAGTGCAAGGGGTGGCCCGGAGGCAGTGCGGGACGGTGGCAGGATGAGCAGGTGCCTGGGCCCAAAAGACAGAGGGTGGCCAGGTGCACGGTGCCAAGAGAGAACAGATCAGCAGGGGAGAGGGGGAGCGAAGGCAGAAGAAAAGAGGAAGGTCTTGAGGTGCTTCTGGAATGGGAGATGGTTCTCCTCAAGTTTTAGAGTAGCAGGGAGGCTGTTCCAGAGTGAGGCCCCAGCTGAAGACAGAGATCTACCCCCAGCTCGTTTCTTAGAAAAATGACTGACCCTGAGTGAGTTGGAGGTAGACGAGCGAAGAGCTCGAGAGGGGAGGTATTTGCGGAGGGATAGCTGAAGGTATTTTGGACCCAGGCCCCAGAAAGCCTTGTGGACAATGCAGAGGGTTTTGAATTTAATCCTTGCATCCACTGGGAGCCAGTGGAGAGATTTCAGAGCTGGAGAGATACGATCCCAGGGCTTGAGGCAAGGACAAGCCTCGCAGTCCTGTTCTGGATTAGTTGCAGAGGGCGGAGAGTAGAGGCAGGTAGATTTAGAAAGAGGCTGTTACAATAGTCCAAGCTAGAGAGAACCAGAGCTTGAGATACCATGAGCTTCTGGTGGAAGGAGAGGAAAGGCAGAGTACCTCTGAGGAGGTGCAGTCGGAAATTTGACTTTTTAGAGACCTCAGAGATGTGGAAAGGGTGGAGTCAAAGATGACCCCGAGGTTCTTATCCTTGCAGGTGGGGGTAGGAGGAGGGCCAAGGGAGGCCGGCCAGAGAGTGAGGGGAAAGAATGATGAAGGTGTGCCGATGAGGAGTGCCGATGAGGAGGATCTCCGTCTTGCTGGCATTCAGACAAAGATCATTGGCGGCACACCAATCTTGAATGGCAGTTAGGCAATCAGAGATGAGAGAGGGAGAGGAGGTGGCAGAGGGCAGCCTGAAAATGAGTTGAGTGTCGTCAGCGTAGCACTGGAAATTTGAGAAGAAAATGGCAATGCAGTGGACGAGAGTTGCCAGGTATTGGTTGAAAAGCCAGGGCGAGAGGTTAGACCCCTGGGGAACACCACAGGTAGAGAGGAAGATAGATGAAAGGAAGGACCCAAGTTGGACCTGGGAGGGTCGATCTGAGAGGAAAGAGGTCAGCCAGGCCAGAGCCTGATCAGTGATACCCAGGTTTTCACGGAGACGGTTGAGCAGGATGGTATGGTTGACCGTGTTGAAGGCAGAAGAGAGATCGAGGAGGATGAGGACAGAGGGAATGTTAGAGTCAAGGTTGGTGAGCAGATCTTCACAGATGTTTAGGAGAGCAGTTTCCGTGCTTCTGGCAGCTCTGAAGCCAGACTGGTGGTCATGGAGACAGCCAACAGAATTGGAATGAAGGTTAAGCTGAGAGATGGCCAACTTTTCCAGGAGTTTGCCAAGAAAGGGAGTAATGGAAATTGAGCGATAGTTAGCTGGACAAGAAGGATCAGCTGTGGGTTTCTTGAGAAGAGGATGCACAAAAGAGATGGTAGAAGACTGGCAAAATTAAATCAAATACGTGAAAATACATGAAGAAGATGCCGATTTTACAGTGTCCAGCTCACGTGACAAGGCAGGCAGGAAAGCATGAGTCTTTCACACCTACGCATGGATCTCTGCCATACCCATACTCCTTAAAAAATCCCAGACCAAGAAGCACACTCGAGGCGAAACTACAAAGCAGTAATTGACACATGACCACTGAGGTGATGATTGATTGTAACATAATTGGAGGGAAGCTGGGGTGCAAACAAACTCCCTTCACCTGGCTGGTCTTTCTGCATGCTGCTAGATGTAAGTGGAAACGTATGAATGGGGTTGATGCCAACCCAATCATAGTGGACCGTGTAATCTAGGCTCCTATACAGAGTAGAGCCAATGGGAGGTCGTACTTTTAGTGACGTTCATAGTAGCCATTTTGAAGGAAGGGCTTAGTTGCCCCACCTGACATTGATTGTCCAATCCCCTCTCCCTGTTACCACATACAGATATAGCACCTATGATAAAATTACCTTGCTATAACCAATCACGTTGCATGTTAGGTTTTTAAGATTGCATGTCAATGATGACGAGTTTTTGCTATTAATACTGGTTTTTTTTAATTAAGTGGAGTTTTGAAGCGAGAGAGAAGATCCAGCGGTTGCTGTTGTTCATTGTACTCCCCGTTTTTTGTACTCGTCATTAAACGGACTCTCTTTGCCAAACTATTGAGTTGTCATAGTTATTTTCTGCATGAGTGTGAATCTGCATCCCCATCTAACTTTAGGGTACTGCTACTCATCTTAAAGGGCTGTTTGGAGATCCCCAGACAGAGGGCTGGGTGGAGACCATCCAGTTCACCATCAAGGTAAAATAAAATGTGTTAGATAATAGATCTCTTTTTCAATGATACATCCTCCACCCAGTACAACTACATGCAGATAGAAGTAAAATCAACCAACACTAACAAGTTCTTAGTCACATAGTCAATGAATCTAATGGGCACCCTATCACCATAACCCTAATTTTCCCATACTTGTTTGCATGTGCATGCTCTGGGCTTCATCACTGCCTGCACATGTTTAAGAGTTTTTCACTACATTTGCGCCATACATATACCAATAAGTTTTGCATAATCTCCTTGTTCACATTCTCCACAGTAAACACCCTTAATCGGCCATGGCCACCAATCTCATCCTTAAAGACACTGATGGTATTAGACATTACATCTCACTATACCAAAACGTTCTTCTGTCAATGGATCAAACACCAACTCATACTCACAGCTTTTTGCTCACACTTCTATACCCATTCTTCAATTCTCTCCAAATGATGTCATATTCCTGATCCAAATCACTCCTCTGCAATGTTTCGTCCTCGGAAATGCACATAAGTTAGCACCCGTAATGTCCTCCTCTTGAAGTATAGACAAATAGTCTGCTTCCATATTCCACTTTCCATGTAGATGTTCGACCTTGGAATTATTTTCTTGCCGGTCCATCATCCATTTATAGATCCTAGGAGGCAATGTCCCAAATCATTTCTGTTGAATAAGTGCATCACGTTTATGGCCTCGTCTAAATATGTAGGCCCTATATAGTACAACATTTCTCTTTCAATAATAGCACACCGTGTAAGCAAAACTTGTTGTAAAATAACGTTGATTGACATATTACTTTCACCTACAGATTAAAAGAAGGAACCACAGAATTTACAAGTAGTATGATATGATATGGCATTTATAACGCGCCTGTACACAAGTGTTTCTAGGTGCGACAAGACAAGGAGGAGGAAACAAAGGGAGGACAAAGCAACAATCTTTCTAGGCCTTGTGTCATTCAGATCACGCAAGTGCGAGGAAGAGAGAAGGGGAAAAGTGCCAGGGGGGAGGGGAAGGGAGAAGTGCAGGTAAATCAATAAGTTGAGCCAGCAGGTGTCTCATAAATGAAGAGAGAAGGGACTGCAGGTTGCAGGAACATATCCTTAAGCGCTGGGGGAGGCCGGAGGCAGTGCAAGGGTAACTGGACATGCAGGAGACAGGGCCCGAGATCAGAGGGTACATCTGCAGGGGAGAGAAAGAGAGAAAGCAGAAGCGAAAAGGAAGGTCTTCAGTTTCTTCCTGAAGTGGAGGTGGTTCTGCTCAAGTTTGAGAGAGGCAGAGAGTATGTTCTAGATGGAGGTCTCAGCCGAGGGGAGAGATCGCCCCCAACTCTCTGCTTGGAGAAGCGCCTGACCCTCAGAGAGTTGGAGGTGGATGAGTGGACAGCTCGAGAAGGAAGATGTTTTGGAAGAGAAAGTTGGAGGTAGAGCAACCCCAGGCCCCAAAAAGCCTTGTGGACGATGCAGAAGGACTTGAACTTGATCCTTGAAGCCACAGGGAGCCAGTGAAGAGATTTCAGTGCAGGAGAGATAAGATCAATGGGCTTGAGGCCAAGTACAAATTTCCAGTCCTGTTCTGGATAAGTTGTAATGGTCGAAGAGTAAAGGCAGGCAGATTTAGAAAGAGACTGTTGCAGTAGTCCAGCTTAGAGAGGACCAGAGCTCTGGAGACAGTGAGCTTCTGGGGGAAAGTGAGAAAAGGAAGAGTACCTCTGACAAGGTGCAGCTGATAGTTTGACTTCTTCGTCAGAAATGTGAGGAGAGAATGAGAGGGTGGAGTCAAAGATGACACCAAGGTTTGTAGCCTAACAGGAAGGAGCAGGAAGAGGGCCCAGAGTGGGCAGCCAGAGAGAGAGAGAGAGGAAAGGAAGGAGTAGGTGTCCCAATGAGGAGGATGTCAGTCTTACTGGCATTAAGGCGGATATCGTTGCTGACACACCATTCCTGAATAGCAGCCAGACAGTCTGGCATGAGAGAAGGAGCAGAGGTGGCTGAGGAGAGCCCAAAAGAGAGCTGGGTGTCATCCGCATAACACTGACAATTGAAGCAGAAAGTGAGGATATGGTGGGCAAGAGGTGCAAGGTATTGGTTGAACAGCCAGGGAGAGAGGTTAGACCCCTGGGGAACACCACAAGTAGAGAGTTGAAAGACCCCAGTTGGACCTGAGTTGGCCGGTCAGTGAGAAAGGAGATCAACCAAGCCAGGACCTGATCAGTGATACCCAGGTTGTCACACAGCATTTGTGCAGGATGGCATGGATGACCGTGTCAAAAGCAGAGGATAGATCAAGGAGAATGAGGACAGAAGGGAGATTACAGTCAACATTAGAGAGCAGGTCTTCATGGGTATTCATTTCATGAGAGCAGTTTACATGCTTCTGGCCACTCTGAAGCCAGACTGGAGGTCATGGAGGCAACCAACAGACTCAGTGTGCATATTAAGCTGGGAGATGGCCAGCTGTTCCAAGAGTTTGGCCAGGAAATGAGTGATGCAGGTAGGGCGATAGTTAACCAAAGAGTAAGGTTTGGCTGAGGGCTTCTTTAGAAGGGAGTGCTAAAGGGGAGGAGAAAGTTCCAGTGGCAAAGGAGTGATTGCAAAAATGGGACAAGGCTAGAGCAAGGGTGTTGATGTGGTCCTTGATGGTTTTGGATGAGCAGGGGAGAAACTGCTTTGATGAGACTTTCATAGATCGGACTTGTCTAGAAACATCATCAGGGGTGAACAGGGGAAAGGAAGAGAATGGAGGAGGAAAGACAGCCTCAGACGGGCCAGGAGTGGTAGAGGAGTAGAAAGAGGAGGTAGCGGAAGAGAGGGTGGACAGGAATTCTATAGGTTTAGTGGTGAAATGAGAAGCCAAGGCCGTGCAGAGGCCCTGGGAGGGAACAGGAGAGCTAGAGACTGCAACAGGATTGGTCAGCTCCTTGCATATTTTTTAAAGTTCAGCCGAGTTGTTAGGTGCCACAGATGCTGGCTTGGATGTAGACTTTCTTCTAAGAGAGGACAGAGAGTCTGTACTGCCTTTGGAGCAGGCGGCAGGCCAGTTTGTCAGGGGGTGCGCCTTATGCCCTCCACTTCCTCTCCACCACCCTACACTTGCATTTAAGGGTGGCAAAGTTGGAATAGTACCACAAGTTGCACTTGGATTTGGTCGTCAAGCGGATCCTCATGACAGGGGCAAGGATATCCAGAGTGTTAGAGATAGAGAGATGAAAGTTAGAGAGGGCTGTGTCAGGGTGTGAGTTAGCCAAAGGTACAGGAGGAGAAGAGAAAGTATCAGTGAAAGACTCAACTGACAAACACTTCATGGGTCGGATGACTGAGAAGGTAGGTGGCAGTGCTGGAGTCGGCTTGACCAGAGGGGAAGAGTGAGAGAGGTGGGAGGAAAGGAGAAACTTATCACTCCAAGAGACAGGAGAGGTGAGAGGGTTACAGAGGGGGAGGTCTGAGGAGATCAGAACATCCAGGGTGTGTGATGCAGAGTGAGCCGGGCCAGATGGAAGAATAAAGAGAGAGAGAGAGTTGCAGGGATTGCGAAAGAGTCCCCAAGAAGGGTTTGCAGCATTCAGGTGGATGTTCAGGTCTCTGAGGAGAAGTTAAAGGAAGAGGCAAGGAGGGTGGGGTAGAGGTCAGCTCACTCAGAGAGGAAGAGGGTGACCTGGCCAGGTAGCCTGTATATAGTGGCCACAGTGCACAGCCAGGAGAGAGAGAGCCTGCAGACCAGGCATTCAAAGGAGAAGTAGTCCTGAATTGGAATTATAGAAGCAGGGATCCACTCTGGGAAAATCAAGGCTACACCCCCACTGGGATGGTTGGTTCTTGGTTCGGAGAGGTTCTTGTAGCCATCGGGAAGGAGAGTGTCATAACTCATGACAGAGCAGGGCGTGAACCAAGTCTCAGTGAGACCCAGTACATCCAAATCAAGCTCTTCCAGGAGACGGCAGGTGTCAGAGGAATGTTTGACAGCTGAACGAGAGCTGAGAGTATCGATTTGGAGCAGGTTGCCACATTTGAAGGACATCTGGGAAGGGGTACGGGCCAGAGGTACGCCATGCAGAAGTGTTGGAGGTGTCCAAGGACGGGCAGAGGAGGAGGGAAGAGAAGGCAGTGTAGTCAGAAAGGAAGAATAAAGTGCCAGAGGGGTGGTGGAGTAGGGAGGCAACAGGGTGGCCAGAGAACCAGTAGGAGGTGCCAGAGAAGTGGCTGGGGAAGGAGGATGGGAAGGAGACTGAGAGGGGGAAAAAGGGATAGCGGGAGAGGAAAGGAAGGTGATAAGGCACGGGAAGCATCTATCAAAAAGGAGGAGATTGGCCTGAGGGCCCTGGACCAAGACAGTACCATTTAAGTAGACATTAATGATGGTCTTAGAGAAGTGAAAGGGGCCAGGAGGAAAAACGAGAGAGAACAGAGACCATATGGGGGGTCCACAGGCCTGGAGAGGGAACGACAAAGAGTATGTCAGTGAGGGTCTGTCTGGCGGAAGCACTGGTGTCGGTATCAGCGATAGTTATCCCTGGGTTGGAAACCAGGATGTCCCTTTTGAGCTTCTTCCGGCCAGACTTAGTGAGAGGGATAGGATAGTCGATAGAAAATCAGTTAGAGAAGATAGGTGAATGTGAGATGTATCAACCCACTCATCCAAGCCCTGCAACATCACTGTGCATTGCTGGCAGCAGAAACATCATAATGGCCACTGGAAAGCATGCTGCTCGCCAGAAATCACCAGCAAATACACAGTGAAAACCTGAAGGAGATCACTGCCTAAAACCACCATTGGGCTACCCTCAAAGCAGCCGGAAACCACTTGGAAATAGCAATGCTGATTGAAAAAGAAACAGAGTTAGTTTCAAAAATCCGTTTTCTTGGGTGTCAAAGTGCTAAAATCATGGCTCACAAACCACCCTAAAAGATCCAACCTCTTTGTTGGGTGTTCCACATCATTTACTGCAAGAATCCAAACAAATACAATGTCAGCAAAAATCATATGTTCTCAGAACAAAATCCTAATTTAAGGATACTGATGGGAAAGACAGCTGTCAAAAATGGGTGTAGTACCATTGCTCACCTCTACCAGAAAGCCGGCGTTTCTTTACAAGGAACTATGTTGCAATTGACCAGAAGGTAATCTGATTTAGTTAAAACTTCAAGAGGCCTTCTTTTCATGAGAACCCTTCACACCTTGGGTCTTCCCACCAACAGGAGAGGATATCGCATTGACATGTAAATCAGGAGAGGAGGAGATTTTCTCTGCAGCCCGGAGGAAGGAACAATGGGGGCTTTGGGATGAATAGGAATATGCTGATTTGGGTGTAACTGGTCAACAACTGCTCTGGGAGAGACAGGACATGTGACCTCTGAGGCAGCTAGATCCGGGAGGCGGAGACAAACCATTGTGGATTCAGATAGCCCAGCAAATATATGTTTTATAAAATTGCTTATAACAAAGTGTACCAAGCTGACAAAAATGTAAAACTTTGAGATGGTTAAAATGAAAAATTCACTCACAGTTTGAGACTAAGCTGAACTCTTTGCGATGTTCTGAGACTAAACCCCGGAATTTATTAATATCGCAGCTGCAGTGTTTTTGCTTGAAACATAAAAACGTACAGTAATATGCTCGGAGAGGGTGTGTATGTCTGTGTAAAATTTGATGCAGAATGAATATTGGGAATCCCAACAAAAGTGCACAATGTTGTCATTTCTGAACCCAAGCTCGCAGGAACATGGGACTTCAACAGAGACATACCTTAATTAATCTGTGATGTGTATATGTATTATGAACAACTTGTGTATCTGGGAAATACGTTTTTTTGGGAAAAAATGATTTGATTTTCTCTGTAAAAGCAAAGGGGAGGGATTTCAGTTAAGCCATAAACACAGCATCACTCTGACTCATTCTGACACGCTGATCCTTTCTCTAGTCAGGGGACAGGGAATCCTCTTACCTATAAAATCCTTAGAGGGTTGGGCATGTAGAATCAGCCTTCCCACCCACTTTGAAAACACATAAATAAGGACTGCTAGGACAGATGAAAAACACACTCTTTTCCACTACTCAACTGTTCTTGGCGCAGCACCCTGCCAGAGGACTCCAGAATCCAGACAGATCCAGAGACCAAACTCTAGACCAAGCTCTAGAACTCTGAAGCAAAGGCCCAATTCCAAAAGCTGAACTCTTTTCAGCAGGCCTCAGAATCTAGCAACCTGATTCTCACCTTCAACAGCCGGGCTGTGCTGTTTGCTTCTAGCTAAGAACCCTGTGCTAGAACCCAGATCCAGACCCAGAAAGCAGAGCTGTATCCGGAACCCATCAGATCCAGTCTGAGGGACCGAGCAGACCAGAGTCTGTGCTGTGAGCAGAACCCAGTGACCGAGACCATCCGGTGGCGAGTGAAATTCAGACCTTTCACCAGATCTTGAAGGGGCCCATTCCATTCCATTCCAAAGCCTAGGAGTGAGTGTCTAGTCTAGAACTGTCCTTAACCAAGCTCTTAGTTTAAAGTAATCCTCTTCCATCCATCTCAACCTGTTCAGAACTGCATTATAGAATCTTGTGTCCATCCGGTTGATTTCAAATCTGTAAAGCGCATCTGTCATTTTTGAAATCTTGTCTTTATTTCTGAAAAATCTACCTTCACAAAAACATCTGTAACTTTTGAACCACACGTCCTAGAACCGAAATCTAAGATCCTAAGCTTTCCAACAAACCCAGAACGACATTCCAATTCATTATAGTTTTTCCGTAATCGCGATTTACGCACGCAGAAAAATTGCCGCGAATTGCAATTTGGCTCAATTTCATTTTCTGTCAAAATAGCTGTTTCTTGTTCTCAATTGCTGAAATTCGTTTCAATTTGATAATCATTCATGAATCATTGCTAGTGTTGACCTGAACCAATCCAAAGTAACTATCACTTTTCCTGAATCTCCTTTAGTGAACTAAAATAATTTTAGCATATTTTTCACCTTCATTGCAATCACATTCAAAAGTATTTTTGCGGTTTTAAAATCATTCCTGTGTCTCTCTAAGCTTGCTGGGGGAACTGGAATTGAACTGCATAATTGATTGTATTTCTGAAACCTGTGTGCCCTCATTTCCACCTCTTCATATTACATACTGGGGGGAGTGAGTAGTCACAGGGGAAAAAGTGATTATCTTGTCTTTTGATTGAAACCATGTCAAGTTTATTTCTGTGTTGCATTCTTCCCTGTTATTGCATTTCCTTGAATCATACAAAGTATTCTCTGCTACAGTATCCTTCATATTCCTACTCCTTGCTGATTAAAGAGATTGTGATATTGTAATATTACCCATAGCTGATTATTGTCATATTCAAAAGTGTGCTATTCAGATATTATTTTATTCATAAAAGTGTGATATATATTGTTCAATTCTTCAAATAAACATTTTAATTTGCAAAACAAACCTACTTCTTGGCTCAGTGAGGTCGGGGAGATCCAAAGAGCAGGCCGTTATATAAGGGTTCATCATCCAGATTTAGAGAAGTTTGACATAAAAATATATAAATAAGGGCTTCCATTTGGCATCCCAGACTAGGCATTGACTTAGTTGGAGTGCTGCATTGAAGTCACTTACATGAAACAGAGAGTACCACGGGGCTGCAGGGAGGAAAGGGGGGAAGGAGAGGGGAGCCCAAGCAGGGAGGGGAGCCCAAGGGGCAGGTTGCACAGGGGGGTGTAGACAGGAGGTAGGCCCAAGGGGGGACACGAGAGGGAGGGGAGCACAACAAAGAGCAAGGACAACATACCTAAAAATCAGATGCAATACAGAACCAACAACAAAGCACAGAACACTGCAGGGAACCTAGAAGTAGAGAATGCAAATGCATTACAGAAGCAGAAACAAAGCACAGAGCACAACAGGGAACCTAGTAGTAAGAAAGCAGATGTAATGCAGAACCAAAAACAAAGCACAGGGCACGACAGGGAACATAGAAGTAAAAAAGCAGATGTAATACACAACCAAAAGCAACACACAGTTGAACAGAAACCTGGAAGTGAAGAATCCAGGCAATGCAATGTATTGCCACAGACTGAGCAGAACAGCACAATATAAAAACCAAAGAGAGCAACACAAAGTCAATACTATCAACAAGGCACAGAGCACAACAGGTGCCTAGAAGAAGGAATGCAGTGGAGCACAACACAATGTGGAAAACAGTACACAATAGATTGAAGAAGGGAGCGGCTAAGATGCAGGCTGGAACAGGATGCGGGAACCTACAATGCGACTGACAGAAAGTATTACTGTCATAGGTAGCATGTAACACCCGCAACCCCGTCCCTCTTACCTGATGCTCCCTTGTCTCTCTCCGGCATCGGGAACACTTGATGTTCCTGGCGCATCCCTGTTGCAACAATGTCCACCATGGACAGGGAGAAGGAACTACGTGTAGTTCTCTTTTCCCTTGTCCATGGTGGCCATCTTAGTTTGTAGTGATTTTCAAATTGTGAAATGGCAAACATGCCCCTTCTCAAACTGAAAAACCTATTTGCATCCTGGTAGAACATGTTGAGATGCTAATAGCAATAAACCCCTCTGGACTGGGACATCACCGGGTCTGGTAGTAACCTGGGGATCAATCGGCCCCTGGGTATTATCTGACCCAGTAATGATCCCACCTGTCAGCGTTTATTGCATAGATAACCTTTAAAACACATGAACATCACATCATCCCATTTAGAATACATGCATACTACACTTAGGCTACCACTACACCATCAGCTACGCCCCTAGATCTAACCTTTACTGCTTCTGTTAGGCATTGTCAAATGAGGTAAGCCTGCTGTTGGCTCCATCTCTTGAGCCTCATCTTTTACTATTTGAGGATTCATTGAGTCAGAGGATGGGTGAGTAGAACTCAATCTTTCTTTCTGCATTGCACACAGACAACCCTATTTTCTAAAGCACCTTTTTCCCATCTTGTATTGCTCAACTCAGGACAGTTAGTGATGAGGTTCACACAACAAACAATAACATACCTATGACGAAGGCCAATCATATTTTACCTAAATGTTTGTTTGGCTAACTCATTCATTGAATAGCCAGTCAACAATACATACGTCATGAAGTAGGATTGGCATGCCACAAGCAGAATCACCGGTATTGCTAAGTTTCATGTCAACAGTAAACTGGTGTGCATCTTCGAAATAGCATCCGAATTCTACTTTTGCTCGACATTAGGTTTAACAAGAATCTTTGGCCCATAAACTAAAGGCCTGGCATACGCATTGTTTTCTTTAACAACCACTTCGTCAAGGTTTGGGAGTAGGGTTGGTCGCAAGCGTTGTCTAGACAATACATTATCTGCACTGTCAACTACAGTGCCTGAGATCGACATTTGAACCTCTTTTTTTGTATTCAATCAACCGAATCAGCCTGCGCACCAGGCCACCTGACAGATCTGATTAAACGCTATGTTTGAGGATTTGCAACTCCTCGAGCGACGGCACTGGGCATGTTTTTTTGTTGTAAAGAAATGCAATTTTATATTCCACGTTTTGCGAAACTGTTGCAGACACTACTGTCGCGAAGACTGATCTGGCCTCCCTAATATCAAAATAGAATGAAATGTTCAACTTTTTCAGACGGTTGAAACTGTAAGACATACAATATTTGCACATTAAAACGACTCCCATGCGCTTTCTAAAATGACTGAAAATTGTCAACAGGAATACAATATGTAGCCTCGCTATCACACCGCCAGCTGTATCTAGCCTTTTCTGAAATAATATCGTACACCACAGGAATTGCGTCCAATGCTCTATCCAATGTCGTATTGTCCTTCACCTAGCTCAGTCGAGTGCTGCTACTTTGCATGTCTTAAAGGTGGTATCAAAGGAGAATAGGGTCAGAACATTACCTATGCAGGACCCCGATTCTTCTCCAATAGCAGACAGATGCATACCTACATTGCAGCAGGTCATGAGCAGAAGTGTGCAACTGTAACAGTTTAACTTCAAGATTATTCTGCTTTCCATAATAGACAGCATGTGGGTGGAACATTAAAACATGTGATATTTCAAATTTTGAATGTAATCCCTACTGTTAAACCATTCTATAGAAATTTGCTCAACAACTGATAAATTGCTGCTGGGTCCTTGTAGATGAGGTTTGGGAAGGGCTGTCCTGATGCTTTCGGATCATAAGGAAATTGTATCTGTGTGCTTGCCAGCTTTAAGGTATTTGGAGTTACGTTTGTTTATGTTGCCAGAACTTCCCTCCTCCTATGTAAAAATTCCATCACCATCATTGCTCAAAACTGTTTCTGCGCCATAGTTGTGTATGGAATTGGTATGTGTGGTGAGCCGTAGGGGCTTGTGTGTAGTTTTTATCTGGAGAATGTTTGAGCAAGTGCTTTCCTGCTCTGTGTGCATATGAATAGCCAGAATTTGTACACCAGGAGTCACAAATTGAGAGTTAGGGTTAGTGTGACAGTAGGGAGTGAAGCAGTGACAGTACTGGGCTGCCGCAAAAAAACCTACACATGGCAACCATTCTAGATGAAATTCGACTGCGGTAGGGCCCCCTACTAATAATCTAGGGCACAATGAAGAAAGGGTTGTTTGGGGTGGGCCGGGGTAGAAGGTAGTCTTCGTCACTGTCTGGGATTTCATAAATTTGGGTACAATTAAGATACAGTGAGTTCTAGGAGAAAGGTATAAGTACTATTTCAGGCCCCAGCTAGGGACAACTCTGGGACACAGTCTAAGCAGTGTTTAATCTGGTGGAAATCTGGACAAAATAGATCTAAAGCAGACACTGTCTACTGATTAACAATCTGGAACCCAACAGAAGAGAAAAATAGGTGGACACCATCTAAGAACACATGCTAGCGGGGATAGTCTAAGAGCAGGGTAACTAGGCCCCAATCTGAGGCCCTTTCTGTGGCTAAGTGGAAGCAACACCTCGGGGTATAGATTCAGAAGCCAACTGATCTGGGTCACTATCTGTGCACATTAAACAGTGTTGGAGTCCAAGAGCCCATTGTCCTTGGGCCAATCAAACTGTGCAGGATCCTAGAGGCAAATCCACTGGTGGAGCAATCCATGCAGATTAGAGTATAACTGCTTTCCTTCCTGAGGGGAGAAACGGGAGCATGTTAACAATCTAGGTATCCATACCCATGCAAACCTAGACTTGTAATCTTCCCAGAGACAAAAGTGTAGAAGTAAGAAAACAAGAACATAAAGAAAATGCAGGAAGGGAGGACAGTAGAGAAGCAGGAAACCAACCTATTTCGTAAATTGATATACATTTAAGGATTGTGTGCTTTCAATATATAAATGCATAATGATCATATTGATTGTATTCATTTAATGTAATGTGTTAACAAGTACGATTTCATCTCACCTACTCTTTTTGTAACTTCTTGATGGATTCCCAGGCTTTATAGTTTTCCAATTTGTAGAGCAGAAATTAATCTGACAGTTTTGGGGGTGCTATCATATTGTTTCTTAAGTGACAAATCTGAACCCTACTAGACATACCTACAGTTTGCAAAACATACACCTCCAGGTAAAGATTACTATACACCACTATTGATGATGCAACAGGCTTTACGTTTTCCCCTCTATCCCCCAACATTACACATAGATATTTGGTGAAACAATGACCTACAATCATTGTCATGCTGTAGTAATGTATAATGGTTGTAGTTGTGCTTTTACTGTTATACATGCTAAAATCCCAGTAGTTTTGCCATTACTTACTATGATCTCCGAGTGTATCCTTCCCGGTTTTGTATTTGCTATATGGCATTTTTAGTTGTTTTTTGAAAATGTAAATTCCAGAATTCCAGAATTAAGAGAACATGTCAGAGCTTGTTATTGCCATGGTGTGTCTTGAGAGTCTTGGCTAATGAGAATACAGCTGTGTGCGAGAATGGAAATATCTTTGCTCATCCTCCATCCTCCAAAAAGCATCTTTTAACCTACATATGTAATTTACATCGCCAACAGGCGTCTCACTAAGCTCATGATTCTCAGGGCCACTCAGTTTGTATCTGTGACTCCCACCACCAATACAGGCCATTGGATGTGTCTTTGCAACTAACGGCTATCTTTATGATGGTAGACCGGATTCAGTTTTACAGGAGTATGATGTACAAAATTGGACAACTGTGAGTTGAGTCTTCATTTTTTGTTATGAACAGTTGACTCACAGTACTAACACAGCAGAATAGGCATGGAGAATAGAATATCTACGATGTGTTCAAAATAAGCGTTGTAGGTCTCTAAGCAGTGCTTAATTTACGGGAGTTTTTGCCAGCACTTATTTTTGAGCCCTGGCACTTATTGTGTCAGATTGACTTAAATTATGAAGTGGTTATAATCAGTGCATCCGTCAACCACAGTGAGCAGATGTGAGCAGTAGTGTAACCCCAAATATGTCAACACTGTGGGGAACAGCTATGGGTGGTGACAGTGGTGGTGGCGAACTGTCCACCAGTAGTGCCACAGGAGTGCTAGAAAATATTTGGGCCCTGGCACTTCTTTTTTTACAATTTAAGTACTGCCGCTAAGCTATTTCAGAATGGATCTCTTACTGTTACTGACAACCAAGGGGGACCAACAATAACGCCGAAATTGACAGTCGATGTGGCATGGGGGACCAAGAAACACGTATGCACCTTATGTTGTTCTGCTTGTTATAGTCTACACCTGCCAATAGGTTTTTCTGTCCTACACAGTTCAAAATGTGATGTATGTCAGTGCAGACCGGCCATGCATTTCAGGCTTTTGTTTCAAGACACTTTTACTTGCTATGCAGACGCTTGCTTTTGATACCGCTCAATGTACATAAGAATAAAAATGTACAATGGAATTTGAAAAACATGTCTATAGGAACACCAACATTACATTTTTGCAGGTTAGATTACCTGTATAGCGATCAAGATTGTTCAATATGTAATACGCACATACATTTGATATGCAGATTGTATTGCAGTTTTTGGAAAGATGTATTTTCTTCAAATACAGATGAACTTGAACTTGACATACAGCACTGAGTGGAAGGACAGCACAGTCGACTGCACAACATGTCCAGTACACAGTAGATAAGTTTGCAATTTTATCCTAATCTGCTACAATTAGGAGTTCTGTGAATCTGTGCTAGCCAAGTTGGTGAGGCGGGCGGTAAAGTGCCATGACAAGGTACTGCGGTCATTTGCAAAGCTGTATGTTGTGGGGATGTAGCTATAGTGGCTGTTAATTGAGGTTGCTTGCAAGTGTGGTGTTGGTAAGTAAAACTGTTGGGAAGTTGTCGAAAGTGTTGTGCCTTGCAGTTTGCGCAGAAGTGGGTGAGGACTTGGTAGTAAAGCAGTGGTAGGAGTAGGAGGGGCATGAATTGCAACATTCCATTCTGGGGTCCTCAGCCACTTTTCTCGTACCAAGCAGAATTCGATCTTCTGAGACCTGGTAGTGGACAAAAAATGAGTGAACTTTTTGGTGAAATTGTGCAAAGTTCGACATGTGTTTGAAAAAATATGTGTCATTTCACCTGGGCAAGGTTGCATGATTTAAAAATAGCACAGGCATCCTCAGCAATCAATGGGCCTCATTATGATACTGGCTGTAGCCGTGCCGGTAAAACCTGTATCATTTTTTTTCAGGCGCCCTCAAATGGGCAATTACTGGGCCAATACGGCCTTGCCGGACCCGTTAATTGCTCATTCGCGGGGTGCCAGAAACTATTCTTCCCCATTCCCATTTTAGCCCTATAGGGCTCAAATGGGAATGGGGAAGCCGAATGCACCGGCACCATTTGTGAATGGTGCCAGTGCATTCGACATGCTTCGCTCGCGGGTGCCGGTACACCCACCAGGTCAGACCTGGCGGGCGTAAAGTCACCCGCGAGCAGAACTCGTAGTTTGCCAGTCCGGTAGTAACGGCGCCGGTAGCTTACTGGCACCGTTACTGCCAGACCAGCAAACTTATAATGAGGCCCAATGTGTTTTAAATGCATTAGTGTAAAGGGACATCCGTCTTGTTCACCCTTTGCACAACAAGGTTTGGATGCAACATACTGACCAAGAGCAGTGGTGTTTGTGGGCTCATGTTAATCACTCTCAGTTTCCTAGGGTCATCCAGACGTGGACCCCTTTCTCACTGTGCTCAGAGAGGCACAGCTCCACCTCAGTGATGAGGCCTATTGGTTAGTGGCGCAATACAAGAATACAGATAGATAGATAGATGAGACCCAACAAGGCTGAGACACGTGTCTGGGGTTGTTGTTGGTACTCTTGTTCAGAGGAGAATTGCCATAACATTTTGATGCTGGACTGCCCATGTGGACGGGCCAAAGACTGATATGCAAATGGATATTTCTCCTCTGTGAAAGGTACAGTGAGCATAAGTATGGCTGCAGACTACATTCCCAAAAGACAGGTCAATTGGCCTTGTTTGTTCTCACAGAGGGGCGCAATTGACTAATTTTGGATTGTTTAAGGGACATAGGGCTAATCACCATAGGTTTCCTAGGGTCATCCAGACGTGGACCCCATGCTCACTGTGCTCAGAGAGGCACAGCTCCACCTCACTGATGAGGCCCAAAAAGGCTGAAACATGTTGATGCGATTGCTGTTGGTACTCTTGCTCTGAAGACAATTGCCATAGTATTTTGGTACTGGACTGCCCATGTGGGCGCAACAAAGACTGATATGCAAATGGGTATTTCTCCTATGTGAAAGGTACAGTGAGCTAAAGTGTGGCTGTAGACTTTGAAATGGGTACCTTCCTAAAGAACAGGTCAATTGGCCTTATTCGGTCTCGAAGAGGGGCGCCTAACACTCATTTTTGACCCTTTAGTTAATAACTTAACTAACATAATCATTTTCTTGGGGAACAACCATACAACCATCTCCCATACTGGTCCTGACATGGGCAACCTCCTCCGCTGAACAACCCCAACTCATCCCCACACCATGGGCCTCATTACAAGTCCGGTGATAACCCTCCCGGTGGGTTTCCGCCGGACTTGTAATATTTATGACACCTGCGTGCCGGAATCACCAAGGGATTACGACCCTGGCGATCCGGGACGTCAGGTGCCGGTAAATCGTTAATCTCCATTCCCATCTGAGTCCCATAGGACTCAATGGGAATGGGGATGATGGAAGCACTGGCACTGTTAATAACGGTGCTGGTGCTTCTGTGAAAGTCTGCCGGTGGCTGCCGTTCTGCCACCAGGTCTGACCCTGGCAGGGATGGCACTCGCTCACAGACTCGTAGTGTGCCGGTCTGGTGACAATGGTGCCGGTAGGCTTACCGGCACCATTGTTACCAGACCAGCACACTTAAAATGAGGCCCCATGTACTCAATCTCCCCACTGCTCCACACAATTTCCATGACTTGGTGGAGGACACAAAACAGCTTCAGTCTGAGTATGCATATTGGATGAAGTGGTAGTGGTCCCTACCTTGGAGAGGGTCACAGTCATCATGGCAGCTTATTTTGGTAACCGGTTAGAACAAAATCGTAAGAGCATTTGCCAGGAACAGAAAAGAATAAGAAAAAATACCAAAATAAACAACATGATCTTCACAGTGAGGCTCATCCAATATGGTACCAAAGAGAAGAAAGACTCGAACCACGGATCATTGGTAACTCCAGCTTCATTTACCATGTGCACCAGTTTCTGTGTCGTTGGAAGGGACAAATGTACAGCAAGTACTCCTAGTTTTTTGGCACACTCCTCACTCCATTGCTGTCGAGAGGTTGAGCTTGTAATGGTTCTGCAAAGTCATTAGCCTCAGTGCCCGTAAGTCTTCCTGGATGGCACTAACACTTTTTGTTAAAGCCTTAAGGTATTCCCCAAACTCCTCTCCTAAAACCTCTGCGTCCTTGTGTGAGTCTGATGCTGTGCATGCAGGTGAGAGAGATGTAAGTAACCTATATCCCCATCATGATCTCGTGGGGGCCTAAATGATGGTCTCTTCTAGGCTGATTTCTCAAATAGAAGAGTGCATGGGGAATATAGTGGTACCAGAATTTTCTCCACTCATTACACAGTTTTGCTAAACTGGCCTTATGGACCCCATTGAGCCTTCCCACAATTCTTTTGGCCTGCGGGTAGTAAACCAAACACAATGTGTGCTTAATTCCCAAAAGTGAAGTAATTTCTGTGAATAGGGCATTAAAAAAGTGTGTTTCATTGTCAGATTTTAAGACCTCACAAATTCCTCATCATGAAAACACCTCTCTCACCAGAAATATTGCTGCTGATTTAGCATCAGGATGCATGCAGGGACCAACCTCAAGCCACTGGGAGAATGGACAAGCAATCACAATCAAATAGCAATAGTTATTGCACCCTGTGATCATGTCTACAAAATCTATATGGAACTCCCTTAATGGCCCAGAGGGTCTATGTAACACTCCACTTACTGACATCATGGTGTTTACCGGATTGAATTCTTGGACACTACACAATTCCCTACAAATCTACTTGCCTGATCCTGTAGGTTTGGGATAACCATTCTTCCTAGAGCTCTGCTGCCATTTGGTACCAAGTAGTGTGCAACAGGTAATGTAGTTGCTCTAGAGCCAAAAGAAGCAGCTCTATGGTCATTACTACCTTCACTGTCAACTCCTGGCCCCACGGCAAATTGGTGGGTGAGGGAACACATAATCTCTTCCCCCAGAGCTCCTGTTCCTTTTTAGAGTCTCACCCTTACATATATAGGATCTGAAGCACCAGGGTTGCAGTGTATGGGGCTGACAACTGTACCTGCTGGGACACATTTTCCATCATCTGGAAATCTGTAAAGGGTAAGTACTCCACTTCCTTTTCCACTTTGTCTGTGGCATCATTTCAAAGAGCTATTGGATTGGTATGGTTAGTATGCCCAGCACATTTAACCAAATCTATTTCAGCTGACAAATGTAATGCTTCAATTAGTTGGGATAGCAGCACAGCATGCTGGACAGGCTACCCGTCCGACCTCCTAAACCCTCTTCTCTACCATCTTGATGACCCAGAATGCACAGTGGAGGTGACATACACGGAATAAACATTGACTGCCTTCCCCTAACCAATTTCTAGGGCCTCTATAAGCACCACTAGTTTCACTGCTTGCACTGAAACATTAAAAGAATATTGAGGCTTAATACCACATAATAGAAAGACGCCAGTCATGATTACTAAGGTACAAGTACATTTTATTTTAGCAGAACAGCTGGCTGGCTCTCAACACACCGGAATGTGTGCAAACAGGCACCGTGTGCTGATAAAGTGCTGGACATTTCAAAAACATGAGTATTTATACAATTCTCTTCCAATCCCGGACACATCGTCCAGCCCCTCTTCATGTAACACATTAACCTAGGGTACATAGCCTTTCCACAAAATTAAAAACATCCTTGAATAGCTGATTGTTTTCTGTTAAACACTTCATATGTTTTTAAAACTTTGGACACAAAGGTAACAGTCCTTTTTTCATTTACTTATATTTGTCTACCATTTGTTCTTAAGTTTAAAGTCAACTGTTTCCAGGAGTAAAAACAAATATTTCTGCAAAAGCACATGTTCAGCTATTCATCCTTGTGTTTTGTTATTTGAACAGGGAAGACACTGTTGGTAGAGATGGCATCTAAATTACTGATTAGTTTAGCTCTTGTTTAGCTCCAAGGTTTCCTTAGCGCAGGACAAAAAATCCACCTTAGCAGCTCCAGCATGCTTATCTACGCTGACACAGTACAAAGTTCATTTTGCTCTGCTGGAGCCAAAAACACACATTCTAACATGGGACAGAAAGCAGGAGTTTAATCAAAATGGCGGCATAGTCAGCCTGTTTCAGGTTCATTCCAATGCGATTTACAGTGCAATGGGAATGTGCTTAGGCCAATGTTTACTATCAGGCGGTATTCATGCAAAATATACTTTTACAAACCCTCCTTTTGGCCTAACCCAAGAGCATTACTCAAACATTAGCATAAACCGAAAGCCATCTTTCATCATAAGATCATCCTGAATCGCTATCCTCAAAAACATTGATCCCCATTAACTCCTTTATAGCGATGTCCTGCATTACTAAGGCATTAGTAATCTTTCCGGGCATATGTGTCTTAGGTTCTAGTTTACCAACCGCTTGTGCACAACTTCCCCCATCATAGAACAAATGACAACACATGACAGGAAGACACTGTATGCAACAGCAGAAAAACAGTACAATGCCAAGGATCACCATTAGAACTGCAAAGATTTTCCAGCCCCAAGATCGTAACAAGCCCCAGAACCATGTGCCAATATCCCAGTTTCCCTCTGGAACGTGTACTTCAGTACTTAAGGTGTACGATTTCTTAATTGCCTTAAAAATGGTGGGGGAGGAATCAGGTACAAAAACACAACATGCAGATCCCACCATTTTGCACACCCCACTACGCTCAACTAGAATGATGTCTAGCACCATTCTATTTTGAAGAGCCACTAATCTAATAGCCTTTTGCTCTAGTAACATGTTGTATAGGATGTCAGTGGTTTCATTGATGTTTTTCTCTAAAACCCTCGCCAATGTTGTAATATATTGGGAGTTTATTATCTGTCCACAAAATGGCACAAAGGATTTAGCAACGTCACCCAGAATCTGTGAGGGAGCGTTGCCATCCTCATCCCGCCTGGGACGAGTTCTTGAAACTTCAGCAGTGGTGGCAACATATATGCCTGGTAATAGTATACCTAAATAACAAGTACCCTCCCAATCTCTTGGCTCATTACTGCAACAAAGTAAACGGGATCTCCTACATATAGAGGTCTATCTTCACTAGTTAGCACAGCAATGTTCGTACATCCCTCAAATGTACCCATTGGTTGGGAACCCTCTCTTCGTATGCAAAATGGAACAGAGTTTGGACTATTGTTAACAGTATAGGAAGGAGGCATTGCATCCATATTACCTATGGGAGCCATTTTAAAGGTAATCATTGATTGGAAATGTCTGGAAAGTCTATCAGAAGGCCTAATAGAAGCAACATTTAGCTTGCTCCTATTCGCAAACAGAGAACATCCTAGAGGTGCTAAAAACTCATTTTTCAAACTCATTGAGATTAGTCCCATCAAAATTCCCAGTGGCACTATCGTTCCATCGGCCAAAGAATAATACCCTAAGTGAAGCATGACGTGCAGTAGTTAGAGGGAGTGGATGTTTATACCAGCCCAATCCCTTTCTCCCATGTTGTGGCAGATGTGAATATATCCAACAATTGGTCTTATGCAGACTGGGATGCGTTCATGATCATCAAGAGAGTGTTGTTATGATAACCCCCTCTATGTTGGAGGTCTCGAGGATGAAGAGTGTGCGAATGTACATAAGGTGGAGACACAGCAGACACTTGCAGTTGGCAATAAAACATCAAGCGGATGTGTACTTTCCAGATACCAAAATCCGAATGTCAATTAAATTATCATGCAAGCTGTTATTGTGACCAGTTTCTATTTGGTCCTCAGGGACCATGATTCTTGATGGGCGGACTCATTATCAGAAAAATGATCAGTATCCTTATTAGTATGAGTGGCCTCTAAAATAGGCATAATTTGTCAGCGTCCACTAAGAAGCCTCACTGTTAGGCTTGTTTACTTCATCCGTGTGTGGCACTTGACCATGTATCTTGATTGAAGGTAACTTTGCAGGTCCATGCCTCTTATTGTATGCAACAGAGGAATGACGAGGGACTGGTACAATGGTGGTTTCTTGTGGCTTTCTTGTGGGCACAGAATCCTAGCTGTACTTTCCTATTTGATTTACATTAGCAAACTCTAAATCTAAATCCTGTTTTGTTGTTGCAGATTGTACCTTACAACTCCAGGTACTGAATGTTCAGTGAACATATCATTGTCGTTTCCTGCAGAAGATGAAACAAGATCGATCGACGGTGAAGAAGAAAATGAGAAGCAGCAATCTCCCCAAGCCCCACGGGCTCAGCAAGGGCTTTCGTGACACCCTTGGTGTCGATAAAAGCAGGCTCATTATGAGCGTTGGGATCATCAATTCCCTTTGTCTCCCCTTTGTCATAGTGTACAGGAAAAGGAATCCTCTTCACATGTGTCGCATGGATGCAGTGTTTCATTCCGGTCACTCGTACTGCAATTTGTGTAGCTAAAAGGATCTGATGTGGTCCTTTCCAACGAGGTGCAAGGCAGGTGCCCCTCTCGAAATTCTTCACCAGGATCCACTGACCAGGTCAGAGTCGATGACCTGGACCCTTGTATTTTAGAGGGAGGGCTGCTCGTACCTGTTGGTGAATCAAACGCAAGATTTGAGTCAACTGATCACAATAGTCAGACAAAAGCGGGTACTCAATTTCTTTCATCTGCTTGGGCCTCAGTGCATTCCATACATTGGCTGGTCTCCCCATGACAATCTCATAGGAGGAGAGCCCTGTATTTGATTGAGAGGTCCTCTGCATTGATAGTAAGGCTATTGGCAAAGCGTCAGGCCATTTCAGATTGCTGTGCGCACACACCTTCGTAATTTTGTTCTTTAGAATTCTGTTATGGCGTTCCACAAGGTCGGCACTCTGAGCATGTCTGGCCGAGTGGAACCGTTTATCAATCTGTATTCCCGTACATACTTGCAGGATGACAGCAGCAATCAAATTTGGACTATTATCGGACAAATTACTCTCCGCAAGCCAAACCTAGGAAAATATTCCTTAAGCATGGTTTTTGCTGTTGACATTTTTGTGGCATCTTTCAGTGGGAAAGCCTCAACACGTTTAAAGGCACAGATCACACATAGGACATATTTATAGTTTTGACAACGTTCCATCTCAATGAAATCAAAATGGATCACCTCAAAAGGCATGGAGGGGGGGACCAAAACTGCCCTTCAGTGTCAGTGATCCCTTCCCAATGTTATGTTGCAAGCATATCATGCACTCTGGACCAGACGTTCAGCAGTTTTCTGGATATTAGTGTTATACCAGATGGGATCTAACTGTTGGCAAATCTTTTTGGCACATATGTTTGTTGGGCCATGATCCATGGTGACCATAGCAGTTACATAGACATTGGATAGCATCCATCTTTGCTTCTCATTATCCACTCAACAACCCTCATCATCTAGACCTGCTGGACCCTCAGCCCACTGTTCGATTTCTTCTGGGGTAGCTTCAGCCTGAATTTCTTTTATACAGCTAATCCCTTTGTCCATCAAATGAGTGTCAGTAACCCATCGTGTTGGATCAAGCACGTATATCTTTGTCATGGGTACTAGACTGGGTGACATTATCAAGTCGCCTTCATATCCAGTTCATGGTAGGCAGAAGGAAAGACAGGCATGTGCCTTGTGGGTGAAAGCATGGAGAGCAAAAACAGGATTAATATCCATGTCAGCCAATGAAACCCCCTGCGGCCATAGAATAACATGAGACTTCCTGTTCAACTAGCATGGACCCCTTTTTGGCCAATCCAGAACTAATGCAACGCTCCAGTCTTTGGGCGAGGATCGCTATACAAACCACGCCCAAAGAACAAGACTTGCTTTGTGTGTTCCTCTGTTGCATTGAGCATGCGCTTACCTTGGAGAAGGTGCTCAATGTCCTGCATTTTTTGGCCACTGGGTCTTTTCAGCGGACTACTGCCATAGTGGGGGGGTCTCACAGGCCACGCAGTCACGATGCCTACACCAGGTATTGGCAATCATGACAGCGCACCCCTCAGTCCGCAGGCACATATACATGGCCAGAACACCCGCAGAAAGGCAGGCCATTGTCCAGGACTTTTACAGGGTGGCACACTTCCCCAAAGTGCTCGGTGCCATAGATTGCACCCATGTGGCCCTACGTCCACCTAGGGCCAAAGAGCACATCTACCGAAACCACAAGCACTGGCATTCCATCAATGTACAGGTGGTATGCAATGCAAAGGGAATCATCACCTCTGTCTATGCAAACTACCCTGGCTCCACCCATGACAGTTTCATATACAGAATGTCCACCCTGAGCCGGGCCCTGGAAGCTGGGCAGCATGGCGAAACATGGCTCCTAGGTGAGTACAAATGCCCGTGCACATGCATGCATGTCACACACACACACAAATACGCAAACCCCAAAAATCACAACCATTATCACCTCTCCAGGGGACAGTGCCTACCCTCTGAGCAACCACATGATGACGCCAATCCAGAACCCCACCACACCACCCCAGGTAAGATACAACGCGGCCCATATTGCAACCAGGGCCATAGTGGAACGCACATTCGGAGTGCTAAAGTCACGTTTCCGCTCCCTTGACCGCTCTGGCGGGCAGCTACTCTAAAAAGGTACACATTGCCATGTGAAAAATGTAAATGGGCATCAGACAATGATGCCTG
The DNA here is from genome assembly GCF_040938575.1 of Ambystoma mexicanum. NCBI lineage: Eukaryota > Metazoa > Chordata > Amphibia > Caudata > Ambystomatidae > Ambystoma > Ambystoma mexicanum. The sequence continues at coordinate 835,612,695 of NC_090928.1, forward strand.
ACATGGAATCAGATGAAATGACTGACCAACAACCTCCCACCCAAAATAAGTCATACCCAAATGCATTCCAAAAGTTGTATTTTAAACATAACAATGAATGCCTGTCCACATGCACAATGTGCATTGCAAAATCAACACTGCAGCTACTGTGTGCCGTGTTCACCTCCTGCAACACACTGCTCAGCGCACAGCACAGTGAACAGCCATTGTGTGTGATGCACACCCTGAGCATAACATCTAAGCGACAAACTACATATAAAAACCAAAATAGGCATGTAAACGATCCACAAATGGTCATAGAACATGTGCTGCAGGGACACAGTGGGCACCAGAAGGCAAACAGAGTGTACACGTGGACATGGAAGGGTAGTTGTACATGTAATGGATCTTAGTGCGAGTGTATGGGTCAGTAGGGACATGCACTCAACATATGCATGTGAAATCAAGTGACCATCAGTGTCTTCTACACATCACATGTGAACATTCACCATGTGTATACCCCAGCATGTCAAATCACAACTATCCCCTCACACCTGAAAGGTAAACACAACACATGAACAGGCATTGATCAGCAGAATACATCATGTAAATAGGAAAGCACAATTACAATTTCAGGGTGCCCATCACACTGCAGGGCAAGGCAACTATCAACAACAAAACACCCTCCCTCCCTCACAAATCACCACGACCCACTGAACAAATGCATCTGGGTTATTCATCCGACATCCTTGAATTCCACCTGGCCACAGGATCACCCTTCCCCTTTGTCACCATCTCCCACCTTGTGTGTAAAAAGTTGCAAGCACCCTCAGAGTCCACCTCAATTTGCAAAAGCACAAAATCCAACAGAACTCAAAGCAGGACAACACAGAAGCCAAGCAAATAGCCTGCAGGCAGTAAAACAAACCAGAACAGCCTCCAGTAGATGCCTTGAAGTAGCAGTACCCACAAAGCCCAAGTACTACCACAATGATGTTAACAACCAAGGTAGCACAGTAAAACAATGTCACAACAGGATCTGAACCATGTGTGGCACATAACATAGAATGATGCACCACAAACGGATGTCTACTGTCACAGCTCAAATCTACAGGCGCAGGAGTGGCACAAAACAACCACCCCCATCGTGGTCTGGGTGCCTGCAAGTTCTAACTCACACAGGCCTCTGAGACCCTGATGGGGAAGGAGGGTCAGGGATTTGCAGTCGGGACAGGCATTGGCATACTGGATAACCGGAATGAGGGGCAGGAGAGGGGAGTAGGATTGACACGGGAAAGTAGGGAATGCACCAAAATGTAGTACACACATTAAAACATACACAGTTAGATCAAACTTGTTCACATGCACATAGCACCAAATTACTCAAATGTAAGTCAAAGAGAAACTTATCTCTGGGGTGAGTGCTGGCCTCCTGCCTGCGCACTCTCAGGCCCGGTAACAGGAGCATTTCAATGCTGCAAAGAGAGCCACAGTTAATAATCTGTGCGTGCCCAAAACACACAAACACACCACCAAATTCGATGTGCATTAATCTTAAAAAACGAAAAATCACTCCGAAATATCGACATCCGCTCTACCCACCTCCCCGTCATCTCGGAAGGTGAAGCAGACTGCCTTACGACCTGTACTCAGGTGATTGACCGAGGCAAGTCGAGTAACGGCATTAAGATACATGCGGTATCTTAAACTTTCCATGATGGCCGCCTGCTCTCTGATGCCCTTCACCAAAGCCTAACAAGGCCAATTCTTCAGCATCTGACCCCCTGATTGGCTGCCGCTACATCTAAGGCACCCATTGGTCACCGGCAGGCGAAGCCAGCCCACCAGCACCAAGGACCACTGAACAAGGACGATTCCTGTTTCACTGCCTGTTTACTGCCGTGTCTGCCTTCTGCATGACCCCCTGGCCGTTTCAGCTCGCCCCACCACAAGGTAACACCTGCAGCCCCTCGCTATACTGTCTCCACATATGTCATGGACCAATATTCACCACTGCCATACCTCTAGTCGCCCGTTCCAATGCTATGATGCCACAATGTCTCACATCATTCACCTGTGATATGCTGCTTGTACAAATACCCTGACTCTCAAACTCCATCAGCTACAATCAGCCCATGTTGCCTCCAACAGCACCTGCTCAAACTACTAACTACCTGTAATCTTGCTCTGCATAGACCTGCACTGACGTAATGCTTTGTCATCTTGTGCAAATATGCTAGTCTTAACCTTACTTGACAAAACGGCATTCAGAGTGCCTGACATTTTGGTCAACTTTCAACTATTTACCCATGCACATTAGGCAAACTGCCATACTCCAACGTTAGCTGCTCTCTCATTGCACTCAAGCTAGACTGCTTCCCACTGAATCCAGTGGTTATCCATGTATTTTAGCCAAATTGTGGAATTTTGAACCTAGTTGTTCACCTGTTGCATCTCAGCATTACTGTCTCATACTGAACTTAGCGGTTTGTTCATGTATATTAGCCAAATTGATGCATCTCAAATCTAGCTGTTTACGTTTGGATCTTAGCATTACCGCCTCATATTGAATTTAGCGGTTTGTTCACATATTTTAGCCAAATTGTGGAATTTGAACCTAGTTGTGTACCTTTTGCATCTTAGCATTACCGCCTCATATTGAACTTAGCGGTTTGTTCATGTATATTAGCCATTTTAATGCATCTCAAATCTAGCTGTTCACGTTTGAATCTTAGAATTACTGCCTCATATTGTACTTAGCGGTTTGTCCATGTACTTTAGCCAAATTGTGGAATTTTGAACCTAGCTGTTCACCTCTTTCATCTTAACTAAACTGCCACACCCAAAGTTAGTTGTTCACCTAGTTACAACGCCCATTCCACTCGACCCAATTTAAGCAATACCTAATGTATGCTGACCTCACCACCTAGTATGTATTTACTCACCATTAATTTGGTTGCCCACTTCCTGATCAGCCTCAATCTTGCATTACCAACCAAGATGGCTCCATATCTACCCAACTTGACAGCCACATCCAGGTCTTTCATCCAAATACCTTACCTTGACCAAAACAACCCTCAGGCACTGCTTCTACCTAGTCACCCACGCACGACTATAGAAAGGAACCTTGGACTCAGAGCCAGACTAGCAAAAATCCATGAGCCTCCTGCCCGTTCTTTGACCTTCACACAAAACTCCAGAACGTCACTTCTCAAACCTAATCCCTCTACACTAACTATTAACCCTTCTCAAAACTGCCACCATACACGCATCCATAACTCTTATTTTTTTTTTTTTTTATTTATTTGTTATAGCTGGTAAACCAACTTTTCAAATATTACATACATTTTCATAAAACATGATGAAAAACATCTATACTTGCAAATTGCTTAAACCTAATTATGCAGAATTAAGACAACAAAACACATACATAGTTTCTCGCAACTTACATTTCACATGTCGGTCACTTTTCACATTTATCCAAGTTATCCAGTTTTAGTTTCAGGAAAAATTAAATTTAAAAATTGCACAATTGCAATCTGTATAGTTATTCTCGGATTAGAGAATAGGAGATTCCATATTTGTGTGTAACCTGTGCTACTCTGAACAAATAATTTTTCCCCAAAACATTTCACTCTCATATCATATAATGCATTGCACTCGATTATAAGATGTTGTAGCGTTTCTCTTTGATCCTTAATTTGACAGTGTCGACAGAAATTCTGTTCCTTTGTTATAACTTTCCTTCTAAACAAGATCTCATTTGTTTCATACTGATTTAATCTGAATCTTAAGTATTTCTGTCGGCATGCATGTGACGGGAATTTCAACAGATATTCAGATATGACTCCATATCTTTTGATACCAAATGCATCAGAGTTGAAGTCTTTGAGTTTTGTACAAAGTTCCATGTTACTAATCCAGTCAGCTTGATAAATTTTATTTTTTGCACAATCAGGATTGGTCAAAAGAAGCTCAATTGACACCGAGGCATCGGATGCCGCATTTAGAGTGTGATTTCTCCACTTTGGTGATAAACAATTTTTGCTGTTAATAGATTTTGGGCCAGTACATTCAAGAAGTTAGGCTTCTCTAACCCATCCAGCATTTTTCGTAGAAGGGCACACTGCTTCCATAATGCGTGAGCATACAGAGACACCAATCCTAATTCGAATCGTAATATAGCCAGTGGTGTTCCAGGTGAAAGTGATAGTACAGCTTTCCAATATCTAGCATCTAAACTGTCCCAAAACTTACGATGTTGCGGCACCAGGGCCTCAACTCCGTATAGCACAATTGGTATTACCTTAGACTTATAAAAAGACACAATGGCCCTCATTACGACCCTGGCGGAGATCCATGGTGCAATTTGCACCATGGACCATGGCGCAAAGCTGCCAACACCGCCATGGGGGTTGGCGGACTTACCGCCCCATTCCGACCTTGGCGGGGCGGTAAATCCCCAATCCCCATTTTGCCCTTCCCCATTCCCATTTTTGCCCCATAGGGTATAATGGGAGTGGGGAAGGCGTTAATTACACCACCGTAAATTACGGTGGCGTAATTAACAACAAGGTCCCGTAGCGCCATGGATTTTTCCGCCCGGAAAAAGCAGGCGAAAAAGGCTCCATGGCGCTACGGAAACTCGTAGTAAGGCGGAAGGGTCCGCCATGATTTACGCTGGCGTAAACCCTCTCCGCCAGGGTCGTAATGAGGGCCAATATGTTTCAATGTGAACTTCCCATATTTTCTTAGGAGAATTTTCGATTGAGATATCAAGGCACTCAGTTTAACCCTAATTTCGGTGGTCATAGTACTTAGGGTTTTCTTGTGCTCAATATACACTCCAAGATACTTATATTTCACAACTTCGGTCAATACACAGTTTTGAAGGGACCATTTTGGATGATATTTTTTAGAAATATTGCTATTGCAAACTAGTATTTGGGATTTGGCTGTATTGATCATAAGATTATTTGCCATTGCGTATAAACCCAATTGGTTTAGCATATTTTGTAGGCCAATGGGTGTACGAGACAGCAATACCAAATCGTCTGCGTATAGTAAATAGGCCATCTTTTGGGAACCTATGCGAGGTGCATCTACTACACAGTTCATTAAGACTGGACCTAAATCAAGGATAAAGAAGTTAAACAGGAACGATGCAAGAGCACATCCCTGTTTCACCCCTCTATGAGTAAAGATGGCTGGCGATAATTTTCCTTCCATGTGCAGTTTGACTCGCATAGATGTGGTCGTATGTAGTAACATCACTAGATTTACTAGCGATGTTGGACACTGGTGTTGTCTAAGTTTAGCTAAGAGCATGGCTCTATCTATATAGTCAAAGGTGGATTTAAAATCAATAAACCCCAGATATAGTGGGAGTCCACCGTCAACTTGCTCAGATTGTATCATTGTTAGGGCTAAGATGTTTGGTATCGCGTCCATCATAGACGGTTCTTACCACCATTTACCACAAAACATCCACCTTTCGCTGTCTTTGGTTTGTTATCAATAGCTTCTGCCATTACTTGCCAACTGGCGCACAACATGTTATGATCACTTGCCACAGTTGGGAACACACAAAAAGAACACATCACTGTCCATAACGCAGGATTTACATAAATGAAATCAATTGTAGAAACGGAATTTCCTCTCTTCCAAGTCGGTGCTGGAGGAATATCTGTCTTAAACGCTCCATTCAAAACTTGCAAGTTTCTAAGGGCAACCATAGAATTCCATTGCAATAGCCTTTCACTCTTTTGCACACCATTTATTGCCAAGCAGTTCATATTCAAGTCTCCCGCTAGGATGAAATACACAATGTTTTCGTCAGCAGACACTATATCGAATAGTTTGTTGAGATCCCTAAAGAAACACTCAGATGAGATGGCTACTGGGTTCCAGTATATGTTAAAAATCGCGTATAAATCACCATTGCTTACCGCCCTTACAAGTAACATATGCGCATTTGGCATTGCCCACAGATTTGATGAGGATCCTGGTTCATCTTTCAAGGCCACCAGAAGACCCGCTGAGGGTCTACCTACTACAGACTTCCGGGCTGGATTCAGATTTATCTGGTATCCTGACCAGACTATAGGTCTTAATAACCAGGTCTCTTGGAGTAAAATCACATCAAATTTACCTAATCCACTCTCATCATTATTCAACAGGTGTTTGAATCCCCGCGAGTTCCAACTGACCAAAGCAAGAGGAATATAATTTGGCGGGTTAGATAGCTAGTTCGAATTTACATTACAGTTAAAAGCACAAACATTCCTCTCTTGCGATCGTTGCTTTGTTTCTTGACTCTCTTATCCCGGGCACTCCTAAACCTACACAGGACAAGCGCTATTCTACCACTCCAAAAAACTCAGTCACTACTACAAAAAACCTAGCCTGCCCTAAAATTAAGGGAGCCTTAATCAACGCAAGATCGCTAGTAGCTCATGCTTTAGAAATTGCAGACTTAATCCTTACTGAAGACCTCGACTTCCTGGCCATTACTGAGACCTGGTTACACCAAGCAGCTATGCTTATGCTGGCAGTCCCAGATAATTACTCTATCCTAAGACAAAACCGCCCCAATTCCAGAGGAGGTGGCGTCGCCATCATCCATAAGGGCAGTCTCGCCATGAGACCAGCTACCTCTACTGATGCCCTCTCTTGTGAAACACTAGCAGTTAAACTACCACTCACTAACACCCAAACTCTTAACATCTACCTTATCTACCGCCGACCAGGCCCTATTGGCACCTTTGAGGAAGACCTCAACTCTATACTATCCAACAACCTCAAAAGTTCTACCCAGGCGCTTACATTAGGGGACTTCAGCCTGGGCTACAACGACCCGAATGATTATCTCGCCAGCTCCACAGCTAACATTCTTACGTAATTAGGCTTCGTGCAAAGATGTTTGACACCTACGCACACAAAAGGAAGAACACTCGACTGGGTGGCTGACCACAACTGCCTAGTGAATATCACAAATACCTCACCCTTAGCCTGGACTGACCACCACCTGGTATCATTCATGCTCTCTACCGACAGACCACCACCCACACCCATCTCCAAGGCCCCACCCACTCTCACTAGAAATAAGAAGAACATGACAGTAGAAAGACTTATCCCTAACCTACTTCCTGTACTTAACACACTTCCTGACAACTTGGATCCCGAGTCCCTGATTGAAGAATACAATAAAATTATGGCCACATCGTTGGACCGCATCACCCCCCTTAAACTCAGATCTAGCAAACCTAAAATGCACCTCAACAAATGGTACACACCTTTCCTCAAAAATTTAAGGCAGCAAAAAAGAAATTGCGAGGCCATTTGGAAAAAATCCCCATCTATCCCTAACAAAACCAAATTCTCCAAACTAGCTGCACTCTACAAAAAATAAATCTACTTAGCCAAACAAGCTTCCTTCGACTCTTGTATATCCCAAGCTAAATCCAACACGAAAGAACTTTTTTCCATCCTTAAAGAAATTGAAACCCCCATAGCACCCCCTAACACGTGCATCAAAGATAAAAACTGGTGCTCAGAAATACAAAGCGCCCTAGCGAAAAAGATGGTAACTCTTCAAAGAAAAATCTCCAGCAAAAGAGCCACCCTTAATGACACCCTCAACTCAAAAACCCCGGATAAGCCCTTGCCCACAGACTCCACTCGCTTCCAGTTCTCTAAAGTCAACATACTGGAATTTGAAAAAATTATCTTGTCCCTGAAACCGTCTAACTGCCAGGGCGATCTGTGCCCTGCACAGCTCATTAAAGATGCTGCCAGTGATCTCTCCCCTTTCATCACAAAACTGATAAATGCTTCCTTCACTGCTGGATCCATCCCAACTAACCTAAAACAATCATGGGTACTCCCACTACTGAAAAAACCTACACTCGACCCAGCCATACCAACAAATTACCGCCCTATAACTAAAAATTCTGGACAAGGTTGCCTATGTACAAATACAGAAGCACTTGGAAGAACACAACCTCCTAGGATCTAGACAATCTGGATTTCGGCCCCAACATGGGACCAAAACTGCTCTCATTGACCTGAAAGCACTGATCGATCTGCTTAGAGATAATGGACAAGCGGCTCTTCTCCTCCTCCTTGACCTATCTGCAGCTTTTGATCTGGTTGATCACTCTATCCTATGCTCGCACCTCCACACCTCAGCTCACTTTTCCACTGAAGCCATCACCTGAATTACATCCTTTCTTAACGGTAGGACCATGAGGGTCTTCTCTCCCGCAGCTGACCCTATACCCATCACCTGTGGTGTTCCCCAGGGCTCCTGTGTCTCCCCCACACTATACAACATATTTACCAAGACCCTTTTCGATGATTTGGATCATCTTGGTATCACCTACACTAATTATGCAGATGATACTCAGATCCTCCTTCCGCTTTCAGGACATTATGAAAAGGATTTGGCCTTGCTAAAGAGGGTGTACATCATCATCCAGGCATGGATGGCCATTCATGGACTATGACTGAATGATGATAAAACTGAGCTCATCATCTTAGGTACTACACTTAGTATAAAGAAACTTGGCCCAGCCTATAACTCCTTCATGATTGACGGGAACAACATTAGAATCGGACAGGAGGTCAAAACACTGGGCTTCTACCTAGACTCTACTTTTTCCCTCAAAAGACAAGTGAGTTCTCTTGCATCCACCACAGCCTATACGTGTAAATTAATCCGCACAGCCAGACCCTTCCTGTCGAATCCTAACTGCCTGACACTTGCCAGAGCCCTTATACTGTCTCGCCTTGACTATTGCAATGCTATGTACTTGGGGTCCCCCAAGGTCACCACCAGTAAATTGCAAACCCTCCAGAACAACGCTCTCAGAGCAGCACTGGGCATTTTCAGAAGAGAGAATATTACAGGATTCAGTCAACAGAACAACTGGCTCTCCACTAGAGATAAAATTCTCCTAAAAACGGCATCTCTTACCCACAAGTCCCTTAACAATGTACCTGATCAATAGATTCCACAAACAATCCTCCTTAAGACCTGTCAGATCTATAAACAAAGATTGCCTATCTGTTCCGCACTACACACGGGCCACCATAGGGGGTAACAGTTTCCAGATAAGAGCTGCCAAGCTTTGGAACTCGCTGCCTTCTAACCTTAGAACTGACATACCCTACCAGAACTTCCGATCCAAGGTTGTCTCATGGCTGAAACTAGGGTCCCACTAAAATAATGTAATGCCTAGCGCTAACCGCACACATTGTAACCACGTGTGCCTTCCTGCTCACTTGTATTTTACAGTCCTATAATATGTCTGCTGATCTGTATATAACTTTATGTACCTATTTTTGTATCATGTATCTTGTCTGTGTATTGTAACCAAGCTTTGAAATTTCTTATATGCTGCGCCCTGATACCCACGGGTACAATCGCGCATTATAAATAAATAAAACAAACAAACAAACAAACAAATATGCCCCAAAGTAACAAAATACACTACAAACAGACACACTTGTGTGGATGCTTCATACCCATACGTAACATTACCGCTCTGATGGTTCATACACAGTCAATGCAGTAAGTCAGGCTCCGTTGGGTGCGTGGCAAATGGAACACCAATGTGTCACGATTCACACAACATGCAATGTTCCCTTTGTAAGCAGACAGACGCATATAGCAAGGTCTGACTTCAGAACAAGTCCTGTACCACCATGACCAAAATAAAGTAGCCAGTGCATGTATCAATTTCTACTTGGAAATGAAATGCACCGCACCCGAGTCTGTCCCTTGCTGTCTTTCCCTCTGAGCTGCTTCATTCCATGTCTCGGAACGCTACATGGCTAATACAAGTGCCTCAATGGACCATGGTGGAGCGGAGGGTATGTGCCACTGCCCCTGCAGGTGCACCAGACAACTTTCACATCAACTAGCCATCAATCAACTAACACATCTGAGGAGTATTGTGCGCTTCTACACCAATATTTGTCCAAGTTCACCGTCAGTGCTGCTACTAAGCATGCATGTTCAACTGGCCAGGTGGAAGGTTTTCTGTGTTGTGACCCCCCTGTGCTGCTCACCTTGCCTGGAGTCCCTTGAAACACGTCATCGATTTTCAGATGTATGATCGCAATCCCTGTGCCTCTGCTTGCGCACACATGCACATGTCGGCAGCACCAAACGTGTCCTGATTCCAGACGTCCAATGGCCCATGTCTGCTGGCAATGGTGGTCTTGAGGCTCATCCCCCTGCAGAAAGTGCATGAAACACATGATTAATGCTTAATATTCATTTGTGTGTGTCTCTTAAGGCATTACATGACTGGGCCATGTCAGAGATGTACATCAGAAATCACACCATCAGTCCGTCTTTCACAGCAACAGTGTGGAACACACTATCTACGGCATGATTTGCAACAAGCACATGTTCATTAAAGATAAGAAACATACTACACAATGCATAGCAATGAATGTACACATGAATCATTAAACACCCCATCTAGCAAAAGAAGAACAGTGGACAATTACACCCCAATCATCCCCACTAGGGGTGTTAACACAAGTTCCACAGCAGCAGACATGCCACAGATATGACAGTCCATTGCCCTTGTGTAATAGGCTGTTACACCGAACCATCCTTGCGAGCCCATGGATAAGGGAAGCAGGAGTGGCATATGTGAGTCAAGGATCCCAAGCAGCAAACACATACACAAGACAAGCTTGAAGGGCCCAGCTGGAACAGACAGTGGATGCTTTCAAAAGCCACAAAGCACCACACCGTCACATGAAAGCACCATAGACTAGCAATTTTAAACTATATTAACTAATTACACTAACTATGAAAAACCTACTTTACCTATTTAAACTAACTATCAAACAGAAACTTAACTAACTAACCTAAAAGAAAAATCAAAAATGGCCACATATGACTCGGGGGTGGGGGGGCAGCCAGGAGGGGAGAGACAGGGTGCTGCTCAACACCCCCTTGCGATGATGCTGAGGAAAAAAAAAACTCCATGGGCTCAATGCCTGCACAGCCCGACCTATGTGGGAGATAGATTGTCGTCCGAGTCTGGCTCTTCCTGCAAAGGAGGACGTGGCACAGGAGCATGACCACGCCTAGCCGCAGCTTGCCCCTCGTCGGCAGCAGGTCTGCCGGACGGGTGAGCCTGGTTCTGTGTGGTGATGACATGTAGGTCTGCATGCAGAACCTCCCGTGATACACGTGCTTCCTCTTGCAAGGTAGCACGTGTAACACAGAGTTCCTCGTGCAAGGCCTGGCTTGACAACTGCTGCACCTCCCGGCAAGCATGTAGCTCAACCGAGATGGTACGCTCAAGCTGTGCAAACCTCTCCTCTGCCCACTCCCTCTGGGACATCAGAAGGACACCCAGAGTGGATCTGAGGGAAGCATACTTCTCCCTCAGGGCCTCCATGTGTGCCTCTGCGTGATTAGCAATTGCTTCACGCAGAGACAACATTTCAGCCAGGCGTGCCCTGTCTGAGGCCGCCATGCCCAGCCTGAGCGAGCAGGCCGTGGACCGTGCCGCCTGCTGCTGGAGAAGCACCTGCCTAGCAGGGGGGAGCACAGATCGGGCCACACGCTCCATGCTCTCAGCGATGTTCTCCATTGCTGCCCCCTGCCGTTCAGAATTGGCAGTCATGTCTTGCTACCACTCAGTATACAGTGGTTGCGTGCAGCGACCGCATTGCTGGGCTTGACCCCTGCGGGACCCAAGGACTGGGTGTCCTCGTTGTGTTGGCACCTCCAGCCGCTGCACGACTACATGCCCCCGTCGACGTGATATCCCAGGCACATCAGTGACTGGTGTGGAGGGTGACCCTGCGTTCCGATCCACCACGGGCGGAGGTTCCAAGGCTGTCTGACCCCTCAATGCAGGTGTCGTGGACAGAGGAGTGTCCACATCAGAATCACTCACCCCTGACATATGGACCTGATGCTCATCCAACTCGACATGGTCGTCAGAGTGTTCATCAGGGCTGGACTCATAGGCAGCCAGAGACAAGATGGACTGTAGCACTGGGGGGTTTTCGTGGCCTACCACCCGACGACCCCCACTTGTGCTGGGTTGATGTAGTGACAACACCATCCTCCGGCTCCATTGCGTCATCACCTGAAAAATAGAGAGGAAAAAGTCCACTACACTTGTTAGAAGCACACTACACCCACACACCGACACCAAACACAACAGGCAGACATGTGACACACAAAATAGAGCCTGGCATGCATGCTGGGTAAACTTGAAATTGCTTCTGTGATTAGACCTGTGGAAAAGTGGCAGTTTGCACTGAAGTGGGTCTATGCAGTGCAGCAAATATGTATGTTACTCACTATATGCATGTACAGGGTCTTCATGGTGTGTGTCAGAAAATGTGAAGGCAGTGCAAGGTCAACTTCAGGCGTCACGTGCAATGTGCATTCAATGGGTAGCATATCTACAAGCAAAGCACCCCTCCCCCCAAGTGCAAAAGCAAGGATGCCTAGCATGGTAACAAAAGGCTGACCATGGACCTGTGTATTGACAGACAGTGTTGACCAGCTTTCAACAGCATCATGTGAGTCAAGTGACAACACAGCAAATGATGATGGGACAGTAAGCAGGACACATGATGAAACATCTGGAGTACACCCACGTGTGAAGAAGACTCTACACCAGTTGGACAGAGTCATTAGCCATTAAACGGGCTGAGGCATGTGACCCACACAGATTGTCAGACCCTAAACATGTGTGCAACGCAGTACTGAGCCACATTTGACATGGGAATGCAGATGAAATGCCATGCAATTTAGGTCATCCTGGACTTGTGTAACAGTGATCATCCAATCATGGACACATATGGGCATGCGTGAAATGCACATGGAGCATGAATGGGCACTCATGTCCCTGCGGGGCATCTGACCTCTGCACAGTCCAAGTGAGACACCCTGCATCAAGTACTAAGGATGTACCTCAATGGATATGTCTGGCAGATTGGCCGCTGGATGTTACACAGGAGGCATGACCAGGGAAGTAACCACAGGCAATATTGTAGCAGACCAGTGCTAAAATGGAATCGGGGTGCAGAGGAGGGGGTTGAGGGGCAAGGGAGCATGCCTACATTGGCTACCCCCTTGCAGGCAGAGGACACATGCATGTCAGTCATGCTATGCATAGTTCTGGGGCTGAGAGGAAGCTCACCCCATGCTACATGCAGAAGTGCCAGTGAGCTGGAACATGGACCGGCGGGGCATACTGGTAACCAGCATGTGACTAGGGTGCAAAAGTGGTGATGTGGACAGTCCCCATCTGCTCCACATGTCCACCATCCAGCTGAGTAGACATGCATCAGGGAAGCATTGCATTACTCGCACATCATAACCATGTACACTTGACATGTAGTGGCAGTCATGCACAACGCATCACACAAGTAAAACACACACGTCCTCGAAAAACACTCATCAATACTCACTGCACTGGGCATCAAAGTCCGGCATCTCTCCCACTCCTTCGACCAATTCAGATGGTATGAACTCTGCAACGAGTGACTCATGTGG